>NW_028317807.1:13305000-14537500 GCF_062004578.1 Staurois parvus | reverse complement strand
ATATATTGGACCCGGGGGCCGGACCAAGAGTAGATGAATGATGTGTATGTGTCATCCATAGTAAGTATAGTAATATTCCCCCATAGTAAGCATAGTAATTCATCCCCCATAGTAATTCATCCCCCATATAGTAATTCATCCCCCATAGTAATTCATCCCCCATATAGTAATTCATCCCCCATATAGTAATTCATCCCCCATAGTAATTCATCCCCCATAGTAATTCATCCCCCATATAGTAATTCTTCCCCCATATAGTAATTCATCCCCCATATAGTAATTCATCCCCCATAGTAATTCATCCCCCATATAGTAATTCATCCCCCATAGTAATTCATCCCCCATAGTAATTCATCCCCCATATAGTAATTTATCCCCCCTATAGTAATTCATCCCCCATATTAAGTCCCCAAGTCCCCCCTGTGTCAATTCACTTACCGTTGCTCCGCGTGTTTCTCTCGCCGTGTTCCGCGCCGATCCGGTGTAGCATGAAAATCTGTCTCCTATGAGGATCTGTCCCCCTCGACGTATCTGCGCATGTGCCAGTTTTAGGCATTAGCAGCCGATCGGCGATCTCCGGCACATGCGCAGATACGTCGAGGGGGACAGATCCTCATAGGAGACAGATTTTCATGCTACACCGGTCTTCAGGGCGGACTGTGAGAGGAGCCTAGCTTCCCTCACGTTCTCCGCGGGCCGGATTAAAAGGTCCGCCGGGCCGTAGTTTGCCCATTGCTGGTATAGATAATGGAAGTTACGCCATTTTTTGCTATACAGCACTGCGCTAGTTTAACTGACAATTGCGCGGTCATACAATACTGTACATAAATTAAATGTATGTCCTTTTTTTCACACAAATAGAGTTTTCGTTCAGTGGTATTTGATCACCTGTGTGCTTTTTATTTTTCGCGCTATAAACAAAAAACGACTGAAAATTTTGAAAAAAAAAATTTTTTTTACCTTCGGCTATAAAATATATATAGTAAACTCAAAGTTAGTCATAAATTAAGTAATTAAAATAAACAGTGTCGCGCTAATAATACTAAAAAATACATAAATGGGTGATTACAATACACAAACTAAATATATATAAAACCATCCCCTGAATGTAGACATCGGGGAACATTTATACAAATGAATAAATAAATAGTGTCATGCGTGAATTCCCTCATATAGGGAATATCCAGTGCACAGGGTAATAAATAGAACCCTAATTCAATACTGTGAAAAACACACTAGTGCACATCAATAGTGAACAAATGATTAATTCCAAAGTCTGAAAAATAATGCAAAGCTATAGTGGTCCTCCCACTTCACTCTTCATGCAGGTATCGTGCAGTGTACGTGATTCACACGTGCCAATCCTTCAACGTCCAAAATGCCCCCTCACCTCCTTACTTAGACCCCACAGGGCCAGCTCGCTTTTAGGATCAACCGATCCTGTTAGAATAGATTCCTCTCAGGATTTTCCCTCACTGTTGGTAAACATCTCCAGCCTTCACCAGACTAGCAGCCAGCTCCTCCCAGGGTCATAATGAAATACAAGCAGAGTCCCTCCATAGTGTAACCAGTTTAATAGATAAGCATCCAAAATACAAAGTAATTCACTCACATTAAAAAAGTCTTCTCCTCCAGCTTTCTACCACATGCTATGGGTGTACTACATGGGTATCTAAACAGGGTGATTCAATATGGCCCCCACGCCAGAAATGACATCACCCCGTTATCGGAAGCTCCTCCCCACGTACCGACGCGTTGCGTCACGTTCAACACTTGACTTCCTCAGGGTAACGCCCCTAGAGGACGGGACTTCCTTTTATAGAAGAAATAACACCAATCATAATCTGGGGGCGGACTTCCGGCGGCCATTTTAAAGAAGTCAGTTCCCCACCCTCACCATACAGACACTGACTTATTATCGGAGGATAGAAAACCTCCGATGGCCATGATATAGGAGTCAGTCTCTTAATACAAAATACAAGGTAATGGATATCAACGATACCATACCCTATTAAAGTGCATGTGACTAAACTTACTCCGGGAGAAATTTATAATAAAATAAACTAAAATAACTAAAATCCAAACAATTATTTATTACTATATCAACTCACAAACCCTTTGGAGGGGAATACACCCATACATGTAATAGTGAGCCATCTAGTGGACAAAATTAAATAAGACATATATTATATAAAATCCTCATATAGAGGCTCACCTCATACTAAAATCTATAAATATATATAAAATAACTGTACTCCTCATTCTCTAACATATTGATCCACATTAAGATCAATAAATAATTAAATAAATAAAAATAGATTGAATAAAGAGGGAACCCGCTAAGACCATAATATGTACTGTGGCAGTGCGGTATCCTGCCATGGTGGAAATCATGATGGAGACACAGGATTCTCAACTAAACAGGTTGAGGGGCTCCAGGCAGTTCTCACAATGCAGAGGAAACTGATTTATAAGTTTCCTCTTTGGTTTGTAAAGCCTGTTTTGGGACCTGTAGCCTGGAGATTTCTTAGAGATTTGGGAGGGATGAAATCTCCAATCCTGGGCCCATATTTTGGGAGCAGCCAGCGTGATGATTGCACAGGTGTGTGCAGGCCTTTTAGTGGAGGCCAGGCCATGATTCTGGGCTCCACCCCGGCAGTTAGGAGGACTCCACCCAGGCAGACGGGAGGTCTCTGCCGTGGAGTCAGGTGGGCTACACCTAGGAGAGGTGGAAGCCAGACTAGCTGTGTGCTAGTGCCATACTTTGGGGAAGAGTCTGCAGGAGGCAGACTTAAAACTGCGTACAAGCCAGGAGGCTGAATACTGTTTATTTGAATTCGTGTGATGGTGGATACCCCTGCGTGGGAAGAATTTTGGTTGTTTGAACTTTCTTAAATAAAAGTGGGCAAACAGGCCCTTAAAAAATAAGCGAGTTGCTGTGTGCTTTGAAGAAGCTCTACCACTTGAAGCGAGTTCCCACAGTACCCATACAGACACCCATACCATAGGTTCACACCATTATATGATCATCATAACTTCAATACCTAAATATAGAGAAACTAACAATCAATACATTCCTAATTTATACCAGATCGCTGTAAATCTAAAACATACAAGATAAAATACAATAAAATTGTCACCAGTAAGATATTCAAAAACCAAAGTCCCATGGCTAGAAGTCACTAATAAAACAATTTAAGTCAAAATCCACGTTCAGACCCCTCGGGGCCTGCGTTCTTATCTCGTAAATGAACCTGGACTCTATTTGTCTCAGGGAACATACTTTATTAAGTCCCCTCCAGTGACCTTTATACTTTTCAATGCCCCAAAACTTCAATGTGGAGGGATCTTTATTGTGATGCGTCAAAAAATGTCTAGACACATTATGCTTGGGAAAACCTTTTTTAATGTTCTGCACATGTTCACGTAGTCTTTTCCAAAGTGGTCTCTTAGTCCTTCCCACGTATTGGAGACCACATGCACATTCCAAACCCTATATTACCCCCTCCGTCCTACATGAAATAAAATCTCGAATCATGAACTCTCTTCCCGTGGAATAGGCTGTAAAGGAGGACATCCTTTTATTCTGCCCTTTGGTCTCTTTACAAGCAAAACAATTCCTACAGGGAAAAAAACCTTTTTTGGTCTAGAAATGTTACTCCTTTCTTAATCCCTGGTGGATCTACCACATTTTTTACCACTTTGTTCCTGATCGTAGGTGCCTTTCGATAAATAAATATGGGGCGTTCCAATAAAATTTTATTTAAAATGGGATCTGCTTTAAGAACTGGCCAGTGTCTTTTAAAAATTCTTTCAACTTTTTTATAATGTACATTAAAATCTAAAATTATGGCTAACTGATCATTAATATTCATATCTTTCACTCTATCCAACAGCATTAAGGATCTATCCATTTCTCCAATATTCTTTATTTCATTCTTAATATGTGCTGATGTATAACCTTTATTCTCAAACCGTTCCCCAATAGTTTTAACCTGTTCCTCATAGTCTATTTCTAACGTGCAATTTCTCCATAAACGCACAAACTGGCCCTTAGGAATGTTTAAAAGCCTAAGGGCCAGTTTGTGCGTTTATGGAGAAATTGCACGTTAGAAATAGACTATGAGGAACAGGTTAAAACTATTGGGGAACGGTTTGAGAATAAAGGTTATACATCAGCACATATTAAGAATGAAATAAAGAATATTGGAGAAATGGATAGATCATTAATGCTGTTGGATAGAGTGAAAGATATGAATATTAATGATCAGTTAGCCATAATTTTAGATTTTAATGTACATTATAAAAAAGTTGAAAGAATTTTTAAAAGACACTGGCCAGTTCTTAAAGCAGATCCCATTTTAAATAAAATTTTATTGGAACGCCCCATATTTATTTATCGAAAGGCACCTACGATCAGGAACAAAGTGGTAAAAAATGTGGTAGATCCACCAGCGATTAAGAAAGGAGTAACATTTCTAGACCAAAAAAGATTTTTTTCCCTGTAGGAATTGTTTTGCTTGTAAAGAGACCAAAGGGCAGAATAAAAGGATGTCCTCCTTTACAGCCTATTCCACGGGAAGAGAGTTCATGATTCGAGATTTTATTTCATGTAGGACGGAGGGGGTAATATATGGTTTGGAATGTGCATGTGGTCTCCAATACGTGGGAAGGACTAAGAGACCACTTTGGAAAAGACTACGTGAACATGTGCAGAACATTAAAAAAGGTTTTCCCAAGCATAATGTGTCTAGACATTTTTTGACGCATCACAATAAGGATCCCTCCACATTGAAGTTTTGGGGCATTGAAAAGTATAAAGGTCACTGGAGGGGACTTAATAAAGTATGTTCCCTGAGACAAATAGAGTCCAGGTTCATTTACGAGATAAGAACGCAGGCCCCGAGGGGTCTGAACGTGGATTTTGACTTAAATTGTTTTATTAGTGACTTCTAGCCATGGGACTTTGGTTTTTGAATATCTTACTGGTGACAATTTTATTGTATTTTATCTTGTATGTTTTAGATTTACAGCGATCTGGTATAAATTAGGAATGTATTGATTGTTAGTTTCTCTATATTTAGGTATTGAAGTTATGATGATCATATAATGGTGTGAACCTATGGTATGGGTGTCTGTATGGGTACATATTATGGTCTTAGCGGGTTCCCTCTTTATTCAATCTATTTTTATTTATTTAATTATTTATTGATCTTAATGTGGATCAATATGTTAGAGAATGAGGAGTACAGTTATTTTATATATATTTATAGATTTTAATATGAGGTGAGCCTCTATATGAGGATTTTATATAATATATGTCTTATTTAATTTTGTCCACTAGATGGCTCACTATTACATGTATGGGTGTATTCCCCTCCAAAGGGTTTGTGAGTTGATATAGTAATAAATAATTGTTTGGATTTTAGTTATTTTAGTTTATTTTATTATAAATTTCTCCCGGAGTAAGTTTAGTCACATGCACTTTAATAGGGTATGGTATCGTTGATATCCATTACCTTGTATTTTGTATTAAGAGACTGACTCCTATATCATGGCCATCGGAGGTTTTCTATCCTCCGATAATAAGTCAGTGTCTGTATGGTGAGGGTGGGGAACTGACTTCTTTAAAATGGCCGCCGGAAGTCCGCCCCCAGATTATGATTGGTGTTATTTCTTCTATAAAAGGAAGTCCCGTCCTCTAGGGGTGTTACCCTGAGGAAGTAACGTGTTGAACGTGACGCAACGCGTCGGTACGTGGGGAGGAGCTTCCGATAACGGGGTGATGTCATTTCCGGCGTGGGGGCCATATTGAATCACCCTGTTTAGATACCCATGTAGTACACCCATAGCATGTGGTAGAAAGCTGGAGGAGAAGACTTTTTTAATGTGAGTGAATTACTTTGTATTTTGGATGCTTATCTATTAAACTGGTTACACTATGGAGGGACTCTGCTTGTATTTCATTATGACCCTGGGAGGAGCTGGCTGCTAGTCTGGTGAAGGCTGGAGATGTTTACCAACAGTGAGGGAAAATCCTGAGAGGAATCTATTCTAACAGGATCGGTTGATCCTAAAAGCGAGCTGGCCCTGTGGGGTCTAAGTAAGGAGGTGAGGGGGCATTTTGGACGTTGAAGGATTGGCACGTGTGAATCACGTACACTGCACGATACCTGCATGAAGAGTGAAGTGGGAGGACCACTATAAGCTTTGCATTATTTTTCAGACTTTGGAATTAATCATTTGTTCACTATTGATGTGCACTAGTGTGTTTTTCACAGTATTGAATTAGGGTTATATTTATCACCCTGTGCACTGGATATTCCCTATATGAGGGAATTCACGCATGACACTATTTATTTATTCATTTGTATAAATGTTCCCCGATGTCTACATTCAGGGGATGGTTTTATATATATTTAGTTTGTGTATTGTAATCACCCATTTACGTATTTTTTAGTTTTATTGGCGCGACACTGTTTATTTTAATTGTTTTATTCACTTATTGGGTATAAGGTTAGTGTCAGAAGCTTTTGAGGGCAGGATTCCATTTAAGCGCAGGAGGTTTTTTCCATTAGTCATAAATTTAGGCCACCATGTATTCTGTTTAAAAAAATCCCAATAAGTGTATACTGATTGCTTTGTGTGAAAGTTATAGCATCTACAAACTATGGTATAGATCAGGGGTGGGCAAACTTTTTGACTTGAGGGCCGCAATGGGTTCATATATTGGACCCAGGGGCCGGACCAAGAGTAGATGAATGATGTGTATGTGTCATCCATAGTAAGTATAGTAATATTCCCCCATAGTAAGCATAGTAATTAATCCCCCATATAGTAATTCATCCCCCATAGTAATTCATCCCCCATATAGTAATTCATCCCCCATAGTAATTCATCCCCCATATAGTAATTCATCCCCCCTATAGTAATTCATCCCCCCTATAGTAATTCATCCCCCATATAGTAATTCATCCCCCATAGTAATTCATCCCCCCTATAGTAATTCATCCCCCATATAGTAATTCATCCCCCCTATAGTAATTCATCCCCCATATAGTAATTCATCCCCAATAGTAATTCATCCCCCATATAGTAATTAATCCCCCATATAGTAATTCATCCCCCCTATAGTAATTCATCCCCCCTATAGTAATTCATCCCCCATATAGTAATTCATCCCCCATATAGTAATTCATCCCCCCTATAGTAATTCATTCCCCATATTAATTCATCCCCCATATTAAGTCCCCAAGTCCCCCCTGTGTCAGTTCACTTACCTTTGCTCCGCGCGTTCCTGTCGCTGTGTTCCCGCGCCGTTCCGGTGTAGCATGAAAATCTGTCTCCTATGAGGATCTGTCCCCCTCGACGTATCTGCGCATGTGCCAGTTTCAGGCATTAGCAGCCGATCGGCGATCTCCGGCACATGCGCAGATACGTCGAGGGGGACAGATCCTCATAGGAGACAGATTTTCATGCTACACCGGTCTTCAGGGCGGACTGTGAGAGGAGCCTAGTGGGAGCCTAGCTCCGCAGGCCGGATTAAAAGGTCCGCCGGGCCGTATACGGCCCGCGGGCCGTAGTTTGCCCATTGCTGGTATAGATACTGCAATTTACTAAATTTTTTGCTATACAGCGTTGCGCTAGTTTAACTGACAATTGCACGGGCATGCAATGCTGTATATAAATGAAATGTATGTCCTTGTTTTCACACAAATAGAACTTTCTTTTGGTGGTATTTGATCACTTCTGGGTTGTTTTTTTTTGCACTATAAACAAAAAAAGGCCAAAATTTTGGAAAAAAAAATGATATTTTTTCATTTCTGTCATAAAAAAAATAAAAAAAAACTTAAATTTCGTCATTAATTTAGGCCAAAATGTATTTTGCTACACGTCTTTGGTAAAAAATCCCAATAACTGCATATTAATTGATTTGTGTGAAAGTTATAGCATCTACAAACTATGTTATAGATAATGGAATTTACACATATATAAGTAAAGACTTGTGAGCTGCTATATGTGAATCGCCTGCACCTAACACATACTCATATTAGTGTGTCAAATCAATAGTAAATTACACAAATGTGCTGCGCTTCACTCAATATTGCTAATATCAAATGATGAATACATCCATGTGCTTCTATTAATAATAAGTGCCATAAAATTAAATAAATAAACCAATATCAATAACCGTAGTCAAAAGAAATGTCCATATACATGTAAAAAAAAGTCCATATATACTTCTTCAGAAATACGTGTTTGCATTAAATGAAATAAATATCCAGTACTTCTTAATTTATCTCCTGTGTGAAATAACTCAAAATTGTGTGCTCCCCCACTGGTTTTGCTCGCACCTCAAAAATATGACCAAACTGTTAAGTGAGGTTAAATAACGTTTGTGTCCCTTTAATTGGACCAAAATGTGGATGGGATGGTATCCTGTTGAATGGGATCCCCCTTCACTCGATCGATAGGCTCTCCTTCCATGGTGGTTTTTATAAAGGAATAATCAAATCATAGTGTTTTATCCTTTAAAAAAATGTTATTAATAAAGGTAATGCACTCACATGATAATTGAATATAAACCGCTTTGTGTAAAAAATGTATCCTCCTGAGTTTTGGCAGTGGTGAAAATCTTAAAATTACCAGCTGGTGTCATTATGGAACCATCGAGCGTCGTGATGTCAAAGCCCCTCCCCTACGCATTACGCCACCGGTCACGTAGCTTCATGAAGGTGAATGGACGATACTCCGCTCACATGCTTTATATAGGGATGCTTCGGTGCCATTTTATGGAAGCCAGGCATGGATATCATAACGATATGATACTCCATGTCTGCTCGGGGTACAATTAGATAATTGCTCTACAATTGCACATGCCCCATATTGCTGGACTCTGTGATCTCCAAAACCAGTGATATTAGGCCATGCTGGGTGCTAATTAGGCCTTCTTAATCTGCCGACCGAACGCCATTTTCTAAAGGCTCTGATACAATATGATCGATTACATTATAACAGTTATACTAGCTCTGGGACAGTACAACTTCTTATAATAAACAACCCATTATTTGAACAACAGTATGTACATAATTTACTGATATTATCATCCTGTTTTTAACCATCAGAGTTTTGATAACATGCATTCGCCATTTTCTAGAGGCCCTAGTACAATATAAATGATCACATTACAACAATTATCTGATCTCACTAGTGCTGCATTTTTGGGGACACTATACTAATTTGAATGCTGGTATAATGCTGATCTAATCAAAGATATTGATCTGTTCAGACACTACACTAGCAATGGAGGTTTATTGTGTATGTGAGCGAGTTCCTGGCAATCAAGGGGTTAAATGTGATGACTGGTGTATTGATGGGTGATCTGACGCTATCTGGGAGGGATGTTAACTGACACTAATGCTATCTGAAGTCACCAGAGACACTAATACAGTGATAAGCAAAAATCTGTACACTGTACTAATGACACTGATGACAGGGCAGTGAAGGGGGGGGAGCGATCAAGGGGATAAATGGGACATGAAAGTGTTCTAACTGTGTGCAAGTGTGCTGTTTTACTCACTGTGTCTTCTTTCTTCTCTCTCTGGGACAGAAAGTGCCCAGAGAGAGAAGTTGTCATCATTTCCTGTACCTGTGTAAGTGTAAACACAGGCACAGGGCAGGGATCAATCATCTGATTTAGGCCGAACATCACTGGCCTAAATCGGATGCTTGATCCCTTTGGGATCAAATCACAGCACCTGTGGGCCGGCGGGGGCATGCACACGCCCCCCTGGCCCATGAACGCTGCGGGAGCACGAATTACGTGTGTGTGTGTATATATATATATATATATATATATATATGCTTTTGCGCACCTGTGCCACTTTGTAGCAGTATTTCTACTATAGGGCGGTCAGGAAGCGATTAATTTAGGTAACATTGTCACATTTACCAGAGAGAAAACAACATACATTTCACAAATTCATCATCTCTTTCTGCAAGTATAATTTTCTTATTATTAGGCAGCTAAAAACTAAAACCAATACTAACAACTCCACAATCTGTACACCAGCATAGTCAAAGTTTCACTGCATTTTTTGTTTGTTGTGGTCTTCTGCTTGCCTCTTCTAAACCCCCAAAAAGCTAATTGTTCTGAAACTGCATGCAGCCCAGATTCCAGTGCTTCTTTTTCTGTCTCAGCTTGAAGCTCCTGATAACACATCCATCCTACTTGTGCATCAATCTTTTCCTCCTTTTCCTTCATTGACTGGCAAGGATTGAGAGCAATGGGATTTCATTGTCTAGATGTGTACACCCAACTCAGCAATGGACTTGCATTTTGATCATCTGGCACCTGCCTCTTAACCCATCCATGCAATTGAGGAATTTCTAACACTTTCTGAATGTACTATTGCTTACAGTACAAAAACTCAGTATTAAACCCAGCACAAACAATCTAGCACGGGGTAGGCAACCTTGCAGAGGTTGAGATCTACCTGGACAATATGGAGTAAAACAAAGATCCTTAGGGTGGGGGTTACTAGGTGGCGCCCTTAAAAAAAATCACCCCCAACTGTAGTATCCTGTACCCCCAATGTTGTGTCCTCTGCCCCCTTCACATCACCCCCCCACTGTAGTTTAATCTGCCCCCCTCTCCTCATAGTAGTGTCCTGTACCCCCTTCCCCCCAAAGCTGTTTCCTCTGCATCTTCACACCACATTCCCCTCCTCCCGCTGTCATATCCTCTGCCCCTTTCCTCCCCCAGTAGAGTCCTGTATCCCCAAACCAGTGTCCTCTGCCCCAATGCTTATCACCCCCACCATGTAGTAGTGTCCTCTGCTCTGCCCCATAGCAGTGTCCTTTGCCCCCCCCCACAATGTGTCCTTTGCTTCCCCATCTCCCAAAGTAGTGTCCTCTGTTCTTTTCTCATCAAAATCTCCCCCTCTCACTGTAGTTTTTTCTGCCCCTCCATCAACAGTGTCTCCTCTGCCCCCTCTCCCACAGTGTCTTCTGTGTCCCCCCTCCCACAATGTCTCCTCTACCCCCCACAGTGTCTCCTGTGTCCCCCCTCCCACAGTGTCTCCTCTGCCCCTCCCTCCCACAGTGTCTCCTGTGTCCTCCCTCCTACAGTGTCTTCTCTGTCCCCTTCACATCATACACACACAGGTAGCACTTCCTACCTGCCAAAGTGTGTAGAGCAGTCAGAAGACAGGAAAGTGCTTGGTGGAAGGCGAGAGCTGCCAGAGTTCATAATACCAGGCTGGTGATTGGTTGCTAGGATTGCCTAGCACCAAATCACTGATCAGCTCCCGCCCCCACCCTCCATCCAGCACTATGCTGTCTCCTGCTCTCCACCTCAGATAACATGAAAGCGCCTGAGGCTGGGGGGAGACAGAGCCGCAGTCACAATCAACCTGTCAGCTCCCCGCAGTCAACCGGTCCCCCGATCTAGCACACTATACATTGTATCATTAATATCTCTTTTTCACACTAATTGAAAATCCCACTTCTGACACCAATTGTTTTATCACGGTTTTGTGATAGTTTATGTTTTAGGGTCTGTTTTCAAGATGTGCAAACACAGATCACACAAACACAGGTACAGGAAAAATCAAACTGTATACTGTGTAATTTAAGTGAAGACAGATATTGAAAACAAATGTAATAATATTGGGAAAAGGTAATGAGAAACTTATCTATAGATGGCTTTCATCAAGCAGTCCTATCCATTTCATCATTGGCAGATGATCAAACCAGATGCATGCATGAAGCAACCCTGGTGGGAGACTAACTTGTTTCAGTTTTGGCTTTGGTACATACAGGACTGATTGGTAGTAATGACCATTGACAACACTTGGAAAGTGGTATTACCCTTTAAGGAAGATAACACACGTCCGTTCAAAGTAATGACTTTCCTTTAGCATTAGGTCATTTAAGGTAAAACAATCTCTATACCAGACTTGCAGTGCATTTTGATGTATTAGTGAGCCATATTAAGGAAAATAAAATTTCTCCATCAATCATACAGTTTATGCTACTGGTACCATTTGTTCCCCGCTAAGTGCAAAAATGCACAGTTGTGTTTACTATACTGTATTATAACCAATTACTCACTGTAATCTCTGAGTGTATGATTATGTACTTTTGAATAATCCATTATGATGTAGATGTATGCTGCTTGTTGAGCTAATAAAAATACCTAACAAATAAAAAATTAGCTTGAGGTCTCAGCTGGTTCACTGTGAGCAACTCTGTAGTATCTACTGAAAGATGGTGACTTACAGTCACTAGTTACATAGTTCATGAACATATGAATATCAGTATTGTAGGGAAGGATCTCAAGATTATTAGATTTCTGGACACCTATTGAAAGTTCAGTTTTGTTACTGTCAGTAGTAATTTGAGATGTTGTGTCTAATGTGGCCTTGATCAGTTTCATAAAGTCTATTTATTGAATTCTGTTTCTTTCTGGAGTGAGGAACACAAATAATCCAGGCCAGTTCAGTGTTTTGGGCATAAAGATCATTATCAAGATCACACATGCACTGTTCATGTCCTTTCTAATGTCTCTTCCCAGCAAAAAAAATATTTTTGCATTATCTTCCAATGGTGGTATGTAGTATGCAGACTTGTCTTGAAATGGTAAAGTGATACATGTATCATATGTAGGGTGTAGGACAGTACTTCTCACCTTAATTAAACATGTAGAAAAAATTCTTCTGACAATACCAAATCTATGTAACACAGATGAAATGCCTTTTTGGGTACCTCTGGATATGTCAGATATGTCTACCTGCACCAAACTACTCCTTTACCTATTATATTTTTATGACAAAGAGTTGTAGCAATCTGGTGAAAATCCTCTGATCCCCCTTCTACAGTACAAGTTACTGGCAAAGAATTGTCCATAACGTCTTACTGATGTATAAAAAGACCTATGAGGCTTGTAGGTGCCAACAAAAAATTATAAATTATTCACTCCCTGGCTAGGGTGCCACAAACTGTTACCTGGAAATAACACACTACTCAAAAAAAATAAAGGAACACTTTGAAAACACATCAGATCTCAATGGGGAAAAATCTCATGCTGGATATCTAGACTGATATGGACTGGGTAATGTGTTAGGAATGTAAGGATGTCCCATCATTTGATGGAAATGAAAATTATCAACCTACAGAGGACTGAAATCAAAGACACCCCAAAAATCAAAGTGAAAAATGATGCAACAGGCTATTCCATTTTGCTGAAATTTCATTGTAGCAACTCAAAATGGTACTCAGTAGTTTGTATGGCCACCACATGCTTGTATGCATGCCTGACAACATCGGGGCATGCTCCTAATGAGACAACGGATGGTGTCCTGGGGTATTTCCTCCCAGATCTGGACCAGGGCATCAATGACCTCCTGGACTGTCTGAGGTGCAACCTGGCAGCGTTGGATTGATTTAGGTCAGGCGAGCGTGGGGACCATTCAGTAGTATCAATTCCTTTATCCTCTAGGAACTGCCTGCATGCTCTCACCACATGAGGCCGGGCATTGTCATGCACCAGGAGGAACCCAAGACCCACTGCACCACCGTAGGGTCTGGCAATGGGTCCGAAGATTTCATCCCGATACTTAATGGCAGTCAGGGTGGAATTGTCTAGCCTGTAGAGGTCTGTGCATCCCTCCATGGATATGCCTCCCCAGACCATCACTGACCCACCACCATACAGGTCATGCTGAAAAATGTTACAGGCAGCATAACATTCTCCGCAGCTTCTCTAGACCCTTTCACGTCTATCACATGTGCTCAGGGTGAACCTGTACTCATCTGTGAAAAGCACAGGGCGCCAGTGGCGGACCTGCCAATTCTGGTGTTCAATGGCGAAGGCCAATCGAGCTCTATGCACAGGGCCCACTAGAGAACATCGGGCCCTCAGGCCACCTTCATGAAGTCTATTTCTGATTGTTTGGTCAGAGACATTCACACCAGTAGTCTGCTGGAGGTCATTTTGTAGGGCTGTGGCAGTGCTCATCCTGTTCCTCCTTGCACAAAGGAGCAGATACCGGTCCTGCTGATGGGTTAAGGACCTTCTACAGCCCTGTCCAGCTCTCCTAAAGTAACTTTCTGTCTCCTGGAATCTCCTCCATGCTCTTGAGACTGTGCTGGAAGACACAGCGAACCTTCTGGCAATGGCATGTAATGATGTGCCATCCTGGAGCAGTTGGACTGCCTGTACAACCCCTGTAGAGTCCAGGTATCACCAGCTACCAATAGTGACACTGACCTTAGCCCAATGCAAAACTAGTGAAAAAGAGCCAGAAAAGATGAGTAGGGAAAAAAATGTCAGTGGCCTCCACCTGTAAAACCATTCCTGTTTTGGGGGACTTCTCATTGTTACCCATCTAGTGAACCTGTTGTTAATTTCATTAACACCAAAGCAGCTGAAACTGATTAACAATCCCCTCTGCTACTTAACTGACCAGATCAATACCCCAGGAGTTTAATTGACTTGATGCTATACTCTGATTAAAAAGTGTTCCTTAAATTTTTTGAGCAATGTACTATATGTAACAATACGCATTTTAACTAAATGTGCAGGTTTATTAATGCATTGTTATAGTTAACATTCTTGCAAGAAGTTCCCTTCCATTTTTCCACCACAAACCACAGCTAGAGAGGTTCCTGATGGAAAATGTAGTCCCAGACAGAAGGAATCCCATTATCAAAACACACCGAGAAAACTACAACACCGGTGTGCTTAAGTGCAGGAAGGGTCATAAGAAAAAAAAACCCGGGAAAGCAGAGTTAGTGGAAGGAGAGAATGTATGGTCCTGTCTGAGAAAGACGAGAGGAAGGAAGATACAGAGAGAGACTGTGCATTATACCAGAGACATGTCTGTCAGTTCCGGAGAGCTGAAAAAGATGCTGCAATCTGCCAAGTCCAGTCTGTGTCTGTGCCGCTGTCGCTGTGGAATCATCCTGAGGCCTAGTACCAGAGCTGCCATAGACCCAGACCTGACGATTTCTGCTGTGATGCCACAGAGCCTAGCTAAGGCAGCAGCTGTGGAGCTACCACTGTCTGATTGCCGCAGAAGCTCAACTGGAATTGTTCTCATCTTAAAGGGGGCCGTGTTCATCACTAAAGAAGACCTGCTACTACAGATACTGTGGAGTTGGTGAGTAGGATATCAACCATTTGTAACCTTTTGACTGACCTTGTAGTAAAATCTATTGAAAGCCATAGGCATGCTGCTCAGAACTGTATCCCTGAACATCAGAGAGATATCTAATATTATACTTCTGATAATTGACCCCTTTCTGGACACTGCTTCACTCAGTACTCTTAGGAAACCAGTGTTCTACAAACCATTTTCTTGTTGCAGAAACGATTCCCTCTAGCGCGTCAACGTCTCTCAAGAGCTCCAACATGGCCGGCCGAAGACTTACTTTAACCAGCTGCCGACCGCAGATAGCCGAATGACGGCTTCACTGCGGCCGGCCAGTTCTGAGTGGACGTCATATGACGTCCTCCCAGAACGCACTCTCCTGCGCGCCCCAGGGGGCGCGCACCCGGCGATCTCCGTGATCGCTGTGTCCTACGGACACAGCTGATCACGTGATGTGGTAAAAGGCCAATCACAGCGGCCTTTTACCACCTGATCAGCGGTGTCCAATGACACGCTGATCAGAAGGAAATGCAAGTGCCGGTTCTCGGCTGCACTTTCCTCACGCTGTCAGATCGTGAGGAAAGTACTGCAGAGAACCGGCAGTTGTCAGAGCGGGGATCGGCACCGATCATCAGGGCACTGATGATCAGTGCCCTGATGATCGGTGCCCAGCAGTGCCACCCGCAAGTTCCGCCCAGCAGTGCGCCCACTAGCTCCGCCCATCCGTGCCCATCAGTGCACCCACCTGTGCCCATCAGTGCACCCACCTGTGCCCAGCAGTGCACCCACCTGTGCCACTCTGCAGTGCCACCTACCTGTGCCCAGAAGTGCCACCTACATGTGCCCAGAAGTGCCACCCACCTGTGCCCACCCACCAGTGCAGCCCAGCAGTGCTGCCAGTCAGTGTCACCAGTCAGTGCCCAGGGGTTGTGCCAGTCAGTGCCGCCAGTCAGTGCCCAGCAGTGATGCCAGTCAGTGCCGTCTATCAGTACCCATCATCAGTGTCACCTATCAGTGCTGCATATTAGTGCCGCCTATCCGTGACCCCTAATTAGTGCTGTCTATCAGTGCCGCCTATCCGTGCCACCTCATTAGTACTGCCTATCAGTGCCCTTTAGTGCTGCCTATCAGTGCCCATCAGTGCCGCCTATCAGTGCCCATCAGTGCTGCCTCATCAACGCACATCAGTGAAGGAGAAAAAATACCGGTTTGAAAAATTTTATAAAAGAAACAAATAAACTTTTTTTTTTTTTCAAATTTTTTGCACTTTTTTTATTTATAGCACAAAAAGTAAAGCCCCCAGTGGCGATTAAATACCATCAAAAGAAAGCTCTATTTGTGAGAAAAAAATGATCAAAATTTCATATAGGTACAATGTTGCATGACCGCGCAATTGTCAATCAAAGTGCGGCAGCACTGAAAGCTGAAAATTGGCCTGGTAAGGAAGGGGGTATAAGTGCCTGGTAGGCAAGTGGTTAAAGACTGTGTTTGAGTACCTGTTATCCTGCATAATCAAGAGTTTTGCAGTTATTGTATTATATTCTTGACCCTGGCCACCTCACCATAATTGACTCTAGGTGACTTAGCCATTATTCTATTGATACCAAGCTCACCGTTGTCTTATGTTGCTCAGTTCCAGTGGGAAGGCTACATACTGACCCTACCAGAACCCAAGGTGACACTCCTACTACATTGTTTGATATTCAAAACTGTACATGTCAAAAAGTTTCCGCATTGTAATCTGTCATTTTTGAGTACACATATTCTCAATATATTTTGGCATTATACTACCTAACCCTTAGACTCTGGACAAAAGTTATTAGTCTGTATCTATTGACATGTATACCAGAGGTGTCAGAGGTGAAGTAGTCTTTGTAGAGGTCAAGGTAAGAACAGAGGACCCAATACAACCAGTGGCTCCTGTGGGGGGAGAACAACATTTATAATTGGTGAACTCATCATCAATGTAAACATGGCAAAAAAATTAATGTAAATAGTAGAAAAAGGTGAGCGCTGGCAATTGGAAAGCAGCTAGCACAAAAGGCAGGTAACAATCCCCACAAATGAATATGTAAGCAAGTGCTGTGCTGAAATGACTAATAAATAAAGTTACATAATTACATAGTTAGTCTGGCTGAAAAAAGACAAAAGTCCATCCAGTTCAACCATTAAAAAAAAAGTTATAATCCTATACCCACAGTTGATCCAGAGGAAGGCAAAAAAAACCCCAGCAAAGCACGATCCAATTTGCTCCTGCTGGGAAAAAAATCCTTCCTGATCCCTATTATATTCCCTGGATCAACTTTACCTACAATTGTTAGTATCCAGTTATATTCTGTGTATCCAAGAAAGAATCCAGGCCTTTTTTGAAGCAATCCACTGAGCTGGCCAGAACCAACTCTTGAGGGAGTCTATTCCACATTTTCACAGCTCTCACTGTGAAGAAACCTTTCCGTGTTTGGAGATTAAATCTCCTTTCCTCCAGATGTAAAGAGTGCCCCCTTGTCCTCTGTGTTGACCTCAGGGTGAATAACTCTACACCGAGTTCACTATATGAACCACTGATGTATTTATACATGTTGATCATATTCCCCCTTAATCTCCTCTTCTCAAGAGAGAATAAATTCAGTTCCTCTAATCTTTCCTCATAGCTGATCTCCTCCATGCCTCGTATCAGCTTAGTTGCCCTTCTCTGTACTTTCTCAAGTTCCCCAATGTTCTTTTTGTGAATTGGTGCCCAAAACTGAACTGCATATTCCAGATGAGAAACAGTAAAGTGCATCACATAAAATATATAACACTGACGAAAAAAGAATAAAAATTAAATAGAATCAACGTCAAGTGAATCAACTTCAATAAATATAAAGTGCCTCATAAATGCATAGATAATGTGATGAAGTCCGTAATAATGCGAAATCTCATATGCAATAAAGATAAAAATATTACGGAATTATACAGATGGTAAAACTGATAAAGTACCTCAAGATGTGTTATGCTTGAAATGCCTGTTACCAGTTTGATTCTGGTGAGTGTATATCCATTAGAAGTGGCAGATTCTCCTGCGTGAATATTATCACACTTACACCCAGCACTTTATTTCGCTGCACCTTATTGTTTCACGGAAATTTACGTGGATTACATCCAATCACGAACATTATCAGTTTTACCATCCGTATAATTCTGTAATATTTTATCTTTATTGCATATGATATTATGCATTATTACGGACTTCATCACATTATCTATGCATTTATGAGGCACTTTATATTTATATTTACTGAAGTTGATTCACTTGACGGTTTTTGCACTCTTATATGATGCACTTTGCTGTTCCGCATTATCCATTCAGTTTTAGATGCATTTACTGTTCCATTTTATCATGTGATTTACTGAAGATTTGCTGCACTCTTATACCATGCACTTTATTGTTCTGTTTTGGCACATATAGTTTATGATGCACTATATAATTCTATTTAATTTGTATTGTTTTTTCGTCAGTGTTATATATTTTATGTGATGCACTTTACTGTTCCACTTTATTTATTAGACATTTCAGCGCTGCACTTGCTTACATATACATGGCAAAAATATTGTTAGTATTATACTGTATATGGACAGAATATCTGAAAGGATGCTAAACCGTATGTGAAGAATCACTCTTTGAGATGGAATTGTATATTGGTTAAATCTGGTAATGACTGGACATGTACAGTTATTAATGTTCTATTGTTTTCCTGTAAACACTAATAAACTTTTCCTTAAAAAAAAAAGAAAAACTTGTCAAAGAACTCTGAAGTAGCAAACAAATGGCTGCGTTGGTCATCTAAAACAGCATACATCCTGACAACTTTCCCTGGCTGTCCCCGTGAAAACACTTTCCCCAGATATATACTGTACTAGTTCTGATTATCTCTGAAAGTCCTTCATGACATAGCTCTTTATTGAGATATGATGGTTGGAGGTGACTGCTCATTGATCTCCCTGCCATGATCTGACACAGGTGTAAGATCTTCAGTGGAAGTAGAATTTCGTTTAGCCACTTGCCTACCGGGCACTTTCACCCCCTTCCTGCCCAGGCCAATTTTCAGCTTTCAGTTTTGTTGCACTTTGAATAACAATTGCGCAGTCATGCAACACTCTACCCATATGAAATTTGTATAATTTTTTTCACACAAATAGAGCTTTCTTTTGGTGATATTTACTTGTCACTGGGTTTTTTATTTTTTGCACTATAAACAATAAAAGAGCAAAAAATTAAAAAAAAATGTTTTTCTTTGTTTCTATTATAAAATTTTGCAAACAGGTAATTTGTCTCCTTCACTGATGTGAATCGATGAAGCTGCACTGATGGGTAGCAATGATTGGCACTGATGAGGCGGCGCTGATGGGCATTGTTGAGGAGGCACTGATGATGCACTGATATGCAGCAATGATGGGCGGCACTGACTGGAAGCACTGCTGGGCACTGGCGGTCTGCACTGCTGGGTGACACTGCTGGGCACTGACGGGCGGCATTGCTGGGTGGCATTGATAATCAGTGCTAATCTCCCGTCACATTTGCCGGTTATCGGCAGTACTTTCCTCAGCTGTGACAGCGTGAGGAAAGTGCTACCGATAATCGGCAACTGTATTTACAATGTGATCTGCTGTGTCATTGGACACAGCTGATCATGCGGTAAAGGGCCGCTGTGATTGGCCTCTTACCGAATCACGTGAACAGCTGTATGCGTAGGACACAGCGATCACTGACAGCGCCGGGTGCAGGGGGCGTGTTCTGGGAGGACGTCCATGGATGCCCTCCCAGAACTGGACAACTGCGCTGTAGCCATCTTTCAGCTATAGCATGGTTGGGAAGCAGTTAAAGGGCCTTGGTGTGAGGCTGATATGTGCCTGTCACTGTCACATTCTGAGCACCTAACTATAGTCTCGCTCTCTCTGGTGGATGTGCAACATCTGAAGCAAATGTCATGGCTCTTTAGACACTCCTTATGTTCTTCAGGGGACTTTACCTTGAATGCAGCCAGGACACCTTCTTAGAGGAGGTGGTTTGTCATCATGAATGATACAGCAGGAGCTTGGGGTTTTTTTGCCTTTGTCTCTGCTGGTATAGGATGCAACTCCCATCTTTCTAAAGGAGACAACATTTCTAGAGTTTCTGTATTTAGGGCCAGTTCACAGCACATAAATGCACTTCGGATGAGTTTTTTGCTTAGAGTTCACAACACACTCCGTTCTGGTGCATTTTGCTGTGTTACAGTACAGTTCTGTGCAGAAAAAAATGCAGCATGTTCTACTTTTTTTTCTGCACCAGAAACTGACTGCACTGGTGTGAGCTAGGGCCATTGTAATACACGGAAAACACTATGCATTCATTTCTGATGCAGAGAAAAAGCGCACTGGACTAGGGGCGGACATCTCATGCCCCCGGGCAATAGGGGATCATGGGGCCCCTGTGTCCTTGCTCAAACTCAAAAAAGCCTATGAAAAAGGTACCAGGGGCATCTCATGGGGCCCCCTACTGACCCTGGGCCCTCGGGCAGTGCCCAAGTTTCCAAATGGTCAGTCTGCCCCTGCACTGGACTGCATCTAGTGTGAACCAGCCCTTAGTGGTGGTGTTTTCTCTTCTTGTAGTTGGAGGGCTAGGAATGCACAAGTTGATGAGCTTGGATCATTTTTCTCCGATGAAGAAGGAAACATATTGCATATGGTTGCACTTAGAACCAGCTGCTGCTGAGAATCAGGTAACTTTTATTTTTTGCTCTGGACCAGTGGTGTACCTAAAACATTTTACAACAGGGGGCTGGTAATTTTTTTTATTTGCACTATTTACACTCCCCCCCCCCCTCCAAAAAAAAATATGTCATGAAAAAATAAATCAGGGCACGCAGTCCTGACTTGTGGATGTGGTCACACTGCATTAACAATGAGAGAGGCTTAAAGGGGCATAGATAAATAAATCCTAAGCCTACTTCTCCGATACTCAGCTCACACATGCCACAGGGCTGCTGTTAGAAACCACGGGGCCCCATACAGCCAACCTGACAGGGCCCCCCTACCAAAAAACCCCCCCAGTTTTCTATGCTTCACTTGTGAATGAACACAGTGAGTGATCAGTACCAATCATTCATTGTGTTCATTCAGGATAGGAAGGGGCTGATAAATGTGACATATTTACCGGGCCCTTCCCCACTCTCCATCCTGAAGGATCCTATTGTGTGCTTGCACCTGCCAATGAGAAGGAGAGGAGGGAAGCTGGCAGCACTGCGGGGGTGGGGGCACACAGGGGGCCTGGGCAGCAGGGGGAAACGTATGGTGCACAGGGAGGGTGATGGGTGCAGCAGGGAAGGGGCAATTCCTGGAACTGATCCCCTGTATGGCTCTCTGCAGCAGCTGAAAGCCAGTGGGAGTGAGAGGAGAAGCTGGCATTCAGCTGCTGCAGACAGCCATACTGTGGATAGGTTCCAGTCATCACCCTCCCTGCCCACATTGGATTCACCCAGCTGCCTGGGCACCCCTGCTGGCCTTGGCCCCGTACAGGAGGACTGGTGGTACCCCATTATCCACGGAACTGCCTGCCACAGTCCTTTTACCCATAAAATACGCTTTAATGATTGTGCCACAAGCAAAAGCGTAAGGGCCAGTTCTCTAAAGAGCAATTCACATTTGCATTGATTTTCAGAGGCATTAGGAGCCACTGCATTGCCGCCTCACCGCCTGCTTTAACCCTTTGAACCCCACACTAGTGAAAGACAACAGCATTCATTACATGCAGTTGTGGAGCACTTGAATGAGGCTGAAAGCAGCAGGGGGTAGAATTCATGCTGTGGTCACAAAGCAAAGCATCACAGCCCTGGCATGTGTACACTCCCAGCCACTGCAGCTAATTATAGCTTAAGATTTTACCACCCCCCACACCACTAGTGTGAATGAGCCTTACCAGACACTTACAAACCTCAGCACACCCTCTTCTCAGTAAAAATTGCTGCACACAGTACAGATCTCCCCTAACACCCCTCAATTCCCCCAACATATATCCCTCTGTAGAGAATGCCCCTCCACCAGTACAAACCCCTCAGCACAGACCACTAAGTACTGTGAGGCATTAGCTCAGTAGCGGGTTGTGCTTGACCCCCTGGATGAGTCACAGCACAATGAAAAAGACACAGCAAGATAGCAGGATCTTGGTGAAACACAAGTGTGGTTTATTTACAAAGTCTGTGTTTATGGAGTGCAGACATCAAAATGTCAAAATACAGTGCCCTGAAAAAGTATTCATACCCCTTGAAATCTTCCACAATTTGTCATGTTACAACCAAAAACGTAAATGTGTTTTAGTGGAATTTATGTGATAGACCAACACAAAGTGGCACATACTGTAATTGTGAAGTGGAAGGAAAATGAGAAATGGTTTTCCAAATTTTTTACAAATAAATATCTGAAAAGTGTGGCGGTATTTGTATACAGCCCCCTTGAGTCAATACTTTGTAGCACCACCTTTCACTGCAATTACAGCTGCAAAAGGGTATGTCCCTACCAGCTTTGCACATCTATAGAGTGACATTTTTGTCCATTCTTTGCAAAATAGCTCAGCTCTGTCAGATTGGATGGAGAGCGTCTGTGAACAGCAATTTTCAAGTCTTGCCACAGATTCTCAATTCGATTTAGGTCTGGACTTTGCCTGGGCCATTCTAACTCATGAATATTCTTTCATCTAAACCATTCCATTGTAGCTCTGGCTGTATGTTTAGGGTTGTTGTCCTGCTTGAAGGTGAACCTCTGCCCCAGTCTCAAGTCTTTTGCAGATTCTAACAAGTTTTCTTCTAAGATTGCCCTGTATTTGACTCCATCCATCTTCCCATCAACTCTGACCAGCTTCCTGGTCACTGCTGAAGAAAAGCATCCCCACATGATGCTACCACCACCATGTTTCACGGTGGGGGTGGTGTGTTCAGGGTGGTGTGCAGTGTTAGTTTTCCACCACACATAGCATTTTGCTTTTAGGCCAAAAGTTCAATTTTGGTCTCATCTGACCAGGGCACCTTCTTTCACGTTTGCAGTGTCCCCCACATGGGTTTTTGCAAACAGCACTTCTTATGGCTTTCTTTCAACAATGGCTTTCTTCTTGCCACTCTTCCATAGTTTGCAGTTGTGCCATACTCTTTCCACTTTCAGATAATGGATTGAACAGTGCTCCATGAGATGTTCAAAGCTTGGGATATTTTTTTATAACCTAACCCTGCTTTAAACTTCTCCACAACTTTATCCAAGACCTGTCTGGAGTGTTTCTTGGCCTTCATGATGCTGTTTGTTCACTAATGTTCTCTAACAAACCTCTGAGTACTTCACAGAACAGCTGTATTTATACTGAGATTAAATTACACACAGGTGGATTCTATTTACTAATTAGGTGACTTCTGAAGGGCATTGGTTCCACTAGATTTTAGTTATGGGTATCAGAGTAAAAGGGGCTGAATACAAATGCACGCCACACTTGTTTAGATATTTATTTGTAAAAATGTTGAAAACCATTTCACAATTATGTGCCACTTTGTGTTGGTCTATCGCATAAAATCCCAATAAAATACATTTGTTTTTGGTTGTAACATGACGTGTGGAAAATTTCAAGGGGTATGAATACTTTTTCAAGGCACTGTATATAATGGTAGGCGAAAGCCTGGAGCAGGGAAGTAGACTCCCTCTCACATTGAGCTCCTGCTGTCACGAAGCCCTCATGCACACTGGATGTTTTGATAACGCTGGTAACGTTAGCTGTGTAAAGTCACGTTAAAAACATGAGTTTTTCAGCTTTTTAGCATTAGCGTTTAGCCGCAATTAGCGGCATTTTCCCATGTTTGTGTTTTTTAGCGCTTATTTGACCCATTTGGGATAAAAAAAAAGTCCAAAAACACCGGTTTGTGGCGTTTTACCACGTTAGAGCATTTTTACAGCTAAAAAAACTCCTCTAGAACCCACTAGTCCTGGGTTTTTTTCCAGCCACAAAATGTTGATTAGTCTATGTGTGCATGTACACATAGGATAACATGTTGGGGAGTTTATGGGCTGTAGAAAAAAGGTCAAGAGCCAAAAACAGCCGCTGTAAAAACATCCAGTGTGCAGGAAGACTAAAGCACAAGATGCTGATCTGCTGGATGTGCCACCTGACATTTTTTTTTGTGTTGCATGGGACATTACTGTGCAACACAAAAAATACATTTTAGGAGCTCACAGCACCCCCAGTGGGTCTGCACCTCACCTAGTACACCACTGCTCAGCACTTCTGGCTTTCTTGCCTAGGCAAAAATGATGAACGCCTCCTTCGCCTGCAGCCTCCAGATACTTACACCATGCATCTCAGGAGGCTTCGTGGCAATCCATAGTACAGTCACCACATCATCAGGGGGGTGGCCGTCTCTTCCTGGTTCTTGCAGCTGTCCCGATGATGCACCGTGGCTCATCAGGTGAATAACCGCAACAATCCCGAAGAGACAGCCGGTCCCTGAAGGTGCAATGCTTATGGCGACAAAATAAATGAAGGTGCTGCACCATGTATGTCGCAGCCACTACAAGGCACTGCTGGCTTTGCCCAGCATGTGTGCGTTTTGTGGATAACTCGGCCTAAAAGATGGGAAAAAAAACAAACACAAGGAAATGGCTTAAAGTTCCTCCTTAACATCAAGATTTACACCCCCCCAATAGTAATCAGTGGCATTCCCCTCTTAGGTCAGTAGAGCAGATTTGTACAAGTCATTGAGCCCATTACAAATAAAGCATGGCACATTCACCCAGCACTATTCACACCGTGTGTTAACATTCATCCGCTGTACAGGGATACACCACTGCCATCCTATTCACGTCACACCCCACAATATTTGTTCAGGGACTATAGGCCGCCGTTCACCTCAACTGCGCTTGTGCACTAGCGTCAATTTGACGCCACAAGGCGACATATTGGGGGCGTCACACGTACGTCGCCATGTTGCTTGTGGCAGCAGACTGCAGCATTTAAAAACTCTTGTCTGGGGGAAGTAACGCAGAAGCGGGCATTAAACAGGAGCCCATAAAGGTGCTGCCCTAGTTAAGCGCATAGGAACTCCCATTTTATCTGCCTAGTTGTGCGGCTACCATTTTGGTCGAGGCACTGCGGCGGCGCCGAAGCCGCCATGTTGGAGGTGGAGCTAATAGCGCTGTGTTTATCCATATTCGGGGTTAGGGGCGGGGAGACCCTCTGCGGAAGGGAGAGTGTAAGGCGGCATGGCCCCTCCCCTTGCCCTCTGCCCTCCGCCGCATCGAACGAATGGCTACTACACAGGAATTGTGGGCGGGGCGTACGGAACCTTCACATACCGGATCTCTAACATACCGGATCCGGAAGCTTGCTTGTCCCCAGTCCAAATCAATACAGGAGAATAGCAAACCAAATTCACAATTGCCATTCCGCTCACGGCCGCTCGTTTCCTGGCTTTCCTGGATTTTACATTGAACTTCAGCATTCCGTGTGCCGGTGTCCCGGATTTCTATTGGCTGCTGCTGTAGACTGAGCCCCCTCCCCGCCAGTGTGCCCTGGACGATGATCTGCCGGTCGGTGAGGAGCTGTGCTGCGGTAAGAAGTGTCTGTATTTGTATGGAGGGAGAAGTGTGGGATCGTACACCGGGGAGCCGGCTTCTAGGCTGGGATCAGCAATGCTCAGTGATCTGATCCTTGGAGCTGTGTCCAGGGTGTGCCCTGCTCTGTACATCGCCCCATATTCACAAGGGGGATCTCATCTGTGTACCAGAGCACCCCTGGGTCAGTACACTCCATGAGGGAGGGGTGATCAGCCTGGATGTAGACTAATGGCTGCATTGGGACAGGCAACCTGATCTGACAGATCTGACCTGATCTCTCATCTATGTGATGATTGCTGATGAATGGCAGGTGCCCATTGGCTGGGAGATCTCTGCTGGAGACCCATCTAACCTGCAGTCACTAGCCCTAATGTATTACTATGTCCAGAACAAGGTCGGCCTTCGAGAATGACAGATCTGACCTGATCTCTCATCTATGTGATGATTGCTGATGAATGGCAGGTGCCCATTGGCTGCGAGATCTCTGCTGGAGACCCACCTAACTTGCAGTCACTAGCTTTAATGTATCACTATGTCCTGAACAAGGTCAGCCTTGGAGAATGACAGATCTGACCTGATCTCTCATCTATGTGATGGTTGCTGATGACAGGCAGGTGCCCATTGGCTGGGAGATCTCTGCTGGAGACCCATCTAACCTGCAGTCACTAGCCCTAATGTATCACTATGTCCAGAACAAGGTCGGCCTTGGAGAATGACAGATCTGACCTGATCTCTCATCTATGTGATGGTTGCTGGTGACAGGCAGGTGCCCATTGGCTGGGAGATCTCTGCTGGTGACCCATCTAACCTGCAGTCACTAGCCCTAATGTATCACTATGTCCAGAACAAGGTCGGCCTTGGAAAATGGCAGATTTAATCTGATCTTACATTTGATATGATTGCTGGTGGCAGTTAGATGTCCACTTGCTTGGAGATCTCTGCCGGAGACACTTCTAACTGGCAATCACTAACCCTAATGTAACACTACACCCAGAACAGAGAATGACAGATGTCATCTGGTCTTTCATCTATGTTATGAATGCTGGTGACAGGCCGGTGCCCACTTGAAGGGAGATCTCTACCGGTGACACTTCTAACCAGCAATCGCTAACCCTGAGGTAGCACTATGCTGAGAACAAGGAGAAATGACAAATTTAATCTGATGTTACATTTATGTTATGATTACTGGTGACAGTCAGATGTCCAATTGCTGGGAGATCTCTGCTGATGATCCATCTAACCGGCAATCACTGACCCTAATGTAGCACAATGTCCACCCCCAAGGTCAACCTTGGAGAATGCCAAATCTCTGACAACCCCTGAAATGATCATCATCAACCATTCTATAGAGACTGAACGCTCACCACACACGTTACAATCTGACTGTTCAGACTCTGTTATGGTGGCCCTACACACTTCAATTTCATTATCACTCTGCAAAGGCATGCTGGTAGGTTAATTGGCTCCTGCCTGAACTGGCCCTAGCATGTGTATGGATGTGAGTTAGCTGTCCATACATGGCTCATTTATTCCAGTGAAACTGGAATGATTCCCCCATCCATACAATTGAGGTGTAAGTGGGAATCCTCTCTGTTGTGTCATTGCATTCTGACAGCAGAGGAGTCAGCTGGACTCCTCTGCTGTCTGAATACACAGATCAGCTTATTGGCTGCATGCGCTGATCAGGCGAATGTTATCCAGCAAGCCTGTGCATGGTCAGTAGATTGACTTCTATTGAACAGGATCGTCCATAGATGGATCAAAATTGAGCTGGTTCCTGCAGAACCAAAAGAATTTCGAACCATATGTGGCCAGCTATTGGGACCTTAAAGCTGAGAGTAGGGACTGGTGAATGTACAATACACTAGCACTCCATAAATTGTCAGCGCTATATAAGCATCTGTAATAAATAAAGTAAATAAATGTCCAGTTCAATCAAAACCATCAAACCAGAAAACCACCAAATAGCCAAAACTTCTCTTCCAATCAGTTTCAGTTTAAACTTGGCTTTGATCAGAGTCGATCAGCCAGGCCAGAAAGTTATCAATCTTTTTGCATCAGTTGGCAGCATCAAGCTGATTCATTCATAAATTGAATCTGATTATGAGATTGTATGGTGACAACAGAGATTTAATCAATAACTTGCGTTCTTTTCTTCCAAATATTGCATTCCACTTCCCTGTGTGTCATGTAAATTGCTTGTGTAGTTGACTATTGATCAAATATTCTTATTGGGAAAGATGGATCGGAAAAGAAATTGATCATTTATTGAATGTGTATGGCCACCGTTAGATTTAGCAACAACTATGTAGTGCAAGGGCCTGTCCGGTTGGATATAGATTGATTGGATAGATTTGGTGGTTCCTCATATTACCTAGTTTTAGTAAATCTAACCTTGATTATACAAATTTTGTGCAGTTAGAGTAACAAGTATGGTGAGCCTAAGTGAAGGTCTGCCCACTCTGGCTGGTTAAGGTTGGATTGGGGAACATTTGTATGTCTGTAGACCTTCTCACAATGACCCCTGGTTGGTGTTGAATTGATTGGATGATCTTCCCAGTTGGTTAATGTTGTTTTCTCATAAGCTGCCACCTGCAGCACACCTCCCAGGTATGACTATGTACAGTAGCATTGGCATAGTGGTTTAGTGTTTAACACCTTTGCCTTGTAGCACTGGGGCCCTCGCTTTGAGTCTCGCATGTAGTTTGCTTGTCTCTGTGCTTGTGTGAGTTTCCTCTGGGTACTTTGATTTTTTTTTCCCACACTCCAAAGGAATGCTGATAGGTTAATTGGTCTTTGTCTAAAATTATTCATAGTATGATATTCTACTTGGTGCACCCAAGAGAAAAGCTCTATAGAAATATATAAATAAAATATACAGTATCTCATAGAAGTGAGTACACCCCTCACATTTTTGTCAATATTTTATTCTATCTTTTCATGTGACAGCACTGAAGAAATGACCCTTTGCTGCAATGCAAAGTAGTGATTGTACAGCTTATTTAACAGTGTAATTTTGCTGTCCCCTCAAAATAACTCAACACACAGCCATTAATGTCTAAACCGCTGGCAACAAAAGTGAGTATACTCCTAAGTGAAAATGTCCAAATTGGGCTCAAAGTGTCAATATTTTGTGTGGCCACCATTATTCTCCAGCACTGCTTTTAACCCTCTTGGGCATGGAGTTCACCAGAGCGTCACAGGTTGCCACTAGAGTCCTCTTCCACTCCTCCATGTTGACATCACGGAGCCAGTGGATGTTGGAGACCTTGCACTCCTCCACCTTAAGTTTGAGGATGCCCCACAGATGCTCAGTAGAGTTATGTCTGGAGACATGCATGGCCAGTCTATCACCTTTACCCTCAGCTTCTTTAGCAAGGCAGTGGTAATCTTGGAGGTGTGTTTGGGGTCATCATGTTGGAATACTGCCCTGTGGCCCAGTCTCTGAAGGGAGGGGATCATGCACTTCAGTATGTCGCAGTACATGTTGGCATTCATGGTTCCCTCAATGAACTGTAGCTCCCCAGTGCCGGCAGCACTCATGCAGCCCCAGACCATGACACTCCCACCACCATGCTTGACTGTAGGCAAGACACACTTGTCTTTGTACTCCTCACCTGGTTGCCACCACACACGCTTGACACCATCTGAACCAAATAAGTTTATCTTGGTCTCATCAGACTACAGAAGATGGTTCCAGTAATCCATGTCCTTAGTCTGCTTGTCTTCAGCAAACTGTTTGCGGTCTTTCTTGTGCATCATCTTTAGAAGAGGCTTTCTTCTGGGATGACAGCCATGCAGACCAATTTGATGCAGTGTGCGGCGTATGGTCTGAGCACTGACAGGCTGATCCCCCACCCCTTCAACCTCTGCAGCAATGCTGGCAGCACTCATACGTCTATTTCCCAAAGACAACCTCTGGATATAACGCTGAACATGTGCAGTCAACTTCTTTGGTCGACCATGGCGAGGCCTGTTCTGAGTGGAACCTGTCCTGTTAAATCGCTGCATGGTCTTGACCACCGTCCTGCAGCTCAGTTTCAGGGTCTTGGCAAACGTCTTAAAGCCTAGGCCATCTTTATGTAGAGCAACAATTCTTTTCAGATCCTCAGAGAGTTCTTTGCCATGAGGTGCCATGTTGAACTTTCAGTGACCAGTATGAGAGTGTGAGAGCGATAACGCCAAATGTAACACACCTGCTCCCCATTCACACCTGAGACCTTGTAATACTAACGAGTCACATGACACCGGGGAGGGAAAATGGCTAATTGGGCCCAATTTTGACATTTTCACTTAGGGGTGTACTCATTTTTGTTGCCAGTGGTTTAGACATTAATGGCTGTGTGTTGAGTTATTTTGAGGGGACAGCAAATGTACACTGTTATACAAGCTGTACACTCTCTACTTTACATTGTAGCAAAGTGTCATTTCTTCAGTGTTGTCACATGAAAAGATATAATATATTGACAAAAATGTGAGGGGTGTACTCACTTCTGTGAGATACTGTATATTAGAATTCCTGTTCTGAAACTAAATCTTTGTTCAACTTTAAAGCAGAGCTCCATGAATTGTTTTTTCCCCATGCGGTGGGGCTGTGCCCGCACTGCATGGGTTAACTGTTAGTTTTGTACAGGGGTGTACAGAGAGGCTATACTTACCAAATCCTTCGATCCTCTGAAAAACAGCGTTCCCCCACGTCCAGCGGTGGACTGTTCCTGCCGTACTTGTGTCCAGAGTGGGCATGATGTCATGAATAGTCCATGCACAAGACAGCTAGTGTGCTGGGGGGGGGAGCAGCCAGGGACGGGTCTTGTGCTCAAGGGATCGGCGGTTTTAGTAAGTATATCTCCGATCTCCTCTCCCCTAGACAAAAATGAGCAGTTAACCGGTGCAGTACAGGCACGGCCCCACTGCATGTTTTTTTCCCTGGATTTCTTTAAGGAAAAAATAATCCATGCACATATTTGTGGCAGAATTATGATTTTTTTTTTTTTTAATCCAGAAGTCTGTAAAGCGTTGCATCCATGATCCAGTGGATTGCGGGTGAACTGTGAGGCTCCCACAGACACCTCCTTTAACTTTCTTCCCAGATACATAACTTTTTTCCCAGGTACAGATATATATCTGTACGCGCTTTCAGTTAGAAAGCTGCAGGAAGTGTCAGTGGACTGTGAGCGGTGCTGATCCGCACACTCATAGTCCATTGAGAACTACAAGGTGCCTACTGCAGTGGCAGACAAGACTTGTATTTTTTTCCATCACAGACTTTGCCATGCCAATTTTAAATGTGTCCACTATCACAGGGGTTGGAAAGCAGGTAGTTAGGAACATGTTACATGCTGCACCCTAAATACAGGCGTAACATGTTCCTAATGTTGAACCTATACTTTAAGGGCTCGTTGTCGGGTATGCTGGGACTGCAATGGGTAACCCCCAAAGCAAGACAAGGTTAAGAGCCTTGTTCCCTAGGGGGGCAATTCACAGCATTGTGTGCTGTAATTTAATGCATTTTTTTTTCCAGTTTGGTGAAATACAACACAAACTACTGCACTGCAACACCATTCTGTTTGATGAGATGTAACGTGATTTTTCAATAAAGATTTAACAAAAAAGAAAAAATCATCCCATGTGATTCATTGTGATCAGCTCATTGGTGCTGATTACACCTGGCACCCACCAGCCATGCAACCAGTGTGGCTTGCTAGTGTAAATGAGCCCTGTAGGCAATACAGCAGAATAAAACCTAAATATGCTGCAGGTGCGTACAGCGTAGGTATCTAGAGGAGAAAATAACTTGTACTTATGGCCGAATCCCAGGCTGGTCTGACACTTCAGGTAGTTCCAAAGCTAGCCACTACATCCCCCGTCATGCTATTTCTTTGTCCGCTGTGATGATCTGCCTTACTACCCTATAGGAACATGGAGGAGGCAGGAAAGGGCAGGAAAGGTACAGGACTATAAAGAAGTGCCGGATCCTTGCCTGCTATAATAGTCTGGGATCCGTCAGGTTTTGAAGGCTGCTGTAGGTATGGCTCGTACCTTCTGGCTGTAGCAGTGTGTGTGTTTGTGCTCATAACCTCTTTAGCTGTGACAGACTGCTATATACACTGCTACAATACATGTAGGTGAACTGCTTCCCTGCCATAATGATTTTAATCCTGTTCAGTCAGTGTTGTAATTCTGGAACCCCTTCCAGATCCCACAACTAGGTCTACACTGTAAATTCTGTTGCAGTTAGGCAGTGTGGCTGATTTAAACCTTTCAGACTGTGACTGCACGGCACACTGAACTCATCACTCTGCTCTGTTCTCCTGTCAGCTTTAGCTGACAGAATACTCCAATGTAGCCTTCCTCTCTTTGCCCGATTTGCTACTGTAGATTTGTCTGGCTGTGTGCAAAAAGTGCATTAATAAATAATTTTACCTTGTTGAAGACCAGATGTTCGTTTTTTTTTTTCTTCTGTCTGTATTTAAAGTGATATTAAAGATTCCATTTGATGTCATACTTAACTGCTCTGTGCAATGGTTTTGCACAGAGCAGCCTTGATCCTCTCCTTTTTGGGTCCCCTGCGGGCACTCCTGGCTCCTCCCATCTGCCAAGTGCCCCATAGGAAGCCTCTTCCTATGGGGGTACTTGTGTAGGCTTGCTCTTGAGCCAGGCTGTTTGTGTCTATCCAGACACACAGCCCTGTCTCAGCCTTGCCTCAGCCTTGCCTCCTGCTCTCTTACAGGTTTTGACTGACAGCAGCAAGAGCTATTGGCTCCTGCTGATCTCAGCCAAGCCTATGAGAACAAGTAGAGGGGAGAAGAGCTGCTGCAGACGTGCGCAGTGCTGGACTGAGATCAGGCTTAGGTGACTATTTGGGGTGGGGATGCACATAACAGGTTTTTACCTTAGAGAAGAACTCCACGATAGGCAAAAAAAAAAAATTGCCCATTAGTACACCCCACCCCTCTACAAAAAACACTAAACAGTTGAAGTGTTACTAAACCCAGGACCCTGCATTAACTATATCTGGTCTCCCACAGTACACACAACATGGAAATGCAGTTATTGTAGTAAATATAAACTACCAAATACCTTTTCCCATTAGCAGTATGTAGCAGTATTTTGACTTCTGTAAGTGTTCAACTGAGCACTGGTTAAAGCTTGTAGGAGGAGTTTTCATTCTCCCTTGATTGTCCTATGAGGCTGCATGACCCCTGACCCTCTGGACAATGCTGATTGGCCCTGTGCTGATCGCTTGCACTCTCCAAAGAAAAAAAAAAAAAGCTCTCTCTCTAGCAGTGCACACCAAATTGAGCATGTGCACCTTGCCCCCAATGCTCTGTACGATCAACAGATGGATTGGGGACAGTGGAAGAAGGTGAGGATCAGAGAAGACAGAACAAAACATCCTTTTTACACAGTAAGGAGGCTTAACCCCTTAGGTTTCACAGTGAGTAGAACAAGCATGCTTTACTGCATATACAGACTGTACTGTTGTGAGTTTAGTAACACTTTATTACAATTTTGAAAAACCTCACCATTTAGAAGAAAAGTCTGATTGATTTTTCATGGCCTCATCTCTGTAATTGAAAAGATCACAGCACCTGCTCTTCAAAGGAGGCAATGTAACAGCCATGATTGCATCATATCCTATCCTCTCTCTCTGCAGTAGAAAGAAACTACAGTTTCCATCAACCACAGGGAATTGGAGTGAATGTGGGGGTGGGGTACCCTAGGCCTGTATATATTACATGTGTCTGAGAGTCTTGAATCGCCCACCACTGCAAGTGGGGTTGAATTACATCACTGCTTCCTGGAGAAAGAACTACAGAAGGGATGTGCCAAGACCAGTGGCTGGGGGAATAGGAGTCATAGCAGTCACTTTTCTTACAAACAGAAAACCAAAGAGAATTAAAGGTTTGATTTGAAAATGAATAGGCTATTTCAGAGCAACTACTGAGTGAGCCAGAAGATGGATGCCATATTCAGTGAAGGTAGGAAATCAACAAGGACATGAAAAGATGTTTTTGCCGGGAGTTCTGCTTTAGTGCATGAAATGCATTAAGGTAAAATCCCTTTTACCTTTGCAACCACTTTAAGCTTAAGGGCTCATTCACAGCAGCAAGCCTGTGCACCATGAGACTAGTCCTGGGGGATTGTACTGTTCGTGTAAATGTATTTGTGGGGGGGTTAATGCTGAAACTGACTTCTTTAAATGGTACAAGTGATGTTCTTCTCTTAAGCACAAGAAAACCAGTATTGAATCCTGTATATGTTTTGACAGGGGACCTCTTGGAATATACATCCATGAAGATGTCCTTGGGGATGCTTCACCAGTAACCTTGATGAAATGTATAATGCTTAAAACTGGGTAAGTCGAGCTTTGAGATGAGAATGGAATTCAGTATTTGTTCTTAGTTTGGCTGATCCATAAAAAAGGTTTACAAGAATTCATATGTCTACTTAAAGTGATATTAAAGGCAATAAAACAAAACATAAAACCAAACATGTCATACTTTCCTGCTCTGTGCAGTAGTTTAGCATAGAGCAGCCCTGATCTTCCTCTTCTCGGGTCCCCTGCTAGTGCTCCTGGCCCCTTCCTCAAGCAACTTGCTATGGGGGCACCCAAGCAGGCTCGCTCCTATGCTGCTGTTCTGCAGGTGCATTCACAGACAGAGCACGTCTTGGCCTCTACTCTCTCCTCATTGGCTCACACTGCTGTCTCAGCCAATGAGGAGGGAGTGTTTTGGGAGAGCCAAGGCTCTTGTGCACATTGGTGGATCTAGATAGGGCTTGGGTAAATATTAGGGGGCCTGCCGCACACAGAAGATTTGTATTTTTTACCTTCATGCATAGAAGTAGTAAACCAAAAATTTAATATATTGCAGCTTATCAAGTATTAAATGTGGTGGCTGCATTCCCTTTCTTTTTTAGGCTTTCCCTTCTGTCATGTTCTGGACATTTTTTATGTTGCAGGGAATTCATTAAAGGCTAAGTTCACCTTTCATAACATGTTACACCCATATTCCGGGTTTAATATCTAACATGTAGCATGTTATTAGACTGGCCCCCACTCCCCCCGCAAATTCCCAAAAAAACATGGCCGTGCGAGGCTCCTGCCACTCACACTCACTGTGTTCTGTGAATGTGAAACTACATGTCCTGATAGCCTTATCAGCTGTCGGCTTGTACAGCAGTTCGCTGTCCGTATATCTCGCTGTCCGTATATCTGCATGGCACCAGTGGTCTGCTGACTGCTGGTGAAATGGTTTACAGGCTCCCAAATCTTAAAAAATAATAAAATAATAAATGCGCATCTTTTTTTACCTGCAAAATATAATGTGGTTTTGTTCTTTTTTGTATAAAGGTGAACTTATCCTTTTAAGGTAAAAAATGTCCTACCTTTAGAACCACATTAAGTGGAACTGCACTGCATCTGAGCACACAAACCAAAAATGCTATTTCATTCATTGGTAATATTCAAAGCAAACTCGCTCACCCATCCATCCATGTCTCCATGCTTCATTTTGCTGGAAAATCATTTTGAAAAACACCCCCTGGCATTTCTGGTCTTGAGTAATGGCAGATGATTCATGTAGCATTTTCTTCCTGGAATCCATCTGCCCTTAGCTGAAGACTACTGGGATGTATGACATCATTTGCCTAGGCATGGAAACCAGGAAGGAACTGAGTAAATCTATTTCTAAAGGTGCTATTGACGTTAAATTTTCACCACATCGGTAACAACCCATGAAATTATTGTTATTATTATTATTATACAGGATTTATATAGCACCAATAGTTTACGCAGCGCTTTGCAATATAAGGGGGACAGTACAATTACAATACAGTTCGATACAGAAGGAATTGGAGGTCCCTGCTCATGGAGCTTACAATCTAAAGGGAGGGGGGAGGTGGTACAAAAGGTAATAGCTGTAGGGGATGATCTGATTGAGGTGACTTAAGTACAGAACTTAGGTGGAGGTGGGGTACGTTTCCTTGAATAAATGAATTTTCAAGGATCGTCAGGGTAGGAGCTAACTGGACCTACTGGGGCAGAGAGTTCCAGAGGCTTGGACAGGCTCTGGAGAAGTCCTGGAGCCGAGCATGGGAGGAGGTAACAAGGAAACTGGAGAGCAGCAGGTCTTGGGTGGAGCAGAGAGGATGGTTTAGGTGATATCTGCAGATGAGGTTGGTGATGTAGCTGGGGGCAATGTTGTGGATGACCTTGTATGTTAGTATTTTGAATTTTGTTTGTTGGGCTAGTGGAAGCCAGTGAAGAGATTGACTGACAGAGAGGGGCAGCAGTCACGGACCGGTTAGTAAGGTGTATTACTCTAGCAGCAGCATTCATAATAACCTGTGTAAGGGTAAGCCAGTGAGGAGGGAGTTGCTGTAGTCAAGGTGGGAAATAAGCAAGGAGTGAATAAGCATTTTTGTGGTGTTTTTGGTCAGGAAGGGGCGAATTCTGGAACTGTTGCGGTGGTTGAGGGAGCATAATTTAGCCAGTAATTGGATGTGGGGCTGAAGGAGAGGTCAGAGTCTAGGATTACCCCTAGCATGTGGGGAGGGACCAATGGTTGTGCTGTTGATCTCAATGGTAAAGTCATGGGGAGGGAATCTGGGAGGAGGAAATATTACAAGCTCAGTTTTAGAAAAAATGAGTTTGAGGAAGTGGTATGACATCCATACGGATATATCGCTCAGTAAATTTGTGATACGTAAGGAGATTGAGGGGGTGCGTTGATAGATCTGGGTGTCATCAGCATAGAGATGGTATTGGAAGCCATGTGACGTTATCAACTGTCCCAGGGAAGAGGTATTGAGAGAGGAGTGTCCCAAGGACAGAGTTTGTGCGTACCCCAACAAAAAGAGGAAGAGGAGCAGAGAAGATGGTCTTGTATGTGATACTAAAAGTGCGCTGATATAGATAGGAGAACCAGGAAAATGCAGAGTCACGGAGGCCAAAGGAGTGGCGTTTGACACATCCACTCCTCTTACTCTTAGACCTTTCTGCTGCCTTTGTTGAAGAGTATGGAGTACTGGCCCTTGGTTTTAGCAGTTAGTAGGTAATTGGTGAACTTTTAATAGGGAAGTTTCAGTGGAATGTTGTGGGTGGAAGCCGGACTGTAGGGGATTGAGAAGGTTGTTGTCAATGAGGTAGCCATACATGCAAAGAAACCAAAACAAATACAGTGCCTTGAAAAAGTATTCATACCATTGAACTTTTCCACATTTAACTTGTCTTGTTACAGCCAAAAAACGTAAACGTAATTTATTGGGATTTTTTGTGATAGACCAACACAAAGTGGCACAGAATTGTGAAGTGGAAGGAAAATGATAAATGGTTTTCAAAATTTTTTTACAGATATCTGAAAAGTGTGGCGTGCATTTGTATTCAGCTCCCTTTACTCTAATACCCCTAACTAAAATCTAGTGGTACCAATTGCCTTCAGAAGTCACCTAATTTATATATAAGAGTCAACCTGTGTGTAATTTAATCTCAGTATAAATACAGCTGTTCTGTGAAGCCCGCAGAAGTTTGTTAGAGACTATTAGTGAACAAGCCGCATCATGAAGGCCAAGAAACACCAGACAGGTCAGGGATAAAGTTGAGTAGAAGTTTAAAGCAGGGTTAGATTATCAAAAAAAAACAAAAATCCCAAACTTTGAACATCTCGTTGAGCACTGTCCAATCCATCATCCAAAAATGGAAAGAGTATGGCACAACTGCAAACCTACCAAGACATGACCGTCCACCTAAACTGACAGGCCAGGCAAGGAGAGCATTAATCAGAGAAGCAGCTAAGAGGCCCATGGTAACTCTGGAGGAGCTGCAGAGATCCACAGCTCAGGTGGGAGAATCTGTCCACAGGACAACTATTAGTCGTACACTCCACAAATCTGGCCTTTATGCAAGAGTGGCATGAAGAAAGCCATTGTTGAAAGAAAGCCATAAGAAGTCCCGTTTGCTGTTTGCAAGAAGCCATGTGGGGTACACAGCAAACGTGGAAAAGGTGCTCTAGTCAGATGAGACCAAAGTTGAACTTTCTGGCATAAACGCAAAACGCTGTGTGTGGTGGAAAACGTAACCCTGCACATCACCCTGAACACACCATCCCCACCGTGAAACATGGTGGTGGCAGCATCATGTTGTGGGGATGCTTTTCTTCAGCAGGGGCAGGGAAGCTGGTCAGAGTTGATGGGAAGATGGATGGAGGCAAATACAGGGCAATCTTAGAAGAAAACCTGTTAGAATCTGCAAAAGACTTGAGACTGGGGTGGAGGTTCACCTTCCAGCAGGACAAGGACCCTAAATATACAGCCAGAATTACAATGGAATGGTGTAGATAAAAGCATATTCATGTGTTAGAATGGCCCAGTCAAAGTCCAGACCTAAATCCAGTTGAGAATCTGTGGCAAGACTTGAAAATTGCTGTTCACAGACGCTGTCCATCCAATCTGACAGAGCTTGAGCTATTTGCAAAGAAGAATGGACAAAAATGTCACTCTCTAGATTAGCAAAATTGGTAGAGACATTTCCAAAGAGACTTGCAGTTGTAATTACAGCAAAAGGTGGATCTACAAAGTATTGACTCAGGGGGGCTGAATACAAATGCACACCACACTTTTCACACTTTTTATTTGTAAAAATATTTAAACATTTCTCGTTTTCCAGTTCACAATTATGTGCCACTTTTGTGTTTGGTCTATCACATAAAATCCCAATAAAATACATTTACATTTTTGGCTGTAACATGAGAAAATGTGGAAAATGTCAAGGGGTATGAATACTTTTTCAAGGCACTGTAAGTTCAGAAATTAAGTTATGTGTAATAAAATGGAATGACACGGAAAAAGTATTGAACACATGAAGAAAGGAAGTGCAAAAAGGCATGGAAAGCCAAGACACCACACACCAGCTGAAATCTATCAGTAATTAGAAAGCAATCCTGCCCCTTGTCAGTGCAAATTAATATTGTCTTGTTCAGTCTCAACTGATGGCCTATAAAAAGGTATTCATTACCAAGGTGTCACAAGAAACATCTCATGATGGGTAAAATCAAAGAGCTCTCTCAAGACCTTTATGCACACTCACCACGTAAGACTCCATTGCTGAAGAAAAAGCATGTTGAAGCTTATTTAAAGTTTGCTGCACAACATTGAGACCAGCCTGTGAAATACTGGGAGAATATAGTCTGGTCAGATGAGACCAAAATTGAACTCTTTGGATGCCATAATACACACCATGTTTGGAGGTCAGATGGCACTGCACATCACCTCAGAAACCCCATACAAACAGTGAAGTTTGAAGGTGGGAACATCATGGCATAGGGCTGTTTTTCAGCATACGGTACTGGCAAACTTCATATTATTCAAGGAAGGATAAATGTAAAAATGTAACAAGACATTCTTAATATAAAAAATCTGCTGCCCATCTACCAGGATGGTGAAGATGAAACGAGGGTGGACATTTCAGCAAGACAATGATCCAAAACACGAAGCCAAGGAAACTCTTAATTGGTTTCAATGAAAGAGAAAATAAAGCTGGTAGAATGGCCCAGCCAATCACCTGACTTGAATCCAAAAGAAAATCTATGGAAACTAAAACTAAAGATAAGTTCATAGAGGCCCACGGAACCTTCAAAATTTAAGACTGTTTGTGTGCAAGAATGGGCCAAAATGACACCTGAGCAATGCATGGGACTAATTTCTCTATACAGGAGGCACCTTGAAGCCATCATTGCCAAGAAAGGATTTTGTACAAAGTATTACATTTCAGTTAGTATGTTCAATACTTTTTTTTTTCCCTGTGTCATTCCATTTTATTACACATTAACTTAATTTCTGTACTTCTTTGTTTTGGCTTCTTTGTATGTATGTATTGCATGGGATGTTGCCGACGTGGTAAAAATTTCATGTCAGTAGCATCTTTAGAAATATACATTGCTCAAAACCATTAAAGGAACACTCTTTAATCAGTGTATAGCTTCAAGTCAATTAAACTTCTGGGACATTGATCAGGTCAGTTGAGAAGCAGAGGGGGTTGTTGATCAGTTTCAGCTGATGAAATTGACAGGTGCACTAGATGGGCAACAATGAGACAACCCCAAAACAGGAATGGTTTTACAGTTGGAGACCACTGCCAAATTTTTTTTATTCCCCCTTCTCATCTTTTCTGACTGTTATTCACTAGTTTTGCGTTTGGCTAGGGTCAGTGTCACTACTGGTAGTATGAGGTGATACCCTACAAAGGTTGCACAGGCAGTCCAACTCCTCCAGGATTGCACATCAATACGTGCCATTGCCAGAAGATTTGCTGTGTCTCCCAGCACAGTCTCAAGAGCATGGAGGAGATTCCAGGAGACGAGCAGTTATTCTAGGAGAGCTGAACAGGGTTGTAGAAGGTCCTTAACCCATCAGCAGGCCCGGCGTCTGCTCCTTTGTGTGAGAAGGAACAGGATGAGCACTGCCACAGCCCTAAAAAATAACCTTCAGCAGGCGACTGGTGTGAATCTCTTTGACCAAAAAATCAGAAACAGACTTCATAAGGGTGGCCTGAGGGCCTGACATCCTCTAGTGGGCCCTGTGCTTAATGCCTGGCACCACAGAGCTCGATTAGCATTTGCCATTGAACAGTAGAATAGGCAGATCCATCACTGGTGTCCTGTGGTTTTCACAGATCAGAACAGGTTCACCCTGAGCACATTTAACAGACATGAGGGTCTGGAGAAGCCATGGAGAATGTTATGCTACCTGTAACATCATTCAACATGACTGTTTTGGTGGTGGGTCAGTGATGGTCTGGGGAGGCATATCCATGGAGGGACACACAGACCTCTACAGGCTAGACAATGTCATCCTGACTGCCATTAGGTATCCGGATGAAATACTTGGACCCATTGTCAGACCCTACGCTGGTGCAGTGGGTCCTGGTGCAAAACAATGCCTGGACTCATGGCAAGAGTATGCAGGTAGTTCCTGAAGGATGAAGGAATTGATACCATTGAATGGCCCCCATGATTGCTTGACCTAAATCCAATAGCACACCTCTGGGATATCATGTTTCGGTTCATATGACGTTGCCAATTTGCACCTCAGGCTGTCCAGGAGGTCAGTGATTCCCTGGTCCAGATCTGGGAGGAAATACCTCAGGACACCATCATCTCATTAGGAACATACCCAGACATGGTCAGACATACAAGCACGTGGGGGCCATACAAACTACTGTGTACCATTTTGAGTTGCTGCAATGAAATTTCAGCAAAATGGACTAGCCTACTGCATCATTTTTTCACTTTGATTTTCATGGTGTCTTTGAATTTAGTCCTCTGTAGGTTGGTAATTTTCATTTCTATCAAACGATGGGGCATCCTTACATTCCTAACACATTACCCAGTCCATATCCCTGTAGATATCCAGCTTGATATTTTTCCTCATTGAGATCTGATGTGTTTCCAAAGTGTTCCTTTACATTTTTTTTGAGCAGTGTATTTACCTAGAAAAATGGTGAAATGTTATATACCTTTTTTACCCATTGTACTTTCCTATTTACTAATGCTATAAGCATAAGGATTAAAAATGGTCCATGTTGATTGAGAGAGTGAAGCTCCACTTTAACGTATGCATGTGTAAAACCTGAACATTGCCTGTGGAAGCTAGAAATAAATTGTAGTAGGTATAGCTACTACAGTGATCTTCGCTAGCTTCCAGGTCCCGAGCTGATCATCTTTCTTTAGGCTAAATGAACACAAGGGTTGCTCGTTTGACACGTATTTCATTCGAGGGACACATTACGCGTTTGCAATTAATGCAAAGCATTCTCTTATTGTATGAGGTGGAGAGATGGGGCAGTGACATCACAATCTCCAGCTTGTCCAGTTGGAGAACATTTCATGCCTGTGCAGAGCAAGTGACCTCCTGTGTTCACTAAGCAGCAGGGCAGTAGCTCAGCAGAGCACCCAAAAGCTAGCAGCAATCACTGTAGTAGCGATGCCTGCTACAGTGATTCCAGCTTCCATGGGGAATTCACAGGTATAATACATGTATGGTTACATGGGTTCCAGCTGGACCAATGTAACCATGCAGAAATATGCATACCTGGAATTTTGCCTTTAATAACCACTTTTACATAAAATATTGGCCTCCAACCTTCTTTTTTTTTTTTCTTTTTTTTTTTCAGCTAATGTTCACAAGGAACAGAGTCACGTGATGTATGAAGGCAAACACATACACTTTTCCGAGGTTGACAATAAGCCCCTATGCTCCTACAGTCCCAAACTCTGCAAGCAGCGGCGACTTAATGGCTATGCCTTCTGTATCCGACATGTTCTAGAAGACAAGACAGCTCCCTTCAAGCAATGTGAATATGTGGCCAAGTACAACAGCCAGCGCTGCACCAATCCCATCCCTAAATCAGAAGACCGTAGGTACGTCCAACTGCCTCTATTATCAGCTGACAAACAGCTCACCTGCCATTATCCATTTGTATATGTAGAATAATGGTTGTTTAAAAGTAGAGCTGAAGTTACCCGAGGACATTTGTCATAATATGCTAGAGGCAGGATCATGGGGGGGATCGCTGAAATGGTGAGTATCAGTGGAAATAACTCTTTAAAAAATAACTCCACCTATTTGGTCTGAGTTTTCATGCTGAACCCATATTTCTGTAAGTGTGGGGATTTAGGGGTAAAAGGCTGTAGACACAACCATCTACCCCCAAACCCCCCACACCTAACAAACCTGAGGGTTCTTCTCCCTGCCATCTCCTGTAAAATTTTAAATTTTGTAGCACAGCTGTTCATTCATTCACATGAATGGGAAAACAAGTTCCATCTGCCACTGTGGCAGAGGTTACTGTAGTTCTCAATTGAGCAAAATTGGAGTGACATCACTGTACTTTTGTCCAGCTTTGTAACCAACGTTCTGTACCTTGGTATGGACCTGAGCTGGAGAAAGAGAATCTGCAGAAACTTGAGAACTGCGACATTAAAAAAACAAAACATTTATACTCCCCTATGTGGCTGCAGAATCAGTCCGATGCCAGGTCTAAGACAGAGAAATGAGTGATCATATGACCGCTTATCACTCAGTTCTTGATTTTCACTGTCAGTCACAGGCTCTCTACTCTGCCCTTCCAGTGCGTAGTGGAGCATTGGGCTGTGGAGGGGGTGATAGTGGCTGGCTCAGGCTCTCAGCAGCATGCTAGGAGGCTGAGGCAGGTGTAGATCAGGCATCTGGGTGGATCCTGACATAATTGTTGGGATCCCTGCAGAGCTTGGACCGGCTCTGTGACATCCATTGACAGCAGGCTTTAGCCCTCTGTCTGCTAAATCTGGGTCACAGAAGTGCAAAAATAAGTGCACTCCTGTGATCCAGAGAAGTGTGGCCAAACAATCTTTGGCCATGCTTCACCTTTATGGTCATGTGGGAAGCTGTACTTTTAATTCTGATTACTATACATTTGGGAAAGCAACATCTTTTCTGCTTTTTTTTTTTTTTTTTTTTATCTTATTGGGGGCTCAAAGTACGGCATAAATACAAAAGGGTAGTGCAGCGCTCAATCACACACTTCTATCAAATCCAAAAAAGTAACAAATAGTATAATAATGCTCTTAAATATATCAAAGAGACACACAAATGATATGAATGAAGCCGAGACACTCTTAAGTAATATCAAAGTGACTAGTATTCAAAAAACTTGTAGAAACTCGTGCATTGTGCGTGATCACACAAAACTTCCAGTGCTGGTGAGTGACTCTCCTCCTATGGCTGAATGGTGAGGAGGCAATTCAGCCATAGGAGGAGAGTCACTCACCAGCACTGGAAGTTTTGTGTGATCACGCACAATGCACAAGTTTCTACTGTGTTGGACACCACCACATACTATTTATGAACTGTGCATACCCACCTTGAATAGTCCTACCCACTGGTCATGTTATAGAGTGGGAGTGAGCGGGGCAAAAATATTGCTATTTTTGAATACTAGTCACTTTGATATTACTTAAGAGTGTCTCTGCTTCATTCATATCATTTGTGTGTCTCTTTGATATATTTAAGAGCATTATTATACTATTTGTTACTTATTTGGATTTGATATAAGTGTGTGATTGAGCGCTGCACTACCCTTTTGTATTTATTAGTTCTACTATATGGTACCAGTCTGAGTGTGAGCTGCTTATAACTATAGGCACTCCATTAAGCGCAGGAGGATTACTTATTTATTTATCAAAGTACGGCATCTTCCTTCTCCTTCTCCTTCTCCTCCTCCTCCTTCTTCTCCTCCTCCTTCTCCTCCTCCTTCTTTTTCTCCTCCTCCTTCTTTTTCTCCTCCTCCTTCTTTTTCTCCTCCTCCTTCTTTTTCTCCTCCTCCTTCTCCTCCTCCTTCTTTTTCTCCTCCTCCTTCTTTTTCTCCTCCTCCTTCTTTTTCTCCTCCTCCTTCTTTTTCTCCTCCTCCTTCTTTTTCTCCTCCTCCTTCTTTTTCTCCTCTTCCTTCTTTTTCTCCTCCTCCTTCCTTCTTTTTCTCCTCCTCCTTCCTTCTTTTTCTCCTCCTCCTTCCTTCTTTTTCTCCTCCTCCTTCCTTCTTTTTCTCCTCCTCCTTCCTTCTTTTTCTCCTCCTCCTTCCTTCTTTTTCTCCTCCTCCTTCCTTCTTTTTCTCCTCCTCCTTCCTTCTTTTTCTCCTCCTCCTTCCTTCTTTTTCTCCTCCTCCTTCCTTCTTTTTCTCCTCCTTCTTCCTTCTTTTTCTCCTCCTTCCTTCCTTCTTTTTCTCCTCCTTCCTTCTTTTTCTCCTTCTTCTTTTTCTCCTCCTCCTCCTTTCTCCTTGTCCTCCTCCTCCTCCTCCTTTCTCCTTGTCCTCCTCCTCCTTGTCCTCCTCCTCCTCCTCCTCCTTTCTCCTTGTCCTCCTCCTCCTTGTCCTCCTCCTCCTCCTCCTCCTTGTCCTCCTCCTCCTCCTCCTCCTCCTCCTCCTCCTTGTCCTCCTCCTCCTCCTCCTCCTTGTCCTCCTCCTCCTCCTCCTCCTTGTCCTCCTCCTCCTCCTCCTCCTTGTCCTCTTTCTCCTTGTCCTCCTCCTCCTTGTCGTCGTCGTCCTCCTCCTCCTCCTTTCTCCTTGTCGTCGTCCTCCTCCTCCTTTCTCCTTGTCGTCGTCCTCCTCCTCCTCCTCCTTTCTCCTTGTCGTCGTCCTCCTCCTCCTTTCTCCTTGTCGTCGTCCTCCTCCTCCTTTCTCCTTGTCGTCGTCCTCCTCCTCCTCCTCCTTTCTCCTTGTCCTCCTCCTCCTCCTCCTCCTCCTCCTCCTTTCTCCTTGTCCTCCTCCTCCTCCTCCTCCTCCTTTCTCCTTGTCCTCCTCCTCCTCCTCCTCCTCCTCCTCCTCCTCCTCCTCCTTTCTCCTTGTCGTCGTCCTCCTCCTCCTTTCTCCTTGTCCTCCTCGTCGTCCTCCTCCTCCTTTCTCCTTGTCCTCCTCCTCCTCCTCCTCCTTTCTCCTTGTCCTCCTCCTCCTCCTCCTCCTCCTCCTCCTCCTTTCTCCTTGTCCTCCTCCTCCTCCTTTCTCCTCCTCCTCCTCCTCCTTTCTCCTTGTCCTCCTCCTTTCTCCTTGTCCTCCTCCTCCTCCTCCTCCTTTCTCCTTGTCCTCCTCCTCCTCCTCCTCCTCCTCCTTTCTCCTTGTCCTCCTCCTCCTCCTTTCTCCTTGTCCTCCTCCTCCTCCTCCTCCTCCTCCTCCTTTCTCCTTGTCCTCCTCCTCCTCCTCCTCCTCCTTTCTCCTTGTCCTCCTCCTCCTCCTCCTTTCTCCTCCTTTCTCCTTGTCCTCCTCCTCCTCCTCCTTTCTCCTCCTTTCTCCTTGTCCTCCTCCTCCTCCTCCTTTCTCCTCCTTTCTCCTTGTCCTCCTCCTCCTCCTCCTTTCTCCTTCTCTTTCTCCTTTCTCCTTCTCCTCCACCTTTCTCCTTCTCCTCCTCCTTCTCCTTTTTTTTTTTTCTTTTTTCTGGCCATCTGTGTGATCTTATGTTTGTAGCACATTGCTGCATCATTTGGAAGGGAAAAAAAAAACTTGGTGCAAAAAGTGTGCACCAAAGCTACCTCAAATTATATTGATCGCATTCCTGGCACCCCTATCCCTTTTAGTTTATTTGTTCTTTGTTGCTAGTAAATATGGGCGGATATAGATATATATTTTATTAAAGCACTTGCCTGTGCCTTTTTTTAAAAGCACTTGCTTGTGCTCATCTCTAGTACATTTCAGCCCTCATTTAAAATTGTTGTCCTAAAACATTTCACTACTGTATCATTTACTGTCTCCTAATTCTTGAGAATTTAATAGAAATTGGCCAGCAGCAGGACTATTTTTAGATCAGTGAGTACAGGGACCGTTTTCGTGTACTACTGGCATTAATTGGACCTAAAATCTACAATCTTCTTACCTTAGTTAGACCATGCAATTACACATTTATTGCTGATGCAGCACTGGTATTGATTCTACTCTCTTTATTTACAAGGTACTGCAACAGTCACCTGCAGGTACTCGGCTTTATCCCCAAAAAAGAAAGGAAGAAAAAAAATGATGCACTGGAGGAAGTAAAGGCTAGGAATCAAATGGAAACTGTGGCCTTCAGTTTAACAGTGCCCACCCTGGCCTTGAAGATGCCCAATGGACTGGATGGGATGACCCTTTCCCCTCCTGGGGCCAGGCTTCCCCTCCATTACCTGGAAACAGACTTGGATGATTCTTTTACTGTGGAGGAGGAAGAGGAAGAGCTTAGGAAAGGGGCATCTATAAAGAAGAAGTTGCAGAGCAAGCTGGCACAGAATCGACAGCGTCAGAAAGAGTCGGAGATTTTAAAAGTTCATCAAGAGCACTTTAGTCCTCACCCTGCACCTTCTCAGCTGCAACCTTTGTCTCTTCAAGACCAGCAAATGCTGGTACAGCCTGTACCAACATCGCTGAAATCTACTGGGCTAACGCAGAGCCTGACTTGTACGTCACCTCAACCTCAGAATACCAGCTTACCAGTACAGGGAGCATCACCCGTAATGCACACATTAGCACAAACAAAAAATTTGTCTAATAAGAGACCTCTATCTGCCCCACCGCTCTCTACAGACCCACCACAATCTGACAAAATCCAGGTGACTGCCACAGCCTTACCAACCTATTCCTCCTGTGTCAGTCGGTTGCAGCGACTGATGAAACTGTGCACACAAAAACGGCAACTAGAAACCGATTTGTTCCCGCATTTGGGTAAGTCTGAACACTGACATGGAAGTGTAATTAAATCCCAACTCCCGGTCAATTTTGAAGTTTTGTGTATATTGGAGAAAGGTCAGAGTCTAAAGCTGGCCATACACTGATTAAAATTTTGGCAGGTAAGGTAGGAACCTGACAATTTTCAATCAGTATGTGGCCATCTCTACTTGAAAGAAGTTGATTGTTTAATAGTCTTCTGTTTTTTAAAGGGCATATTGGAAATTTTTCTTCGATCATTGAATGCTGCAGTCACAGATCAGTGTATTCTGACAGAGGCAGGTGCAGAGGGAAGGGATTCCTCCATCCACCTCGTTAGTGGCCAGTGAGATTTTAAATGCTGCCTGTTTTTACCTTTTTTTTAAAGGAAATTTTCCTGAGCTTCCTGTTCTCCTCAATGAGGACACAGAACCCAAGAAAAACCTGAGTTTCTAGCTTACTGGGAAATGTTTTATTGGTGCCTCTGCCCCCAGATGTGCTGCAGACATGTCGGAGTAGCAGCTCAAAGCTCTGTAAAGATCTGAATGTTGGCGCAGGTACTTTCCTGTTGCAATTATATAGAGAGGTGGGAGATTTCTCCAGTGAAAGTTACGCTGGCCATACACTATACATTTTTCTGCCCAATTTCCTTTAGATTTACCTTCAACTATGTAGTGCAAGGGCCTGCCTAATTGGATACAATTGAAAGTGTTGTTAGGTTTGACCTCGTATTATATGGTTTTTGGTAAATCTAAATAAATCTCAAGAGAATTGTATAATGTATGGCCAGCCTAAGTCTCTGTTTATGCCACATTAAAGTCTGGGAATCTGTATGTGCTGTAAGCTGGTCAGGGATAAAACCTGTCTGTACTTGGCCACAAGATCAGGTCTTTTGTTCTATGCAGTGGGCATTGAAAGGAAAGGTTGCAGATTCCCCAGTCAAAACAGGAAGTTTAATTCCCTTTTAAAAGGTAACTGTGCTCTCAAATCATTCCTAACTGACCTGCCTTCTCCATTGAGTGCTAACTATTTCCTCTTTTACGTAGGTCAATAATGACCCACCTGTTTCAGGAGCCCCAAGCTACTCTTGGTTATGCTGGTTGGCACTGTGGTCCTCTTAAAAGCTGTGCGGTTCTGTGCCTGACCTTTTGTCTCTATTAGGGTGAATGGGGAAAAAAAGGACTGCACAAATGCAGCAGCAGGCAGTCTATTCTAGTATCCCTGGAACAGACAAAGACCTAAAAAGAAAAAGACAGGGCATAGGAATAATTTTCCTCAATGGGCACACACTCATTTCTAACCCTTCCTCATGATATCTAAAATGTTAGAAATTTTTGGCTGGAGTTGGGCTTTAAGAGCAATCATTTACCTGTAGAATCAAATGCTGTGTTTTACAAGGTAATGCATACAGCTTTTCTTTTTAGCTCTTTCCATTTGGGTTTTCTGATTTTTAAATCAGAAATGTGCTCAGTGAGTAAAGTGATATGTTGGTCTCTGCTATGTTCTTTGATTTGCTTGCTTAGTCCGCAGTATGAACAGAATACATACAAACATTTGGCACATTTTAAAATGTTTAGTGAAGACACAGATGCTTTCTCAATAGAACTGTGATCAGGTTTACTTAACGTAGTATTTCTGTGTACTTTGTCAGAATATTTGGATCTTCCCAAATGGTCCTTTTTATGTAAACCAGTCTTTTCACATGGCCAAGCAATTATGTCAGGCCAGGTCAGGTTCACTTTAAGAAGATGAAAAATATCTAAGGTAACACTGCTGAAGTATAGGCACCTTATGATGCCTGAAAGTATATGAGTTGGCCTGTAGGTTGGTTCCTTGGGTTGTGTGTTGTTGTGTTTTTTTTTTTTTTTTACCTAGGCTGCACATGGTGCCTCAGCTTCTACCAAAGTTGAGCTGGAATTCCTGATGCTAAACCATATCCCCAGTCTCTCAGCTCTCGAATGCCAGAACTTTAGTGTGCAGTAAATGCCTCCTGGCATATGACAATTTTTAATAACCAGGATGTGGCTGGGCTCAATCTCTGCTTGGGCACTGGACACAAGTAGAAGTCTTGTGTGTGTAGCTTGGGTCTAGGATCCAAGGCACTCCTCAAGGGTAGGGAATGATTTAAAGACTCAGGTTGTTTCATTAAAAGGTGCTGAAATTTTTTTTTTTTTTTCTTTTTCCTCCAACAGGGCTGGATTGGTCAGAAGATAGTGGAGAGGAACAAGACGAATCAGATAGAGAATCTCCATATCAAGTTGCATGGTCATTCCGAGAGAGTCTCCAACGTGACTGCAAAAAGTAGGTTTTTCTGTGGCGTCTAATGTAATAAACCATACAAAGCAACAAGAAATTCTTCTTTACAGATCCAGACACTCTAATTTGGATTGGTTGCTGTAAATTTATAGTGTATCTGACAGGCAGAAATATAAAGAGACGCAAGTCCGACATGCATCATTACCTCTATGATGACAAATTAAAGGAGAGATTGATACCAGAAGATTATGAATATTTATTTATTTATTTTTTTTAACAAAAGTCTCAAAGTATAACTATAGACTATAAAATGTTTAGTTTTGGACAGACTGGAGATGGATTAGAACACCCTCATTAGGGAGATGCACCCTATTTTTCCTGTTTACCATTCTCATTGAAAGTAAAAGAAAAAGAAAATCCTAACTTTTGGGTTGTCCCCAGAAAAGTAACAGAGGGAGAATCTTCTAATGGGGTTCCCAAGGAATTCCATTAATTTGAAATGATTTCCTCTACTCTGTCTCTTAGCCAAAACAGTCAAAGGTAAATCTCCCCAATGGCAACAAAAAATCTGACCAGGGTTATAAACCTTTTGCCTTTATCAAGGAGTGTGGAATATCTTGTCTGGACTGTCCGGATTTTATTTTCTTTTTTTGCAAGAATATTGCATGCATACATACTTGCTAAATTGTGTGTCTTGTTCATTGTTTAGAAGATCTTCCAGCTGCTGTGCAGGCATAGTAGTTGAATTGGAATTCTCTATGACCTCTTGGCTTCATCTCTGTTGGCTCCATAGCTCAGAAGTCCTAGGTTTTCTACACTTTCTCCTTTAGTTGTAAACTCCCTTCTTATTTGAGTGACAGCTGCAAACCAAGTAGCTGATTAAAGAACAGGCGAAGGGAAGGATTAGGGTAAGGATAGATCCACCCTATTTAAATACACGCATGACTCCTGTGAAAGCATAAAAATAATAGTTCCTACTGAGAGCATCTGTGGGGGAGAGAATATATCGCTTCCTTCAGATAATAGCACTGCCATCATCACCTCCCACCTGACGCATGATATGTTGTGTTAAACGTATACAGTTTCACTTGTAATAATTGGGGGATATTTTTCTATCTGACAGTCTGTATCAATATATACTATGGTGTTGCCTATTGTTGTAGGTATATACATTGAGAGAATATATACGATGGCATAATTAAGTCGCTGGGGGATTCTGTACAGTGACATCAATCACTAAGACGGTTGGTGAGATTAGTTACAGTGACTGATTTTATATATAGTGACTAAGTTCTGTGCAATGTTGACACATTCTATTCAGTGACAGTTGTTTGTATGACTGATACTTATTGTTTTCCAGGTTTAGGCCATATGTACACACAGGACATTTTTTTTCCTCCCCTGGATGCCTTTTCTCCTGGCACGATAAAAAAAAAAAAATTTTATTTTAAATTTAGAGGCAGCTGGCAAGTTTGCTCCTGAGCCACTGTTCTGTGTGTCCATACACACACTAGCGCGGTTTGGCCCTGCTCTCTCCTCGTTTGCTCATTGGCTGTGATTAACAGTAGCAGGAGCAGTGGCTTCTGCTGCTGTCTCCGCCAATGAGGAGGAACAGTACCCGGAGAACTGCTGTTCTTGTGCGCATCATGGATAGGAGGCTCATCGATGGACGAGGCTCAGGTAAATATTAGAGGGCCTGCTGCACACAGAAGGTTTTTAACCCTGCATGAAGGTAAAAATATTTGAGTCTTTACAACCATTTTAAAGCCGTGTTTTTGCACACACATTTAGGTGTGTCAATCATTTGAGTGTTCATTGTCTCCATTGACCAGAATAGTTATTTTGGCCATTGAAAGAAATAAATCCTCAAATGCTAAATGTGCCTAGACTATACATACGTTAACACGTGTTTACATATATTAGGCACATTCAGCATTTTATTTTCTGTTAAAAGTGTGTGTGTTGTGTTGTGTTTTTCTAAACATTTCTCTTCTGTAACTGCATATGTGTGCATGGTAACCTAGGCTAACATAGGGCAGCACAGTGGCTAAATAGTTAGCACTTCCGCCTGGCAGTACTAGGGTCATTGGTTCGAATCCCAACCACGGCACCACCTGCCTGGAGTTTGCATGTTCTCCCTTTGCCTGCGTGGGTTTCCTCCGGCAACTCCAGTTTCCTCCCACACTCCAAAGACATGCTGGTAGGTTAATTGGCCCTAGCATGTGTATGTATGAATGTGAGTTAAGGACCTTAGATTGTACGCCCCTTGAGGGTTAGGGACTGATGTGAATGTACAATATATATGTAAAGCTCTGCGTAAATTGACGGCGCTATATAAGTACCTGTAATAAATAGAGGTGCATTTACATGTTAAAAAAAACGCCCACAAACACCTGTAAAAGTAGTGTTTTATAAGCTCAGTGTGCAGGTCTAAAGACCGAATGGAGCCTGGACAGCAACTGCACTCAAGTTACTCATTGTGTATCCTGTGTTGGCACCGAAACCTGTTGCTGTTTTGATATGACCTTTTTATATGATATGATATGATTTTCCCCTACCGTCTTTCAGGCCAGCACTCTGAGAGACCTCGGCTCCTCCCCATCTGAGGAAACACCTCCACCTACAATAAAAAAGCTCCACTCCCCTCTGACCTCAGTTCAGGTGTTTCCTCCGGTGGGGAGACACGAGGAGGCGCAGGAGGACGATAGGGGAGCCGAGGGCCGGATAGCCGGCTGTGAGGCCCGACGCAGCCGGGAGTGAAGGCCGGAGTGTCCGGCTGCATATCCTCCCAGGGCAGGCTGCCAGCAGTGAGAGTGCATCCCGGGGGACGGGACAGGGCACTTACCTGCTCTTCGCCCCCCGGCCCCCTCCGGCGAGGGGGGGTGTCGGGGTGGCCGTGGTGAGGTCTGGGGAGGATCGGGGGGAGTTCCGCTCCTTCCCATGCTGGCGGTCTGAGGGCTTTGCCGGGCCGGACGTCGGGAGACGGCGGTTTCCGGCGGAAGGGGCGGGGCTTCGCCCAGGGCCGCGACTTCCGCTTCCGGTCGCGGCCTTCACACCACGGCGGCGCGAAATTCGAATGTGGCGGTGCGGTGCACAGCGGTCTGGGGGACAGACCTGCACCAGGCGACCACCCTCCGGTACGGGATGTCGGAGGCACCGGGACCAGGAGATGCCAGCACCAGCCAGTCGCAGGTAAGGTGCCTCAGTGAGGCCTCCCCTACCTGTGGGCCCCTAGCAGAAGGTAGGGCAAGGGGTCTGCGGTTTTTCAGGCCCTTGTTGCTCTGCCGGGAAGCAGGGGGGGGGGGGGGGGGTGTTTAGTGTCGGACTGATTGGGCTTCCCCCCCCCCCCCCTTTTCTTTTGTGTCTTGCAGGGCAAGGCCCGAGCTAAACTTAGGCACCAGGAGCCCAAGCGGAGATGCCCTTCCTGTAAGGAAGTTCTAAAAGAATCTTGGCGAAAGGTTCTTTGTGGCCCATGTATACAGGGGTTGGTGAGGGAGGAGAAGCCGGAACAGGGGGACCTAGCTAGGTCAGTGAAGGAGTTGGCTACCACCTTCGACTCCTTCAAGTCCCTCATGGAGAGGTTTGCCCTCCCATTACCTACACTTCCCCCCCCCCCCCCCAGGTGGCTTCGGTGAGTCGTCGGGAACCCCTTATGACTGGGGAGGAACCAGTGGGGGACTCCCAGTCTGAGGAGGAATCAGCGGGTGAGGGTCCCTCAGAGGAAGGGAGGGGCCCCTCCCGGTATAAGTTGACCCTAGAGGAGGTTGATGAGCTCCTGGGGGCTATATACGAAACCCTGGACATTAAGGAGGAGGTTAAGGCCTTATCTCTCCACGACCAAATGTATCAGGGATTGGAGGAGCACCAGCACAGAATGTTTCCTGTGCATGACATTTTGGTAGACACGATTAAGAATGGTGGTGGAGGAGAAGGAGTGGCAAGACCCGGAAAGGAAACCGTTCTTCTCAAAAGCGTTGAGGAGGAGGTTTCCGTTTTCGGAAGACCCGGAGGCGGTCTGGAACAAGAGCCCCAGGCTAGACGCGGCCTTTTCCCAAACAACCAGGAGAACTGACCTAGCGTTTGAGGACATGGGGGTCTTACCGGACTTATTGGACAGAAGGGCAGAGTCTCTCCTTAGGAAGGCCTGGGACTCGACCCTGTACAACCTGAAACCGGCCATGGCTACGACAGTGGTAGCCAGGAACTTAGAGTATTGGCTTACGCAATTACAGGCCCATATTGTGGCAGACTCTCCCAAGGAAAAAATCTTGGCCTCTTTTGAGACCCTTTTGCAAGGAGTGGGGTATATTGCGGATGCTTCCGCAGAGTCGGTGAGATTGGGGGCCAGGTCTGCTGCCCTGACCAATTCAGCCAGAAGGGCGCTGTGGCTAAAGACATGGCAGGGGGACATCACTTCAAAAGTTAGGTTATGCGGCATCCCCCTCACAGGAGACTGTCTGTTCGGCCCGGGGTTGGAGGAATTATTGGACCGGACAGCTGATAGGAAAAAGTCCTTCCCCCTCAAGAGGAAAATGCAGGAGGGGGGGACACGGAAGGCCCGCCCGGCAAAGAGGCTGAGCCTGCGACCGCCTGGTCAGGGTAGGTCGGCTGGACAGAGAGGTAGGGGAAGAGGGGGGGCGATTTTTCGCCCTCCTGAGCAGCCCCAAAAACCAAGGTGACTTGGTTCCTCCTGTGGGGGGAAGATTGGCGGCATTCCTCCCACAGTGGGAAGCCGTGGTCACCAGCCCCTTCATTTTGGATGTCATCCGAAGGGGTTACCGGTTAGAATTTCTGAGACCGCCACCCGAGACTTTTCTAGTGACGACCCGTCCAAGGGATCCGACGAAGGACGCGGCTCTGGTGGGCGCTTTGGAGATTCTGGAGTCCCAGGGGGTCATCTCCAGGGTTCCGGTAGCGGAGCGAGGGAAGGGAGTTTATTCCCATGTGTTTGTGGTTCAAAAGCCGTCTGGGGCGTTCAGACTGATTTTGAACCTGAAACCCTTGAACAAGTCAGTACGTTACCGGAGGTTCCGCATGGATTCCATTTTTACAATCAGGTCCCTAATCCCACCAGGTGCATTCATGGCATCCATAGACTTGAAGGACGCCTACCTACACGTGCCCGTGGCGGAAGCCTCTCAGAGGTTCCTCAGGTTGGCAGTGGGGGGGGAGGAAGGAATTCGACACTGGCAGTTCAGGGCTCTTCCATTCGGCCTTTCCTCCTCGCCAAGAGTATTCACCAAGGTTCTGTCGGAGGCACTGATTTCTATCCGCTTGAGGGGGATTTCAGTGGTGGCCTATCTGGACGATTTGCTGCTCTTCGCAGATTCAGAGGCTCACTTACGGCAAGACCTGGTTATAGTGAGGAACCATCTGGAAAGCTTGGGGTGGGTTTTGAATCTGGAGAAGTCCTGCCTGGTGCCTTCTCAGAAGGTGATTTACTTGGGCTACACTCTAGACTCGGTAGACCAAAAGACCAGCCTGACTTTGGAAAAGGTCACCAAGTTGGAGGCCGGAGTCAGATTACTGCAGGGGAGCAGGTCGATGTCCATAAGACAGGCCATGTCGGTACTTGGATTGCTGACAGCGTCCATTCCGGCAGTTCAGTGGGCAGGTCTGCATATGCGTCCCCTCCAGTTGTGGATCCTGAGGGTTTGGGACAGGAAGTGTCACTCCCTAGAACGCAGGGTCTTGGTGCCCCCCAGTGTGAAAAGGTCTCTATGGTGGTGGAGGAGATCGTCCAGCATAACTCAGGGGCTGTTGTGGTGCTTTCCGATTTCCGCGGAGGTCACTACGGATGCCAGCGCCAGGGGCTGGGGAGCCCACCTGGGAAATTTGGTGACTCAGGGGGAATGGTCCTTAGGGCAGAAGGACAAATCCTCGAATTGGAAGGAATTGAGGGCAGTGTGGGAGGCTCTGCACTCCTTCCAGGCGGAGGTCAGGGGCCGGCACGTGCGTGTCCTGACGGACAATGCCACGGCAGTGGCTTATATAAACAGGCAGGGAGGGACGCGGAGCAAGGCCCTCGGGGCCTTAGCGGCGACACTGTTGTCCTGGGCAGAACTGAATTTGGCGTCCCTGTCTGCGATACACTTAAAGGGGGAGCTGAACCAGAAGGCAGACTTCCTGAGCAGGACTCGGCTCAGGGAGTCGGAATGGGCCTTGAACCCCGATGTCTTTCAGGAGATTGTGCGAAGGTGGGGATCCCCGGATGTGGACCTTTTTGCCTCCGGAAGGAACAACAAGGTCCCAAATTTCTTCTCTCTATCCCGCTGGGACGGGTCCAGAGCGGTGGACGCATTAGGTCAGAGGTGGGACTACCGGCTTTGTTACGCCTTTCCCCCGGTTCCTTTGCTCCCCCTGGTCCTGAGGAAATTCAGGACAGAGGGGACCTCGTTAATACTGATAGCTCCCTTCTGGCCGCGGCGGGCGTGGTTTGCGACCCTGAAGAGTTTGGCCTCTCGTCCACCCTGGGAGCTGCCTCCAAGAGTGGATTTGTTAACACAGGGGCCGGTTCTTTGCCCCAGCATAGGAAGATTGCGGTTAACGGCCTGGTTTCTGAGCAGCAGCTCCTCTTAGAAAAGGGGTTCTCGCCTAGGGTGGTGGCGACATTACTGGCCAGTAGGAAGGAGGAGACCCAGGCCATTTATGGTAGGGTCTGGGGTTGCTTTACAGCCTGGTGTGACCGGACAGCTGTGGCAACCCATAGTTTGGTTTCTGTGTTGGAATTCCTGCAGGCGGGAGCGGACAAGGGATTGTCTGTCAGCACGCTCAAGGGCCAGGTCTCGGCCCTCAGTGTGTTCTTGGAGACGCCCCTGGCCAGGGAGGCGTTGGTGAGTAGGTTTTTCAAAGCTCTGGTGAGGCAGAGGCCTCCGAGGTCCAGACCATTTCCAGTGTGGGATTTGGCCAAGGTGCTCGGGGGGATGACTAGGGCTCCATTCGAGCCCTTGGAGTCCTGTCCGATAGGTGAGCTCACCATTAAGACTGCTTTTCTGGTGGCGATTACCACGGCGAGGAGGGTGTGTGAGATGGAGGCCCTCTCGATCAGAACACCCTATCTCCGTATTTTTTCAGACAGGATCGTTTTCAGACCAGACCCGTCCTTCATTCCGAAGGTAGCTCGGAGTTTCCAGAGGGAACAGGACATTGTCCTTCCCTCATTTTTTCCTGACCCGGTGGGGGTAGATCAGGAGAGGTATCACTGTTTAGATGTCAGAAGGTGCGTTCTCCAGTATCTAGAGAAATCTAGGGAGTTCAGAAGCACCGAATCCCTTTTTGTTTTTTTTTTAAGGGGGCTAGAAGAGGCAAGAAGGCGTCTAGAAGGACGCTGGCCAGCTGGCTGCGGCTGGCGATTACAGGAGCATATCAGGCAGAAGGCCTGGAGGTCCCGGAGGGTATCAAGGCACATTCCACCCGAGCTGTGGCGGCTACCCAGGCAGAGTTAGCAGGGGTTTCCCCAGGGCAGATTTGCAGAGCGGCAACATGGTCCAGCTATGACACATTTGCCAAGCATTACAGACTGGACCTGGTCTCGGTGCAGGAGCAGGACTTTGGTCGTAAGGTCTTACAAGCAGTTAGCCCGCCCGAAGGGTGAGTACTCGCTTATCCTCTCAGAGTGCTGGCCTGAAAGACGGTAGGGGAAAAACCAAGTTACACTTACGGTAACGTCTTTTCCAGGAGTCTTTCAGGCCAGCACCGGTTTCCCACCCACTGTTGATATTGGTTATGTGAAGATGGCTTATTATGATTATGTTGTCTCGCATTGTGTCTCCCCAGATGACCGGAGGATGCTTGGAGAACTGAGGTCAGAGGGGAGTGGAGCTTTTTTATTGTAGGTGGAGGTGTTTCCTCAGATGGGGAGGAGCCGAGGTCTCTCAGAGTGCTGGCCTGAAAGACTCCTGGAAAAGACGTTACCGTAAGTGTAACTTGGTTTTTTTTTTTTTTTTTTTAAATTTATCTCTGACTTCTCTTCTGATCTTGATTGTGTATTTCTAAGGTTTGAGCTACCAACACAATGATAGGCTGGCTCATTTGTAAATAAGAATGTGTAAGATGTCGGAAGAGCAGACATGCTCTGTCACTACTAGGATGTGCCTGATCTTTTCAGTTCAGAACAGCCTGGAATTCAGACATATCTGGCACCATAGGTGCTATAGGTATGAGCTTCTGATCACCTACACTTTATACCTGCTAACCTCTTGTTTAAAGTGACAGTCACTTTGGGCAAATATACATCTGACAACCGTTCAATGGAATAATTACAGCAGTAGTAATTACCCACCTTATTTGAGCAAATCCTAGCAATCAAATATTCATTGGTAGTTAAAGTTCATAAGCTATTTAAAAGCATTCAAGAAGCTGATCGTCACTATTTCTGAATTAACGTAGAAGTCCAGCCTAACCCTTACCAGTCTTAAAAAAGCCTCCTTCTGCCTGTGCAGCCTAACCTGTGTAAACAAGATGTATAAAGTTAATATGCGGCTCTGGCTGCCCTGTGTCAGTCAGGGGCTGCTTCCAGGACAGAGGAAGGTGTGCTGACAACAGCTGGGACATGGGAGCCTATGGGTGATGTCATGGATCCTTTAAGTCTCTAGCCATTTTCTAGCACTCCTCCTCTCCCCTGCAGCTGCCGCTCACTAATGCAAGGGATCACGTGACCAGACCAGAGTGGACTAAAAATAGGTACTTATACACAAGTTTATAACACAGGCGGTATAGGTAGCAGAAGTGGATGGGATCATTCTTAAGACTAGTTAGTGTTAAGCAAGAATTCCACTTTATTGATTAACTTTCTGCTCCAGCTTTGGTACCAAGACCCTTTAAACATGTCTGCTAGAATTTTATGCTGAAATGCCTTTCAGTTTTGTAAAACATTTTCTACTTCAGGTCTCCTGAGAGCCCATTCACACCACATGTGTTGCACTAATGTGCATTAGTAATTTGTGCATAGTAAATGCTGCTGTGCCATTTATTGTGTATAGCACCGCAGCACACCAATGCACATTGGGGTGCCATTCACAATACCATTCATTGTGAATAGAACCCAACTGGGTCTCCAAAATGCTTGTGTGCTAAAATGGAGAAAAGCACAATACGTTTTTTGATGGACTGCCTAATGCAATGTGGCTCACAACATGAAAGATACATGCATCACAGAGCACTGCATTCTGGTTTGAATGGGCCGTGAGGGCTTGGAGGATATACTGTATATTGTGCTGGCATGATACTGTGCAGTTCTTTGACACAGAGTATATCTAAAACATTTCTGAGAGCACTTAGAAATGGCTCAATTGGTAGCCTGTGATTTGGGTTAGTTATATATATTTTTTTATCTTATATGCTTGGCATCTACTGCCATCTTGATTGGCCCACTCAGGGTTACATAAATTCATTCTAGCACAGGGGGATGTCAGGATTGTACACTGAGGTGTGAATGTACAGTTGTGTTCAAAATAATAGCAGTCAGACAACACTAACCTGATCACTGTTTTTGGTAGAAATTATATTTCTACATGGCAAATAATTTACTAGCAGGTGTAGTAGAGTAATAGAAATCCAACAGACCCAACAGTCATGACATGCATGCTGCTGATTCTGTGTAATTGAATCACTAATTGAAAGGGGCATGTTCAAAATAATAGCAGTGTGGAGTTCTATTAGTGAGGTCATTCATTCTTTGAAAAACAGGTGGCAATTATTGCCCTTATTTAAGGAAGGAAGGCAGCAAATGTTGTACTTGCTGGTTACAGTGCATTTCTCTCTGAAATTCTGAGGAAAATGGGTCGTTCTAGACATTGTTAAGAAGAACAGCGTACCTTGATTAAAAAGTTGATTGGAGAGGGGAAAACATGAAAATAATAGGCTGTTCAGCTAAAATGATCGCAAATGCTTTAAAATGGCAACCAAAACCTGAAAGACGTGGAAGAAAGCGAAAAGCTACCATTCGAATGGATAGAAGAATAGCCAAAATGGCAAGGACTCAGCCAACAATCAGCTCCAGGAAGATCAAAGAAGGTCTAAAGTTACCTGTGAGTACTGTTACAATTAGAAGACGTCTATGTGAAGCCAAGCTATCTGCAAGAAGCCCCCGCAAAGTCCCACTGTTGAAAAAAAGACGTACTGAAGAGGTTACAATTTGCCAAAGAGCACAATCACTGGCCTAAAGAGAAATGGAGCAACATTTTGTGGACTGATGAAGGTAAGATTGTTCTTTTTGGGTCTAGTGGCCGGAGACAGTTTGTCAGACGACCCCCAAACACTGAATTCAAGCCACAGTACACTGTGAAGACAGTGAAGCATGGTTGCGCAAGCATCATGATATGGGGATGTTTCTCATACTACGGTGTTGGGCCTATTTATCGCATACCAGGGATCATGGATCAGTTTGAATACATCAGAATACTTGAAGAGGTCATGCTGCCTTATGCTGAAGAGGAATTGCCCTTGAAATGGGTGTTCAAGACAACGACCCCAAACACACCAGTAAACGTGCAGCATCTTGGTTCCAGACCAACAAGATTGACGTTATGGAGTGGCCAGCCCAATCCCCGGATCTTAATCCAATAGAAAACTTGTGGGATGACATCAAAAATGCAGTTTCTGAGGCAAAACCAAGAAATAGAGAAGAACTGTGAAATGTAGTCCAATCATCCTGGGCTGGAATACCTGTTCACAGGTGCCAGAAGTTGGCTGACTCCATGCAACACAGATGTACAGCAGTTCTCAGAAACAGTGCTTATACAACTAAATATTCATTAAGTGATTCAAAGGAAAGCAAAATCTTCAAAAATTTTTCAGTTCATATAGTGAATGTTTGAGTTTGTAAAGAAGAATACAAACACTGCTATTTTTTTGAACAGTCTAATATTCACTTTTCTTCAATTTTTTGAGAGGAACAACACAATTTTGATATATTTTTCTTCATGTTTTGATTTGGAATAGAATGTGTAGTGTTCCCAATGCATTTGTGTGTATGGAAATAAAAGCTATTAGAAGGATTTTGCGCTTTATTAACTTTTTTCAACACACTATTTTCAACACAACTGTAATTGAGGCCTGGCATATACTGTATGGAGGCCATTTGTTCAAAGCCTCACCATTTATAATTTACAAAAAAGAACATCTGATTATGTTTGTGTGCACTATTATTTATTGTATTGTATTTTTTTTTTTAATATATAGAAATATATATTTGATAAACCTTTGTACAAACATCATTCAAAATAAAAATTAAACTGCCACCATATTCTGTGGCCCTAAATCATTGTGAACCAAAAATAAACCTTTTAAAAAAATCTATGCGGAAATAAAAATTTGGCTTGCCAGGTCGTGCATAAGCATTATGCCATGGGTTGGTGTGGTAGCCTCTTTATTTGAATGGACTGCATAACCAAACAAGGTGCAACTATTGGCAAGAATGAATGGTAGTGCATCGTGTGAAAGGGTGTATTTGGCAGGAAGATTTTTATTGATCTGTGTGTGCAAAAAAGTTTCATGCCTACCTGCACACAATGTTTATTCTAAATGTACACTGAGCGCATGTGCTGTTCAGTGTGCAATTCAGGCATCTGCCAGGATGAATTAATTTTCTTGTGTCTGTGTGTTAGCTATGTAATATTGGTCCAGCCAAGATGGCCGAACCATCAGAGGCACATATGCAAACTGTTGTAATTCCTACACCATTCACCTGATTTGGATGTAAATACCCTCAAATTAAAGCTGACAGTCTGCAGTTAAAGCACATCTTGTTCATTTCATTTCAAATCCATTGTGGTGGTGTATAGAGCCAAAAATGTTAGAATTGTGTCGATGTCCCAATATTTATGGACCTGACTGTACATATTGTAGAGAAAACACTGGCTACCAGCAGTGGAGATTAATTCCTCTTTTAAAATAGTTTTAATTCTACATCCATAACAAGAAGTTTCATGTACAACATCTGTACATACTCTCTCTAATTTTCTATTGTTTTTCCTCCTATATTGTAGGTATGATGCTGAAGAAGCAAATAGCAGGAGCTCCAGGGTTGCACAACTTTGCACTTATTTTCAACAGAAATACAAGCACCTCTGCCGCCTGGAGCGAGCAGAATCGTGTCATAAGAAATATCGCCACACATTCCGGAAAGCATTGCAGAAAGCAGCCATGAGAGAGCCGGAGTCTGCAGGGCAACTGATGCAAGAATTACACATGGCTGCGCACAGAACCAGGTGAAGATAGGCAAAATTATTTAAAAGGGTTTTTTTTTTTTTGTTTTTTTTGTTTTTTTGGCATACATTACTGTTTAACTGACATTTTTGCCTCCAGCATATCCAGAGATTCCATTTCACCTGTAGAGCCATCTGCTTGTAATACCTGGTATCACATTTTACCTTAGCAGTTGCAAGGTGTAACGAATAATAATTGCACTTATAAGTTGTTACATATTGGATAATGCATCCCATGTGGGCAGTAAGGTTATCAGGAATCACACTGGATTTCTCCACCCTTTCATTGTCATTGAGAGCGCTAATGAGCAGGGCCCTCCAAATCCTCTTGTATTAATTTGTATTGTAATTGTACGGTCTGCCCTTATGTTGTAAAGCACTGCGTAAACTGTTAGTGCTATATAAACCATGTATAATAATTGAGAACGAGGAATTTCTTAGCCAATCCATCAGTTAATGCTTGCAGGTTGGATAAAAATCTTTTTTTTTTTTTTTTTTTTTTTTAATTTAAATCGGATTTATTTTAATAAAATGCTTTTTGGAGTAAAAAAAAATCTATCTAAAGATAGTTTTCTATTTTAAGATACATTAATAATTGAGTGTATTCAGCGTGAAATTGAGCTTAGTTAGGTAGCATGAGGCTGAATATTCTGCAATATGTACATTTTCGTAAACTCCTTCAATGATTGTAAGCTGAGATAACATGCACTGCATTGATGCATTCACACAATTTCACAGTAACTATGAGAAAAAAACATGAAATAAAAGAATTTTGAGTAATTCTCCAACTATGTGTGATTAACCTAAAATCGGTTCTGATATTGCTGTTTTACTAACCTGACCACTTAGTCTAAAAAAGAAACCTTCATTTGGTTTGCAAATATTAAAGATTCTAACTACCAGCAAGAATGAGTTGGATTCCTTACATTTAAAGAGCACCTGTCATTTTAGATCCATCATGGCAGCGCCTGTTAGCGGGCATCCACTCATCTGCTGCTGCCATGTCCCTTAGCTTGTTGTGTCCCTGCCGCATCACCAGCCGTCCATTAACCTCTTCCATACCGGGCACTTTTACCCCCTTCCTGCCCAGGCCAATTTTCAGGTTTCAGCGCTCTCACACTTTGAATGACAATTGCGCTGTCATACAACATTGTACCCAAACTAAAATGTTATCATTTTCTTCACACAACTAGAGCTTTCTTTTGGTGGTATTTAATCACCACCGTAGTTTTTAGTTTTTGCTAAATTAACAAAAAAAGACCGAAAATTTAGAAGAGAAAAAAAACACGTTTTTCTTTGTTTCTGTTTATAAAAGTTTGCAAATAAATAAGTGTTCTTCATAAATTTAGGCCAAGATGTATTCTGCTACATGTCTTTGGTGAAAATAACCCAAATTGGGATCTATTTTTTAGTTTGTAGGAAAGTTATAGAGTTCACAAACTATGGTATATATCTGAATATTGATCAATCCTGAAGTACTGACAGCCAATCTAATTTCTTGAGGTCCAAGAATTACAGAACAGTACAGATATCCCCCAAATTACCCCTTTTTGCAGAGTAGACAGTCCGATGTACTTCATAAGAGGCATGGCGAGTTTTTTGAAGTTGTATTTTTTTGGTCATAATTTTTCGGAAAATTAAAAAAATTATTTTCATTATTTTTTTTTACATACTGTCACCAGTGCAGTACAGCGTCATCATATAACTGGCATGACGGTGATCAGGGACACTGACAGTATTTAAAAAAAATATATAATTTTTTTTTTTTTTTCATATTTCACTATGACCAAAGTAGTACAATGTTACCATAGTAACATTGTACTACTTTGGGGAAGTGATCAGTATTTTTTATATATATATTAATTATTTTTTTTTTTTTACACAATTTGCTTATAGCAAAGAATTACTTTGCTATAAGCAAGCATTTACCTTAATGACATCGATTTCATTCAGGGTTTTTTTTTTTATTTTATTTTTTATTTTTTTTGTGCTTAGCTGTGATTTGGCCATGGCTAATCACATGACACAGCTGGGCTGTGATTGGATGGCATGAATGAAGCTGTTAAAGTGAATGGGACTGTTGAGTCAACAGCAGGTCAGAGGAGGAGCCGCTACGGGACAGAGATGACAGTTGCTCTTTCAGAATTATTTAAATTGAGCCTTTTCACTAGTGATTTAAATCACAATCAACCTCGAATGCTTATCTGCATTTTTATATTGGAATTACTGGATTTTATTCTAAAGATGTGTTTTATGTCTGGTTATAATGGCCATAAGGTGTATGTTACAGCACCAGGCTGGTAATAACATAGTTACATAGTTAGTCTGGCTGAAAAAAGACAAGTCCATCCAGTTCAACCATTAACAAAAAAAAATAAAAAAATGAAAGTTATAATCTTACACTCAGAGTTGATCCAGAGGAAGGCCAAAAAACCCAGCAAAGCATGGTCTAATTTGCTCCAGCAGGGGAAAAATTTCCTTCCTGATCCCCCGAGAGGCAATCAGATATTCCCTGAATCAACTTTTACTATACATGTTAGTATCCTGTTATATTCTGTGTATCTAAGAAAGAATCCAGGCCTTTTTTAAAGCAATCCACTGAGCTGGCCAGAACCAAATCTTGAGGGAGTCTATTCCACATTTTCACAGCTCTTACTGTAAAGAAACTTTTCTGTGCTAGGAGATTAAATTTATTTTCCTCCAGATGTAAAGAGTGCCCCCTTGTCCTTTGTGATGATCTCAGGGTGAATAGCTCTACACCGAGTTCACTATATGAACACTGATGTATTTATACATGTTTATCATGTCCCCCCTTAACCGTTTCAATACCGTGCAATTTTACACCTTCCTGCCCAGGCCAGTTTTCAGGTTTCAGCGCTCTCACACTTTGAATGACAATTGCGCGGTCATACAACATTGTACCCAAACTAAAATTTGATCATTTTCTTCACACAACTAGAGCTTTCTTTTGGTGGTATTTAATCACCGCTGGGGTTTTTATTTTTTGCTAAATTAACAAAAAAAGACCAAAAATTTTGAAAAAAAAACACATTTTTCTTTGTTTCTGTTATAAAAGTTTACAAATAAATAATTGTTCTTCATAAATTTAGGCCGAGATGTATTCTGCTACATGTCTTTGGTGAAAATAACCCAAATTAGGATGTATTTTTTAGTTTGTAGGAAAGTTATAGAGTTCACAAACTATGGTATAGATCTGAATATTGATCAATCCTGAAGTACTGACAGCCAATCTAATATCTTGAGGTCCAAGAATGTCAGAACAGTACAGATATCCCCCAAATGACCCCTTTTTGCAGAGTAGACAGTCCGACGTACTTCATAAGAGGCATGGCGAGTTTTTTGAAGTTGTATTTTTGTCATAATTTTTCGGAAAATGAAAAAATTAAAAAAATTATTTTCACTATTTTTTTTTTTACATACTGTCACCAGTGCAGTACAAAGTCATCATATAACTGGCATGGTGGTGAGCAGTGACACTGACTGGTGACCGTATGGGGGAAAAAAAAAAAAAAAAAAATATATATATATATATATATATATATATATATATATATATATATATATATATATATATATATATATATATATATTTTTTTTTTTTTTTTATTATATTTAATTTTTTATTACATTTTTTTTTTTTTTTTTTAAGATTTTTTTTCATATTTTACTATGACCAAAATAGTACAATGTTACTATAGTAACACTGTACTACTTTGGGGAAGTGATCAGTATTTTTTTTTTTTTTTTTTTTTACACAATTTGCTTATAGCAAAGAATTACTTTGCTATAAGCAAGCATTTACCTGAATGAAATCGATTCATTCAGCTTTTTTTTTTTTTTTTTTTTTTTTGTGCTTGACCATTCACAGCTAGGCACTAGTATACAATGGATGGCATCATGAATGAAGCCATCCATTGTATACAACTGTCATGTGACCTGCTATGATTGGTCACAGCAGGTCACATGGTACCAGCAACGGGAGCCGGTACTCGGATCTGTCATCGGCCGTGTCCGAGGTGCACGGGCGGTGACAGATCGCACTGCTGCATCGCTCTGCAACCGCGCAAACCGCGCATGTGCGGGAGCACGCCAAATGGCGTGCACCCGGAAAGCTGCAGCGCTTTTCAAGCCGCCAAACGGCCATTGGCCGGGCGGCTAATGGTTAATCTCCTCTTCTCAAGAGAGAATAAATTCAGTTCCTCTAATCTTTCCTCATAGCTGATCTCCTCCATGCCTCTTATCAGTTTAGCTGCCCTTCTCTGTACTTTCTCCAGTTCCCCAATGTTCCTTTTGTGAATTGGTGCCCCAAATTGAACTGCATATTAATATAAAAGGAGTAAGGAATGAAGAGCTTTGCTGAAAATGTATCGGCTTGTATGTGCATTACTTTTAAAGCAGTAGTTAAGTATGAAAAGGGAAACAATTTCCCCTGCAAAATAATGTTATAATGTGTTATGTATTGCAGCTCAGTGCACATGTGCTGGTGATGTCACCAGCTGCAGAAGTAGTGAAGATCTCCTAAATGGTGCATGTTTAGAATATATTCTTTTTATTCGAAGCTTACCTGTAGGTACAAGTGAGCAAGTGGTGTTTACTACGATTTAAAAAGAGGGGAAAAAAAAACTGCTGTGACTGACATTTAAGTTTTAACCCATTTACCCGCTCTACAGTTTTTTTTGCCTTAGATTCAGATACTTGCCTGCCTTGTGGATTCAACCTTCTGCTGCTGTGATCCACTGAGCAGATGCAGCAGTCCGGTTTCCTGCTGCAATCTTGCGCCTCCTCAGCCATTGAAAGCCAGCTTCCTTTTCCATGTTTAGGCAGTGAGCCCCTGATGCTCTCAGCTCTGCCCACCAGCCACTGTGGGTCCCTACTATTGCAACCTTTTGGGATACATGATGTGGCTGAGGCAGCAGGGACACATCATTCTTGCCTAGGCGAGCAAGGTCTCGGGAGGATGGGGCCAGGACTAAAGTTTAAATGAAAAAGTGCAGATTTAACCACTTCAAGTCCAGGCACTTTTACCCCCTCCTGTTCCAGGCTAATTTTCATCTTTCAGCACTATCACACTTTGAATGGCAATTGCGCGGTCATGCAACACTGTACCTATATGAATTTTTTTTTTAGACCGATAAAGCTTTATTTTTATGGTATGTATTCACCACTGGGATTTTTATTTTTTAAGTCCAAAAATTTAGCAAATAAGTATTTCATCAAATCTTGGCCAAAATTTATTCAGTTATCTTTTTAGTAAACAAAAAAATAACCCAAAATAGTTTATAACCAAAAATTATAATTTTTGTAAAACTTTTTTTACATTTTTATTTTGTTATTTATGATTTTTTTCTACATACTGTCACCCTAGCAGTGCAGTGTCACCATGGTGACATTGTAATACTTGTGGGGGGGTGATGAAGATTTTTTTTTTTTTTACACTGATTGCTTTTACACCCATAAAGGCTGTGATAGCAATCAGTTCTCCTTCTCTCTGGTTGCATTCTTGCAGCCATTGAGAACTACTGTGAGCTGTGATTGGTCACAGCTTGTCACATGTTACAAGGCTGTTGTGAAAAGCCTTGTACCATGTGACCTCTGGGATCATTCACAGATTTCACACGTAGTAAGCAATGATATCAGAAGTGACATCTTGCTTGCTACTCTTCATGTGATCACTGATTAGCCAATCAGTGATCACATGATTGGGACCTCGCACAGAGGTCCCGTACGACGATTGGTGTTCCACTGTGTCCAGAGGACACAGAGGGCACCGGATTGTGGTGCTGCGCACTCCCAGAGAGCGCGTACAGTCCAGAATGGCGGGCGCCGTTTATGAACGGCAACCCGCCCCTGGACTGCCACCGTCCGGCCATTTTATATACAGCGGCTGGATGGCAAGTGGTTAAAGTAGAATTCCACCTAAAAATCCCATCTTAATAATACTCCCTCCCCCCCTCCCAACACATATACTAACTAACCTGTGTAAAAAAAAAAAAAAAAAAAACTATATATGCTTGCCTATTTTCAGCCTACTCTAATCCCACTTATGTGATCATTTAAAGCGCAACTCTGGGAAAAGTAAAAAGCCTTCTTTGCAGGGGGCTATGCTCACACTGCAAGAGTTAGTGCTTTTCCTTGTCCTGCAGACAGAAATGAGCACCTGTTACTGTTGGTTGACTGTTCTTGAGTGTCCTCGCATCCAGTGCAGGGCTTTGGTCCCTGCATCAGTCTTGATATCAGTGGATCTTAGACTACTGGAGTCCACAGTGGAAGAGGCTGAGTATGTAAAACTGCTTTTCAAGTCCCTCAGACATAAATAAGCATTTAACCCTTGCAGTGTGGGTGCAGCAAGGGAGTATTACTTTTCCTACAGTTCAGCTTTATTTTTTAACTTAAGCGTGAGAGTTGCCCCTGGTGTGTATAAGCTACTATTAGTGGAAAAATGATGCCTGCACACGTCTGAAATCTGTTTCTTTATCCTTGGATGACCTTGGATTTCAGGTCGAAGCTGTACAAACCTTCCCCGTTTCAGTCAGCACTCAAATGCCTGAACCTCAACAGCAATTAGAAGGTTTGGCATTCGCTTGTTAGATTACAGTGCCTTGAAAATGTATTCATACCCCTTGATATTTTCCACATTTTGTCATGTTACAACCAAAAACGTAAATTTTATTTGGTTATTTTATGTGATAGACCAACGCAAAGTGGCACATGATTGTGAAGTGGAAGGAAAATGATAAATGGTGTTCAACATTTTTTGCAAATATCTGAAAAGTGTAGCGTGCATTTGTGTTCAGCTCCATTTACTCTGATACCCCTAACTAAAATCTAGTGGAATTAATTGCCTTCAGAAGTCACCTAATTAGTAAATAGAGTCGAGAGAGGTCAGAAATAAAAAAAAAATCTCAAACTTTGAACATCTCATTGAGCACTGTTCAATCCATCATCCGAAAATGGAAAGAGTATGGCACAACTGCAAACCTGCAAATAAGAAAAAAGAGAGCGCACCAGCCTTACACATTACCTCAGCAATACAAAGATTTTATCAAAATAAGATGTGTACTCACAAACATAGCAATATAGTATAGTATCCAAGAGTAGATCACAGGAGATCAAGTAGTGTGTAGATCTCACAGACAGGGAGACTCTCATGGAAGGCTGACACATTTCGAAGGGAGATCCCTTCTTCTTCAGCCAGCAGGAAAGCGAATGCCCTCATCTATCTATCTATCTATCTATCTATCTATCGATCTTTGTCTAAAAGGTGAACTTTATCCTTTAATATAATGTGATCCTCAGCAGTTACAAGGTCTACAAAGTATTGACTAAAGGGGGCTGAATACAAATACACTTTTCACATATTTATTTGTAACATTTTGAAAACCATTTCTCATTTTCCTTCCACTTCACAATTATGTGCCACTTTGTGTTGGTCTATCACATAAAATCCCAATAAAATACAGCTATGTTTTTGGTTGTACCATGACAAAATGTGGAAAATTTCAAGGGGTATGAATATTTTTTCAAGGCACTGTAGGTGGCTTTTATAAGGTCTTAGCCCCCCCCCCCCTTCTTCTTTTTTTTTTTTTTTTAGGGTGGAACATGTAACATGTTCCCATAGCCCCAGCCACTGCCCCCTCCCCGCCCTCTCTGACGGATAGTATGGGGAGATATGGAGATATCAACAGGTACTTATATTATTATACAGTATTTATAAAGCGCCAATAGTTCGCTCAGCGCTGTACATTACAAAGGGGGACAGAACATGTGACAGAACAATACCAATACAATGCAAAACATGAGGGGATCGAGGGCCCTGCTCTTTCGAGCTTACAATCTAGGAGGGAGGGGATGGTGGCACAGGAGGGGATGGAGTGGTAGGAAGAGTGGAGGAGGTCGGTCAAGTTAGCAGGGGGTAGGCTTCCCTGAAGAGATGGGTTTTCAGGGTGCGCCTAAAGGAGAGGAGAGTAGGTGATAGTCTGATGGGTTGGGGCATTTATTAGCAACATTCGTTTATACATGACATGTAGGTGGACCTGGCAAATGCACCTTCTGTCCAGGAATCGAAGCTCTTCACAGTGTTTTTGGAGTAGGAATCTCAAATAACTAGTTTATATGGTTAGTCTAAAAGATATTTAGAGCTTCTGAAACAGTTTAAAGAAAACAAAACTGTTATTTGTTAATATTAATGTAGTTTTTTTGTCTTTTGAGTTTTTTGTGAAAGCATAGAGATTTCTAAGGTGCATATTTGTCTTATGGTTATGTTTAATTTTTGATTACAGACCTATTCAACCTGAACTCAGAGGAACAGAACCAATACTCTGCAGTGCAACTGTGAAGAGTCAAGCATGCTCAAACCGTGCCCTCCCATACACAAGACACTGTTTTCAGCGTATCCTTTTTTTTTTGTTTGTTTTTTTTACCATTCTGGATGTTTCTCTCACCTGGTATGGTGAATGCAGTTATGGAAAGCTTAAAATTAGACTATACCAAAACCACCTGTAAAAATTTATGCAGATTCAGTTTATGATTTATTCGTATCTAGAGCTATTTAAATACAACTAAAGGTTCCTCTGACGGTTTAAAGAAGTACCCTATCTAATAATTCATGGAAGATGGGGTTGATGCCACCACCTACAGGAGCAGGAGGCAAGGCGCAACAAATCTAAAAGCACAGCCTTCTTCAGTAGCATATATTGACAGTGCTATGTAAGTACCTGAAATAAATATACATTTTTTTTTTCTTTTCTGCGTGAAGGTGTGCCCTTTCCTCAGCTCAAGATAGAGTCGTCTCCTGTTTGCAAACCACTGGCTTTCCAATGTCTCAGACAGATGGGTTTTGGAGGTTGCAACTCTACCTTGTAACTCAAGTAGACAAACATTTCCGTCAGATCATGGTGTGTAGTTTTTTTTTTTTTTGTGTTTTTTTTTTTTTTTTTTCCCTCCAATCTGTGCCTCTCCCCTCAGCATTTAGCCTACTTACAATTCAGACTCCTAGAGCAGGGAATGATAGCCCCAGTTCCATACTCCATAAATTCCAAGGGTTTGCATTCCATTTGTTCACTGTCCCAAAAAAGGATGGCATTTAACTGATGTGGAATTAGCTTTTTGTTTTTTTTTTTTTTTTTTTTTTTTTACATCAAGGGAATTTCCTTGACTCAGTCGATCTCAAGGGCGTTTATCTTCACGTCCCTATTTGCCATAATCACCAGTGTTTCCTTCCGTTAACAGTAGAGGAGATGTATTATCAATTTGGTGACTTGCCCTTTGGTCTGGCATCGAAACCTCCTGTCTTCACCAAGACATTCGCTCTGATCTTAGCTCTTAAATGCCTACAACAACTATTCCAACTGGAAGGCTTGCTTTACCTATTGGGAGTCTCTAGCATTTCATCCCTGCAAGTTTTCTGTTGCTCCCGTCCTTTTATTTCTTCAAGAGGCTTGACCCTATACCCTGTGCAGAACTGTGTATCTGCCTTGGCTGTTCTTTCAGCAACCCTTGGCTTCTATTCCCCTCATTCATACTTTCATTCAAGGGGTTACCTGGGTAATTCCCCTCTCTAGATCCCCTTTGCTCTCTTTGTACTTAAATGTTGTCTTGCAGCTTCCTTTTTAGAACATCCAGAATATATCCCCTTTTCCTCTTCTGTCTCGGAAGGTGGCCCTCACCTTTTGCACGTAGGGTGTCTGAGCTAGCTACCCTTTCTTACGAACAGCTGTTTTTTTACTTTACATAAGGATAAAGAGGTTCTTTTCACTTGTCTGTCCTTGAATTGGTGTTGGCCTTCCATGTGAACGAAGACTTTGTTCTACCATTCCACTGCCTTCTAAACACCAACAATTTATGATTATGCAACAATCCTGAGAACCGATCCAAACTCCTACAGCATGTCAAACTGCGTGGTGACGTAACGAGCGCAAGCTCTGCCCAACGCGTTTCCTCATAAATGATGTTGTGGGGGGCACCGTTGCGTATTTATTCAAAGCACTATTTTGTCATTGGACATGTGAGTGTATCTACTGGATTTTAATAAAATTGGTTACACAGTTTTACACTATGTATGTCTTCTCACCTTTCTTTTATGATATACATGATTGACACCACCGGGGTTAAAGGAGATAAATTGGAAGAGAACGAGATTCCAAACTGAACTTTTTGGCATTTTTAGTACAATTGGAGATATGGAGGAATGATGGAGTAGCATCCAGATCTGCTTTGACCATATGCCTTTTGACTTTTTTTGGTATCCTAAGAGTCTACTCGATTTGGTAAGAGGCCATTGTGTGTACGGTGGTGGTGCACTTTGGGTTCAAGAGGATGTGGGCATATATACCCATCTTTACATAGAATATTGGACTTTTGTTTTTCATCACTTCAACTTTGCATTTAATTTTTTTGTTTGCATGTAATATAATTTATGTACATTTATGCTTATATTTGTCATTTCTAGTGCTGAAATCTATTTGCACTACTTGTATAGATTACAATTTCAGTGCCTAGATTGCAGAAGTAGAACAGCTTTGAAGTTTTAAATCGGCCCTTTCCATCTATCTTTTAGGTTGTAAGCTGTAATGAGCAGAGCCCTCTGATTCCTCCTATCTTGAATTGCATTGTAACTGTATTGACTGCCTGCATTTTGTAAAGCCTTTGCTGTAGTGAACCCTTGAGTAGTAAGAGCAGTCTTGTAAGTAACTCCTGCATGGCACATGCACATCTTTTTGTAAAGGTAATTTACAGTATTTACATGAGAGCAGGCTGAACCTCTGCCATGGAAATATCTTGGCACTGTTATGGAATGTGGTGGGTAAGGCAGGTTATATTGTCAACAAGTGCAAAGGTCTTACCAGCACTGTGGAGGTCTGAAATTGAGTGTTTGCATTTCTGAGAAAAAAGATGCAAGGTGATTCCCTATACAAAGTTTTATTTAACTGCTTGGGAAAAAAAGCTTGGGAACGTTTCTTCCTGTGAAGCAGTTTAGGAAAACAGAGATGTGATCTACCCACCATCTGCAGGACTTCCTGTTGGGCCTTAGTTGGAATGGTGTGTGAGGTGATGGTGGTATTGGTAGTGCAGAAAAGAATGCCCATGTCATTGCCTTGCATTGATACTGAGACACACAGGATTAGCTGTAGCTACAAAACAAAGTTTCAAATTGTAATTGTTTTCACAAATAATACATTTTAATTTGCCCGTATTTCTGCTTAACCATTGAGTTTTACTTTTCCGAAGACATGATATGAGATTAGCATGATTCATGGCACAGTGTTCCTAGTCATGACACTCTCCGGACTTGGGGACATATGCTAGTCCTAAAATATAATGTAAGTGGGTAGTCCATGGACTGGTTTTGTGGCTGTACTAATGTGAGGAAATACCACTGTTTGGCACTGCAGTAGAAGGGCTAATGGGCAGGGAAAAATACATATGTTTATAGCAATGTGTCAACTTTTGTTATTCTAAGTGCTTTATAGCAGTATGAATAGTATTGTGCTCTTTTGTATTTTCAGCTTTAAATTTTTAAGAGGTTTTTTGAATTGAGAATTTCAATTTAATAGTAGGTGAGTATAGCCATGGAAAGGAAAATGTGACGTGGCTTTTCATCCAAACATGCACTGTCCGTGTCTCTAACTGAACAATGCCCTGAAACCTATAGTGCTTCTAAGCTGAAGGCCCTTTTTTCCTGCCAAGTAAGTGGGCTTTTATGGTGTAATCCTTTTTTTTTTTTTTTTTTTTTTTTTTTTTTTTTTTATTCCAGTGTTTAGTTGTTGTTTGCAGACAGTAGTAGTTCTTCTTAACAATTTGTCAGATATCCTGTCAAACAGCTCTCAGCAGCTTTTCACCAGTTGCACAGCAAAGTTCGCTGATGGACAGCAGTGCTCTGTGCCTGTGTTTGACATCACACATCAGACACCCCTATGTGAAGAACATGCCAAGAAAATGGTAAGCATTCTTGCTGGAACACCGTTTTGGGGAATGAAAAAAAAAAAAGTGAAAAATTATAATAATCCTATTAGGTAGGTAGAATCTATCTAATCTATCTCATCTATCTATCCTATTTTGGTTGGAGTTGGTCAGTTAACTTTACTATGTCCTTTTGCTTTACTATGAGAAGAACCGCATAACCAGCATTTAGACACACTTATTCATTCTTGCTCCTTTTTTTTTTTTTTTTTTTTTTTTTTTTTTTTTGGTGTTTTTCATGTTTATTTTTTTTTTATCATTTTTCTTACTTTAGGTAGTGCCATGTCAAAATTTTATGTTAGGGATAAAATTGTTTTCAGCACACTTTTGGGTTATTCAAAGGAAACTTTGTCATTAGATAATCATAGGGGATTCTGTTGGTGGTCTTTCAGCAACGCTAATTGCTTGGGAGCTACTTCCATACTGTTCTGAAATAAGTATGCAGTTCGGGCATTATTTGCTCTTTCTGCATCTTCTTAAATTGAACTTTCATTTAAAAGTGAAAGTCTTGCTAATTCATCCACCAACACTCCCCCCAACTTTTTTTTTTATTTTTTATTTTTTTTGGGAACGGGTATCTTTTTCTGATAGGTTCCCAAGCCCACGTGTGCATTTTTTTTGCCTAGTCAAGAATTTTATAGCCTTTACCAGCCCAGTGCACGGTACAATTTACTACAAGCTCAGTGGGCAGCCATCTGTGAATGACAGGAATTCAGAGGAGGCTCCAGCAGCCAATATGGTGGTGCCAGGATTCGAAGACATGTGAGGGCTAGCCAATGGTGAAGACTGTGCTGGACTCATGGTCTAGTGAGTGTCTGTTTCTTAAAATCCAGCAGCTACAGTATTTTTTAAAAAAACTGGAGTTCCTCTTTAACTTAAACACTGAAGCCAGCCAATTTTCACTCGCCTATAAAAAAATATACTTTTAACATTTTTTTCCCCCCCCTAAATACCCTATTAGGATAATTTCTTGCGAGGAGACAATTCACGTAAAGTTCAACACCAGCAGCAGAGGAAACCCAGGAAAAAGACCAAGCCCCCAGCACTTACCAAAAAACACAAGAAAAAGAGAAGGCGGGGTCCCAAACGCCCTCAGAAGCCCATTCCACCTGCATTGCCACAAGGCAATCTCTGTATGCCCAGTAGCCTCTCACTGCCAGTTGAAGTCTCCAGTATAAGGTTAGTGCTTGATTTTGATAAGGGTATAGTATGCTGTATTTGTGACTTTATAATCTCTCTCCTTTAGGGTATACTTAGTAAGTCATACTACATATGAATTCTGATTTTACATACCCAGATAATATCTTACACCTGCAGCAGTCTTACTGTGTGTTTTTCATTTTTCTCATTAGTTTGCCTAGCATGAGTTTATATAATGTGTCTGTGTCCTACACTTGTCAAAATACCGGTAATACAATTTATTTAGCATATTTTGGATGTATCCTAGGTACTATTATGTGTTACTTTGAACATTCTCTAGGACAAGGAAATATAATAACGAAAACATAGAACTTGTGCTAGTGAAAAGTAAGCACGCTATATTTAAAATGAATCTAAAACCAAAAATGGAATATAATGCAGCTTACCAATCCTTAGATGTCATGGTTACATTCGTTTTTGTTTTTTTTCCCTCAATTTTCATCTGGTGATTTGGTTAGTAACCCCTCCTATCTTAGGACGGTGAAGCAGTGTATTCCCTGGACAGCAACAGAGACTAGTGTTAGACTAGCAGATTTCTATGGACTTTACATAAGAGACTTACACATTTAAAGCCTAACTTTTAGCTTCCACTTTTTAGGACATTACAGATACTAGTTCATTTTTTTTTTCTTTTGCGATACAGCTTTTATCCCCGTTTAATAAAAGTTGGCTCTGTCAGCGTGGAATGGTTTGTCTCAAACCTCCACTTTTGTTGGCCAGTTTATTTTGTTAAATGAAGTTTAAAAACTTCAGATTTACTGACAGGATCAACAGATAAAGGGAACTAAGAAATGTTTTCTGTGTTAATTCTATTGATAGACTGCATCTTATGTGTCATTTTTTTGTTTTGCCCATAATTACATTTTCAAATTCTATTTAAAGCCAGTTTTTGTAAAATGAAATGCTGATAGTAGGATGTTCATGATCTTGATGTGTTTTTTTTGTTTGTTTTTTCCTTTTTTCAAAATTTTTCTCTTTGCTTACTCATAGTATTCCCCTGCTGTGCTGCCACACTTCAGGTATGTGGGTGCCCCCGTGCTTGCCAGGTTTTATGGAGTCTTCACTTCAGAGGGTGCTCCCATTTTGAACTACAGACTTATATGTAACCACCCCCAGTGCGTACACACAGGCAGCCCAACATACATGGAACCAAAGCCGTGCCTCTCCTGATACTCACCAGTGATTGACCACTCCTGAGCTTTAGTTCTGTGTTTCTCGTATTGCCTGTGTGTGCAGCGCTGGAAGCTGCTGATTGTAAGCTTGTAGAGACTTGGGGAGACTTCATGAGCCTTGGCAGGTACAGGGGGCACCCACATACCTAAACTTGGCCAGAGCGGCTGAGGACAGTGTAAGAAACCAGCACAGAGTAGAAAAATGTGGAAAAAAACAGCAAGAAGTATGCAAGTCCTGCTTTTGGCATCTAATTAAAAAAAAAATGGATTGAAAATCGCCTAAAAAAAGTGATGTTAAAAAAAAAAGTGTAAATATATACTGTACATGTATCAATTGTTTGGTTAGCAGCATTTGTGGTAAAAAAATTTTTTTTCTTTCTTTTATATGGGCGTCAAAACATTGATAGATGGAATAGGTTAAAATGGTTAAAGCGGAACTGAAGTTGGATCTTTAACAATTTTATTGCTGCTTGTTACCATATTAGTCGTTTTTTGCCTTTGCTGCATGTCTGACTCCAGAACAAGAAGGAAGGAAACACTTCAAAGGACAGAAGACCACGAAAGCAATACAGTTTACACATGATTTAACACTTACACACTTTATTTTTGTCCTGCAAATTTCCTGATTGGAGAGATTTCCTATCACTGTTTGTCTCTATGGGGATTGGAAAAAGCACAGACTTTTAGGAAAAGTCAGTTTTTGCATAAAGAAGCACCTAGGTTTGTGGGGCTCGACTGTTGATGAAAGTTTAGCATCACACTGCTTGGTTTATAAACATTACCATCATTGTAGCCTTACTTCCTTAAAGCAGAATTCTGGGAAAAATTGTTTCCCACGCAGTGGGGCTGTGCCCTAAGTGCATGTGTCAACTGCTACTTTTTGTCTAGGGATGAAGAGAGCGGAGATATACTCGCCTAATCTGTAGCTCCTTCCGGCACAAGACCCGTCCCTGCCATTCCTGCCCCTCCCTGCAGTCTTGTGTGGTGAATTGTACCTGACGTCATCATGCCTATAGACCGGCTGTGGACGTAAGCATAGTAGGAACACCGCTGGAAGTGGGGAGTGCTGCTTTCTGAAGGATCGGGGGAGTATAAGCTCCGCATTCACCCCTAGACAAAAAGGAGCAGTTAACCCATGCAGTGCGGGTATGCATTCACAGAAAATACATTTTTCCTGGAGTTCTGCTTTAATAGCTAATCCACCAAAATCCTAATGAGTACCATCCATAGCCCAATCAGTGAACTACAAATTTGCTATATTAGTGGGCTATGAACCCCTCCCCTTCAAAAGCGTGAGTAAAATAACCTGTAATGCTTTCCTAAAGTAACCCAAACATTTGAAACTTGCTGATCAGTGGCTGATTAAATCAGTGCAATTTTTGCATGCCTCTGATATGGTAGGGGGTAAACTTTATTAATTTAAATGTTTAGACCATAAGCTTTGTATGATAAACCAGTACTATGTATATAGCAGTGGTGCATTTTCACATATATTTATTATGAGCAGACATTGGCTTTAGTCTTTAACACGTTTTAGAGTGTCCATTTTTAACCTTTTTATTTTTTAAAAGTAGGAAAGGACTTTATATTGTAGTTTTATGTCGCCACTAGGTAGCTTAACTCACTCTGCACTGATGACCACTGTCATTGGAACAAAGTGATGGAAATCCCTTATTTTTATTGTTGTCACCAAACGGGATTAGAAAGGAAATCTATCAATGGGACATCTGTTCTGGTGGCAACTATTTTAAGAAGGTAATTCCCCTTTTATTTTAAAGATTTCTTCAGACTGTTGTTTCTAGACAGACAGAAGAAGGGACAGACAACAAAGGAATAAATGAACAGGGGTTTTAACCCTCTGCACTATATAAACAGAAAACATTTATTTTAAGTTTTTGAATAAACAATTTTCCTTCAATCTTCCACACATTTTTCTGTGAAGTAAAACAGACGTCTGCTCCGTTTTTGTAGAAGTCCATCCACACCAGACTTGAGCACTGAAGAGCTACCGGATGACATCACTAGTGAGATCACTGACATTCCTCATGATCTGGAACTGAATCAAGAAGATTTCTCTGATGTCCTTCCACGTCTGCCTGATGACCTACAAGACTTTGACTTTTTTGAAGGTAACTATGATATATAAACATTTGATTTGTAAATCAAACATACAATCCCTCCTAGTGCTCAGAGATCCATCAGTTGAATGGGGCCAAGGATGGCAAGGAATGAATTCCACCAGGAATGCATAGCCGATGCAGCCCTTCTCGGATAGGGTGATCCACTAGCAACCACAAAAAGAACAAACAAAAAGGAGCAAGCACCTAGTGCATTACCAGTGATTTATTAAAGACAAGTGTCACAACAAATGGGTACACACAAGTATATCAAAATGGGTTAAATCCACAAGATGATACAAGATGTAGGAACCAGGGGCGGACTGACCATTTGGAAACTCAGGCGCTGCCCGAGGGTCCGGGGTCAGTAGGGGGCCCCATGAGATGCCCCTGTTACCTTTTTCATAGGCTTTTTTGAGTTTGGGCAAGGACACCGGGGCCCCATGATCCCCTATTGCCCGGGAGCCTCATGAGTTGTCAGTCCGCCCCTGGTAGGAACCGTGTGTCCCAACATGCAATAATCTGTAACTCTCCTGAAGAAGCCAAAAAATTGGCGAAACATGTTAAGTGGGAATTGTTGAATGGTGAATTTTGAGCCACATGGAGCGCCCTGTTGGTTTTAAACCTTCACTTCTTCCTTTTTTTTTTTTTTGTGATACATTGTAATAAATAAAACTTGGCATGATTTTAATACAACACTAAATGTTTAAGATTTTTTGAGCACCTTAAAGCAGAGTTCCACTCAAAAACGGAAGCTGTTTGTTTGCTTCCTCCCCCATCCACTGCCATATTTGACACCTTTTTGGGGGGAGCGGATGCCTTTTTTGATAGGTACCCGCTCCCACTTCTGCCTCAGTTCGCCACGGCAAAGTTTTTTTTTTTTTTTTTTTTTTTGTCAAACTAAACCTCCGCTTTAATTAACCACTTGCAAACATTATTATTATTTTTATTATAATACAGGATTTATATAGAGCCAAAAGTTTGCGCAGCGTTTTACAAAATCAAGGCAAAATCATTACAATTGTAATACAATTTGGTACAAGAGGAATCCAAGGGCCCTGCTTGTTAGAACAAACATGGACTTTTTGTAATTTAGATGCCTAGAAATGTATCTGACTTTGCTTTTAAATGGTCACATTCACACTATTACAGCAGAATTCATTTTCTTTTAGGTAAAAATGGAGAACTTCTCCCAACAACTGAAGAAGCTGAAGAATTGGAGCGGGCTCTTCAAGCAGTTACATCTTTAGAGTGTCTAAGTTCCATTGCAGTGCTGACTCAAGCAGATGGTGTTACTGGTCAGGATCTTTCAGAGCGTGGAATGACGTCATCATTCTCTTCAGGGTCTGGAACCACAGAAATTCACTCGCTGAGCCGAGAAGATCATACAGACCTTGGAAAATTACTCAATGGGCATATGGTTCATGAAAACTTTACCAGTCTGGAACTGGATGAAAACCTCCTTGGTCGTGCTACTTTGTCTAGTCCACCTATACCTCTGAGTGGGCATATTCAGAGGCAGTTTTCATCATCTGCCAATGTTGGCCTTAGTTCTGCCACTCTAATAAGCCACAGCTCGCTTGAAGAGAGGTCTTTCACGGGTACATACCATGAACTTCATGAAAGCAGCCATTCTTCCCAGCGGCCTCTACCTGCAGAAATTCTAAGCAAAACAGAAAATGTAATCACCTCGCAACAGCAATACAGCAGTGACCATCCACATTCTTCTCCTCATGATAGCCATTATGACAGTGAGCATGTCCCTTCACCGTATAGTGACCAAATTACATCTCCACATGCTGCCTCCTTTGCTGGTGATGGTTTAACAGATACATTTTCTTCAGAGGTGCCCATTATTACGCAGCACTTGCTCACCACCCAAATGGAGGTGCCTCTAAGTGGGGTGGTAAATGCTCAGTCTCATTGGGGTAACCTCCCTGTGAACCTTAGTGATCCATCAACTTTCAGCACCTTCCTCAGTTCTGATGGGCACCTTCTTTCTACGTCTTTGTCTACCCCTCAGACTGTCTCTCATTCAGAGCCTTCACAGCCTACCTTCTCCACTGTGACCCCCAACAGCTCTAACATGCTTCCGGGGTTACCACAGACAAGTTTCAGTGGCCTAAGCCCCCCTCCCTCTGAACTCATGGATTCTACACCCTCCAAACAACAGCTCCCACAATTCATTGCAGCCTTTGGTCATCAGCTGACTTCTCACAGTGGCATCCCCAAAGACCTGCAACCCAGCCATAGCTCCATTGCTCCTCCTGCAGGATTTACTGTAACAGGTGCCACGGCTACAAGTACCAACAACACCTCTTCATCCATCAATCACAAAATCTGATATCCTTGCCTGTTAAAGAACAAGTAGTATGAGAAGCGATTTATCACATTCAGCGCCTCTTATCACATTTCCCCTGGAATATATTTTTCACATTAATGAAAGGAGGAGTGTATTCAGTGCAATGTCCTCCTTGTGCTGTAATGGCACTGGTGCTCCTATTATCCTTGTTTGTCTGCTTTCCTGTTTTATATTCCCAGACTAGTGACGCTGGGTTCTATAACTTTCTGCTTGGCTTCTGACCACAGGAAATATGCATCATGTCTTTTACTACCTGATGTTGGCCATCTGGATATATGTAGTTAATGCAGAGCTACAAGGCCGTGGCAGCAAGCAGGTTAGGGTATCAAGGAAAGTGCGCTTTCCATGAAAGAGCAGCAATTGGGCAGTACTGCTTCTCTATACTCTTTTTCAATGCAGTATGAACCCAGTGTCCTTTTCTAGCGAAATTAAGCTATCCCAATCTTGTTCCCTGTGTGTGCATCTGTGTATGAGTGTGTGCTTGTGTGCGTTGTAGAAACTTTGAAGAAATCCCAAATCTTAGGGGTGGTGTCGCTAGCACTTTGTTTTTAGTAGCTTCCATTCCACGTTTCCTGCTAAACTCAGTGCATGGTCCATAACATAGAAGTATTTAAGGCATGACAAAAGGCAGACAAAATACAAAACTGAGTTGAAGTAGCCTTTAAGAGTACAGCGCATGGTTTTGTTTCAGTTATTTAAATGCCAATACTAGAAACATTTTATTCCACCATCTCTTTGCAATTCAGTGACCATTTTAACTTTTTGCACATTGGCCTTTGATAGTTTCTTACAACGTAGAGAAGTTCTGATTTGATTGACAAAACCTATTTGAAGGACCTTCCTCCTGATTCTGTAGTTGGGATTCCTGCATGTGGGGATAGCACTGGCTTCTTTTGGAATTAATTTGAATGTATCGGTCTGTGATTGAATTTTTTGATTGTCAGGTTGTAGACTAGTAGAAAATAGATTATCACTTACCCATTTGGTTAAGGTTACCAAATTTATATTAAGACATTTAATATTGCCTCCACTATCACATATATAGGACCTCCCTGTTTACCCAAATAGTTTTAAAATGTTCATAAATCATTGTGTAAAATCACTTTTCTGGACAGCTCAATAAAATAGTCAGGGACAGTATCCACTAAAAGTAATAACTTTATGGGCCCGGAGCATGCAGTCACCCTAAAGCAGGCCGTAGATGATGCAGTTTCCTTTCCTGCTATTATGTGTTGCAAGAAAGAAAATCGCTCAATTTCCCTAACACAGTTGGTGTTGCTGGGGGGAGCCATCCCTGCTGGGGGGAACACCGTGATTATATAGCTGCTGGCAATGAGTGCATGTAAAAATGTAACATGCTATGTTTGAATCTCGGCTGGTCCTTGTTGAACTGGCTGGTGCTTGCTGAGATGCAAACCTTCTATGACCGGCTTAAAAGTTTGTGTACCGTTTTTGCAAGCCCTGTCTGAAAAATGCTGAAATCTGATTCCCAGCTTATAATCTTTCTCGTATATTGAGGTCACAGGAAGTCAGCTGTCGGGTTGCACTGCTGCCTATAGGAGTATTGGACAAAAAATTGTATGCTGCCTTGGAATAATGGTAATATGAGGAGTTATACAAGTCTTAGGAGAGGTATTCCCTTCCCGTGTTATATGCACTTAGGCAGTGATTCCTTTCCTGTTGCACATTATTTTCTCTTCCATACCCTGGTTAAATCATATAGACCAGTTCCATGTTATGGTCTACTTTTAGGGGTTTCCCCCATCTTTCTCTTTGGTGTTGGTTGTCTTATCCTTGGGCATCTGGCTTAATACCCATGCTATCAACTGGTCTTGTCCTCTTCCTATCACGTAAGGGGTTTGGCCTCATCTGGTTTCAGCTTTGGAAGTTGGCTCTTGATCGGATCTTCAGCTGCAGGTAGTCCCCAGTTGTTTACATTGGACCTGTTAGCAGTTGTTTGCTGTTGTGCACCCCTCAGTTGGGGTGTTTTTGGATGTCCAAGCAGGATGTAATTTCCTGTTTCCCTCAGTGAATTAAAAAAAAGATAATAGGAGTTTCTTACTCTCCATTAAATCACACAGGCCCCATTCCCACATTTTTCAATGATCATGCTCTTGATACTGCTTGCTACAAAATTGAATCCTGTTGGTAGTAGGAGGGCTTATCCTGTGCTTGTCAGTGTCCAATCCTCTTGCAGGTAGCTGTAAATCCTGACCGTATAGGATGACATATGTAGCGCAAGAATCCTCCAAGAAAAGCATTTTATGGCAAGTCTATGGCCTATTATTTAGACATTGCACAGTATATCAGAAAGCCGCAACTGTCTTGAGAAGTTAAAGTGTTACTAAACCCACAGCAGTAAAATGAGTCTGTGTATGCAGTTAACCATGCTTGCTATACTCTAACCTAATTGGTTAAAAAGTGTAATAAGGCTTTTTGATGCTGTCTTCTCTGACCCTCCCCTTCTTCCGCTGTCCCCAATCCATTTGTCTATGGACAAAGCACAGTGGTAAGTCTGCACATGCTCAGTCTGGTGTGTATTTCTAGAGAGGTGGGGGTTTTTTGGGAGGGTGCATGTGAACAGCACAGAGAGCCAGTCGGCGCTATCGACACAGAGGGTCAGGGATCATGCAGCCTCATAGGACAGTCAGAGGAGAATGAAAACCCCTCCTACAAGATTAACCAGTGCTCAGCTGGACACTGATAGAAGTCATAAGACTACTATATACTGCTCAGAAAAGGTATTTAGCAGTTTATATTTATTCAGATAATTGCATTTCCATATTCTGTGTACTGTGGAAGACTGGATACAGTGAATGCTGGATCATGGATTTAGTAACACTTTAATTGTGTTTGTTTCTCCTTTTTACAGTGTAACTCTTCTTTGCACAGATTTTTTTTTTTTTTCATATTACTACTGGGTGCAGAATAGAATACCCTTGTGGAACTTTGAAGAGCAGCTCTGGTCAACAAGTGAAATCTTTTGGTGAACAACTGTTATTGTGCAAGAAACATGGACACCATGCTGATATTAGAAAGGTCCCTCTGTTCACTCTACTTTTATTTAAATTTCTGCAGTAACGTTGAGAAAGGCTTTCAACCTGCCTGGGACCACATCCCTTTTATAGTTATTCAGTGGTGTATAGTCGCTCTCCTGAGCAGTGCTTCCACTGTAGTGAAGGTGGTCCAGAATTATTCATTTCTGAAGAATCATGGATTTGTATTATTAAAATATATTTCAAAGAGAGGTGTCTACAGAGAGACTTGCATATTGGAAATCTGCCTTACAGAATAGTTGGCCCTGGAGCTCTGCTTGTAGAGTTTATAGTAAAAATGAACTCACCACATCCTCCTAATTTTGTTAACATTATGGCTTAATGCATGTAGCCAAACCTACAGCTAAAAATATGTGAACTTCACTATCTGCCAAAGGATTTGTAATTGTTTTATCTCCTTTTGTGAACCAGCACCCCAAATGAACATTGTAAATAGACAGCTGCCACCACTGTTTCCGCTTATAGATCTGTAAATTTGTATCTCCGTCTAACTGGACAATTAATGAGCAGATGTTGATTAATTTTTGGTTAAACAAGCTGGTAACCCAGAAAGCTGAAAAAGTGGCGTCTCTTGGTTACATAATGTTGCAGGGAATATGTGATTTAAAAGACTGGCTAAGCAGAATTCTAAATCCCCAGACAGGTAATGATTCAAAAACTTTTTTATCCAGATGTTTATTCAGTTGTCCAGCTTTAAAGCTGGTATGGACATATAATTATTTCTATTTATTTTGCATGATTTGGCTTCTTATAAATCAAGGTATATGCACCTCCTAAAATAGTTTTCAAAAAAAGAAATGGGTGCAGCTAAATCCACTGTCATCCCAAATTGAAATCTAAGATCCAGTTCACACAGGTGTACACTTTCATCAGGGTTCAAGCAGAACTGTGGACATTTAGTTGAAAATTTCAAACCTTCCAAATCTTGAGTCCATTATTTCAGAGGTATATGGTTGTTGGCTGTAATAGTTCATACTGCATACATGGATTTTGCACAACTGCTCCACATTTATTGATAATGTCCAAGTTTGTTCACTTATAGTGGCCATAATTGGGCAGTTCTTTTTTTTCGGGACCAGGGAAAGATGTGAAACCTCCCTGGGTCTCTAAGAGCACTCTGGGCCCCTCTCTTATCCTGAAAATGATCTTTCTGGACACTGTTTTTTAATGATCATAGAAGATGTCCCCCTTTTCTGGAAGGTTTCTTTTCCAAATGGCCATACCAGTTTTTATAGGCTCCCTTCATTTATTTTAGCTCAGTTTTTGAGTGGTAGGCTACCCCATTATTGCTGTGATTGAATCGGTTGCAGTGCTTTCAAAATTGTGTAAGGTCAAAATTAAAGTGATTCTAAAGGTTCTACATGTCTATATTTACCTACTGTGTGCAATGGGTTTTACACAGAGCAGCCTTCTCGGGTCCCCCACAGGCTCTCCTGGCTCCTCCTGTCTGTCGGATGCCCCCACAGCAAGCCGCTTGCTATGGGGGCACCCGCTTCTCCGTGTGTCCACACATGGAGCCGCGGCTTGGCCCGCCCCCTCTCTTCTCATTGGCTGTGATTGACCACAATGGAAGCCAATAGCTCATGCTTGTTGTCTCTGCCAATGAGGAGGCAGAGACCCAGGACAGCTGAGGCTGTTGTTCACATCGCTGGATCGCGATGAGTCTTGGGTAAGTATTGAGGGGACTGCTGCACACAGAAGGTTTTTTTACCTTCATGCATAGAATGCATGAAGGTAAAAAACCTTCAGCCTTTACAACCGCTTTAATGCTGTAGTATAGAAAGATGCATTTTCACTCCACTATTTTTCAAACCTTTTAGTTCGGTAATGGAATGGTGTATAAGGTGGCTGCCAACATGGGTAAAATAAATTCAACATTGCTAGCAAAGTCTCCTAAGAGCAGCAAACATCATTATTTTCCAGCTCCATTATGACCTTTGCAGATTCATGTTGGACACAGTGAATGGGGTACAAAGATTACACTCATCTAAAGGGTAATTGACGTTTAGGAGCTTAGGTTTCCCCGTGGCCCCTCTCTTCCTCGCTTGTAAAAAAATTCATAGAAATTCATAACTCATGCATTAGAATTTGTTGGACTTGTGCTGCTATTTCCCCAAAGCTGGCCATGCTTCACCATCACATGTGCAAGCTCCTGGGCATATAATATAATGAAGTACTGAGCTGGACTGTCCATTATACTCTATGGGATACACCAGGCATTTGTGCAGTAGCTGGCTCTCAGAATAATGGCACACTACCTAGCTGTAGCCAGTGTACAGCCAAGTTCCAGTAATGCTGACTTGTTACATTATATTAAATATTTTACAGGGAGAAGAACACATGAAGCTTTTTTTTTTTTTCCCCTTAGAGTCACTTACTGTTGTTTTGTGATAATAAGTTCTTATCTAATTTTTTTCCCCCTTCAGTACCAGTTATATGGTTGTTTGTTTGATTTTGATTTGACTGTATTCCTGAAATTTGAACACTGAGGATAATGTTTGTCTTTTTTTCAATAATATGTAGTGGCACCTCTAATCCAAACCTGTACAGGTGGAGTATTTATTATGGGGTATGTGCAATTTCTGTAGACTAGCTTCCTCAGGTCACAAATTTGATAAAATAAAAAAAAAAATTCATTTGATATAGTACATTATTTTAAACCGCAAAACAACTTGATGATTATATTAAATATGCAGATGAAATTATCGGTGGTCTCCTTATGTTCCCTTACAGTTCATGTCTGTGTTGTTCATTAATCTTATTGTTGACCAAGAGAGGTCAATTCACTTTTTTTATTTAATTTTTTTTTTTTTTTTTTTGCACAGTATATTCACCTTTTATGCCTAACTGTAGCCAGGAATTTCTTTATGACTAGTTTAGCCACAGGTTAAACCATTTCACATAAGCTACAAAAACAAGAGAAGTATTTGAAATAGGTTCATTGCAGCTTGCTGACACTGAAGGATTTAAAATGTATCGGTGATTGTTGGCCAGCAGGATTGCAATTGCCAAGGTCTTTTTTGCAGTGAGAGGGCATCTTTCATCTTTAACCTGAGATGAAAAATAGTCTTAGTAAATTTGATTGTGGGACCCTTTCTATATACATATCATGCACCTACATGCTACAATATGTAGCTGTGTTTTGGTCTAATGGCTGTTATTTCAGGTTTGGTAAGAATGTGTGAAAAAGCCGTCAATATTGTGGTGGCATCTGGCAGTTTGTAGTCATTGCCACTAATCCCTCTACTGCTTAAACCCCAGATGCTTGGCCCAAGCCTCGAATGAAAGAAAAGTTTGCCCTGATCTTTACTATGAAGTTACGGCCAGGGTGCTGTTCTGTCAAAAAATTGTCCGTGTAAAGGGCAACCTACTGCGTTCTTCAGTTTAATTACTGACCTGCACTGTTCTTCAGATAGAAGAATCTTCCTGTGACTTTTTAGTGTTTAGTAGCCCATCAAAGCACTTGCTTCCTTAATGGTTGCAATATCTTAATGTTTTGTCCAGTGTGGGGAGTGTCTACTATTTATATGACTGTATCAATCATAGCAGTAAAGAAAGAACTTTGAAAACAAATATCAAAGCAAGTCATTGATTTGAATGCTTTTATAATTGCTATCCATTGACGGAGAACATACCTGGATTCATACCTAAAGCGGAACTATAGGCAGATGTAAAAGATACACATGTAATCAAATTTGACATTCATTAAAATGCCTACATGTTTTTTAAATTGGACCACAATGTCTTTATATTAACTTAACATAATCTCCTGTAGAGCAGTATTCGGACTGGGTGAGAAGGACTGTAAGCCAATTTGCCTCTATGGCAGTGCATGGAACTGCCAGCCTTTAAAGGAAGAATTTAATAGGGATGGAAAAGTATAGAGATGATGTAATTCGTGCTACTTCAATATACATTGACAGACTGGAACAGGTCCTTGATCAGGCTGAATTCCTGCTGTTGTAAAAGGTTGGGTGGGAATCTGGTTATGTTTTCTGAAGAGGATAAGTGAATCTTGATAGTGGCTCTCCAGCATTTCATCCATTGCTAGGTAAAACACTCCACACATTCTGAATTTCCACTATTTGGTTGTTTACCTATATTACTGCTTCTAAGACCTGTAGATAGCTGAAATGATGTGCTGCATGTCAAAGGGTTTTTCAAAGATAGATCTTGATCAAAATATCCTCCCTATGGCCAGCTTTAAATTATTTATTTTTTGGGGGATCCCATCATCCAAATGTGCAACAGAGTCACTTCCGTAAAGGAAACTGTATGCTCACCTTATTTAACTGATCACAGAGGTAACTGGAGTACTGACAGCTTCATGTAATGCATAAGATGGGAGTTGGTCTATTTTTTAATGTCCTGAAAGACAGACATATTGTTGACTGTATAAGGATTGTGTTCTGAGATTAAAAAAAAAAAATATTCCTTGCACTAAATATTGGTGTAAATCTAATCTTAGATTACCTGTCTAAAAATGTACAGTCTAAAAAGATAACTTCTAAAAAGAATTGTAACACCTTTTCTAAGACTAGTAAACGTTCTCAATAGTGCTACTGCTGAAAAGCATAATATGTAACCTGTGAAGGCATTTTTCCTAACATCCTGTCACATTCATATTTTTATTTTTTTTGTTTAATGAGAGTTGAGATTTGATATGGTTATTGTAATATTTCCACTTCATGCTAAAAATAATGTACAACAGTTCAGTAGAGAAAAACCCTTTTGGACAGGATTCTTGGTATACCTTTCCGTTTTGATGGTATTCCGATGCCTGCAAATCTTATTTATTCTTAGATTTGTATAATTTATATATGCCCATGCCATTAATGAAAATAGTTGCAGGGGTAAAATGCTAATCAGATGTAGGGGCTATTCCTCTCACTTGAGCAGATAGCGGACAATTTTTTTCATTAGGAACACTTCAAACATTGGCCTCGGTCTTGTATTTAAAACGTACTGGTTGCCTGGCTCTTGCTGTCTTCTTTGTATTGCTGTTAAATTATCTGTGCTTCTCACATAACACTGCAATATTGTCATAGGAAAGTTTTTTTGATTTCTGACAATATGGTAATGGCTCAAAGTGAATTATAGTTATAATATAGTCCACCAATTTGCAGGAAATTGAGAACATATTACACTTGTGGTAGTCCCCCCTTTTTTTTTTTTTTTTTTTTTAACTGTCGGTGCAGCAGATATATGTATTGCAGCAACTGTAAGGTATACAGTTAAGTTGAACTCCAAATTCACTATTCCACTGTAATAGAGGAACATTATTGAAAACCCATTAGATTCTATTTGCCCTAACAAGCAAAAGCTCATATATATATATATATATATATATATATATATATATATATATATATATATATATATATATATATATAGCAAAAAATGCTAAATAAAAAGTGATTGATTTAATTAATGTACTCATTTCTGTGGAATGACCTAGCTTTTATATCCTCCCACTGTCTTTATTCTGAATTTTTTTTTTTTTTTTTATTTGTTTTTTTCCTCACAGCTTCCTTCTCTAAATCACTTTTTAAATTTTAGAAATCGGCCTGCAAAATGTCAACTGCTGCATCTTAAAGCACAGCTCCACGTTGGGCAGCTCCCCCTTTTTCTCTCCAACTGTAGTTAATAATAAAAATGTTTTTTCTTTAGAATACATATCTTCCTCTTCTCCTTTAGTATCAACAGTGGGCAAATCTATAAAAGGAGCTCATGTAGTGTTGTGTGATTGATGGTGTGCCATCATACAACCTGGGCTCAGAGGAAATTTCTGCAGAAAACAAGTGGGTGTGTCCATATGTGCCTGGGCTCACTGGAAGTGAGTTGAATAAGCTGGGCATTTTTTAACATGGAGAATGACACAGGCAGTGCTGTATCCTAAGACCATGATGTGGAAATTGGCTTTAAGGACAATAAAAGGTCTTGTTCATAATTTGATTTCAATTGGTTACTTTATTTCAGTAGGATGCTTTTCCACATTTATGACCCATTTGTGCCACATAAATGCTGGTTGCAATAAGCATACCCATTCATTTTCAGTGAACCTTTAAAGTGTGTCTATGATCCAAACAAGTATCTGCCACATATTTTTTCCAGTTGCTTACTCCATGTATGCATGTTGGGGTGCTATTGAAAATGAATTTTTAAGGGCAGTGCAATGCAGACATATATGTGTTAAGCTGCACACAACAGTTTGAATGCAGCCTAGCAGTTAATGGAAACTTGACCACCTTATTGTGGGAATTTACAGTAAACAGAAGCTATTGGAAGGACTTATTTTGAATAACTGATATAGCTGCATACCATATTTTTCCAGAACAAATTTATACTTCATTATATTTGGGGGTGAAAACTGATAGTTTAACAAATCTAATGCTAAATTTTGTTTTATTTTAGTGGTTTTGCCATTGAAATAAACATTAGACCTTTTGCAGTGTTATTTTTGAGCTCTAATTCACATCCGTTACTTTACTTTTCCATGCAACATTTTGCCTACACATGGCCATGGGCTGTGTTTTTGTTTTGGTGGTAATCTGCAACTTCCTAGGTTTTAAAAGGTCCAGTTTTATGCCCCAGTAGCTGCCGTAGAATATAGCAAGTCTCAGGGATTCCCTTGGTGGAAACAAGGGCAGTTACTATATCTACAGAATATTTGAAGTCACTTAATTCAGATGCGTATGAGTGTGTCTGTAGAGGTTGTCTGTGTACTTATCCATGCTCTTTTTCCAGGTTAAAATGTAAGCAGAACTTGCTATATTTTTTTCAGCTTTAATGTTTTATTTAAGGATTTTCCTTATTCCCTTACCCCTGTCTTGGCCTTTCCGAAACCCTAAATTAGAATTTAAGAGAAAAGTTATATTAATTTATGCTAACATTGCCTCGTAAATTATACATTTTATACTAAAGCTGTATTGAGTGTATTGGATTATGTTGCATATGTGTATTTGATAGCTATATTAAAATATCTATATACAAGCTTTTTATTTTACTATGAGATATTAAAAAAACAAAAAACAAAAACTTTTTTACACTGGAATTACGGGATACCGTGTCGAGGTGTAAACACTTTTTCCTTGCTACCATGCAGATCTATTTCAGGAATTTGGTCCTTTTTTATGTGCCTAGGGGAATAAAACTGCATGTGTTTCCAGTAACAACAGATAGCAACAGTTTCTGATTGTTATGGTGACACAGATGGTTGGCTTTTCCCAGACGCTTAAGTGGGCCTGGTGTATGACTGTCAATGCATATGCAAATCATTGTGTGGTGTGCATCAGTTTTTAGCACATCTGTAAGTTTAGGTAGGTTTGTATACAAAGATAAAGTTTAATATATGGAAATGTGTGGGATACATGTGATATTGAATTATAGTTAAGAGTTGATATTAATGAGATATCTGCAGATATTCAAGTTTTAAACATTTCAAAGAACAAAAAGTACATTCTGTTGCTGTTTTTGTTTCCCAATTTTTATTTTTCACTCTGAACCCCAAATTAGTGTTATGGTGTATGTCTCCTAGCCTTTTACAATGTGTATGTAAATGAAAAAAAGTGATGGTGATGCTACAGGTATTGGAGATGCTAATTTAATGTCTTAGTGAGTGTGTAAAGTGGTGAGTGTGTTTTAGCAAAGAATTTGTGTGAATTCATGTTTATATCCCTAGATACTATTTCTGCAAAGCATTTTAAATAGATGTGCCAAATTCTGAAGTACCCCACATCTCGTACAAGTATTCCTTTTAACATCATTCATGTCTCTGTCCCTGTCTTTATTCAGAATCAATTGGATGGGAGACGTATATGAAAGCTTGTGCATAGGTAAAGGTTCCACAGGTGCTATAATCTATAGCAGCAACTCTTCTGCCAATGGCCTAGTATAGCTAAGCAAATCTAGGCAGGAGTCTGCTTGCAATAGGACACCCCTTCTTGCACTCTTACCTTTATGCATATGTTTAAAACCATTTCCCCTTGGGTAGTCATTCTGTAAAAGGAAGTGCATTTTCTTTTCTGTCTGATCAGTCCTCTTATATGCCTTGGCAACTTTTCTGGATCTCTGATTTGCCCTTGGCTGAGATTTGTTATAGACATAGTTAGTCTGGCTGAAAAAAGACAAAAGTCCATCCAGTTCAACCATTAAAAAAAAAAAAAAAAAAGTTCTAATCCTATACCCACAATTGATTCAGAGGAAGGCAAAAAAAACAACAGCAAAGCATGATCCAATATGCTCCTGCAGGGAAAAAAGTTCCTTCCTGATCCCCCAAGAGGCAATTGGATATTCCCTGGAGATGTGCAGGACTGAGGAACAGCTTAGGGTTCTGGAGCTTGTTCATACCAGGACCTGAGTGTAATTTATAAACTAAACTCAACACTCCTCCAGTACCACTGAGATGTGATGATAGATTGGAATTAAACTTCTACATTAGAATTGAGGAAATATCCACATATACCATTTTGTGTGTAGGGTAATAGGTTAAACTGGCAACATAGTACATATAGTTTCGTAGGCCTTTTCTGATTTTCCATACTTATAATCCCCAACTAGTTGTTTTTGCTTTCTGGTTGTTATCTACCTGATGGAAATCTTTCATTTCAATTTAGCAGGTGAGGCTCACTAAGGTACAACTAAACTAATCTCTGAAGTTATTTTTGCTTGGCCAGTTGAGTAAAGCAGACCTAAAGGACAAAAGGTAGGACAATAAAGTATAAAAAAAAATCCCTATCTGTAAAGGGGAGAAAGCCCTGTGTTGTAATAGTGAGCTTAGGAGATTGACCTAAAGGGGTTTATTTACTAAAGCTGGAGAGTCCAAAATCAGACTCCCTTCTGCATAGAAACCAATCAGCTTCTAACCTCAGCTTGTTCAATGAAGCTTTGGCAATGAAACCTGGAAGCTGATTGGTTTCTATGCAGAAGGGAGTCTGATTTTGGACTCTCCAGCTTTAGTAAATAAACCCCATACTGTCACACTGAGGTGTAAACCATAACCAGAGCACTACTGGGCTCCATTTTTTTACAGATAACCAGTACATTTATGTTCACCTCGGTCCTTCCTCTCTAATGCCTGTTTGATCGAGTAAACCAAAGGTTATACCTGCTTTAAAAAAGACAGCAAATCCAGTAGTTCATCATATATGACTTTCTGGAAGGTGGATCTGAGTAGGATTACAGAGAAAAGCATATTTTTACCAGTTTAATTAGATTGTTTGTAAAAATGTGTAAAAAATAGTTTGAGCAGTTATTTTAAAGAACCACTAAGGCCAACAAAAAAAGGTAAAATCGTGCCCGTTGGAGGAGGGGGGAAGCTTAATATTTACATCCTTTGGGTAGGCAGTACCTTTTAATCCTTGCTGTCTTTAACAACTCTAGCAGCTGAAAACTTTTCAGCTTCCACCAGATTTCTGGATGTTTCAAATGCTTGGACCCCAATTGCACTCGGAGCCCATTTAATTTTTTGTACTGCATTCAGGCAGCCCATTGAGCGGCCAACATAATCTCCAACATCCTGAAAACTCAATGTGATTCATTACTGTACTGCAACGCCCATGCGTAACAGTGTAAATGGGCCCTCAGTGATTTCTCCCGCCAGCCTCTGTCACTATAGGGCACAGTAATGACATAGCGAGTGGAACCACAACATGCAACTGGGTCCAAGCAGTGTGCCTGGATGCTGAAGATTTTTTGGCTGCTATAACTCTTGAAGACAGTCTAGATTCAAGGCAGCACCCATGTAGATGTAAGTATTAAGCCTTAGCAGGAGTCTTCTTTTTTTTTTTTTTTTTTTTTTTTTTGTTTTATATATTTTAGGAATACTGCAGCCCCAAACAATTTAAGCAAAACTCTTGTTACAGTTCGGTTATATAATGCAAATGGAAAATTCATTTTTAAACCATTAAAAACTAAAAGCATATGCTGGTTTGATTGATGTAACTGCATGGTAGCAAGTATTTATTATGTTTAAAATGCATTCTGTTTTGTCACACTTGTCTGCTATTGTTCGTTAGCCCTTCAGTTGCCAGATCTAGCCTGCACCACACCAGTCTGATGTGTACAAATGTTCTCTGGGAGCAAGTGCTTGGGATATTTAGAACTGTATGTTGAAATGTAATCTCTTGCAAAAAATACATTTCTAAAAGTTACTAACGAAGGTTCTGATGTTTTACTTAACCCCTTCAGTGCATGTGTTGCTTGTGTTTTGCATTTGGATTACAATCTAATTATAATATCCATTGATTTACATTTTGCAGAGTGGAAAATAGAGAAGTAAAGTAAAATAAGCAAGCATGGGTACTTGCAAAAAAAAAAAAAGGCTTTTAATGCTCATTTTCAGCTTAGTTTTTTTTTTTTTTCCTAAGGCATTTGACAAACAGGAAAAGCATAGCTCAATCAATGTCCATGCTTTACTTCTATCATTTGGTGGTACTGGCTTTTCAAAGCTTGGGTATAAAGTACACAATAACTCATAGCAGCCAACAATCCTCTCTAATTGGTCTCATTACAGTAGTTGAGTTGCATTTGGTTGCTCATCATTAAAATGTACTTTTCTACTTTGCCAAACATGCTGGTGGTATAAAATATTTTGTAAAAGAAATATACAGAAAACAATTCATAAAGCATGTAAAGCAAATTTGTTTAACATGATTAGACAAAACGAGGGTGAATTACATAGTCTCAAAGGGAATAAAAGATCCTGTACACAACATAGGTAAATCTTGAACATAAGCAATTCAGTTCAGTGTACAGCAGTAATACACATTCAGTATATTGACAGTAAGCTAGAGGTACAAATGCAAATTATATATTTATTGATACAAAATTTGCACACAGTCAATACATTTCAATTCAAATCTGGGGAAAAACTGATAAGGGGGTATTTACCAAGACGCACTGGTGTTTAAAATTTGACAGTGGGTCCTCTGACTTTTTGACAGTATGACTGTATAACACTGTAATTTTATCTGTTACTCTATATTTGCCTAACCTCCTGACTACCTGAAATATGCAATGATATGACGGAAGTGTCTATGTGACCTATTTAATTCTAAAGGCAAAATTAGATGGACTGCTTATAGCTTTTAAATCAAAAGATTTCCATGACTCTGCCTCTGCTTTTTTGGGGTTCTCCACACACTGACAAGGCCAGATGTATTGCGTGGCTTTTCTCATTTATTCAGAAAATGCTACACCGATTTGAGGCATCTTCAAAAGAACTCTTTAGAGGGCTTGTTTGCCAGCATGTTCAAGGATCCAGTATGGTGTTATGCACCACATTTTGAAAAATGCTTTGCTAAAGCATTTCTTATTGGACGGACATACATACATACATACATACATACATACATACATACATACATCACATTTCTTGAGTCATCTATCAAACAGGTGGGCTTCTTAAAATCCTCAGTCCTGAAAACAATGGCTTTTAAACATGCTGGTTTTACTTGCACAATTATAAGCTGTTAAAGTACAGTATTTTAAATGCTTATGTTCTTATTGATATTTAACAGTTCTACTTTTAGCAAAAGCTGTGTTGGAAGGCTTTTGCATAAAACTCATTGTTTCATTGTAAAGACACAGACATTGATTGGGGTTAAAGTAAAATGTGTTTTTCTTTCATTTAAAGCATCTCCCTGATCTCTTTAAGAAAGGAAGTCAGTCATATTCTTCTTGCAGGGAGCTTTTTAATGCAAGTCAGCTAGCATTTCTCAACTAGTCTGGCAATGAATGTACCATCTTGCCATTTTAAATCCAAAAATAGCAGAGAAAATCTTTTTGTTATCTGGTCTTGTTTAGTTTGTTCAAGGGTTTTTGTATACAGAAGTTTACATTTTTATGTATATTTTCTTGTGTAAGAAAAAAAAGAAAATGGGTAAAAAAATCCCTGATGTAATATGTGTATAAAACTGTGTATTATCTGTATATAGTGTGACAAAATGATTTTTCTTTCTTTTTGGATGTATTAATAAATCTTGCTGTGAAGTTACTTTTGGTTGTGTTTTTTTTGTTTTTGTTTTTTTTAGTTCACATTTACTTGACATTAAGAAACTCATCTCTGTTCGTGTTTAATCCGTTTAACATACGCTATATACATTAACTTAATATGCCTTCAGATCTTGTTCACACGAGAACACCTGAAGGGTTCTGGGGCCTACCTGGGAGTGTGGTGAAACTTTTCATCATATAAGATGGAATTTATTTGGTGGCCTGTTAATAGGAATACCACTAAACTGATGGAAAGTGTGCTCGCCTTTTGGGGTCTTCACTGACAAGCAGTTGGAATAACTTTCTAAATACCAGTTTGAATTGACTGACTGGTGTGGCCTTTTGTTCTAATGTTGGTGGTAACTGTAATCTGTCAAACCATGTCAAAATGGGTAGTTTCCCTTTTAAAAAGGAACCTCCTGCCTCTTGGTACATCCCTGTTTTCATAGAGTGGCGGGGGGAATATGTCTGAAGCTGTGTGCTTTTTTGTGGTGGCTTAGAACACGTAGTTGGGACACAGATTCTGTATCTGCATCTGATCTGATTAGTCTCTAAGGGATGTCGTTTATTTGGTCCTGCATTTTTCACTGATTAGCTGTTGCCAGAATGTGCAAGTACTTGTAGGACCTCAGAGCCTAACTCTCTCTGTCTGTAAAACTCAATCCAAAAGTAAGCTAAACCCTCTCATAAGCCTTCTGCTTGAAGGCGTGCCCCTACTTTTACAATATGGGGGAGTTTGTGTATCTGGGTAGGTCCTCGAGTAGTTTGTCTTGCAGGAGCTCAGGATGCACCCAAGCCAACCCCTACACAGACTTTATTTTTTGAAGCACTGAAACTTATTTCCATCTTAGTGCCTCATTGTGGAGCCGTAGATGAGCTGCCCTGAAAACAGGCCGCTTTCTGAACCCTTGAAGTCAGTACTCTTCTGATGGGCTGAACACTTCCAAGCTTTGACTGGATGGGGCCTCACAGATATCAGTAACTATTTGGTCATGGATGGATAAAGTCTATATTCAGTGGATCATTGGACCCTTCCTTAACTATCAAGCAAATTCCCCAACATTCCACTTTTGTGGATTGAAGGGATACTATGCTAACATAGTCTCCTCTTCTGTTGTTGACTTTCTTTTTCAGCCCCCCCCTCTGGGAGCCTACAATTGACAGACATTCTCTATGGAACAAGAAGTCCCTAACATTACCCTCCAGTCTTGGGGTGTATGCAGTGACCACTGCCCCAGGGGGACTCTACTTGAAGGTATGTCCCTTTTTTTTGTTTGGGCTTAAGTATACTGCCCCGGAACATTTTGGTCCCTGCTTTGTTAAAGATACCACTGTAATCTGGACTCTGCTGGATATTTTTCAGGTCTTTTAGGCCCTTCACCTCCTGAGACTGTTTTGGAGTTTTCCCTGTGTCTCAACGCCGGATGATACAGAGAGTGCTCCTATTAACCATACTACCTCCTTTAGAGACACCGTTTTCTAGTTCTCATCAACAGGAAGTTAGGCGTTCCAGTGTTAGGACCCAGAGAGGAGTTAAAGTGGACAGGTCTTTCTCATTCTGCTGTGCTGGTGTTCACATCCACCCATCTGTGGTTGTGGTTTATTTTCATCCCTACCTACCCTAGTAAGGATACCTCTTGCATACCCATCTCTTTTTGAGCCAGATTGACTTCACAATTGCTATTGATAGTTTCTGACTATCCTTATGTTGCAAAGTTGGGTGTCTGGCCAGGTATCCTCATATCCTGAAACCTCCCTTCCTTGTATTCCAGGAGTTGGTACTGTAAGGCTACATTTGTACAGGTGACTAGCTCATGGTGTATAGCAATGGCAGCGGAGGAAGTTCCCACTCTGTTATTATGTCAACCTGTTCAATCAGCTCCTGGGATTGATAACAATGGTATCCCAGAAGCCAACGGGAGAAAGGAAATTTATATACCTCGCCACGGTAAGGTAGGGTGCAAGTGGAGTGATTTCTTACATCTAAAGGCACTAAAATAAAAAAATTTGAATATCCAAAAATGAATGGCACAGGGATCAACAATAAATGGAGCCGTGGTTGCAAAATAGGGTGGAACTTTGGTTTAATATAGTGTTAGGGCTAGAAGGCCCCTATTCTTAAGTCTATCAACATGTTGCTGAATGTTTCCATTATTTTGGTCCTGTGTGCTTATTTATCTATTCACCTTTTTTTTTTTTTTCCCTGGTGTTAGTGTAAGTAGATGATAAAGGTAAAGTTACAGTGACTGCAGTTTTTCATTTTAGGTCACACTGTATTTAAACAGCTTCCACTCTTTATTCTGTTATTAAAAGAAAATATATATATGGAGCAAATACCTTTTCCACACTTGTTATTCCACACTAAATGAAGAAAAAAAAAAATCAGTGACATGACAGATCTGCTGGTTTATCTTCCAGGTTCTTACACTGTTATCAAGTCTGAGAAAATGTAAAGCCCTATTAAAGTCCAAATTTACAAATGTAAAATTTTTAGATTTTGAACTAAATTGAAGGTGCAGAAAAACATTTTCTGAAATGTTTGTAATGGCCCCCTTGTGATAGCAATAAAGTTAATGTAAAAAGGTCCTGCCCTTGTATGAAAACAGTGACTTTACCACATGTGAGGTATCGCCATGAATGTTGGAGTGAGATCAATATATTTAGGGCCATAGTTCATGAATATCTCCGAACTGATAACCTGTTAAAGCTTTTAAAGTGTCGCATATGGACAATTCTAATGGCTTCCTGTACAGCCCATGTGGAAAAATGGCTGAACAGGATAAGTGTTGATGCAATATGCCCTGTGCTCACTGTTCCTCAGACACAGTGGATTACAGGGCCAATGTAAGTGTCCTATCACAGTGATCCCAAATGTAAACAAAGCCTACATGGTGCAGCCATTGGCTCCCTCTCATACAGACTACGCTTGTGTCAGGGCTCCGGGAATGACCAGAGGTGTGTGAACCGACACAGGGAAACACAGACTTCAGGTATAGCGTGTAAACAAGATAATTTATTAAGGACAACACAAACATAAACGCAGTGCAACAAACCAAACCCAAAGCTAACACAAATACATACAACAAGGTGAAACAAACCTAAACTGATAAATATAGATATATGGAGCTCAATGTAGTCAGGCGGGCCGAGTCGGTAGCTAACGGGCAGACAAGGTACAAGGAGTAGGCAGAAGATTGGTCAGGAGTAGCCAAGTTCAAGCAGAGTCAGGATAAGGCAGGAAGCAGACAGGATGTAGGTACAGGGGCTCATGGGAACAATACACCAAGGCACTGACTGCAGGCCTGGCCATTCCTTAAATACACCACCTGCAATCAACCTCAGGTGATGGCTTGATTGCAGGAGTTAGCTTCTGGCTGCTGAGAGCACCCGCTGGCCAGCCTTGGTACTGCAGCCCACATGGCAGGTGAGTCTGACCACCAGTGGTGAATCCATTCCTGACAACTTGTGAGAGTAGAGAGCTATCTGTGAGTAATCTACATTAGTTACAGAGTGTTTTCATCTCTACCAAAACATCAGTGAAGCTAAATACAGTGTCCCTAATTGCTAGCCACTAAAGTGCTGTCAGCCTCAATGGTCTTGACTACCAGCACCAGTGTACTTGTTTGCTAGGGACACCAGTCACACTGTCCCCAGACCAGTGCAATCATCCAGTAACCCTGATTACTGTGCCACCAGACCAGTGTCTGAACAACTGCAGGCAAGCGTCAGCTTCGCAGTACATCGTGGTGTACTTTTAAATTCTTTATGGCTACCTTCTTTATCATTTCTCCCCCCCCCCCCCTTATTTATAGTGCAACCAGGCATTCAGATAGAACCAACAATTTTATATCAATTTGGGTTTTTTTTATCTATTTTTTTAAAAAGATTTATTAAATTGTGTAGCAATGTAATCTGTTTGCCCAACAATACATCACCAATAATTCAAATTTGAGTGGAAGCCCATCCTAGTTGAATAATTTAAAATCTTAATTGGCCTTATCATTAATATGAACTGCAGTCCTATTGGTCCACGGACCCCATTCATAAACTATTTATGAGATTCCTGCATAAGGATGTTTCCCTGTGTCTTCCCTGAAGTCACCCTAAATATGACAAGCTTTACAAAACTAGGCCACTTATCTATTATTTTTCCCTAAAGTTTTCCAAAATGTATTTTCGTGACAAAAATATCTGTGTTGATGAGTCCCTCATCCATTTTATAGACTGGCTGGGCATCAAACAATATATCCCCAGTAAGTGTGCCAGATACAGACCAATGGTAGGAGCCTTGCTGAGGCATCAGCAGCAAGGCTCCTACCATCGGTCTACTATATCCACTACACATCTGGACCAGTCCTAGAGGCTGGTCAGCAGCTGTCAGGAGCTGCCACGATCCGCGGCTTGGCGCAGGCACACTGTGCCAGTTCACGCTAGTGTACGGGCACTAGGTCCTGGCCGGCCGCGGCGGAGATGGAATCCGCACATGCGCACTTGAAGCCGCTGGTGCGTGCCTGGCACCAATGACAGCGCAGGGCGTGGTATTTAAACCGCCCTGCACTGACAGGAGTTGCCGTTTGGTCTCCCTGTGTTCCTGATTTGCTGTTCGTGATTCCTGATTGTTGCTGACCTGGATTGTTCCTGACCTTGCTGTATTCTCCTGCTCTGACCCCTGGCTTGCCTGACCTCCCTCCTGGATGCCCCCTATTGGACCTGATATTCTGTTGCTGACCTGGCGTGTGACCTGACCATTCTCTGCCCGCTGCTTTGTACCGCACTGCTCCCACGGCTACTGACTCTGCTTGTCTGACCACGCTCCTGCTCATCCATCCATCCATCTTGCTCTGGCATATCCACCTCTTCACATCAGGCTCTCTCCCTGCAGAAACCTCTGGCGGATCCCTCTACCATGAGGGGGGGGGTGTACTCAGGAGCCGCGACCTGGTCTCAGTTCGCTCCAAGTCCATCCCCACCATCAGGGGCCCTGGTGAACAAGCGTACCAGGATTTAGACTCCGCGCTCTGGGGAAACCTAACCAGTGGGCTGCTAGAGGTACCGCCAGGCGGTTCCTTACAGCAACTCTGAGGAAAGGGACTTGTCCACGAAACAAATGCATTGACAGTTAGAACACCTTGCTTGCCGTTGTGGCCATCTTCATAATGCAAATGCTTTTTAGATACATGCTTCGTCTGTGTGAAGTATGTTTGTTTTTTTAATCCTTTATACCTTTAAATAAACCTTGGATAATGCACTAGGTGTGTGCGCCACCTGTTTATTCTTCATCTAGTGGCTGATCTCCCCATCTGAGGAGGGCTGCACCCCTGAAGCATCTCCTTTGGTTGTCGCTGTCCTGGTTCCCTTGGCTTTTCTTTGGCTGTGCATTTCCTGAGGCGCTGGAGAGGTTCTTAAGTTACATTAAGTTTGTAAACAAGGAAGTCATATAAGTACCCTTTGGCCCTCTCACAAAGTTTAAGACCACTACCTGGAGCCCCCTGGATGCCCATCTTATATAGATAGCAGCAGGAATAATTGTGTGGGACCTTATGTCACTCCTATTCCATCAGGGATACCTTCTCTATGTGGAAATTTTTATACCAGCTTGCCACTTTTCTGACACCTATATTTGCAGCAAACTGTAGCCTGTGGTAACGTGCAACCAAATCGCAAGCAATTGCCATGAAGCCTGGTGACCACAAAGCTAAAAAAGGGATTGGTCAGTAAGTTTATGCTAAGGACGTTTTGGCCCTTTAAATGGAAGGATAAGTGGAAATTTAGTGGAAATCCAAGGATGGCACGGTCTGGTGGAAAAACTTCTTCAATGCATACACAACTACAATGAATTTATGGGTGGTGTAAATTATAGTGACCAAATGATACCACCCTTCCTGACAACCAAACGATTCTCTAGTATAAAACAAAGTGCCCATCTACCTATTCCAGTTGGCCACTTACAACTCCTAAGTCATCTACAGGACCACAGGAAGACCTGACATTTTCCTAAAACACCAAATTAAGGTTAAAAATGTGTATTTACCAAAGATGGAATAAGGAATGACGCATGTTATCATTGTCCATAATGTCTATCACAACGTGGCCTCTTCATAATAGACTGCTTCCGTTGCTACAATACCTCCCAATATTTGTAAAGGTATGGTGAAGGTGTTTCTTCTATATCTAACTATCTGCATTTTGCTTTTATCTGATATCCTGTGTACTGATTATTTGCCTGTTTTTCAGCCTGTGCCTGGACAACCCTTCACCTGCATAATGACTGCTTTAAATAATCTTAACCTGTTTATCAGCCATGTCTCTACCTGACACTAGAACTGGCCCTGGCCTGCCACATGGACTGATCCAATGCCTACCTACTGATCATGTCTCTGCTGCCTGAACTGACTTTGGCCTGTTATACAACCATGTTTTTGTCTGCATACTGGCCTGTTAATTGACTGTTTTTGCCTGATGCCTGTACTGATCTTTTGCCTGCATACTAACCCTGTTTCTGCCTGAGCTTACCCTACTCTTGCCTGTTAATTGACCATGTTGTTGCATTGCTCCCTGAACCAATCCTTTGGCTATTTTCTGACTATGTCTCTGCCTGCTGCCTGTACTGACCCTGACCTCTTTATTCATGCTTCTGCCTGCTGCTTGGACCAATCCTTTGCCTGTTGGCTGAAAATGTCTGCATGCTACCAGTAATGACCCATCTGCACATTCACCTACGTTCCTGCGAGACACCAGTTCTCCCCACCCTCACAGACAATTGTACTACTGGAACCGCAGATACTCTTTTGTTCACTCTTTGGTCAGCCTCCTATACTTCCTGGCCAGTGAACATAGCATTGTGGTATGGGGACCTAATCAGTAACTAAGGCTGTCTGGCTTTTCTGAATGGGGACTGCTGTAGGTGAATCAACACTAAGCTATATTCTCTGACCACTCGTGCAGAGGCAGCCATTACAGTACATTGTTTTTTATACAGTGTTGGTTGTGATACACAAGATGCAATATCTGGTACATAATCAGTACAAACATTGAAAAAGTTTCACACATGTACCATCACCATACTCAGGAGGAGTAGCAGAATGTGTTTTAGGGTGTAACTTTATGTATGTCCATGAAATGTGTTATGAATATTATTGTCAACTTTGAGTTAATGAAATACATTTACATTTTCTTTCCATATTTTCCAAAGACTTGTAGCCAAAAGAAAGTTTCTAAAAGATTCACTGTGCCTTTTTTTGTTTTTTCAAAGTTTAGTCATTTTGTGAGTGTTTTCACTGTCCTGGTACTCCCAGGCTTCGCAAGCGTTTTTCCTGTTTGTGGAGAGGTTACCCGTCTGTCAGGGAAAGTGAATAGTGGTAGGGAAAGGTTCCAAACAAGTAAGGACATGCTATCTTTCATTTTTTTGTGTTGTACAATGCAGTGCCATGCAACACAAAAAAAGAAAAATGTTGGGCGGCTGTGGCACCACCGGTGATTCTGCACCCCTTCCTTCATTGACAGTTTGTATAGCATAATGCAGAATTTACAGCTACTCTGGAGCTCGGTGTGGATGGAAATCTCCTCCCCTGACCTGCCAACTTCCTTTCACAACGATCTCCCAGATATAATCTGCTGAGTGAGGAGTGTCTTTAACCAGTTCCTGCCCAGCCAATAGCAAAATGACGGCCAAGCAGGGCTCCTATCAATCCGGGTGGGTGTCATATGACGTCCTCCCAGATCTCGCCTCACAAGTGCCTTCACTGTGACGAGACCTCTCACCAGCTGTGTCCCTTGGACACAGCCGATGACAGATCTGTGTACCGGTCTGTTGCCAGTACTATATGACCGCTGTGAGCAATCACAGCAGGTCACATGACAATTGTAAACAATGGATGGTTTCCTTTTATGCTATCCAGTGTATACAATTGTGTCACTAGCTGTGATTGGTCACAGTAATTACATGGTACAAACTAGGCCAATCACATACAAATAACCTGAATGAATCCATTTCATTCAGTTAAACACTTGATTATAGCAATGAAATTCTTTGCTATAAGCAATCATAATGTATATAAAAAAAAAATGTATATATATATTACTGATCACTTCCCCAAAGTAGCACAATGTTACTATAGTAACATTATACTTCTCTGGTCACAGTGTGTTATGAAAAAAAAAATTGTGAAAAAAATAATAAAAAATTATATATATTTTTTTTCTACTGTCACCAGTTAGTGTCACTGATCACCGCCACACCAGTTCTATGATGATGCTGTACGGCACTGTCGACAGTACGTAAAAAAAAAAAAAATGAAATTGTCAAAAATGTTTTTAATTTCTTCCTTTTTACCAAAATTATGACAAAAATTTTAACTTCAAAAAACTTGCCATGCCTCAAACTGTTTACACTGCAGAAAGGAATCATTTGGGCAATATCTGTACTGTTTTGAATTTTTGGGCCTCAAGAAATTATATTGGCTGCCAGTACTTCAGGATTGATCAATTTTCAGATATCTCCTAGTTTGTGGACTGTATAACCTTCCTACAGACTAAATAATAAATACTGATTTGGGTTATTTTCACCAAAGAAATGAAGCAGATTACATCGTGACCTAAATTTATGAAGAACAATTATTTATTTGCAAAATTGTATACCAGAAACAAAAAAAACATGTTTTTTTTCTTCAAAATTTTCATTCTTTATTCATTAAGTTAGCAAAAAATAAAAACCCCAGTGGTAATTAAACACCACCTTAAGAAAGCTCTAGTTGTGTGAACAAAATTATAAAAATGTAGTTTGGGTACAGCATTGCATGACCGCCCAATTGTTTTTCACCATGCTAGAGCACTGAAAGCTGAAATTTGGCCTGGGCAAGAAGTGGGTAAAAGTGCTTGGTATTGAAGTGATTAATGAGGGTTCTGAAGAAGTGTCTGTACTGTGGAGAGAGATTGTGTGCTGGTTGTCTGTACTGAGGGATGGTCTGTGCTTGGGGGGGGGGGGGGTTAGGAATGTCAGAGGGGGCAATCTATTCTGGGGGGAGGAGGGTTTCTGTACTGGGGGGTTTGTACTTAGAGCTTCCATCTGTGCTGCGGGGTCGATCTGTGCTGAGGAGTCTGTGTTTGAGGGGCATTCTGTACTAAGGGATCTGTTCTGGGAGGACATTCTGTACTAAGAGTTCTGTGCTGGGGAGGGTCAATCTGTGCTGTGGGGGGTCAAGCTGTACTAAGGGCTCTGTGCTTGGAGGTGGGGCAGTCTGTACTAAGGGGCGGGAGTCGGTCTGTCTGTGCTTGGGGGAGTCCTTCCTGTGGGGTTGTCTGCATCCACCTTGGAGCTACATGCAGTGTCTGTGTTCAGATCCATGCACCAGCTCCTGCCCAGCCAGCCCACATGTCAAATTTTCACTTGCAACTGTGTCCATGCAGCCACCAGGTCTAAGCACCCATCTGAATTAGCCCTTAGGGGAATTTATCAAAACTGGAGCAGCCAGAATCTGGAGCAGCTGTGCATACTAACCAATCAAAGTTTAACACCCCGGTCACACTGGGTGCGACTCTGCATGCAATTTGCATGCCATGCGACTTGCAAATAGTATGCCAAGTCGCACCCTATTGTCTGCTTTTAGAGCGGTCATATTGATGCGGCACTGACTTGGTTGGAGCCGCACCGATTTCTAAAGTAGTGCATGCACTACTTTTGGTGCGATTTGCATAGACATCTGTGTCAAATGTCTTGCAAATTGCACCTCAAAATGGCAGGTCATCTGACTTTGAAATCGTACGACTTCACTGTAAGTTGCACAATTTCAAAATCAGCTTTGATGTGACCTGGGTGTTATTGAACAAGCTGATGATAGAAGCTGATTGATTGCCATTCACAGCTGCTCAGATTCTATGCACCCCAGTGTTGATAAATTCCCCTCACTGTGTTTTACATTCATGCTCCTGACTACTGTACTCTAAGGCTGGGCATAGATGTTTCTTTTTCTTTTTTTTTCTTTTATGCAATAAAAAAGATAAAAATGAATGGATTCCCCCCTTCACACAAGCGAGGTGAATGGAGGAATCTAGTCTCAGAATAAGTGGTTTGAGTGATGCTGGCCATCATACTGAGGTCATTAGACATGCACACTGTAAAATGTCCTTTTTGTTTCGCTTTCAAATCCATTCATTAATTAAAGAATTCATTTTTGGAAGCATTCATTAATGGACCTACTCATTTTGTTTTTGTAGCTTCGACATTTGGTGAAGGCCGTGTCCTGTGGTCAGACACTCGGTCAATGACAGGTAGACTTGTTAAAGGGGGCTTCCAGATTCTGATAAGCCCCCCACCCGCAGAGCCCTCCATGTTGAGGGCATTTGGCCTGGTATGGTTCAATGCCCCCCTTTTCTGGTATTGATTTTGGGGGGGACCCCATGCCTTTTTTTTTTTTTTTTTTAATTGAAACTTGTCTTGTTTACATTCTGCTGACAGTGGGGAATACCGCTGACAGCAGTTGAATCGTGGTTGTTAAGGATGAAGTGGTCACCCGCTCCTTAATAACTGGCTCTTCTCAATGAATCCGAAATGTCGAATGAATCAGACAATTTTGTTATTTTTTTCAGATTTGTTCAGATTCATTACTATGTCCATTCGGAAATTTGCGTTTGAAAAACAAATCTGAACAAACCAAATCACACCTGTCTAGAGGGCATCTTTTGCTGGAAAGATAAATGAAAGTGAATACTTCAACAAAAGCTCCTTTTATTTTATTGGACTGTTAATTATCTTATTTATTTTTGGCAGGAATTTTGGCTATAATTAAAAATACACTATTGCCACCAGCTTGTCCAATATGCCAAGAAGAAGACTCTCAGAAAAGGTTGAATTTGTTTGAGCGTTTTTAGCAAACGCATTTTACTGGATAAAAAGTGATGCGTGTAAAAGGTCAACAGAGAGTATTTTTCCAACTGCTTTACTTCTTAATTAACAAATATAATTTTGAGTGATTATGACTGTAATGTCTACACCTATTATAATTTTCTCATTTTTTTATACCTTTAACTTTTTAATACATTAATTCTCTTGCAGCTGTCCTTTAAAATTCTATGTACTTCTATAGCATCGACCCTTTAACATTGTACAGGTTCGCACTTCGTACTTTGCTAGAAACTACGACTTGAAGAGTTGTGTTCAGTGCCAAATTCTCTCGAGTCCAATTCATGTTGTCTTGTATTCATTTTCTCAGCAAGTATAAAAACCTAGTAATCTTCGCCAGGGGATTTACACCTGCATGAACATTAGGGACCAGAAGAAATGAAGCTACTCTGATGATCCAGCTGTGCTTCATGGAGTAGGCTTTAGTCTTCCCTACTTCCTTATAGGCAGACAATGGGAAAGCAAATCAACATATTATTCTGCCAGATTTCAGAGTAATAAAAAGGGATTACATGTGTATAAGGAAATTTAGTGAAAACAGCAAGAGAGATACATTGTATATTTCAATCAATGATTTAACATATGTACAGCTGGACTGCAGACTACACAACAGCTTGATTATTTAAATTTTGTACTTACTCTTAAAGACCTTACTGCTGGGGTGACATTTCTGACAGCTTTAGAAATCATATTATGTGTAATTAAAGAATCATTAGGCTAAGAATACAAATTTCAGAGCAAAAAAATGGTGGTTTAATTACACTGCTCAAAAAAAATTAAAAGAACACTTTTGAATCAGCGTATAGCATCAAGTCAATTAAACTCCTGGGATATTGATCTGGTCAGCTAAGTAGCAGAGGGGGTTGTTAATCAGTTTCAACTGCTTTGGTGTTAATGAAATTAACAACAGGTGCACTAGATGGGCAACAATGAGATGACCCCCAAAAGAGGAATGGTTTTATAGGTGGCGGCCACTGACATTTTTTACCTACTCATCTTTACTGACTGTTTTTCACTAGCTTTGCATTTGGCTAGGGTCAGTGTCACTACAGATAGCATGGGGTGATACCTGGATCCTACAGAGGTTGCACAGGCAGTCCAGCTCCTCTAGGATGGCACAGCAATACGTGCCATTGCCAGAAGGTTTGCTGTGTCTCCAGAGCATGGAGGAGATTCCAGGAGACAGGCAGTTACTCTAGGAGAGCTGGACAGGGCCATAGAAGGTCCTTAACCCATCAGCAGGACCGGTATCTGCTCTTTTGTGCAAGGAGGAACAGAATGAGCACTGCCAGAGCCCTACAAAATTACCTCCAGCAGGCCACTGGTGTGAATGTCTCTGACCAAACAATCAGAAACAGACTTCATGAGGGTGGCCTGAGGGCCCAACGTCCTCTAGTGGGCCCTGTGCTCATTATACCATAGAGTTTGATTGGCATTTGCCATTGAACACCAGATTTGGCAGCTCCACCACTGGCGCTCTGTGCTTTTCACAGATGAGAGCAGGTTCACCCTGAGCACATACGTCCGATGTGAAAGAGTCTGGAGAAGCCTTAGAGAACGTTATGCTGCCTGTAACATTGCTCAGCATGACCGTTTTGGTGGTGGGACAGTGATGGTTTGGGGAGGCATATCCATGGAGGGGCGCAAAGACCTTTACAGGCTAGACAATGGCACCCTGACTGCCATTTGGTATCGGCATGATATCTTTGGACCCATTTTCAGACTCTACGCTGGTGCAGTGGGTCCTGGGTTCCTCCTGGTGCATGACAACGCCGGCCCCATGTGGCAAGAGTATGCAGGCAGTTCCTGGAGAAGGAATTGATACCATTGAATGGCCCACACGCTCACCTGACCTAAATCCAATAGAACACTTCTGGGATATCATGTTTCGGTCCATCCGACACCCACAGGTTGCACCTCAGACTGTCCAGGAGCTCAGTAATGCCCTGATCCAGATCTGGGAGGAAATACCCCAGGACACCATACGTTGTCTCATTAGGAGCATGCCCTGACATTGTCAGGCATAAATACAAGCATGTGGGGGCCATGCAAACTGCAGTGAAATTTCAGCAAAATAGACTAGCTTGCTGCATCATTTTTTCACTTTGATTTTCGGGGTGTCATTGAATTCAGTCCTCTGTAGGTTGATAATTTTAATTTCCATCAAACAATGGGGCATCCCTACATGCCTAACACATTACCCAGTCCATATCGGTATAGATATCCAGGATGAGATTTTTCCCCTTGAGATCTAATGTGTTTTCAAAGTGTTCATTTAATTTTTTTGAGCATTGTATATGTAAACCCAAACACTAAAATCTCATTTAAACTTGTTTATATCAATCGAAACGTAATTTTCAACATTTCCTTTGTGTGGGTAAAACCATAAAAAAGCTGTTGAGTATTTTGGAACACACACAGTAAATGATATCAGTTTGAAGAAAGACAGACCAATTTCAAGTCATATGTACAAAAAACATGGAGGAAGGACAGAGGGTCCTAAACTCTGGGCCCTAAAAATGGAAAAAATAAGCTTTAGTAAAGGTGACCTGAATTTTAATTTACTGTTCTCAAAAGCAAAATGGATCTTTATTTTTGATTCACAAATCCCCAAAAGACTGAGGCTGTCAATACCCTGATGTGTGCTATAGGAGGGGGGGATGGTAGTCCATCACCATGGATTGGCTGGTGTCGGAAAAACTGTCAGAAGTGACTTGTGCAGATTGCAGAGGTAGGATTGATCAGCCAGGAACCCCACTAGGTGCTATGGATTGAAGTACACAAATTATGATATGCTTTGTTCATTTTTTTATTTCATTTTTAGTTCCGAGGTTTACAACTACTTTAGACTAATTAGTTGTGATGCTAATCTTAGAGTGGTTATAAAGGCTACTTTTTAAAATAAAAAATGTTATATTTTACTGCCCTATGCACTGGTATTGCACAGAGCAGCCCCAACTTCCTCTTCTGGAGTCCCAAGCCGGTGCCGTTTGCTTCTCCTTCCCTGCACATGGCTTGCTGAGGGGGTACCCATGTGTGCGCACTCAAAAATCAAGAGTGTGGCTCAGCCATTCTCTCCGCTCTCGCCTCACAGTACTTGACTGAAATCAGCAGGAACCAATGGCTGCTGCTCTCAGAGTCTCCTGTGAGACCAAGAAGAGAGAGCATCGGCATTGCAGACAGGCACAGCAATGGGCCAAGAGAGGAGTCAGGTAGGTGTTTAGGGGGGGAGGGGGGGAGGGAAACGGTATTGGAAAGTTTTTCACCTTGATTTATTAAGGTGAAAAATCTTTTGAGTTTATAACCACTTTAAAGGAGATGTATGGGTTACTAAAAAAAATACTCATTTCTATACTGCAGCATTGTTCTGATGCTGCAGCTGTTCCACATCAGTTCTAAGACCTGTGATCACATGACTGCTGATAGCTCAGTTCTTGGTCTTCTCGGAGTAGAGAGCTGTGATTGATATTCGCTGTTCTCTGCTCTGCCCCCTCCAGTGCTCACTGGAGATCTGGGCTGGGGTGGAGATGGGCTCTACAGGCTTTAGCTCTCAGCTGCTTGCTGAGAGCCGGGGGCAGCTGTCTACAGTCATCTGGGTGGCTCCTGACATTATTGTAAGGATTCTTCGAGAGCCTGGAGCTTCACTGTGACATTAGCCAACAGTGGGCTAAAGTTCACTGTTCGCTGATTCTGGGTCACAGGAGAGCAAAGCATAAGAAAAGCATGGCCAAAAAAAGTTTCTCTTTAACTTCTCTTTAATTAACTCACGTTATGCTTAAATGTACATGTATTGTATGTGACAAGATGTTTTTTTGAAAATAGGAGGAAGAAAATAAGAAAACTAACTTCTCTCAATTATTTCCTCCTCTATGTTTCCCATTATATGCCTTTGATTGTGTTGCGTCCTGATTTAGGGATTATTAATTGGATGCGAATGTCAATTGTGAGGGACTCACTTCATGCTAAATGAAGCCCCTGACAACATCTTTTTGATGACAAAACACGTAGGGTGGAGCCTTGCCGTGTGACATCATCGCACTCTGGAGGGACAGCGGTCATCTTGTCGGTTAGAAATATCCTGTTTTACTATGCTGGTTGTTTTATTCACTGATGTATGAGGAACCTAAATTAATTTATTGAATTATATTTTAAATACTACACTATGAACTGCCTGTCCTCTTTATTCATTCCTTTACCATTGGATGGGAGTTTCTGCAATTTGGAGGTTTATTGAAGGTGGAGAAGCTACTTATTATTCTGGAGTGGATCTCTACTGACGATCGATTGCTGCATTTGATGTTATGTCACACTGCTCATGTTGACCGACCTTTGTCAACCGGTTAAACTGTCTGATAAGAGGCCAATCTGTTTGGTGTATGGTGACAGCTTTTTGGTTCAAACTTTTCCTTTTATGCACCTGCTTCCATTCATTTGAGAATTTACATGGACTTTATTGTTTTTAAAGTGATATAGGATTATTATATAAATAGCGCTGCATTTATTCATTTAAATGTGCATGTATTGTATGTGACAAGATTTTTTTTTTAAAATAACAGAAATAAGAAAAGTAACTTCTCTCAATTATTTCCTCCTCTATGTTTCCCCTTTTATGCATTTGATTGTGTTGCATGCTGATTTAGGGATTATTAATTGGGATGCGAATGTCAACTGTGAGGGACTCGCTTCATGCTAAATGAGCATGTATGTGATAAGTTGCTTCTAGAAAATAAAGGGAATATCTTAGAAATTGTATTCAAAAATAGGAGGGGAGTCTTGTGTGATAAATAATATAACAATTTGAGAATCCTTCCTCTCCCTATTGTTTCTGCTCCATACTTCCCTTCCCATATATGCATTTGCATCCCAAATAGAAATTGAGGGATAGTGCTCCCCCTCCTCTTCCATGCAGCAGCTGCACAGGGGAGCTGGAGCTGCTGGATCACATGATTGGACCAAACAGGATTACAAAAAAAGGATTTAGGATTTATTTAAGAACAATTATTGTAGTTGGTCTTATCTTCCCCTTTAACTCTGTAGCCAAAATTAGCATTGAATGCTAGGACTTGTAGAGCACTCCCTGGGTACTTTTCCTTGACAGGAGCTTCGATGGTCAGTTAGTGATGATATCAGGGGCCACCATTATGGTTGATTTTTGCTGTTAAATTAGGCAGACAACATTTTTCAAAACAAAGCTGCAGTTGTCCTTTTAATGGTTCTAATCGCAATAGTGATGGATGAACAAGGTTGCAAACAAAGCCATTTTATAATTTCTTATTATTACAAATTGGTAGTGAGTGTCAGTCTAATCTTTATGTTTTAATTGAGGGTATAGCAACCTAGATGGGTTTTGTACTTGTTATGTATGCAGAACTCCCCTATCTACTTATAGTATACAAATCCCTGGGCCGCACTCTTTTTGTATCAACCACATCTCAAAGTGAATGTACAGTTGTGCTCAAAGTAATAGCAGTCAGACATCACTAACCTGATCAATCACTGTTTTTGGTAGAAATTATATTTCTACATGGCAAATAATTTACTAGCAGGTGTAGTAGAGTAATAGAAATCCAACAGACCCAACAGTCATGACATGCATGCTGCTGATTCTGTGTAATTGAATCACTAATTGAAAGGGGCATGTTCAAAATAATAGCAGTGTGGAGTTCTATTAGTGAGGTCATTCATTCTTTGAAAAACAGGTGGCAATTATTGCCCTTATTTAAGGAAGGAAGGCAGCAAATGTTGTACATGCTGGTTACAGTGCTTTTCTCTCTGAAATTCTGAGGCAAATGGGTCATTACAGACATTGTTAAGAAGAACAGCGTACCTTGATTTAAAAGGTGATTGGAGAGGGGAAAACATATAAAGAAGTGCAGAAAATGATAGGCTGCTCAGCTAAAATTATCACAAATGCTTTAAAATGGCAACCAAAACCTGAAAGATGTGGAAGAAAGCAAAAAACTACCATTCGAATGGATAGAAGAATAGCCAAAATGGCAAGGACTCAGCCAACAATCAGCTCCAGGAAGATCATAGAAGGTCTAAAGTTACCTGTGAGTACTGTTACAATTAGAAGACGCCTATGTGAAGCCAAGCTATCTGCAAGAAGCCCCCTGCAAAGTCCCACTGTTGAAAAAAAGGCATGTGCCGAAGAGGTTACAATTTGCCAAAGAGCACATTGACTGGCCTAAAGAGAAATGGCGCAACATTTTGTGGACTGATGAAAGTAAGATTGTTCTTTTTGGGTCTAGTGGCCGGAGACAGTTTGTCAGACGACCCCCAAACACTGAATTAAAGCCACAGTACACTGTGAAGACAGTGAAGCATGGTTGCGCAAGTATCATGATATGGGGATGTTTCTCATACTACGGTGTTGGGCCTATTTATCGCATACCAGGGATCATGGATCAGTTTGAATACATCAGAATACTTGAAGAGGTCATGCTGCCTTATGCTGAAGAGGAAATGCCCTTGAAATGGGTGTTCCAACAAGACAACGACCCCAAACACACCAGTAAACGTGAAACATCTTGGTTCCAGACCAACAAGATTGACGTTATGGAGTGGCCAGCCCAATCCCCGGATCTTAATCCAATAGAAAACTTGTGGGGTGACATAAAAAATGCAGTTTCTGAGGCAAAACCTAGAAATAGAGAAGAACTGTGGAATGTAGTCCAATCATCCTGGGCTGGAATACCTGTTCACAGGTGCCAGACGTTGGTTGACTCCATGCAACACAGATGTACAGCAGTTCTCAGAAACAGTGCTTATACAACTAAATATTCATTAAGTGATTGAAAGGAAAGAAAAATCTTCAAACATTTTTCAGTTTATATAGTGAATGTTTGCGTTTGTGAAGAAGAACACAAACACTGCTATTTTTTTGAACAGTCTAATATTCACTTTTCTCCAATTTTTTTAGAGGAACAACACAAATTTGATCTAGTTTTCTTCATGTTTTGATTTGGAATAGAATGTGTAGTGTTCCCAATGCATTTGTGTGTATGGAAATAAAAGCTATTAGAAGGATTTTGAGCTTTATTCACTTTTTTCAACACACTGCTATTATTTTGAACACAACTGTACAAGCTTCAGTTACAGTTCCCATCCATCGGCCAGTCCCTTAGACCTGTTTCACTCAAATTGTGCTTACTTGTAGAGGGGCATTGCCAGTACATGGGGACTGTACCTGAAGCTTGTATTTTCAATTTGAGGTGTGGTTGATACACATAGAGTGTGGTCCAGGGCTTCCTATTACTGGGGATAGATGGCATGGGTCGTGCTCCTTCAGGGACCAGCATGTGGAGTGGAGAGAGAGCTGGTGGAATGGTATGCAGGAGGTTTTGAGTGGTGTCGTACCTGTCCTATATCTACTTATTTGGCTCATTGCTTTTCCATAAAATCTGCGTTAAAATAAAAGTCAAATTACAGGGAGATTCATTTTTGGTGAGAAACACTCCAAGGCTGTTCCTTGCCTACATGTATGCAGATACTGCAGCTTTTGCATTACAAAAAGACTGGCTGTCCAATTTACAAATCTGTTTGAGATAGGACAACAAACAGTATTTTTTTTCCAGAAAGAGAAAGATGTGAACTTGCAAAATTTTTTTTTAAATTGTTGCAATGGATACAGTTCACTTGGAAGGGATTTTTATTTTTTTATCAACAAAACTGGAGTTAAGCTTTAAGGCCCCTTTCACACGGGCGTTCCGTATGTCCGTTTTTCATCTGTCCATATACGAATGAAAAACAGACAACCATGTATTTCTATGAACTAGCGGATGTAAACGGATGATCTGTTTACATCCGTTAATGTCTGCATCTGTTAACATCTGTTTTTTGGAACAGAAGAAAACCCTATTTGTCTTCCGTAAAAAAACTGGAACTGATGTAAATGGACAAAAAAATTATGTAAACGGACATAAGGTCCGTTTTTGCATTGGTAAAGGAGGTAAAAAAACTGACGTAAACTGATATAAACTGATCCATTTTCTTCTTGGAAAAAAAAATGACTGAGCTGATGAAAAAAACAGAACGCCCGTGTGAAAGGGACCTAACTTTTTATGTAAGTTAAATCACTCTGAAGGGAACTAATCTACATTCTGGTGAACCAAGCTGCAAACCTAGGTGCAGCCCTTATGTACAAACCTTTAGGGCCAGTTCACACTACATGTGTTTCAGTTGCTTTTATTCTGCATCCAAAACACACAGAATGTAGGTTTTATGGTTGTCCATGTCATCGTTCACATCAGTGCTTGCAGTTCCGGTGCATTCAGGTTGCAGAAAAAAAAGTAGAACATGTTGCATTTTTTCTGCACAGAATTGTATTGGAGCGTGGTAAAATGCACTGGAACACACCAAAATGCACCAAAAACATGCTGGAACGCCCCTATTTATATTGCAGAAAAAAGGGAAAAAATGAACTGAGTGTATACAAAACGCACCAGAATGTGCCAAAAATGCACATGCAAAAATTCATCCTGAACGCACATGGACTGCCTTTTGTATAGTGTGTACCGGCCCGTAGGGCTAGTTCATACTAGATGCAGTTCAGTGCGCTTTTTTCTGCATCAAAAATGTATGCACAGTGTTTTCCATGTATTCTAATGGCCCAAGTTCACACTAGTGTGGTCAGTTCCAGTGCAGAAAAAAAAAGTAGAACATGCTGCATTTTTTCTGCACAAAACTGTACTGGAACATAGCAAACTGCATCAAAACTGCACCTAGGGTTGCTACCTCATCCCTTTAAAACCAAACACATATTAATTACACAGGTTCTGAGGCCAATTTATTCCTGGTTCACATCTGTGTGGGTGGTGCCGCTGCGGATCAGCACAAAAATCTGTGCAGCCACACCCGCACAGAGGAATGAGGGTGGGTGCCATTAATTCTAATGGCACGCCGCCCGCACTGGAATTCGCAACCGTACTGGGAACCGATGTGTTCAGTTTTACCCCCCTTCATGACCAGGCCATTTTTTTGCATTACAGTGCTGCGTTACTTTAACTGACAATTGAGCGGTCATGCAACGCTGTACCCAAATGAAATTTGCATCCTTTTTTCCCACTAATTGAGCTTTCTTTCAGCGGTATATGAATGCCTGTGCAGTTTTTTATTTTTTGTGCTATAATAAAAAAAAGGACAATTTTGAGAACTCTGCTACATGTCTTTGCTAACAAAAATCCCAATGCTTGTAAATTAATTGGTTTACGTGAAAGTTATAGCGTTTACAAATAACGGTATATATACTGGATTTTTTTTTCACTAGTAATTGCAGCGATCAACGACTTATAGCGGGACTATGGCGGGCATTGTGACACTGGGGGGAACTGACTTGGTGTCACTGACATCCCCAGTGACACCAATACAGTGATCAGTGCTAAAAAAAAGCACTGACACTGTACTAATGGCACTGGGCAGGAAGGGGTTAACATGAGGGGCGATCGAAGGGTTAACTGTATGCTGTTTTACTATGGGAGCTGTGTGTGTGTTTCACTGTAAGCTGGTATCTGGTGGTGTGACACGTACGGCGGAAGCTGAGGGACAAACGGACGAGAGAGACGGAGTGTTGTGGCGGGGAAGAGACAGGTGTTCTTGTGGAAAGCTCGCATACAAAGCTCCACCATGGATTTTCTTGATCGAAATATCAACTTTAAAGCTCTTCTCAAGTTCTCAAATATGAGAGAAATGTCCCAATTGACCAAGTTGATAAAAAAACCGGTGGCCATCTTACTATATCTGACGGTTAGTCATCACTGATCTCTGTCTGGATTCATTGGTTATACCCTATCTTGATGCATCACAATAAAGAATTTAATAAATACTACATTATGGGAGTCTCTCTATTACCCCTTGAGGGAGTGCTTTAGCCCACAGACCTGCTCCCTGGACGGATCATTGCAGTACAGAGAAGGTCTGCCTATCCAGAGGGATACTACTCACCAGGACCACAGGGGAACCCATAAAGGGAAAAGGACCACCTATACCGGTGCCACACTACCTTACATTAGAAGGACTACCCAACACCTGATGACATCTGGATTAATTTATACAAAGCGCATATTAATGCGCGTCCGGTGAGTGCGCATTACCTTCACCACTATCACACGGATACCGGACCCCTTAGTCATTAGAGCACAAGAGTCACTTTATTCTGGAGTACACTATTATTTGAACTCTTTGCACCATACTTAGTCATATTTTATGCATTTACTCTTTTTAGCGCTGCACTCTGGTTATATATATTGTTATTTGAGGGTGATATTGGTTACTTTTTTGTGCATAGCAGCTTACATCCATATCAAGGCGCTTATACCCACAATTCTTTTATCACTGTAAGCACACTGCTTTGTATGGCTCTGGGGAGACAGTTCTCTCTCCACATCGGTAATACTCAGCAATCACTGGGTGCTGGCGAGTAATCACCTTCTGGGACCCGGTGATTGACAGCCACGCGCCCCCTTCCTGGAACTGCAAAATCACATATATATATACGTGATTGTACACACCCATACTGCCCTGTAGCAGTATTTTTGCTGTCGCTATTGGGTGGAGGAAGTGAAGGGATGAGGTGGCAACCCCAGCAGCAATGTAAACAATGCAGAAAGCTGTACATTGTTCCTGCAATATACTGTTTGAGGTCGCAATGCAAAAATTTTATAAAAGGACAATTTTTATTCTATTAATGAGGGTATGTTTATTACATTTTTGCAAAAGGTGGACTATGCGTTTAAGAATTTTTCAAGGTTCGTTTCAAAGCCTTTGTCAGTGTTTGCTGCTAAATAAATTGTAAAAGATTTCTGGGGTGCAATGAAAACATGCAGCCACCGGATGGCACCAGAGGCCCACAAATCAAGATGGTGGTTCTGTAGTACCATTACCATAATCCATTTCTTAGACTAAGCAAACAGAAGAAACCAGCACAGCACCATACACTCTAACATCCTGATCTGTATCAACTGACATTATTCAAGCTATACAAATCTTTTCCAAACCCAGTTTGATTGGATCATGCATCCTCAGAACATCAAACCAAACCTGACCTGATCTCACTAGATTGGATTGAGTCGCTTTTTTTCAACTTTTTAAAACAGGAAGCATAATATCAATTTGTATTGCAAGTGAATGGCATGGTATATTGCCACATAGTGCTGGGCCTGTTGATTTTTAATAGAGGAGTTAGGATAAAATGCATGGTTACCCTCTTAATAGAACCCAGCTGGGCATCCATAACCCTGCGCCTAGTGGAGGTGTGAGAAACCTGGATGTATGGAGTTTATATGAAACTTGTCCTTCCTGAGAACTGTCAGAGGGACTCATTGGAAAATATATTTAGACACTACAAAAAAAATCAAAGTCAAATTTGCATAGTCATTTATCCAACTTGCTGGCAGCAATAAAAGTTTCTCATGCACCAGCAATGGCAAAGGGCAGGAAACAGACAGAGCCTGGCAGGAAGGGGAATGGGTTTAATGTCAGTGACACCTTTGTGTTAAACTTAAACAACAGTCCATATTCCCTTTGCACATGTTCCTGGAATGAGCTCTCAAGAGTACCGGGTGCTGCAATGACCACCAGCTGGATACCGGAGCATGCACAACACAGTGTCAATATTCGCCAGTACACCCCGGATTTTCAAATGCTGGTGAATATTTACACTGTGTTGTGCAAAGTCCAATTTCAGATGCAGTGTCTTCTTGCAAGATTTAGAGTACTGAGTAGAGAGGATGGTGATGTCATCAGGAGTAGTCTAGGTCAGTGTTTCTCAACCCTTTTTCAGTCAAGGCACCCTTTAAAATTATGGACAGTCCTGAGGCACCCTTTAAAATTATGGACAGTCCCGAGGCACCCTTTAATATTATGGATAGTCCCGAGCCACCCTTTAAAATTATGGACAGTCCCGAGGCACCCTTTAAAATTATGGACAGTCCCGAGGCACCCTTTAAAATTATGGACAGTCCCGAGGCACCCTATAAAATTATGGACAGTCTCGAGGCACCCTTTAAAATTATGGACAGCCCCGAGGCAACCTTTAAAATTATGGATAGCCCCGAGACACCCTTTAAAATTATAGATAGTCTCGAGGCACCATTTAAAATTATGGACAGTCCCGAGACACCCTTTAAAATTATGGACAGTCCCGAGACACCCTTTAAAATTATGGACAGTCCCGAGACACCCTTTAAAATTATGGACAGTCCCGAGGCACCGCATTCTAAACTATGAAAAACTATTCTAATAGTATTATATAACGCAGCAACACCCACACGTGTAGGACACCCAACATTGGAGGTGATCTATTCTTCCAAAGCAAATACACTTTTGCACACTGGTGCTGAGTAGTATTCCAGTTTTTCTCTTCTCCCTCACTAAGTCTTTCTCCATCACTGAGCTAATGTGACCCCAGCACTGATGGAGAGGGGCAGGGGAGGGTCAAATTAGGATGCTGTGCTGGCAGCTGACATCCTCCTTATCTACTGATGATGTCATTGGTTGTCAGGACGCCCGGCAGCTAGAAGGTTGTAATGGTGCACAATGAAAACCTGTGGCTTTGTGTAACTAAAGGCAGGCTTGACCCACCCGCTGGCTTGTATACAGGTTTTGGGCAATTTTTAGACATTTTGCCAAGGCACCCCTGAAGAAAACTTAAGGCATCCCAGGGTGCCTGGGCACCCTGGTTGAGAAAGGCTGGTCTAGGTGATGAAACTCCAGGTTGGAAGACATACCACTTGCATATATGACCCTAGGTTTACACCTAAGCATTTTCTGCAGTGTTTTGCAGAAACTCAGTACAATCCATTTAGCATGATTTCCTATGGGACAGGTTCACATCTCGCGTTTTCACCCGGTAAAAAAATGCATCAAAAATGCAACGCAAAACACAATGCAGAACCTGCATAGGTGTGAACCTAGCCTTAGGGTGCCTATGCTTAGGCCATCTTCCATTTTGTTGTATAATTGATAAAAAAAAAGATCACCAACTTGTTGCATAGGTGGTAAAAAAATCAACTTCTTGCATACTATCAGAGATGACCTGTAGTAAAGTAATAACACCCTGCTATATGTTTGCATGCAATGGATGATATGATACTTTTCCAGGTGTTTAAAAAAGCCCATCAGACAGGGATCTTGCATTTGGGTTGCAGGATTATGCATGTCCCAAAGCTTCAGAACTTGGGTCAACCCAGTTAGGGAAATATCAAGTCACTGACTAAGCCCTATTATGAATGACTTATGTAAGTTATACAGATTCAGTAATTAATAACATTAATCAACTGATAATCCTGAGCCCAATGCAGGTCAGATCTTCACTCTAGAAAATTGCCAATGCTCAGCACTACTTGGCAGAATTTACAGACAGATATGGATAATCTGGTGCTTTCAGCCAATTATTAGCATTAGGAGCTGGATCAATAAGCAGACATCCATTTGTATTCAACCAGTGATACCAGAATATTGTAGCTGTTTAAAAGTGCCACGAACATAAAACTTACCTTTAAAGTAGCATTGTTTAATTAAAAAATATTTTTAGGATCCTTTAAAGCTGAAGGTTAACATATTTTTTTGGAAAACAACGCCAAATACATTGTTTATATGTAATGGTGTGTATCCCATTACATGCTGGGTGCTGGTTGTGTTCAAGTTTGCATATTATTATGTCTATTAGAAAGTTGTATTAAAGAATAAATGTGACGCAGACATGCATATCAATCACAGTTTGGGAGGGCCCCAGTTGCCTATGCTTCCACAGACATAGAAACTATGCTACGAGGTGAAGATCTATAGTAAACCCTTGTCTACTGTATATAAGTCCCTGTTTCCTCCCACTCATAGCTCACTCACTAAATGTATGACCAGCTGGGAGGCAGTGGTTCCTGATCTTGATACAGTGGATTGGGAGGATATTTGGGATGCCCCCTTCATCAGGCTCATTTCTGCTTGGGATCAGCTTATACATTATACATTTGTTCACCGTATTTATCTAACTCCTGCTAGGCTAGCTAAAATATTTGGTATCCTCCTGCTGGCATTGCTCAGTCTCTGGGGCCGATTTTATGCATGTTTTCTGGGACTGCCCTGCCATACAGCGATACTGGTCTGGAGTATTTCAGTGTGTCCAATCAGTCATTAACACACCCCTTATTCTGTACGACATTGTCTCCTGAGTTTGGTGGATGACTTGACCCACATTAACTCCATTCATACTTTTCTCACTCTCCTTTTCTATTATGCACATAAACTGGAGAAAGTACAGCAAAGGCTACCAAACTGATAAGAGGCATGGAGGAGATCAGCTATGAGGAAAGATTAGAGGAACTGAATTTATTCTCTCTTGAGAAGAGGAGATTAAGGGGGGATATGATCAACATGTATAATTACATCAGTGGTTCATATAGTGAGCTCGGTGTAGAGTTTTTCACCCTGAGGTCATCACAGAGGACAAGGGGGCACTCTTTACGTCAGGAGGAAAAGAAATTTAATCTCCAAACATGGAAAGGTTTCTTCACAGTAAGAGCTGTGAAAATGTGGACTAGACCTCCTCAAGCATTAGTTCTGGCCAGCTCAGTAGATTGCTTTAAAAAAGGCCTGGATTCTTTCTTAGATACACAGAATATAACTGGATACTAACATTTATAGGTAAAGTTGATCCAGGGAATATCCATTTTCCTCTTGGGGGATCAGGAAGGATTTTTTTTCCCAGCAGGAGAAAATTGGATCATGTTTTGCTGTTTTTTTTTGCCTTCCTTTGGATCAACTGTGGGTCAGGGGCGGACTGACAACTCATGGGGCCCCCGGGCAATAGGGGATCATGGGACCCCTGTGTCCTTGCCCAAACTCAAAAAAGCCTATGAAAAAGATACCAGGGGCATCTCATGGGGCCCCCTACTGATCCCGGGCCCTCGGGTAGTGCCTGAGTTTCCAAATGGTCAGTCTGCCCCTGCTGTGGGTATAGGATTATAACTTTTTTTTTTATGGTTGAACTGGATGAAATTTGTCTTTTTTCAGCCAGACTAACTATGTAACTCATTGTACTGTCCTGGAAGAAACCTGAGGCTGCAACTGTTGCAGCTTGGAAAGCTCTTATAAACAAGGCCCTCCCATTATATATGGCCACTTATGCTAATAGAGGGGTACCCCGTAATTTGATAAAGTCTGGGGTGGCTGGGTTGCTTCCCAGATTTCAGTGGCAGATTGAGGAGTATTGCACTTGGGTTCACATAATAATTATATTGGATTGTTCATGTACACTGCTTAGTGGTCTTGTTGGCCAGTGAATTCCTGTTCCTGGATTATGTGACAATGCCTTTATCTGTCGAAATGGTGTGGAGAGAGTTTCTTTGTAACCTGTAGGATGTATGTGTCTTTGGGTAGGGGGGTGTCTTATTTCTCCTGAATGTATACGTATACTGATGTTCCCTGTACAACACAGGCATTGTTCTCCTCTCTTTTGTATTTATTATTTTTGTTGTGTAATTGGATGACTACCTGGCTTGTTGGCCATAGCCATAGCTTGTTTTTTGTTGTTAATCTGTATGTTTTCTGAAAAATTACTGATAAATAGAATTTTACAAAAAAAAAGAATAAGTGTGCTTTTTTTCTGTTTTGCCTACCCCTCTGCCTATCCATCAGCACTTTGTTAGAGCTGATTCACACATATGCGGTGCGGATTGAAGCTTTAGGTTTCACAGCTAACTGATACAGTACTTGATCACAGGTTCACATCAAGTTTACATCAGGTTCAGGACAGGATTAGCTCAGGATCTTATCATGTTCACACATATGAGGTTTAGGAACAGTTCCCATAGAAGTCAATAGCCTGTAAACCTCACCTGATCCTGAAGCCGCTGCTCAGAAATCGGACATGACTCTTTTTAAAACCACACTGAATCTGCATCCAATCCACATCCACAGTGAATGGGCACTGAATATCACTGTTGCCAGTCTGTTGTCACCCAATCTCTATTCAGAAATTGTTTGATACCCCCATATGCATGCCACATCTACCACTTCATCGAATAACCAGTTCACATCTTAACAGGCAGCCTTTCCATTGATGAGGATGGAGTCCACCGCATGCATAAACTGATAGCTGTATGAAGAAGATTTTGAGGGAGAGGCAAAGAGGCGCTGGGAAAGGTGAACAGTGTAGATCTCATAGGATCAGTGTTACAATTAAGTATCATCTATTATGAAAGTGCTGGGGAAAGGGGCAGGAGCAGTACAATCAATGAGAGCCTAACCTTTATAGAGCAAACATGAAGTGTTCCAAGTGCAGTTACCTCAACAAAATAATAAAAGCTGCAGCTTCTTATGGAGCAGTTTTACAGCTCTGCATTGTGTCCGTTGTCTTTTTTTTTTATCTTTGTTTTTCTTAACAATTTAAAAAATAGGAGTGCTACACTGGGTCCAAGACATGACTTTTATATTTACATTTTTGCAGTTTATAAAATGTTTTTCCATGTCTTATCTGAGGCTTCAAGAATTTTTGGCACATACTCCTTATGGGATTCTTAAGAACACTCTTCACTTGGATTAATCAGGATGTTGACATTAAATAGTGTTTGGTTGATATGGTTGTAGTTTATGAACACAACCATTTATTTCAGGCATAGAGTGACTGATAGTACCTATAAGTCCCCGTAGAATATTTAGGACATGTATGATCAGAAAGAGCCAATCCTTTGTCAATGTCATAATTACAGATGAGCAACTGAGTTTGGACTCAGTTCATGGAGCGTTCATCAAACCCATCAACAGTTCTAAACTGTAAACTTAAATCTGAACCCCACTGAAATCTGGGGGGGGGGATCTTTAAAATTATCAAGACTAATGAGCAAGGGATTGTCAAAGGGCATGGGGAGCCCAGCACTGGCATAAAGCATGTAGCGGGTCATCCTTATTTATGAAACTTTGAGGATGACATGGGCAAAACACCAGTCTTTTATCAAGATTGGGAGATGCCTTTAAGCTGTATGTGGTGTAGCAGAACAATACTGTTCTCACAGCCAGCATCAGCGGTACTGTATTTTGCAATTTTAATTATTGCTTGGCTTAAATACCCCAATCAGATTCATTACAGCGTGGAAACATTTTTTTTTAGGTAGCTATGGATGCAACAACTGATTTTTTTAACAAGGGTTAATATGCTTTAATTCACTGGTGTAAGTGATAGGCACAACAAACGTAAAAGCAATAGAAAGGTGACTCAACAAAGTTAAAGCTCTCAACTTCGTACAAATTAGCCAGTGACACAACTGTTTAATAGTATAGTTTGTGAGCTTTTTTTACAGTATCACACTGCATTGTCCTGTAATTTTACTAAACTGTCAAACAGAGAGCAAAAACTACTGTACAGCCCCCACATTCCCCGAACCCACTCCTATCCCCAGTAGAAATTTTACTTTTGTCTGGACAGTAAAAAGACACCTGAATAAGTGGCAAATAGCAAGAGCTCTGCAGTGTAAGCATTTTTAATGTGCCTACTGCTGGCAGCATAGTTGTTGTCTGCAGCCTCTGCATGCAGTGTATTAGTTGTGGTAAAAGTACCAGCCATTTGTGTGCAACATGCATGAGAAAACACATGACTATGGATTAGAGAGCTTGGTGGGAGCAGCACTATAGTGCAACAAGTTGGCAGCAGAAGGCTCCTCCTCTAGGTTGCATTGCAGACACTTTCTTTTAGAGTGCTGCTAATGAACCCTTTTCCTCTTTCTCCTCTTCAAGGATGCATAGCAGCCATTTTTATTGGGCCACAAATGCACCCCTTTCCTCCTCCTTCTACTCAAGGGCACTGCAGACATTTTATTTATTTTGCCAAATTCTTCGCACTGCTACCCTTTCCATATAGTTGAGTGGGACATCCCTGGACCTTTTTTTCTTTTCCTCAAGGGTGTATGGCCGCCATTTATTTTTGGCCTGCTACTACATCCTTTTCTGCCTCCTTCCCCTCAAGGGAACAGAGCAGCCATTTGTCTTTCCACGATATCCCTGTCAATTGGCTATAGGGAGTTGGTGGATTTTTTTGTTGCTGCTAACCTTGGGGCTGGTCCACAGACCTCTGCCCCACTGCTGCAGAAGTGGAAGAAAAAATGTCCCAATTCCTCCCATACCTGCTTTACCTAAATTCCATTTATGCCTTTTTGTGTTCCCTGTGCAACACCACGGTGTCAGGTATACAAATGCTAATATTTTTCCCAGAAGACCATAGCCAACTGCCATTACTTTGCACAGAAAGCTGTTCCTACCCTCCACCAGCATGTGGAATGCTATGAGGCAGAAGTAGGCAGAGGACGAATATGAGGAAATGGTTGGGATGCTTGCATTAAGAGGAGGAAGAAAGGTTGAGGTATTGATAGTGAGGATGAGGAGAGTTGGGGTCTACCAGTGAGGAAGAGCAGGGTTCATGCTGCTGGCAGTAAGGAAGAGGAAATTTAGGGTTGATTTAAAGTGGACGTTTCATCCCTTCCCAATACAAGGGGTAGTGCAAAGAAACTCTTTTCCGCATTTCCTGATGGAAGCTGGATTCCTTACACTGGAGGCATAGCTTCAGGGGAAAAACCTAAGACCATAGGCTATCTGCCCTTCCACAACACAGAGGGACCAGCAGACAGTAGCAAATGGAGTAAGGAAATCATGCTGGCAGTGTGGAGAAGGTTTTTGAGGAAGTTTCAAATGGGATGTTTGACTCTCCCTAAAACAAGCAAAAATTTGGGGTGTCCACTGCCACCTTCCCAAAATGACCCACTGTGAGGACTTGCAAAGAAACTCTTTTCCACATTTTTTAATGGTGGCTGGATCCCCCACTGTATGCATAGCTGCAAGGAGGAAAACCTAAGGGTATAGATTTTCAACAAGGTGGCTTTGGTATGACACTTGCAGCACGTCATCACATACCTGTGCAGTATAGTTGGGTGCATCAAAGCATCACTTTTTTTAACCCCCATTTGCCATAACTTCCATTAAGTTTAGGAAGGTAACAGGTGTTTTTATTTTTTTTTATAGTATTTTGTTTTTTGTTTTTTTTTTCATTGTAAGACTGTCTGTGTCCTGTTTAAAGCAAACACAAGCAAGGACAGCAATGCAACTTGGGTACTACCTTTCAAAAAAGTTCCAGGCCTACATATTATAAAATTACCCCATAGTTGCAATCCAAAGAACTCAAGTAGTTTTCTAATGTAGATGCAAATCCAACCACTAAAACATCCGCTTTAACAGCTACTGATATAAAGATCCTTGGTTCAACGCTTAAGGGTCGATTTATTACAAGTAGAGAGTGCAAAATCTGATGCAGCTCTGCACTTCCAGTTTTTGTTTTTTTGTCAAAGTTTAATCAAACAAGCTGATTAGCTGAAGTTTGAAGCAGACTGGCTACCATACACAGTTGCACCAGATTTTGCATGCTCCACTTTTAGTAAATCAACCCCTTTATGTTTTGGGGTGGTGATGCTATGTGCCTGCCTCCCACAATCTCCTACCAAGCTGACCCTATCACATGTCTTCCAAAAGAAAAAAAAATAGATTCTGTGCTGATGTAAGCTCAGGAGCAGGTTGTGATAAAAATGCATTCAGCAAAATATAGAAAATGTGCCCTTTTAAAAATACACATCTAGCTTGGTGTGACTGTAGACCGTGTACATATATGTATCATATGGAGAGGCTGTAAAAAAGCTGCAATACACACATTGGGGTTGATTTAGTAAAGCTTGTTCCCTCAGAATGTCATACACTTCTGCATAGAATCCAATCAGCTTCCAGGTTTTATTGCTAAAGCAATAAATCATTTAAGAACAAGCTGAGGTTTGAGCTAGTTGGCTACCATGCACAGGTGCACAAGATTTTTTTTTTATTATACATGCTGTCACCAGTAAAGTACAGCGTCATCCTAAAAAGTTATTCATTTTTTAAATTGTTTTTATTTTTTTAAATTTTTTATTGCTTTTTTCCCCCTTTTTTTAATGTTTTTTTTTTGTAACAAACTGTGACCAGAATAGTATAATGTTACCATTGTAACATTGTGCTATTCACGGGAAGTGATCAGTATTTTTTCTTTTACACATTATGATTGCTTATAGCAAAAAGTTTCTTTGCTATAAGCAAGCATTTAACTGGATGACATCAATTAATTCAAGTTTTTTGTGATTAGCTGTGATTGGCCACAGCTAATCACTTGGCACAGATGGGCTTTGATTGGCCCAGTTTGTACATGTGATCACTTTGACCAATCACAACTAGTGACACAATTGTGTACAATGGATGCATGAAAGGAAGCTATCCATTGCTTACAATTGTCATGTGACCTGCTGTGAATGGTCACAGCAGGTCACATCGTACATGGGCATGCTCAAGGTGTGATCCGGGAAGGATGTCATATGATTCCTACCTGGAATGACAAGAGTCCCGCTTGCTATTGGCCGGGTGGGAACAAATTAAAAATTAAAGGGCTTGCCTACAAGGGGGGGGGGGCTAAGTGTGTACAGGTGTGAGGGTAGCTGAGAGACAGAGTTGTTGCTACTGTAGTAACTAGCAAATGCTAAAGCAGGGTGGCCGTGAAGTGAGCCGATGCAGCTCACATAGTTCCGGCTGCAGGGAGAAGGCGAAGTGATATCATCAGCACTCCACCTCTCCCTGCAGACCGAATGCTGGTCTTGGTGCCATGCCAGTCGCCGATCAGCCGCGTGGAAGAGCTGCGCTGCAAGTAACCTACAGGACTATTCAGTGCTCACTGTGGACTAGTTTGGAGACAAGATGTTAGAAATCACAATGGTAAATTAATTAACAATGTTGCTGTATGTGGGCTTGTGCTGTGACTGTCTCTTTGTTGGATTAGGCTGTTTGTGACTGTCTCATTGTTGCATTGGGCTGTCTCTTTGCTAAGTGGGGATGTCTCTTTGCTAAATATATGGGGATATCTATTTGCTTGATGGAGATGTCTCTTTGCTGGATTGAGCTGTCTCTTTGCTATATGGGGATGTATCTTTGCTGAATATTTGGGGATGTCTCTTTGTTGGATTGGGATGTAATTTGCTTGATTGGGCTGTCTCTTTGCTCAATATATTTGTTTCTTTGTGTTGGAGGTTTTTTTTTTTTTTTTTCTTAGATCTGCCAGGGGAAGATAGATGGGAGGGGGCATTGAAGAGGTAGAGCAGTTAGTGTAGGGTGCTGCTCAAAACAGTTTACCTTGTTGTGTTGGCAGACTTCATATATTTTTGCCAAAATATAATTCCTTCCTGCTAAATCTTGAAAGCACTGATGACTTTGAATACATTTTTCATTTTCATATATTAAGTTGTAAAAGTGTTACAATAAAAGTGGGTGCACTGAAGGACTTTGTGGGGTGGCCAGTGGGCATATTCGGTGGGATGGCCCTGGGGAATTTTGGTGGTCAGGCCAGGGATCTCAAGCCTAAAGCTGTGTAAGGGGCCCAAAAATTTCTGTTGGCTGCCCTAGGTTTGCTGCAAACCCAACCACAACCCATACCCTTAGCTCTCCCCTAATTATATTCACAAATCATAAAGCTTTGTAATTTTTTTCTTTTTACATGATAATCCTAAAAATATTATTATTTTGTACTGCCATGTTAGCCAATAGTTACTTATTTGCTTAGTTCCTAGCAGAGGGCATTTAGTGCCAAAAACAATTAAATTATTATCAAAAATATACAAAGTTTATACCTAACCCTTAACCCACCTTAGTACCGTGCTATAGCCAAAAGATGGCTCCAATGCATTTGTTTTGTTCCCGCGCGCATCAGGCACGCTCTGTGACTGCTATGTCCTTTGGACACAGCTGATCACAGATCCAAGTAATAGGCTAATCACAGCAGTCCTTTACCATGTGATCAGCTGTGTCCAATAACAGCTGATCACATGTAAACAGACTGTGTCTGTGTGAGAAAGAGTTTTATAACTGAAAAATAAAAAATTTTTTTTTCAAAATTTTCAGTCTTTTTTTATTTGTTTACCCAGTGGTGATTAAATACCACCAAAAGAAAGCTATGCCTGTCACACAAAATAACAATTTCATATGGGTACAGTGTTGCATGACCGCGCAATTGAAATTTTAAGTGTGACAGCGCTGAAAGTTGAAAATTGGCCTGGACAGGAAGGAGGTGAAAGTGCCCAATATTGAAGTGGTTAACCTTACCCTGACATTTAACCTGAACCTTGAAGTGGTTGAAAACCTCAGACATGAAACATGAACAAAGCATGTTCCACTATAGTGTGTACTCGTCTCAATCCAGGATACTAAGTGTCCTTTTTCTCTGCTGCCTCATTACTCTGCTTTTTGCATGAGTCACTTCTGACAATTTTTTCCTGATACCAAGAGAAAAAAGGTGACAGGGGAGGGAGCTCCAGCGCACAGTCTGATTAACAGCCTCAGCTCTTTCTGTGTGCTGTGTGAAGGAGGTGTGTCCCTTCGCTCCAATTATTCACAGAGCTCTGCAGAGTCTGCCTTCAGCTGCCCACCCCCTGCTTTCTGAAGAGAGGGCTTTAGATTAACAGGTACAACTTAGGTAGGAGGATTTGTTTAGACTCTGTGTATCACCTGAAGCCAGTTACTTCACTGGGTATATATAAGGGTTTACAACCACTTTAAACTCTAGTAATAAATTAGGGATGGGAGGGCATAGGGATTAAACCTGACTTCACCAGGTAAAGCAGGAGTTACAGGGCAGTGACAGGGAGAGATGGGCAATGGAAAGATTTTGTCTGGAGTTGGGCTTTGAAGCCCAGCTCCATGAAAATGTTTAATACTCACTTTTTTCACATACGTGATCTGGTGCATGTGCCTTACATGATCATGGCATGTTCACTACCAATCGACCCCAGATCACATATAGCGCATTCGCCATATAGGATCTGTAGCAGTCTATTTTTTTTTTTGATCCAAGGAGAATTAACAATGGCCAGCATAAGGGAGCAGCATGAAGGAGGACTGAAAAATGGTTTAGAGAATGGAACCATGGAAATGGTTCAGAGGAGGAGAATGGAGCAGGGGGACTACAGGGCATCAGCTGAGAGTAGAAAGTGCAGGGAGTGTTCTATACCTTGGCCATGAAGAACATTAGCAAACAGTGTGGTGGGTGGCATTATCAATACCCACAGTACTTTCAACCTAGTTGTAAGACAGTGATCCCAGAACTTTAGATTCCAGACAAGTACAGGACTTTGAGGTTTTTGTGGAGCTTTCTTGGGCACTTAACAAAGAACGGAAGTAGTTTTCTTATGCTTTTATTTTCCATTTTAACTTGAATGAACATTTGCAGTGAAGAGGGTCGTGGAACATGAATTAAAAATATAATCTAATACTAATCTGATAGGAAATGAATTGAGTACTTTTATGCTGTTTTATGAGTCTGACCATAGGTGAATAGATGTTTTCCTGATAGCGATAAGCAGTTAGACATCTGCCCACCATGTACTTACTTAATGTGTGCCTCGAGAACCAGCCAAGATCTTCTTTTCAGCTCATCTGATGGGTGTTTAGTATCCCCCTGACATACACAGGAATTTTCACCAAGCTGGAAAAGGAGACCTGAAAATGAGTGAAAAATTTAGTAAGTACTGATATAACATTTGATGGAGCAAAACAAATGGTGGCTGATTTCCTTCACTTTTTCATATTTTTATTTTATTTGAACATTTTCCATATACAATAGGTAAACCATCAAATTTCATTAAAATATTTTAAAATTAAAAATACAGAAATTCTTTTCATGGCAGATTTGATTTTAGGAATATGCGTCGCAGTCTTTCTGATAGGCAGTTTTGGAATCCTTGGCCTTTTTAATAGCAAATCAAGGAGCAGGAAATTTTGGGGCATGGGGTAAGCTGCAAGATAGAACAAACCGGGCACAGGAAACAGGTGATAAGATGAAAATATGAGGCAGGCTGAATTCTCATTGTCTAAATGAGAAATATTCATGTGGCACTGGACTACACATGTATGCTTCTTTTTAATATCTGGTGCACCAGAAAAATATCTTTATGTGTGTCTTGGAGTAGCAAGGTTTACAAATAATATTGTTTCTCATTTTTCAAAATCTCCCATCCCAAACAACCGTTCTTGCATGTGTTATCCTCATCACTAGCAAGTGAGAAGTTCACTGCACTATATCCCGTCCTCTCCTGGGATGTATTAGCTGAGAGTGGAGCCTTTCAGCAAGAATACAGTCTGAGATAAATTTGCTGTCAGAGGAATAACAAGGATTTGAATTGCAGCCTCCTTTTTTTATAACAAACTCAAAACAACGGTGTGGATAAACTCATGTGAACGTGCTTATTCACAGATGGAATCATCTACCTGACATATTTTTACTTGTGACTGCAATATAAATCCATACTGTAAACTATTTATCAAATACACTTTAACACTGCCGTAATAAATCCACTTATCGGGGATTCACCGAGCAAAGAGAAAATCAATGTTAAATTGAGTTTTACTTTGTTTTCCTAATAATTTTGGCTTTCATGTCATTCTCTGCAAGAGCAGGACTATAAAGTGAACAGGCTGGCAATTTAGAACATTGGAATGAGGTTAGCTGATAGTATATGCTTCTACTTCTCTTTATACATGCTAGTTCTTTTTTTAACTCCTCTAAAAAAAAATATTAGGGGTGGAATATATGAAATTATTTTTTAATCAAAGTTAAATGCAGGCTGTACATTTTACTTAACGTAGGCAATGCTTTTAAGAATTTATTAAGTCATTGTAATCCATTCATGAGGATCAATTTGATGTATTGCTTAGGAAGTGGCTACACTGGTTCAATGATTTCTCAGCCCCCTTCCCCGCTAAAGAAACACTGGTAAGATTTTTTTTAAAAATGAAAAAGATTACTGTAATTTTAATGAATTTATTTTTATGTATTGTATTTATTACAGGTACTTATATAGTGCCATCAGTACTTATACATACATATACAGTTGTGTTCAAAATAATAGCAGTCAGACATCACTAACCTGATCAATCACTGTTTTTGGTAGAAATTATATTTCTACATGGCAAATAATTTACTAGCAGGTGTAGTAGAGTAATAGAAATCCAACAAACCCGACAGTCATGACATGCATGCTGCTGATTCTGTGTAATTGAATCACTAATTGAAAGGGGCATGTTCAAAATAATAGCAGTGTGGAGTTCTATTAGTGAGGTCATTCATTCTTTGAAAAATAGGTGGCAATTATTGCCCTTATTTAAGGAAGGAAGGCAGCAAATGTTGTACATACTGGTTACAGTGCATTTCTCTCTCAAATTCTAAGGAAAATGGGTCGTTCCAGACATTGTTCAGAAGAACAGCGTACCTTTATTAAAATGTTGATTGGAGAGGGGAAAACATATAAAGAAGTGCAGAAAATGACAGGCTGCTCAGCTCAAATGATCACAAATGCTTTAAAATGGCAAACAAAACCTGAAAGACGTGGAAGAAAGTGAAAAACTACCATTCGAATGGATAGAAGAATAGCCAAAATGGCAAGGACTCAGCCAACAATCAGCTCCAGGAAGATCAAAGAAGGTCTAAAGTTACCTGTGAGTACTGTTACAATTAGAAGACGCCTATGTGAAGCCAAGCTATCTGCAAGAAGCCCCCGCAAAGTCCCACTGTTGAAAAAAAGGCATGTGCCGAAGAGGTTACAATTTGCCAAAGAGCACATTGACTGGCCTAAAGAGAAATGGCACAACATTTTGTGGACTGATGAAAGTAAGATTGTTCTTTTTGGGTCTAGTGGCCGGAGACAGTTTGTCAGACGACCCCCAAACACTGAATTCAAGCCACAGTACACTGTGAAGACAGTGAAGCATGGTTGCGCAAGCATCATGATATGGGGATGTTTCTCATACTACGGTGTTGGGCCTATTTATCGCATACCAGGGATCATGGATCAGTTTGAATACATCAGAATACTTGAAGAGGTCATGCTGCCTTATGCTGAAGAGGAAATGCCCTTGAAATGGGTGTTCCAACAAGACAACGACCCCAAACACACCAGTAAACGTGCAACATCTTGGTTCCAGACCAACAAGATTGATGTTATGGATTAACCAGCCCAATCCCCGAATCTTAATCCAATAGAAAACTTGTGGGGTGACATCAAAAATGCAGTTGCTGAGGCAAAACCACGAAATAGAGAAGAACTGTGGAATGTAGTCCAATCATCCTGGGCTGGAATCAGGGGCGGACTAACAACTCATGGGGCCCCCGGGCAATAGGGGATCATGGGGCCCCTGTGTCCTTGCCCAAACTCAAAAAAGCCTATGAAAAAGGTACCAGCGGCATCTCATGGGGCCCCCTACTGACCCCGGGCCCTCGGGCAGTGCCCGAGTTTCCAAATGGTCAGTCCGCCCCTGGCTGGAATACCTGTTCACAGGTGCCAGAAGTTGGTTGACTCCATGCAACACAGATGTACAGCAGTTCTCAGAAACAGTGCTTATACAACTAAATATTAATTAAGTGATTCAAAGGAAAGCAAAATCTTCAAACATTTTTCAGTTTATATAGTGAATGTTTGAGTTTGTAAAGAAGAATACAAACACTGCTATTTTTTTGCACAGTCTAATATTCACTTCTCTTCAATTTTGTTAGAGGAACAACACAAATTTGATATATTTTTCTTCATGTTTTGATTTGGAATAGAATGTGTAGTGTTCCCAATGCATTTGTGTGTATGGAAATAAAAGCTATTAGAAGGATTTTGAGTTTTATTCACTTTTTTCAACACACTGCTATTATTTTGAACACAACTGTGTATATATATATATATATATATTGTACATTCACATCAGTCCCTAACCCTCAAGGATCGTACAGTCTAAAGTCCCTAACTCACATTCATACATACACATACTAGGGCTAGTTTAGACAGGAGCCAATTAACCTACCAGCATGTCTTTGGAGTGTGGGAGGAAACCGGAGGAAACCCACAGGGAGAACATGCATACTCCAGGCAGGTGGTGCTGTGGTTGGGATTCAAACCAATGACCCTAGTACTGTAATAAAAATGAATAAAAATACTTTAATAATTTAAAAATACTTTAATAAAGCTTATTGAAAACGAAAGATTGCTGTAATAGTTATCCTAAAAAAAGTGTTTTTTTCTGCTGGTTCTCTACTGCAAGTATATGAAGGAAGAGAGTCCAGCAGAATGTCTTTGATACTGTAGTGCACATGAGCATTACAATGCATGCTCAAGTGCTCATGGGACATGTAGTTCAGGGCTTTGGGAAGTTGGGGGACATGTTGCATCAGAGAGATAGAGCGTGGAACAATTATACAAGGTACATTTAGGAGAGAAAGAAAATGCAAAATACAGTGAAGGAAATAAGTATTTGATCCCCTGCTGATTTTGAATGTTTGCCAACTCACAAAGAAATTATCAGTCTAAAAATCAAATTGTAGGTGTATTGTAACACTGAGTGACAGAATAGCAACACAAAATTCAAAAGAAATGCATGTCCAACAAATTATGCACTGATTTGCATGTTCATGAAGGAAATTAGTATTTGATCCCCTTCACAAAACATGACTTCGTACTTGGTTGGCAATCACAGAGGTCAGATGTTTCCTGTAGTTGACCACCAGGTTTGCACACATCTCAGGAGGGATTTTGGCCCATTCCTCTGAGCAGATCCTCTCCAAGTCTTTAAAATTTGGTGGCTGACGTTTGGCAACTCGAACTTTCAGCTCCCTCCACAGATTTTCAATTGGATTAAGGTCTGGAGACTGGCTAGGCCACTCCAGGACCTTAATGTGCTTCTTCTTGAGCCACTCCTTTGTTGCCTTGGCCATGTGTTTTGGTCATTCTCATGCTGGAACACCCATCCATGAACCATTTTCAATGCCCTGGCTGAGGGAAGAAGGTTTTCACCCAAGATTTGACAGTACATTGCCCCGTCCATCATCCCTTTGATGCGGTGCAGTTGTCCTGTCCCCTTATCAGAAATACACCTCCAAAGCAGAATGTTTCCACCACGTTTGACAGTTGGGATGGTGTTCTTGGGGTCATAGGCAGCATTCCTCCTCCTCCAAACACGGTGAGTTGAGTTGATGCCAAAGAGCTCAATTTTGGTCTCATCTGACCACCACACGTTCAACCAATCCTCCTCTGCATCATTCAGATATTCAGTGGCAAACTTCAGACAGGCCTGGACATGTGCTTTCTTGAGCAGAGGGACCTTGTGGGTACTGCAGGATTTCAATCCTTGTCAGCGTACTGTGTTACTAATTGTTTTCTTGGTGACTGTGGTCCCAGCTGCCTGGAGATCATTGACAAGATCCTCACCTGTAGTTCTGGGATGATTCCTCACTGTTCTCATGATCATTGACACTCCATGAGGTGAGATCTTGCATGGTGCACCAGACCTAGGGAGACTGACAGTTGTTTTGTGTTTCTTCCATTATTGCACCAACTGTTGTCACCTTCTGAGCAAGCTGCTTGGCGATAGTTTGGTAGCCCAGGCCAGCCTTGTGTAGGTCTACAATCTAGGACAAGGGAGGGCATAGGGGCAGCTGCTCTGGTCACAAGACACTTTCTTATTGTCTTCTTTGCTCCTTCCCAGCTATACCTGAAGTGGAAGCAGCAAGGACTGGTCTTTTAAATTGCCCCCATGAGTGAAGTGACTGCTAATCGCTGGAGGTGGAACCTTATGAATAGCATGTTAAATCACAATTGACCTATTATCTTTGGCCAAGCATTAACGTGAGCGGGCATTGCACACTTTGGTGGATTGGCGACTTGGGCACTGGAGCACTTTTACTAAAAGCACTTTCTGGAAAATTTAACGTTTCATGTCACAGATGAACACATCTTTATTATTTGGACACTGAATATGATGTCTAAGGACTTATACAAAGGATAGTGATCTATTTGCACCTTATCACATTGACATATTTTGCATTTACAGGAAGTTTGATGGTTATATGTTATTTGCAATTAGTCTTGCAGGTTTAAAGTAATGATTGAAGTTTTTATTAGCCATGTGCCGTTCATTTCGTTCCAAATCAAAATTCAGACGACAGTTTCGTTATTCGGAAATTCGAATACATCCGAATTTCCAAATTACAATAGTAACAAATTTAAACAAATCCAAAATAACCAAACAAAATTTTGGCCGAAATTCGAATTGAACCAAATTCTAAAACAAAATTGAATTTGAAAACAAATTTGAAATATCAACATATTGCTGATTATTGCTAATTACCTTCAAAGACTGTGGTTAGTAGTATTAGAATTTAGACATCTTCTAAAATTCAAATTTCAAAAAAGAATAGAAGAGAATATAAAAGAATCAAATAGAATAAAAAAAGAATAGATTTGAATAGAATAAAACAGAATATAGCTGTCTTCCAACATTCGAATTTTCAAAAATAATAGAATAAAGCAGAATAGAAAATAAAAGCATAGAATAAAATAGAATAGAAAATAAAGAAATAGAATAGAAAAGAATAGAGTAGAATAGAAAAAAAATTGATTAGAATAGTATAGAAAAAAGTAAAAAGAATATAACTGTCTTCTGAAATTCAAATAGAATAGAACTAGTTATTCTTCACAATGAATTTGGATCGATTTGATATTTTCAATTCGAATACCTTGAATCCATTGAAAAAATTCAGATACGGTTGAAAACGAATAAACGAAAAAAAAACTAAACAAATTTTGTTACGACTGCAACAAAACAAAATTAGTAACTTAACAAATCGATCCAAAACTAAATGAATTTCTTTGTTCTCTACATGTCTAGTTTGTATTTTATTCAGGAATGCTGGTTACTATATACCACTATAAGATTAACTAATAATTGCATTTTTTTTTTAAGGGAGAACCACCATTTATTTTTTGATATTGCCCTGGGCACAATGTTATCATGTGGGGGTGCTGCAGCTGCAGTGTCCCCTCCCTTTTGCCAGGGCCACAGAGTGGTAGTGGGCACCCTGTGCTGGAACACTGAGCAAGGCAGAGCAGCAGAACAAAGCAGGGGGATTGAGGGCTTATAGAACAGTGGTAAAGCAGCAGAGATCAAGGTATAGTAGAAGAGAGGGAGAGCAGTGGAGATTGGGACATAGTACAGCAGTGTCCATGAGAAGAGGGAATAAGTGCAAGGGGTGGCTGAAGCGGCAAATCAGGCCATAGACCCAGAACCTATAAACAAGGGACCAAAACTGGAGAGAAGTGAAAAACTGAAGAGGTCATCTAGGAATGAGGTGGAACACCAGAACACAGTGATTAAAATCTAATCAGCTCTATTAAATGGTAATTTTGTGTTGGGGAAATCCTTATTTCAAAGAGGTTGGTTATATTTCACAGATCTAGCATGCATAACTAACATTATCAGAAAAATAAAATAGCACAACAACTGCAGCAGTTGAAATAATGAGGCTGAATACATTTGTATAGATCCATCCCAACGGCTATTTATGCACACTTCAAACATCTTAAGTTCTGTTATGTAAGGAAAACTTACAAATGCTTGTTATCCATGGACCTCTTTTTAATGTAGAGACGCAAATCTAACATAATGATTTACACACTCCATCTGATCAGGGTTACCATCATATCATTTGAAAAGACGTCATTGCAGAAAAGCCATTGAAAGACCATACTGTTTGTGATCATCTGAATAAGAAAAGCTTTAGAAAAATGCTTTGAATTTTCCCCTGTGACCTGAACTAGAAAGTCAGTCTAATTGCATTGGCTAATGATAGTAATTGATGTCACAGAAATGCCTAATACACTTGTGTGGTAAATAGGACCCCTTCCTCTCTGGACGTTAATCACTTAATGGGCATCTTCTTATAGGTGCATATTTCCTGTGTGCAGTGTATTACTGGGATATAACTAACTGGATTATTTAGAGTATAAAGGTGAGTCAAATAAATCAAATTGAAATGCCCAACATGTTCAGTCTGTTGCTCCGTATACATTAATGGAAGTGTGATGAATTATTAGAAATATATGAAAATCTTAGTGTGTTCTATGTACAGTATATATTAAGAGGAAGAATATGGAAATGGACTTTCTAGGCACAGAAACTCGGTACACAAAAGGATAAAAATCAATGTTCCTTTATTAACATCACATCATCTCTAAAGTGTATCTTGTATGATATCATTGCACAATTCGCCCACAGCTGATATCCCATAACCCACCGACCACATAAAATGATAGCAAGAGATGGTAACAGTATGGATAGTACCAGCAAAGTCACAGGGGGCCATACACCAGCCTGCGCCGTTATATACACCCCAACCTGGCGCGCCAGTGCTGCTCGCCGTGTGATGTCACCAGGCCTGGCTGGGAAGGACCGTGCATGCGCTGAGCCCATAAGGGGCGGGACAACACACACGGGAAGGCTGTGCACGTGCAGACGGGGAAGGATCCGAGGGTCCAACCCCCAATCCGCGGGTACCCCGGCCTGGCCCCCCCATCAACACCAAAGGGCATAACAGCCACAAATGAGGTGGGTTCTATGTATATAGTTGGCCAACAAAGTTACTTTTTGGCATAAGTAGCCTGCAGCTATAAAGTTAAAGCTGAACTCCAGGTATTCTCTTTATTGCATACTTACATTTGTCCAGATTGGACCAATGTAGGTAAGCATATCTCATACCTGAGGGGCCATTGGGGAAGATTATAATTTGTAGTAGTTATGGCAAGTTCTGGTTTCCTTTGGTGCAGAGTAGGGAGCTGCATGATAGGGGGGTGGGTTTGCTGCGGAGGACTGGTTGAGGCAGCAGATTGGGCCATAGTGACAGAGTGTATAGACCAGGTGGCTACACTCACACCTCCACTGTATCTATGGAGGGGCATCATAGCCACTTTTGGGAAAGAACCTTGTCAGTCTGTGGAGAGGGTAGTTTAGATACATTAGTAGATTCAGATGGACTTTGCATAAGTGGCTAAGAAATTAAAACCTAATTCTAACACTTATCAAGCAGTTACAAAAACTTTTTTTTAATGAATTAAAGCTGATTTTCTTAAAACCCAAAACATATATTTCACCTTACCAATCCTTCGATGTGGTGGCTGCATCAGTTTTCTTTTCTTTGGCTTTTTCTCTCTGTTTCATCTGGTGATCTGGCTAATAACACATCTCTGGATATTTGAGCACAGGAGGCACAGCAGACAACAGCATTGTCAGTCTGGGGGGAAAGGGGGTGTTAAATGTATTAGCTGATTTAGATATACTAATTGAAGCAATATTCCATCTCATACTTTATGATCAGTTACAGCAGTGTTTTGTCCTTTTGGGATAGAGTTTTACATGAATAAACAAAAGTTGATAATGTTATTCAACCCTGCCAGCGTTAAATGGTTGGTCTCATCCATGTAACCTGATACATTTTGCTGGAGAGTTTAAGCTTTGAAAAAACAACAGACTTTCTGGCTGGATCGATCACCAGATGAAAATGGAAGAAAGAAAGCCTAAAAAAGAAAATGCCATCACATCTAAGAATTGGTAAGCTGTAATAAATTAAATGTTTTCTTTTGGGTTTCTTACTGCTTTAAGAACCTCTGTCAGTGTTAAATAGTTTTCTCAAAGCTGTAACTACTACTTTTTCTGAAGGCTGAAAATCAACAGGTGAAAATAAAGGGAAAAGTCTAAAATAAGAAATGAATGCAGCCACTACAGCTAGAGGTTGGTAAGCTACAATATATATACATTTAGTTTTTGGGTTTAGATATGCTTTCAATTTTAAGGCTCAGGAATAGACATGTGCAAAACAAAAGAATTTGTTTTCTTTCGTTTAGATTCGTAATCTAACAAATAAGTGTAGTTCATTCGGAAAATTCGGTAAATTCGTTTTCGGGATTAGTTTCGGTAATTCGTATTCAAATTCAATTCGAAAACATTTCGACCAAATTTGAAAAGTTGTTCACATTTGAAATTGGTTCAATCAAATTTGAAATTGATTCAACAAAATTAGAAAAGTTGTTCGAAATCGAAAAGATTTCAACTGAATTCGAAAAAATTGCACCGAATTCGAAAAGTTAAGTTGGCCATACACGTATAGATTTGAAAAAAATAAATAAAAACAGACACTTATTTGTCCCCCAATATCGCAGTATCCCCCCCACGCGGGGTCCATTTCACCGGCCACCCTGTGTTCCCGGTGCCAGCATCTTCAGTGTGGGCACCTGGCTGTGACAGCCTGTGGCTTTACTGCTCACTGCACATGCGGTAGTAACGCTGGGCTTTGTGAATGGTCCCGTAGTCTTCTGGGACCTGTCACATGTCCCAGAACACTATAATGAGGAAGGGGGGATGACAACTTCCGCTTACAATCGCCTAGGCGATTGCAGAGGAAGTGGGAGCGGATACCTGTCAATTTTGGGTACCTGCTCCCCAAATGTGCCAATCCTTACAGGGGAGCGGGGGCCAGTCCATAAAGTGGAACTTCTCGTTTTGGGTGGAGCTCCGCTTTAAATTGTTTTTCGAATGTTTGTTTGATTTTGTTTTCGAATTTGTTTTCAATTTTGTTTTCGCATTCAAATTTGTTTTCAAGTTGAATTTTGTCCAAATATCGTTTCATTATTTTGGATTCGTTTAAATTATTTTTGTAATTCGGAATTCTGATACATCCAAATCTCTGAATAACGAAAAAAATTCATCCGAAATTCGATTTAGAACGAAACGAACCGCACATGTCTATTCAGGAATAATGCTAAGTATAGGCTTAGTTATGTTGTAGATGCAAGGATGCTACGAACTTTATTAGTTAGGTGCATTTCATTGCAAACCTAGTTTATCACAACAAGCACAAAAACCAAAAACAATTATGTTGCGCTGAACTTCAAAAAAAGGTTTGGACTGCTTAAGATTGTAGTAATAATTTAAAATTGTTATTAAATCTAGAGGCACCAATTAGTAAAGAGTGTATTTTTTGTTTGACTTGTTTCAAATTCCTGTTTAAATATTGCACAAGTGTGACTGATTTCACATTCCCTCCATTCTCTGGCCGTGTCCTGCAATTGGATGATTGTTCATGGTTTTCAATGAATGAAAGTGGGCTTGACATTTAATTAAAACTTAATTACCTTGTAGCTGATTAAAAGTGCTCCACCTGCTACCTCTGCAGCATTATAAACTTCTGTGCAGATCATCAACATCATGATTATTTCGCAAAATTAATCTTTTATGGTAATAATAATTTCCTTTCTCATTTAGATAGTTATCTATTATCTGGAACCCTTAGATGGGCACATATGCTATCTGGGAGAAAATTACTGTGAATCTACATATATGAAAGCATCTGTTTGTTTCATAAGAATTTTACTGTTAGACCAAATACTGTGTCATTTTCAAATGAAAATTCCACTGGAAACAATTCTTTTAGTTTTGTGTGGATGATGCATATGGCACTGAATGATATTATATGTACTTCTGTCACAGAGAAGATCAAAGCTATGAAGTTTCTCAGTTTGCTTCTATTTGTTGCTCTCGCTGCTATGCCTGCAGTTAAGCAGAAAAATCATCCAATGAACTCAATGAGGTTGAACATAATGTCAAGGTCCTACCTTTTCCCTGAGGTTATGTTACTCCATGTGCTGGCGTCCATCTTGGATTCTGCTGTGCATGATGGGAATCCTTTTATGCCTTCAGGTTTCTGTGGTCCATCCCCCAGAGGGGTGTGGCTGATGACATATAAGCCTGTGGCCCGCACATGCTCTTTGCACTTGTGTCTTGTGTCTTTGTGTTGCTATTACTCTGTTCTGACTCTCGTGACTCTCCTGGTATCTGATTCGGCTTGACTTGACTATTCTTTGTATTCTCCTTTGATCTGACCCTCTGTTGCTGAACCCGGCTCGTGACCTGTGATTCTCATCTGCTGTCCTGTACTGTTTTGTCCTGTTGTTGTTGACCCCGGCTTGTCTGACTACTCTTTTGTCTCTTCCACCAGCTACACGCCATTGGCGGCGGCCATTACCGCAGCTGAGGTGTCTCGGGGGCCGCGACCTGGTTCCTGGCTGCGTCAAGTCCATCCCTACCATCAGGGGCCCTGGTGAAGGGCAGCCTGGGACTTAGACTCCACGCCCTGAGGGACTTCGGTCTGTGGGTGGTGGTTGTCGTCAGCCAGTGCGTTACATTGTTAGGCCTGCCTGTCCGTTCCTCAGCTCCTGCCCTGACACATACTGTGAGAAGACGGCATTGACAGAACAGCTTGAATCTGGCAGAACATAAGACCCAAGTTTAGTGTTTGATGTTTTGTTTTGAAGGTACCAATAGAGTTCTTTCTGCAATAGTCACCTCCTCTCTGACATTGTTCTCCAAAGACACACTTTGTGGCCCAGCACCAGTTCTTCAAATTATGTCCATCATCCTTCAACTCATTTCCTGGAGTACAAGTACATCGTGGGTTTGCCCCTTGTAGTGAATATGCCACAGTCCCCTGCATTTACACACAATAACACTGAGAACACCACGAACATCATCACATCACTGATGCCTCATTGTCACGTGACCAGCCTGAAGACATCAGAAAAGGTAATCATAAAAAATTGAGGGTACTGAGAGGCATAAGGGGTAGGTAGAGGCATAGAGCTGAAGTGGTTCCAAAGCCTAAACATTTTTTACCTTAACTCATTTCTTGCAGTAAGGTAAAAAATGTTTAGACATCGGTTTTGGTCTTTCCCCACCCTCTTATAGTTACCTGAGAGGTCATCTGGTCCAGCACTGTGCACGTCTGCAGCTCTTCTCTCACCTCACTTTCGTGTCTCACTGGCTTTGCTGAGGCACCGGGAGCCAATGGATGCTACAAACTTTATTAGATAGGTGTTGTCAATCAAAGCCAGTGACGAGGGAACGGGGAGGAGTCCTGCTGTTTGTGTCAATGGACGCATCAGCTTGTCATGGGTGCGAGGGTGCACAAGTGCCTCCATGGGAAGCGACTTCCCATGTAGGGGAACTGGACAATGTGGTGCTGTCAATCAAAGCCAATGACGAGGGAACGGGGAGGAGTCCTGCTGTTTGTGTCAATGGATGCATAAGCTTGTCATGGGTGCGAGGGTGCACAAGTGCCTCCATGGGAAGCGACTTCCCATGTGGGGGAACTGGACAATGTGGTGCTGTCAATCAAAGCCAATGACGAGGGAACGGGGATGAGTCCTGCTGTTTGTGTCATTGGACGCAGCAGCTTGTCATGGAAGCGAGGGTGCACAAGTGCCTCCATGGGAAGCCACTTCCCATGTGGGGAAACTGGATAGTGTGGTGCTGTCAATCAAAGCCAGTGATGAGGGAACGGGGAGGAGTCCTGCTGTTTGTGTCATTGGACGCAGCAGCTTGTCATGGAAGCGAGGGTGCACAAGTGCCTCCATGGGGAGCCACTTTCCATGTGGGGGAACTGGACAATGTGGTACTGTCAATCAAAGCCAGTGACAAGGGAATGGAAATGAGTCCTGATGTTTGTGTCAATGCACGCAGCAGCTTGTCATGGGAGCAAGAGTGCACAAGTGTCTCCATGGGAAGCAGCTTCCCATGTGGGGGAACTGGACAGGGAGGAGGAGCTAGGAGTGCCAGCAGGGAACCTGAGAAGGGGAAGTTCGGGGCCACTCTGTGTAATGGAATTGCATAGAGCAGGTAAATACAGAGATTTTTTTTAACATTTGTAGAAAAAAAAAAATCCCTTTGCAATCACTTTGAGCTTATAACTTTCTGAAGTATGACTATTTGTGTTGGGTGTCCTGTTCAGTTTACCACCAAATGTAGTTAGAATGAGGTCCTTTTTAAATGAAATACAAAGAAAAATATAAATAAATCTTTATTATGATTTATGTTACATAGGAAATACATATTTAATGGAAATGTTCACCTGAGTGCAGCTAACAATAGATCATTTATAAAACATAAGTAAACTGGTTTTACAATTGCTGAATTTTATGGCTACATCATTTATTCAAAACACCTTTTAAATAAATGTATGTCTTCTGATCAGTAAATTAGATAAATATTCATGAACAATAAAGATACAATATTATGTTTGGAGAAACAGCATATGCACTGACAGGTACAGCATTTCCCGTCACTCTGGGTATTTTATCACTCTCTTCCTGTTGTATCCTTAGGCCAGGAAGTAAAGAGAAATCTTCCTAGAGAAGACACATACATGAATACTAACTCAGATGTCCTACCCTTCCTAATATTGTTTAAAACCAGATTAAAAAGCATTTTGGTCATAGCTCTATAATGTACTTTAGGGTGCTGGTTTTCCCATTACAAACTTTCAGTGATCATCTAAGACAGGAAAATGTGCCCACACAATTTTAATTAATGTCATTTTTATCTCACAGTTTCTGGATCTTAATGTTTGAATTTCAAATCGTGTTTTTGCTAGTAATTTTGTATTCTAAATAAGCTTTCATAGAGTTGCATTTTATTTGACAGATTTTTCAAAATTATGTGACAGCTCCAGTTTACATTGAATTTCCAGATTTGGGAAATGTGCATTTTGTCTGCTTTAAAAGATATAAAAATACATTTTGCATGTGATCAGTGAATTCTTGAATACTAATATGTCTAAGAAATCCTGCAACAAAGAAATGTTCAGGCTACTATTACTGACCTTATCTAAAAATGCTAGATACCTCGCTGCCAAGACTTTAGCATTTTCTATGCCCTTGACCTAAAACAAGAATTCAGATTGGAAGTTCTGACCTCACTCTGACTTTTCTGTTCAGCTGTGACCTCACACTAATTTTCGTGAACTGCTGTGACCCCACTGACCTTCCTAATCTTTTGTGACCTAACTCTGTCTTTTCTGATCTGATGAGATCTCGCTCTGATTTCTTTCTGATCTGCTGTGACCTCATTCTTGTAGGGGACAGGCAGGTGACACTCCCTCCATGTTTCCCTCCTTGTTGGGCACCAAGTGTGGGTTACATGGCCGGCCTACTCTGGGGTGGTTTCTTCTGGGCTATGCTAGGCACCTTGAACAGGGTCACTCACCTGGCACATGGGGTACCTTTACTTGTGCTGTACACCGTGTGCACTCGAACAACAAACTGTACTCCAGTTAACTCTTTTTAACCCTTGTCAATGTACACCATACTGTCTTTGTTGCATTTAGGAGGGACACACTTAGCCTATGCGCACTCCACCTGTATCTCCGCTACCTCACTACCAGTAACAGAATGGGGCCCCACAGAGCACCTAGTGCAAGCTTCATATGTGCGCTGCATGAACCATTTCTCTTCTGTACCTGAACACAGGCCAGGAACCCCTGCAGTGCTGATCTGCTCCCATTGCAATGGTAGATGGATTGCTCAGAGAGAGAGTGCCAACTGTCATGGAAATTTTGTATTATTGGTCGAACTTTAAATGTGTCATATATTCGTGTTATTCATATGTCTCTCGTGTGGCTTAATTAAAGCTCTGAAGGCTGCAATTGGGCCATGCGCATGTACAATGTATGTATTACAGTACTCAGCTTGGTAATGGATGAGATGGCAGATCTGCGCTTATAGACCGGCGTGTATACCATCACGGCATTCCATGCGAATGCTGCTGTCAGTAGACCGTGGGCCTGTATCCGCATATCAGCAGCATGGTACCACATGGGCTTCATAACGCAATGCGCAAGCGGTGTGAACTCCGTGTGTAGGCTTATGCATATCTTACAACCCATTACTAATCTGAACTGTATCTCGGATGGATGTGTTTTAATAAAGATCGTATCGGGCCCATCCAGGTACAGACTGATATTTTTAGGGAGATGCTTGTGCAGAGAATTTTGCATACCAATAGAAGCTAGTAGGACAGGAAATATGACCTCAGATGGCTCATAGGGGGGAAGGGGAGGAAGTCTGCTGACCTCAGAAGACTCATGGGGGAGGACCAGTGATAGATAATAGCAAAGGCTATGCTCCAATTGGAATGTACATCCTCTGTATAGGCAATCCCCATTGCATTGTTCGGTGGGAGGGATTGACTTTATTCATGTGGGGGGCATGTGTGTATTTTTAATAAAACAGAGAGCTGGGTCTAAAATCAGCCCTTATGTGGATTGCAACCAGCCTTAGAGTGTCGTGTGATCATTCTAGGGTAACGGAGCTCCAATCACCCACAAATTCAACAGAACTAAAGTATTTGGATGGGTAGGAATCGTGTAGTTTGGCTGCAGTCGTGGTAAGCGAGATTCGCACAGCTTTATGGGGGATTTCTGCGCATCCAACTGCGAGTACTCACGGTAAGGAGAAATTCGTTAAAACGAATTTCCAAGACAGTTTGGCGAGCCTGGTGGATACTAACGCGTATTCTTGCGTAGCTAACCTAGAACGAGGGGGGAATGGCCATCATGAACTAGCAAAAAGTATGCCGGCACATTTCAGGTCTCTCTGCCATTAAGAGGATCGCTTTTTGCGTGTTCGTGTGGCTGATTTCGCTCTCTGTTAGCTAACAAGAAATACCGCTTAACAAGGACCTCGTTTTTTGTCCTAAACTCTTGATTTGTGGGTGAAAGACGAGGGTTTGTCTCTGCGGAGAGCAGCAGAGGGGTGGGTTTTGGTTGGCTGGATTTGGTCAAGTTTAAAAATCTTCCAACCAAAAATTAAACGGGTATATGTTTTAGTGGGTAAAAGTTGTTGCATAGTGTTAGGTAAGTATTTGTGGGCTGTAGGTACTGTGGTAATTGCTCTACCCCCCTCCACGTGAGGTAATTATTACAGTGCTGAAAGGCTTAGGTTAATTGTTAACTGTTGTAAGATCTGTGTTATGTGGTCTGTACAATGTTTTGTGGTACTACTGCTCCCAGCAAGCATGCAGCAGGGGGTCCTTTCTGTTACATGTGCATGTTAGTGTGATATGTTGGTGTTTTATGTCCGTTCTGTGATTGTGCCCAAATTGTGTTGTATGTGTACTTCATATTGTTGTGTAATTGTCCAGTGTATGTTCTGTCTAAAAGTCTGTTTTATGTAAGAGGCAATTTTGAGGCTAGAGTCTGCCGTGTGCTTCCCTGTGGGGGGTCATTCTAGTATCTGCCATGTGCTTCCCTGTGGGGGGTCATTTTCTTGACTAAACCACATGGACTCCTTTTGTTTGGTGGCCATTTTGTTGGCTACCAAATGTGCAGTAATCTCTATGCAATGTGCATGAAGTTTCCTATATGCATTTGACCCATTTTGTGTTTTTAATCCAAATTTTTTACAGTTTCATTTGTTTGCTTTTAGCTTTAAATTTGCGTATTGCCAGCCAATTTAAAGTGTATTAAGCGAGTTTTCCCTTCACGTGTTCCACATTTAATGAGCGCGGTGTAGTCTGGGTTTTTGCACATAGATTTCTTGTATAGTGATTATGTTTTTCTTGTGTTTTTCCTGTTAAAAGTAGTTCCTTATTGTAAAGCGGGTTTGTTTTAAGCTGCTGTGTCGCGTGTTTCACGTCCAGCAGACTTTTTGTGTAAACGGTTCTAGGTGGTTGCAGTAAAGATTGCGTGTATAACGTGGATCGTTTAGCGGTGCTGATAGGAGTGATTTTTGCGTCAGCAACAAGGTTACTTTTGGCGCAGTTTTTCGGTTTACCTCTGTGTAATTGTTTTACTGTGAAACGTCCCGTGTTTTTCATAAGGATCCACTTTGTCCTTTTTAACAGTTTTTCAGGTTGAAAAAGGGTTTTTCTGTGTGTATTAGGAAAGTTTTTTTCTTTACACAAATTTCCTAAAGGTCAGTTAGCAGGTTTCTGCCCAACCAGTGACCCCTAAGTAACATCCAAGAACCCCTCTTTTTGTTTTGACTTGTGTTAGCTACTGTGTGCAGGGAGAGAAAAGCCACTTTCATCATTGTGCGGTGTGGCCTGCCAAACACAGTGGGTGATGAGAACCACATAAATTACGCTGTGCGAGTGGGCGGTCCAGGGAAGTAACACTTAGCCTGGTTACCACAAACACTTCGGGTGGTCAGGATCACACAAATTGCGCTGTGGGAGTGGGAGGTGTGCTCTCAGTCTGACCGCCACTTGATGCGCTTCGGGTGATCGATAAGTATCACATAAATTACGCTGTGCTGGGAAAGTGGTGGAATCAGGCCTCTCGGTAGGATCCCACCGAGTGCTCCAGGGGGTAAACAGGTACCCGGACGCGGGATATATACCAGTGACTAGTCACGATGGGCAGTAGTCAGTCCATGAAGAGAGAGGGGGAACCAGCCCTCTTCAGGGTAAGGACAGCTGCACAACTGATGAAGGTGAGTTTGGGGGGGAAGTCTACAGAACCCCTCAAATGGTGGAATAAATGGTCGAAGGGTACCAGATGGGAAATTCCCCGGGAAGGTACATTTGACGCATGGAGGTGGGAAAAATTCATCTCTGAATTTGAACCACGGATGCAGGCGTCAGAACTAGAGATCGCACAGCTATGGCTTCACAGGTCAATCCGATTAGGGAAGCAGGGCATACATAAACTGGTGTCTGTCCGGAAGAACCAGGTGATGTATACCTGGCCTCCAGAGGGAATAAAACAGGAGGATCCAGTGTCAGAGGTGGAGGAAGCTCTTTCAGGGCTGACTCTACTAAGGCAGGCAGGATCAGGGTCTGCTGGGGTCCCCCAACAACCAACAGTGGCTGAGATAAGTATAACTGCACCTGTCTCTTCTGTTAGTGACGTCACTCTTGACATACCTTCTGTGTCTTCTGTCTCTATGCCTCAGCCTCTGCCTCTACCTCTCCCTTCTCCCTGCTTCACCCCAGCTCCTTCTGTTTCCAACTATGAAGCCTACTCAACAACCGATTTGCAGACTATCTGTGAATCAAGGGGAATAGACACCCGGTTAAAAAACAGGGCGGATTGCATCAAAGCGCTACGAACCACTGATCAGACCCCTGCCCCCCAGCTATACCCTGATCTGAGGGACCTCAAACCTGAAGGTGCAGTAAGCGAGGTGGTTAATCTAAGCCCACCGATGATGCTGGGTCAGCCCTTGCACTCTTCCCGGACCGAGGCCTATCCAGTCAGGGTGCAGCAATTTGAAGGTCCTCCCAATGCACGGGGGGAACGGACTTTAGGGGAACGGGTAGTTTGGCATGTCCCCTTCACCCCGGCAGAGATCCGCACTATTCTGGCTGAGCTCCCGGACTATCGAGTCAATCCGAGAGGATTTGCTCGAATGTTTGGACAAAACCAGTTCAGCTATGGTATGAGCGGGTCAGATTGTGCACAGATCCTACGGGCAAAGGTGGGCATGGAAGTGGCCAGTACAGTGATTGCAGGGTGCTCTATAACCACGCATGAGGAGATGACTTCAGGGGGCAAAGAGTTCTGTACACAGCTAAAGGCAAAGCTTCCAGAAATGTATGGTGCTACCTCTACTACGGACATGATGAAGCTCACCCAGGGTCCTAATGAGGAAAGCGCCTGCTTCTGGCGCCGTCTCAAGCAGACGGCACTGGATGCGGATCTGGAAGTTGGACCTGATGCTCCAACTGAAGGGGTAAAGGTGACCGCGACGCACATTCTGTTGCGGGCCAAATTTTTGGAAGGCATCGATACTAAAATTCGGGAAAGGCTGGTTCTGGCCCGACCCGAATATAATGAGATGTCTATCCCTGCTATCCTTTCCACTCTTGCGGCAATAGAGAGGGAAATGGATAGAAGAAAACAAGACAAGGCCAAAGTTCTTATGTCCCAGACCCCACACGAAAAACCAAGGAATCTGGGTCATAGGAAGAATAGGCCCCCACCCAGGTGCTTCCAGTGCCACCAAACGGGGCACATGAGGAGGAGCTGTCCCCAATTACCTAAAGGTCGGTGGCAGTTCATTCCTGATGAGTCCTCCGCCCCTATGACCACCATGGTAAGTAACTCCTATGAATTCTCATAGGAAGTTGACAAATCAGTGTCGGCCCAGATCCATCTTTTTCTAGAGGAATTAAAATATCCCCTCCCTTGCCTCACCGACACCAGTGCAGCAAGAACGGTCCTGCGAAAACAGGACATCCAAGGCAAGGTACCCCTCTCAGGGGAAAACCCTCCTAACCCCTACTAACCTCACTATCAAACGATGCACTATTCTTAACCCAGCTTCTCTTCTTCCTGTGTTGGAAGATGAGAAGGGGGGGAGGACAGCAATGACAGTGCTGAATTTTGCAACACGACTAACAATACTAACACCTCTTCTGCTAACATGTCTTCTTTGTCCACTACTAATCTCTCTTCCAAAGGACACGACTGCATTTCTTTGGTGGAACTGGAGTCAGCGGCGACACACCCCATATCACCCCGAGAGTAGCGGTAAGGTTGAACGTCTTCCGATACCCAAAAACCTTGGCCTGAGTGTCTCCCCATTGCCCCCTATTCCATCCGGAATGCCCCTCGGCAACCACATGGGCTGTCACCCTACGAGGTGTTGTTTGGGGGACTTCCCAAAACAGGGTTGTACTTTCCTCAACAGTTGTCGTCTTTGCATTCACAGCTTACAGGTTATGTGCAATCTCTGCAACGGGAGCTGCAGAAGATACACCATCGGGTTCGCGAATCGCTCCCCGATCCAAATACAATAACAGGTGTTCTTTCTATTGAGCCAGGTGATTGGGTCGTCCTAAAGAAACATCAAAGAACCGGACTCGAGCCACGGTTCACCGGACCATACCAAGTCCAGCTGACGACACCTACCTCACTCAAACTCGAGGGACGAGACAACTGGGTGCACGCAAGCCACTGCAAGAAGCTTTTCAGCTACACCAGAGAATGAGGGGTGTCATTTTCCTTTTTCTTTTTGTTTGTATGTCATACATGTGTGTGAACGGAGGAAAAGACGGCAGATACCCCAACCTTTTATTTAAAATGCACCTGCGTTTAGCTAGAACCGCCAACAAAACCAACTGTTGGGTATGCTCTAAGCCCCCACCCAGTCATCACATGTCCGCAATGGCCGCTGTTCATGCCCTATATGACATCCGCGTCGGCATGAAAAAGCAAGGGACCCCTGGTCAGCCCCCACGTAGACATTTGTCGGTAGAACTTAATGACACATTTTTAGCAGGTAACATCAGTTTCAGCACCAATATTAGCTCTAGCTCCTGTAGGGCCCTCACCAGTCCATTATGGGTAACTGGGCAGCTAGGCAGCCCTCAGGTGTGCTTTAACATCAGCTTTGGCACAGGTAACAAGTTTGTTGGGACTACCACCTGTGAGGGAGGTATAACTGTCAATCTGACTAACCAGACTTCCCTTCTGAGTAACCACACTGACCGACCAGACCACGTGTGTTGGAAGGACGGATGTGATGTGCAGACTGAGGGAGCAATCCCCCAGTCTGTGCAACTGTTGCTCAGTGCCAGAGGCCGAACGAGGAACTCTTCCTGCTCTGCTCTGACAGGTCCATACTATTTTCTGTGTGGTTCGGCAGCCTATAGAACATTCCCCCAGAACGCGAAAGGTTCGTGTGCCCTCATAAAGCTAGTCCCCGCATCCTATGTAGTGATGGACCATGAAGAGTTGATGGTCCACAAGAAGGTAAGGATGGCAGGGAGAGTTCGCAGGGAACTGTTCTCTGAGGGCGACCAGGCATGGGCTTGGTTCCCCTCATGGACAGGATGGGGAATAGAACTTATGAAGCGCCTGAACAATTTTTCTGTCATCGTGGATAGTATGTTTAACGAGACCGTAGAGGCTGTCAGAGAAATTGCCCAAGAACAACGGCAGATGGGAATTTTAGTGCTTCAGGAGAAGATGGCCCTTGATTATCTTTTAGCCGCCAAAGGGGGGTTCTGTGAGTTCATCGGAGAGGATTGTTGTACTTGGATAGAAGACACCGATGACAAGGTCCAGGCCCATATGGACAAAGTTAGTGAACTACAGGGAAAAGCTAGAGCTATAGCTAGTGAGGGTTGGAATCCGTTCAAGGGTTTGGGAGGATTGGGAGATTTCCTGTTCTCCATCGGATCTTGGTTGAAGGAAGTGGGAGTGTATATCCTGATGCTTCTCTTTTTCATCTGCCTTTTATATGCCGCGGTGAGATGTTCCTGTTGCCTCATCGACCGTGTAAGCCAAGCTCGGGCAGACGACCACATCTCCATGCCCGCTCCGGGGATCCCACTCCAACCACTGATCGGGGGAAGACCTCACCAACCAACCACCTTCTCTACAGATTACGTCCTGGCTTCCCTCTAATTTATCTCTCTGAAGACCACATTCTCCAAGACCTTCAAGCAAGCTTCAAGCCTCATCATTGTTTGTGTCTGCGATTTGGAAAACTGTCTGGGTCGAGACCAGCCTTGTGTGGCCCCGTCTGCAGGGGCAATTTGAGAATCTGTTGCTGGATCTCCCCAGACCACCGTGGGATCACAAGCTTTATTCATACCACAAGTCTGTTTGTGGTTTTTTGCAAGAGCCTTCCTGTAGTGAAGGTTCCAACGCTCTTGAGGATCATCGCTTCAATCAAGCCTGTTTGCGTCGAGTCTGCGTCGGGTCTTGTTGTTTCAGGTACCCCGTGGAGCTTTATTCTCAGGGACAACTACAGGAACTCTTTGAAGTTTGAGACTACACCCATCAAGCTGAAGAAGATCAAGAAGGGACACGAGGAGAATATGATAAAACAGGAGGGAATGTCATGGAAAGTTTGTATTATTGGTCGAACTTTAAATGTGTCATATATTCGTGTTATTCATATGTCTCTCGTGTGGCTTAATTAAAGCTCTGAAGGCTGCAATTGGGCCATGCGCATGTACAATGTATGTATTACAGTACTCAGCTTGGTAATGGATGAGATGGCAGATCTGCGCTTATAGACCGGCGTGTATACCATCACGGCATTCCATGCGAATGCTGCTGTCAGTAGACCGTGGGCCTGTATCCGCATATCAGCAGCATGGTACCACATGGGCTTCATAACGCAATGCGCAAGCGGTGTGAACTCCGTGTGTAGGCTTATGCATATCTTACAACCCATTACTAATCTGAACTGTATCTCGGATGGATGTGTTTTAATAAAGATCGTATCGGGCCCATCCAGGTACAGACTGATATTTTTAGGGAGATGCTTGTGCAGAGAATTTTGCATACCAATAGAAGCTAGTAGGACAGGAAATATGACCTCAGATGGCTCATAGGGGGGAAGGGGAGGAAGTCTGCTGACCTCAGAAGACTCATGGGGGAGGACCAGTGATAGATAATAGCAAAGGCTATGCTCCAATTGGAATGTACATCCTCTGTATAGGCAATCCCCATTGCATTGTTCGGTGGGAGGGATTGACTTTATTCATGTGGGGGGCATGTGTGTATTTTTAATAAAACAGAGAGCTGGGTCTAAAATCAGCCCTTATGTGGATTGCAACCAGCCTTAGAGTGTCGTGTGATCATTCTAGGGTAACGGAGCTCCAATCACCCACAAATTCAACAGAACCAAAGTATTTGGATGGGTAGGAATCGTGTAGTTTGGCTGCAGTCGTGGTAAGCGAGATTCGCACAGCTTTATGGGGGATTTCTGCGCATCCAACTGCGAGTACTCACGGTAAGGAGAAATTCGTTAAAACGAATTTCCAAGACACAACAACACCTCCCTTGCTGCAAGAGACTGTCCCACCTATTACACGCTTCACAACAGGCTACTTAATAAACCTCCATTACTCTTGGTAACCACTTGCTTTACTCCACACTGTGTTAACTCTTATGGAGCTGTCTTCATTCCCCAATGTGCTTTACTGGCCTACACTGTAGAATATGTGCAGAATGTGCCAGTTACTTACATATACCTCTATAGTAGCTTCAGAACAGGCAAACTTTCAAAGCTTTACTGAAAAACTTAATAATGGCAGATGACAACAATAACAGCCTTTCCCTAGACTAATCCCTAACTCAGGCTTGTGGCTGCCCCAGCATATCTGCACAGAGTCCATGCTTGGTTGAGTCCATCTTGGTAGAATCCAGCAGCTGGTGTCTTCAGGGTGGACTGCAGATCCCAGCAATCCCTCTACATGGCTGATGTGAGAGCAGGCAGCCTTGCTCTCCAAGATGGAACTGCTTCCCCTTCTCTCTAAGCAGCTGGAGAGTACATACTGTGGCTTGTCTGTGTTTTCTTTTCCATGCAGCAGAGTGACTGTCTTCCTTTTTATTATCAGCACAGGGAGAGAGGCAGAACTCAGCAAAAAGAGCGGGAAACAGGTTAACTCTTTCTCTCCCGGCTAGGGCAACAGCTATCTCACTAATCAGCATTCCACTCTGCTTACACTCTGATTTATCTGACCTGCTGTTACTTCAATTTATCTTTTCTGATTTGTTGTGATCCCACTCTGACTTTCCTGATCTTCTGTGACTTCACTTTGACTTTCCTTAATCTTCTGTGATTTCACTATAATTTTCCTACTCATCTTGCAAATATGTTGTGCTGAAGCTGTCCAATTACAGTCCAATTGGAGGTGACCAAATCCACCACAGTTACATCACCACAGGAACAAGGACAATAGAGAATGAGGATCCCGTGGCTCTGGTGGAACAGCCATCATCCTAAATTGTAAATGATATTGATATTGTGAAAACTTCTCATTCTACATTTTTTTGTCCATTTTTGCACTGATGTGAGTGTTATTATTGTATATAAAGGCCAACTCCACTTTTGGTACAAACATAATTAAGTAATAAATATAACAAATACAATTGCTACACATAAAATCAAATCAAATAAAAAAATGTCCATTTCAAATTGCAGCCAGCTATGTTTATCTAAAACTGGCAAAGCTTTAACTGTGGCTTTCTCGCAACCATGGGTAGTGTTCTGAACATTGTGTACAGAACGCTGCCCTAAATGTTATTTCCATCTCATATACAGTAGTTGGCTGACTGCTTTTTCCAGCAGTCACAGGCTTAATAAAACACTGGGAATGATAATGTGACTATGGCAGACAGACCCTCCTATTGAGTGTTCCAAAAACAGAAGATGACTGCAGCAAGTAGGAATTAGGTGGAATCCATGTGTCTTTTTCAGCAGAAAGAGCAAAAGGTAGAGGGCTGCAATGACGTTTTCTAAAATACTTGCAATGTATATCAACCCAGGAAGAATAACTTTTTCAAAAATGTGGGGTTCCACTTTAACATCCTGAAGGCACTCACCTGCTCACCTACCTTGAATATAGTATAAGAAAATATTTGGGGCCTAAGGTTTTAGTTGTGCCCCTAGAGTATGTTGGGTATCACAGCTCAAAATTTTAGATATGTCCTTTGATGGTGTTTGCCTTAAGGATGGCACAGTGATAATAAAAAGGAAAACGGAGACATTAAAAGTTCGGAAGTGTCACTAACATACTTTGGCTCCTTTAGTGTGATAACTTCAGAGATTCACAGAGCTGAGTATAAATAGACCAACAATTTGACCTAAGTCATTAGACTGGCCCTGTATGTCATAAATTGCTTTATGTCTATCTGTAAAAAAATACTCTGATTTGTTACCTATGGGTGGATATCCCCAAAGGTAAATCTCACTGAGCAATATATCTGCACATAAAAATAGCCATCATGGTCGACCTCATCACCAATGCCGCTAACCATAGGTAAAGTAATCACAGAAAAGGTTCCCCTGTGCTTTTAAATGGCATGGATCATTATGCAGTGGAGAAAATTGCACTGTGCGGTGGCTGTGAGCTGGATAAACAATGCACTTCATTTTCCAATGGCTCATTTCTCAGGCGATAGGTTGGTTACTGGGAATCAGTTCCTCTATGAGTCACAACGTCAGAGAGAAGCATTGTTGACACATTGATGAATCTGCTTAATTTCCACTCTGCAGGCAAGAACTTTAAAAAGACATTTCAGCTGGAACCTTGCCAGTCAACTAATGCAATAACCTCAGTAAATCTTTAGCAGGTCTTTTATAACAAGTAGGGGAAACCAAGACCGCCTGTTGTAGAAAACAAAATAAAATGTTAAAGCAGTGTAGGAGGAAATGGAATCATCTGTCCACCAGTGATGATATAATACTGGCTTTTCTTAACACTCTGATTCCTGTTATATGACACAGGGATTAGTTAGAATGGAATGGAAATTAGATCTAAGAACCACTAGATATACAATGCTTTAAATAGCTTGCTAACCATTTCTATTATATCATCATGTTTTCATCTTGATATCAGATTTAAAGAACCATAACTGGAGCAATCTTGGAGCAGAAAGATTATAAGCAAATGAGAGCATCTTGTTAATTGGAAAAAGGGGGTGCCATTTAGGAGCCCACAATTGTTCTTATAAATGTCAATGACTAAGAGGTTATTTTAGAAAGAGTTAAATCTGAGGCCGATCCAAGATTCACCACATAATCTCAGTGCATTCACTGGTAAATCATACAACTAATTTATACTAAGCATTTGCTGTTATTATACTACAAACAGGGGTGGACTGACAACTCATGGGGCCCCCCCGGGCAATAGCGGATCATGGGGCCCCTGTGTCCTTGCCCACACTCAAACCACACCCAAAAAAGCCTATGAAAGGTACCAGGGGCATCTCATGGGTCCCCCTTCTGACCCCGGGCCCTCGGGCAGTGCCCGAGTTCCCAAATGGTCAGTCCGCCCCTGACTACAAACAATCCTGTTCTAAGAAGAGCTGTCTTACTGTAGATTATTTGGAATGGCTTTGATACTTACAACATCTGCCGTATTTACATATGATGTAGTTACGAATTTTATAAAATTGACCTTTTAATGTGCCACTCTGGACTGACATATATTTTTTATAGACATTGGAGTAGGAACAGGGGTAGCCCCTGAAAATGTGATCCTGCTCAGGTAGGGGGCAGCCTGTGCAGGTTCCACTTACACCAATAAGCAGTGTTCATCAATTAGGGAAAACAAGCTGTGCAAAGGATCTGCTGAGGACTTTAGCAATAAGTAATAATGCTTCTCAGTGTGTTCTGTGTACCTGGTGACATCACATGACCAGACACAGGGAAAGATCTTTGAACACCACCTCTTTTCTTGGTGCTTCCTTCCTTAGAATTACTACTACTGCAGGGTAGTAAAAAGGGAGAACAATAAAGGTGGGACTCAGCAACATAGACCTGATCTAAAATTTGCATTGGTGCCTGTATCTATAGCGCTATGTCACTGCCTAAAATGACTACCTTTGTTTACCTTTAGTGTCTTCTCAAATTTTTAGAAGATTCATTTCACCCAATTCTTTTATTTGCTTTCATTTGTACACTGCTCAAAAAATTAAAGGAACTCTTTTTAATCAGTTTCACCTGCTTTGGTGTTAATGAAATTCACAACAGGTGCACTAGATTGGCAACAATGAGATGACCCCCAAAACAGGAATGGTTTTACAGGTGGAGGCCACTGACATTCTTTTTCCCTACTCATCTTTTCTGACTGTTTTCAATAGTTTTGCATTTGGCTAGGGTCAGTGTCTCTACTGGTAGCATGAGACGATACCTGGACCCTACAGAGGTTGCACAGGCAGTCCAACTCCTCCAGGATGGCACATCAATACGTGCCATCGCCAGAAGGTTTGCTGTGTCTCCCAGCATAGTCTCAAGAGCATGGAGGGGATTCCAGGAGACAGACAGTTACTCTAGGAGAGCTGGATAGGACAGTAGATGGTCTTTAACCAATCAGCAGGACCGGTATCTGCTCCTTTGTGCAAGGAGGAACAGGATGAGCACTGCCAGAGTCCTAATGACCTAAATGACCTCCAGCAGGCCACTGGTGTGAATGTCTCTGACCAAACAATCAGAAACAGACTTCATAAGGGTGGTCTGAGCGCCTGACAACCTCTAGTGGGACCTGTGCTCACTGCCCAGCACCACAGAGTTCGATTGGCATTTGCCATTGAACACCAGAATTGGCAGGTGCACCACTGGCATCCTGTGCTTTTTGCAGATGAGAGCAGGTTCACCCTGAGCACATGTGACAGACGTGAAAGGGTCTAGAGCAGCCATGGAGAATGTTATGCTGCTTGTAACATGGCTAAGCATGACCGTTTTGGTGGTGGGCCAGTGATGGTCTGGGGAGGCATATCCATGGAGGGATACGCAGACCTCTACAAGCTGGACAATGGCACCCTGACTGGTACTGGGTATCGCGATGAAATCCTTGGACCCATTGCCAGACCCTATGCTGGTGTAGTGGGTCCTGGGTTCCTCCTGGTGGATGACAATGCCCGGCCTCCTGTGGTGAGAGTATGCAGGCAGTTCCTGGAGGATGAAGGAATTGATACCATTGAATGGCCCCCATGCTCACCTGACCTAAATCCAATAGAACACCTCTGGGATATCATGTTTCGGTCCATCTAGGCTGGTTTGTTTCAACTCTCTAACAGCTACATCTGCAGGTCAGGTTGTTCTGTGGAAAAATAATAGACTTACTGGCTAGATCACCAGGTGCAAATAAAGGAAAGAAAGCCTAAAAATAAAACTGATACAGCCACCATATCTAAGAATTGGTAAGCTGCAATATAATACAGTAAATGTTTGCAATTGAAAATCTGTGGAAACATACATACATACAGCAATATAGGAGTACAGAATACAAATAAATGTGAGATTTCAAATGATTTTAAACTTGTTGCTATGCATGTCTCTTTTTTGGTGTCAGGGACTGATGATGTCTGGAATCCAAACACCAGAATATAATCAAAAAAGGACAGTGACTTAGAAACTTAGCTTATCCAGGTATATTACAATTCCAAATAGAAACTCAGTCTGTATTAGCTCTTAGGCTCCATGCACACGGGGCGTTTTAATAACACTGGTAACTAGAGATGAGCGAATCGAAGTAGCCGAAGTGGAATTCGAGTCGAATATCGGAAAAATTTCGGAAAAATAGCCTACTTCGGACGCGCGAATCGAAATTTTTCCGAAAATGGCGGCGGACATGTGCGGCGACGGAGCGGGGATGTCTGGGAAGGCGCGCAGACAAGGCGCGCTGACCCATAATGCATTCCTCAATGACATGTGATCGCATCAGCCAATCAGCAGCCAGCCAGCCAGCACTGTGTAATGGTCGAGCTATAAATAGCGGCCATTTTGGAATTCTTCATTTGCCTGCAGTCATTGAACAGAGGCAGACCGCTCTGTATTAGGGACAGAGTTAGGGCCACAGAAATGATACTTGGGGACAGAGAAACGTTACTTAGGGACAGAGAACCATTACTCAGGGACACAGAATTGTTAGTGAGGGCCACAGAATCGTTACTTAGGGACAAAGAAACGCTAGTTAGGGCCACAGAATTCTTACTCAGGGACAGACAGAATTGTTACTGAGTGCCAGAGAATTGTTACTTAGGGCCACAGAAACGTTATTAGGGCCACAGAATTGTTACTCAGGGACAGACAGAATTGTTACTGAGTGCAAGAGAATTGTTACTTAGGGCCACAGAAACTTTAGTTAGGGCCACAGAATTGTTACTCAGGGACAGACACAGAATTGTTACTGAGGGCCACAGAACTGTTACTTAGGGCCACAGAAACGTTATTAGGGCCACAGAATTGTTACTCAGGGACAGACAGAATTGTTACTGAGTGCCAGAGAATTGTTACTTAGGGCCACAGAAACTTTAGTTAGGGCCACAGAATTGTTACTCAGGGACAGACACAGAATTGTTACTGAGGGCCACAGAACTGTTACTTAGGGCCACAGAAACTTTAGTTAGGGCCACAGAATTGTTACTCAGGGACAGACACAGAATTGTTACTGAGGGCCACAGAACTGTTACTTAGGGCCACAGAATTGTTACTCGCACAGACACAGAATTGTTACTCAGGGACACAGAATTGTTACTGAGGGCCACAGAACCGTTACTTAGGGCCACAGAATTGTTACTCGCACAGACACAGAATTGTTACACAGGGCCACAGAATTGTTACTGAGGGCCACAGAACCGTTACTTAGGGCCACAGAATTGTTACTCAGGGACACAGAATTGTTACTGAGGGCCACAGAACTGTTACTTAGGGCCACAGAATTGTTACTCGCACAGACACAGAATTGTTACTCAGGAACACAGAACTGTTACTGAGGGCCACAGAACTGTTACTTAGGGCCACAGAATTGTTACTCGCACAGACACAGAATTGTTACACAGGGACACAGAATTGTTACTGAGGGCCACAGAACTGTTACTTAGGGCCACAGAATTGTTACTCAGGGACACAGAATTGTTACTGAGGGCCACAGAACTGTTACTTAGGGCCACAGAATTGTTACTCGCACAGACACAGAATTGTTACTCAGGGACACAGAACTGTTACTGGGGGCCACAGAACTGTTACTTAGGGCCACAGAATTGTTACTCGCACAGACACAGAATTGTTACTCAGGGACACAGAATTGTTACTGAGGGCCACAGAACCGTTACTTAGGGCCACAGAATTGTTACTCTCACAGACACAGAATTGTTACACAGGGACACAGAATTGTTACTGAGGGCCACAGAACCGTTACTTAGGGCCACAGAATTGTTACTCAGGGACACAGAATTGTTACTGAGGGCCACAGAACTGTTACTTAGGGCCACAGAATTGTTACTCGCACAGACACAGAATTGTTACTCAGGGACACAGAACTGTTACTGAGGGCCACAGAACTGTTACTTAGGGCCACAGAATTGTTACTCGCACAGACACAGAATTGTTACTCAGGGACACAGAATTGTTACTGAGGGCCACAGAACCGTTACTTAGGGCCACAGAATTGTTACTCGCACAGACACAGAATTGTTACACAGGGACACAGAATTGTTACTGAGGGCCACAGAACCGTTACTTAGGGCCACAGAATTGTTACTCAGGGACACAGAATTGTTACTGAGGGCCACAGAACTGTTACTTAGGGCCACAGAATTTTTACTCGGACAGACACAGAATTGTTACTCAGGGACACAGAATTGTTACTGAGGGCCACAGAACCGTTACTTAGTGCCACAGAAACGTTAATCAGGGACACAGAATTGTTACTGAGGGCCACAGAACCGTTACTTAGGGCCACAGAATTGTTACTCACGGACAGACACAGAATTGTTTCTTGAGGGACACAGAATTTTTAATGAGGGCCACAGAACCGTGACTTAGGGCCACATAAACGTTAATCAGGGACACAGAATTGTTACTGAGGGCCACAGAACCGTTACTTAGGGCCACATAAACGTTAATCAGGGACACAGAATTGTTACTGAGGGCCACAGAACCGTTACTTAGGGCCACAGAATTGTTACTCACGGACAGACACAGAATTGTTTCTTGAGGGACACAGAATTTTTACTGAGGGCCACAGAACCGTTACTTAGGGCCACAGAAACGTTAATCAGGGACACAGAATTGTTACTGAGGGCCACAGAACCGTTACTTAGGGCCACGTAAACGTTAATCAGGGACAGACACAGAATTGTTACTGAGGTACACAGAATTGTTACTGAGGGCCACAGAACCGTTACTTAGGGCCACATAAACGTTAATCAGGGACACAGAATTGTTACTGAGGGCCACAGAACTGTTACTTAGGGCCACATAAACGTTAATCAGGGACACAGAATTGTTACTTAGGGCCACAGAACCGTTACTTAGGGCCACAGAATTGTTACTCACGGACAGACACAGAATTGTTTCTTGAGGGACACAGAATTTTTACTGAGGGCCACAGAACCGTTACTTAGGGCCACATAAATGTTAATCAGGGACACAGAATTGTTACTGAGGGCCACAGAACCATTACTTAGGGCCACGTAAACGTTAATCAGGGACAGACACAGAATTGTTACTGAGGTACACAGAATTGTTACTGAGGGCCACAGAACCGTTACTTAGGGCCACATAAATGTTAATCAGGGACACAGAATTGTTACTGAGGGCCACAGAACCGTTACTTAGGGCCACATAAACGTTAATCAGGGACACAGAATTGTTACTTAGGGCCACAGAACCGTTACTTAGGGCCACAGAATTGTTACTCACGGACAGACACAGAATTGTTTCTTGAGGGACACAGAATTTTTACTGAGGGCCACAGAACCGTTACTTAGGGCCACAGAAACGTTAATCAGGGACACAGAATTGTTACTGAGGGCCACAGAACCGTTACTTAGGGCCACGTAAACGTTAATCAGGGACAGACACAGAATTGTTACTGAGGGACACAGAATTGTTACTGAGGGCCACAGAACCGTTACTTAGGGCCACATAAATGTTAATCAGGGACACAGAATTGTTACTGAGGGCCACAGAACCGTTACTTAGGGCCACATAAACGTTAATCAGGGACACAGAATTGTTACTGAGGGCCACAGAACCGTTACTTAGGGCCACAGAATTGTTACTCACGGACAGACACAGAATTGTTTCTTGAGGGACACAGAATTTTTACTGAGGGCCACAGAACCGTTACTTAGGGCCACAGAAACGTTAATCAGGGACACAGAATTGTTACTGAGGGCCACAGAACCGTTACTGAGGGCCACAGAACCGTTACTTAGGGCCACATAAACGTTAATCAGGGGGACACAGAATTGTTACTGAGGGCCACAGAAACGTTACTTAGGGCCACATAATTGTTACTCAGGGACAGACACAGAATTGTTACTGAGGGACACAGAACCGTTACTTAGGGCCACAGAATTGTTACTCAGGGACAGACACAGAATTGTTACTCAGGGACACAGAATTGTTACTCAGGGACACAGAATCGTTGAATTAAAGAGTATGTCAGACAACATGCAGAGGAGTGGCAGAGGAGGCAATGTTTTAGGAGTGAGCAGACGTGGCAGCAGAGGAAGGGGTCGAGGCAGCACTATTCGCAGCCAGAGGCCAGTGCTCCCGGTGTCATCCAGCGGTCGTGTCTCCACCGACAACCCTGCCGTCATCGATTGGTTGGCTCGGTCGTCTTCCTCTTCCCAGGTCACCTCTGACACCTACAGCCAACGGTCGGTGGGTACGTCAGACACAACCGTTAGTTGGCATGGCCCGGGACCAAGCCCACTGAAATCACGTGTCCTCTACCTGCCCCTGTCCTTTGGTGTTCCCTCACCAAGCGAAGTATCGCATGCTGTGGGCTCAGCCCCACTGTACAGTGAGGAAGAGCTAACAGAGGGCGGTCAGGAACGGGGGGAGACATCCGCCTTTTCAGCAGCCAGGCGAAGAAGTAGTGGCGAGGAGAGTGGCCCGGTAGCCGGTCTAGAGACAGGTCTGTCTCCTGACCCAGACGCAGCCGAGGGGGCTAGTAGTGAGGCGGAGACCCTACTTGATGATGAGGAGGTTGATCGCACTTGGCAGCCTCGTCGTCATCAGGCAATTTCTTCCGCATCATCAGGAGAAGAGGGTGGCAGCTTGGCTTCGTCAAGCTGCCCGAGGAAGTAAACGTAGCCGTATGTCAACTATGTGGCCAGAAAGTCAAGCGTGGCCAGGGGGCCCATGTTGGGACTACAGCGTTGCGGCAGCATATGCAGCGTCGCCATTTTTTGGCCTGGGAAAACCGTGATAAAGATACGGCGGTTCTGCCCGCCCCAGCCCCCGCTCCATCACCCGCTCCGTTACTTGCTTCGTCACCCGACGTCAATCGCCCTCCATCAGCCAGTCAAGGCTCCAACACCTCTGCTGAGGGGAGTTGTCGCTCGTTGGCATCTTCCGCTCGTTCAGATGCTCCTTCTCCTGCTACTCCTCTTCACGGATTCCGTCAGCAGTCTTTCTTGGAATCCGTTTCCAAGAGACAACAGTTTGCGAGCACGCACCCGACGGTGCAAAAGCTGAACGTCCTCCTGTCCAAGTTGCTGGTGCTGCAGTCCCTCCCTTTCCAAGTGGTGGACTCAGCACCTTTCAGAGAAATGATGGCTTGTGCCGCGCCGCGGTGGAGAGTGCCAAGCCGTCATTTCTTCGCCAAAAAGGCAGTGCCAGCCCTGCATTCACATGTAGAAGAGATGGTGGGCCAGTCTTTGAGCATGTCGGTCTCTGCCAAAGTGCACGGCAGCGCCGACGTGTGGAGCTGTAACTACGGTCAGGGACAGTACATGTCATTTACGGCCCACTGGGTGAACGTGGTGCCGTCACAGCCGCACCAGCAACTTGGACAGGTCACGCCGCTTTTGCCTCCACGTTTGCACGTCCTTGGTCCGGCAAAGATGTCCGCCTCTACCACCTCTTCTTCTGCCGTGTCCTCAGCCGCCACCCCCGTGCCAAGTCCCATTACCCGACCGGCATATCACATGTGCAGGGCGCATCGGTGTCACGCTGTTCTGCACCTGGTATGCCTTGGCGAACGTAGTCACACAGGGGAGGAACTTCTGAGTGTAATGAACAGAGAAATCAACAGATGGCTGTCTCCGCGCAAACTGAAAATCGGAACCATGTTGACCGACAACGGAAAGAACATGGTGTCTGCTCTGCGTCAAGGAAGGTTGTGCCATGCGCCATGCATGGCTCACGTGTTCAATCTGGTTGTCAAGCGGTTCCTAAAATCCACCATCCCACTGCAAGACATCCTTAAAATGTCACGTAAACTTTGCATGCATTTCAGCCATTCCTACACCGCAAAGCACACCCTCCTTGAGCTGCAGCGGCAGAACGGAATTCCACATCATCGCCTGATCTGCGACGTTGCAACAAGGTGGAATTCAACCCTACACATGTTAGACCGCCTTTACGAGCAGCGAAAGGCCATCACCGATTTCCTGATGTTACAAGCGGATAAAGGTACTCCCCTGTGTAACTTCGATGTCAGCCATTGGCAGCTCATGCGTGACACCTGCCGCTTGCTCAGGCCCTTTGAGGAGGCCACGCTATTCGTGAGTCGGCAGGACTATGGGATGTGTAAACAAAGGTAATATGGTGCAGCGCTAGAAGAATAAAAACTGAAGACAGTCAAAAGTCAATGTGATAGTATCCGTGGTTTCTTATATAGGGTGCAGACTTTCAAGGCTCTTGCGGCCTTAAATAATAGCAATGCGCACTCACCAGAAACGCATGGATTATGCGCATGTAGGAATAATCATTCCAGATGTCAGATCCTCCAACATTCAGATGGCATGCATCCCTCTCACGGTGGGTCCCCGAAGACTCAAAACCAGATCCTGAGGTCCTCCTTAAGGTGTACCAGGCACTTCACAATGGTGGTGGGACTCTCTCCACTAAATGGTAATGGCACCTTCTCTGTGGGGGTAGCAGCTCCAAAAGAGGAGCCCCAGAAAAAACACAGGTGCCAGAGATAGTGTAGTATATTAAAGGAAATTTATTTGCCTTAGCATAAAAATATATATAGGGTAGCATGCAAAACCAGACCCATACAGGTTAAACAAGGATAAGGTAGCAGTGACTGACCCTTAGTAAAGATGTCCGCCGAGCCTCCTCGTGGCTCCGGCGGTGCGAATGACGTCACGCTCTGTACAGCTCCTCCTAAGGACTATGGGATGAACGACGTCATTCCTCTGTTGCACGTCCTTGAACAAATGCTGTTAACAATGGCTGGTCAGGGTGCGGTAGACGTGGCGCACAGATCTCAACGCCACATGACCCCTGTGGGGGCAGGACAGGAAGAAGAGGAGGAGGTAGAGGAGGACATTTGTGCTCAGGAATTATTGAGTGAAATGGGTGGTTTTTCCACTTAGCGGACAGGAGTGGAGGAGCAGGAGCATCTGGTAGAGGAGGAGGAGGAGGAGACAGAGGACCCAGACGCACCGTGGCAGTATGCTGTGGAGATGGAGGCAGGGAGTCCCTCGCATTCCTTGGCACAAATGGCCCATAGCATGCTCGGTTGCTTGCGTAGCGACAGCCGAATAATAACCATCAGACAGAGGGATGACTTTTGGCTGTCCACCTTGTTGGACCCTCGCTACCGTTCAAAAATGGTGGCCTTTTTCACACCTGCTGAGAGGGAGGCCAAAATAACGTACTATAAAAACCACCTATGTAGTCAGTTGGTCTCTGCCTTTCTGCGCCAACGTCCATCCTCAGACACTGTGGGCCCTGTGCGCTCGCGTTCCGCTGCCATGGCAGCAGGGGAGGGGTGGGGTGGTAGGAGCAGTGGCAGATCCACCAGCAGCGGCTGCCTCAGTCTGCAGTCGATGATGAGTAGCTTTCTTCACCAGCGCAGTGAGGAAACTACTAACCAGCCGCAGCAGCAGCAGCAGCAGCATCAGGTGGACCTGGAGCAGGACCTCAAACAACAGGCTTGGGCCTACTTGGACAGCACCCTGCCAACCGAGGTAGACAATCCCCTTGACTACTGGGCAACGAAACTTGACCTTTGGCCCCAACTAGCTGAATTTGCCCTTGAAAGGCTGTCATGCCCGGCCAGTAGCGTGGCATCGGAGCGCGTGTTTAGTGCGGCAGGAGGTATTGTAACTCCGCGGAGGACACGACTGTCCACCCAAAGTGTGGAGAGACTCACGTTTGTGAAAATGAATCAGGCGTGGATTAGTCTGGATTTCAAACCACCAGTTCCTGACACAACTGACTAAATCCGCCATGAATCATGCCTCAAACATGTGCCACTTTCAGGTCTCCTCACACACTGCTGGTGTGTTCCATTTTTTGTCATAGGGTGCTGGCAGATTACGGGCCTCCCATAGCTGCTGCCAGGCCCCTAATCTGCCATAGGCCCCTATATACCGCCTCCTCATGCTGCTGCCAAGTCCAGAGTCTCTCATGGGTCCCTATACGGCCTCCCATTGCTGCTGTCTCCATCGCCACACTCTGCCATGTGCCACTTTCAGGTCTCCTCACACACTGCTGGTGTGTTGAATTTTTTGACATAGGGTGCTGGCAGATTACGGGCCTCCTATAGCTGCTGCCAGGCCCCTAATCTGCCATGGGCCCCTATATACCGCCTCCTCATGCTGCTGCCAGGTCCAGAGTCTCTCATGGGTCCCTGTACGGCCTCCCATTGCTGCTGTCTCCATCGCCACACTCTGCCATGTGCCACTTTCAGGTCTCCTCACACTGCTGGTGTGTAGAATTTTTTGACATAGGGTGCTGGCAGATTACGGGCCTCCTATAGCTGCTGCCAGGCCCCTAATCTGCCATAGGCCCCTATATACCGCCTCCTCATGCTGCTGCCAGGTCCAGAGTCTCTCATGGGTCCCTGTACGGCCTCCCATTGCTGCTGTCTCCATCGCCACACTCTGCCATGTGCCACATTCAGGTCTCTTCACACTGCTTGTGTTTTCAATTTTTTGACATAGGGTGCTGGCAGATTACGGGCCTCCCATAGCTGCTGCCAGGCCCCTAATCTGCCATGGGCCCCTATATACCGCCTCCTCATGCTGCTGCCAAGTCCAGAGTCTCTCATGGGTCCCTATACGGCCTCCCATTGCTGCTGTCTCCATCGCCACACTCTGCCATGTGCCACTTTCAGGTCTCCTCACACACTGCTGGTGTGTAGAATTTTTTGACATAGGGTGCTGGCAGATTACGGGCCTCCTATAGCTGCTGCCAGGCCCCTAATCTGCCATGGGCCCCTATATACCGCCTCCTCATGCTGCTGCCAGGTCCAGAGTCTCTCATGGGTCCCTGTACGGCCTCCCATTGCTGCTGTCTCCATCGCCACACTCTGCCATGTGCCACTTTCAGGTCTCCTCACACTGCTGGTGTGTAGAATTTTTTGACATAGGGTGCTGGCAGATTACGGGCCTCCTATAGCTGCTGCCAGGCCCCTAATCTGCCATAGGCCCCTATATACCGCCTCCTCATGCTGCTGACAGGTCCAGAGTCTCTCATGGGTCCCTGTACGGCCTCCCATTGCTGCTGTCTCCATCGCCACACTCTGCCATGTGCCACTTTCAGGTCTCCTCACACACTGCTGGTGTGTAGAATTTTTTGACATAGGGTGCTGGCAGATTACGGGCCTCCTATAGCTGCTGCCAGGCCCCTAATCTGCCATGGGCCCCTATATACCGCCTCCTCATGCTGCTGCCAGGTCCAGAGTCTGTCATGGGTCCCTGTACGGCCTCCCATTGCTGCTGTCTCCATCGCCACACTCTGCCATGTGCCACTTTCAGGTCTCCTCACACACTGCTGGTGTGTAGAATTTTTTGACATAGGGTGCTGGCAGATTACGGGCCTCCTATAGCTGCTGCCAGGCCCCTAATCTGCCATGGGCCCCTATATACCGCCTCCTCATGCTGCTGCCAGGTCCAGAGTCTCTCATGGGTCCCTGTACAGCCTCCCATTGCTGCTGTCTCCATCGCCACACTCTGCCATGTGCCACTTTCAGGTCTCCTTACACTGCTGGTGTGTAGAATTTTTTGACATAGGGTGCTGGCAGATTACGGGCCTCCTATAGCTGCTGCCAGGCCCCTAATCTGCCATAGGCCCCTATATACCGCCTCCTCATGCTGCTGCCAGGTCCAGAGTCTCTCATGGGTCCCTGTACGGCCTCCCATTGCTGCTGTCTCCATCGCCACACTCTGCCATGTGCCACATTCAGGTCTCTTCACACTGCTTGTGTTTTCAATTTTTTGACATAGGGTGCTGGCAGATTACGGGCCTCCCATAGCTGCTGCCAGGCCCCTAATCTGCCATGGGCCCCTATATACCGCCTCCTCATGCTGCTGCCAAGTCCAGAGTCTCTCATGGGTCCCTATACGGCCTCCCATTGCTGCTGTCTCCATCGCCACACTCTGCCATGTGCCACTTTCAGGTCTCCTCACACACTGCTGGTGTGTTGAATTTTTTGACATAGGGTGCTGGCAGATTACGGGCCTCCTATAGCTGCTGCCAGGCCCCTAATCTGCCATGGGCCCCTATATACCGCCTCCTCATGCTGCTGCCAGGTCCAGAGTCTCTCATGGGTCCCTGTACGGCCTCCCATTGCTGCTGTCTCCATCGCCACACTCTGCCATGTGCCACTTTCAGGTCTCCTCACACTGCTGGTGTGTTGAATTTTTTGACATAGGGTGCTGGCAGATTACGGGCCTCCTATAGCTGCTGCCAGGCCCCTAATCTGCCATGGGCCCCTATATACCGCCTCCTCATGCTGCTGTCAAGTCCAGAGTCTCTCATGGGTCCCTGTACGGCCTGCCATTGCTGCTGACAGGAGGCAGCAGGGTCGCAGCAGTGTCAGTGGAGGCAAACGGCCACGGAGTAGAGCACCAGCTCCACTGCAGCCTACCACCACGGCCAGTAGTGGTGCCGGTGTGCACGGAGGAAGTAGCAGTCAGCCAGTGAGGAGTAGCGGAGGCAAAGTTTCCTACTCTGCGGTGTGGCAATTTTTCGTCAAGCCGCCCGAGGAAGTAAACGTAGCCGTATGTCGACTATGTGGCCAGAAAGTCAAGCGTGGCCAGGGGGCCCATGTTGGGACTACAGCGTTGCGTCAGCATATGCAGCGTCGCCATTCGGTGGCCTGGGAAAACCGTGATAAAGATACGGCGGTTCTGCCTGCCCCAGCCCAGGGTTCCATTTTGTCATAGGGTGCTGGCAGATTACAGGCCTCCCATAGGTGCCGCCAGGCCCCAAATCGGCCTTGGGCCCCCGTACCGCCTGGTCACGCTGCTGCTGAGCCCACAGTGTGACCTGGGTCCCTGTACGGCCTCCCATTGCTTCCACTCTGCCATGTGCCACTTTGAAATCTCCTCACACTCCTGCGGTTGTCCATTTTGTCATAGGTTGCTGGCAGATTACAGGCCTTCCATAGGTGCCACCAGGCCCCAAATCGGCCATGGGCCCCCGTACCGCCTGGTCACGCTGCTGCTGAGTCCACAGTGTGACCTGGGTCCCTGTACCGCCTCCCATTGCTCCCACTCTGCCATGTGCCACTTTGAGGTCTCCTCACACTGCTGGTGTGTTCAATTTTTTGACATAGGGTGCTGGCAGATTACGGGCCTCCCATTGCTGCTGCCAGGCACAAAATCTGCCATGGGCCCCCGTACCGACTCCTCATGCTGTGACGTTGCAACAAGGTGGAATTCAACACTACATATGTTAGACCGCCTTTACGAACAGCGAAAGGCCATCACAGATTTCCTGATGTTAAAAGCGGATAAAGGTACTCCCTGTGTAACTTAGATGTCAGCCATTGTCAGCTCATGCGTGACACCTGCGCTTGCTCAGGCCCTTTGAGGAGGCCACGCTATTTGTGAGTCGGCAGGACTATGGGATGAACGAGGTCAAATCGGCCATGGGCCCCCGTACCGCCTGTTCACGCTGATGCTGGTCCCACAGTGTGACCTGGGTCCCTGTACCGCCTCCCATTGCTCCCACTCTGCCATGTGCCACTTTGAGGTCTCCTCACACTCCTGCGGTTTTCCATTTTGTCATAGGTTGCTGGCAGGTTACAGGCCTCCCATAGGTGCTGCCAGGCCCCAAATCTGCCATGGGCCCCCGTACCGCCTGGTCACGCTGCTGCTGGGCCCACAGTGTGACCTGGGTCCCTGTACCGCCTCCCATTGCTCCCACTCTGCCATGTGCCACTTTCAGGTCTCCTCACACTCCTGCTGGTTTCCATTTTGTCATAGGTTGCTGTATGGCCTCCCATTGCTGCTGCCTCCACCGCCACACTGTGGCTCCAAACACTGGTTTTGGCCCCGTGACTGGCCAAATGAGTGAAGTGTGCGGTGATTCTAAGATCGACGGCACTCATCTGCATGTCATACTGAGTGACAGTATTATTTCTCTTCCCCAGCAGACTCCAAGGGCATTTAAATTAAAGGTACAGTGTTCTGCACTAATATTAAGTCTCTCTGAAGCCTAGAAACACCCTTTTTTAAGTTAAATTCACAGCGAATTTATTCGACTCGAATCGAATATTGTCCACGAATTCGCCGAATCAGTAGAATCGAATTTTTCATTTCTTCGCTCATCTCTACTGGTAACGTTAGCTGTGTAAAGTCGCGTTAAAAACGTGAGTTTTACAGCATTGTTGCATTAGCATTTAACAGCATTTTGTTGCTTTTTTTGCATTTTAAAGCATTTTTCGAGCTGAAAAACTCCTCTAGAAACCCGTTAGTTCTGGGTTTTTTTTCCAGCCAAACACACCCCTACCAAAAAATGCTGATTACAGTCTATGTGTGCATGGACACATAGGATAACATGCTGGGGGATTTACTGGCTGTAGAAAAAAATGTCAGAAGCCAAACACAGCAGCTGTAAAAATGTCCAGTGTGCCTGAGGACTTAGAATCACTGCAAAAAGAATGGCAAATAAAGAGAGTTTTGAGGCACTTTCTTTATCATGACACTGGCAGTACAACACAAGCCCAAGAATGTTTTCAGAAAGGCACTTGGGGATGAAATTTAACAACAGGGTTCATTCTTCCCTAGGTCACAACCCTTGACAGATGGGGGGAACGTGCAGCTTTACCATGTAGCAGAAACTAGGAGGTGGGTAATTCATCTATACAAAAAATGACTTGCTGCTAGCTTGTTCATGCTGTTTTTCCAAATGATGAATGCTTTGTGATTTCTCATCCTCTTCTTGAAAGTTGTTAACATTTTTCATGAAAAATACTGGCCATATGGACAGCAAAGAATATATCAAATGGTCTCTGAAGTATAAGTCAGATGCTGTTTTATGAGAATTTTGACCCCAGTTGCCATACACTTCCCTTTTTTTAAAATCTAAACATTCGGCAGGTCCCTAAAGAGAACAATGAGTGCACACTTTTCCTGGATGGACTTATAAGAGGCCACATGTTGGAAGTTTTTAGACTCTGTCAACCAAAAAGAACATCTATGCCCAAGAAAAAGAAAAATTCAGACCTTTCTTTGTTACTCTTACTTCAGTACTGACCAATGAAGATGACCACAAGTCCATTCAGCCATACAGCTACAAGACATTAGGGTTCTTTCAAACCACACATCGGATCTCTTAATAAAGAGTTTTGAATTCTCAGTGCTGCTGCATAATTGAATATCAAATTATTTATGGTAGAGATTCACTACTGGGGGGGTTCAGCAAATATATGTAGCACTACCCCCTATACGGGTCTCCGTATAGTCCAGCACAGCCAGTCAACACACATTTCCACACTGATTTTCATCTAGAAGTCAGAAATCAGTCCTTGAACTTAGTTTTGTTATTTTTATTTAGGGGATTTGAACTAGGATAGGGTTAGGGGTGTACAGGATGCCCAAGAGAACTGATGAACTGAGGACAACTTAGTGGAACTACTCTACTGCAACACAGTCTTTGTTGGAGAGCTAGCCAGCATCTCCTAATATACCACCCCAGACCCTAGATGAACTCCTTTTCCTTCACCCAGCAATCTGGAGGTATCCCTGAACAGGGGCTCTGGTTCTTGATGCTTTAAAAAATTAACAGTCCCAGGTAGGTGGTGAATCAGGTTTTACACCAGAGTGTTCCTTCCTATATCCGCTCAAGGGGTGCAGCTGTACTCACACAGATCCTCACCTGTACCTCTGATGGGTTGGTGGCTGATACCAGGTCTTTTAGCTGGGCCGCTCCTTACCTGCTATACAGGTAGTCCTTGCTCTGGGGGCCAGTGAAGTTCTAAGCCTGCTTCCTTTCCAGCTCTGCTGCATGTAAGTGACCTCCTCTCTCCATCTGGGCCCCCTCCCAGGCTCCTCCCCTCAGCCTCACATTTTTCTCACTGTCTCCCCCTTGAACACTCCTGCAGCTGAGCAGGCTCACTTACTTTTAAGGGTTGTCCTAGCCCCTTGCCAAGCCCCCTGTTGGAGATTGGCTAGGATCCCCCAAGAGTAAAAGCTGGCCACTCCTCAGATCCACCCACTGTCTCTAGGCCTTCCTCCAAAGCTCTAGAGCAGGGAGAAATTCCAGAGGGGCTGGCCTGCAGTGCCTTTCAGCACCTGACTGAAATTTGACCTCCTGACTATTACATCCAGGCTGCTACTCAGACTTCCCCTTTAGCAATCAGGACTCTAGCTCCCCCTAGCTAACTAGGCGGGCACTACATTTAAGAGAAACTAATAACATAAATTTCACTTGCATACCGCAATCCACTTTGAAAAAAAACAGTTTGCCAGTTAGCACTCAAAGTGATAACACTCCACCCTAAACAGAAATCAAACAACCCCTTAATAGCTGGCACTGGATTTTTTGGGTTATTTGACATTTAAGCAAATATGCCAATTTTGTTTGGAGGTGGCTGCAGAATATTGCTGTATGGCAAACAAAAGAACCCCTGTGTGGAAAAGTGGTCAGTTCAGGTCACTGGTACAATCTACAGCTTCAATAATCCATAGGGTCATTGGTTATCCATGGAAAGATAGCCAAGACCGTCCTATCCAGCTCCTATAAAGAACTGATCCCTTTGCAGCACTGTCACCTAAAATGGAGAGTGAGTCATTCTTCTTCATTCTGATACCAGGTAATGTGTTCACTTCCAGTGGCTGAGCCAAGTAGTGGGGAAGCAAAGGAATATGAGGCTGGTTAGAGGGGAAGGGGGGGGGGGCATAAAAATGTATCTATTGCTTTACCCAGTATGAGCAAAGCAGGTTTACTTAAATACCACTAAGTGTACAATAAGGCAGTGCATCACCTAATGTCCCACCATTCAGCCCTATACACCTTCTGTGCATGTTATCAGAGTGCATTTTATCGATGTTACAAGCATGAACTAAGCTCACCATTTTGGTACCCATATGTATGAGTTCAAGGGAGGGCATGGTTAATGCAATGTACACTTATTATACCAGCTAATAGATTCCATTTTAAACAGCGAATATATTTCTTAAGAACGTATTTGCATTATGTCACCACATTGGATTGCATTGTGAGGATATATTCCACAGAAGTACATGAATGAATTCTGAATATACCTGTTTTTCTTTGTAAAAAATGTAATTCTCCCTAGAATGCATTAAAATGGCTTTAGCATCATTATTTTCTATTGATGTCACTCAATATTCTATTCATTACATAATGTAATTGAAATATTTATTCAAAAGGCACACTGTCATGGATCTATTAAAGTTATACATTATGCATTCAAATGTAGATTGCTCTGAAGCTACAAACATCAATATTCTTGCTGTTATACTGTGCAACATACACACAGCACAATGGCTTTAAAACGGAGATTTTTGTGCATGCATTTAATATATAAAAGGTAGCAAATACTTATTCCAAGTCTGTAATTAATCTCTAACCAATGTTCTTTAAACGGATGCCAGTTGGGGGGCTTTTTAGATTGCTTTTGACTTAATTAGTTGTTCAGTGTTTAAAGTTAACCTTTCACAAACCTCAGAAATTCAAACTGAGCATATAATAAAAAATACAAATCACAGGTTACCTTCAATGAAAAACTGAAAAAAAAGTAAATGCAGAGTGTCACGAGTTTGCCCACACGCCACGCCCACAGCGACTAGCTAACCGAGGCGCGCACGTGCGGCCGTGACTTGGGGTACGAGGGAATAAGGGGGACCTAACTTTGAATATATAAAACCATATATAAGACCAGCCGTGATATACTTTCACAGCGTGACTTCTTCAGGAATCCTGGGGACAGGACAAAAGATTTCCATTAAATTGAACTGAAATGTATTTTGTGCATGTAGCACTCACCCAAAAGGAGCTGCTGGATGTTTCCAGTTTTTCTGTGCCCCCTGATGACTGACCTTGGTGGACCCAAATCATCAGCACACCTGAGTCTGCAAGGGGTATTTTAATTAGGCAAATGATGCCCGTCAAAGCAAAAATAGCATAAGCAACAGTCAAACAACAATTGATAGATTAACCGTTTCAATACCGTGCAATTTTACACCTTCCTGCCCAGGCCATTTTTCAGGTTTCAGCGCTCTCACACTTTGAATGACAATTGCGCGGTCATACAACATTGTACCCAAACTAAAATTTTATCATTTTCTTCACACAACTAGAGCTTTCTTTTGGTGGTATTTAATCACCGCTGGGGTTTTTATTTTTTGCTAAATTAACAAAAAAAGACCAAAAATTTTGAAAAAAAAACACATTTTTCTTTGTTTCTGTTATAAAAGTTTACAAATAAATAATTGTTCTTCATAAATTTAGGCCGAGATGTATTCTGCTACATGTCTTTGGTGAAAATAACCCAAATTAGGATGTATTATTTAGTTTGTAGGAAAGTTATAGAGTTCACAAACTATGGTATAGATCTGAATATTGATCAATCCTGAAGTACTGACGGCCAATCTAATTTCTTGAGGTCCAAGAATGTCAGAATAGTACAGATATCCCCAAATGACCCCTTTTTGCAGAGTAGACAGTCCGCCGTACTTCATAAGAGGCATGGCGAGTTTTTTGAAGTTGTATTTTTTTGTCATAATTTTTCCGAAAATGAAAAAATGAAAAAAATTATTTTCACTATTTTTTTTTCTACATACTGTCACCAGTGCAGTACAGCGTCTTCATATAACTGCCATGGCGGTGAACAGGGACACTGACTGGTGACAGTATGAAAAAAAAAATATATATATATATTTTTTAAATTTTTTTATTATATTTAATTTTTTATTACATTTTTTTTTTATTTTTTTTAAGATTTTTTTTCATATTTTACTATGACCAAAATAGTACAATGTTACCATAGTAACATTGTACTACTTTGGGGAAGTGATCAGTATTTTTTTTTTTTTTCTTTTTTACACAATTTGCTTATAGCAAAGAATTACTTTGCTATAAGCAAGCATTTACCTGAATGAAATCGATTCATTCAGCTTTTTTTTTTTTTTTTGTGCTTAGCTGTGATTTGGTCACAGCTAATCACATGACATGTGCATGTGATTAGCTGTGACCATTCACAGCTAGGCACTAGTATACAATGGATGGCATCATGAATGAAGCCATCCATGTATACAACTGTCATGTGACCTGCTGTGATTGGTCACAGCAGGTCACATGGTACCAGCAACGGGAGCCGGTACTCGGATCTGTCATCGGCCGTGTCCCAGGTGCACGGCCGACGACAGATCGCACTGCTGCGCAGCTCTGCACTAGCGCAAACGGCGCATGTGCGGGAGCACGCCAAATGGCGTGCACCCGGAATGGAGGAGCACATCTGAAGCCGCCAAACGGCCATTGGCCGGGCGTGTAATGGTTAAGCTATCACAAAGCAAAACAGTAAAACAAGCTGGTCACAGTCACTATAGGATTGTGATATACTCTCAGTCCTCAAAGTCTCTAGGCTACAAAAAGGCTCTAACTATAAGGCTGTAGTACTTCAGGGCCCAACTATGAGAGAGTACCTTCTTATTTTACTGGCTGGTGGTCCCTTAATTACTGGTTGGCATTGGGGCCCAAAGTACTTGGCGGGAGTGCTTACTCCTCAGATTGCCCCTATTTTTAAAGTGTATAGAAACCTGTATTTCTGTTTAATTTCTGTTTGCACCCAAGCTAGTGTCATCTTGTTCTTGGGTGCAATTTCCAGCTATAATACTTTGTTCCTATGTTCCAACAGCGAGGAAGCAAATCTCTGCCGGATTCATCCAGGCGGGGTGCAAAGTGGTCTGTCACACTGCCCTCTTATGTTCCTCTCCCTCCAGTGTGGGCCCTCAGCTCACCCACCCAAAATGTTTCCTCTTCCTCCAGCAACTTGGGAAATGTAGTTCTTATCTACTTAGCTGGGCTGGGCCTCCCTAGGGAGGTTTAATCACTTAACCACTCTGGAAGATTTACCCTCCCCCCCTTCATGACCAGGCCATTTTTTGCTATGTGGCACTGTGCTACTGTAACTGACAATTGCGTGGTCATGCAACACTGTAACCAAATTAAATTTATATCATTTTTTTCACACAAATACAGAGTTTTCTCCTGGTGGTAATTGATCACCACTGTTTTGTTTATTTTTTATATATAAATGAAAAAAGTCTGAATTTTTTTTACTTTTTGCTAAAAACATATCCAATAAAACATAAAAAAAAAATCAAGCTTCTTCATAAATTTAGGCAAAATGTATTCTGCTACATATCTTTGATGAAAAAATACCAAGGAGTGTAGATTAATTGGTTTGCGTGAAAGTTATAGCGTCTACAAATGACGGTATATATACTGGAATATTTATTTCTTTTATACTAGTAATGGCAGCGATCAGCAACTTATAGAGGGACTGTGATAGTGCAGTGGGCACTGACACTGAGTGGGAGCTGACTAACTGCCACTGACATCACCAGTGATACTAATACAGTGATCAGTGCTAATAATGTGCAAACGTTATAAAAAGAGAAATGGGGTGGAGGCTGCACGAGGCTGAGTCAACGTCCCTTTGGTTTTACTGGTACCACATCCCATTACATAAGACACTGAAATAAACAAAAAAAAACTACCACTTAGAATTATTGGGACTTTAAATGTACCACAGCAGAAATTATATATTAAACATATATATGTTTATTGTACAAAGCTTTAAAACATATTTAAAAACATCACATTACAACAGTGTGGATGTCACACAAGAGGCTGTGGTGATTATAGTTGATACTTTGCAAGTGGGCATAACCCCAGATAATCATTTTCATGCAGATATCTCCAATGTATTTTGCAGGGACAACACCCATATCTTCAGGGAGAGCTAATACAGGATTCTTTAAATTATAAGCAGTGTACAGAATCAAAAGAGATGAAAAATCAATATCTACAAGGTACATCCATAGGCAGGCAAATACATCCACATAGTTATAAGCATATGAAAATGATGGGATGGATAATATTACCTGTTGTGAATGCTTAATCACAAGCAGTCTGAGCAAAAGGAGCAAAAACCGCAACCACCATCTGGTATGGATGCCAAAAACACCTTGTATGATGTATAGATGTAAAAGGGAGACAGATGATATCTATCCCTTCAAAAAAAAGAGGGGGGCGGGAGAATATAAATATATCATATACAAAACGACATAAACATGAATATGAAAGTCTTCATATCAATATAGTCTTATATTATCTTTAAACCCAAGGGATCCCTAAAAATATTAAAGAAATATATAACATGGGGAGATTTGAATATAAAAGACAAGTTATACAAAAAAGTTTCTTTCTATAAGAACTAAATGACAGGTTGCCAACCTCATAAATTATCAAATTATTCATCTTAGTATGTGGGAAGGAAAGTTTTTACAAACTTCACCCCATACTCCCCAAATTAGCTTCCATCTCTTATCTCCCACTCATTATTAGACTATATATTGGGAGACAAACCAACACTTAGTCTAAAAATATGTTTGTTCAAACAAAGGTAAACCCGAAACATAACATGCACGGGCACGAAGTGCGTTAGGGAGGAGCCCTACTTGGTGACGTCACTCCGCACGGCCCACGTGGACGGTCGGAGGCCATCTTGGATTCAGTCATTGCCAGATGTGAGTTCATATCTCTTTACCTGATATATTGTTCCATCTCCTAATAAAGTACTACACTATTGGAAGTTCTTTTCTATGGCTTGTTTGTTACGAGCCCCCCCCAAGGTGAATCCCTGTTACTCCTGGAACCTGGAGATGTATGTGGTGTGGTGCCTGTCTTGCTGATGTTTGCCGGATGACTCCCAGTGTTCCATTTCCTAGATCCAGATGACCAGGAGTTAGTTTTGATGTACTCAAATGTGCATTAGATTGCGCTTTCTGGTTAGTGCAATCTACACTCATTTTCAGCCACTGGAGTCACGGAGTTTCACCTTTATATTGATATTGAACTTGGAATTATTTGATTGTACACCACTTTATGCACTTTATTATGTCACAGCTGGACGTCATTCATATTACTGTGTTTAGCGCTCTGAAGCGCTTTCATCACTATTTTATTGCTTATGATATTATTAAGCAGCTGATTTATTTACTTATCATCATCTTATATAGCGCTGCATATTCTATGTTATGATTTTATGAGGTTTTAGAGGTTTTACCTTTTATGCCAGCTGCTCTACTCATTTTACCCAGAGCTCGTTTGATATTATTTATTATATTATACTCATAAATGGCTCCATAAAATTACATTTACTGCCTACCATGCATGCGCTCAATCACAAATTTGCGCATGATGCAGCATAATGACATCACGACGATGTAGCATCATGACGATACAGCGTGGCAGCTATTTTAGACTTTGGCTGAAACATAAGGGGAGAGCGCCCTTAGAACAAAGAGAATCTCCAACTTTGCTGATCAGAACAGCCCAGATTTGAATACTAAATGGAACATAAAACACCCCAATGGTTGCTGTCTCTGCTCCCCCATGCACAACTGCCTCACAGCATACACCTACATCAAAATTCAAAAACATCACATGTTGCCAATGTTACATTTATTAGAACATACACTATATTGACAAAAGTATTAAGACCCCTCCAAATCATTGGATTCAGGTGTTCCAATCACCTCCATGGCCACAGGTGTATAAAATCAAGCACCTAGGCATGCAGACTGCTTCTACAAACATTTGTGAAAGAATGGGTCGCTCTCAGGAGCTCAGTGAATTCAAGCGTGGTACCATGATAGGTTGCCATCTGTGCAATAAGTCTATCCATGAAATTTCCTTGCTACTAAATATTCCACGGTCAACTGTTAGTGGTATTATAACAAAGTGGAAGCAAGTGAGAACAATAGCAACTCAGCGACAAAGTGGTCGGCCACATAAAATGACAGAGTGGGGACAGCACATGCTGAAGTGCACAGTGCGCAGAAGTCGCCAACTGTCTGCAGAGTCAATAGCTAAAGACCTCCAAACTTCATGTGGCTTTCAGATTAGCACAACAATGCGTAGAGAGCTTCATAGAATGGGTTTCCATAGCCAAGCAGCTGCATACAAGCCTTACATCACCAAGTGCAATGCAGAGCATTGGATGCAGTTGTGTAAAGCACACCACCACTGGACTCTAGAGCAGTGGAGATGTGTTCTCTGGAGTGCCGAATCATGCTTCTCTGTCTGTCAATCTGATGGATGTGTCTGGGTTTGGCGGTTGCCAGGAGAATGGTACTTGCCTGACTGCATTGTGCCAAGTGCAAAGTTTGGCGGAAGGGAGATTATGGTGTGGTTGTTTTTCATGGGTTCGACTTGACCCCTTAGTTCCAGTGAAGAAAAGTCTTAAGGTGTCAGCATACCAAGACATTTTGATCAATTTCATGCTCCCAACTTTGTGGGAACAGTTTGGGGATGGCCCCTTCCTGTTCCAACATGACTGCGCACCAGTGTACAAAGCAAAGTCCATAAAGACGTGGATGAGTTTGGGGTGGAGGAACTTGACTGGCTTGCACAGATTCGTGACTTCAATCTAATAGAACACCTTTGGGATGAATTAGAGCGGAGACTGTGAGCCATACCTTCTCATCTGACATCAGTGCCTGACCTCACAAATACTCTTCTAGAAGAATGGTTAAACATTCCCATAGACACACTCCTAAACCTTGTGTACAGCCTTCTCAGAAATGTTGAAGCTGTTGTAGCTGCAAAGGGTGGCATCCCAATACTTTTGGCAATATAGTGTATATACTCTTATAAATAGTAGTTATTAATGCTTTTACATTGGTTGAACTTATTACTTCATACATATGTATGTAAACATTACATATATTCTACTACCATCTGGAACAAAAGGTATATATTACTGTATATGTATATATAAAATGACTTTTATGGCATGTTTGCCACATGCTATTTCATTGAAAATTGCAGATATAAAAATTTTAAAAATTAAAGCAATATTGAACCCAAAACCAAATTTATTATATTGCAGCTTACCAGTTCTTAGATGTGATGGCTGTTTTAGTTTTCTGTTTTTCAGGCTTTATTTTTTCCTTTTTTTATCTGCTTTCAAAAGCAAAAAATTATCCAGCTCTTCAGCAGAATATATCAGTTTACATAGATGAGACAAACCATTTAACGCTAGCAGGGGTGATTAAAATGATCAGTTTTTATGTATTAACCTCCCTGGTGGTATTAGTAGCTCAGAGTTAACTTTCAGTACCACAAGCGGTAACCCCAAGCTACACTTGGGATTACCCTGCACAGTTGCTCAGGGATTCCCTCTTGCACTTACCTTGTCCTGCTCTCCCGCGATGTTCCCCCTGCAGCGTCCCCGACCATCTCCTCCGGCCGATGCTGGCATCCATCTTCCGGGTTCCGTTCCCTGCGAGTGTCGGGACATACGGGGGACGGAACTGGCGGAAAATATAAGAATGTTAAAAAAGTGACATTCATTAAATACACTAAAATCACATTGCATAACATTACTGTATCAAACCATTTCACATACATTTTTGTCCCTAGTGCTTTGTCCTGTGCCCTGCCTGCATTTTTACTGTTCTTTCTGCCTGGAAACTGAGAAAAGTCCATGGCGTCCAAAAAGCGTCCCTTTAGGTCAAAAGCGGTTTTAGACCAGCTAGAGAACGGCGATAGTAAATTAGAATTACTTGCAGAATTGAGTGATAATGATTCGTGGGGAAATTTGTCATCAGACACTGAAAATGATTTTGCAACTTTGCTCAGTGATGTGCGAACTTGGCGCTCTATTTCAAATTTCAGTGTTTTTGGTTTGATTATATTATTGAATTAAATTTATTATTATATTATTATTTTTATGATTATTTATTATATTAAAATTTATGATTTTGTGTTTAAAATTTTATCCTACCCGGGATGTTTACTAAACTCTTGTTCTGACAGATTTCAGTGAGTTATTCCTAAAAATTACAAAAACAACATATTTCCATGCAAAAAAAGTACCGCTTTGAGCACAGAAATATTGATATAATCAGACCGCTAGGGAGGTTAATGTAGAACCACAATTCCAAAAGAAAAAAAAACAGTTGTAACTGATTATAAAGTGTCAGCTGGAGTTCAGGTCCATTTGTTAGTGTAGGTAAATTTGCTTTTATATTTACCACTACTCTCCCTCCAGACTGACAATGCTGCTGTCTGCTGTGCCTCATGTGCTCATTCCTCCAGAGCTGTGTCTCATTAATACAGTACAACAAACAAGAGATCCCTGTGCTCAAATCCATACAGCTAGTGCATGCATTTATCCATCAGGTGCTAAAGGGGTGTAACCACATAACACTAGAAATTCTGAAGGACCCTCTGCACACTGGTATACCCTTTCAAGCAAACTATGCAATAAATAGGGATATTTAGTTCACACATATTGCAATACATGCTTAAGCTGGCCAACTGCGTCAAAGTAATCCCTCTATGGCCAGTCCTACTCTGCCCTGCCTACGCAAGATCTCTTGTTTGTTGTATTGTAGGGTCAGTAGCCAGACCTGAACCTTGTAGCTCTCCCCATGGTGTCTTTTCCCCTATGCTAGCATTGTGTCCACAGTAGCACTTGCGTAGGCAGGGCAGAGTAGGACTGGCCATAGAGGGATTACTTAGACGCAGTTGGCCAGCTTAAGCATGTATTGCAATATGTGTGAACTAAATATCCCTATGTATTGCATAGTTTGCTTGAAAGGGTATACCAGTGTGCAGAGGGTCCTTCAGAATTTCATTAATACAGTAGGTGTGCTACTCGCCAGATAACCAGGTAAAAACAGAGAGAAAAAAGTCAAAGAAAAGATAATGGACGAAGCTACCATATTTAATGAATGATAAGCTGCAGTATAATACATTTTTGGTTGTGGGTTTAATACCGCTTTAAGTTTTAAATTTACTTTCACGTGTTAAAACTTTATGAGATTTTAGTGTTTGAGTTTACATAAACTCCAACCAGAAAGGGTTTGTGATGTGACAGGTCCTAAGGTGTAACTTACTTAATCAGGATCCATAGTCTAAACTTGACGGACCTCCCCTTGCAGCTAAATAAATGTAGGGTAAGAGCTGATTAGTTTTCCTAGTGAATGAATGATATGCACATACATTATACAAAGCTGTGGCTTTAAAACATTAAATAAGTGTGCATCAATAACTCGAGCTGAGAAAATGGGATTAAGTTCTGTCTGCTGCTGACCAGGCAGCATTGCTGGATCCTTCCATATTATTTTAATTAAATACGCACTCATGGTTTTCTTACCTCTGCCAGCTCTTTCTTTCTTGCACTTACTCTTTCCATGCTGTGTTCTGCCAAGATTTAGGGAAATGTTTATTTTGTGGCTTCGACTGGCCCAGTTGACTCATTCATTTTATTACATATATTTCGGCTTTGGACAGTAGTGTTTAATAAAGTGTCACATTGCAGGCATCCCAGGCTACACCTGCACGTTTATCTGCAATGCAATCACTCTAATTACATTGATTAGATTAGGCTGCGGTGTCTCCACATCTCATAAACCGTTTCTGCTGCAGACGTACAAATGTCAGCGTTCCACCAGCTAGCCAAATACGATGTGGAAGTTCTGAGTCAAAAGGGTCATTTTAATTAATGGAAATGACTGGCTTATGTAACTGAGGTGCCACTTAAACCTTAGAGTGATTACTGTAAAAATGCAATGGCAATTACTGAAATATAATGGCATAAAATATAGCATTAGGTAACACTTAAAAAATGCTTGCCCACTACCCTTTATCTACTTGCTTGGAAAATGCTGCTGGTATTCAAAAATTATACTTTTAATATAAACTGTTTATGTTAATGGTATCTTCATTCTCTGCACCTTGAAATCCTATTCTATCCTTTACTAGCTGAGGCAGGGTGTTTGCAGCAATTTTTACTCTTGCTACAACTCCAAGTATCAAACTCCAGGTATCAAACTTATCAGTTGGAAGGAACAGTACAGAGAAACACCGGTTGCTGCAATTCCTGCCATTTGCACAACTACTCTCATGCAGGCCATAGACGGGTCGAAAATTGGCCGATTTTTCGGCCGAAAAAAAAAAATCTGCAGATTTTCGCTCCGTTAATGGGTTAATTAGTCGGCCGTTTTTCAGGGTTTTGGCACTTTTTTTTTTTGTCGGTGAAGTTGGAAAAAAATTTGCCGATTTTACTGATCGGCCGATTTTCCCGGCAATGATGGGCAAATTGGCCGATCTTTTTACCGATAAAAAATCTGCGCATGAGCCGTGGCCTTCAAGAAGAAGAAAAAGAAGAAGAAAGAGAAGAAGAATAAGAATTACAGTCCGCTATTATATTTGACATGGAAAAAGTATTGTAGTTGCACCAATGTATCTATTTGTATCCGAATAAAAACATCTGTATCCGAAATGGATACAAATGGATATATTGTTGCAACCGCAATTCTTTTTCATGGCAAATATAATAGCGGAGCTCTCTGCAGAGACAGAAGTAATTAAATGCCGGCCGTAGACGGGACGAAAATCTGCCAATTTTTTTTTTTTACGGTTGGTGGTAACGTCGGCCTATTGAACAACCGATTTTTCGTTTTTTTTTATTAAAAATGGCTGGTTTTCGACCCGTCTATGGCCTGCATTACTTTATATAGCACCACTGTATTCCACAGCCATTTACAATATGTGAAATCTAGGGATGCTCTGAAATTTCATTGGTCGATACGTTTCACCTAAAAACATACCTTTTGGCCATTGGCCGAAATGAAAAAAAAAGCACCGATACAGTAGCTGAAAAAACCCTGCCCCTCGTCGCTGCCCGATAAATCTCAGCCTTACCTGAGAAACCATCTATTCTGGTGCTGGGCATAGAGATGAGTGAAGGAAAGATGGCCACCACTCATCCCTATGCCCTTGGAGGACTGCAGCGATGTCACTTCCTGTTCCGGCCATTTTTTTTAAAGCACTAGATCAATGCTTTTTTTTTTAATCTAATGCTTTATATTGTAGAGGAGAGATATGGGGCCTTATTGACCCCATATCTCTCCATAAAGAGGACTTGTCACTAATTATTTCTATCACAAGGGTTGCATGCATTCCTTGTGATAGGAATAAAAGTGATACATTTTTTTTAAAAGGGACAAAGTGATATATTTTTGTACCAGTAGATGGCAGTGTTTATAAGTTTGTAGCTGCATCTATGATAAAATTCCATGTCTTTTCTCTATAGAGTTCCTGTTTCCTGTTAGCAGAAAATCAGCAGATAAACAAATGTGGACTATGCGCTGTCTGTTCTGTAGGGCCAAATACAGAATATCTAACAAAATGTCCAAAAACATTGATCACAACAAGGGAGGAGTGAAAAGAAAATGTTTGCTTGTTAAAGTGACACTGTAGTTAATAGGGAATGTGAGCTAAAAGTGGTTATGGTGCAATGGGCTTGAAACGTCTCCTAGGGAACTGTTCTTTTCAACTATTCAGTTTTTAAGTCAATAATAAATAACCCTAACTCAAATGTTAATATTAACCCTAACTCTAAGGTCCCATTTACTTTGCAGTGCATTAATATACATTATGTCATGTATGCTTTACATTAAGGCAGCCCATTGAAAATGAATGCCCTGGCAACCATGGTTGGATCACTTTCTTCCTCCCCATTTTGACACTTCACTATAGGAGCCCTAGCTTTATGCCACCAATCCAGAAAACTTTTTTGAATGCCTTCCTGCCCTAATGCGGAGCCGTAGACCTCCTTTTTCTCCTCTTTTCTGGTCTTTCTCACTTTTCTAGTTTCTCCACTTTCTCTCTACCTATTTTTTCTCTACTAAGCACTGGACAAGAGCTTTTGACAATATGTGCTTTTGTCGTAAGCTCTTAGCCACTGTCCACATTTTCAACCAACTGATGAGCATTGAGTACTTAAGCAATTCATTTAGTTTGAGCAGTTTAAATTCCCTTTATGATTCACAGTTCTCTACTGTACCATTGCATCTTAATTCCATCCCACTATTGTGTTTAATAGGACATTCTATTATACAGTACCTATCCGCGCATGTATACAAATTAACAGTTAGTTTGTATCACTATATTCTCCTGATCAAACTGTACTGTTCTACTTGACAATCTGTTCTAATAAAAATATTGAACAAGAAAATGAATGCCAATGCACCCTAACATGGTAACAATCATACATTTATTGTAAAGCAATGTGATAGCATGTGTTGAGGCACTCCAATGCAGGTGTGTTGCCTTTAAAATAAATGGTACCACAACACATATATGGGTGTTACCATGCATTATGGTAACATGCTCAATAATATGTATGTTACCACAACACAGGAGTGTAAATCGGCCCTTATGGTAATGTTTGCACTCATTTTAATGGTAACCCTCAACCTTTGTTTATAATCATAAGTCATGTGATTGCCATGTCAGCATATGGCAGTGGTAATGAATGGATTTGTTTATAAACAAGGCCAGATCATGTCTTACAGCCAGAAGCAACGCAGACTCCTAACTTTAAAGTGGAACTTTTTGTTTAAGAAACTGCCACCTAGCAGTGCAGCATGGCAAGACTAGAGGCTAAATTTAATCACCAAAGAGGAAATCATTGTTTTTGCAGCCTAATCAACTTTGGTGACATTGCCTGCTTATCCCTAATCAAAACCACAAGAACATTAGTATGATTCCCAGAAGCAAATTGTTCAGATTGAAAGTATAGACCAATCCACATTTACAGGAAATAATACACATGATTTTCCTATATTTTTCTATGATCTTGGCCATCTAGGGAATGATAAATGGTCAATCCATCATTTCAAACGATTGATGCAACAAAGAGAAAGGTTGATTAGGTTGAATTGATTAGAGTTTTCTCCAGAACTGTTCATTTTCAACATAGATGGTAGTTTATTGATTGAACCGCCCATGTAGTGCAGTCAGTTTCTGAAAGATGCAATTCTTTCATCAAAACACTTGTTATATTGAAAATGGTGCATTACATATACACACATCATTGGACTGACCATAGATGAGCAGATATCAATAAATGAAGAGATATATTTTCTCCTAACACAAGTTGTTACCCATCTGTAATACCTCTGCGACACTGACAGCAGTTTAGATATGGTACTTCTGATCCTTCAATCCTCTACATAGAACATTGAATAATGGGAGCCTGGTTGCAGGGAGATTTTCCAGCTTGGTGCAATAACAAGTACTTATCCCTCTATGAAGCCCTCGTTGTCACACTGAATGGAGAGAGAATTAAACTAAAACTTGGCAACAATGCCTGTAATTGGGAGAATCACTGTCTATAGCCAGTTTACGAGGAACTGAATTTACGTAACTAAAGTTTTTATATGTAGGACTACCCCCGAAGGAGCTCCTTGGCAATTTTGGGTCCTCTATTCTGTGCCTCAAACTCCAAGAACAACCTCAGCCCTTCTGACACACCTGATTGAATAAAATCACTGCAAGCACAAGTAACATCCCAAGTGTAAAAATATCTTTCATCTGGCTGTGGGGTATTGCCAATAAATAAACACACACATACAGAACAGTATTGGACACACAGCAGTCAAGTTAGTGCACAGTCTGCTAAACTAGGTGAAAACTATATCCAAGTAATAGAAGGAAAGCAAATATATATATATATATATATATATATATATATATAAATATATATATATATATATATATATACAGGTGAAACTCGAAAAATTTGAATATCTTGCAAAAGTTAATTTATTTCAGTAATGCAACTTAAAAGGTGGAACTAATGTATGAGATAGACTCATTACATGCAAAGCAAGATAGTTCAAGCTGTGATTTGTTATAATTGTGATGATTATGGCTTACAGCTCATGAAAACCCCAAATCCGCATTCTCAGAAAATTAGAATATTGTGAAAAGGTGCAATATTCTAGGCTCAAAGTGTCCCACTCTAATCAGCTAATTAAGCCATAACACCTGCAAAGGATTTCTGAGCCTTTAAATGGTCTCTCAGTCTGGTTCAGTAGGAATCACAATCATGGGAAAGACGCTGAGATGACAGTTGTGCAGAAAACCATCATTGACACCCTCCATAAGGAGGGAAAGCCTCAAAAGGTAACTGCAAAAGAAGTTGGATGTTCCCAAAGTGCTGTATCAAAGCACATTAATAGAAAATTATGTGGAAAGGAAAAGTGTGGAAGAAAAAGGTGCACAAGCAGCAGGGATGACCACAGCCTGGAGAAGATTGTCAGGAAAAGGCCATTCAAAAGTGTTGGGGACTTTCACAAGGAGTGGACTGAGGCTGGAGTCAGTGCATCAAGAGCTACCACACACAGACAGATCCTGGACATGGGTTTCAAATGTCGTATTCCTCTTGTCAAGCCTCTCCTGAACAACAAACAACGTCAGAAGCATCTTACCTGGGCTAAAGAAAAACCAACCTGGTCTGTTGCTCAGTGGTCCAAAGTCCTCTTTTCTGATGAGAGCAACTTTTGCATCACATTTGGAAACCAAGGACCCAGAGCATGGGGGAAGAATGGAGAGGCACACACTGCAAGATGCTTGAAGTGTGAATTTTCCACAGTCTGTGTTGATTTGAGGAGCCATGTCATCTGCTGGTGTTGGTCCACTGTGCTTCATTAAGTCCAGGGTCAACACAGTCGTCTACCAGGAGATTTTGGAGCACTTCATGCTTCCTTCCGCAGACGAGCTTTATAGGGATGCTGACTTCATTTTAAAGCAGGACTTGGCACCTGCCCACACTGCCAAAAGCACCAAAACCTGGTTCAATGACCCTGGGATTACTGTGCTTGATTGGTCAGCAAACTCGCCTGACCTGAACCCCATAGAGAATCTATGGGGCATTGCCAAGAGAAAGATGAGAGGACATGAGACCAAACAATGCAGAAGAGCTGAAGGCCACTATTGAAGCATCCTGGTCTTCCATAACACCTCAGCAGTGCCACAGGCTGATAGCTTCCATGCCACGCCGCATTGAGGCAGTAATTGCTACAAAAGGCGCCCAAACCAAGTACTGAGTACATATGCATGTTTATACTTTTTAGAGGTCCGATATTGTTCTATGTACAATCCTTGATTTATTGATTGCATGTAATATTCTAATTTTCTGAGATTGTGGATTTGGGGTTTTCATGAGCTGTAAGCCATAATCCTCACAATTATGACAAATCATGGCTTGAACTATCTTGCTTTGCATGTAATGAGTCTATCTCATATATTAGTTTCACCTTTTAAGTTGCATTACTGAAATAAATGAACTTTTGCACGATATTCAAATTTTTCAAGTTTCACCTGTGTATATATATATATATATATATATATATATCTCAATATCTCACTTACCAGAATCAATACGTAAATACGTGAGTCAGAAGCCAGCAATACAATTGAACTTTAGTGTTTAGAATGCCAGCAATTCTTTACTGGTTTTAAGTGCACTCAAATGAATGGACAAGAGTATGGTACCACGTTAACCAGCAAACGGACTATGGCCTTGGGGTACTTACAATAAGGGGAAACCTTTAGTCCAAAATCTTCCACAGCTAAGTGTTGGAGTTCTTAAGTGCGCATTGTGGCCATCAATAAGGCCTTCAGGCAATGTTAAAGCTACAGGATAGTAGGTTAGGCAGTTCCTAATGGCTCAGTCTATAGCAGTGGTAGCTAGTAATGAGCACAAGGTACTCTTATCAGACCCCATGACACAGCAGTAACCCCTCTGGCTGGACGTTATTTCACTCTGGGTTCCCTGTATAGCAGTGGTTCAGTCTCTCTATCTGTCCACAGGTCACAGCTCTGCACAGAGGGACACAGAGAGGGATACCCTAGTGGCTTTATCACTCTCTCTGATGGCTTCTCCTGTGGTTCAGTCTCTCTCCCTATGGTGGTGCTGGGCAGCAAGGCTCTCTGATGGTTGACCTCCAGCCCACTCCTCTCCTCACTTTGTCCCCTGTAACCACACCTGTGCTCCAAGACCTCGGGGAAATGCAGTCCAATTATCGGAAATACAGTGTCCTGATGCTGCTGACAAACTTCACTTCCCACTGTGCTTTGTGTCTCTGAAGGAAAGGTCAGCATCTCCATAGCTCCATCTTGACACCACTGATACATAACTGATACTCTTCCATTCTAATCTATGGATGTCCTGCATGGCTCAATGAAGCATGCCCGTTACACATGCTTACGTTATCCAATATTCAGTTCCACTTTAGGCAGCATAAGATTGGTGTCAAACGTTTATTATAATAACAATACATAAGGTTCAGTTCACAAAAGGAAAACATCTGGGTAAGGATTTTTTATTTTCAAATATGACACTAGAGATGAGCGAATCGAAGTAGCCGAAGTGGAATTCGAGTCGAATATCGGAAAAATTTCGATTCGCGCCGAATCCGAAAAATAGCCTAATTCGGACGCGCGAATCGAAATTTTTCCGAAAATGGCGGCTGACATGTGCGGCGACGGAGCGGGGATGTCTGGGAAGGCGCGCAGACAAGGCGCGCTGACCCATAATGCATTCCTCAACGACATGTGATCGCATCAGCCAATCAGCAGCCAGCCAGCTAGCACTGTGTAATGGTCGAGCTATAAATAGCGGCCATTTTGGAATTCTTCATTTGCCTGCAGTCATTGAACAGAGGCAGACCGCTCTGTATTAGGGACAGGGACAGAGTTAGGGCCACAGAAACGATACTTGGGGACAGAGAAACGATACTTAGGGACAAAGAACTATTACTCAGGGACACAGAATTGTTAATTAGGGCCACAGAATCGTTACTTAGGGACAAAGAAACGCTAGTTAGGGCCACAGAATTCATACTCAGGGACAGACAGAATTGTTACTGAGTGCCAGAGAATTGTTACTTAGGGCCACAGAAACGTTATTAGGGCCACAGAATTGTTACTCAGGGACAGACAGAATTGTTACTGAGTGCCAGAGAATTGTTACTTAGGGCCACAGAAACATTATTAGGGCCACAGAATTGTTACTCAGGGACAGACAGAATTGTTACTGAGTGCCAGAGAATTGTTACTTAGGGCCACAGAAACTTTAGTTAGGGCCACAGAATTGTTACTCAGGGACAGACACAGAATTGTTACTGAGGGCCACAGAACTGTTACTTAGGGCCACAGAATTGTTACTCGCACAGACACAGAATTGTTACTCGCACAGACACAGAATTGTTACTGAGGGCCACAGAACTGTTACTTAGGGCCACAGAATTGTTACTCGCACAGACACAGAATTGTTACTCGCACAGACACAGAATTGTTACTGAGGGCCACAGAACTGTTACTTAGGGCCACAGAATTGTTACTCGCACAGACACAGAATTGTTACACAGGGACACAGAACTGTTACTGAGGGCCACAGAACCGTTACTTAGGGCCACAGAATTGTTACTCGCACAGACACAGAATTGTTACTCGCACAGACACAGAATTGTTACTCGCACAGACACAGAATTGTTACTGAGGGCCACAGAACTGTTAGTTAGGGCCACAGAATTGTTACTCGCACAGACACAGAATTGTTACTCGCACAGACACAGAATTGTTACTGAGGGCCACAGAACTGTTACTTGGGGCCACAGAAACGTTAATCAGGGACACAGAATTGTTACTGAGGGCCACAGAACTGTTACTTAGGGCCACAGAATTGTTACTCGCACAGACACAGAATTGTTACACAGGGACACAGAACTGTTACTGAGGGCCACAGAAACGTTACTTAGGGCCACAGAATTGTTACTCGCACAGACACAGAATTGTTACTCGCACAGACACAGAATTGTTACTCGCACAGACACAGAATTGTTACTCAGGGACACAGAACTGTTACTGAGGGCCACAGAACTGTTACTTAGGGCCACAGAATTGTTGCTCGCACAGACACAGAATTCTTACTCGCACAGACACAGAATTGTTACTCAGGGACACAGAACTGTTACTTATGGGCCACAGAACTGTTAGTTAGGGCCACAGAATTGTTACTCGCACAGACATAGAATTGTTACTGAGGGCCACAGAACTGTTACTTGGGGCCACAGAAACGTTAATCAGGGACACAGAATTGTTACTGAGGGCCACAGAACTGTTACTTAGGGCCACAGAATTGTTACTCGCACAGACACAGAATTGTTACTGAGGGCCACAGAACTGTTACTTGGGGCCACAGAAATGTTAATCAGGGACACAGAATTGTTACTGAGGGCCACAGAACTGTTACTTAGGGCCACAGAATTGTTACTCGCACAGACACAGAATTGTTACTCAGGGACACAGAACTGTTACTGAGGGCCACAGAACTGTTACTTAGGGCCACAGAATTGTTACTCGCACAGACACAGAATTGTTACTCGCACAGACACAGAATTGTTACTGAGGGCCACAGAACTGTTACTTGGGGCCACAGAAACGTTAATCAGGGACACAGAATTGTTACTGAGGGCCACAGAACTGTTACTTAGGGCCACAGAATTGTTACTCGCACAGACACAGAATTGTTACTCGCACAGACACAGAATTGTTACTGAGGGCCACAGAACTGTTACTTGGGGCCACAGAAACGTTAATCAGGGACACAGAATTGTTACTGAGGGCCACAGAACTGTTAGGGCCACAGAATTGTTACTCGCACAGACACAGAATTGTTACTCGCACAGACACAGAATTGTTACTGAGGGCCACAGAACTGTTACTTGGGGCCACAGAAACGTTAATCAGGGACACAGAATTGTTACTGAGGGCCACAGAACTGTTACTTAGGGCCACAGAATTGTTACTCGCACAGACACAGAATTGTTACACAGGGACACAGAACTGTTACTGAGGGCCACAGAACCGTTACTTAGGGCCACAGAATTGTTACTCGCACAGACACAGAATTGTTACTCGCACAGACACAGAATTGTTACTCAGGGACACAGAACTGTTACTGAGGGCCACAGAACTGTTACTTAGGGCCACAGAATTGTTACTCGCACAGACACAGAATTGTTACTCGCACAGACACAGAATTGTTACTGAGGGCCACAGAACTGTTACTTGGGGCCACAGAAACATTAATCAGGGACACAGAATTGTTACTGAGGGCCACAGAATTGTTACTCGCACAGACACAGAATTGTTACTCGCACAGACACAGAATTGTTACTGAGGGCCACAGAACTGTTACTTGGGGCCACAGAAACGTTAATCAGGGACACAGAATTGTTACTGAGGGCCACAGAACTGTTACTTAGGGCCACAGAATTGTTACTCGCACAGACACAGAATTGTTACACAGGGACACAGAACTGTTACTGAGGGCCACAGAACCGTTACTTAGGGCCACAGAATTGTTACTCGCACAGACACAGAATTGTTACTCAGGGACACAGAACTGTTACTGAGGGCCACAGAACTGTTACTTAGGGCCACAGAATTGTTACTCGCACAGACACAGAATTGTTACTCGCACAGACACAGAATTGTTACTGAGGGCCACAGAACTGTTACTTGGGGCCACAGAAACATTAATCAGGGACACAGAATTGTTACTGAGGGCCACAGAATTGTTACTCGCACAGACACAGAATTGTTACTCGCACAGACACAGAATTGTTACTGAGGGCCACAGAACTGTTACTTGGGGCCACAGAAACGTTAATCAGGGACACAGAATTGTTACTGAGGGCCACAGAACTGTTACTTAGGGCCACAGAATTGTTACTCGCACAGACACAGAATTGTTACTCAGGGACACAGAATTGTTACTCAGGGACACATAATCGTTTAATTAAAGAGTATGTCAGACAACATGCAGAGGAGTGGCAGAGGAGGCAATGTTTTAGGAGCGAGCAGACGTGGCAGCAGAGGAAGGGGTCGAGGCAGCACTATTCGCAGCCAGAGGCCAGTGCTCCCGGTGTCATCCAGCGGTCGTGTCTCCACCGACAACCCTGCCGTCATCGATTGGTTGGCTCGGTCGTCTTCCTCTTCCCAGGTCACCTCTGACACCTACAGCCAACGGTCGGTGGGTACGTCAGACACAACCGTTAGTTGGCATGGCCCGGGAGCAAGCCCACTGAAATCACGTGTCCTCTACCTGCCCCTGTCCTTTGGTGTTCCCTCACCAAGCGAAGTATCGCATGCTGTGGGCTCAGCCCCACTGTACAGTGAGGAAGAGCTAACAGAGGGCGGTCAGGAACGGGGGGAGACATCCGCCTTTTCAGCAGCCAGGCGATGAAGTAGTGGCGAGGAGAGTGGCCCGGTAGCCGGTCTAGAGCAGGTCTGTCTCCTGACCCAGACGCAGCCGAGGGGGCTAGTAGTGAGGCGGAGACCCTACTTGATGATGAGGAGGTTGATCGCACTTGGCAGCCTCGTCGTCATCAGGCAATTTCTTCCGCATCATCAGGAGAAGAGGGTGGCAGCTTGGCAGTGAGCGAAACAGTCGGTGGGTTGCCCAGGAGACAGCAGCAGGGTCGCAGCAGTGTCAGTGGAAGCAGTGTCAGTGGAGCCAAACGGCCACGGAGTAGAGCACCAGCTCCACTGCAGCCTACCACCACGGCCAGTAGTGGTGCCGGTGTGCACGGAGGAAGCAGCAGTCAGCCAGTGAGGAGTATTGGGGGCAAAGTTTCCTACTCGGCGGTGTGGCAATTTTTCGTCAAGCCGCCCGAGGAAGTAAACATAGCCGTATGTCGACTATGTGGCCAGAAAGTCAAGCGTGGCCAGGGGGCCCATGTTGGGACTACAGCGTTGCGGCAGCATATGCAGCGTCGCCATTTGGTGGCCTGGGAAAACCGTGATAAAGATACGGCGGTTCTGCCCGCCCCAGCCCCCGCTCCATCACCCGCTCCGTTACTTGCTCCGTCACCCGACGTCAATCGCCCTCCATCAGCCAGTCAAGGCTCCAACACCTCTGCTGAGGGGAGTTGTCGCTCGTTGGCATCTTCCGCTCGTTCAGATGCTCCTTCTCCTGCTACTCCTCTTCACGGATTCCGTCAGCAGTCTTTCTTGGAATCCGTTTCCAAGAGACAACAGTTTGCGAGCACGCACCCGACGGTGCAAAAGCTGAACGTCCTCCTGTCCAAGTTACTGGTGCTGCAGTCCCTCCCTTTCCAAGTGGTGGACTCAGCACCTTTCAGAGAAATGATGGCTTGTGCCGCGCCGCGGTGGAGAGTGCCAAGCCGTCATTTCTTCGCCAAAAAGGCAGTGCCAGCCCTGCATTCACATGTAGAAGACATGGTGGGCCAGTCTTTGAGCATGTCGGTCTCTGCCAAAGTGCACGGCAGCGCCGACGTGTGGAGCTGTAACTACGGTCAGGGACAGTACATGTCATTTACGGCCCACTGGGTGAACGTGGTGCCGTCACAGCCGCACCAGCAACTTGGACAGGTCACGCCGCTTTTGCCTCCACGTTTGCACGTCCTTGGTCCGGCAAAGATGTCCGCCTCTACCACCTCTTCTTCCGCCGTGTCCTCAGCCGCCACCCCCGTGCCAAGTCCCATTACCCGACCGGCATATCACATGTGCAGGGCGCAACGGTGTCACGCTGTTCTGCACCTGGTATGCCTTGGCGAACGTAGTCACACAGGGGAGGAACTTCTGAGTGTAATGAACAGAGAAATCGACAGATGGCTGTCTCCGCGCAAACTGAAAATCGGAACCATGTTGACCGACAACGGAAAGAACATGGTGTCTGCTCTGCGTCAAGGAAGGTTGTGCCATGCGCCATGCATGGCTCACGTGTTCAATCTGGTTGTCAAGCGGTTCCTAAAATCCACCATCCCACTGCAAGACATCCTTAAAATGTCACGTAAACTTTGCATGCATTTCAGCCATTCCTACACCGCAAAGCACACCCTCCTTGAGCTGCAGCGGCAGAACGGAATTCCACATCATCGCCTGATCTGCGACGTTGCAACAAGGTGGAATTCAACCCTACACATGTTAGACCGCCTTTACGAGCAGCGAAAGGCCATCACCGATTTCCTGATGTTACAAGCGGATAAAGGTACTCCCCTGTGTAACTTCGATGTCAGCCATTGGCAGCTCATGCGTGACACCTGCCGCTTGCTCAGGCCCTTTGAGGAGGCCACGCTATTCGTGAGTCGGCAGGACTATGGGATGAACGACGTCATTCCTCTGTTGCACGTCCTTGAACAAATGCTGTTAACAATGGCTGGTCAGGGTGCGGTAGACGTGGCGCACAGATCTCAACGCCACATGACCCCTGTGGGGGCAGGACAGGAAGAAGAGGAGGAGGTAGAGGAGGACATTTGTGCTCAGGAATTATTGAGTGAAATGGGTGGTTTTTCCACTCAGCGGACAGGAGTGGAGGAGCAGGAGCATCTGGTAGAGGAGGAGGAGGAGGAGACAGAGGACCCAGACGCACCGTGGCAGTATGCTGTGGAGATGGAGGCAGGGAGTCCCTCGCATTCCTTGGCACAAATGGCCCATAGCATGCTCGGTTGCTTGCGTAGCGACAGCCGAATAATAACCATCAGACAGAGGGATGACTTTTGGCTGTCCACCTTGTTGGACCCTCGCTACCGTTCCAAAATGGTGGCCTTTTTCACACCTGCTGAGAGGGAGGCCAAAATAACGTACTATAAAAACCACCTATGTAGTCAGTTGGTCTCTGCCTTTGTGCGCCAACGTCCATCCTCAGACACTGTGGGCCCTGTGCGCTCGCGTTCCGCTGCCATGGCAGCAGGGGAGGGGTGGGGTGGTAGGAGCAATGGCAGCTCCACCAGCAGCGGCTGCCTCAGTCTGCAGTCGATGATGAGTAGCTTTCTTCACCAGCGCAGTGAGGAAACTACTAACCAGCCGCAGCAGCAGCAGCAGCAGCATCAGGTGGACCTGGAGCAGGAGCTCAAACAACAGGCTTGGGCCTACTTGGACAGCACCCTGCCAACCGAGGTAGACAATCCCCTTGACTACTGGTCAACGAAACTTGACCTTTGGCCCCAACTAGCTGAATTTGCCCTTGAAAGGCTGTCATGCCCGGCCAGTAGCGTGGCATCGGAGCGCGTGTTTAGTGCGGCAGGAGGTATTGTAACTCCGCGGAGGACACGACTGTCCACCCAAAGTGTGGAGAGACTCACGTTTGTGAAAATGAATCAGGCGTGGATTAGTCTGGATTTCAAACCACCAGTTCCTGACACAACTGACTAAATCCGCCATGAATCATGCCTCAAACATGTGCCACTTTGAGGTCTCCTCACACACTGCTGGTGTGTAGAATTTTTTGACATAGGGTGCTGGCAGATTACGGGCCTCCTATAGCTGCTGCCAGGCCCCTAATCTGCCATAGGCCCCTATATACCGCCTCCTCATGCTGCTGCCAGGTCCAGAGTCTCTCATGGTTCCCTGTACGGCCTCCCATTGCTGCTGTCTCCATCGCCACACTCTGCCATGTGCCACTTTCAGGTCTCCTCACACTGCTGGTGTGTAGAATTTTTTGACATAGGGTGCTGGCAGATTACGGGCCTCCTATAGCTGCTGCCAGGCCCCTAATCTGCCATAGGCCCCTATATACCGCCTCCTCATGCTGCTGCCAGGTCCAGAGTCTCTCATGGGTCCCTGTACGGCCTCCCATTGCTGCTGTCTCCATCGCCACACTCTGCCATGTGCCACTTTCAGGTCTCCTCACACTGCTGGTGTGTAGAATTTTTTGACATAGGGTGCTGGCAGATTACGGGCCTCCTATAGCTGCTGCCAGGCCCCTAATCTGCCATAGGCCCCTATATACCGCCTCCTCATGCTGCTGCCAGGTCCAGAGTCTCTCATGGGTCCCTGTACGGCCTCCCATTGCTGCTGTCTCCATCGCCACACTCTGCCATGTGCCACTTTCAGGTCTCCTCACACACTGCTGGTGTGTAGAATTTTTTGACATAGGGTGCTGGCAGATTACGGGCCTCCCATTGCTGCTGCCAGGCCCCTAATCTGCCATAGGCCCCTATATACCGCCTCCTCATGCTGCTGCCAGGTCCAGAGTCTCTCATGGGTCCCTGTACGGCCTCCCATTGCTGCTGTCTCCATCGCCACACTCTTCCATGTGCCACTTTCAGGTCTCCTCACACTGCTGGTGTGTAGAATTTTTTGACATAGGGTGCTGGCAGATTACGGGCCTCCTATAGCTGCTGCCAGGCCCCTAATCTGCCATAGGCCCCTATATACCGCCTCCTCATGCTGCTGCCAGGTCCAGAGTCTCTCATGGGTCCCTGTACGGCCTCCCATTGCTGCTGTCTCCATCGCCACACTCTGCCATGTGCCACTTTCAGGTCTCCTCACACACTGCTGGTGTTTAGAATTTTTTGACATAGGGTGCTGGCAGATTACGGGCCTCCCATAGCTGCTGCCAGACCCCTAATCTGCCATAGGCCCCTATATACCGCCTCCTCATGCTGCTGCCAGGTCCAGAGTCTCTCATGGGTCCCTGTACGGCCTCCCATTGCTGCTGTCTCCATCGCCACACTCTGCCATGTGCCACTTTCAGGTCTCCTCACACTGCTGGTGTGTAGAATTTTTTGACATAGGGTGCTGGCAGATTACGGGCCTCCCATAGCTGCTGCCAGGCCCCTAATCTGCCATAGGCCCCTATATACCGCCTCCTCATGCTGCTGCCAGGTCCAGAGTCTCTCATGGGTCCCTGTACGGCCTCCCATTGCTGCTGTCTCCATCGCCACACTCTGCCATGTGCCACTTTCAGGTCTCCTCACACTGCTGGTGTGTAGAATTTTTTGACATAGGGTGCTGGCAGATTATGGGCCTCCTATAGCTGCTGCCAGGCCCCTAATCTGCCATAGGCCCCTATATACCGCCTCCTCATGTTGCTGCCAGGTCCAGAGTCTCTCATGGTTCCCTGTACGGCCTCCCATTGCTGCTGTCTCCATCGCCACACTCTGCCATGTGCCACTTTCAGGTCTCCTCACACACTGCTGGTGTGTAGAATTTTTTGACATAGGGTGCTGGCAGATTACGGGCCTCCCATTGCTGCTGCCAGGCCCCTAATCTGCCATAGGCCCCTATATACCGCCTCCTCATGCTGCTGCCAGGTCCAGAGTCTCTCATGGGTCCCTGTACGGCCTCCCATTGCTGCTGTCTCCATCGCCACACTCTGCCATGTGCCACTTTCAGGTCTCCTCACACTGCTGGTGTGTAGAATTTTTTGACATAGGGTGCTGGCAGATTACGGGCCTCCCATAGCTGCTGCCAGGCCCCTAATCTTCCATAGGCCCCTATATACCGCCTCCTCATGCTGCTGCCAGGTCCAGAGTCTCTCATGGGTCCCTGTACGGCCTCCCATTGCTGCTGTCTCCATCGCCACACTCTGCCATGTGCCACTTTCAGGTCTCCTCACACTGCTGGTGTGTAGAATTTTTTGACATAGGGTGCTGGCAGATTATGGGCCTCCTATAGCTGCTGCCAGGCCCCTAATCTGCCATAGGCCCCTATATACCGCCTCCTCATGCTGCTGCCAGGTCCAGAGTCTCTCATGGTTCCCTGTACGGCCTCCCATTGCTGCTGTCTCCATCGCCACACTCTGCCATGTGCCACTTTCAGGTCTCCTCACACACTGCTGGTGTGTAGAATTTTTTGACATAGGGTGCTGGCAGATTACGGGCCTCCCATAGCTGCTGCCAGGCCCCTAATCTGCCATAGGCCCCTATATACCGCCTCCTCATGCTGCTGCCAGGTCCAGAGTCTCTCATGGGTCCCTGTACGGCCTCCCATTGCTGCTGTCTCCATCGCCACACTCTGCCATGTGCCACTTTCAGGTCTCCTCACACTGCTGGTGTGTAGAATTTTTTGACATAGGGTGCTGGCAGATTATGGGCCTCCTATAGCTGCTGCCAGGCCCCTAATCTGCCATAGGCCCCTATATACCGCCTCCTCATGCTGCTGCCAGGTCCAGAGTCTCTCATGGTTCCCTGTACGGCCTCCCATTGCTGCTGTCTCCATCGCCACACTCTGCCATGTGCCATTTTCAGGTCTCCCCACACTGCTGGTGTGTAGAATTTTTTGACATAGGGTGCTGGCAGATTACGGGCCTCCCATAGCTGCTGCCAGGCCCCTAATCTGCCATAGGCCCCTATATACCGCCTCCTCATGCTGCTGCCAGGTCCAGAGTCTCTCATGGGTCCCTGTACGGCCTCCCATTGCTGCTGTCTCCATCGCCACACTCTGCCATGTGCCACTTTCAGGTCTCCTCACACTGCTGGTGTGTAGAATTTTTTGACATAGGGTGCTGGCAGATTATGGGCCTCCTATAGCTGCTGCCAGGCCCCTAATCTGCCATAGGCCCCTATATACCGCCTCCTCATGTTGCTGCCAGGTCCAGAGTCTCTCATGGTTCCCTGTACGGCCTCCCATTGCTGCTGTCTCCATCGCCACACTCTGCCATGTGCCACTTTCAGGTCTCCTCACACACTGCTGGTGTGTAGAATTTTTTGACATAGGGTGCTGGCAGATTACGGGCCTCCCATTGCTGCTGCCAGGCCCCTAATCTGCCATAGGCCCCTATATACCGCCTCCTCATGCTGCTGCCAGGTCCAGAGTCTCTCATGGGTCCCTGTACGGCCTCCCATTGCTGCTGTCTCCATCGCCACACTCTGCCATGTGCCACTTTCAGGTCTCCTCACACTGCTGGTGTGTAGAATTTTTTGACATAGGGTGCTGGCAGATTACGGGCCTCCCATAGCTGCTGCCAGGCCCCTAATCTTCCATAGGCCCCTATATACCGCCTCCTCATGCTGCTGCCAGGTCCAGAGTCTCTCATGGGTCCCTGTACGGCCTCCCATTGCTGCTGTCTCCATCGCCACACTCTGCCATGTGCCACTTTCAGGTCTCCTCACACTGCTGGTGTGTAGAATTTTTTGACATAGGGTGCTGGCAGATTATGGGCCTCCTATAGCTGCTGCCAGGCCCCTAATCTGCCATAGGCCCCTATATACCGCCTCCTCATGCTGCTGCCAGGTCCAGAGTCTCTCATGGTTCCCTGTACGGCCTCCCATTGCTGCTGTCTCCATCGCCACACTCTGCCATGTGCCACTTTCAGGTCTCCTCACACACTGCTGGTGTGTAGAATTTTTTGACATAGGGTGCTGGCAGATTACGGGCCTCCCATAGCTGCTGCCAGGCCCCTAATCTGCCATAGGCCCCTATATACCGCCTCCTCATGCTGCTGCCAGGTCCAGAGTCTCTCATGGGTCCCTGTACGGCCTCCCATTGCTGCTGTCTCCATCGCCACACTCTGCCATGTGCCACTTTCAGGTCTCCTCACACTGCTGGTGTGTAGAATTTTTTGACATAGGGTGCTGGCAGATTATGGGCCTCCCATAGCTGCTGCCAGGCCCCTAATCTGCCATAGGCCCCTATATACCGCCTCCTCATGCTGCTGCCAGGTCCAGAGTCTCTCATGGTTCCCTGTACGGCCTCCCATTGCTGCTGTCTCCATCGCCACACTCTGCCATGTGCCACTTTCAGGTCTCCCCACACTGCTGGTGTGTAGAATTTTTTGACATAGGGTGCTGGCAGATTACGGGCCTCCCATAGCTGCTGCCAGGCCCCTAATCTGCCATAGGCCCCTATATACCGCCTCCTCATGCTGCTGCCAGGTCCAGAGTCTCTCATGGGTCCCTGTACGGCCTCCCATTGCTGCTGTCTCCATCGCCACACTCTGCCATGTGCCACTTTCAGGTCTCCTCACACACTGCTGGTGTGTAGAATTTTTTGACATAGGGTGCTGGCAGATTACGGGCCTCCCATAGCTGCTGCCAGGCCCCTAATCTGCCATGGGCCCCTATATACCGCCTCCTCATGCTGCTGCCAGGTCCAGAGTCTCTCATGGGTCCCTGTACGGCCTCCCATTGCTGCTGTCTCCATCGCCACACTCTGCCATGTGCCACTTTCAGGTCTCCTCACACTGCTGGTGTGTAGAATTTTTTGACATAGGGTGCTGGCAGATTACGGGCCTCCCATAGCTGCTGCCAGGCCCCTAATCTGCCATAGGCCCCTATATACCGCCTCCTCATGCTGCTGCCAGGTCCAGAGTCTCTCATGGGTCCCTGTACGGCCTCCCATTGCTGCTGTCTCCATCGCCACACTCTGCCATGTGCCACTTTCAGGTCTCCTCACACACTGCTGGTGTGTAGAATTTTTTGACAAAGGGTGCTGGCAGATTACGGGCCTCCTATAGCTGCTGCCAGGCCCCTAATCTGCCATGGGCCCCTATACCGCCTCCTCATGCTGCTGCCAGGTCCAGAGTCTCTCATGGGTCCCTGTACGGCCTCCCATTGCTGCTGTCTCCATCGCCACACTCTGCCATGTGCCACTTTCAGGTCTCCTCACACACTGCTGGTGTGTAGAATTTTTTGACATAGGGTGCTGGCAGATTACGGGCCTCCCATAGCTGCTGCCAGGCCCCTAATCTGCCATAGGCCCCTATATACCGCCTCCTCATGCTGCTGCCAGGTCCAGAGTCTCTCATGGGTCCCTGTATGGCCTCCCATTGCTGCTGTCTCCATCGCCACACTCTGCCATGTGCCACTTTCAGGTCTCCTCACACACTGCTGGTGTGTAGAATTTTTTGACATAGGGTGCTGGCAGATTACGGGCCTCCCATAGCTGCTGCCAGGCCCCTAATCTGCCATGGGCCCCTATATACCGCCTCCTCATGCTGCTGCCAGGTCCACAGTGTCTCATGCCATGTGCCACTTTCAGGTCTCCTCACACTGCTGGTGTGTTGAATTTTTTGACATAGGGTGCTGGCAGATTATGGGCCTCCTATAGCTGCTGCCAGGCCCCTAATCTGCCATAGGCCCCTATATACCACCTCCTCATGCTGCTGCCAGGTCCAGAGTCTCTCATGGGTCCCTGTACGGCCTCCCATTGCTGCTGTCTCCATCGCCACACTCTGCCATGTGCCACTTTCAGGTCTCCTCACACACTGCTGGTGTGTAGAATTTTTTGACATAGGGTGCTGGCAGATTACGGGCCTCCCATAGCTGCTGCCAGGCCCCTAATCTGCCATAGGTCCCTATATACCGCCTTCTCATGCTGCTGCCAGGTCCAGAGTCTCTCATGGGTCCCTGTACGGCCTCCCATTGCTGCTGTCTCCATCGCCACACTCTGCCATGTGCCACTTTCAGGTCTCCTCACACACTGCTGGTGTGTAGAATTTTTTGACATAGGGTGCTGGCAGATTACGGGCCTCCCATAGCTGCTGCCAGGCCCCTAATCTGCCATGGGCCCCTATATACCGCCTCCTCATGCTGCTGCCAGGTCCACAGTGTCTCATGCCATGTGCCACTTTCAGGTCTCCTCACACTGCTGGTGTGTTGAATTTTTTGACATAGGGTGCTGGCAGATTATGGGCCTCCTATAGCTGCTGCCAGGCCCCTAATCTGCCATAGGCCCCTATATACCGCCTCCTCATGCTGCTGCCAGGTCCAGAGTCTCTCATGGGTCCCTGTACGGCCTCCCATTGCTGCTGTCTCCATCGCCACACTCTGCCATGTGCCACTTTCAGGTCTCCTCACACTGCTGGTGGGTTCCATTTTTTGTCATAGGGTGCTGGCAGATTACGGGCCTCCCATTGCTACTGCCAGGCACGTAATCTGCCATGGGCCCCCGTACCGACTCCTCATGCTGTGACGTTGCAACAAGGTGGAATTCAACCCTACATATGTTAGACCGCCTTTACGGACAGCGAAAGGCCATCACAGATTTCCTGATGTTAAAAGCGGATAAAGGTACTCCCTGTGTAACTTAGATGTCAGCCATTGGCAGCTCATGCGTGACACCTGCGCTTGCTCAGGCCCTTTGAGGAGGCCACGCTATTCGTGAGTCGGCAGGACTATGGGATGAACGACGTCATTCCTCTGTTGCACGTCCTGGAACAAATGCTGTTAACAATGGCTGGTCAGGGTGCGGTAGACGTGGCGCACAGATCTCAACGCCACATGACCCCTGTGGGGGCAGGACAGGAAGAAGAGGAGGAGGTAGAGGAGGACATTGGTGCTCAGGAATTATTGAGTGAAATGGGTGGTTTTTCCACTCAGCGGACAGGAGTGGAGGAGCAGGAGCATCTGGTAGAGGAGGAGGAGGAGGAGGAGACAGAGGACCCAGACGCACCGTGGCAGTATGCTGTGGAGATGGAGGCAGGGAGTCCCTCGCATTCCTTGGCACAAATGGCCCATAGCATGCTCGGTTGCTTGCGTAGCGACAGCCGAATAATAACCATCAGACAGAGGGATGACTTTTGGCTGTCCACCTTGTTGGACCCTCGCTACCGTTCAAAAATGGTGGCCTTTTTCACACCTGCTGAGAGGGAGGCCAAAATAACGTACTATAAAATCCACCTATGTAGTCAGCTGGTCTCTGCCTGTCTGCGCCAACGTCCATCCTCAGACACTGTGGGCCCTGTGCGCTCGCGTTCCGCTGCCATGGCAGCAGGGGAGGGGTGGGGTGGTAGGAGCAGTGGCAGCTCCACCAGCAGCGGCTGCCTCAGTCTGCAGTCGATGATGAGTAGCTTTCTTTACCAGCGCAGTGAGGAAACTACTAACCAGCCGCAGCAGCAGCAGCAGCAGCAGCATCAGGTGGACCTGGAGCAGGACCTCAAACAACAGGCTTAGGCCTACTTGGACAGCACCCTGCCAACCGAGGTAGACAATCCCCTTGACTACTGGGCAACGAAACTTGACCTTTGGCCCCAACTAGCTGAATTTGCCCTTGAAAGGCTGTCATGCCCGGCCTGTAGCGTGGCATCGGAGCGCGTGTTTAGTGCGGCAGGAGGTATTGCAACTCCGCGGAGGACACGACTGTCCACCCAAAGTGTGGAGAGACTGACGTTTGTGAAAATGAATCAGGCGTGGATTAGTCTGGATTTCAAACCACCAGTTCCTGACACAACTGACTAAATCCGCCATGAATCATGCCCCAAACATGTGCCACTTTCAGGTCTCCTCACACTGCTGGTGTGTTACATTTTTTGTCATAGGGTGCTGGCAGATTACGGGCCTCCCTTAGCTGCTGCCAGGCCCCTAATCTGCCATGGGCCCCTATACCGCCTCCTCATGCTGCTGCCAGGTCCAGAGTCTCTCATGGGTCCCTGTACGGCCTCCCATTGCTGCTGTCTCCATCGCCACACTCTGCCATGTGCCACTTTCAGGTCTCCTCACACTGCTGGTGTATTCCATTTTTTGTCATAGGGTGCTGGCAGATTACGGGCCTCCCATAGCTGCTGCCAGGCCCCTAATCTGCCATGGGCCCCTATACCGCCTCCTCATGCTGCTGCCAGGTCCAGAGTCTCTCATGGGTCCCTGTACGGCCTCCCATTGCTGCTGTCTCCATCGCCACACTCTGCCATGTGCCACTTTCAGGTCTCCTCACACTGCTGGTGGGTTCCATTTTTTGTCATAGGGTGCTGGCAGATTAAGGGCCTCCCATAGCTGCTGCCAGGCCCCTAATCTGCCATGGGCCCCCGTACCGACTCCTCATGCTGCTGCCAGGCCCGTAATCTGTCATGGGCCCCTGTTGTCGCTTGTTGGCATATTCTGCTCGTTCAGATGCTCCTTCTCCTGCTACTCCTCTTCACGGATTCCGTCAGCAGTCTTTCTTGGAATCCGTTTCCAAGAGACAACAGTTTGCGAGCACGCACCAGACGGTGCAGAAGCTGAACGTCCTCCTGTCCAAGTTGCTGCTGCCAGGCTCGTAATCTGTCATGCGCCCCTGTAACGCCTCCTCATGCTGCTGCCAGGTCCAGAGTGTGTCATGGGCCCCCGTACCGACTCCTCATGCTGCTGCCAGGCCCGTAATCTGTCATGGGCCCCTGTACCGCCTCCCCATGCTGCTGCCAGGTCCAGAGTGTGTCATGGGTCCCTGTACGGCCTCCCATTGCTGCTGCCAGGCCCGTAATCTGCCATGGGCCCCCGTACCGACTCCTCATGCTGCTGCCAGGCCCGTAATCTGCCATGGGCCCCTGTACCGCCTCCTCATGCTGCTGCCAGGTCCAGAGTGTGTCATGGGTCCCTGTACGGCCTCCAAATTGCTGCTGTCTCTATCGCCACACTCTGCCATGTGCCACTTTCAGGTCTCCTCACACTGCTGGTGGTTTCCATTTTTGTCATAGGGTGCTGTATGGCCTCCCATTGCTGCTGCCTCCACCGCCACACTGTGGCTCCACACTCTGGTTTTGGCCCCGTGACTGCCCAAATGAGTGAAGTGTGCGGTGATTCTAAGATCGACGGCACTCATCTGCATGTCATACTGACTGACAGTATTATTTCTCTTCCCCAGCAGACTCCAAGGGCATTTAAATTAAAGGTACAGTGTTCAGCACTAATATTAAGTCTCTCTGAAGCCTAGAAACACCCTTTTTTAAGTTAAATTCACAGCGAATATATTCGACTCGAATCAAAATTTTTCCACGAATTCGCCGAATCAGTCGAATTGAATTTTTGAATACTTCGCTCATCTCTATATGACACCTATTTTCAGATTGATATGCCAAACCAAAAATGCATTTAATAAAGAAGAGCCTGTACCACTATTAGTGATGCTGAATTCAATTCAAGAAGAAAATGCGAATAATAATAATTAACATGTAGAAAAACATATAAATAGAAGCACAGATTTACAAGACATGTACATGCAAGGCAAAAAATACAAATAAAATCGACATTAAACTCACAAAAACAACAATTTATTATGCTTTATATGTAACAAGCAACAAAGGAGTTTGGATGACATGGGTCATATTATAGCACTTAAACCAAAACAAAGAATAATACAAGATGATAATATCAAGCAAATATTGCACAATAGAGAAAAGCAGCATGTAATGATTAATAATTAGTCAATAAGACTCATGAACCACATAAAATATAATACTCAGGCCAAAATGTACAATCATATAAAAAATGTGCACAGTAGAGGGTCGAAGCATGGCATAGTATAGTAAATGGATGAACATATACTGAAAAACTGTTATAAACCTACACACACAGACCCTGGTATCAGAAAGCAAAAGGGCTACACACAGATGACATCACTAGGCAACACATACAAGCTGTTGAGTCATGCCTCTGAAACTGCTATGTTCAAATATGTTTCATTCTGATTGGCTAAATTTTGAAACTGATTTACTGAAACAATTGAGCATGTTTACTTTCCAAAGAGAACTTTTATTTTGCAAAGGAATTTTCACTTGGCTTAGTGAATGTGCTGAAAATGCACTTTGTAGAGAGCACCCAATCACCTGCAAATTAAATGATAAAAACAGGATTATACTGTACAGGGGTGGACTGACAACTCATGGGGCCCCCGGGCAATAGGGGATCATGGGGCCCCTGTGTCCTCGCTCACATTCAAACCACACCTAAAAAAACCTATGAAAGGTACCAGGGGCATCTCTTGGGGCCCTCTAATGACCCTAGGCCCTCGGGCAGTGCCAGAGTGCCCAAATGGTCAGTCCACCCCTGATACTGTATATTAACTTGAGTCATTCAAATAGAAACTTTTTGTTTCTGGAAGGTGATAAAATTTCCTAATTTAACCTAAGAAATAACCTAAGAAATAAATACTTCCTAATGGTCCAAACAGAATAGTGCACCAGCCTCCACCAACTGTTCCATTAAGCTCTCTAAACATGTGCTAGGTAAGTATGGTGACAGGCCGAACTGTGAAGAAAAGCAAAAGAAGGGCGCACTCTCTTCGTGCATTACCATGGTAAAAAATAAATTTATTAAAATGCATAAAAGTGCATACTTACAAACCAAAGGAGATAAAAAGAGAGTCAAAGAGCCAGTGGTAACAGAACCAGATAGCGAGAGACCCTTGATGTGGTAAGCTGACGCGTTTCGGGAGACGCACTCCCTTCTTCAGAGTTAAAGTATTAGACCTGCTGCTCTTGCATTTATAAGGCAATCAATACAATAAGAGAACTGAAACACCCCCCCCTTTATGACATGCCAAAAGGGCGGAACTCACTGAGGTATGCCCACAAAGTGAATCACAAGGAGGAAAGAAAACACCTATAAACGTGTGGTCATACTACAAAAGGCTTGGCATCCACAGCCCTGTATGATACACAATGTAGGTGAATCTATGATACAGTAGCTAGCCCATGATGCATAAAATAAACAACCCATACTGTAATGAATATGAGGATAAAATATACATGGTAACAAATGCATAGTTGAAGGAAGGTCCCTGGATTAAATGCACTCACATGATTCTGGCAATGTTGTAGTGTGCAGATGGAGAGGGGGAAAGTGTGTGAAAAGTTGTAGGAGTAATGGCGTCTGCCATAGCGTGCACACGCTGAGAGCTGTAAAACTGTCATCAATGAATGTGTGTGTGAATAGATGATGGTACTGCGCATGCAAGCCAAACTATACTCAACTATTGAATATTAGCACAAAGAGCTGTCATAAAGTAAAATCATCTGAATGTTTGAAAAATGTCAGAAAGATATTCAAAAGATGTCCTTCCCCACCACAGGGGTTACATACCATAACAATTAGTGTGAAAACATGCTGGGAAGCACCATACTACAAAGAAACAGCACATGCTAATACAAAACAGGGCAGAACTTCCAAAAAATAAAAACACAAATGGGAAGACACCACCAAAGCATGAAAGACCCTAGCAAGGTGAAACCGTGTCACACAGTGAAGTTCAGCTTTTCATTAATACCAGATAGCACAGCTGTCTAACAAGAAAATCTATTTCAGGTCCTGTTTTCAGAAATGATTTCAAAATATGACAGACTCTTCTGTACTTCCTAATATGACCTAAACCAATACGACATATTTTGTAAAAATTGAAAAATTGCTCTAGTGACTCTTGAGGATATGTTCTGCCACTGGGGTGGGTTTTTACCAATGGATGAATGTTGGGATGTGAGTTTGATGTTAGAAATATGTTTTTGTATTCTGGATCTCAATTATTTATTAGTTTGACCCAAATGTATTCTGTGACACAGACATTCTAACATGTACTGTAGATCACTCCCAAAGTGCAGAGGTGATGAATATCTGAATTTGCTCCCTGAGCTGTTTTGAACCTGATGGGGCATGTATCATAAACTGGCAAACTGAATATGAGCCACATGGGTGAAGTTTTGTCCTGTAGTTGGCATGTGGGCCTTAAAAAGTGGCTTCCACAAAATTTGTCCCATAAGCTTGGTGTTCTTCTAGTTGTAAAGGAAAACTTAAAGTGGAGTGTCAGTCAAAATCTAAAAAAATAAAAGTCAACAGCTGCAACAACTGTAGCTGCTGACTTTTAAAAAACAGACACTCACCTGTCCCTAGATCCAGTAGTGTCCTCACTGCAGTCAATTTCACTGGCCATCCTCTCTCCCCGGCCCCGCCATCTTAAGTGTGGGCACCTGGCTGTGATGGCTTCACAGCCGAATGTCCACTGCACATGCGTGAGTAACGCTGCACCTTGTGAATGGTTCTGTAGTCATATGGGAAATGTCACCTGTCGCAGAAGACTACAGGAAGGGAGGGAAGACAAGTCTGCTTCCGGTGACCTAGATTAAAACATTTTTTGTACTCTTTTTTACCACTTTTTTTGTGAATGAGCAGGGGTACTATGTATCCCCTACTAATTCACATGGGGGGGCCAGGATCTCGGCTTCCAGATTCTGATAAGCCCTCCACCTGCAGACCCCCACAACCACTGGCCAGAGTTGTGGGGAAGAGTCCCTTTTCCTCATCAACATGGGGACAAGATGCTTTGGGGTGGAGCCCCCATAAACGTTGAGGGCATGTGCCCTGGTATGGTTCAGGAGGGGTGTGCTAGCTTGTCCCCCCCTTTCCTGGAAGGACCATTGATGACCACTCCAAAAGGGAAGAGGGGTAAAACATTTAGTTTAAGCTGTGTTCATTACTATGCTTTTTCCCCTCCTGCCCCTTCCATTGATATCAATGGAATCACATTAAAATGCATGTCAATGCATATCTTCAATGTGCCTTGCAATCCACTTGGGGCCTATTTACATCACTGAGTTGCATTAACATGCGGTATGCTGTGTATTAATGTGCCTTACATTAATTAAAAATGAATGGGTTGCCAGTGCACCAGAAATACTGCATGTACCATTCTCGGTAGCGTACCACACTATATAGGTGTTGCAGCACAGCAACGCAATACTATTAGCAAGGAGAACTGGGGTGTGATTCAGAATCAATGGAACTGCATTGCACCAACACGTGTAACATGCATTGTCACAACTTGATAGTGAATAGACCCTTTGTATTGAATGTCACTGTGTACCATGATGTATTTGCATACTTTATGATGCATATTGATGTACATGTTAACGCGTGCATGGTGATGCATTGCCATTGATATCGTATAATGTGCTTTACTTACGTAGCATATAGTAGCCAACACGTCATAAAAGTGTATTGAATCTTTAAAATCTCAGTGGATTCCAACAAAATCATGAATTATTTTGTTCCCCCTTTTTTTTTGCTTTCTTCACACTGCTGTCCAACCCTAACCCCTATTTTTTTTAATTTTTTTCTCCAGATTTCCATATTTTCCAGTTACTCATGCCCTTACCTTTTGTCATCATCATGCCTGTAATCAAGAGTAGTCATTTAACCACTTCAATACCGGGCACTTTAACCCCCTTCCTTCCCAGGCCAATTTTCCGCCATTTGTAAACGCTTAAACTTTCACATAAACCAAATAATTTACACGTATTGGGATTTTTTTTTAGCAAAGACATGTAGCAGAATACATTTTGGTATAAATTTATGATGAAATTTGATTTTTAAAATTGTTTTACTGAACATGTTTAATAGCAAAAAGTAAAAAATATAGGGTTGTTTTTTTTTCAATTTGTCGATCTTTTTTTGTTTATAGCGCAAAAAATAAAAAACGCAGAGGTGATCAAATACCAATAAAAAAAGCTCTATTTGTGTGAAAAAATGACATAAATCTCGTTTGGGTGCAGCGCTGCATGACCATGCAATTGTCAGTTAAAGTAACCCAGTGCCGTATCACAAAAAAATGGCCTGGTCAGGAAGGGGGGTAAATCATCTGGAGGGCAAGTGGTTAAAATACAGAAAAACAAGACATGTCATGTTTTTCAAAACACACTGTACTGCAGCATTGAGATGGGAAGAGACATTATCTTTATTATGGGGAACCAGGAAACATGCGTTTTAGTGTGTCAGAATGCATGTGTTAAACAGCAACAGTGTGAATAGACCCTTAAGCTTTTATACTACTCAGAAAGGAATACTGCGTGTATTTTAGTGCGTTATACTATGAATAACAATAAATGTCAAAAAGAAAAACCAAGGAAAACATTTCTTTATTATGTTTCAAAGAAATGTAATTTGCGTGGCAGCTTGGAAAAGAACAACTGTGCTGAAAACATAGAAAAAACAATAAAACAACGTAGCTTTAGATACACTGATCAAAATGTGCACAAGGTATAATCACTGGGGAAGAGTCATCTGTTTGGAGTAAGAAGGATTCAGAACATAGCTATAAAATGCTCAGATACCCGTAGTCATGGTTTCACAAAAAGAGCTCATGCAATTACACTTTTAGAAATTTTTAGATAATTGGGTCTTAGGCTGGCCATACACTATACAAATTTCCCTTAGATTTACCTTCAACTATGTAGTGCAAGAGCCTGCCTAATTGGATACAATTGAAAGTGTTATTAGTTTTGACCTCCTATTATATGGTTTTTGGTAAATCTAAACCAAAAATCTCAAGAAAATTGTAAAATGTATGGCCAGCCTTACTCTGAATAATCTCTCCATTGTTCAACACCAGCCAACACTGAGGATCCTGATGTCAGGGGCAATGTGGGAAGGAAGGGTGGAGAAGCCTGGTATCAGTGGGTTGCTTTACTGAATTGACGAGGTGAGAGTGTCTCTTTGAGTGCCGGTTCACACTGATGCAGTGCAGAATTCGCACAGGTTTCTCTGTGATTCCCACACCGCATCAAAATTGCACCCAGTAAATGAGAATGTGTATGTTAAGTTAATGACACCCTGAAATTGGTTCACAAAATGTGGTGCAATTGCAGAATTGGATCGCATGGATGTGAACACCCATGCGATTCAATTCTAGTGTGGACAAAAGAAGGGTCGTGCACAATTCGGAGCGAATGCGGTGTGATTTGAGCCATATAAAATGTATGGCTCAAGTTGCACCGCACAGAATTGTGGTGCGATTCCTGTGCGAATCACATTTGATGTGCACTAAATAAAAATATAAAATTTTAATTATTTTCTGGAATTATTACAATTTCTATTTAAATAATCTATATCTGCTCCCAAGTTCTATATGAAATAGCAAAAAGCAAGGTGCTGAGGTTAATACCAAGCAAAAACACATTTAGGGTCCTGTCACACGGAGCAGACCTGTTTAGCGGATCCACTTACTCAGCAGGGGATCTCTCCACTGATCCCTGCTGAGCAAGTGGATGACAGCTCTGTTCCCGTTCTGCTGCTGCAGAGCAAATACAGAGCTGCTCGCTCTCCTCAATGGGCGGTCGGACGAAAACGGACCGCCTGTCCGTTTTCATCCGATCCGGTGGACGGAAGGGAAATTGGATCCCCATCTGTCCCTTTTTGGTGGATCGGATGTCAGCGGGTGTAAACAGACACATGTCCGTTTACACCCGCAGCTCCATAGAGGAGAATGGAGGTTCCGATTGGGTCTGCCTGAAAAACGGGCAGGCGGACCCAATCGGGACATCCGTGGGAAAGAGCCCTTATTAAAAGCAGCACATTGAGTCCTCATGCACACTTGACATTTTTACAGCGGCTGTTTTTGGCTTTTGACATTTTTTTCTACAGCCAGTAAACTCCCCAGCATGTTATCCTATGTGTCCATGCACACATGGACTGTAATCAATAGTTTTTGGCTGGAAAAAACCCCCAGGACTAGTGGGTTTCTAGAGGAGTTTTTTAGCTGTAAAAACGATCTTACGCTGAAAACCGAAAAAACGCAGGAACACCCCGCTAATCGCAGCTAAACGCTAATGCAAAAACGCTGGAAAAAGCTGAAAAACTCACGTTTTTAACATGATTTTACACGGTTAAGTTACCAGCATTATCAAAATGTCCAGTGTGCATGGAGCCTTACATGTCAAAAATCACCGATCCACTAGTAGATAGTAACGCAGCAGGTTGAGACACCAGAGGTGATCAGTTGAAGGTACACAGAGACAATGGATGGCCGCCAGGCATGCAGCAGCAGGGACTCCGGCTATAGCAGGGACTCCAGCAGGGGCGGACTGACAACTCATGAGGCCCCCGGGCAATAGAGGATCATGGGGCCCCTGTGTCCTTGCCCAAACTCAAAAAAGCCTATGAAAAAGGTACCAGGGGCATCTAATGGGGCCCCCTACTGACCCCGGGCCCTCGGGCAGTGCCCAAGTTTCCAAATGGTCAGTTCGCCCCTGGACTCCAGTAATATAAGAACCTTATACAGAGTAATCCAGAGATAAGCAAGAGAGTGTTGAGATGGACACTTGCAATGCCGACATTCACAAAAAAAGTGGTAAATTGGCACCTACAGAATAAATAGTGCACATAGGGTAACTCTTGGACAATTGCTTAGAAATCTGATATTCAGACAGGCAGCTATAAAAAACAGAATATCAAATGTTACAAAAGCAAAAGAAGGAAGATTAGAAGCATTTTTATTATTAATAATATTATTTTGCTATTGTGGGAAACACTTTACCGGATTTTGACAAAAAGTTGAACTTTAGTTTAAATAAACTTAGAAACATCACAGCGCTTGATTCATGAATAGTATCAGTCTACTCTTTGTGCATATTCATTTTTTGAAATGAAATAGCACTGTCACAACTTTAGAAAAAATATCCAGATGATGTTGTACATTGTGTTTATTTATTTGGTTCTTTTTTTTTTTTTGCAGACTATGAAAGAACACTATTTTGTCAGAAGTGAATGCCTGATGTAATTTAATACAAATGTGTATTTTTTAATTCCAAAAGGATTTTTTTTTTTGCCCAAAGACTGAAAAAATGTAGAGAAGAGTTGATATTTGCTAGCCAGAATAAAATCTAAAACATTTAATAAACGTATTTGTTGTCTTAGAAACAAGTAACTGATGTTATTTCTAATGAGAACATACAATGAAATTAGATTTTTACTTGTAAGGGTTAAAATCCTCTTTTTTTATTTTTTGCTCCAGGTTAAACATTCAACTAAATAAATTAAACAAGTGTCTATTGTGTATTACATTGGTGGTTGGCTGAGTATTGGAGCTGTTAAATGAAGAAAAGAAGCATGTCAGTTCATTACTGAAGTCAGCTTGCAATGATCTCTCCTATTAGCACAGGCTCTGTCTGGTTCACATGTAGAGAAGTAGAATGGGACCAACGCGTACAATGCAAGCTTCTTCTACCATTACACATATAATACATCAGACTGAAGGAAATCAAAGAGATGTGGACAAAACACCTCGGAAATAGAAAGCATTATTAAACCTGCAGCAGTAAGTCGACAGTCTGGAAAAACACCAGATATTTGTGTAAGGCATCATGGTGATAACTCATTATGTTTTTGGAAATCACCCAACCTTTTACTATTTGTGCACATGGCAGAGAGTGACTGAAAGCAAATAGAATTGCAGGCGTATTTTTTTTTTTTTAGATCGTGTTGATGGGAAGCCCACTGAGTTTTTTAGACAACACCATAGAAAGGCCATTCTTCCCATCTAAACAACTTGCTTTTGTCGTGGGTTTGCAAAACATTAAAGGGAGCTCTTTAATACCAGCCAAGGTTCAAAAAGAAGTTCCGACATTACCACATGTGGATCCAAGCTGTCAGCATGTTTTGTAAGTTCAACCCACTGTTTAATCAGAGGAAAATGCTGCCAAGGTAGACTGCTTAAAAGGGAACTGGTTGAATGGAATTGCTACGCATAGAAGGGGCTACCTATTATGATTGCCATAATATACAAAACAAAACTAACTTGCTCTGTACAATAATACATCTGTTATTTTGGCTGCCATGTTGATGAAATAGGTTTTTATTTAGTATAGCACATACTTAACAAGTTCAAAGTATGCATCTGTATAAATAAATCATCATAATAGCATCAGTGTCACCAATTGTGTCCTTGTAATTCTTCTTGTACTACACTGTTTTGTCCAGGCAGCTGAATTGCATACATAGGTATAGCTAATTAACAGAAGCAGGTAGGCTTACTGCTGTTAGGCAATATAAAGGATGTTCTGCAACAAATCCTAGAAATATGATTTGCCCATACCTTTTTATAAAAAATTTGGGTAAATGGGGGGCACACATTGAATTAGTATGGATGTGTTCAGTTATTATGTCAGAAGCTATCAAATGTCTAAACTCTGATTTGCTTTTTGTTAAATAATTAAAAAAAAATTTCAGCTTAGTGGCCAGGTTGGAGATTGTTATCTTTTTGTTTTAAAGTGGATTTAAAGGCTCAAGGTGTTTTACTTTCATGTATTCTATGCATGAAGGTAAAAAAACTTCTCTGTGCAGCGGCCTCCCAGCCCTTCAATCTTTACCTGAGCCCCCTCCAATCCAGTGACACCCATGACAGCCTCTGCTGTCTGAGGACTCTTCCTCTTCATTGGCTGAGACAGCAGCAGGAGCCCACTGGCTCCCGATTGCTGTCAATCAGAGCCAGTGAGCCAATGAGGAGAGAGCGGGGCCGAGCTGCTGCTCTATGTGTCTTGTGGATGCAAAAAGCAACGGCTTGGGGATGAGCATGCAGCGGTGCCCCCAGGGCAAGCAATTTTTTCTGGAGGAACTGCTTGATGGGGAAGAGCCAGGAGCCCCGGCAGGGACCCAAATAGAGGAGGACCAGGGCTGCTCTGTGCAAAATCACTGCACAGAGCAGGTAAATATAGACATGTTTCTTATTTAACCACTTGAGCACCTGAGGATTTATCCCCCTTAATGATCAGGCCTCTTTTTGCTACTCGGCGCTGCACTAATTCAACTGATAATTGCGCGGTCATGCAATGCTGCACCCAAACGAAATTTACGTCCTTTTTTTCACACAAATAGAGCTTTCTTTTGGTGTAATTTGATCACCTGTGCGCTTTTTATTTTTCACGCTATAAACAAAAAAAGGCCAAAAATTTTGAAGAAAAACAATATTTTTTACTTTCAGCTATAAAAAATATATCGTAAACTCAAAGTTGGTTATAAATTTAGGCCAAAATGTATTCTGCTCCATGTTTTTGGTAAAAAAAATTCCAATAAGTGTATATTGATTGCTTTGTGTGGAAGTTATAGCGTCTACAAACTATGGTATAAATACTGCAATTTACGCCATTTTTCTGCTATACAGCGCTGTGCTAGTTTAATGGACAATTGCGCGGTCATGCAATACGGTACATAAATGAAATTTACATTCTTGTTTTCCCCACAAATTGAGCTTTCTTTCGGTGGTATTCGATCGCCTGTGCGGTTTTTATTTTTTGCGCTATAAAAAAAAGTCTGACAATTTTGAGGGAAAAAAAACAATATTTTGGACTTTTTGCTATAAAACATGTCCAGTAAAAAAAAATGCAAAAATCAAATTTAGTCATAAATTTCTGCCAAAATGCATTCTGCAACATGTCTTTGCTAAAAAAAACCCCAATACGTGTAAATTAATTGGTTTACGTGAAAGTTATAGCGTTTACAAATGGCGGGAAAGATACTGGAATTTTTAATTTTTATTTATACTAATAATGGCGCCGATCAGCGACTTTTGGCGGCAATCAGCGACATATGGCGGTGACCAGCGTCTTATGGCAGGACTGCGGGACAACGGCGGACATTTTGACACTGGGGGGGGGAACTGACTTGGGGTCACTGACATCCCCAGTGACACCAATACAGTGATCAGTGAAAAAAAACCACTGAAACTGTACTAATGTCACTGGGGAGGAAGGGGTTAACATTTTTAGAATTTGCAGTGTAAGGGGAGTGTTTTACTAGGGGGGGGTGTGTACTGGACGGGGGGGGGGGGGGAGGGAGGGGGGAGCTGATCGAGGGAGAGAAACTCTGCAGCTTCTCACAAGCTGTCAGAGAACTGACACAGAACAGGGCTGTGTGTAAACAATGCAGCCCTGCTCTGTGTTAGCAAACACCGGCAATCGCGGGAAAACGGCCGGTAAAAAACGGCCGTGACCCGTCGGCTGACACCCGCTGCTGACACCCGCGGGACAGGTAGGGGGGCGCGCGCCTCGTGCGCGTCCCCTACCTGTTTTGAAGGCAGCCATTTTAAAACGTGCTTTTGCCTACGAGCGCCACCCTGCCACTGTTTATATGCAGTGTCTGGGCGGCAAGTGGTTAAAAAAAAACCCAAAAAAATCCTGAAGCTTTAAATTCACTTTAAACCATGCAGAGTGGCAGGATCTTCAGACCTTTCTAATGCATAGGTATGTGAGCCATTAAATGTACCATAGATGTAACCTTTTACAGCCACTTAGGGTAACCATAGGCTTGGTGAAGTGACTTGCAAAAGGTTATGTTTCCCAGTTTCCACTGGTTAGTTGGTCTTTGCAAATAATTGAAGCATTGGTTGCCACTAAGCAGAGGCTAGCAAAAAGCTCTTCAACTGGCCAGGTCAACCAGCTAAGTAAAAACAAAAGCAAATAAAGCCTAGGAAAATTAAACTAATGTAGCCACCACATCTAAGAACAGGAAAGCTGCATTATAAGCAATTTTATCCTTGGGTTTAGCTGGGAGGTTACTGTGCAAACATTTGTACATGCAAAAATAAATTAGTCATTATTTTTGGTTACCTGTCCACCATGGGAACTCCGAAACAAATGCATGCTCAGTATCAGATTAGTGACTTTTAGAGGCAAGATTTAATGAACATGTCTTTCCAAACATCAGTAAAGCTACCAAACTTCTTTGCAGAATGTTGGAATAGAGTCAATACCCTATTAGCTTATAAGGTACAACCTGGTTTGGAACCAAAAGCATGGGAGGAGATTTAGGGGAAAAAAATAAGAGGTTGCAGACAGTAATTTGAATAGGCTGCCAGCACAACAAAAATCAAACCTGCACTGTTTTCTGTAATGCAGATCACTGCAATATATGGTAGTACATTGCCACATGTTGTGGTGTGCTGCAAAACAGGTGATATGCTTTAGTACATTGAAGTGCCATTGAAAATGAATGGAACCACAATGCACAAACGCATGTAACCTTTGTTGCTGTGTATTGCGGTAATGCACATATTACTGAAATAAAAAGCAAATAACAAAACAGGGCGCACTCTCCTTGTCCATTACCGTAATAATGTGAAATGTATTTAAAAAAGCAAAAGCATACTCACAAGCCAAAAAGGTCATAAAAACTGAGACAAGAAGTCAACGAATGCCAGTCGTGAACAGCATGGGTCCTTGGGTAAAGTGCTAACGCGTTTTGGGAGTCGAAATCCCTTCCTCAGAGCAATAGATCATCTATTGCTCTGAGGAAGTGATTTCAACTCCCAAAACGCGTTAGTACTTTACCCAAGGACCCATGCTGTCCACGACTGGTATTCGTTGACTTCTTGTCTCAGTTTTTATGACCTTTTTGGCTTGTGAGTATGCTTTTTTAAATACATTTCACATTATTACGGTAATGCACAAGCAGAGTGCGCCCTGTTTTGTTCTTTTCTGCTAGCATCAAGATTCCCCGATCTACCAAGGGCGGCACCTCAGCAAGTGCAAGATTCCATTTTGACTGCAGCAAGAGAGATTTGAGTGCTGGTTTCTGGTTACTGTTGGACATATTACTGGAATGCATAGGCATTAATGGGTCATAGGTGTCAGCTCTTAACGTTTATCACATGTGAAGACAGGTATAAGCTTTGTTGTGGGGATATCTAATGGTCATGATGTTCATCAAAAGATGAATTATCAGATAGAGGTGTGTGAAAAAGTCTTTATTTATTACATAGCGCTGTCAATTTATGCAGTACTTTACATATATATTGTACATTCACATCAGTCCCTAACCCTCAAGGGGTGTACAATCTAAGGTCCTGACTTACATTCATACACATACTAGGGCCAACATAGACAGGATTCAGTTAACCTACAATCATGTCTTTGGAGTGTGGAAGGAAACTGGAGTACCTAGAGGAAACCCACACAGGCACAGGGAGAACATACAAACTCCAGGCAGGTGGTGCTGTGGTTGGGATTTGAAGTAATGACCCTAGTGCTGCCAGGTGGAAGTTCTAACCATTTAGCCACTGTGCTGCCCAGTCTTGTGACAAGGCTGTGAATTACTTTTACTTAGCATTTTACTTTTACCTAAAATTAATAGAAGTATATTTAGCATGATTTTGTTGGTTCTGTCTGCTATTTAATTGTAAAATCAAGTCTGTGGCCTGTGAGTACAATGGATGTAATGATTGACAAATATATATTTTAGCCATGATGGTCCTATATAGAGTATTTCTTCTTCTTTTCCCTTTTCCTTCTGATCAGATGTGGTGCTGTTTTCATGCTTCATAAAAGCTGTTCTGTCTCCAGCAATTTTATTAGCAATGTTTTGTGTATACGTCCCACACTTTACATTAAATTAATGGAAACATTTAATTAAATAATGCATCAAGGTAAAAAAGCCTTCTGCGTGCATCTTCCCCCTCAGCACCCCCTCATACTTACCTTAGCCCTATCTCTTTTTTTTTATTTAAATATTTATTAAATTTTTCATATTAATACAAATACCCAAAAAGGGAACCGATTCACATATAAATAGACATTTATAACATTTCTACATTTCCCCTTCTAAAAAACTCTTTTCTTTCCCATCCCCCCGGCCCTTCCCACCCCTCCTCCCCCCTCCTCCCCCTCTGCAGACTCTAACCCGTTCTAATCTCTCGAGGCTTATTAATTTTTAGCTAACATCCTAGTTCATAATTTCCTATATTTCTCTTTCAATCCTGCTTTTTCCCACTTTTCCCATCTCATATAATAAACTCCTATGCTATCTTCCTGCATATGGTATGATCTTTCCATTCTACCTATCTGGTTTACTCTATTAATCCAGTCTTCCTCCTTCGGTACCTCAGTTTTCTGCCAAAACTTGGGTATCAACCCTTTCGCCGCATTTAAGAAGTACCAAACGCCTGAGTTTTTGTATTTATTTACAGATATCTCCACATTATGTAGGAGGCACGTCGTTGGGTCTAACCCTATGTCAATTTCAGTTATTTCTTCAATCAGTTTGACTATTACATTCCAAAAAGCCTGGATTTTCGGACATTCCCACCATATGTGAAACACCGTGCCTATCTCTCCACATCCTCTCCAACACATTTTTGAATTTTCCCCATTCATCTTGTGCTCAACACTCGGTGTAATGTGCCATCGTGTCACACACTTATAATTAATCTCAACCTCTCTCATACTAACATTCTCGTGTATTAATCTAAACATCTTTCTCTGTTTGTCCTCATCAAACCCAACTTCCATATCTCTTTCCCATTTTGTTATAAAACTTAACTTTGTGTTTGTGTCTAGTTCTGTGAGTATTCTATAGGTTTTTGAAATACCGTGCTTCCCATCCCTTCGTGTTTCTAACAGCCTTTCAAACATATTCCACTCCTGTTTTGATCTCAGGGGTTTCGGGAGATTTCCAATAAAACATTTCAATTGATGATATTTCCACTCATCTATTCTAATAAAGATATCTCCCTTCTTCTCTATTAATTCTTTAAGTGATCTCAATTCCCCCTCCACCAGAACATCTCTCAGTTGGGTATCCTCCTTTCTAAACCATCTCCCTGATATCTTATCCTTTCCCGGGGGAAAGTACTCAGTGTTTGTGAGGGGCATTAGTATAGAATTAAATTCCCATTGTTTTTGTGCAAATTGTCCCATACCCTTAAAACATTTAAAGTGTAAATACTTGTGCTTTCTTTAATTCCTCTAAACTGTGCTGGAACCCATATCATCTGACTCAATCTAATTCCACTAAGATCATTTTCAATTGTTGCCCAACTTTTCCCCTTATGGTTAAATGTCCAGTCGTATAATCTTGCTAAAACCACTGCTTTATAATATCTCTTGACATCTGGTAGACCCAATCCCCCTTTCTCTTTAGTCCTACTCAATGTTTCATATGCTATTCTTGGTTTTTTATTCTTCCATATGTATCTTGTTAACATTTTTTTCATTATCTTAAAGAAGGCCTCTGGAATTTTAATTGGTACCATTTGAAATCTATACAATATTTTAGGCATAATTACCATTTTAACTAGGTTTATACGACCTATCCAGGATGGGTTTCCTCCTTCTAGTCTTTTTAAGTCTTCCCTGATCTCGTTTATCAAAGAAATATAGTTTAATCTATACAAGTACTTAGATGAGGCAGTGAGTTTTATTCCTAGGTATTTTATCTCTTTTTCTCTCCATACAAAGGGGAATTCTTTTTGTAGTTTTTCTTTTTCATTCTTTGATATATTAATATTCAAGATCTCTGTTTTCGTTGGATTAATTTTTAGGTTTGATAGTTCACCGTACTCCTTCAGAATCTTCATTATACTTGGGAGAGTTATTCGGGGATTCCCCACATAGAGCAATAAGTCGTCCGCAAAGGCTGCCACTTTATGTTCTATAGTTTCTATCTGAATTCCCTTTACCGCTCCACTGTTCCTTATTATTGACAACAGAGGTTCGAGTGACAATACATATAGTAAAGGGGACAGTGGGCAACCCTGTCTTGTTCCATTAGACATTCCAATGGGTTCTGATCTCTCCCCATTTACCGTGATGATTGCAGTAGGCTCCCTATATAATTTACTTATCCACTCACGCATTCTATCACCTATCCCCAGCACTTTTAAGTTGTCCATCATAAAGCCCCAGTCCACTCTATCAAATGCCTTCTCTGCGTCAATTGACAAGAGCACCACCGGGGCTTTCCCTTTTCTACTTTTCTACTTTTCTGAATAAGCATCAGGGTTCTCAAGCCATTATCTCTACCCTCTCTCCCAGGTACGAAGCCCACCTGATCTCCATGGATCCATTCAGACATTAGATCTTTCAACCTGTTTGCTAAAACCTTTGCATACAGTTTGGTATCTGTGTTCAATAATGAAATAGGTCTATAGCTGGAGCACTGAGATGGGTCTTTTCCCTCCTTATGAATAAGTACTACGTGGGCCTGTAAAGATTCTCTCCTCACTTCCATCCCACCTCCCAGAGCATTCATATACTTTTCCAGCTTGGGTAACAACACTTCACTAAATTTCTTATAGTACTTAACTGTATAGCCAGCCGGGCCTGGGCTTTTCCCCCCCCCTGTGCTTCTTAATGCTGTTTTAATTTCTTCCTGGGAAATTTCCACGTCCAAGGAGTTCAACTGAGCTTCACTTAGTTTTGGTAATCCCGCGTTTTTTAAATATATCAACTTTTTTTTCGTTGATTCCCTCTTGAACTTCTTTTAGAGGACCTTGGGGACTAATATTATATAGCTTTCTGTAATACTCCGTAAACACTTTAATAATCTCTTTAGTTGAGTGGGCCAACTCCCCCTTAGGACTTTTTATCTTTTCTATATAGTTCCTATTTTTCTTTTTATTCAAAGCTCTCATTAGATATTTTCCTGGTCTATCTCTCCATCTATATCTCTCATTTAAAACCCTGTTGTATACTCTTCTCTTCTCCTCATCCATCAACCTCTCTAGCTCTTCTTTTTTATCCATTAACTTCTGTCTTGTATCTTTTGTTATTTTCTTTTTATGGATCTGCTCCAGGTCCAGTATTTCTTTTAGAAGCCCACTGACCCTCTCTCTTCTTTCTTTTTTCTTCCTTGCTCCTGCCGCAATCAAGATTCCTCTTATAAATACCTTGTGGCTTTCCCAGACTGTAGCTATCGATACTTCCTCTGTTTCGTTCTCCTTAAAGTATACCTTAATCTCTTTCTCGATTTTCTGAACTAAGTCCTCATCCAGAAGAAGAGCCTCATTTAACCTCCACCCTAATCCTCCAGTCCACCTTCTTCCCCATCCCATTTTCATTACGACCGGGGCATGATCCGAGAACGTTCTTGTCTCTATGTCGATTTTAACCAGATGTTCTATAAGTTGATGGTCTATTAAGATGTAATCTAATCTCGAGTATATCTCGTGTGCATTAGAGAAGAAGGTATAGTCTCTGTCTTTCATATGCATTATTCTCCAGATGTCCACTAGTTGATATTCATGCATCACTTTTTTCAAAGCTCTCAGAGACCTACTCCCCTCTCTTTGCACAGAGGAGGTATTATCCTTTTGTGGGTCCATACAGAAATTTAAGTCTCCTGCAACTATCAAACGGGCCTTTTTTAAACTCCATTAATTTTTTCAACAGAACCTTCATATACATCTCCGGGTTTTTATTAGGGCAGTATATATTGGCTAAAGTACACTCAATCCCCTGAAGTTTACCTTTTAAGAATAAAAATCTCCCCTCCGGATCGGTTCTTCTGTCCTCTAGCTCAAATCTCATATTCTTTGCCAAACCTATTGCAACCCCTTTTGCTCTTTTAATTGGAGAGTCTGCATAATACCATATTGGATAATATTTAGATTTCAATTTCACATTTGCCTCTATCTCAAAATGCGTCTCCTGTAAAAATACCACTGACGTTGCCCTATGATGTAACTCCTTAAACAACTTAAATCTCTTCCCCGGACAACTCAACCCGTTCACATTATAGGTTATAAACTGTATTTCTTCCATCCTTCCCAATTCGCTCCATCGCTCTTCCAAATTGCCTCTTCCTCTTTATCCCTTCTGTCCTGCAGAGTATTAACCCAATACCTCCACCCCTCCCTCCCTCCAACCCAACTCCCATCCCCCCCCTCCCCCCATCCCTCGATCTTTTTTTCCCCCCTACCCATATTTAGGCTTGAATACTGCCTATAAATCATTTGTGGATCTATTTCCACCACTGATTTGATGCTTTGGGCGTAAGCTCCACCCATGGCCGCCTAACCTCTCCTTCGACCTCCCCAGATCCCCTCTCTCTATCCACAGAATAATACAAGAATCTCTACTTCCCCCCTCACCCGAAGCTCCCAAGGGACCACCACTTCAACAAAGGTAGGGCCTGGGGGGTCGAGAGAGAAAAAAATAAATAAATAAATAAATATTTTTCTTAATTTTCCCTCCCCTCTCTCCCCACCCCTGGGCCTCCTCTCCCCCGGACCCGCTGCCAGTCCTCTTTTCTTGTATCTTCTGTTTCCCTTCTTTCTTTTTCTTCTTCTTCCCACCCCACTATCGCCATTCTTTGCAGTTTCAGTCTGTCACAGAAATCCCTCAGTTCCTCCGGGTATCTCAAATATGCTGTTACGCCATTTTTCCAGCCAATTAAACAAGCTGGGGTACCCCATCTATACTGAACGTTCTGTTTTCTCATTTGTTCCAACAAGGGTCTCAGGGATCTCCTTCTCCATAGGGTCTCTGGTGTTAGGTCCGCATAAATTTGGATATTTAAGTCTCCATACTTAATTAATGATCTTCCTTTAATCTACCTCCATATCTCATCTTTGACCCCAAATTTTTGGAACTGGACCACTGTATCTCTTGATCTTTCCTTCTCCGCAGCTTGATTAAACTTTCCTATTCTAAACACTCCATCCAATTTAATCCCGTCTGTTTCAGGTCTGTCTCTTATGGAGTTTAGAATTTTTACAACTAGGTCAAATAGTGATTCCCCTTTTACTTGCTCTGGAATTCCTCGGACTCTAAGGTTGCATCTTCTTTCCTTATTTTCTTGAACTTCCATCCTATAGAGCAATTTTTTCTGGGTATTCTCCAAGTAAGTTATTTTTTTCTCTAGATTATCTATGGTTTGGGCCTGGTTTTTAACTTTTTCCTCTGTTTCTTCCACTCTCGATAGCAAATGTCCTAGATCATTCCGCACAACTGTCATTTCTTGCTTTATCATTTTTTCCAAATTTTGAAACATTTCTATCATCTCCTTTTTATTTGGTGCTTGTAGTTCACTGTCTAATTCTTTTTTTTCCAGGCCCTCTGTTGTTAGGTGGCTGCAGCTACTATTCATACCCATTGATAATCTAGGACTGTTTCCCAGAGAAATGTCCATTTCCCCTTTTGCACTTGCACTTTGGGCCCTTTCTGGCGTAATGTTTCCTTGCGACGTAAATTTCTTTATCGTACCTGTTTGAGACCCTTTGGGCCCTTTTCCCTTAGGACCTTTGTTCTTCATTTCCTCTAAATCTCTGATTTCTTCTCTTATTCTCAAGATAAAATTATATCAGTCCTTTAATTTGTACACCAGACCAAGCCTGCTGTTTTCCCTTATATTTTTACTCTCCTCGGACACCTGGAGCTCTTCTCATCTTCTCTTTCTTAGCCCAGGGAATCCTCCCCTCCTCTCCTTCACCCCTAGATTTCCCATATCACTCGGGGTTCCCCCATACGATAAGCCCCCAGCAGCTCTCACTCACCCTTCTTCTTCTCCAAGCAGTGGCTCCGAGCTTAAGGGATAGGGCTTTCACAGCAGCTCAGTCCAAGGGGGGATTCCTCTGGGTTTCACTCCTCTCCTCGTGTCCTTTGTCCAAGATCATCCCAAGAAAGAAGGGTAGCTCTCTTCACTCTATTGGGTCACTCAGACCCAGGGTCCTTTCCTCAAGAGTCCTCCACAGCCGGGCCCCCACTCCCAACAACTTCACTCCTCTTCCAATCCTGTAATGCAGGGGGGAGCCGGCATGTCACTGCCGCTCTGACAGGGAACCGGCCGGCGTCTCTGCCTCCCAGTAATGCTTCCAGTCCTGTAATGCAGGGGGGAGCCGGCGTGTCACTGCCGCTCTGACAGGGAACCGGCCGGCGTCTCTGCCTCCCAGTAATGCTTTGCGGCGAGCGGCGAGCTCATACCGCCCTGCTTCGATTCCCGGCAACCCGACAGCTGCACTGGAATCTCCGCAGCGTGTTCTCCTCCCGGAGGTCCGTGCCCGCTCTCCTCTCCCTTCACCGCGCCAGTCTCTCCCCGCTTGGAGCCCTCCTCAGTCAGGTAGGGCTTCTCTTCATGAGGGTCTCGGGAGGGTCGGTTTGGAGGTTATCGGAGAGCACTCACATCGTGCTCTCCGTCGCCACCATGTTTAGGCTCCACCCCGGAGACCTTAGCCCTATCTCGATCCAGGGATGTACATGAGAGCGGCAACTCTCCTAATTCTTTCTCTCTTCATTGGCTCACACAGAAGCGGGAGCAATTGGCTCCTACTGCTGCCAATCACAGCTAGTGAGCCAATGAGGAGAGCACAGGGGGAGCTCTCTGTAAGAATGGGCAATGTCCAGTCACAGAAGCACAGCTTGGGAGTAAGCCTGTTCAAGTGCCCCCATAGTAAGATGCTTGCTTATTGGGGGCACTCAGCAGGGTGGAGTAACCAGGAGCACCAGCGGGGGACCTAAAAAGATGAAGGATTGGGGCTGCTTTGTGCAAAACCATTGCGCAGAGCACGTAAGTATAACACGTTTTTATTATTTTTATTACAACCTTTAAAAACACTTTAATTGTTATCCCTTCACCCTATGGTCACTGGTTTTACTACAGTTTTATCTAGTATCCTTCCCTTTCTACTATGCAATTTCCTCATTCCTCCTCCTTCCTAAATTCCTGCTATCCTTTTTGCTAGATATGCATTGAGGTTAGGAAGGAAATATTCCTTTTGGCCACTACAAATACCAATATCTGTCTTATCTTATTGTTTTCCTGAACTTTCTTTAAATGTAACTCCACTTTCTTGGGAAAAAATAGCAAAGAAAATAGTAATATAGTGTATACCATATACAATTTCAAAATATTAATATAGCGTATGCAATTGTGACACGTCATATTGTAATTGAATATTATTAAAAATTACCTTTCCATTTCAATCTGCAGCACTGTAATTTTCTGTAAAATGCAATGCAATATGGCCACCTGGAGGCATTCTGTACACAAATGGTGTACATAATGCCCTCCCCCCCAGATATGTAATTTCCTGCTTGTGTAATTGGCTTACTGATTTTCCCAGTAGTCTGCACTAGGAATCAAGTTAGACTTTGGGCATCCCCTACAACAAAAATGTCCTTTTTGGTGAGATACTCTCAAAGGAATATCACATCTAAAGGGATGCAGACCCTGCAGTTTTCCTCATTAGAGACCTGTAGGTGCAGCAGCTGATTGATAATTATAAAACCACTCCCATACAGATTCAGTCTGCTCATGGACACAGACAAACAAACATCTACTTCTTCAGAATAACAAAAGGTAGGAATCTGCAACAAAGTTTGTTAATGTAATAGCTCACCCAGGGGGGAATATTTTTTTCTCAACAAAAGTGGAGTTACTATATAAGCAGTAAAAATGTTTGTGGATGCAGAGTGTTTGTTGCGTTAAGCTTCTGTATCTGATGAAGATTGTCTAGAGTATTTGTCCAGGCATACAGGCCAGGCAGAGAGGTCTCAAAAAGGGATGTCACTATTATGTAACACCCTCCTAGTTACACTAGGGGGAGTTAGAATCCGTAATGTTAGTCAGGAGCTGCTAGCAGCTCAGTTGTAATAGCCAGAGGGGTCAAATTTGGGTGAGGGCTGAGAGACTCTGCAGGCCAGCCTCTCTGGAATTCCTCCCCAACCCCCCCCACGCTCCAAGGTTCTCAATGAGGGCCTTGGAGGCAGTGGGTGGATCTGATGAAGAGTAGCTGGCTGCATCTCTTTAGGGACTTCAGTCATTCCACAACAGGAGGCTTGGCAAGGGGCTGGACTCCTTAAAAGGTGTAAGAGTCTGCTCAGTAGGAGGTGTGAGAGGAGATTGGGGAGAAGGTATTGGAAAGTAAAGGAGGAGGCTGGTGGAGGAGGACTGCCAGGAGGCCCACTGGGATGGGGCCTGCCTACAAGCCTGTTTCTGGAGAGGAGGAAGACTCACAACTTATTAGTCCCCTGGGAAAGGATCCTCTGTGTGGCAGGAAGAAGCCGTCCAGCTATCAAGCCTGGTAGCTTCAGCCATCCAGAAGCTGTACAGGAGAACACCCTGAGTGAGTATGAGTACACCTACACCCCCTGGGCACATAGGGGAAGGAGCACTCTGGTGGGAAACCAGAATAGCCCCCTTTAGTGAATGTGCACCTACTAAAGGGAACAGGAGCCAGATCCCCTGCTCAGGAGAGGAAAGACTACCTACAGACTGCTGCAGAAGAGGAGTTCATCTGGGGTACTACAACTGGAGTTGCTGGCTAGCAGTCCAGCAGTGACTGTGTGGCTTGAAGGAGGAGAAGAGGAGATGTTGGGGATAGAGATAGTCAGGTGGAGCTGTACAGAGCACCCTGAGTGAGTACACCTGCAACCCCTGGGCAAATTGGGGAAGGAGCACTTTGGTGGGCAACCAAATTGGCCCCCTTGCTAGTGACTGTCCACCTTATAAAAGGGAACAAGATCTAGGTCCCCTGCTCAGGATTAGAAAGAGATTTTGTCTTTTGGAGGTGCTGTCTAGCCCTCCAACCATGCTGTCTAAGCTTTAAAGGAGAAAGTGTATACAGTCAATAAGTTGTCCTCAAAGTTCAGTCCATTGGGCATCCTATACAAACCTGTTCCCTATCCAAGTTTAAATTCCCTAAATAAAAAAACAAAATCAACGCTCAAGTCCTGATTTCTTGTCTGTGGATGAACGCTCATTGACTAGCTGTGCAGGGCTATAGGGGGAAACAAATTCCACAGCAACCCCCAAGGGGGTAGTGCTACAATTACAATAACTGGAGTCAGAATAAAGGTTTTTCTTGTTTTATATCGCTCACTGTAGTAAGGAAGGTGAGCTTAGCCTGCTTTCTCACCCTATGGGTACATTCACAGTGTGAGCATTGACTGAAGTTTTTCTGCACTGGATAAACACCAGTCACCGCAACGGCACATAGAAATCACACATTGCACTGCTCCGTAGCCACAACTCACTTCAGGGCAAAACTGCCAGCTGTCTGCATGCTAAAATGGAGCTTTTTAGGGTACGAGCTGTATAAACAAGCCCTAAATGTTTACTTATGATAACCAAATGCTCTGTTGTCCTTTTTAATAAAGATTCAATATCTGTTATAAAGTATATTGGTGATACATTCCAAATACTGGATTTAATAAAAATATTTACAGTGAATTTATGAAAGCTTGTGCCTTAATCAACCCTCTACCCAGAAGTAAGCAACACAGTGTGAAACAAATGAATATAATATTTTGTATTTTTGCTTCCTTTTTATTGTATGGTGTAAGTGTGCATTTTCCATACACATGCTGTGTTTTTATTATATTTTGCTTCACAGTTACATTCCTTAACAAAATAATATTGTTTTTTTGTCTATTCTTCAACTGAGAGTTTTCCCACTGCCTTTAACTTACAATCTCAATTCATACAGCGTCTCCTGTTTATATCTGACATTGTTCTGTGGGGGGATTTGCTGAGCTAAGAAACAATCCAGGCCTTTCCTTTATAATGTGAATGGCAAATTTCCCTGTCTGTTTATGTTATGTACACATATAGTGATCTGATTACATTTCTCACATTGCATCATGCCCTTACACTCTAGCTGATTCCCATTTATGTCCGGGCTGGACTGTTTGACCTCAGATCTGTAACGGTTATTGAATAAACTGAAATCTGCACAAGGTTCTTTGTTTTGCATCTTGTGGTTAATACATCATGAATTTGAATAATCCAGTGCTGTGCTTAAAATGCATATACTGTATACAGAATAATGATGATGACCCTTATTACCATCATCATTAACACTCATACAGAGGTGAAACTCAAAAAATTAGAATATCGTGCAAATGTTCATTTATTTCAGTAATTCAACTTAAAAGGTGAAACTAATATATGAGATAGACTCATTACATGCAAAGCAAGATAGTTCAAGCCGTGATTTGCCATAATTGTGATGATTATGGCTTACAGCTCATGAAAACCGCAAATCCACAATCTCAGAAAATTAGAATATTACATGCAATCAATAAAACAAGGATTGTACATAGAACAATATCAGACCTCTGAAAAGTATAAGCATGCATATATACTCAGTACTTGGTTTGGGCCCCTTTTGCAGCAATTACTGCCTCAATGCGGCGTGGCATGGAAGCTATCAGCCTGTGGCACTGCTGAGGTGTTATGGAAGACCAGGATGCTTCAATAGCGGCCTTCAGCTCTTCTGCATTGTTTGGTCTCATGTCCTCTCATCTTTCTCTTGGCAATGCCCCATAGATTCTCTATGGGGTTCAGGTCAGGCGAGTTTGCTGGCCAATCAAGCACAGTAATCCCACGGTCATTGAACCAGGTTTTGGTGCTTTTGGCAGTGTAGACAGGTGCCAAGTCCTGCTGGAAAATGAAGTCAGCATCCCCATAAAGCTCATCTGTGGAAGGAAGCATGAAGTGCTCCAAAATCTCCTGGTAGACGGCTGCATTGACCCTGGACTTAATGAAGCACAGTGGACCAACACCAGCAGATGACATGGCTCCCCAAATCAACACAGACTGTGGAAAATTCACACTGGACTTCAAGCATCTTGCAGTGCGTGCCTCTCCATTCTTCCTTCATACTCTGGGTCCTTGGTTTCCAAATGAGACACAAAAGTTGCTCTCATCAGAAAAGAGGACTTTGGACCACTGAGCAACAGACCAGGTCTGTTTTTCTTTAGCCCAGGTAAGATGCTTCTGACGTTGTTTGTTGTTCAGGATCGGCTTGACAACAGGAATACGACATTTGAAGCCCATGTCCAGGATCTGTCTGTGTGTGGTGGCTTTTGATGCACTGACTCCAGCCTCAGTCCACTCCTTGCGAAAGTTCCCAACACTTTTGAATGGCCTTTTCCTGACAATCCTCTCCAGGCTGTGGTCATCCCTGCTGCTTGTGCACCTTTTTCTTCCACACTTTTCCTTTCCACATAATTTTCTATTAATGTGCTTTGATACATCACTTTGGGAACATCCAAATTCTTTTGCAATTACCTTTTGAGGCTTTCCCTCCTTATGGAGGGTGTCAATAATGGTTTTCTGCACAACTGTCAGGTCAGCAGTCTTTCCCATGATTATGATTCTTACTGAACCAGCCTGAGAGACCATTTAAAGCTGCGGTCCTCAAACTTTTTAAACAGGGGCCCAGTTCACTGTCCCTCAGACCGTTGGAGGGCAGGACTATAGTTTAAAAAAAAAAAACCTATGAACAAATGTGGACACAGTACAGGAGATGACCAGAGACTGCAGACATAGTACATGAGATGACCAGAGACTGCGACATACAACGGAATACTGAGCCGGCAGCTCCATAAGATGCACAGACATTTCCCCCCAAGTGTGTCTTATGGAGCGAAATATACGGTAAATGCAGGACACCTTGCTGGGTCAGATCTGTGTACAATGTAAAGAGAGAGAGAGGGGGAGAGATAAGGAGGGGCGAGAGAGAGGAGGGGGGGTAGAGAGAGAGGAGGGGTGTGGGGGGAGGGAGAGAGAGAGGGGAGGGGGGGGAGAGAGAGAGGAGGGGGAGGGGGAGAGAGAAAGAGGAGGGGGGGAGAGAGAAAGAGGAGGGGGAGGGGGGGGAGAGAGAGAGGGGATGGGGAGAGAGAGGAGGGGGGAGAGGAGGGGGTGAGGGGGAGAGAGAGGAGGGGGAGAGAGGAGGGGGAGAGAGAGAGGAGGGGAGAGAGAGAGAGGAAGGGGGGGAGGAGGGAGAGGGAGAGAGGAGAGAGGGGGAGAAAGAGGGGAGGGAGGAGATCAATCATCTATTGCACTTATCTAGGGTCCGTGGCCGTGATACCCAACATGCAGCGATGGAGTCTCCTCTCTTGCTCCCCCTCTTCATGGTCAGCTCTAGGCTCCGCCCTCCGGCTTTGACGGTTGCATGCACTGATCAGAATAGATGGCCGGCTGGCTGCAGAGAGGCCAGGTGAGTGGTGCGGGTTCATAAGTCGAGCCCACCTTCCCCTGTTCTAAAATTGCTGATTCCGCCCTCCTGCCTCCCGCCCGAGCCCTGCCAAGCTCTCCAGACTGCGGCAGATACGCCCCTGCCCGGCGGGCCGGATAAATGTCCTCGGCGGGCTGCATGTGGCCAGCGGGCAGTAGTTTGAGGACCCCTGATTTAAAGGCTCAGAAACCCTTTGCAGGTGTTATGGCTTAATTAGCTGATTAGAGTGGGACACTTTGAGCCTAGAATATTGCACCTTTTCACAATATTCTCATTTTCTGAGATTGTGGCTTTGGGGTTTTCATGAGCTGTAAGCCATAATCATCACAATTATGACAAATCACGGCTTGAACTATCTTGCTTTGCATGTAATGAGTCTATCTCATATATTAGTTTCACCTTTTAAGTTGCATTACTGAAATAAATTAACTTTTGTAAGATATTCTAATTTTTCGAGTTTCACCTGTATATACAGAAAACTAAAGTCACTTAAAGGGGAAATGTATCCCCCACCTCCTTCCCCACCTGTGTTGTTCTTTGCTCTTTCACCTATTACCTAATTTCCTGAGATATCGTTAAAGCACATACTCACACATACATCAAATTCAGAGTTCTACTGCTGTCATCTGCCAAACAGGGGCGGACTGACCATTTGAAAACTAGGGCACTGCCCGAGGGCCCGGGGTCAGTAGGGGGCCCCATGAGATGCCCCTGGTACCTATTTCATAGGCTTTTTTGAGTTTGGGCAAGGACACAGGGGCCCCATGATCCCCTATTGCCCGGGGGGCCCATGAGTTGTCAGTCCGCCCCTGCTGCCAAAGACCTTCTCACGCTGGGTCTCATGCCACCATCCTCTTTATTTACATCATCACGGGCTGGCTATCTCTTCTGGATTCTTGCAGCCAAATGCTAATGACGCCAACATGTGTAGTCTATTTTAGATTGCCTTGAAAATTCCTGGGATATGTGATGTAAGTATCCCCAGAAGCATCAGGTAGCATCATTCTCACTTAAGCGAGAAAGGTGATAGGATGAAGTGCTGTCCCCCCCCCCCCCCAAAAATAATGGTGTCTGAAATTTCTTGAAAGAAGTTGGGTAAGAGAAATATTATTTATAAAGAAAATGAACTTAACATGCAGTATATGTATGTTTGTTAAAAGATGTGACATTATTTAAAGCGGTAGTAAACAGCAAAAAAAAAAAAATTCAAAAAAAATCTCACTGCAAGCTAAGAGCATAATGTGCTAGTATGTCGCACCTTATGAATGACTCACCTGAAAACGAAGCCCTCCGGCGGAGTACTGTTATGGCTCCCCAAGGTTGCAATCTTCCTCCCGTCTTTCTTTCGGGTTCCCGAGTTGCGGCCATTTGATAGGCTGGGCCGCGATGTCATCACTCCCGCGCATATGTGCATGCTGTCCATTGAGAGTGCAGTGCACATGCGCCAGTGACATCACCGGCGCTTTTAGAATAAATATCTCCTAAACAGTGCACATTTAGGAGATATTTACAGTACTTACAGGTAAGCCTCATTAAAGGCTTACCTGTAGATAAAACATGAAAAAAGGAGTTTGCTTACACTATAACTCCAAATATGATACCATGTTACCATGTATGCATACTTTTAGACAAAAGTTTCTAATTCATCAAACTATATTTGATGAATTGAGACATCAAATATGTTAACTTTGTTTGCTTGTTATCTCATGATTATTTTCTTATCAAAAACTAAATGTACATAAAATACTGTATAGGTGATACATTTTTACACATTTAACTGAATTAACTATTTAATCACCACAATCCTTTATTTCTAATAAATCATTATTTTATCATATGATTCATTATCGCAGGGCTGTGTCACTAGCATCAACCCACCAGCAATAGGATCGCTAATTAAAGAACTACCATCTTCTGCTATGACATTGCCGAATTGCTGTCCAAAAAGCTGCAGAATCTCACTTGTTAAATTGGAAAGCAATGATGAAGAGATGTACGGTATTGCTGGTTTGGCTAAATATGGAGACATGGTGTAAGATGATGTGAGTGCCCTCTCTTACTGTTTCTGTTGCTGACAAGTCAATACCAGTAGCAGGTTCTGGTGTGAGATGGAACTTAATTCCATGTGAAAAGGCTCCTTCTTCTGCTTTCCTCAACATACATCACACAGTGAAAACCAGACAAAAAGTAACAGAAACCTGTATCCAGACTATACACGACATAGTATTTACATATTCAGAAATGCAGTAAACGCCTTCATTTACCTCTACAACTATAGGTATTGTAAAGAAATTTGTTTTCAAATTCAACAACAGAAGTACATTATATTCATTATATTCTGAAGCCTTTTTCAGTTCTGTAGCCTGTTTTGAGCCTGTTGTATATTAGATCTGAGGTCTTTCTGCTTAAAATAGAGTAAAAATCTTTGTGAATAGAGGAGAGTTGATCAAGGAGTGCAATGCACATTGGCACAGCACATCACCATCCTTTATTAATGTATGAGGCTCTTTTTTAAGCAGTACAGCCATACCTTTATAAGATTAGCAACAAAGGTATAGTACAAAAATATCACATATATTGTATTAAAATAGTTATATTAATATAATAAAGCATTCAAATTTTTATAATAGGTTCATGCTAGTCACACTGCATGTCACGTATACATTCCTTCAAACCATATTGAACAGTGACTGAAAATAATGTACTGCATACTACAGTAAGTAGGATTTCAGTTAAGTTTTATTTATTTTAATCAAATGCTCAGACAGGGTGATAAGCACCCAAACTGAACAGCTTTTGATATTGAATATCCTATGATATTGGGGTTGGTTTACTGAAACTGGAGAGTGCAAAATCTGGAAACCAATCAGCTTCCAGTTTTTCTGTTAAAGCGTAATTGAACAAGCTGAAGTTAGAAGCTGATTGGTTTCTATGCAGAGCTGCACCAGACTTTGCATTCTCCAGTTTTAGTAAATCAATCCCATTGTGTTTGAGTTTTCAGTTCTACTATAGTGATTGTAAAGATGTCTCATATTATCCAGTTGATTCTGTGTTATAGGCGATGCAGTAGAAGTGAAAATCAATAGCATTGTGGTAGCAATGTAACTAAAAATTATAGGGCCCTATATGAAAAATTAGTGGGGCCCCTAACAGTGGCCTGTGGTGTACCAATCACCTCCAATTATTAAACTTGGCACTTATGGTTAGAGGTAGGCTCTAGTGGTGCTGCTAATGTTACCCTTATTCGGTGGTATACAGTAAATTGTAATTCAGCATTAATACGTTTTAACAAGGTGATTAGAGATGAGCGAATTATTCAAAAATTCGATTCGGCTGATTCGCCGAATTCGCGGAATAAATTCGATTCGAGGCGAATATATTCGCTGCGAATTTAACGTGTAAAAAGGGTGTTTCTAGGCTTCAGAGAGCCTTTATATTAGTGCAGAACACTGTACCTTTAATTTAAATGCCCTTGGAGTCTGCTGGGGAAGAGAAATAATACTGTCAGTTTGTATGACATGCAGATGAGTGCCGTCGATCTTAGAATCACCGCACACTTCACTCATTTGGGCAGTCACGGGGCCAAAACCAGAGTGTGGAGCCACAGTGTGGCGGTGGAGGCAGCAGCAATGGGAGGCCATACAGCACCCTATGACAAAATGGAACCCACCAGCAGTGTGAGGAGACCTGAAAGTGGCACATGGCAGAGTGTGGCGATGGAGACAGCAGCAATGGGAGGCCGTACAGGGACCCATGACACACTCTGGACCTGGCAGCAGCATGAGGAGGCGGTACAGGGGCCCATGACAGATTACGGGCCTGGCAGCAGCATGAGGAGTCGGTACGGGGGCCCATGGCAGATTACGGGCCTGGCAGCAGCAATGGGAGGCCATACAGCACCCTATGACAAAATGGAACCCACCAGCAGTGTGAGGAGACCTGAAAGTGGCACATGGCAGAGTGTGGCGATGGAGACAGCAGCAATAGGAGGCTGTACAGGGACCCATGACACACTCTGGACCTGGCAGCAGCATGAGGAGGCGGTACAGGGGCCCATGACAGATTACGGGCCTGGCAGCAGCATGAGGAGTCGGTACGGGGGCCCATGGCAGATTGCGGGCCTGGCAGCAGCAATGGGAGGCCATACAGCACCCTATGACAAAATGGAACCCACCAGCAGTGTGAGGAGACCTGAAAGTGGCACATGGCAGAGTGTGGCGATGGAGACAGCAGCAATGGGAGGCCGTACAGGGACCCATGACACACTCTGGACCTGGCAGCAGCATGAGGAGGCGGTACAGGGGCCCATGACAGATTACGGGCCTGGCAGCAGCATGAGGAGTCGGTACGGGGGCCCATGGCAGATTACGGGCCTGGCAGCAGCAATGGGAGGCCATACAGCACCCTATGACAAAATGGAACCCACCAGCAGTGTGAGGAGACCTGAAAGTGGCACATGGCAGAGTGTGGCGATGGAGACAGCAGCAATGGGAGGCCGTACAGGGACCCATGACACACTCTGGACCTGGCAGCAGCATGAGGAGGCGGTACAGGGGCCCATGACAGATTACGGGCCTGGCAGCAGCATGAGGAGTCGGTACGGGGGCCCATGGCAGATTACGGGCCTGGCAGCAGCAATGGGAGGCCATACAGCACCCTATGACAAAATGGAACCCACCAGCAGTGTGAGGAGACCTGAAAGTGGCACATGGCAGAGTGTGGCGATGGAGACAGCAGCAATGGGAGGCCGTACAGGGACCCATGACACACTCTGGACCTGGCAGCAGCATGAGGAGGCGGTACAGGGGCCCATGACAGATTATGGGCCTGGCAGCAGCATGAGGAGTCGGTACGGGGGCCCATGGCAGATTACGGGCCTGGCAGCAGCAATGGGAGGCCATACAGCACCCTATGACAAAATGGAACCCACCAGCAGTGTGAGGAGACCTGAAAGTGGCACATGGCAGAGTGTGGCGATGGAGACAGCAGCAATGGGAGGCCGTACAGGGACCCATGACACACTCTGGACCTGGCAGCAGCATGAGGAGGCAGTACAGGGGCCCATGACAGATTACGGGCCTGGCAGCAGCATGAGGAGTCGGTACGGGGGCCCATGGCAGATTACGGGCCTGGCAGCAGCAATGGGAGGCCATACAGCACCCTATGACAAAATGGAACCCACCAGCAGTGTGAGGAGACCTGAAAGTGGCACATGGCAGAGTGTGGCGATGGAGACAGCAGCAATGGGAGGCCGTACAGGGACCCATGACACACTCTGGACCTGGCAGCAGCATGAGGAGGCGGTACAGGGGCCCATGACAGATTACGGGCCTGGCAGCAGCATGAGGAGTCGGTACGGGGGCCCATGGCAGATTACGGGCCTGGCAGCAGCAATGGGAGGCCATACAGCACCCTATGACAAAATGGAACCCACCAGCAGTGTGAGGAGACCTGAAAGTGGCACATGGCAGAGTGTGGCGATGGAGACAGCAGCAATGGGAGGCCGTACAGGGACCCATGACACACTCTGGACCTGGCAGCAGCATGAGGAGGCGGTACAGGGGCCCATGACAGATTACGGGCCTGGCAGCAGCATGAGGAGTCGGTACGGGGGCCCATGGCAGATTACGGGCCTGGCAGCAGCATGAGGAGGCGGTACAGGGGCCCATGGCAGAGTGGCGGAGCGTAAGCAGCTAAAATTGAAGGCCATACAGAGGCCTATATTAAAAAGTCCCCCCAGCAGCAGCGTGGGGAGACGACTAATAGTCGTCTCCCCACGCTGCTGCTGGGGGGACTTTTTAACATAGGCCTCTGTATGGCCTTCAATTTAAGCTGCTTACGCTTTGCCACTCTGCCATGGGCCCCTGTACCGCTTCCTCTTGCTGCTGCCAGGTCCAGAGTGTGTCATGGGTCCCTGTACGGCCTCCCATTGCTGCTGACTTCATCGCCAGACTCTGCCATGTGCCACTTTCAGGTCTCCTTACACTGTTGGTGGGTTCCATTTTGTGTTAGGGTGCTGTATGGCCTTCCATTGCTGCTGCCTCCACCGCCACCATGTGCCTCTGTCGTCTGCTCACGCTGCTGACGGCTTCCGCTTTTTAACCGAGGCCTGTGTTTGGCTTCCGAATACTGCTGCATCCACCGCCACCCTGCGCCATGTGTCTCTGTCGTCTGCTCACGCTGCTGACGGCTTCCGCTTTTTAACCTAGGCCTGTGTATGGCTTCAGAATAATGCTGCCTACACCGCCACCCTGCGCCATGTGCCTCTGTCGTCTGCTCACGCTGCTGCCAGGTCCATACTGATTCATGGCCCCCTGTACCGGCTCCTCATGAACGTGGTTCAGCGGGTTTGCATCACTTAACGGCAAATCGTTGACAAACGCTGGGACGTTCAGTGTTGTGTGCATTAAGCCAGACACCAAAGGGCAGCACAGACCTGTTATTACTCACTCAAGCATGGCTGAACAAAACCAGTCTCTACCACAAATTGGACCCAGACCTGCCCAGGGTCTCGTAAGTAGATTGCACGGAGGAGTAGAGTTCGTTATTGGAATTAACTGTGAGGGACTTTTAAACCTAGGCCTGTGTATGGCCTTCAATTGAAGCTGCTTCTGCTCCGCCACTCTGCCATTGGACTCTTGATAGTCGACGCAGCGTGAGCAGACGACAGAGGCACATGGCGCAGGGTGGCGGTGTAGGCAGCATTATTCTGAAGCCATACACAGGCCTAGGTTAAAAAGCGGAAGCCGTCAGCAGCGTGAGCAGACGACAGAGACACATGGCGCAGGGTGGCGGTGGATGCAACAGTATTCGGAAGCCAAACACAGGCCTCGGTTAAAAAGCGGAAGCCGTCAGCAGCGTGAGCAGACGACAGAGGCACATGGCTCAGGGTGGCGGTGGAGGCAGCAGCAATGGAAGGCCATACAGCACCCTATCACAAAATGGAACCCACCAACAGTGTAAGGAGACCTGAAAGTGGCACATGGCAGAGTCTGGAGATGAAGTCAGCAGCAATGGGAGGCCGTACAGGGACCCATGACACACTCTGGACCTGGCAGCAGCAAGAGGAGGCGGTACAGGGGCCCATGGCAGAGTGGCGAAGCGTAAGCAGCTTAAATTGAAGGCCATACAGAGGCCTATGTTAAAAATAATAACATGTTTGGGGCATGATTCATGGCGGATTTAGTCAGTTGTGTCAGGAACTGGTGGTTTGAAATCCAGACTAATCCACGCCTGATTCATTTTCACAAACGTGAGTCTCTCCACACTTTGGGTGGACAGTCATGTCCTCCGCGGAGTTACAATACCTCCTGCCGCACTAAACACGCGCTCCGATGCCACGCTACTGGCCGGGCATGACAGCCTTTCAAGGACAAATTCAGCTAGTTGGGGCCAAAGGTCAAGTTTCGTTGCCCAGTAGTCAAGGGGATTGTCTACCTCGGTTGGCAGGGTGCTGTCCAAGTAGGCCCGAGCCTTTTGTTTGAGGTCCTGCTCCAGGTCCACCTGATGCTGCTGCTGCTGCGGCTGGTTAGTAGTTTCCTCACTGCGCTGGTGAAGAAAGCTACTCATCATCGACTGCAGACTGAGGCAGCCGCTGCTGGTGGAGCTGCCACTTCTCCTACCACCCCACCCCTCCCCTGCTGCCATGGCAGCGGAACGCGAGCGCACAGGGCCCACAGTGTCTGAGGATGGACGTTGGAGCAGAAAGGCAGAGACCAACTGACTACATAGGTGGTTTTTATAGTACTTTATTTTGGCCTCCCTCTCAGCAGGTGTGAAAAAGGCCACCATTTTTGAACGGTAGCGAGGGTCCAACAAGGTGGACAGCCAAAAGTCATCCCTCTGTCTGATGGTTATTATTCGGCTGTCGCTACGCAAGCAACCGAGCATGCTATGGGCCATTTGTGCCAAGGAATGCGAGGGACTCCCTGCCTCCATCTCCACAGCATACTGCCACGGTGCGTCTGGGTCCTCTGTCTCCTCCTCCTCCTCCTCCTCTACCAGATGCTCCTGCTCCTCCACTCCTGTCCGCTGAGTGGAAAAACCACCCATTTCACTCAATAATTCCTGAGCACCAATGTCCTCCTCTACCTCCTCCTCTTCTTCCTGTCCTGCCCCCACAGGGGTCATGTGGCGTTGAGATCTGTGCGCCACGTCTACCGCACCCTGACCAGCCATTGTTAACAGCATTTGTTCCAGGACGTGCAACAGAGGAATGACGTCGTTCATCCCATAGTCCTGCCGACTCACGAATAGCGTGGCCTCCTCAAAGGGCCTGAGCAAGCGCAGGTGTCACGCATGAGCTGCCAATGGCTGACATCTAAGTTACACAGGGAGTACCTTTATCCGCTTTTAACATCAGGAAATCTGTGATGGCCTTTCGCTGTCCGTAAAGGCGGTCTAACATATGTAGGGTTGAATTCCACCTTGTTGCAACGTCACAGCATGAGGAGTCGGTACGGGGGCCCATGGCAGATTACGTGCCTGGCAGTATGTAGGTTTGAATTCCACCTTGTTGCAACGTCGCAGATCAGGCGATGCTGTGGAATTCCGTTCTGCCGCTGCAGCTCAAGGAGGGTGTGCTTTGCGGTGTAGGAATGGCTGAAATGCATGCAAAGTTTACGTGACATTTTAAGGGTGTTTTGCAGTGGGATGGTGGATTTTAGGAACCGCTTGACAACCAGATTGAACACGTGAGCCATGCATGGCGCATGGCACAACCTTCCTTGACGCAGAGCAGACACCATGTTCTTTCCGTTGTCGGTCAACATGGTTCCGATTTTCAGTTTGCGCGGAGACAGCCATCTGTCGATTTCTCTGTTCATTACACTCAGAAGTTCCTCCCCTGTGTGACTACGTTCGCCAAGGCATACCAGGTGCAGCACAGCGTGACACCGTTGCGCCCTGCACATGTGATATGCCGGTCGGGTAATGGGACTTGGCACGGGGGTGGCGGCTGAGGACACGGCGGAAGAAGAGGTGGTAGAGGCGGACATCTTTGCTGGACCAAGGACGTGCAAACGTGGAGGCAAAAGCGGCGTGACCTGTCCAAGTTGCTGGTGCGGCTGTGCCGGCACCACGTTCACCCAGTGGGCCGTAAATGACATGTACTGTCCCTGACCGTAGTTACAGCTCCACACGTCGGCGCTGCCGTGCACTTTGGCAGAGACCGACATGCTCAAAGACTGGCCCACCATCTCTTCTACATGTGAATGCAGGGCTGGCACTGCCTTTTTGGCGAAGAAATGCCGGCTTGGCACTCTCCACCACGGCTCGGCACAAGCCATCATTTCTCGGAAAGGTGCTGAGTCCACCACTTGGAAAGGGAGGGACTGCAGCACCAGCAACTTGGACAGGAGGACGTTCAGCTTCTGCACCGTCGGGTGCGTGCTCGCAAACTGTTGTCTCTTGGAAACGGATTCCAAGAAAGACTGCTGACGGAATCCGTGAAGAGGAGTAGCAGGAGAAGGAGCATCTGAACGAGCGGAAGATGCCAACGAGCGACAACTCCCCTCAGCAGAGGTGTTGGAGCCTTGACTGGCTGATAGAGGGCGATTGACGTCGGGTGACGGAGCAAGTAACGGAGCAGGTGATGGAGCGGGGGCTGGGGCAGGCAGAACCGCCGTATCTTTATCACGGTTTTCCCAGGCCACCGAATGGCAACGCTGCATATGCTGACGCAACGCTGTAGTCCCAGCATGGGCCCCCTGGCCACGCTTGACTTTCTGGCCACATAGTCGACATACGGCTACGTTTACTTCCTCGGGCGGCTTGACGAAAAATTGCCACACCGCCGAGTAGGAAACTTTGCCCCCGCTACTCCTCACTGGCTGACTGCTACTTCCTCCGTGCACACTGGCACCACTACTGGCCGTGGTGGTAGGCTGCAGTGGAGCTGGTGCTCTACTCCGTGGCCGTTTGCCTCCACTGACACTGCTGCGACCCTGCTGCCTCCTGGGCAACCCACCGACTGTTTCGCTCGCTGGCAAGCTGGCACCCTCTTCTCCTGATGATGCGGAAGCAATAGCCTGATGACGACGAGGCTGCCAAGTGCGATCAGCCTCATCATCATCAATTAGGGTCTCCGCGTCACTACTAGCCCCCTCGGCTGCGTGTGGGTCAGGAGACAGACATGTCTCTAGACCGGCTACCGAGCCACTCTCCTCGCCAGTACTTCTTCGCCTGGCTGCTGAAGAGGCGGATGTCTCCCCCCGTTCCTGACCGCCCTCTGTTAGCTCTTCCTCACTGTACAGTGGGGCTGAGCCCACAGCATGCGATACTTCACTTGGTGAGGGAACACCAAAGGACAGGGGCAGGTAGAGGACACGTGATTTCAGTGGGCTTGCTCCCGGGCCATGCCAACTAACGGTTGTGTCTGACGTACCCACCGACCGTTGGCTGTAGGTGTCAGAGGTGACCTGGGAAGAGGAAGACGACCGAGTCAACCAATCGATGACGGCAGGGTTGTCGGTGGAGACACGACCGCTGGATGACACCGGGAGCACTGGCCTCTGGCTGCGATTAGTGCTGCCTCGACCCCTTCCTATGCTGCCACGTCTGCTCGCTCCTGAAACATTGCCTCCTCTGCCACTCCTCTGCGTGTTGTCTGACATACTCTTTAATTCAATAGTGGTTGTGAAGCAGAAAGTAACGATTCTGTGTCCCTGAGTAACAATTCTGTGTCCCCGAGTAACGATTCTGTGTCCCTGAGTAACGATTCTGTGTCCCTGAGTAACAATTCTGTGTCCCCGAGTAACGATTCTGTGTCCCTGAGTAACGATTCTGTGTCCCCGAGTAACAATTCTGTGTCCCTGAGTAACGATTCTGTGTCCCTGAGTAACAATTCTATGTCCCTGAGTAACAATTCTGTGTCCCTGAGTAACGATTCTGTGTCCCTCAGTAACGATTCTGTGTCCCTGAGTAACGATTCTGTGTCCCTCAGTAACAATTCTGTGTCCCTGAGTAACAATTCTGTGTCCCTGAGTAACGATTCTGTGTCCCTGAGTAACAATTCTGTGTCCCTGAGTAACGATTCTGTGTCCCTGAGTAACAATTCTGTGTCCCTGAGTAACAATTCTGTGTCCCTGAGTAACGATTCTGTGTCCCTGAGTAACAATTCTGTGTCCCTGAGTAACGATTCTGTGTCCCTGAGTAACAATTCTGTGTCCCTGAGTAACAATTCTGTGTCTGTCCCTGAGTAACGATTCTGTGTCCCTGAGTAACAATTCTGTGTCCCTGAGTAACAATTCTGTGTCCCTGAGTAACGATTCTGTGTCCCTGAGTAACGATTCTGTGGCTCTAAAGTCTCTGTGGCCCTAACTCTGTCCCTAATACAGACAGGTCTGTCTCTCTTGAATGACCGGAGGCTAATGGAGAATTCTAAGATGGCCGCAATTTATAGCTCCACCATTACACAGTGCTGGCTGGCTGGCTGCTGATTGGCTAATGCAATCACATGTCATGAATGAATGCATTATGGGTCAGCGCGCCTTGTCTGCGCGCCTTCCCAGAGATCCCCGCTCCGTCGCCACACATGTCGCCGCCATTTTTGGGAAAATTCGATTCGTGCATCCGAAGTTTGCTAATTTTCGTATTCGGCGCGAATCGAATTTTTCCTGATCTTCGAAATGAATTCCACTTCGCCATGTTCAATTCGCTCATCTCTAAAGGTGATCTCAAGCGGTCCTTAAATAGCAGGTAGGACTGCTCAGAGGCTTAGATTCCTCTGCACTAGTTGCTGTTGTCCTGAGTATGTTCTAAGTAACAAAGGAGAGGGGATTTAATATTACACTCAATGAGAACTTAGCTGGCTAGAACTGGATAAATGCATAATCAACGTGAGGAAAAATCTGAACATCTCAAGCCCTGCGCCAAGAAATTTACAATCAATTTTCTGATACGGACTGGGCTGCCTGCTCCAGAATAGTGGTTGTAGTTGTTCTTTTCTTTGAGCATAAATGTCAATTGCAGATGGATTGATCCTTTATCATCTTCTTCTTCAATCAAATCATATTGCATTGATTGGAAATATATAAATATGTAAAAATGGTTTTATAGATAATATAAAGAGATTTGGAAAAGCTATCTCTAAGCCTTAGGGAACATTATCAAAAACCATGTTCTGTAATGTAATATACGTACATTGCAATGATAATGATGTGCTGATTCAAGCATTATTACTTTGTAAGGGTGACTAGGTGGGTGATGGCGGACCTACCTCCATGTTTCCCATTAACTCAGTTCCCCTTAGCAGGAAATTCACCAATTGGGAGTAAGAGCCTGGTGCAGGGACCAATTAGGGAGTAGACATATGCTGTTTATGTGGAGTATTGCCAGGCAAGTCTGGACAAATTCTAACTAATGCCATAGTCTCTTTAGTGGTGCTCTTCAGGTCTAAGCAGTAGGCATAGATCCATGTTGGGGGCACCAATTTGTAGGGGAGGTGATAAGCGGGTGATGGCGAACCTCCCTCATGTTCCCTATTAACTTGTTGGGTGCCAAGTGTGGGTCACATGAGAGGTCTACCCCTGGAGTGGTTTCTTCTGGGCTACACTAGGCACCTGTAACAGCACACTGCTTTACACATGGGGTACCTTTACTCTGTGCTGTTTTCATCAATGGCCTTGGACAAGGCTGTGGCTGCTGTGGGGGAATACTCAACCTTGAAATTTGCCCCCACTCCTAAAGATGAATGTGCACCATTTACACTTGCACCAGCACTGTTCTCCAGTTAACTCTCCGGTCCTGGTGACAATGTACACCATCTATGTAATTTGCATTTGGGAGGGACATGCTGAGCCTACACCCACACTTCTAGCGTATCACCACTACCTCACTCCCTGTAATGGTATCGGGTCCCGTTGTGCACCCAGAGCTGACTCCATGCATGCACTTAACTTCACTTAACTCTTTCGTACCTGTGTACAGGCTGGGAACATGTACGACAGGAGTCCGCTCCTATTGCTATGGGAGACAGACAGCTCACAGAAGGAGTGCCAAAAACATCTCCCTGCTGCAAGAAGCTACCCCACCTATCTCAGGTACACGCTTATGACAGACTGCTTGTTACATCTCCATTATTCTAGGAAACCATTTGCTGCACTGTGTGAACTCTTATGGAGCTGTCTTCATAACCCAATGTGCTAAATGACCCAAACTGTAGACCACATGTGCTGGCTACTTGCATTACTCCTCTTGAGTAACTTCACACCAGGTGGGAACAAGGTTTGAAAGCTTTATTTGAAAAAGTGCAGAGCAAACATTTCAAAGTGCAACATACACAAACAGGATTATCCCTACATTCCTATTCCTAACTCAGGCTATGTGCTGCTCTGGCATACCTGTCCATGTACAGACAGGAGTCTATCAGTATTTCCCAGTACTTGGTATCTTAAGGGGCGAACCCCAGGTACAGAGGCCCTTCTATGTTACAACAGTAGCAGGTGACATTCTTGTACTCCCGGCTGGAGCTTGCCCTATCCTGCCCCCTTTCTCCTCTTCTCTCCAGCTCCAGACCACTGTCCCTCTTTCTATCACAGGATCAGTGGGTCAGACCTAGGGATAACCTGCCAAAACCAAAGAACCAGGAAAGGTATTAACCCTTACCCTCCCATCTGGGACCAGTGTTAATTTCGTCGATGAAAATATTTTCGTCATAGTTTTCATCAGCTGCATGTTTTCAGTGATGAAAACTAAAATTAAAATTCAGTTTTGGTTCAGATGACTAAAATAAGACTAAAACTAAAATGGCATTTTAATCAAAAGAGTATGACTAAAACTAATTGAAATTAACAGTGGTCAAAAAACAATATTCTTGTTTATTTATGAAATTTGGTTTTATTTATAAAGATATTACTTGATACTTGTCTTTATTATTAACAGAGAACTGTATATTTTTTATATTCAGGCAATATGTGCAATGGCAATACAATAGAGTTTTTTTTAATTCTTTTTTTATATTTTAAAGTTGCACTTCTGTTTGTCAAAAGGCAATATTTTTGTTTGTTTATGATACTGGAGATTTTAGTCGACTAAGGCTGGGTTCACACTGATGTGGTACGGAATTTGCAGCGTTTTCTGTGCGAATTCCGCACCGCATCAGAATCGCACCCTGTTCATGCGAACCGCTGCGGGTGTGTATGTTAAGTTAACAACACCCTGAAATTGGTCCGCAAAACGTGGTGCGATGTGTAGAATCTGATCGCATAGGTGTAAATATCCATGCAATCCGATTCTAACGCAGACCACAAAAAGGCTTCTGCACCTATTTAGTGTGGGTGCGGTGCGATTAGAGCCATACAAAATGTATGGCTCCAATCGCACCACACACAAATTGCAAATTATTTCCACAGGAATGCAGTGCGGTTCTTGTGCAAATCACATGCGATATACTGCACCGCAAATATGTGAACCCAGCCTAAAATGTACTGGAGATTTAGCTGACTAAAATACTACTAAAATTAAAACAATTCAGATGAATAAAATAAAACTAAAATGGCATTTTAGTCAAAACACTATGACCAAAACTAAATTGAAATTTGATTTCACAATTAACACTGTCGAGGACAGTACCTAATTAGTACTTTCTTCAACCTGCCTACAAGTTTAAATTGTTAAAAACACCTGGCCTTGATAATAAGCTACAACTGTCACAATATAGAAAAGCAGGATCAGGGGCGGACTGACAACTCATGGGGCCCCCGGGCAATAGGGAATCATGGGGCCCCTGTATCCTTGCCCAAACTCAAAAAAGCCTATGAAAAAGGTACCAGGGGCATCTCATGGGGCCCCCTACTGACCCCGGGCCCTCGGGCAGTGCCCGAATTTCCAAATGGTCTGTCCGCCCCTGAGCAGGATATAACTTGCATACAGTCCCAAAATGCACAGTCAGTCACAACTGGATACAATTTTGGGAATGGAACGGTTGTTATTACTTTTGTTGATGCCTACTTACACCAATGTGCCACAGCAACACTGCAGTCCTGGGAAATTGCAAAAAAAACCTTGAAATTATTACCATAATGTAGAAGCAATGAAACATAAGCTAAGAAGGTCTTGAACAGACAAATATTAAAGATGTTTAAAGCATTGCAAAGCAATAAAAGCACATCAAGATGTAAAATGAATTAACAAAACATCCAGAACAGATTAATAAAATCTAAGGGAAAAATCTTGCATACTGAATTTGCTAAACAATAAAGTTTCTGAAAACGTATCTCAATCTATTGATCGGCATTTAGAAGATGTGACCTTGGAACATAACACGTGTTAGTTTTACAGAAGCAGGCCTATGAATAACCTGGGGGAACAGGGAATAAAGGCACAACCTCAAGCTTAAATATATGAAACCATATGAGTGAAGTTAAGTTGCCGAAATTTTGCAGAACAAGAAGCTTTCAATTTTAGTTAATTACTAGCTTAGGTGAAACTTGCTTCATAAAATGTATTTAGAGGGTGTTTTACGAAGAGTAGTTTAGCGTATTTAATACTGTGTTCTTTTCTACTTTTTGTGAGTTTGATTGTTATCTGTATACTGTTGCTTTCAAATTGTGATTGTAGTTTATTTTTTTTTTAATGTCTTCTTCTTGGAAAAGAAATAAACAAAGTAATTTGGCAAATGCCATTTTTTTGGCACAAGAATAGCTCCAGGATAGTTGTATGTTTTATTTCAACCCTTAAGCTTCATTTAAAGACTATTGGATCTTTAAATTCATCTAAAATGACCATAATGTTGCCTCCCTTAGTGAAATCTCCTGATATTCCCAAAATTACAGGGGAATTAAACATCTTAATTTCTCTCATGCTCAAAAGACAGTAAATTCACGGATTGTCAAAAAAAAGACATGGTAAGCAAAACAAGGTTTGCCTCAGGTTATTTGTGAAGTCCTGCTTGAACTATCACTGTGCAGAAAACCCATCTTGGTCTGGAATAGAGGGAGTTGAGACACAAAAACACTAAACCAAATGCTGATAAACTACAGGAAGATGCACTATTTTTGTGCTTTTTTGTGCTTTCACAAGGATCCCTTGTGATCCCCTAAAGAGTTTTGAAAAACCTAAAAGAGAGTTTTTCATAGTTTTGCTATACATACATAAACAATATTGCGTGGTATGGGCTTTGAAGGTATTGAAAAAATGTACAAATACCATTACAATAAATTCATAAAAACCCTTATTTATTATTTTTTTAAACTGGAAAGTAAAATATACCAAATCCCTCACTATATAATTATACAATCATCAAAACCCTTGGCTAAATGAATGGTTTACCCTGATGGGGCTATTTTTAGACGCTCACATTTATTTTTTGTGATACAGTTGGAATTGTCTATCTTATGACTTGATGAAATTGAGTTTTTTACACCAGCAAGATGAGGTAGAGGATATAAATACAGGGTTCTAGTGGCTTGGAGAGACAATTTTCTGGGACTTTCCACCCTTGGAGTCCATTTTGGGAGGACAACAAGTTGTATTTACCCAGCTAGTGAAGGTAGGAATTTTGGGGAGATGTACATGATACTGAACATGTGGTCTTCCCCCAATATATCATTTTAGGTTTTAAATAGACCTCATTTGTTTCTAGGTCTTTAGAACCTTGGCACTTACAGGTAGGAACATTTTGTTCCCCAGATTTATGCTCTGGAACTCATAAATGGATTTGAGGAAAATGTAAAGCATTGGTGAATATGTCAGTGCTACATAGAAGAAAATATATGAATATTTTTCAATACAAAATTAGCTCAAGGCTGCTAAACAAAATGCAAGGCATAGGGCAAATATAGAAAGTGAAACTTAAATTATGAATTTATTGTACTGTCACCATTTACTGCTCTGTAAAACACCTAGTATTTGACAACGTCATGTGTAATGTCATTACTATCATCCAATGGAGTCTTCAGGTATAGTATGCAAGAATAATCCAGGTGCATCTTTCTGTCTTTACAACTGTTATCTGTGCTTCTTATTGTGAGCGCTTTTGTACAGTTAACAAACAATTTGATCCAACACAAACATTGGAGCCCAAACTGGGAGACATTTCAATCCTTACTGAAGCCCACATGTATGGACATTTTAGTTTACATTGTGGACTCTAAGAGCCTCCCTCTAGTAACCTTTTCAGCATGAATCGCATGGTAAAAGACCTTGCATGTTATATAATTAGGGATGAGACAATAGCCCCCTATTTGGTGGGAGATGAAAATCATATATAGAAGCAGTATTTCTAATGTTTCTGGAGTATATATGACATATTCTTACTGTCCAAGCTTCCTAAGGAAGCCACAGGTGCTTGCCCCCTCCCTAGGACCCACTGATGTCGAAGGGAATTCCTGCCACTTAAGCAATATAGCAGTGACATAACTGCCCAAATATGGCCACTGGCCTTATTTGGTCAATGATGTCACCACCATCCTCGCCCCTTCCCTTATCTAGCTCATGACAGCTCAGGGAGCTGCCATTCAGCTATGAGTACAGCAAAAGTGACATATACTAAGAAAAAAGAATATAAAGTTTAAAATGCTGGCAAATTACATTTCATTGCTGGCTCTTTTTAAATTGCTGGAAAGTAACACATCATTGCCAGCTTCTTTTTTTTAAAGAAGGACATCCTCAGGTTATTTAAAATAATTTGCCATTTTTGATGTTCCACTTTCAGTATTTTTTATACCCTCTTGTCTATTAGCCAATAAAATTGACATTTTTAATTTGACAGATTCAATCCCTATTGATTTCAAAGTGGTTTGGGTCAGCACCTGGACTTTCCTGAATTCTGCTGAACCCTGCTAGAAACTGCTGCAATTTGTCTCATGTCTAATCATGATAGAAGCCTTTCAATCAGAGAGAGCATATAATATATGCATTATAAATCAACAGCTCCAGTCTCTACTAAAAAGCAGAGATATAATAATGCAGACACATATTGCTATTCCAGTGCTTCAGCTGGCACTTACGCAACATCACTTAAAGGAACCTCTAAAAAGTGACAAACATCTGTGCTTACTGAGATCCCCCTGCATAAAATAGCACTATAAGTTATTTTGCTCAGCCATTGAAGATGTTTACTTTTTATGCTGTGTTTGTTTCATTTTGCCTTATCACTCACCTTGTATGTCCTTATTACTCACCTTATATTCTGCTTGTGCTAGCCTAAAGGGAAACATAGAGGTCATTGCCCCATTCACTTCCATGTCTTCAGTACCACTGTATCACTATTCGTGCTATTCTTTCTTTTTTCTTGTTTGCATGTGCAGCTATTATTGCTGTGATCTGAAAAGCTATCTGCAATATGTCAACTGCTTGTTGTAACCCTCAAAATTCAGGCACTTACAGGGTGGTTGCAGTGCGGAACTCTTTACTTGATACAGCCCGCTCCATGGAACCTGCCATTTCATATTTGCCATGGCTTGTGCTCAGTTCTGAGCGGCAGAATTTCTGTGTTTAGGATGTGTGACAGGATGAGACTCTGTCACGGTGAAATTGGTCATCAAAAGGACATGGGTTTGCATTTTTGCTGAGTGCAGGACTAGGGAAAATAGGTTTTAAATGAAGAAAACTGATTTTGCAGCTTTCTCCAGTTTTTGGTTGTCCTGGATGGGGCTCCCTAGTCTGGAGATTCCATGCCTTGGATGGGATGGAATCTCCAACCCAGTGTCCAGGTTTTGTGGAGGAACAGCAGGGTGTGGGCCCAGGTGCACACTGCCCTTATAATGGAGGTTTAAGAATACCTCAGGGCTCCACCCAAGAGAGACAGAAGGTCTCTCACATAAGTCAGAGAGGCTGCAGGTGGCAGCCAGAGTATGAATGTCTGTAAGAGACAGTTAATGGTCTGAGGACTAGGCCAGAGGAGCTGTGTGCGTCTGAGAAGCTCTGAGCTGTGTGCCTGGAAGAGCTGGTGGTCGGAAGGACCAGTATCTATAGCAGCAGTGCTGCTGGAGAGTAGCCAGGTGGGCTATCATTTTCATTTGGATTGTGTATATGTTACTGGAGAAGAACCTCTGCGTGGAAAACCTTATGCTGGACTTTTGTTTTTGCCTTACCTTTTAATAAAAGTGGGCTACCAAGACCTGAATTATAGTTCCTGACTGGCGTGAACTCACCGGAAAATGCATCTACCATGGAGCTAAACATCCCTTATGTCACAGATGGCAATTGTGAAGAGCAAATCCATGGTTCAACCGCCTATTTTCACTGCCCCTGGCCACCTGTGTGGCCTTACAGAGGATAAAAAAGAATATAATAAAGGCTTATCATGTGTATAATATTTACATCTGGTAATAGGCAGAGTCAGAAATTCTTGCTCCTGCCTAAATTTTATTAGAGGGAAATTATGTTGTGCCCTTCCTCAGCTAGTACAGTGACCATATCTGCAATATTATGTGCAGTAAATACACCATTTCTAGCATTTTCTATTTCTGTAAATGTTCTCAACATAAAACCGTCTGGTTCTAGGGAATTGGAAAGCTATTAATTAGCTTAAAAGTATTGTGCGCATTCATGACCTCTGACAGAAACTAGTTTAATGGAAGCTGCAATTGTTTTACTGTCTGTGTAAATGCTGTAACACTGTTATATTGTTTATCGAACATTTACCTAGTAGCAGGACAATAAATAATAAAGATGGGTAGATCTGTCTACAAATAGTAAAGACTATGCAGTAAGTACATCGGAATCCAAAAAAAGTTTCTTCATTTTAGATTAAAGTGTGCAGAATGGCAGAACCTCTGTCAGGTGTTTCTGCCATCTGGGTTCCATTGCAGAGATTTTCTATCAATTTCTGTCCCTAAAGTGATATTAAAGGTTTGAGTTTTTTTTCTTTAAAAATAACAAACATGTTATACTTACCTGCTCTGTGGAGTGGTTTTGTACAAAGAATCCCTGGTCCTCCTCTTTTCAGGTTCCTGTCGGCATTCCAGGCCCCTCCCTCCTGCCTAGTGACCCTAGACTAGTGCTCTGGGGGCACCCAAGCAGGCTCACTCCCAAGCTACTGCTCTGTGTGCCCATACAAACACAGAGTGTGGCTTGGCTTGGCCTTGCCCTACTCTCTGTTTACTGGCTCACTAGCTGTGATTGACAGCAGCAGGAGCCAGTGACTACCACTGCTGGCTCATCCAATGAGGAGGGAGACCAGTGAAAGCTGAAAATCGCGATCCAGCGATGTGCACATCGCTGGATCGAGATGGTGCTCAGGTAAGTTTTGGGGGGGCTGGGGAGATGGACACTGAAGGTTTTTTTATCTTCATGCATAGAATGCATGAAGGTAAAAAACCTTGAGCCTTTATAAACACTTTCAGACACAGCAGGAGAAAATCTGTCCTAAACTGAAGCTTTCCCTCTACTCCTGTTCTGGTGACAACTCAAGTTTTTGAGTTTTCCTCACTCTGAATTTTGGTGACAATGGTCATCAGTACAAACAGAGAGAGCAAGTAGGCATACAGACAGCACAACAGCCTACATTTTTGTGTGTTACAACTCATTCAAAGTGAATAGGCTGCCTAACACAGCACTCTGTAATGTACTTTAAGCAACAAAATGAGTGTATTAAGGTGTGAATGGCCTCTACTTAACTCTAACTTTAATAAAGTGAAATAACGTTGGCAATAATAGGTAACTAGCTTTTACTCGTTGCCCTGATTTAAAAAATAAACTAATATAAGGTTTGTTTAAAATAAAGCTTTTACTATCTAAATACTATCTAAAACAATCTGCATTAATCTGTCTATCTAAATGTCTACGTATACACTGTAGCAGTCACTGTAAATGATGGAAATTTGTATAACACAATAACACCTTCAATGCATGATTTTCCCACAAACGATCATGATATAACATGACTGCCAAAGAAAAATAGAAACATGTCATTTATATATGGAAAGTGTGATTCTTTCACTGCGTGATCATAACATTTGTAAGTACATCATTTAAAGTGATTCTAAAGACTTCATTTTTAAAAACATAACAAACATGTCATACTTACAGCCCCGATCCTCCTTTCTCAGGTCCCCCACCGGAGCTCTTGACCCCTCCTTCCTGCTTGCTGTGGGGTACCCAAGCATGCACACTCCCCAGCCGCTTCTCTGTGTGTCCATTCACACGTGGAGCTTGACTAGGCCCTGCCCCCTCTCTCTTTTCATTGACTCACTAGCTGTGATTGACATCAGTGGGAGACAATGGCTCCCGCTGCTCTCTCAGCCAATGAGGAGAGGGAGCCCCGGCATAGCCGAGACTCCAGTGCACATCACTGGATTGAGAGGGGACTTTGGTGAGTATTGGGGGGGCTGGAAGAATGCTGTACACAGTAGGTTTTTACCTTCATGCATAGAATGCATGAAGGTAAAAAAACCTTGAGCCTTTGCAACCATTTTAAATTTATACATACTGTATATATATTTATTTAAAATCCATTTAATAACCCGTTGTCACAATTACAATTACATAGTCCGGTAAATGCAGTTGTCCAGTTACTGCCAGATAATTTGCTATATATAGACATACCCTGTACAGTATACTTTTTTCATATCACTTATACCATGCTGTGTAGTCTCAAACACTTAGGATAAATAAGCAGTACAGTTAAATGGAGCCAGGAAAAAGCACTAAAAGGAAATCCACAAAGTTGCATGAATTATTTTTCAATCATTTTTTACTTTTTTTCCTTGTCATTTTTGCATCAGATCGTTAAATATTACATCAGCGTGGAATCTTTTTGTTAAACAGGAAACATTTAACTATTTACTACTTAAGCCCTTTCATTGCGTGGATGTATAAAATGATGTATTTCTTTTTCCTTTGGCATTAGTGGATCTGTATTTTATCTTCAACTGAAATGGCTCAGTTTTCTTCTCTCCTCAATGATAGGGATGAGGTTCAACCTGAAGCCAAGTCGTTCACAATTCAGGACAACAAGCAACTAGTGCATCCATTCACCAATATAGCAATCAGTTGCCAACAATGCACTTTCTGGCCTTTGAACTGTGACCAAGTTATAAAGAGCATTGATGGATTAACATATGTGCCAGCCCCCTCCCTATAAAAGTCAGGGTTCCTAGCAGACTTTTGTCATTGTGTGTGGACACTTGGAGTAGATAGGAGAGCTGACACCATGTATTCACGAAGCAATTGTTACTGGTATATATGCTATACAGAACTGTATACAGAGGTATACAGTACTATAGTGTTTTAAGTTACATGTACACTGGAACTGCTATAGAAGTTAACTCTACTGGTAGCAGGAAAATTCTAAACATGGTAAAAACACGTGTAAACTTTAGCAGCGTTTAGCGCTTGGATGTTTATTAATTTCATTGGCCAGAGTACTTGCCATTGAAATGAATAACTGCCCAAGTGCTAAACTTGACTAGAACTTAAGCGCATTTACATGCGTTAACACACGTTTTTGCCACCTTTGGTGTTTTTTGGGCAAAATATTCCTCTTCTGACTGCGATTCATCTGCATTCAGGAGAGGGATATTTAACTGCCCCTAAACTCTGCTACTGCTAAACTCAGATAAAAAAATATGTGTGCATGGAAAATAGGCTTTTATTGAGTTGAGTTCAGGGGCTTTGGCAACACAAAATGCTAAAAGAGCCTAAACTCACGTTTAGGAGCAGCAGTGTACATGAGGTCTTATTATTGTGCCACATTACTGTGAATTGTAGTATGGTGGGCTACATAATGTGTACCTCTCCTGTGTTCGCTGTGCTGTATTGTGCTTTATTATTGTGAATTACAGTTTGGTGGGCTACATATTACTGTGTACCCCCTCTGTGTACACAGTGCATAGAGCCTTCCTAGGTCCTTTGAAAGCTTGCATCTTTAAAAACTTAAGTTTGCCAATAAAGAGTCTCACTTATACTCCAGACTTTCTACAGTAATCAATGTTTAACATGGTACAATGCTTTACTACTCCTATTAGACTTGAAAGCGACCAAAATTGATTTGTCACCCCATAGACTTCAAGGAGGTTATGATTAAAGTACACAATTTACAGACTGTATTTTGGGTTTGACAGACTGCCCTGGAATCGAACCCAGGCAGATTTGCTGATCCCTATGCAATAGACAAGCAGAAACTCACCACTAATGCTAGCCAGAAAATAGCAGTACTTCTTGGAGGGGAAAAATGTTGTTTGTATTGACTTTTACAGTATATCTGTAGCGCTATCCTCTTGAGGGCCGTTTTGTTTCTGGATCCCTCTAAGCTTCACACAGCTAGGCAACAGCATTTTCCACACTTGCATCCACAGTCAGTGAACAGTCCATGAGCTTGGTTTTTGTTATTTTATTAGGGGATATAACTAGGATAGGGTAATAGGGATTATGGGATGCCCAATTTGACTGAATTAATGCATGGGGACAACTTCCTTCCTATCTACAGAAACAGTTCCTTGACTGTTCTTTTCCTGGAAAGCAGTCAGTCATTACGGATCAGTAAAAACTGCCTCTTATGGTCTAGGGACTTGTAGCCCCTCTGAAATTAGCTTAGCTTGTTGCAAACTACAGAGATATCTTCTCTCCCTTGTAGAACTGCTCCCAGTTCCACAAACTGCAGACACTACCAGCCCTCCTGGCTGCTTTGAAGACCTCTCATGACAAGGATGAAGGATTACGCACAGCACTGTCCTTACATATGGCAGTCTTTCCCCTTGTGAATCCCTAGATATGCACACTCTGTCCTCTTCTCCCACTGCTCCCAGGCCTTGATCCTGTTCATACCGTGATGCTGAATGGATCCTCCTGAGTCAACCCAAGGCTGGCCTAGAGGCCAGCCCCCATTAGACCTAGGGGACCCCTCCCATGCCACTGACAGTCTCCTCTGCACTACATCTTTCACCCAGCTCTCTTGCCAACCTGACTCTCCCATATTTATGGGTTGGTCTCACCACTCTACCAAGGCCTCCACACCTGGGATTGGTTGGACTCCCCTGAACATGCAGATTAGGTCTCCAGCCCTTCCACCCACTGACTGGAAGGTTCCATGGTCCTCCAAAACTAGTTGGAGTCGACAGAGTCCCAACCTATTAAGTCATCCAGTCTGGCCTGCAGGAACTCGACCTAATTACAGACTTACAGTTACCATGAGATATACACAATACATTTACCTACACTACTCTAGTAGCACACTAGAGGGTGCTACATATCCATAGTACCTCACAACTTAATAAAATAAATACTTGCAGCATTTTTAGCTAATGCATGTAACAAAACCTTTATAAATTAAAAAAAAACAAGGTTTGATAGTTAAAATTAGCAAACAATGCATGGTAATCAAAATATATGTTTTATGCCTTTGTAAATTTAAATCTAGATGTTTGAACTAAAAGTGGGGCAGGGGTATAGGACTGAAAACAAAGGGTGAATGAGAAGCTGGTCTTACTGCCTGTTAACACTGGAATTGCACAGGAATGTATTCCATGTTCCTCTGCGATTCAATGCAATGTTATTTAAAAGTGCTTATAAGGATATACAGTAAACTCTGATCCATTAGCAGCAAGCTGCAGGGTACGTCCACCATATGTGGAACATGGTCCCTTCCACATCGCAACCCCGAAAGCAACTGAGGTTGTAGTTTGGAACATACTTGGCTATGTGTGCTGGAATAAAGTACCATCTAGAGAGGACTTTGTAAGAATTTCCCAGAGCTTGTATATTCCGGGAGCATTTTGAGGTCACTTGCCAGATTGCTACTCAGTCCCCCAGTAAAAGCAGTTCCCGTAGGTCTAATGCCCATGGCGTGCAATATGAGGGTAAGGGTTCAATAATATGATTACAGAGTGATGTGTAAATCTGGGATAAAGTGCCATTGGTGGGGGGCTGCTGATTTACAGAGGGACTCAAAGCCGGTGTCCTTGGAGAGGTTAGGTTTCATACCAGAGGTACCAGGAAATGGTGCAATTGCAGATATCAGAAAAGTTTGTTCTGAGGGATTTGGTAGGTTTCATGGAGATGCGTAAAGTTGCATAGCCCTTTGGTCATCACAAAACCATGAGAGATCCACCATGCAAAATTGCCTTTATCCTATACTCCTGGGAGAAACAAAGGGCAATCAAACAGGCGGAGAAGAGGCAAGTCAGATGACATCAGCCCTGCCAAGTATTTACAATAGTCCCAATTCTTCAGAAAATGAGTCATTACCGGATGGAGAGGTTTAGGTCTGGAGGCCAATGAAAGCCATATGAGTGAGGACAGGGAAATAAGGTGTATATCCATAATATCTAACATTGCCCAGAGAGGAAAATCAGTTCCTGAAAAGAGTTAGGTCAATAGTGTAATTTGGGCAGCAATGTAATAGGGCTGAATATGAGGAACTCCCAGTTCTCCATGTATTTTAGGGTGATAGAGTAGATGGCGTGAAAGTCGGATTCACATGATGCCAGTCGATATTGTCGAATCAGCTTATGCTATTTCTCTTGGTGGGTAGGACTAGCATCCGAAAATATTGAATCCTTCAGTTTTGAATCTGAATAGAATATATACCCGTAGCAATCTTCTGGAGAAACTGCATAATTTTTCTAATCCAATTGGACCAACCAATATATCCGAAATGAATGCTGAAGATACAAAACGAATTCCGAAACTTAATCGGTTCAACATAATGAATATGACAAAACAAACTTCTTCAATGAACGAATTCAAATGAAATGAAAATTTATGGCATGCACATGTCTACATGGGATATATACTGTCCAACACTGGGATTGCCATGGATCCCCCCAAAGGTAAAAAACCTTCAGCCTTTAGAACCACTGTAATTCTCATAAGACCCATTGGTCTCTCTTCTTTGCCCACTTTGATTTCACTATTACCTACTGTCCAGGTTCTAAGAATGCCAAGGTGGAAGCCTTGTTATGCAGCTTTGAGCCCTGTTCTGAAAATTCCCCTAAGGTTCACAATCTCTTGCGTCTAGCACAAGTGATAATGGGCCTTTCCCCTGACCTTTCAGACTCTATTTTAAAGGCTCAGTCTCGTGCTCTGCCTTATCTACCCATAGGAAAGCTTTTTGTTCCCCTCCACCGTAAACTGAAAATGCATCTGAAGCATATGATGCTAAGATGGCCAGGCACACAGGGGTTTCTAAAGCTTTTTCTTTGATTTCTTGCAGGCTTTGGTGGCCCTCCTTATGTAAGGTCACCTGTTCTTATGTAAAATCTTGCGAAACCTGTGCTTGCTCCAGGTCCCCAGGAGTCAAGACCCCCGGATTACTCCTACCCTTGCCTGTATCTAAATGCCCTTGGACACACATAGCCATTGACTTTATTGTAGACCTCCCTCCTTCAATTGGGAACATGGTCATTTTGGTAGTAGCTGACCATTTTTAGTAAAATGGCTCATTTTATTACACTAGCCAAACTCACCCCCTCAAAACTTCTGGCTGCCATGTTTGTCCAAGTAATACTCAGGCTCTATCGGGGTGCTTCAAAGCATCATCTCTGACAGAGGTACACAATTTATTGACAGGTTTTGGATTGTCTTCTGTAACCTATTGGGAACCAGCCTCTCCTTTTCATCTGCCTATTATCCTCAAACAAATGAGAAAACAAAGAAGATGAACCAATCCCTGAAGACCTATTTTTACGGTTTTGTGTCTGATCAGCAAATGGAATGGTATTCAGCTTCCCTGGGATGAATTTGGCTACAACTGGCCTAATTTATTCACAAGAATTTCTCCCTTCTATTGTGTTTATGGTTTTTCATTCAAAATCCTGTTCATTCTCAGAGATTTCTTCCGACATTCTATATACCAACACCACATGCTTCATGTTTTCTCAGATATAGAGTAAAGGCCAGGCTAACTTGTCCTCAAGCTCTGCTGTCAGAAATGCTTTGCGGATAGCCTCCACTCTCAGGCTCATCAGCTTAAGGTTGGGGATCAGGTCTGGCTGTCCCCAAGAAATCTATCACTCAGAGTTCCCTCACAGAAACTATCCCCTAGGTTTATCAGGCTTTACAAGGTTATTCAGCAGGTTAACCCGGTATCCTTTAGACTACAAATTCCTGCCTCAGTGAGGATCCCTAATGTTTTCCATGTTTCTCTTCTAAAACCTCTTTAGAAGGATACCATTGTTTTGCCTTGGTCTCTGCTCATGGTCAACAAACAGAAAGAATATGAAAAGGAACATATTCTGGACTCCATGAATGTAAGGAATTCTGTCTCGTATTGGGTTGCCTGGAAGAGCTTCGGTCTTGAGGAAAATTCTTGGGTCTCAGCTGCATCTGTTTACACTAACAGACTTGTACAGAACTTTCCTTACCAGAATACTGACAAACCTACTCCAAGGGGTCCGAGGGGCCCTTCTCAGGGAGGGGGAGGAATGTCAGCAGCATGTAACATTCCTGTTCCATGGTAGCTGCTGGTCTCATTCTGGCATCCTGGTTTTGGCTGAGCTGCAGTCTTCCTGTCTGACTGTCCTCCTGCACGGTGATTGATGATAACACAGACTGTGGGTGGAGACCAAATTTGTTTTAAGTCTGCCAAGCTCTTAGTGTCATGCTTATATAGTGTTTGCAACACATGCTTTAAGCTCCCTGTTTGCATGCATTGTTCCCGTTCCTTGAACTTTACCTTTGCCTGATCCCCGCCCTGCCAACTAGTTTGAATTTCCTTGTTGGCAACCTCGTAATGGACATTGGACTACTCTCTGAATGTTGCCTGCCCTTAACACAGACTGCCATTGGACCACTCTGCCTGCCAACTGCAAGTACCTGTTTGCTATACTTAGCTTGATCCTGCCCCAGTGTGGTAGCCAGGCACTATAGCATTGTGTATAAGACCTGGGGGCAACCGAGTAGGTTTGCTTACATTATGGAGAAGGGGGCTGCGAGAGGTGAAGTACACAGAGCCAGCTATAGTGCCTGACCATCAACACTATGGGTTGGCGTGACACTGGGGTTTTTAACCCAGTCCTACAGAGGCAGGAAGTGATGTACATAAATAATTCACAGCATAGCCATTTACAAACACAGACAGTACAATAGCAGTAGATCCCTACATAAACATGATCTTTTATGAGAATTACATGGTCTGCTGACCTTTTATGTAAAAAACGAATTTACATTGAGCTTTTTTTTAATCTAGAAAGCTGAAAACTTACATCTGGACTGTAGATATCACTATTTGTTACATGTGTAATAGTTTGTATACTCTATGTAAGTTAGTTCCAGTTCTTGCTCCTGTTATGATATACTCATAAGCTTGCATGTGTACCTGAGCTTGTTAATAAAGCCATGTATGAGTACTCAAACTACAGGACAGAACAAGCCTGGCGACATATCTCTACAGTACAGCAGAGTGCACCTTTTCTTCCATACCTCAGTGAGTTTGCAATACTCTGTACTGCTTAAATTCATATGTTTGAGAATTACATAATGGCAGATAATTAGGAGGACTTACTGCTAGAAACCATGGTTATTTACAATATATGCATTCACTGCCTGGGACCAGAAGGATGGCAGCAGACGATGCTTAAGATATGGCTCTCTCTGCATTAAGGAATGTTTTTTTGCTCAAAGCAAGTGTGCTTGCAGAACAATACAAACTCTAATGAAATGGAAAGCATAATGATGAATCCACAATTTATAGCAGCTTTCAGAGAGTTTGTTGTTACATGTGAGATTGGTGTTCCAACAGATGAAATGACAAGAGACCAACTAGTAGAAAAAATAAACTCAGCCTGCGTTAGATAAAAATTGCTATTACATTTAAGCCAAAGCGAGACTGCCATAGGTGAGGCAAAAACCTTCAATCAATGGACCATTGGCACCTTACAAGCTACAAATTCAGAATCTGCCTCTCATAGGGCACTTATTCAGGCCCAATACAATGATAGAATAATACCTTCATCTAAACTGCAATGCAAAACCTATGCAAGGGGAAACTTTGCTGTACTTCATTTCCTGTACAGGTTTGTGAAGCTATTGCACTGGAGGTTTCTCTCCTAAGCTTAGATAAATATGATGCTTTCATTCCATAAAAAGATGTGTGCACTATAACTATTGCCATTGCTTTTGCTAACAAAGACTACTGCATCATTCATTTGCTTGATACAGGAACTGCTGTCTCTGTACTGCCAAAATGAATTTGAAAATAACCATAGCCCCTGGGTTTAACTTGATTAGTTATCCTAGATATCATATTCCTGTGCTTGTTTGCCTGCCAGTGACTGTAAAATTTCAAACAATTAGCAATAAAGGTGTGATACAAGCACCTGTTCCATCTGACTTTCTGACCTTATGTGCTTTCATAGGTCTTACATCATGGTATTCCTTTTTTTCCCAATGGTGGCTCAATTGTGAAGGTATTGGAAGCATCACTACACAAAAAATGGCAACTGTCCCAACCTATACCCAGCCTTAGCAGTAAGGTGCACATGGAAGGGCAATGCACATCGCAAACAAACAAAGGATTTCCTAGCAACACTTACCAGCCAGCCTGCAAAACAACCAATTTGTCCCTGTCTAACAGTTTGCATTAAAAACAGAGGTTTTTGTTTGCACACATTTGCACAGATTTAAAATTTCCAAAGCCTCCATAGTAGGAGTACATGTATCTTTGGATAGGTTAAGGCCAGGTATGCTTGGAAGCATCACTACCAGATAATGCAAACATGATCAGGTCAGAGACTGCAAAGCACAACTTTGAAACTGGCTCATCATAAGCAGTCCAACACTAACAATTTGTTATCCTTCTGTCTACTATAGTTACTACAAGTGCTTTAGACTGCGGTGGTGTAGTCCTTACACAATACAATGAAAACAAAGAAGTTCTAGGGTTTGGCCAACAGAAAATGGTAAACATACCTGTGTAGTTGACAATTTACTTTGTGAACCACAGAAGTTGATATACTAAAACTGAAGAGTGCAAAATCTGGTGCAGCTGTACATGGCAGCCAACCAGCTTCCAACTTCAGCTTGTTCAATTAAGCTTTGTCAAAGAAACCTGGAAGCTGATTTGTTTCTATGCAGAGCTGCACCAGAATTTGCACTCTCCAGTTTTAGTAAATCAACCCCTATGATAATTTCACTCATACCTACTGCCTATTTTGTCTTTATTATTGGTTTCATATATTTAAGCTTGAGGTTGTGCCTTTATTCCAAGTTCCCCAGGTTGTTCATATGTCTGCTTCTGTAAAACTAACACATGTTTTGTTCCAAATACTAAATATACTAAAACTGGAGAGAGCAAAATCTGGTGCAGCTGTGCATGGTAGCCAACCAGCTTCTAACTTCAGCTTGTTCAATTAAGCTTTGCCAAATAAACCTGGAAGCTAATTGCAGGGGCGGACTGACAACTCATGGGGCCCCCGGGCAATAGGGGATCATGGGGCCCCTGTGTCCTTTCCCAAACTCAAAAAAGCCTATGAAAAAGGTACCAGGGGCATCTCATGGGGCCCCCAACTGACCCCGGGCCCTCGGGCAGTGCCGAAGTTTCCAAATGGTCAGTCCGCTCCTGGCTAATTGGCTTTTATGCAGAGCTGCACCAGATTTTGCACTCTCCAGTTTTGGTAAATCAACCCCATTGTCTTTTAAACCAGAGATTAGTGTCACTTTAAATGCTCCATAAATCTAGGGATTAGAGGAACAGGCTGTATTACATACCTCATTCCTCTTTCTGCTGTTCACCTGCAGGGGACCAGTCACACAGATGGTGGAAGACTGTTTCAGCAGGGAATATTGTAAGTACTACACCTTATTCTTCTACCAATAAACCTAATAAGCATTTAACCCTTGCAGTGGAAGGCCCCACTGCAAGGGTATTCTTTTCTTGTGTCCAGAGTTTGGCTTTAACTATACAGTACACCACAAACTGGGTTTAAAAAAAAATTCATAAAGAGTGTGGTCCTGGCTTAATCTGGTAGATCCCTGTGGATAGTGGTCTTTATGGATAGGGTGGTGTGTCAGATGCATACAAGAGAAATGACACTGTGGTAGGCAGGCATTATCTACTTCATGGCAAGCCTTCTTGTAGAGAGAGGAAGCAATCTCCAAGTACACGCAAAGGAAGGAAAGAGAAGGCGCCTCTGAGTTGCTAGAGATAGAGTGCAGGGTCCTGAGTTTAGTAACACTTTAAATCCTAAGCATAGTTTTACAACTTTGACATGTGTTACTAAAACTGTACATATTGTCATATTTTCTGTATCCAGATGGATTATACTGTACCTTCTTTTTTTTTCAGGGACAATTGGGCTTTCTTTTGGTGGTAAATGGTAATGGATATCTACTGATTTTGTTTTTGTTATTAAAGGAAAACTGGCCCAAAATAGTAAAAAATGTTTTTTAAATTTAGTTGAATATTTCTTTCTATTACTATAATTTGCCACCAAAGAACAACCCAAAATAAATTTCCCTGCTCCTGATTGTTGCAGCGATACCACATATATGTATGTTAGTTGTTGTTTGTACCCGTAGTAGGGCCCAGGAACAATGGTGCACAGCTAGCATTTTTTTAATCCTGCCTAAAACACACTGACACGGACTGACACTGATACTAATTTAAAATATTGAAATTATTCTACCCAAAATATGCTGACTGGGACCTTTTGTAAGGGAATTCCTATAAGGCGACTGGTGCACATAATAGAAATGTGCATAGGCGCATTGCTCATAGAAATGAGCATGCGCGCATTCCTATGAGAGCATGCCTACAGTTTCTGGTGCCAGATAGGCTACTTAAAGGAAGCTCCTGCTCACTATCAGTGCTGACTGGTCTTCAGCTTACCTGTGTCCTGTATTTACTCATATTTACTGCATATGATTTCCGTTGATGACCTGGCTTGTTACTGAACTGATCCTGGATTCTGGTTTTACCTTTCTCCATCTGATTCTGACCCTGGCTTCACTCCTGACCACGCTTCTGCACCTCATTGCCCGCCTGTTACTAACCTCAGCTACCCCTGTGATCTCGCTTCTGCTTCCGACTTGGCTTCATACTGGTTTTGAGTGTCTGCAATCATCGCAGTGTGTTCCTGCCTAAAGCCTGCTGAGAGATTTGACAAGCCACGCTTCCAGAACCTGCAGTACATGCAGAGTGCCTCTTTAACCTCGGCTGGTCCAGCATGCATCACATCTGCTTCTGGTCTGATGCCCTGCTTGACTTCCCTAGCCTGCACCTCCAGCTGCAAGCTCTGCTATCAACACCTGCCTCGTGTTCCTTCTTTCCCTTGGAACCATCTGTTCCACCTTCAGCGGGACCTGGGCAGGAGATACAAGAGAGGCTAACCTCGTCAATTCAGTCACCTACCAGGTACGTGAAGCCTTTGACCCGAACCTTGACCTTTGACCCTAACTCTAACCCTGGCAAACCCTGATCTTGTTATTTATTTATTTATCTTTATTTTTTCTAAGTTTTATATTCTTTATTTTTCATTAATTAATTCATTTTACACACTTATTTGTTTATATCTTCCTCTCCTGCAAGAAGAGAAAGATACAATGTATCTTTTCCTTCAATCAGAAGAGGAAGTAAATACAGGGGCAGGCTCACAGAGACTGATCACTGTGATAGCCAAATAGAAGCTATGACAGCGATCAGGTGACCGAAAGTTTTGGGTTCAGATTGTTAGTACAAGACCAGAGGTTCTCGGTGAGACACACACTTTGTGGCACACTCCCTGCACAAAGAATGCTACACATATATGCGGCCCCACAGAAAAAGACTCACTTTCATGAGGCCGCATATATGCAAACGGACGGTGAGAAGGGGTTAAGTGTCATTTTTAAATTAATGCACAGTATTGGGAATAATATGAGCTCAGTTTTGGAAAAAAATTAGTTTTAGAAAGTGGTGTGACATTCATACTGATAGTCAGTAAATTAGTAATTCAAGGGGATACTGAAGGGGTGAGCTGAGGATTAGAGAAATAATTTTGAGTGTTGTCAGCATAAAGATGGTGTTGAAAGCCATGGGAGGCTATCAACTGACCAAGAGAGGAGGTATAGATAGAGAACAGAAGGGGGTCCAAGGATAGAGCCTTGGGGGACCCTTACAGAAAAAAGAAGAGAAAAGGAGTATATGTAAGTGATGCTGAAGGAGCACTTAGATAGGAAGGATAAGAAATAAGCAAGAGCAGAGTCTTGGAGGCCAAGGGTGTGAAGTTTTTTGAGGAGGAGCAGTCAGTCCAGATGATTAAAGGCATCAGAAAGGTGTAATAGTATGAGAGTTTTAGAACAGCAGTTTCAATGGAGAGTTGATGATGAAAGCCAAACTGTAATGGGTCAAGAAAGTTATTATCAGTGAGTTAGCAGCCCAGGCAGTTGCAGACTATGCATTCCAGATGTTTAAAGGTAAAATGGAGCAAGGAGATGGGTCTTAAGTTGCTTAGACTGGTAGAGTCCAGCATAGTATTTTTAAATACGGGGGGTGACCAATGCATGCTTTAGTGGGAAGGGGAAGACACCAGAGAAGGAAAAATTGAAGATGTGTGTTAAAGAGTGTAGAATAGAACAAGATGGTGACTGGAGTAGTTGTGATAGAACAGAGTCCAGGAACAAGTAGTTAGGTGGGTGTCAGAGAAAAGTTTAGCAATCTCCTCTGTAGTAGTAAGGCCAAAAAAAGAAAGAGTTGAGAACTCTCCAGTACAGGTTCTAGACAGGTATATGAATTTGACGCATGCTACACCACTTTTAGAATGCATGATTGACACTTTCACAAAATCTGTCTGTTCCAGTCTTTATGAATTCCAAGGAGTATGCTGAGAGGGGGAGAATTCTCATCAACTGCCATATTAAAAGTGTCACACATAAAGCTGGTCATAGATGCATCAGTGTTCCCCGATCCACACAAGAAATATGGATAGAGGACTCCTCCTTGCTAAGCTTTTGTATTCCAACAGCAGGGACTCCTTAGCTGTCAGAATACACTGATTAGTGTCTTAAAGTGGACCAAAATTTTTTGATCTGAGTTTGATTCCTTCCTGGTAGAAATAATGTGCATAGAAAGTCCTCAGTTTATTAACCCCAAGCAAATGGTGAGCTTAAAAAATTCAACAGAAGTCTTAAAAAAGATCTTCAGACTGCATATCTTACATGTGGGGCAAGAGAAATACACTATTACTCTGGATCAAACCTGTCAGGGACAATCCAAACATTCCAATCTGCTTAGAGTGACAAGTCATTGAGAACCTATGCATGACTTGTTTTACCTTATGTAAATGAGCCCTGAGATAACATTGTGCAGCCATTTCATAGTGTGCCATGCATGTCTCACTTTATAAGTGTCATTTTTATATTCCAAAATTTTAATGCTTCATATAAACAGCACTACAGAACATCATACAAAATGTTAAAAACAGTAAATAAGACATACAGGGGTTGGACAAAATTCTGGAAACACCAGGTAAATGAAAGAAATTGTTATCTAATATGATGTTGGGCCATCTTTGGCATCCAAGGTGGCCTGAATTCTCTGGGGAATTGACAAATATAATTCTTGGATAGTGGATAATGGAATCTGATACCACTCTTCATGCAAAAATTGTTCCAGTTCCCGCAGAGATGCCAGAGGCAGAAAACCTTGTTCTCCAAAATTGACCATAGTGGCTCTATGATATTGAGGTCTGGTGACTGTGGCACCCAGAGAAGGTGTGAGAATTCGTCTGCATGCTCATCAAACCATGATTTGACCACACCAACTGTGTGAATTGGAGCATTATTATCTTGGTAAATGGTGCTGTCTTATGTAAACAATGTCTGCACCATGGGGTGCATATGGCCAGCCAAAATCTGTACATAGTAACTGGCAGTGCCTCTACCTTTCAGGGTGATGATGGGGCCTGCAGAATATGGCTGAATATGGCCTAAACCATGACTGCGCCACTACCATGCCTTATTGTTGTCACAAGAGCATCCTGGTCGTAAGCCTGGGACAGTGTTTGCCACATGTAAACACGCCTGGTGGTTGGGAACAGTGTGAAGCTCAATTCATCTGACCATATTACAGTGTTCCATTGATCAATAGTCCATGATTTATGGTTCTTTCTCTGAGGATGTGCTTGGCACGTAACGCGTAAGGAGGAGCCTACGCACGCCGTGACGTCACGCCGTCGGAGCATCGTGACGCTCCGGCGGCCATTACAACTGTTAGGACGGTTAGTCCTCTCTGCAATTTTACTATTACCGGATGCATCCCCTTTGCTGCTGTCATTTGTCTGCAATAAATTTGTTTTAACCCTACAATACTTCACTATGGGCATTTTTTTGTCTTGACCCCTTGCGGGGAGCATTTTTATCCTAGACACTGCTTTGCCTAGTGGAGGAGTCCTGCTCTTTGGTGGAATTGTACCAGGTTCTATCTTCAAGGGGAATCTCTTTCTGCTCATCTGTGCATCATTTGAGGATCTGCTTGATCGAAGGAATACATCTACCTTTATCATCCTGATGATCATTGTTTTGAGCTGTAGGATATCTACACTGCACATTTAATGTGCACATCTGGTTAGTGTGCATTTTTCACTTCAAGTCATCTCTATTGGGACTATTTTATACTTCAATATATTCTGTTATATGTATATGCATATTAGTTTTTATTCCATTTTTATTTTAGCGCTGCACTTTTTTTCAAATGCATGATTTATGGGTGTTGCGTCTCTCTCTCCTCTTATGAGCCTATTCAAAATAAATAGGCTGCACCGCACCCTAAATCATAAAGAAATAGGTACTATCTGCATTTTTTGCAGAATAGCTTAATGCACAGGACACTGTTCTGGGGTGCAAGTAGCTTATGTGCCTTTTGGAGGTGTGAGATGATGCGCCAGCACACTTAACATGCATTTTTGCTTCTTATGATAATGTGTGTTTAGTGTGCATTAGCACAACCAGATTGGTGTTAAATAGGTACTGAGTTTATTAGTGATCTATGCAAGAATAGCAATTAATAGAGAAAGAACTAATGTTTGGAACCTGCTTTTGTAGTCCCATCACTAACACCTCTACTCTATTACTGTCATTGTGTTTTAAGTAACTGAACTGAGAAATTGCAAATTACCTACCTAGCACAATATATTTCACTAAGTATACTATATGTTACCTTTCCATTTATCTAGAATTTCTCCTATGTAGCAAAGAGAAAAATCAAATAAATGAAAACTCATTCTAGTTAGATTATATAGTATATGCTATGTTGTGATGGTTCAAGGTACACATAACATTCATGTTAATGATTTCATTAAAATATATTTTACTTAGTATACCTGATTCATTAAATTCACTTAAAAATATACACATTTTAAGGTTTTCATATTTTTTTGGCTTATCATCTTGATGTTGTAGCTATAAAAATGTGTATCATGTTCAAGTATAACTGTTAATCAGTGTTGATGATTAAGATTGTGTTAGTTGTAATTAATAAAGCATAGCATGAACATAAACAAGATACTGCATAGATGTCTACATTTAGTAAATTAATGAGAGTTTTAGATAGCTGAAGTAGACCTATCCTCTCCACCTATCTTATGGCATGTAATTATTTCCTGTCTCAGGAATTTACTTGGGATCACTTTGAAATTGTCTTTCATAAGCATTTAAATAGGAATTACTGAATTTTCAATAAAGTGGGCTGACAGCTAATGACCATGATTCTATGTCAGTTATGCAAATCAGAATGAATATTGACTTTTCGTGAGTTTGTCCTTCTCTTCTTCATTGAGTCTAGGTGCATAGATATAATTAAAGGCAAACTATTTATTTTAGCCTTTCCTGATCTTGTAAGGCTAGCCAGTTCACTGGGGAAGGATGAATGTGGCAGAAGATAGTAGACCTGGGGGGTAGGAACTACAAATCCAGCTCTGATAACATACTCTGGTTTGAGACTATTAGCATTAAAGAGCAGCTCCAGTCTCCCCCAGAAAAACTAAAAGTCAGAAGCTATAAATACTGTAGCTGCTGACTTTTAATATAAGGGCACTCACCTGTCTAGGGATCCAGCGTTGTCCTCACCCAAGCCGATTCTTCAATTCTTCAAGGCACCAGCATCTTAAGCAAGGGAAATCACCAATGACGCCTTGCTGCTTGACAGCCAGTTCCCACTGTGCATGTGCATGCTGCGCTGTACTTTGTGAATAGTCTCTCAGTGTTCTGGGACCTGGGAAGGCTGCAGGGGAAGGAGGGGGCTTAACTGTCAAAACCAGGTACCCTCTCCTCCTACCAGGAGTGGACTGACCATTTGAAAACTCAGGCACTGCCCGAGGGCCCGGGGTCAGTAGGGGGCCCCATGAGATGTCCCTGGTACCTTTTTCATAGGTTTTTTTGAGTTTGGGCAAGGACACAGGGGCCCCATGATCCCCTATTGCCCGGGGGCCCAATGAGTTGTCAGTCTGCGCCTGCCCCCTACCTACCCAAAAAGTGCCAATAATTAAAGAGGAGGGGGGAGGATGCAAAGAAGCGGACCTTCTCTATTTGGGTGAAGTTATGCTTTAAGTACCAGTAAAGCAGTCACAGCACCTTTTATGAATCTTTCACATGGCTTAGCAAATATATCTTATAGGTATACATTGGGAGGGGGGAGCTTAAGTGAACACACTGAAGTTAGAAACTGATTGGCTACCATGCACAGCTGCACCAGATTTTGAGTGCTCTAGTTTTAGTAAATCTCCCCCATTATGTCCAAGGTCCTTATGCTACAGGAAGGCACCTGTTGGCAACCACTGGAATCACATGACTACTGAGGAGCAGAGGCTTAAAGCCACAACTACATTAACCACTTCAAGTCCAGACACTTTTACCCCCTTCCTGTCCAGGCCAATTTTTAGCTTTCATCGCTGTCACATTTTGAATGACAATTGTGCGGTCATGCAACACTGTACCCATATGAATTTTTTTGCTTTTTTTTTTGAGACAGATAAAACTTTATTTTGGTGGTATTTATTCACCACTGGGATTTTTATTTTTTATTTTTTGCTATATAAATGAAAAAGTCCTAAAATTTTGAAAAAAAAGTGTTTTTCTTATAAAACTTTGCAAATAAATAATCTTTATTCGTATATCTTGGCCAAAATGTATTCAGCTATCTTTTTGGTAAAAAAAATAATCCAAATTAGTTTATAACCAAAAATTATAATATTTAAACAATTGTTTTACATTTTTTATTTTTTTTTTATATTATTATTTATGATTTTTTTTAAACATACTGTCACCCTAGCAGTATAGTGTCACCATAGTGACACTATACTACTTGTGCGGGGTGATGAAGATTTTATTTTTTTTTTTTAACACTGATTGCTTTTACACCCATAAAGGCTGTAAAAACAATCATTTCTCCTCTCTGACTGCATTCTTGCAGCCATTGAGAAATACTGTGAGAGCTGTGATTGGTCACAGCTTGTCACATGGTACAAGGCTGTTGTGAATAGCCTTGTACCATGTGACCTCTGTGATCATTCACAGATTTCACTAGTAGTAAGCAATGATGTCAGAAGGGACATCTTGCTTACTACTATTCATGTGATCACTGATTGGCCAATCAATGATCACATGATCAGGACCTCACACAGAGGTCCCGTACAGCGATCGTTGCTGCGCGCTCCCAGGGAGCGCGCACAGGCTGGAAATGCGGGCACCGTTTTTGAATTGCAACCCGCTCCTGCACTGCTCCCGTCCGGCTCATGTATATACACGGCACTGGAGCAGTGAAGAGTAGTTAACCAGTAACCTTGCTCAAAGACAACACATAGACAGTAACTGTAAAGGTTAATTTATTTAAATTAAAATAACAAACAGAGCAGCTCCAATCCTCCTCTTATCGGGTCCCTCACTGGTGCTCTGGGCTTCACCCCCCACCGAGTGCCCCCAGAGCAAGACATTTGCTCTGGGGGCACTCATGCATGCTCTGTCCCAAGCCCTGCTCTGTGTGCCTAAAACACACACAGAACATGGCTCGGTCCTGCCCCCTGCTTCTTGTCGCTGGCTCTGATTGACAGCAACAGAAGCCAATCTGAGAGAGAGATTCGGCTCTCATGCACATTGCTGGATCGAGATGGGGCTCAGGTATGTGTTTAAGGGGGTTGCAGGGGAATCTACATGCAGAAGGTTTTTTACCTTACTGCATAGAATACATTAAGGTAAAAAAAAAACCTTCTGCCTTTACAACTACTTTAAGATGGAAAGGGCAAGGACACAGCTTTATTTGAAAACTTTACCTGGTGTGTTGTGTCTGATATAAATTTTTTATATAGTTTGGTGATTTTCTAAGACTTACATATAAAACCTCTTTGTTTTGTTTAGCTCACTGTCGGCTGAATACAGGTCACAGGAGTGCAAGTACACTCCTGTGATCCCCGGGAAAAGTAGGGCCAAAAGAGCTTTGGCCCTACTTCTCCTTTAACTTGACGTGGTCTAAAAGTCATGTCTTTACCATGAGACATACATTAGACTGACCCAAATTTCACTCAAGGTTATAGCCCATTAAAGCAATACTTAATGCTGGCAAGGTCAAAAACCACTGACAAAATTGTGGCAATCAACCACTTACAGGGTGGGTGGGCAGACAACTCTTTAGTAGTTGCAGTTCCTCAGGTCATCAATGATTTACCTCAGTGTAGTTTTAATAGAGTTCAGTCCCAACCCCCTCACCACCTGCCTAGGCAGCTAATTACTTTAGAGCCACTTTCACTTTTTTAGCATATCCACGCCATGCCCCATCAGTCAAGGCTTCCTTTCCCTATTGGTTCAAGGGGCCTTCATGACTGCTGAGGAGTATAAGCCTAAAGCCACAACTACATGGCAAGGCCAAAGCTTTATTTGAAATTTCCAACATGAGCAATCTTCAACATAAAACACTTAACCAGTATGCTGTGTCCCATATATATTTCTTATATTTTGGTGATTTTCTCAAACTTACATATAAAATCTGTTTGTTTGTTTGTTTTAGATAAGTTAAGTTATTTGTTGTTTTTAGTTAAAGTGGAGCTCCATCCAAAAGGGGAAGTTCCGCTTTAAGGACTGCTCCCCCGCTCCCCATTAAGGATTGGCACCTTTGGGGGGCAAGGGGGGAGCGAGTACCCAAATTTGAATTTTACCCGCTCCCACTTCCGGTCTGATCTCCTAGGCCGCCAGAAGCGGAAGGTGTCCTTCCTCCCTATCACGCTATAGTCTTTTGGTGCACGTGACAGGTCCCAGAAGACTACAGGACCATTCATGAAGCGCAGCGCTACTCGAGCATGTGCAGTGGGTACCCGGCTGTGAAACCGCAAGCTGTCACAGCCAGTTGCCCACACTGAAGATGCAGGAGCCTGGAATACAGGATGGCCAGTTAAACGGGCTGCAGGGGACATACCGCGGGACTAAGGGACAGGTAAGTGGCTGTTTTTTAAAAGTCAACAGCTATAGTTTTTGTAGCTACTGACTTTTATTTTTTGACAGGGTGAGTGGAACTCGGCTTTAACATCAGATTTCTTTGAGATGAACATTTCTCAGACACATGTTGTTGGAAATATATGCACAAGCTGTCTTCTAATACAAACAGGAAAATAGATACTATATTTGTATGTTGGGCCAGTATATATGAGTCGGTTGACAGTGCAAACACTTTTAGCTGTTCCCATTGTTTCAGAAGAGTTCTGGTCAAAGGCTCCACCCAGACAACAAAGGTCAGCAATGTCTTGACCTTTTGACTTAGTTGATCTCTTGCATTCATGATTCAAGAGTGCCATCTAGAGTTTGAGTTGGAAAATGTTCGCACTTACAAACTAAGGTAGAAGAGGGTGGCCATGGGGGAATGGCTACCTAAGCTTTCCAAATAAAAGGCCAGCAGCATAAGATGATAGGAGGGCTCTATGACAATAAAGGAAGTTCTGTGTCAGAGGGCACTTCACAGGACTAAAGAAGGAACTTCACTTGGGGATCAGACTAATACCTGATTTCCTGCAATCATATGTAAAACTGGAGCCTTGGTTGCCTATGGAGACTGTGAAGCCACTTTAATGGTGCTAAGTGACTTTAGCATATTCCTATTGTACATACCATTGTTCATGCTCATTTGATAGAATGGTTAGGTGACGTGTGCATGCGTGTTGTTTGTATATCTGTAATACTTTGTATGTCTTGTATTGTTTTCCTACAATTTAAGTAGTTTGTATGTATAAGATACAGCTTATTTAGTAATGCACATTAATACAATGCAGAGGTTAACATTTACTTAAAACACTCAGTGCCAGTCACAGTTATACTGTGAGCATGCTTGAACATTAATTGGACTTACCGTAGTCTAAAAGGCCTGTCTTTACCATGAGAGCCAGAAAGACATTGGTCTGACTCAACTTTTACTCAAGGACACAGCCCATTAAGACAACATTTACCACTGGCAAGGTCAAAAAGCACAACCCAAAAGTTATTAGCTACAGTAACTGTCGAGAGACCCACCACAGTCAATGCCTGTTCTAGACCAGCTTCAAAGCCAAGGTTAAAGATGTCAAGGCCAATGTCGTTCAAGTGAACGCCATTAGCTCAAAACAAACAAGCAAAGCTGCTCCAGGTGAGTAATGTAGATTGTCCACTGACCACTGCAGATGAAGGTGCTCGCACAGCTCGTCTCTGAGACTACAAGGAAAAGAAAATCCAGAATTCACTGTACTCTTCAACCTTTATTAAATATGGATAAAATCATCATCACAGACAGTGTCAGGAACAGCAAAGGTTAATGTGTTTTACACTAAACACTAGCACTTATTCATAACCTCTTCAAGGGAGAGGTTATGAATTAGCGCTAGTCTTTAGCGTGAAACATGTCAACTTTTGCTCACCTGGAGCAGCTTTGCTTGTTTGTTTTGACCTGATGACGTTCACTTGAACGACATTGGCCTTGACATCTTTAACCTTGGCTTTGAAGCTGGTGTAGAACAGGCATTGACTGCGGTGGGTCTCTCCGGATTTCTTTCCCTTTGCCATCAGGTCAAAACAGGTTACCATTCTCACCCTCCATGTTCCAGTAATGGAAAACTATTTTCCCAATTCTCCGAACAAATGTGAACACTTTAACATTGACCTTCTGTTGAAAATGTTTCAGGCATGGGCCAGAAATGTGCTGGGCCCAAAGCAAATGAGGAACAATTTCTGACCAAGCTATAGCTAAATCAGTGAAGACAGCACAACAATAAGCTGTGTCCTGCTGTATCGAAGGAATCAGATCCACTGTTTGTAAAAACCCAAAGTCAGTACCCCCTGCATGGATGACTAAGACTATGGCATGGAGACATATTTGTGCTTAAGCAGGTTGAAATGCTGGTTAGTGAGAAAGCTGCAGCCCCAGCTGGCAGGGAAACAGTTGCCCTGTTTCCCGCACTTTTTACTGAGCTCTAACTCTCTCCCTGTGCTGTTAATATAAGGGGGGAGGGATCTGCCTAGTCAGACAGTCTGCTTGAGAGAGAAGACACAGACGAGCCACAGCATGTAGTCTCCAGCTGCTTACAGAGAAGAGAGAAGGAGGAGTAGTTCCCTTTCAGAGAGCAAGCCTCCCTACTGTCACATCCCCCATGCAGGAGGATTGCTGGAACCTCCAGTCCTCCTTGAAGAACACCAGCTCTGGAGATCTGCCACTGTGGACTCTGCTCTACATGGACTCTTGTCGATGCAGGTACAATAAGGCAGCCAAAAGCCTGAGATAGGGATTCGTTTAGGGGATACGTCTGTGCACTTTGTTTTGGAACTGTTTTGCTGAGAGTCTCAAGCAAAGCGTTAAAACTTTTGTCATGCCTGGTGTTACTACAAGGGGTGCATGGTGTTAATGGAATATGGAAGAAAAGGGCTGTAATGCACACATTAGATGAAGTTGTGACATGCCATTGCTAGGGGCAACAAGTACAAGAGAAGGATTATATGACATCCAGACACCAGGAGAGCAGTACCAACATTGGTGAAAGGTCTCCTGTATTGTGAGGGAAGCAGTTCATAGCCTACCTTCCAAGTGGCTGGTGCTCCAGCAACTGGGACCTGACCTGCATGAGGAGACCTAAGAGACCTAGCCATATGGTATGAAAGAAAAAACAGTTTATTATTTGCACACATGGGTTCCATGCTGTTGCTCGGCAGGACCCCCGTTCTGTCACTGGAAGGGAGGTGGCATGGAAGGGAGGTGGCAGAGTTGAGCTGGACTGGTGGAACGGGTCACTGCCCGGTGGTGTCTCCTTCAAAATGTCATATCCTGAGCAGGTGTATTACCTATATTGATCAGCTTTAGAAGCACGCAGGAATATGGATACATATGTGGCTGTGATCATCACATCCTCAGTCCTAATACCACTGACCAAACTTGTCTATTAATACAGGTCTGCCAATTTGGAAGGCTCCAAAAAACACCCAAGAAAAAGCAACTTGAAACAAGAGTGTCTTATAATCAGAAAAATAAATGAATACTAGTACAGGAAGGACATTTCTAAGAATCTGCAAAGAAACTAGACTCCAAAAATCAGGATTATGTGTTGCATGCCTACAGCCCCTTACTACCTACCAAATAGGAAACTCTTTTTTGAGGTCCTCCCAGCAAAGTAGCCTAAACCCAAAAGTGCAACAATTCTGAGCTTACCATGGAGCCTGATAAGCATTTCTTGAGCAAATACATGATGTTTGAAAACAGGGCCAGACATCTGTTGTGATGTGACGAAAGGGAAAACTCACGTTATGACAACATCATGCAGTTATCCCAAACCAGCAGTACGATAGCCATGTGTTCAGAGAAAAAGATGTCCAGGGAAGATCAAACAGTTGTCAAAAATGAGGTTCCACATAAATTTCAGACAAGAGAGCCCCCTGACAGGGAAAGGAAACAGATGAGCTGAAACTGAGAGTGCATCGGCAACGTCATTGGATACACCAGGGACATGCTTCACCTTATACCATATTTTCAGTGTACAAAACCTGACCAATTTGTCACAGGCAACCGAAAGACCATCTGAACAGTATCAATCTCTATTCCCAAAGAGGATAACACATATACTGGGCCCTCCTTCTTGGCAGCATAAAATAGAATGTACAGATATCCTGGAAAGATGAAAGTAGCAGCTGACATTGATCACTATCCACCCATCCAAAAAAAAACAACAAATTGCTCAAATAGTGCAAAAATGAGTGCATGCCAGAGAACTGGTCCACTACCCACTCAAATAAACTACTGAATAGTTAAAAATAAAATATCAAGAATTCACACAGCCCATTGGGAGGCACATATCAACAAAATAGCTCCCTTGGAAGTGACAGCCTAATAAATGAAGACATTCAGGTTGTATAGGAAGGAGACGAAAGGTCGACTCAATGCAACCATAGCCAACAACGTTTAGTGACCCGCAGACCTAATCAGCTGAAGAGCTTTATCAAAGGAGGCATATTGGCCTCGAGATTCCTCTTCATCATAGCAATAATTAACCGATAAGCCAGAATGATACAAAAGGTGATGTATAAGGCAGAATTTTCCTTCCTCTTTCTTGGGGACCACTCCAAGTGGGGAAACCACTCAGGTTGTGCTATGGAGGATATCTAATGTACCGGCCATGCACCCCCAATCCTGCTTATTTTGCAGCATTTCAGCAACCCAGCTTTGGATTATGAGGCAGAATTCAAACTAGGTGACATGATAGGTGCTTCATAAGGTTTAAAGAGGATTCAGAATCCACAATCAAATCTGTCCTGTGAGATCAAAGCTTCCCTATTGAGGGGGTATCAGTATAGCCAGTGGAACATCATTTAGACGTTCACAGGTGTTCTCCAGCTTAAGAAAGTCAGGTTTATCTCCAGGTTTGGAAGGCAGTTGTTTCCCCTTCCTGAAGCAGTGGACTACCGGATGGGTGCCACCATAATGGGAGCACTCGTGTTTAAACTGACATGTAGTGAAGTACTTGCAGCGGCACTCATTAAACATCCAACAGACACCCTTTCTGTAAACTGCCCATGCTCCATTCAAAGCACTACAAATCTACCACAGTGGCCAACAGGACTTGCATTTCATCCATTCACAGATCTCTGTGAATGAATGACTAGGCTGTATGGCTGCACAGTTCTGCACAGCCGCTCTGTTTTTAAAATGTGACAGCAGGGGAATAGAATAGATTTGAATAGGGCCTTAGCAGGTGCTCACACAAAGCAAAGGTCTCATCCCTACAAAGATACATGGTAAATCAGGACCTGACTTTCCTTGTACTTTCCTTGTAATGACAGCTCTGGCAGGTCATGTTCAATGTCATGCAGCATCTGAAAAAACGAGTAGTGTGCAAACTTACTGGAGTCTGAGCTCTCATAGGACCTTATGGCAATATAACTAACACAATAATTTGCATTAGCTGCTAATAAAACAAATAATAACACATTTTTTATAATTAATGTACTTGATGCCACTGGTTACTGGCTTGATGAGCCTTATGTATTTGCTTACCAATATTTGCTCCCACACCATTGCAGAAATTACAGCACTTCAAGAAAAGATGGGCTATCTTGGACCATTATTACCTTAATGTTTTTTTGAAGACCACATACTTCAACAGATCCAATGTGACTGTGCAGGTGTCATGGACAGTATAACTTGCTGTTGATTTCCCTACCATAAACTAGCAAACTAGTAAAGGAATGACCAGTTGTTAGGTGCCTAAAAATACATTGAAAATGATTATTCTTGGATGTGGCCTGACATAGACGCGTCAGGTGTCGTACCTCCTGTCGCAAACGTGCGCACCAGAGACTGTCGCAGTCCGCCATTTTGTTAAGAATCTCCATGTTGTTCCTCATTCTCCCCCCTCCCTCTCTGTTCAGCCACAGTGACATCTGGTTGTGGGTCACTGGCAGGCTAGAGCCAGTAGGGAGCCCAGACCTATAAAACACCTCTCTGAGCCAGGGCCTAGCTGTCCAAAGAACCTGTGCAATTTAACACCTCGGAAGAGACAAGGCAAGCTTTCCCCGGAGTTCAAAGAGATTCCAACCTAATAAGACCATGCCACACACTTGATTCATGTGTTCTTCCTCAGCCACCCACAGAAGAAGAACCAGTTGGGCATCTGGAGGCTGCCCGTAGGAAGGAGGCAATGTCAGGAAAGGCTTGCCCTTAGTGCATATGTGGATGCACAGACCGGCAACTGGCTCGGACGTGGGCATTGGGGTGCGCACGTGCGTGCACTCATGCACACTTGGGCATCCAGGAGCGTACCTATCACCAATGCTGGTGCCAAGTGTGCTATTTAAACAGTATTGACTCATTGCTGTTTGTTCTACAGCTTCTGTGTGCTCCTTCTTGATTCCTGTGTTTGACCTCTGATCCTGACCGGACTTGCTCCTGACCTCCATTTGTTTGCTACTTGCCCATCTCAGCTTGTCTAAGGATTCTGCTTCTGTGTCTTGTTCTTGCCTGATTGAGCTCCTGTTGCTGACTTGGCTTGTGACACGACTACCCTGCTGTCTGCAGTCTATGCCTTATCTGCCCGACCTTTACAAACCTGGCTCATCCAACCCTGCATCTTGCTTATCCAGCTTACCAGAGCTCTTCAGTCCAGCAAGCTCACATCTTGTTCCTGCTTCCTGCTGCATAGCCATAGACTGCTGCCATCCAAGCTCCGTGCCAGTTTATCTGCCATCAACCTGTTCTGCTGCTACATCCACCTGCTGACAGCTGCTGCCACGCAGACCACTGGACTGATCATAGGCACTCATCCCTCACCGTACTCTCGTGGCTGCTGTTTTACTGCTATTAGCCCCCCCGAGCCGAAGCTGTACGAGAGGCCTTCCTCTTCACTACAGGATCACTACCTAGGTACGTAACACTGGGCACCTACCCAAGGAGTCAATAAAATGAGCTGGAGGATGCTGAAATGACTCCCACCAAGCACTGGTACACCAGAATCCAACTCTTGTGCCTGAGGAGGAGACAAACCCTGCCCTAGACATGCCAGGCCATCTAGATATCCTGCTGGAAAAAGCTTCTGATCAAAACATGGATCAGCTGCTTGACAAATAGATGCCAATCAGTTTGAAGAGATTTTGTTTGTGCAAAACCTGGTGGGTCTTCTAAAACAAGTCCCCTTAAAACTCCAATGTGAGATGTGTTCTGGGGTATTCTAGGATACTATTTCTCCACCCTTTACACCTGCTGCAACGCCACCTTGGTGTCCAAATGCCCCACACCCTCGTCTGTTTTATGTCCATCAAACACACCAACATCATTATTTGGCTCCCTCACCATTTCTTTTCTCCTACATATATCCCCCCAATACACGAACCCCCCCCCCATCTCACCCACCTATTCCATATCTCATCCTCATCCCTCTACCCTCCATAATAGGACCTTCTGAAATCCACAGTACCTATACTCCAACAGTCAATACTTCCATCACCATGCCCTTGTCCCACAGTCAGTACCAGTTGCCACCACAGTCCCCTTTCCTCTCCACTCGTACCGCATCATCATTCTCCCATGAGACAATGCCAGAACATGGCCCTTTCCAGACATACTAATCCACACATACAGTACATGCGTGTACAGGTCTGGGTAAAAAACTGTATTTAATCTGTTTCTGTAATTCTTGATCATACTGTATCTTTTTCCTTATAGAAGTGGAATAAACACACCTGGATGAGTTGGATCCAGGGGCGGACTGACCATTTGGAAACTCGGGCACTGCCTGAGGGCCCGGGGTCAGTAGGGTGCCCCATGAGATGCCCCTGGTACCTTTTTCATAGGCTTTTTTGAGTTTGGGCAAGGACATAGGGGCCCAATAATCCCCTATTGCCCGGGGGCCTCATGAGTTGTCAGTCCACCCCTGGTTGGATCTTTAGTAATGCTGCTAGTGTTTTTCTTTAGTTGACCAACACACTCAGTGTCCAGGTTTGGTATTTCAGTACCTATATCTGCTGTGCTGTTGGTACTACATGAGACAGATTTTTCCTGTCCTCTACCATGCAGCTAGCATAACATACTATAGAACAGTGGAAGAGGATGCGCTTGATGGTGCAACCATATAAATTCACCAGGGGCTTTACCAAACATACACAATATATCACCCAATTTATTGGTAAAATATAAATGATGTGGTTGCACAGAGTGATTAGGGACCAAACATGGCAAGCCTTAAAATTGTGCATGCCTAAAGAATGGCAGCTAACTTGTGTACACAAAATTTGTCATAGGTGGTGCTTTAAAAGCCCTCATAGGTCATCAGTTTAGAGTTAACCAGAAAAACGCACCCCAGCGCATGAGTTTATGTGTGTGTGTGTGTGTGTGTAAGGGGGGTTATGGCTTTATCTTTTTTTTTTGTCTTTATTTTTTGTTACTTTAGTTGTTTTCAGTTTTATTTTTTTGTTAAATTTATTGTTATCACCTAGGGGTCCCTTATGTGCTGCCATATAGATTGTAACCAGTGATGATCCAGACATACCTGAGTTTGGTTAACGGCAGGTTCGATAGTCATTACTAAAGTTCAGTGCCAAATCCAAACTCTATTGAGGTCAATGGGAGCTGAATGTTAACCCCTGGAGACGACCCTTTAGGAGCTTTAAAAGCAGGGAGGCAGAGGAGGTATCCGAGTTATGTGACAGCTGTGATTGACTGTCACAGCAGTCACACGAATACAAAGCTCCCAATAACAAGTATGCATCGGGAGCTTACCGATCCCTGCTGGTATGGTAAGTTGTTTTAACAGGGTTGCATATATGCCGTTAAGGCCCACGAGCTGAGCGGCCGCATATATGCGTATGACCAGTGTCAAGAGGTTAAATAATATTAATTGCCTTTTTCTTGGCTAATGTGCTAGGAATTTGAGGACCTTTTTAATTGCAAAACACCAAGGATATGATTGGACATTGATAACTGTGAACATTTAATTATTAGATTTATAGATACAACTTTTCAAGACTTTTATTGCACATTTTTATTCTATTTGTGTTATTTAGTTAGCTCTATTTTATGATCTCAGGGCATTTTAAGACTATAGAGCTTTTAACATGTGACTGGAGTTTAGTTTAACATTAAAGTGGTTCTGAAATCAAGACATTTTTTAACCTTATGCATTCCTTGCATTAAGGTAAAAAAAATCCCATTATTTGTTCCTTTCCCCCACCCTCCCTAAACACTTACCTGAGTCCTCTCTGGATCCAGTGCTGTGCCCGTCTGTAGCAGCGCTGCTCTCTCTCCCTCTTTCTACTGGCTACAGGCCAATGACTCCCATTGCTGTCAGTCAAATTCTGTGAGGAAGGAGCAGGGGTGGGGGTTTGGCTGAGCAGCACTGTGTGTGTGTGTGTGTCTATGGAGGCACACATCCCAGCTTGAGAGCTTGGGAGCTTGTCTGAGTGAGCGCCCCTATAGCTCACAGCGTCCTATGGGGGCACACTCAAAAGAGGAGGAGCAGAGAGCACAGGTGGTGGACTCCATAAGAGGAGGTAAATGGCCACTCTGTGCAACACTATTGCACAGAGCGGGTAAGTATAACTTCTTTTTTATTTTAGAAAGAAAATTACCTTTAGAACCACTTTTAAGAGTCAGTGTCAGCCAATCAAAATCTAATTGAAGATATATTTTATTTTGTAAAATGCAGTAGTAAACACTTTTATTTATGAATAATGCACTGTTAAAGCCTTTGTTCTTTGATAGCATGAACTGTGGTGAGTATTTCTGCACCTTAACATACTAGCAGAGTTCAATGCCTGTCAGTGGCTCAGACCTGTATTATTCATTAAAAGTCATTGTTTAGTCAGCCTAAAAGGTTTTGCACTTTGTTTAATACCCTAATAAAGCAAACATGCAGTGTTATAATGTGTTAAGTATTAAACAAATTTTATATACCAATAAAAAAAAATCACATTTGTAGTTTGCTGTATGCCACATTCTGTAGGTAATTTAATCCCTCTAGATGCACTGGGTTCTGAATCACAATGAGGGAAAATAGAGGTCTAGACAAGCCGCAGCTAGTTTGACTGATCACATCCCAAATCATAATGAAAGTTCTACGTTTGTAGAGATGTCTATGGCAATTGTCCAACAAACATCCATATATTTCATCCAGAGAAACTGATTGGAATGCCATGGCACTCCTCCAGCTAGCAGGGAAAGGGTTCACTTACTGTACATTACATTTATATAACTAACATTTACTTAAAAGTCTATCTTGATCAATGCTATAGATGATAACAGAAACTCATACCTTGCAGTAGATCTGTAACTTAACAGCCTTTCCATAAACTTTTGTCTAAACAAAAAATGTATGTTATGAATTCCTACCCTGATTCTCCAAAAAGATGATACATAAATGATTTTGTAATGTTTAGTATGGTATTTCCAGACAGCATCCGCCCTCATTGAAAATACTAACATTCAAAAGGATTTGGAGTAAATTAAACAGTACAGTATATGACAGTTCATAACTTATACACAGATAAACCCAAACATTAAGGTTTTACAGTAGATTCAACATTTGTTTTAGTTTTGAACAATGTAGAGAAGGGTTAGAACACTGTCAGGTTTTTATTATCATCTGTGTGCAGGGGAGATTTACTTACCTTATCCAGGGTTTTTTTTCTCAGAAAATAGATGCAGGAACTCAACCATGACCCACCAAAACCCGCCCCCCTACACACACACTCCACACCACATCAAATAGTGGGTGTGGTCAAATTTTGTGAACAGTAGGAGGGTCTTAAAGGGGCATTAAATACCAGGAGTGTATTACATACCATCATACATTACCATAGAGTGCAGAGTTCAGGGGTGCACTACGTGCAGAGTCCGTGGGTACGCTACATACCAGACCTCTGCATTCAACCCTCCTCTACTGCCCCATCTTCTCCACTGCAATACCATCTTCCACATGTCCTACTTTTGTTGCTATATTAAGCTGAAGCACCCAGCCGGCTCTAGTACCTACCTGCACGCTGTAGGTGACTCCGCCTCTCTCACTTTGCAGAGAGATCATCCAGTGGGGGATGTCAGTATCTGCACTGCACCCCGGGCACCTGCATCTCCCTTGCCCCCATTCTGCACTTAGTGGTAGCCATTGGGAAGCAATCTGCCATTTGTAAGCACAGAAGCTGGACAGAGAGTAGAGGGCCTAAGCCAGAGATGGTTGGGCTTTAGATACACAATGAAAAAAGAGCACCTGTAACTACAAGATCACACTACTGCTACATAACCCAGCAATAGGAACTTGAGAAGGGGGGTACACATGTTTCATAATACCAGGTTTCTTAAAGAGAAACTTTATTTTATTTTATTTTTTTCAATCAGCAGCTAAAAAGTGTGTAGCTGCTGACTTTTAAAAATCAAGTACTTACCAGTGCGTGGAGTCCAGCTCTCTCTTACTGTAGCTGGTTCTTTTTTCAACATTGCTAGCCCCAGCACTGCCATCTGGATTTGGGAGCCAGCTGTGGCTGGCGCTGCCATCTTGGATATGGGAGCCATTTGGAGCTGTGTGACCATAGCGGACTCCCCACTATGAATGAGCAAGCTTGTGTGGCATACTGTGAATAGTCCTGCAGCCTCCTGGGACATATGATGAGAGGAGGGTAGAGCAAGAGGTATAATCCTCACCTAGGTGGGAGTGGGTACTGATAAAATTCAGTACACTCCTCTCCTCAAAAAAACCTGTAATTCAGTGGCAAGCTGATGGGAGGGAGCGTACCAGTGTGAATTCTGATTTAAGTTTTAGCCAGTCAGTGGTGCTCCCCAGAGCCCCCATTTCTCTAAAGGGGGGAAACAACCAGACAACAGCACCCTCTTGGGAACGCTGGGAAAGGCCCAGTCTGGCCTAACCACATTACACTTTTCACTGGTACTTTCACTGGGCCTTTGTTACCACTCACACTTTCAACATAAGCAAAGGGTTCAGGTATTTACCAAAATTCTTGCAGTCACACACTTTGCAAAAGTCTAAATAACCAAACTTCATTGGAGAGACCCACATCCACACAGTTTCTCTTGGTTTAGTTAACATACATTTTCAACTAAGGGGACAGTCCAAGTCCTCTCCCTTCTCCATTTGGAAGTTAGTCAAATAATTCCCTCCAAAAGGAAGTATGCACCCCAGCACCACATGCACTATCATGTTCGATGCCAAGAAGGATAGAGGCATCTGTTCCACTATCTGCCAAAAATCTAAGAAGCTCCACCCTCTATTGCTTAAAACCCTGCTTCTAAAGTATGAATGGCAGGAAAAGGTCACAAAGTAAGTTTGTGGCAGGAGCTCCAAATCAAAAGACCCTACATCCCACTACACACAATCATTCATTCAGTCTCTAAAATACAAAATCATGTACTGTACATACATCCCATGTATCTTTATTGTATTCCTTGGAACTCATTTAGCAGGGTAAATCTTTGGTTAGTTTTAGAATGGCTCTGGTGGCGATAGTATGACAAGGGAATTCCCAATATCTGTGGTGAACACTTCAGACAATAAACACTGAACTTTAGACAATGGAAAATACTAAACATTCAATTTTAGTGGATAACTGAAATTATTAGATATTAATATTAAATAGTAATTAACAAATATTGCTTTATATATATCAGTAAAATACATTTCCAACTAAGCCTCCCTTTTGCATAAGGATCCACATATATATAGGAAGTTTCATTATTCTGTCTATATATGGCTATATTGCTATTTATTTTCTCTTTTTTCCTTTCTCATATATTTAGGTGCCATTCACCTGCATTTGTAATTATGAAGACATTAAGCTGAGTCTCACTGGAATTTTTGTTCAGCTGCACTAATGCTATATCATAAAAAGAAAATATGTGCAGCACTCTTATTTATAATCAAATTTGTGAACAACCCATTCTAAATAAACAAAATAAACAAAATTCATATCCCACAATCTCTCATGTGTATAAGATTGTGTAACAAATATATGCAAAATATTATGCCACATAAATCCAGAACAAAATAAATCTAGTGCAAAAATGTTATATATAACAAAGTCCTAAAAATATTCAAAGGATATAGTTGTGCACATGCATTTGAGTATTATCACACCAATTAACCCTTTCTGATATAACCATGTTCTTCTGGTGTGCCCTGGTGTGGGGATATTTAAATTTTTTATTTAATGCTACATCATAAATTCGGCTCCAATAACATACAAAAAGAGGCCTATTTATAAATGCTTTCACACAATATTCAACTTTCCACCAGGAACCACAGTTTTTTCCATATGAATCCATATGAACCTTGAGAGTTGTGTGAATCTTGCTTGAAAATATCAATAAACATCTAAACCCAAGAACGAAAATGTTATATTATTATTGTTATATAGTTGGAGCTTATTAGTCCTTTGAAGAGGTGGTTGACTTAGTTTTGACTTAGGTAGCGGCTTCCTATGGGGGCACTGGATGAATAGGAGGAGCCAAGAGCGCCAGCGAGGGAACTGAAAAGAGGAAGATCGGAGTTGCTCTGTGCAAAACCATTGCACAGAGGAGGTAAGTATGACATGTTTGGTATTGTAAGAAAAAAAAACGGAAGCTTTACAATCGCTATAAGCCTCTGAGCATTCATGTGTATCCAGTGTTGTGTGCGCAGGGGCGGGCTGACCATTTGGAAACTCAGGCACTGCCCGAGGGGCCGGGGTCAGTAGGGGGCCCCATGAGATGCCCCTGGTACCTTTTTCATAGACTTTTTTGAGATTGGGCAAGGACACAGGGGCCCCATGATCCCCTATTGCCCGGGGGCCCCATGAGTTGTCCGTCCGCCCCTGTGTGTGAGTGACCTAATTTCTGAAGAGCTGTGATGTTTTCCACCTTCACTTCACAAATGACATTCCACATTTGTCATTGATGGTCTCTCACTACCAACCAGGTATTAGAGTTTAGCAACAATATACACTATATTGCCAAAAGTATTGGGACACCCCTCCAAATCATTGGATTCAGGTGTCCCAATCACTTCCATGGCAAGAGGTGTATAAAATCAAGCACCTAGGCATGCAGACTGCTTCTGCAAACATTTGTGAAAGAATGGGTCGCTCTCAGGAGCTCAGAGTGAATTCAAGCGTGGTACCGTGATAGGTTGCCACCTGAACTACAGTTTTTTTGGGGGAGGGGAGAGTACTGAATTTTATCAGTACCCACTTCCAGCTCCACAATCCTTGTCTAGGTGAGGATTATATCTCTTGCTCTACTCCCTCTTCTCCCATCTCATGACCCAGGAGGCTGCAGGACCATTCACAGTATGTCAAACAAGCTCGCTCATGCATAGTGGGGAGTCGGCTGTGGTCATTCAGCCCCAAATTGCTCCCATATCCAAGATGGCAGCACCAGCCACAGCTGGCTCCCATATCCAGATGGCAGTGCTGGGGCTAGCAATGTTAAAAAAGAAGAACCAGCTGGACTCCAGGCACTGGTATGTACTTGATTTTTAAAAGTCAGCAGCTATAGAAAAAAAATAAAATAAAGTTTCTCTTTAAGAAACCTGGTATTATGAAACATGTACCCCCTTCCTCCAGTGTTGCTGGGTTCCGTAGCAGTAGTGTGATCTTGTATAGGAATAAGTCCATTTGTGAAATTTCCTTGTTACTAAATATTCTGTGGTCAACTGTTAGTGGTATTAGAAGAAAGTGGAAGCAACTGGGAATAACAGCAACTCAGTCACGAAGTGGTAGGCCACGTACAATGACAGAGCGAGGTCACAAGTGCAGAAGTCACCAACTGTATGCAGAATCAGTAACTAAAGACCTCCAAACGTCATGTGGCCTTTAGATTAGCACAACAACAGTGTGTAGAGAGATTCATGGAATGGGTTTACATGGCTGAGCAGCTGCATGCAAGCCTTACCTCACCAAGTGCAATGAAAAGCAGCAGATGCAGTGGTGTAAAGCACGCTGCCACTAGACTCTAGAGCAGTGGAGACGTGTTCTCTGGAGTGGCAAATTATAATCCTCTGGCTATCTGATGGATGGGTCTGGGTTGGGCGTTTGCCAGGAGAATGGTACTTCCCTGATTACAATGTGCCAAGTGTAAAGTTTTGTGGAGGGGGGTTATGGTATGGTTGTTTTTCAGGGGTTGGACTTGGCCCGTTAGTTCCAGTGAAGGGAACTCTTAAGGCATCGACATACCAAGACATTTTGGACAATTTCATGCTCCCAACTTTGTGGGAACAGTTTGGGGATGGCCCCTTCCTGTTACAACATGACTGCTCACCAGTGCACAAAGCAAGGTCCATAAAGACATGGATGAGCGAGTTTGGGGTGGAGGAACCTGACTGACCTCAACCCAATAGAACACCTTTTGGATAAAGTAGAGTGGAGACTGTGAGCCAGGCCTTCTCATCCAACATCAGTGCCCGACTTCACAAATGTGCTTCTGGAAGAATGGTCAAACATTCCCATAGACACACCTAAATCTTGTGAACAGTCTTCCCAGAAGAGTTGAAGCTGTTATAGCTGCAAAGGGTGGGCTAACTCAATATTGAACCCTACGGACTAAGACTGGGATGCCATTAAAGTTTGTGTGCGTGTAAAGGCAGGCATCCTAATACATTTGGCAATATAGTATACTTTTATTTTTTAACCGTGCACAGGTTTGGCTGTATACAGGAATAGCCAAATCTTATAGATTCTCACACAAATATTAAATTGTGCAATAAATATTAGAAGGAGCTGAAAAAACATCTGCATATATGTGCTGGTGCATACTATAACCATATCTACCAATCAGGTTTCATCAATAATTGTTAAAATACCATCTTTGTTAAAAGATAAGTTCACCTTCTGACAAAAAATTATAAATGCACTTTTTTTGCAGGTAACAGAATGTGCATTTATTATCTTTTGTTGCAGGAGCCTATAAAGCATTGTAACAGGGATCAGCAGATCGCTGGTGCCATGCAGGTCTCCTGCAGACCTGTCACCAGGGGCGGACTGACGACTCATGGGGCCCCCGGGCAATAAGCGATCATGGGGCCCCTGTGTCCTTGCCCAAACTCAAAAAAGCCAATGAAAAAGGTACCAGGGGCATCTCATGGGGCCCCCTACTGACCCCGGGCCCTCGGGCAGTGCCTGAATTTCCAAATGGTAAGTCCACCCCTGCCTGTCACTATATCTGCTTGCCCATACATCTTGTACAGACAAGCAGATACACTGACAGGAAAGCATGTTACATGTTTCACCCTAGAAACGGGTGGAAAATGTAACATGTTCCCAAAGGTGAACTTATTCTTTAAAATACATTTATAAACTCCTGTGTGACAGTCCAAACAAGTCCCAAATCCAGTTATTATGTGATGCACAGGCCTCATAAAGTAAAGAAAATGTTCCTTTACCTTCCCTGAGTGATCCAAATCTTGCTTTGTGTCTCACACACTCTCCCTCCCAGACACTGCTACTCACGGTGGAAGGATTTAAGCAGTGCTTGCAATCCAATCAAAACACAATCAAATTTCTAAACTAAAAACACATTTAGCTCCGGTTCACACCAGTGCGACTTGTCATGAGACTTGCAAGTTCGAAGTCACATGACAAGTCGCATCTATCAGTGGTCCCATTCTATCAATTACAAAGTTGCACTATTTTATTTATTTGCACTAAGTTGTTCCTGCACTATTTTATGCAACTTCATTGCAACTTCCATTGACATCTACTAATGATGTCGCACTGAGTGGCAGCAAGCTGCAATGAAGTCGCACAGCATAGTCAGATGCAGGGGCAGACTGACCATTTGGGAACTCGGGAACTGCCCGAGGGCCCGGGGTCAGAAGGGGGCCCATGAGATGCCCCTATTACCTTTTTTATAGGCTTTTTGGGTGTGGTTTGAGTGTGAGCAAGGACACAGGGGCCCCATGGTCTCCTATTGCCCGGGGGCCCCATGACTTGTCAGTCCGCCCCTGGTCAGATGTTTAAGTTGCGTGACTTTAAAGCCACATTGATGTGAACCAGGGCTTCTGCAAGCAAGCCACGTTTCTTTTCATTCCCTGCCATGTCATAAATATTTGTCTTCAGAGTTCTCCATTTCCTTATTCCAGCACTACAGTTAGGTAGTCTAATTGGGTTCATTAGGTTGTCATTTTGTACTTCAGGACTCCTGTGTGGCAGTATAAGCTGCACAGGCACTATATGTTCCCCTGAGAACTACCCTCAATCCTTGCATGACCAAACTTAGATAAGCAGAAATCTTTAGACTTCATCATATGCTATTACTGGAGCATAGCAAATGAGAAAATGTAGAAGAACAATACTAAACTGCCCTTTGCATGAAAGGTTGAATATGATAACATTAGACTTTTGTAAATTGTATCAGAAGCTTTTGGGAGGCTTATTAATTCCGGCATGGTGTCAGAACTCTATTTCATGGCATTTTGTATGCAAGTGCCGAGTTAAAGTAATTTTTTTGTAACATTTAATTCCTAAAAAGAAAGGCTTGATTTGAACTAAAATTTGTCTGAACAATGTTACTTGGGCTGGAGATTTTGAAATTATACATGGTCTCAGCTGGTATCCAGCTTAATTAGAGTATCGCAAAGGAGAAGCAGTTCAATTCAAAGAAAGCTGTCTTGTGCCTTAACAGAAAAGGGACGTCAAGGCTCCAGGATGAAGGAACAAGACAAACTCAGCAGGACTAAGGTTGTTTTTATAGTGTGTACAATATAAACTGTAAGAGAAAGTTTCAAATCAAGAACAAACGCAAGATGAAGGGATAAAGTACACTAAGTAAGCATTCTATGTTTTATGACAGTACAGGTATTAGGGCTTGATACAGTAACTTTTCTATTATTTTAATTCAAATTTTAATAAACTTCATCAATTAAGTGATAATTAATGTATCAAAATAATGAAAGCATTTTTATATCTATATTATATGGCTTGCCTGTGATTTAAGATTATTGGATGGACATCTACTGTATACCTGGTTCAGTGCCAGTTGGATTGAAGTGTTTCATGATACTGCTGCACCAACCACATGTTTACAACAAAAGGGTATATTGGGGAGGTGTACAGACACCACTTACTTATTATTGCTCAACAGCTTTTACTGCTACTAATTATTGACCACTGATGTTTATTAACCACTTCCCATCCCCCCATAGCAAAAATACTTCGCCATTCGCACCATTCGTCCACCATTCGTGGCCTCAGCTGTCAATCACCAGGTCCCGGCCGGTGATTACTCGCCGGCAACCGGTGATCACTGAATAATACTGACAGGGGAAGAGAACTGTATGTAAACAATACAATTCTCTCCCCTGTCAGCTCCAGCACACTGCTTTGTATGGCTCTGCATAGCAGAGCCATACAAAGCAGTGTGCTTACAGTAGAGCAGACACACAGCACATAATGTGAAACAGTACAGAACATACAGTTAACCCTTTTAACCCCGTTACAGCAACAGTTTGTTTTTTGGGGGGATTTGAGTAAATAAAAACTGATCATTGCAAGCGCCCCTGTCAGTGGTAAATTGTTTGTTTCATTAATCTTAACTGATACATTTCCCGGGGATCACTGTATTGGTGTCACTGTGGATGTCAGTGACACTAAATCTGTTCCCCCCAGTGTCAGAATGCTCGCCACAGTCTCACTATAAGTCGCTGATCGCCGCCATTACTAGTAAAAATTTAAAAAATAAAATTCTAGTATATATACCGCCATTTGTAAATGCTATAACTTTCACATAAACCAATTAATTTACACGTATTGGAATTTTGTTTTAGCAAAGACATGTAGCAGAATCAGATTTTGGCCTAAATTTATGATGAAATTGGTTTTTCTTTTAATTTTTTACTGGACATGTTTAATAGCAAAAAGTCAAAAATATTTTTCTCAAAATTGTCGGACTTTTTTTTTTATAGCGCAGAAAATAAAAAATTCAGAAGCAATCAAAAACCACCTAAAGAAGGCTCTATTTGTGGGAAAAAAAAAACGTAAATTTAATTTGGGTGCAGCGTTGCAATGACATACAATTGTCAGTTAAAGTAACACAGCGCCGTATCGCAAAAAATGGAAGGGGGCTAAATCCTCCGGAGGGCAAGTGGTTAATCACAATCACTGTTAGTAAGTATTCATTGTGAGTTAAAATAGTATTAAATCCAAATGCAAACATTTACTGTATTGCAGCTTACCAATTCTTAGATGTGATGGCTGCATTTGTGTTTTTTTTTAGGCTTTCTTTCCTTTATTTTCACCTAGCCATCCAGCCAAGTCTGTTGTTTTTCAGTAGAACTAGTTCTCTTACAAATGTATCAGTTAAGAGTAATGAGACAAACAATTTACCACTGACAGGGGTGTTTGCAATGATCAGGTTTTTTTTTGTTCAAAACCTTTATCCCAAAAGAAAAAAAACTGTTGCTGTAACTGCTTGTGTAACTGCAGTGTGAGCTGGAGTTTGGCTACAATTTGTTAGTGTATCTAAATCTACTAGTACATCTAACACTCCCCTCCCCCCAGTTCAACAATGTTGCTGTCCAAGGGTGCTCCTATGCGCATTCATCCAGAGTGGAGACACTCTAATACAGGAGGTGTGTTACTGACCAGATCACCAGGTGAAAACAGAGGGGAAAAAAGCCTAACAGAAGAAAACAAATGCAGCCACCTACAATTTTTGGTTTGGGGTTTAATACCGCTGTAATACAGTAAAATAATGTAATTTTGATATTCGATGATTGCACATTACTTTTACTTGCCATGCAGCTTTTGTGATCAAACACAATGTATACAGTATTTAAATAATTACACAGATTTGTAAAAGTCTATTGATTGCTTGAGTATCAGACAATACAATCAGTTAAGCTCTGATAAAGTCAACACATTGGAATCTGGAAGATGAATGGTGACAAATGCCAGTGTTTCTTGTGCCCTAATAAGTCTATAACAATGTAGCATACAAGCTAAAAATAGCAAAGCAGCAAACAGATCATACATTTCATGTATTTGTATCTTAGTATTTAGATCTTAAGAGAGAACTATTGTTTCTTTTAAATCACACTTACCTAGGTGGATGCAGCATCAATCTGATGCTGTATCTGTACCCATCTGGCTCTAAGGGTGAGAACTAAGCAATCAGACACCGCTGATCGCTCAGTTCTCCCCACCACTTTGAGCAAAGAGCAGTGACTGAGTCTGCTATGCCCTCCATCCCCCAGCGCTCACTGGAGTACTGGGCTGTGGAGTGGGTGAGAGCATCTAGTGCTGGCTCTCAGGGGCTCAGTTTAAGGCTGAGCCAGGTGCCAATCCAGGCTCCTGGGTGGATCCCAACCATATGGTCACGATTTTTCGCCAACCTGAACCGGCTCTGTGATGTCAGCCAACAGGGGCTTTAGCCCGCTCGCTGCTGAAAACAGGACACAGAATGAACTTCACTCCTGTGATCCACAGGGGAATTACAGCCAAACAAGCTTTGGCTGTACTTCTCTATTAAAGATCTGAATTTGTGATCTACTCCTAATCCTGTTTTTCTACTACACTGACGTATGATGGGAGTGGGAGAGTTAATACCTAGCTGCAGGGGTGTATTTACCACAAGGCAAACAAAGAATTTGCCTAGGGCAGCATTTTTCAGGGGGGGGGCAGCACTGTCCCTCGGAAGAAGGGACACATGCGGCAAGGGGATCTGTGGGTTCCGAGAGAGGCTGCGGGTTTCATGGCGGTGTATGAACAGCCCGACTCTCGTTCCTGGGGATGTTCGGAGCTATGAAGGTGAGTGTCTTTCTCTCAAGTCTCTCTTGGGTGGGAGGCAGGGGTGTTGTTGGTCAATGTCAGGCTCTCCCTATGACAGGGGGGGCAATTTTTGTGTTGCCTAGGGCAGCACAAAACCGAAATAAGCCACTACCTAGCTGGCCAATGATTTTTTTGTCCAATTCCTCCTTTAGAAAGCAGTATAGCCAATTGTCTCTGAATACCTGAATCCTATGTCCCTTACTGAACTCTAAGAAATAGTCCTTTTCTAATAACACATATCAGGGACGGACTAACAACTTATGGGGCCACCGGGCTATAGGGGATCATGGGGCCCCTGTGTCCTTGCCCAAACTCAAAAAAGCCTATGAAAAAGGTACCAGGGGCATGTCATGGGGCCCCCTACTGACCCTGGGTCCTCGGGCAGTGCCTGAGTTTCCAAATGATCAGTCTGCCCCTGACACATATGTTGCAGCAGACATCATTGACAATCATCACTGCTGCACAATAACCAGATGATCTGTTTCTGTAAATTCTTCCTAAGAAATCTGTCCATCTTTTGGGTTTTCTTAGGTACATTCCTTGCACTTTACAAGTCCTCTGTTTGGCTTATTCCAGCTCCGCATTACAAATACAAATAACAGCCCTGATCATTAAAAGATTCTGATACTGGGTGTGTCCCATTTTCCAGCTAATATGTTTGGATAGTCTGTAAAAAGGATTTGAATCCCAAGTGTATAAAATCTCTAAGCATTTATTTATTGAAAACCATCACAAACAATTTGCCATGACAAGGTGCCACTCACAAAAGCAGGCTTTGTAGTCTCACAGGCCCATGGGATATTACAGCCGTCTGTTGAAATGGAACAAAAAAATTGGATTTGGCTGGTCCTTTAATCAATTAGGTAAAAAAAAAATCTCTTATCAAAGCATAGGATATGTTATTCAGCTTGGACCAAATCAAAGAGCTTTTGAGAGCTCTCCTGTTAGGGAATTGTTAAGTAAGCATAAGGGTTGTCATCTGCTTGCTACTCCAGCGCTTACCAGCTAATAAAACTATATCACAATAGTGCATGTTCCCCTACAACATTGCTTCTGTTTGTTCTAGCCCGAAAGCACAGCCTTGGTTCTTGGCTTCGGGCCAGCAAAGCTTTCAGGTCCTTCAGAGATCAATGTATGCCCATTAACCCACTAGCTACCAGGCTGAGCTACCGAGTACCAAATTTAACTAAGTACAGCACAAAGCTCATAAATAATTAAAAGCATTAATATAAGATTTTAATCGGGGTAATGTATGTGAATCTTTTTAAATTATGCATTCAGAATGCAAAGCACATTGTTTATGGAAACGTGGGATCACACTGAGCCAAGGCACAATGAAACTTAAATTGTATGACTGATTGCTGTTTTTAGGAGGCATTGTATATTTAAATGGGGGTGGATTCTATGATGTTTTAAAGATAAAGACATATTGCATGGTCTATCCAGAGCACATTTATTTCCCTTAATTTATATTTTGAAGGGTCTTACCACCCACTGATATTTCAGTTTTTGGTCAATGCTGAGGAGTTAAACCAACTAACAATTTATTATATCTTTTATCTTTTAGGTACTGTAGTGGTGAGATATATGCATTTCAGCTGCTGGATCTACAAATATAAGGACATCCCACTTCCATAGCTGGATTTTTAATTCTTTTATATTATGAAGATTGGAACACAATGGGAACACAATCCAGATCTCGCTGGAGTATCCAAGATGTAAAAGGAGCTACAGGATGAGTCCATCAGGCTTCATCTATAATTAAAATATCACTTTGTGTGAACTCATGCTTGAATATTATTTGTGAAAATGGTGATCAATGAAAATGGTGGGGTTTTTCAACAAAGGTATTTTGTTTTTGTTTTGTTTTTTAAATACATATAAGGCCAGATTTCTGATAAAATTATAAAGACAGAAAGACTTGTTTTTTAAAAACAAAATTGGAGATTAATTGCAGACAATGTATAGAAAAAGCAGAATAGAAGTGCATATTTATACTTCCAGATTTTCATGACTTGAATTTAGGGCCAAGGGAACATTGTGGCAGTGGGAGGTCCAGCCACTGTGACAACATAGTGGCACAGGGTTTGCACATATGCACAGTGCAGGGCTCTAGAATGTCACAGAAAACTGGAAAAAAGTGGTTTCTCATTCTTCTCCGGGTTTTGTAGCTCCCAAATCAGGGGCTGGAGCTCAGAGATTCCAAAGTGCTTTGGGAGGGAAGGAGTCTCCAAACCAGTGTGTCCTGTAACCAGCAGGCTGAGCATGCAGACGTTCACAGTCTTTGTATTCTAGGACCTGACAGTAGTTCATGGCTCCACCTGAGAGACATAAAGTATCTGCATAGGGGTCAGGAGGAACCCAATCCTTCCCCAGAAGTCAGAAAGGGTGCACAGGGCAGCCAGAAAGTGTTAGATGGTCTGGAGGACCAAGGCAACAGGCCTGAGCAGCAGTACTACTAGAGAGCCATGAGTCTGTGGCTGTTTAGGTTCATGTTGATGGTGGAAATCCCTGTATGAGAAATTGAATTTCTGTATGAACGTTTCTGTTTTATTAATAAATGTGGGCCAGAAAGCTCTTAAACAGCACTTCTGCAGTGGACTGAACTCACTGGAAAGCACAACCAATGAGCTAAAACCCCTCAAACAATCACAGCATATATGGAGCAAGCAGGGGCGGACTGACCATTTGGAAACTCGGACACTGCCCAAGGGCCCGGGGTCAGTAGGGGGCCCCATGACATGCCCATGGTACCTTTTTCATAGGCTTTTTTGAGTTTGGGCAAGGACATAGGGGCCCCATGATCCCCTATTGCCCGGGGGCCCCATGAGTTGTCAGTCTGCCCCTGGGAGCAAGTTGTAACTATACATTGATGCACTACACAAATAAAGCCAATTGAAATGTTAGATTTAGATTCTAAAAGCTCTAAAACAAAGCTATGTTTTGCAGCAGAAGCTGAGCATGCATTGTAATAAAACATTTTTGTTTGCAAGCCTGTTTGTAAGTTCAAGTGGAAAATAATTAAAGTGAAACAAAAGTCTGTAAATTATTACCTCTGCTCCACAAATGTCCACATCTCTTCTTTATTAAAGAGCATGTCTGCTAGCAATTTCTTATTTTTCACTTTAGTTCCTCTTTAACTTATCAATAAATATTTACACTGTAGGAGGAAACCTATACAAACACAAGGGCAACATATAAACTCCATGCAGATGCTGTCCTTGGTGAAGTCTGAGCTCCACGCAGCAACCACACAGCAAGATTCCCATTTGAAAAACTATGTAAACATATTTTTAGTGTGAAGCTGTGGCCAGGCTATGCACATTCAAATATTTTTATTCTTAACAAGTATTAACTAAGCTTAAAAAAACCCTCATTGACCTATGTAGCTGCAGGCATTGTAGACCAACTCATCATCAAGATTGCTTCATCAGTGGCACTGAGTTTGACGAGCTTAATAAATAAGAAAACCCAACACTGCCTGCTCAATTTTTCACTGTCTTTGATTGAGAATACATCAAAGAACTAGTGGGGGGCAGGGAGTACTTCTTCTAAATCATTAAAGTAGTTGCAAATCCAATCACAAAAATCTCATACATAATTTAAGTAATTTTGAATAATTGAAACCTACAGCATTTGTAAAAAAAAAAAATCTCTGGTGATCCTGCCATTAAGGCCCTTTTGCCCTTTTTGAGGTGGGAATCCTATTCCAGTTTTCCTCCTACTTTGTCACCCTGTTGCATTTGTCCCTGATGGAGTTTACAAGCAGCACACACAAAGTGCTCAGGCATGGTCTAATACTGCCAGTATCAGGAAGCTGGTTCACAGCAATGAAGTGCAGCCAACGCTGGAGCAAGCACATGTAGACAGGAAGTGGCGGAAAAATGAAGGAAGAAATCAGAACACTGAGATGAGAAACTGATGAGAAAAGGTAAAAAATAGCATTACATGGTAAAGAAAACATTCCGGTTGTTTATAAGGCACAGCGAGGAATTGCAATGTGACCCAACTAGGGCTCGGATCAACTGTAAGCATTGCATGTGTTGTGAATAGATTTGAATAGGTAAAGGCTGAATTAAAAAAGCTTTTCTCAGCTTAGCATTAAGTGATTTGTTGGAGAACAAACACACTACCTTCATATATTAGACATTAACATTTTTTTTATATATTAGGTTTGAACAAAATAAAAGTATAAAAAAAAGGCAATAATTTTCCTTTAATTTAATTTCAAGTATGAGTCTATAACCTTTTCCATCAGCTTTTTTTTCCCTGTAAAAAAGACACCTAAATATTTACACATTTAGTAACATTTTCCTGAAGTAAAGAGTACTGATAACCTAAATCTTTAGGACAGAAAACCAGACCACACATTTAAACATACCTCCTGTAAAAAGATGATTGTTTTACTATGTCTGGATATAAACCGCCCATGTATGGTATAAACACTGTCTCAGCTAATATCTAACAATAATATACTATGAAAACCAGAGACTGCATCAGATTAACCAAATCACAGTTCAAAGAGATGAAAGGTCATTTAAAAATTTCCAGCAAAGGCTTCTATATACTTTGAGAATTAATATGAAATATACATCAGAAACTCTACAAAAACAGTTGATCAGAAATAGCTTTGCTTATCTTGTCCTTCATTAGCAATTTGTCATACTTCTATGGTAATTATGTGCTAAGACCTGTCGGCTGTGTTGACTATGGACACAAAGTAGGCTTAGGTCCAATGGTTTGCTAGACCCTCCTGGTACCTAGGACATGAGAGCAGTCTTTTAAAGAGCACCACTGGTCTCCTTAAGGTAATTGTTGCTATCATCCCAAGTGTGATCTTGTAGACCACACTACTTCAGTCTTAGATGAAATTTAGTTCAGACCTTCTTTATTCTATTTTTTCATCCATTCTTTCCATCTCACAACTCCACCATTATTTGGAATGGTAGATATATCATTAAGGCCTGTTCATACCACTCCAACTGCAATGCGCTGAATTAGGTAGCCCATTGATGGACTGCAATGTACCTCAGTGCACAAAGAAAATAGATGCTGTCTGAATTTTTCAGTGCAGCACATCATACGGGAAATTACATACAGTTGCAAGAAAAAGTATGTGAATCCCTTGGGATTACGTGGAGTTTTGCATGAATTGGGCATAAAATGTGCTCTGAACGTCATCTAAGTCACAACACTAGAAGAACACAGTCTGCTGAACATAATACTACACAAACATTAGATGTTGCCATGGTTTAATTGCACATAACATGTAAACATTCACAGTGCAGGGAGGAAAAAGTATGTGAGGCCCTAGCTTAATGACTTCTCCCAGAGCTAATTGGAGCCAGGAGTGAGCCAACCTTGACTCCAATCAGTGTGATGATATTGGATGTGTTGCTGACAGCTGTCCTGCCCTTAAAAAAAACACACACCTGTTTTGGGTTTACTGGTTTCAAAAAGCACTGTCTGATGTGAACCATGCCTCGCAGAAAAGAGATCTCAGAAGACCTACGATCAAGAATTGTTGACTTGCATGAAGCTGGAAAGGGTTACAAAAGTATCTCCAAAAGCCTTGATGTTCATGTGTCCACGGTAAGACAGACTGTCTACAAATGGAGAAAGTTTAGCACTGTTGTTACTCTCCCTAGGCTTGGTCGTCCTGTAAAAATGACTGCAAGAGCACAGCGCAGAATGCTGCATGAGGTAAAGAAGAATCCCAGAGTGTCAGCTAAAGACCTACAGAAATCTCTGGCACATGCTAACATTTTTGTTGACACATCTACAATAAGGAAAACATTAAACAAGAATGGAGTACATGGGAGGACACCACGGAGGAAGCCATTGCTGTCCAAAAAGAATATTGCAGCACGTTTGAAGTTTGCAAAAGAGCACCTGGATGTTCCACAGTACTACTGGCAAAATATACTGTGGACAGATGAAACCAAGATTGAGTTGTTTGGGAAGAACACACAACACTATGTGTGGAGAAAAAAAGGTACAGCACACCAACATCAACATCAAAACCTCATCCCCACTGTAAAACATGGCGGAGGGAGCATCTTGGTTTGGGGCTGCTTTGCTGCCTCTGGGCCTGGACGGATTGTTGCCATTGATGGGGAAATGAATTCCAGAGTTTATCAAGACATTTTGCAGGAAAACGTACGACCATCTGTCCGCCAACTGAAGCTCCGCAGAGGATGGGTGATGCAACAGGACAATGACCCAAAGCATACAAGTAATTCAACAATGGCTGCAACAGCACAGAATACGCCTTCTGGAGTGGCCCAGTCAGAGTCCTGACCTCAACCCGATTGAAATGCTGTGACATGACCTTAAGAGAGCGATTCACACCAGCCATCCCAAGAATATTGCTACACTGAAACAGTTTTGTGAAGAGGAGTGGTCCAAAATGACTCCAGATCATTGTGCAGGTCTGATCTGCAACTACAGGAAACGTTTGGTTGAGGTTATTGCTGCCAAAGGAGGGTCAACCAGTTATTAAGTCCAAAAGTTCACATACTTTTTCCTCCCTGCACTGTGAATGTTTACATGTTATGTGCAATTAAACCATGGCAACATCTAATGTATGTGTAGTATTATGTTCAGCAGACTGTGTTCTTCTATTGTTGTGACTTAGATGACGTTCAGAGCACATTTGCAAAACTCCACGTAATCCCAAGGGGTTCGCATACTTTTTCTTGCAACTGTATTGCTACGCTGTACTGTGTTGCTTTGCACTCAAATACCCTTTTGGAGGTGCATTAGGGTGCCATTCACAAGGAACACACACAGTGGCATACCAACAAACGTAACGTGTATTATCGTGCACTACTGTAAGTGGTGTGAATGGGCCCCTGTGAATTGAAGACTCTGAATTATTTAATAAATCATTGGTTTCTATGTTTACCCATGCTGATTATGTTATGAATTAATGCCCATTTATTAACAATGATATGTGACATATTGTTTATCTTCTTTTAATATACTTTTTTAAACAGTCATGACAGACAATTGACATATTCATTTTAGCCAAGTCATTTAAAAAAAAAAAGAACATGTATGATTGTTTGAGTCTAATGCAATTGTTAGAAAATACATTTGTATTAAATTTGATCAGTGTGGTGCTTTATTGGCAGTAAAATGTATTTCAAATATTAGTTTATTAATGTATGATTTAAAGCTGAACTCCAAGAATTATCTTTTTTATATTGCAATTTTTTATTGAGGTTGCAGAACAACAGATCCCCGTAATAGGTATAAAAAACTATAAGAACTACGTTGACATTGTGACATATGGATGGTGTTATATAAACAGGCCTTTATCTGGCCACAATGCCTAAAGAAAGAGGATGATGCTTGTGGGCACATTTGAGCCATTTTAACAGAGACTGTGTACCATCATAGCACTGATTTATAGTTAAATTCCACCAGGGTCAGGGTTTAATATTTTAAAACCTACATTGGTCAAGCTTGAATACATCCAGTTCTTCTTATCTCACATCTGGAGGGCAGTTGAGCATGCAGAAATTCACTGTAGTACCCTGTGCTACATAGAGTTAATGATTATTATTATTATACAGGATTTATATAGCGCCAACAGTTTGCTCAGCGCTTTGCAATATGACGGGAGACAATATAGTAACAATACAGTTCAATACAAGAGGGATTTGAGGGCCCTGCTCCTTGGAGCTTACAATCTAGGAGGATGGTCTCTTCCAGATCCTGCTAGAGTGACATGCCTTCTGCATACTGAACACAGGGTGTTGCTGGCTTGGCATCTCCGCATTTAGACAGAGAACATCTTCTATTTATTTTTTATAATGACTATAAGGTTTTCTCTCATTGGATGAGGTTAAGATCATGACATCTGCCCCCCTCTTCATCTCATTCAATGGGAGAATGCATTGTATTCTTTGAAAAAAATACAAGACGTTCTCTGAATGGTGAAGGCGCTGAGCAAGAACCCATCTGTGTTCATTATACAGATGGCATGTCACTCAAGTAAAACCTGGAATAGACCAGCACTGAGTGTATGTAGCCAGCAGCCCCCCTGAAGGGAAATATGAAGAATTAGATGCAACCAAGCTGGACCAATGTGGCCCATGCACACAGGGTGTTTTATATACTCTCCTAGAAGCCTTTCCTCCTGGCAGCAGAGTTTTGGCAGAAAAAACACTTGGCGTTTGTAAAAGTTTCTAACGCATTTACAAACATTTAGGTGAAGTTACAGGCATCAAGTGCCTGGCCATTAATTAATTTAATTGGCCAATATAATATTTTATTCTGGCCATTGAAATGAATTAAAGCTCAAGCACTAAACGTGCCTAGCGTTAACATGCATTTACAAATGTCAAGCGTTTTTTTCTGCCAAAACGCTACTGCTCCTGGACGCACTGGTAGTATTTTCTTTCTCACTCTAGAAGCCCCTGCTACTAAAGGCTGCAAAAAGCCTATGTGTGCATGGACACATACGCTAACATGCAGGGGAGTTTAGAGGCAGAAAAAAAAAGGCGTCTAGGAGGAGCCCTTGCACGTCTTGACGTCACGGCGCTGGATCAGGAGGTCCGGCGGCCACCCCATGGTTCCACTGGTCAGTGTATTCAGGAGCTTATTTTTACTCACAATCACCCTGTGCATTTATGCTCATATTGTTACTTCATTATTGATATCTTAAGAAATCTTTACAATGCTACACTATGAGCACTTTTATCTTTACTACTTGGCACTGAGCCTCCACACCTCAGCCCAGTATTCCAGGTACCTGTCCAAGCTGGAGTATTAAGAGTGTCAGACCAGACCATTATCCCCGGCACCTGCCGTCTGAGCGACCATCTGATACTTCCATAGGACCTCCAGCTACATGAGATCTATACGAGCATTAAGATTGCGCTTCTGGTGAGTGGGCAATCTTTCTATACCTTCATGTCGGGATACTGGAATACACTCGCTGTGATTGAAGCCATATGTTTTACCTGGGACTGTTCACCATTCAGTTTATAAGACTTTACCAATTAATACTCATATCCGGCTAATTGTATACATTATTTGTATTTTCTTCATAGCGCTGCACTCCTAATTTTATGTTAGAAAAAAAAGCCAGATGCCCCTAAAACCAGTTGAAAAAACCTCCAGTGTGCATGAGGCCTGAAAGTTTAAAAAAAAAGATGATTTCTGGCATTCGGCTTTTATTATGAATGCACAATATGAGTCTGGTGGAATAGTGATACAGTGGAGTTGGAAGGTACTTTTAGTTGTCCTTTTGAGTGTCCTGGTTCTATGTTCTGGGACTACTGTCTGCAAAGGAATAGGGCCACAATTGCTCAATTCTAAGGGAGTACAGAAAAGAAAAGAGATCAAAGAAAGGAAAGACACCAAAGAGAAAGGATGAGAGAGAAAGAACAGAAATAACATACATTGGGCAAATGAACTTTATAGTAACTTCCTTTTCTAAACCTAAAATTTCATATAGACATTAAATCCAGTTATCTCCTATCTGTAGTTTGGCAGACTTAGATGAGAATCTATTTTCAGGTTACCAGATCACTGGGAGACATCAGTAGGAAGACATGTTTCTTGACTGTGTTATCATTTTTCTGCTGATATATTTTTGTTCTCCTAAGCTCCCTGCTGACTCTTGATAGACACCAGTGCCACAGTTACTTTACTCCTTTATACATGCTCACTTTGAAAGAGACAAGAATAAACGTCTATGTAAAACCTAGAGGGAATATAGATGTTTTGCTGGCTGGGCCATTATCCAATGTCCAGCTGCAGCAGCATGTCTAAAGGTCTTTGTAATGGTTTGTACAGATGGATGTACCAGTTTGAGTTTACTATGAACTGTGTTTGCCGCATCTCTGATGTTAAAATGTCTCAATGAAATGAATATCACACAAAGATAAAGTGAGAAGCATTTATATTTTTAAATGTACAGTATTTAAGTAGAACTCCTGACAAATCTTTCAGAAAATCCTTAAACCAGAACCAAACTCAAACAAAAACAATTTCCTATTCTTTCCCTCCCTCTTACACAAATGCTAGAAATTGTTATCCTATATTTTTTTTTTACAGTGTTTCCTCTTTTTGTATTTTCAGACCAGACTGGCTCCTTGGTTTGATATGTCTTAGCTATCCCAGGACGTAGTAAATTACTAAAACACAAGTAAAAAAAAAATAATTTGTCTTCAACATTTTGCATATATTTGCAAATATATCGGAAAGCCAATTGTCCATGTCCAGGTATCTCTACATAGTCTAATCCCTATTCTAATCTGAAGGAGTAACTACTGTATAAAATAAATAAAACAAAAAAGCTTGCCAAGCTGTTAATCCTTTCCCTCCTTGAAGGTACAACATGCAGCTAGAAGCTTAAAGTATAACTAAAGGCAGAGGGAAAGTGATTAGAAGACCTATTCATTTTTATTGCTGTCTGTGCCCCCGTTACATAGGTTTGCCCTCTCTATTTGCCCTGTTTACTATTATCTTTGAAAGTGAAAGTAAAAGAGCATCCCAAATTTTGCGTTGTCCTCAGAAAAGTATTATAGGGGAATATTCCAATGAGGATACTAGTTCTGGTGGCCTGGGGATCCCCAAGGAAGTTCCTTCATTTACATGGATTTCCTCTTCCTTCCTGTATAGCTATGGGACAGAAAATGAAAGGAAATCTTCACAATGGAACACAGATGGCAAAAAAAAATAAAAATCTGACAGGGGTTATAACCATCAATTACTCTATCCAAATTGAGAAAAAAAAGTTTTGCCTATAGTTCTACTTTAACTCACTCAAAACTGCTTAAAGTGTATCTAAACCCTAACAATACAATTGCTATATTTGCTCTATTTTGGGCTGTTAAATGTATTGTTTTGTTATATCTGTTTGATAAGTATAAAATAATGCTTGATGCCAGAAAACTTTGAGCTGATAACCTCCTGTGCTGTCTGAATGGGCTGGCTTATTAGCATTGATCCCACTTCTCTCTGTGGAGTACAGAATACCTCCCCACTATGTTATTGAGGTGAGGAGTGGGGGAGGTTCTGTAAACCTTTCACACTTCCTTTCCTAGGGTGACAACATTGCTTTTCCATTGATAGAGTACTGTGGCCATACTTCTCGTTAAAAGGCTAGATTTACAGCTGTACATTTTTTTCCCCAATTCGTTTTCCATTAAAACTAATGTAAACATATTCAAATGCAGTGTCACAGGATTTAAAGACTATGTTAACCTGTACAGAAAAAATAATAGATGCGCACATAGTAATTTTGCAGAAAAAACGCACTTATTATTTTTTCCTGCAGGAGCCTGGAAAGCATTGCACCCGCAATAACTAGACAGGTGCAAGGTGGGCTCCTGTAGACATGTCCTCCGGCTTTCAGTCTTGACATCTTTCTGTTTGGAAGAAGGAGGACATGTCAGTGGACTATGAGATTGCTCATCAGTGCCCCCGCAGCCCATTGAAACTACAAGTCCACTTGCCACAGTGGCAGATGGTATTTGTAGTTTATTCATTCGCAGGAATCTGGGAATGAATGAGGCAGCTGTGTGGGTGGAGCCCTGCATAGCCATGCTTTTAAAAAAAAAAACGACAGCAGGTACAAGCAGAACTCCTGCCTATTGTTATTTGGGAAGGGAGTATATCAGGGAGAGAGGGAGCTAGAATATGTTAAATATGGGTGGAACATGTAACATGTTCCATAGGTGAACTTAGCCTTTAAATACATCTTACAGTTAATTTCAACAGGTCATCATATGTCAACATGCATCATGGCATACATTCACACACATTTTGACACCTTTCTGTCCAGCCTGGGCATCCCTTTAACTTGGTCTTTATGCCTGGAGGATGGTAAGGGCTGCCCTGATAATGTTAACCCCCGTGACTGGCTGTCGCAGTGGTCACATGATTGGAAGCCAGTCCTTTCAGCTCCTGATCATTACTCCAAAGACATGCTAGTAGGTTAATTGGCTCCTGTATAAATTGGTCCTAGTATGTGTATGTATGAATGTAAGTTAGGGACCTTAGATTGTACATCCATTGAGGGTTAGGGACTGATGTGAACATACAATATATATACTGTATGTAAAGTGCTGCGTAAATTGACAGTGCTATATAAGTACCTGTGATAATAATACTGGGAACTGTCTATGACAACTTGGGTACTGTGCTGGGAGCGCACAATGAATGTCCTCATGGACACATACAGTGGGGATCGAAAGTTTGGGCACCCCAGCTAAAAATTTGTATTAATGTGCATAAAGAAGCCAAGGAAAGATGGAAAAATCTCCAAAAGGCATCAAATTACAGATTAGACATTCTTATAATATGTCAACAAAAGTTAGATTTTATTTCCATCATTTACACTTTCAAAATAACAGAAAACAAAAAAATGGCGTCTGCAAAGGTTTGGGCACCCTGCAGAATTTATAGCATGCACTGCCCCCTTTGCCAAGCTGAGACCTGCCAGTGTCATGGATTGTTCTCAATCATCGTCTGGGAAGACCAGGTGATGTCAATCTCAAAGGTTTTAAATGCCCCGACCCATCTGACCTTGCCCCAACAATCAGCACCATGGGTTCTTCTAAGCAGTTGTCTAGAAAACTGAAACTCAAAATAGTTGACGCTCACAAAGCTGGAGAAGGCTATAAGAAGATAGCAAAGCGTTTTAAGATGTCAATATCCTCTGTTCGGAATGTAATTAAGAAATGGCAGTCATCAGGAACAGTGGAAGTTAAAGCAAGATCTGGAAGACCAAGAAAAATATCAGACAGAACAGCTCGCAGGATTGTGAGAAAAACAATTCAAAACCCACGTTTGACTGCACGATCCCTCCAGAAACATCTGGCAGACACTGGAGTTGTGGTACACTATTCCACTATAAAGAGATACTTGTACAAATATGGTCTTCATGGAAGAGTCATCAGAAGAAAACCTCTTCTACGTCCTCACCACAAAAATCATCGTTTGAACTTTGCAAATGAACATATAGACAAGCCTGTTCTGTGGAGCGATGAGGTTAAAATTGAACTTTTTGGCCGGAATGAGCAAAGGTACGTTTGGAGAAGAAGGGGCACAGAATTTAATGAAAAGAACCTCTGTCCAACTGTTAAGCATGGGGTTGGATCAATCATGCTTTGGGGTTGTGCTGCAGCCAGTGGCACAGGGAACATCTCATGAGTAGAAGGAAAAATGGATTCAATAAAATTTCAGCAAATTTTGGATGGTAACTTGATGCCATCTGTGAAAAAGCTGAAGTTAAAGAGAGGATGGCTTCTACAAATGGATAATGATCCTAAACACACCTCAAAATCCACAGGGGATTACAGCAAGAGGCGTAAACTGAAGGTTTTGCAATGGCCTTCACAATCTCCTGACCTCAACATAATTGAAAATCTATGGATAGACCTTAAAAGAGCAGTGCGTGACAGACAGCCCAGAAATCTCAAAGAACTGGAAGACTTTTGTAAGGAAGAATGGGCAAAGATACCTCAAACAAGAATTGAAAGACTCTTGGCTGGCTACAAAAAGCGTTTACAAGCTGTGATACTTGCCAAAGGGGGCAGTACAAGATATTAACTCTGCAGGGTGCCCAAACTTTTGCAGACGCCATTTTTTTGTTTTCTGTTATTTTGAAAGTGTAAATGATGGAAATAAAATCTAACTTTTGTTGACATATTATAAGAATGTCTAATCTGTAATTTGATGCCTTTTGGAGATTTTTCCATCTTTCCTTGGCTTCTTTATGCACATTAATACAAATTTTTAGCTGGGGTGCCCAAACTTCCGATCCCCACTGTATGTGCAACATGTGGATGTTAAAGTCCACCCTCTGTGAAACCTCTCATATGCATTACATGGGCAGCAAGAGGATAATAAAGAACCAAATGTGCAGCACACTAACAAGCCAGCAAGCCAGCCCTACATATTTGGTTCTTTGCAGTACTGTTTGTCCATTCCTCCAGTGGATTGCCAGCAGCATGCACATGTGGGACATTATTGATACCATCAGCCTTAGTAACTAGCATCTTTAGTACTGTGTTGTATCTATGTTCATTGGCAAGAGGATAATGCATAGATTGACATGGAATTTAAAGCTTTTATATTGACATTAATAGAAAACACATTAAGAAGAAAAAATGAAAAGGTCTTAATCTAGCCTTCAGAATAAGCTAACATTTGTTTAAAAAGAAATACTGCAACTTCCTTCAGTTATTACAAATACTCTATGTGGAGTTGGTGGCCCTGAGCCACTTTTCCATTCACAGAAGGACCTGCAGTCACTGACAGCTTTTGTTCCTTATATAACTATCTGCTCCCTGTTCAGACCTGGGATCACAGCACCTGGGCAAAGGAAGTCTTCCATTTTTTGTTGCTCTGAGATGTCATGTGTCCAAATACAGAGATCCAAAATGGAAATCAACGCTGAAAAAATGCAAAACTGTCTAATATATTGTGCCTATTTGTTAAAGGAAATTGAAAGATAAGGATTATTTGTGACAGTGGCATGATATCTAATTTAGTATTTTTTGGGTTTTCATCAAGCAGCAGTCATTACGTTCATTGTAGTGTCCCTCTGACCCCAGGAGCAGGTGGAGTACCCCTGGAGACAGGGAGGGCCATCATTTCACCCCAGGGCGGACTGCATGGCTAAAATGAGGGACTGAAAGAACATTGGGGGCTAATCACTTTCTGTCATTTTAGTTTTATTTCTTATCACATACAAGGGGAGGGTTAGGGATCCTAAATAGCCAAAGTAACACATACAGACTTCACCAGATCTATGTTCAGCTACACAGTATAACGATTCATTAAGCTAACCTGGCAACACTGTAGACATTCTCCTAATCTGGTTGACAGACTTCTCTCTCTGGCTTTCTCCAGCAAGGTCCTCTTCCTGGGTCTCAATCTTCGCACAACTTCTACCATCAACAGGCATGATAGCCTCCAGGACCACTTCACACCTATCTCCTAGTGCAGAGCACAGTGCTATGGACCTTACAGGATAGACCAGTCCTGCAGCACCTCCCCAGGCTACAGCATGGGGGAAGAAAGCTATCACAAGGCCTGCCTCAGATATTTATCTCCCCCCAGCATGCACTAGTGATAATGAACCTCCTACTGGTTGGGTGGAGGAATATATATATCTTATCATCACTGAGGAATCTCACACTGTTGCTAGAGGTATCAGAGACACCTACTGGCAGTAGTGAAAGACAACGGCTACACTGGTTTAGTTTGGTTTGGAGGAAAAACAAGTGAACAAATAAACTACAAATTCAGACTGGACTGACTACAACCTATGATGGCTAGCTAGTAGTCCCTGTTTAGGACAAGGTGCTACACTTCCTTTTTTATAATTTACCCTCCTCAACCCTTCTTTTTTAGCATACTGTATATTTGTAAAAAGGTGTGTTATAATAAATTATGTTTTTTATAAGCTAACATACCCCTTTCACTATTGTCACCAAATGCTTTGTGTAGTGAACTTTCAGCCCACAGGAGCCCCTACCTGAGAGGGCCAATTGGTTGTGTTTGCCTGTCAAGTCAAATGTTCCCTGTCCTCCCCTGACAAGTTCAGAGATTAGGGTGGGATGGATGTGATAGTATTTTTTTTTTTTTTTTAAAAAGTGCACTTATCCTTTAATGAAGGATTTCCAAACCATAGCAATCAGGGAAGAGCAGGTGTACTATTCAGTTACATAAAAAAGAGAACAGCACAATGATTTCAACTGATTCTGTGAAGGGAGGTGGAAAACATGTTCCATTAGTAAACCCTGAGGACCAGTTTTGGAAACACTGCATTAATGTACACTAAAATTTTTGGCTGCCATAGATCAATTGACAGAGGATCACAGGACAGTCAGCTGCACTCAAGCAGCTAACACATGCTATATCTGTCTGTGTGAATCCTAATGCCACTTTGGAGAGGTGTGCATGTGGTTGAAACATTGCAAAAAGTTACAGTTAAACATTATTATCCTTTACTCATGATTTTTCTCTAATAAAATTACAAAGAGAGGATGATGGGCATAAGGGAATGAACTGAAGGGTGTCATGTGTTGATGTAATTCCTGTACATTGCCCAGGGCAACATCATTTCAAAATACCTCCTTTAGTAGAACACTAAATTGTTGTTGAGCAATCTGTATACAAGGGCTTCTAATCATTCATTGGGGAGAAAACAGACCCTTGAAAGAGCTTTTTCATTTTACCTAACATGTACACACAGTAAGCAGCATATGAGATGAGAACGTTGTACACTGTTAACTCTTGCAATGGAAAGCATTGCAAACCAGAAGGCTCTCGTTTGCAATCCTTTGAACAGTATACTGTTCACTTTCTGCATCAAATTGCTGAAAAACATGAAATCATATGTCAACTGGACTAGTCAATATCAAAACTTAGGGGACTATTTATAGCGGACACCACTGTGCACAGCCATCCAAAGCAGTGTGCCCGAGCTGACAGGGAGAACTGTTAGTACACAAAACAGATCTCCTCCCCATCAGAGATCCTCAGAAATCACCGGGTGACGGCGAGTAATCACCGACTGGGACCCGGTGATTGGCGGCGCGGGTAGGGCACGCGCGTGGCCTCTGCCCAGAAATGCAAAATCATGTATACTCTATATACATGATTTTGCACACCTGTGCTGCCCTGTAGCAGTATTTCTGCTATAGGGCAGACAGGAAGTGGTTAAAGTGGTTGTAAAGGCTGAAGGTTTTTTACCTTCATGCATTTGAGGAAGAGAAAAAAACTTTCTCTGTGCTGATCCCCTCCCCACAGACCCCCTAATACTCACCTAAGCCCCCTCTAAATCCAGCAATGTGCATGGGAACCTCATCTGTCCCGGGATTCCCTCTCCTCATTGGCTGAGACAGCCAATCAATCACAGCTGGTGATCCAATGAGGAGAGAGCGGAGGATGCATAGAGCATGGTTCAGGAGCAAGCATGCAACAGTGCCCTCATAGCAAGTGACTAGCTATTGGGGGCACTGGTCAAGGGGGAGGAGCCAGGAGCACTGGTAGGGGGCCCAAGAAGAAGATCCAAAACCACTGCACACAGCAGGTAAGTATAACATGTTTTTTTTTAAGTTGAACCTTTAATACCATTTTAATGATTGACCAAAATAATGGTTTCTGTATATTGTATAATCATCAGTGCTTGACTTCAATCTTCACTGCATAAACTTGGAGTTTAGAAAATGATAGAAATCATTCCTTTGAATAGTAGCAGATGAAATATGAAAAAAAAGTCACATCTGAACTGGGCTTTGTATTTCTTGGGTTTCTTTTTTTAAATGCAAATTTCTATTTCAGTATGTTTACTGTGAGTGCATTCGTATATATTTTACATGTTGTGGTATATGGGCAGACAAATATTGTGTGTCGCTTTAATGTTCCTGTAAGTGGCCTCAGAGTTGCCAGTAATAGCAATAGTCAACACTCTGTATGATATTATCAGCAGCATCCCCTCCAGCAAACCTGTCTCTGCAATCTGGCTTCTTCTCATTCCATCTGCTACCATTTCAAGCTTCAGTATAATGTCCTTTGGTCTCAGTCTTTGTTTCCATTATGTAGTACTTTAAGTAATCTGGAATGTTTTAGACTGTGTACTGTAGACTGATGTTGGAAATCCTCACTTGTCTAGTAAGATGAATATAAGTAATTTAGGAGACCTCCACGAAAGATGTTTAGCTACAAACAGATAGACACAGACGTTGAGGGTACATAGAGGCCTCTATTTACCATTATGGCACCATGAGTCTCTGTCTAGAGGGCAGGGTTAGAGGGGGCAGTGCAAGACCTCAAAATGCACAAATTGTGATTACCTTTACCTTATTTTTTTTTCCTCTCATTTTCACCTCTGGACATAAAAGTCTAAAAATAGCAAGAGAACTTTGGAAGGAGTGTAGGGAGTATTGAGGAAACAAGAAAGCTCTCTGTAGTTCAAGAAACATAAAACCAGTTCATATCTATTTTTTTTTATTATATGTGTAGCACCCATCTAGTTAGCTAGGGGGAGCTAGCTTAGGTTTTTAGCTATAGGCTCGGTTGCAGACTACATGAGTCAACCTGGGTATGAGTCAGCCAGGTCATTTTAGATCATGGCTGAGGGCTCTGAAGGTCAGCTCCATGATACCTCCCTCTGCTCTAGAAGCTTGAGAAGATTATTGAAGGTAGAGGGTGGGGGTGAGGAGGGTCTGATCTGCACAGTTAGGGGACTCTGGCCGATCCCCAAGCAGGAGGTTTGTCATGGGGCCAGGGCAGCCCTTAAGTGTGATTGAGCCTGCTCATCAGCAGGAAAGTTCAGATGCAAGATGGATTGAGAGTCTGGGATGCAGGAGCCTGTGAGGAGGCCCACTGGTAAGGGGCCTACTTACAGTCTGGAAGTGGAAAGGAGGATTGCTTAACCTCACCCGTCCCCAGAGAAAGGATCACCTGTAGAGCCAGGGAAGGAGCCAGCCCAGCAGAAGGCTTGAAGACGGCCACCAAACCAACAAGCCTGCAGGAGAGGAATAGTGAGTAATCCTACATCCCCTGGATCAGATAAGGGGAGAGGGCATTCTGGTGGGAAACTTGACTAGCCCCCATCTGGGACTGTGCATTTAAAGCAACAGCTTCTGGGACCCCTTGCCCAGGGATACCCTCAGTACAGCTGGATGAGAAGAGGATTCATCTGGGGTGGTACATCAGGAGGGCTGGAGAGCTCTTCAGAAAGAGATATTACTGTTATTGAGTTGTATATAGTTGTTAAGGAGTTGTCCTCACTTGCAGTTTCTATAGGCATTCCATATAACCCTCAAACCCATCCAAATTCAATACCCCTTAATAAAAATCCCAGAAAGAAGCTCGAAGACTGTTTACTGTCTCCATTGTGCAAGGTCTGAAGAAAATTCATGTTGCCTGGCTGTGATGGACTATAGGGGGACCCAAAAACTCAGCGACTCATAAGGGAGTAGTGCAACATGTGGGGGTTCGTAATTCCGGGATCACCTCTGGTAACCTGTGCAGATGTTGTCCCTAGCAACTGGCAACCAACAAGCCAGGAAAGTGTCATTTGCTGTTTAAAGAGATATTACTGTTATGCTCTTGTACATAGTTGTTAAGGAGTTGTCCATGGGCATTCAATACTTCTCTCAACCCCATAAAAATTCAATACCCCTTAATAAAAATCACAAAAACAAGCTCAAGGACTATTTACTCTCTCCAGTGTGCAAGGGCTAACGAGAATGCGTGTTGCTTGGCTGTACAGGACTATAGGGCGACTCCTAAGGGAGTAGAGCAACATGCGGGGGCTCGTAATTCCGGGATCTCCTACGGTAACCTGCACAAACATTCCCCCTAACAACTGGTAACCAATGAGCTAGGAAAGTGTCATTTGCTGCTGGATGTCTCCTTGCTGCTCTGCAGGTGGTGGTGAAAGAGACTCTGTCCTTTATTCATCTGCAAATGTCAGGAAAATGTGTGCTGCTGTCCTTCTTGCCACTGTCCAGAAAAACCTAAGCGGCCCATCAGTGTCTACAAGTCTTTTTGCTGCTCTACAGGTGGCTACCACAAAAGACTCAGTATGAGCCTGCTTGCAACAGTAAAGCCTATGTTTGTGCTATTGCTTTGTTTACACCCATAGCAAAAACAGAGGGCTGCTGCACCCTGTTGGATTACAAATACCCTGTTGCCCACTGGTGGCTGAGGCCAGTGTTCTACTGCTCATTTTAATGCCTGCAAAAAACAGTGCTTGTCATGTGTTGTTCCTTGTTGCCCGAAGCAACCGAAACAGCCTGCTACTCAGTGGATTACAAATGTCTAGGTGGCTGGACCTAGTGAATCTTTCTGCTCAACAGTGTTTGGTGGATGGTATGTCCCATATCTTGCTCTTGCTCGTAGCAAAGGCTGGGGACCATCATTGCTACTACTACCATGAACACTCAGTCACCCAACGATGGCTGGGGCCAAGTGTCCTGAAATCGTCAGTGAACTTTCTCTGTGTTACTGGCCAGATTCAACGCTTCAAAAGTTTGCAAACCAGTTAGCACACTCCCGCTTGGAGAAGCAGAGGTGTACACCAGCGCAGGAAAAATTTTGCTGGCGCCAACATGCCCTTAAATCTGCCCAGTATGTCCATCATGCTGTGAGAGAGCATGAGAGGAGAAATATGGAGGCTGCACTGCAGGTGTAGCCGAGAGTGTTTTGGCCAGAGATTACCCTGGTGGACCCCTGGGTCTGCCTAGAGCAGGCATGTCCAAAGTCTGGCCCGCGGGCCATTTACGGCCCGGGGGTCGGTTTAATATGGCCCTCCAACAGCCCTCCCTGCTCTGTGTAATGTGGCCCTCCCACGGCCCTCCCTTCTATGGCAGACAGTCTTCTGCTTGAGAGCAGAGGGCAGTGCGCATGCCTGACTGTGGCGCGTTCTCCCTGGTCTGTGTAAATGCGGCTGTCGCACGGCCCTCCCTTCTGTGGCAGACAGTCTTCTGCTTGAGAGCAGTGCGCATGGGTGACTGCTCCGCGCTGGGAGCGACAGAGGGCGGTGACGTCAGGGCCGGGCTTCCAGCGTGAAGTGTGTTTCTCTTCCCCTCCCGGCTGCCGAGCAGAGACTTCAGCTCCAGCTACCTTTTTCACCCTTCACATTAGTGCAGGTAAGTTTTTTTTAAATTTATTTTCAATACATTGTGAAAACTCAGCTGTCAGTTGATCTTAATGTTATGAAATGAAAAGTATGTCGTTTGCAATTAACTTGGCATAAAATAATTTATTTGCATTTAATTGTAATGGTTCAAAGAATGTTCGGAAAAATGTTCGGCCCTCCACCATGTTCACTTCATCCAATCTGGCCCTCTTTGAAAAAAGTTTGGACACCCCTGGCCTAGAGCATAGTGAAGTATTTGCTCTGGGACTAGTGAAAGGATTGGAGAGATTATGTTTAATCTGCCCTGAATACAGGAGACTGAGCGCTTTTATCAGTGCCTGGATCAAGTGCGGGCATTGTGGAGTTCCACTAAACAAGCTGATGCCCAGCAATCGGGCACCTCGAACATACACCATGGACCTGCATTTAGGACTATGTATGGAGAAGCCGGAGATGTCCTAAAGTGTTACTAAACCCACAACAGTAAAATCAGTCTATATATTCAGCAAAGCATGCTTGTTATACTCATTGTGGATCCTAGGGGTTAATCCTCTGCATTCTGTAAAAACACTGTTTGATCTTGAACTCTCTGATCCTCCCTTTCTTCCAGTGCCCCCTCTTATCTCCAGATAAGACATATACATATTGCGTGGAGCCACTCTACACATGCTCAGTTTGGTGTGTATTGCTAGAGAGGGTTTTTTTTTTTCCTGGGAGAGTGCATGTGATCAGCGCAGGACAAATCAGCACTGTCCAGACAGAGGGTCATGGGTCCAACAGAGGAAGGGGTACAACTAATTGAACTGTCACCATCACCAGGGAGTAGGACATGGCTGGCAGCACCAACACCAGAAGTGTGCTCTTTGCTGCATCCTTCCCAGATACCACTAAATTTGTCCAGACCCATGCTTGCTGGACCACATGTCTGCGATAGCGTGTACCCTGCTGCCTCCTGTGTGGTCCAGCAACACAGCATTACATTCCATGTGTTGATAGAAGGCAATGATCTCCTTTTAAAAATTACGGCTAGGTACCTGCCACTTTGAAGCAGCACAGGCCACAAAGTTTCAGAAGGGGTAGACTCCACAAATTGAAAGTGAGCAGCTGTAAAACCAGCATCTTTTCTATCTGGCATTGAGACCATGGAGATGGGGGTTATTGGGTCACAATTTTTTTCTTCCACTGCAGCAGCTGGAGAAGAGACACCTCATTGGTCAAGAATGCCACTGTGGACTGCAGGGTGGGATTGGGAGATTAATGCCATGGTACAAGCTATGGTACCATGCTGACAATCTTTCTATCAGATAGGCTTTTTAAACACTTGCAAATAGATCAGAGTGATTGCCATAGGTGCTGCCATCTTTGCTTTTTTTTAGAACTTCATCCCTATCTCTTCAAATTGCAGATGTTGCAGCAGATACAGATGGAGATTTTTATGGAGTGTTTGAAGAGGTGGAAAGGGAGGAGCAAGGAGGAGGAAAAGTGCAGGTCTTTTGCTGCCAACCATTTAGTCAACCAATGTCATTTATGTGCTGCTCCCACAGAACTTTATAGTGAAGAATCAGGTGTCTCCTCATGCACTACTATGGTGCTGTCAGCAGCAGTTGTATTAAAAAAGATTAGCTTGCTGAGCTATTTGAAACAGCCCTGGGGATAGCTTTGGCCTGCCGGGGCAGCGTCATCTGATAGAATAGGGTAGCTGCTCTCTCCACTTGTCGGCAAGCTGCCCCTGCCCCTGGACACCATCTTGCCTTTCTGATGTTACACCTCTTTCTCACTTTTCCCCTCTATAATCTCTGGCACCTGGGTGCAGTGTGCCACCTTGTCATCCACACCCTCCACATCACTTGAGTCCACTTGGCAATAAGCTGCAGGAATATCACACTTTGCCACATCCACTTTGCCTGTTGCTCCCCCCCATGCTCATAGCACTCCATTCCTCTACATCACAAAACAAGGATTTTTGAGCATCCTTTTGCATCAGTGACTCAAGATGTGCTCAAATAATTTGCCAACTCCCCTATGTCTGTCTGTAGGGAAACAATGGTATTCGCTATAAAGGAGGAGGATGTGGATAGCTTGGTTTGCCACTTCACAACCTCATACATGTGGCCTTGTATTGGTCACATGCCTGATGATAGGGTCCTGCGTGGCTCCAAACCTTGCTGTTATATAAACGATGTGATTGCAGAATCAGTCTATGGACCTGTTTTGTGCTTCTGTCACAGCTGGACCTGTTCTGCATTGACTAATAGCTGTTATTACAATTGTATATCTGCAGGCCAAACACTTGCCAGCCTTGTCTATGGAGAGATCAGTGGTGTTTAGCTTCAGATAGAACTTTTAGGAAATGCCCAAAGCTGGTTCTGAGCTGTCTGGCTGATCCTGTATAGTCCCAGTTCCATGTATCATGTATTTCATGTATGCCGAGTGTGTGTACTGCATTCTTTAAGACCTCATTCACCTGTTTGGAGGCACAGGCAAGGTATGGCCAAACAGTATTTTTCCAAATCCAGGAATCTAGAAGTGAAGCACATAGCCATTCATAAAGGTGATTGACTGTATGCACTTGTGCTAGTGTACACAGCAACATTTTTTTGCTTTATTATTGGAGTAGAAGAGAATTACCGTAAATGAATCTAACATGTGAGAGCATTTTACCCAGAAATGTTTCTAAGCAAATTGTTCCAAGTGATATAAAGGGTATGTTTCCCCCTATACTGGGATGATATAAGTACCATCAGTCCAGTGAAGAATTTGCTTGCTGTGATTTTCAAGAAAGATTTTTAAAGTGCGCAGGGTTCCCCCTAAAAGCCATATCAGGCCCTTTGGGGGGGAATGCGTGGGGTCCCCTCTAAATTCCTACCAGACCCTTGATCTGTTCACAGGCCTGGCAGGGCAGAAAAGGGGGGAGGGATGAATGAGTGCCCCCCATTCCCCCTACGGCTTACCAGGCCACATGCCATCGGCATGGGGACGGTGTCCTCAAGCTGATGGGGACAAGGGCCTCTTCCCCACAACCCTGGCCCAGTGGTTATGGGGGTCTGCAGGCAGGGGAGCTCATTAGCATCAGGGTATTCTTTTCAATAAGGGGGCACCATGATGTTGCCCCCCCTGTGAATGAGTAAGGGGTACTTGTACCCCAACCCATTCATTAAAGGGTTAAATTGAGTAAAAAATAAAGACAACAGACTTTTGAAAAATCCCTTTATTGAACAAAAAACAAAACAACAATTTTTGACAAGTCCTTTATTTTTTAAAAAGCCAAAAAGGGGTTCCATCATTGTAATCCATTGTCAATCACAGCGTCCAGCTTTGTCACGCCAATGCCGACTCACTGAAATAGAAAAAACCCCAACACCCGCCGACCTGTTTGCACCTGCTGAGCACTCGCCGCAATCTGACATTTGCTGGTCAGATGTAAACAATTGGGCAGAGCTAACAGTGACATCACTGCTAGTTCCATCCGATTGTGCTGTGATTGTCCAAAGCATTGCACCTGACCTGTGGTCAGGTGCATTGCTTTGGCCAATCCCAATGTACTGTGAGAGCGCAGTGCATTGTGGGGTGTGGCAGGTGAACAGGCCACCGAATGCCCTTCCATTCATGTGTTCGGAGAAGACACAGACAGCCAACGTTCAATTCGAACTTATGCTCAACTTGAACATCACACCCATCCCTAGCCACAATGTTCTAGTAGGCACAGCATATTACACATTATCGCAGACTTACCTTGTAAGTGATCCCCTCCAGTACTGCAGAGTCAGCACTCCCATCTGTTGTAGACATTTCCAGCTTCTCCTAGTCTTTCTTAAAGGTTTGGACTCTTCAGGCACATGATTGGCCAGACTAGGATGATGTAACTCCTGTGCATGCACATGAGAGTTAAGTCATCTCTCTTAATTCCACTGTAATGCCAGGATCGCCAGGTAATATTATAATGGAAAGGAAATGAATATTTGAAAAAATGTAAAACAACTTTTGGAATTTCTTTAACATGTTATTTTTTATATTAGATTCTAGTGATTGAGTTTACATCTACTTTACTTTACATTGATGTGCCCATCTCTTCGTCTTTTTAACACTTTGACTGCATATTATGGGTCATCTGATTTGGGAGACTTTGCAGGACTAGTTGGGGTCCAGACCATAGCTTAGATGCCTGCATGCAAGGCTGCTGTTAGAAACGTGACCCCATACAGCCAATCTGATAGGGCCCCCCTCCAAAAAAAAGGACAGTTTAATACGCTACAGTTAGGAATGAACACAGGGAGTGATCAGTACTGATCACTCATTGTGTTCATTCAGGAAAAGAAGGGGCTGGTAAATGTTACATATTTATAGGACCCTTCCCCCACTCTTTATCCTATTGTGTGCTTGTAGCTGCCGGTGGGAAGGAAAGGAGGGAAGCCGGAAGCACTGTGGTGGTGGAGGGCCTGAGCGGCAGGGGGGAAACATATGGTGCACAGGGAGGGTGATGAGTGCAGTGGTGGGGGCGGCAATTACTTGCACTGATCCCCTCTATGGCTCTCTCTGCAGCAACTGAAAGCTGGCCAGGGAGTGGAGAAGAAGCCAGCTTTCAGCTGCTGCAGAGAGAGCCATACAGGGGATCAGTTTCAGTATTTGCCTCCCTGCCCACATCCGATTCACCCAGCTGCTTGGGCCCCCCTGATGGCCTGGGCCACATACAGGAGGACTGGTGGTACCCCCTTATCCATGGCCCTGCCTGCATGCACAATCCAAACCAACTATACCTTCTATAGCAAGGTAATACACAGAGCTATTAACCGCCTCCCGCCTGCCATATAAGGTAATGACGGGCGCAAGGTGGTTCTCTCCTTCTGGGAGGACATCATATGACGTCTACCCACTCTAACCGCTCCGGGGACACACAGCACGACGCTCGGTGGTGTGCTGTGTCCCTCGGACACAGCGGATCACTGATCAACGGAAAGAGCCAAAGATGTCGGCTCGGTCATGGGATCAGCTGTGTCCAATCACAGCTGATTGCATGTAAATAGGGAAATGCCGGTTATCGGCATTTGTCTCCTCACGAGCTGTCACGCTAACAGCTCGTGAGGAGAGGAGAGCCGGTAATCGGCATTGCTTAGAGGGAACATGTACACTGATCATCAGGGCACTGATGATCAATGTGCCCTGATGATCAATGTAGCTCCTGTCAGTGTCCATCAATGCCAGCTGTCAGTGCTCATCAATGCCACCTGCCAGTGCCCATCAGTGCCACATCAATGCCACATATCAGTGCCTACCAGTGCACATCAATGCCACATATCAGTGCCCATCTGAGCTGCCTTTCAGTGTCACCTATCAGTGCCAGTCAGTGTCACCTATCAATGCCAGTCAGTGCCACATATCAGTACTGCCAATCAGTGCCACCATTCAGTGTCAGTCAGTGCCACATATCAGTGCCAGTCAGTGCCGCCTATCAGTGCCGCCTATCAGTGCCACCTATCAGTGCTCCTTTCAGTGCCCATCAGTGATGCCTGTCAATGCCCATCAGTGCCACCTACCAGTGCCTCCTCATCAGTGCCCGTCAGTGCCACCTATCAGTGCCCATCAATGCAGCCTATTAGTGCCCATCACTGCAGCCTCATTAGTGCAAATCAGTGAAGGAGAAAAATCACTTATTTACAAAATTTTATAACAAAAACTAAGAAAAAAACTTTTTTTTTCAAAATTTTCAGTTGTTTTTGGTTTGTTTAGCAAAAAATTAAAAACCCAGAGGTGATTAAATACCACCAAAAGAAAAATCTGTCTAAAAAAAAATGATAAAAATGTCATATGGGTACAGTGTTGCATGACAGCGCAATTGTCATTCAAAGTGCAACAGTGCTGAAAGCTGGAAATTGGCCTGGGCAGGAAGGGGGTATAAGTGCCCTGTAGGCAAGTGGTTTAACTGTATCTGACAGTTGCCAGTTACCATACTGTCTTAGAGTCATAATCTCACTAGTATAAGGACCTCATTGGCAAAAAGGACCCTTTGACTGTACAGGCAATAACCAATCATGTAAGATTTGGTACATTTTTGTATTAACACAAAAGAACATACCCATGTCTGTTATTTTTGCCTTTTTGAAATGATGGTTTGTACATCTACAAAATAAAAAGATTAAGCTGTGCTGTTTCAGTAAAAACAGAAGTACTGTATAATCTCATAGACATCTGCATCAGCTATCACTCAGAAAGCCACCATGCATCAAATATCATGTTGTCCACCATAATAATATCTAATTAAATTAAGCTATATCAGATTAAAAATTCCATTATTGCATGTTTTGACTCGCCTGCTTACCAGATGTACAGTGAAATATATCTTGTTTCTTATCCGCAAAGCTTTGGTTGCAGCCAAGTAAAGTACAATCTAGGCAATGTATTTATTTGGAAAACATCAGCTGTCTGGGTGAAATGATTCCCTGGGTGCTGTGTGCATCATAAGTGGAATGTATTACAGCTCTCTCCATCTCTCGCTTTTTAACACCTTTCATCTCCTGTTTAAAATGTTGTGATCGCCCTCTCCAGAGCGAAACTCAATTTCCTCTCTCCGTCCTATTTTATGGTCGTTGTCAGGAATTTCAGACATTTGTCTAGGTATATGACAGATCTGCTTCAGATTCATTGCTCTTCTTATGTACCTTAAGATTGCAATACCAAGTCCATAAATTCAGTTTTTTTCTGTGCTGCCAGCACTCGGTTGTTTGAGATCATGCCCTAAAGGCTATTAGAGCTGCTCTCCTGTATTTGATATGAATTTGCTCAATACTTGGGATAAGCCGATAGCGGGGCTTTGTTGGCCAGAAATCTGGCTTGTTTTCCATAATCCCAAACTTCAAATCTCTCTTTTGTGATTTATGAAATCTTTTTAGAAGTTGAAAAGCTAAGTCAGTTTTATTCCTAACTTTCAAAACACTTTCTTACAAATGTTGGCTGCAGTACTCCAAAATCAGGGTTTATTCAGATGAGCATTAAAGTATGAGTAAAGGCAAAGCTTTTCTTTTTTTTTTTTAAGTTTTCAATACTGGACCCTAACTGGAAATGGATTGAAACACCTGTCAGGTTTTCAATGCTGTCTATGTCCCCGTTATGGAAAGTCACACTCTTTTTTTTTGTCCAGTTTATCTTGGTCACTGAATGTGCACGTAAATCACAAATTGTGGGCTGTCACCAAAACAAGAGGTGAAATATACCAATGAGGACACTAGTTCTGGTCACCCTGGAGACAACCTGGGATCCCTTCACTTTAGACAGGTTTTCTCTCACTTACTGTATCTGCTATGGGACAGGAAGTGAAGGGAAATCTTCCCAATGGGACATGGATAGCAAAAAAAAAAACTGCCAGGGATTATAACCCTCTCTTACGCTATCCAATATTAAAAAAGGAAAAAGTTTATCCTATAGCTCAACTTTAAAGATTCATGATTCATCTTATATGAATATGATAATCACTGTGCTGAACAATTAGTTTAAATGTACCATTTTCAGTAAAATGCCCAAAGGCTGGCTTTGCTAGCGAAGTTAAATCCAAAGAAATGGTACTGTAAAAACTGAATCCCCAGTGTGAGAATGAACTGAAAACTGAGAGTTTCTGATAGGTATAACTGGTTGTAGGAAGTGGAAAATAGCTCTTCAACACCTCCATGGCTAAACACTAAAAATAAACTTTATATCAATGATTAATCACAGAGAAAGCAAGTAGCAAGACAATCCCACAATTAAAGCTGGCCTCCATGTAAAAAGATAAATATGCATTTGAAAAATCATATAGGTATATTATCTGCAGAAGGATTTGTAATTTTATTCAGCAAGCCTTTTGATTCAGCCCTGGTCAGACAGAAAATGGATCAGTGACCTTACTTTATTCTGTTACAGTTAAAGCCTAACTCCAGGGTTTGTTCTCCCCTAAATGTGTCACCCCCCTCCCCCCTTGTGGTATTTTTCTATGCTGTTTTTTTTACATAACTTTTCTTGCCTTTTTCTAAAGTTTTACGCTGGTCATGTGATGCTCTGGGTTGTCCCTCTCTCCAGTCTTCTTTGGTGATGGGTGGTCCTAGATGATGAAGCGAATGATGCTTACATCAGCAGTGCTCTCTGAATTAATATGCTGTCTATCAGGTACCTGGTGATGGAGGCCAATGAGTTCCAGACTCCCCTGAGAGTGGGACAGCGGGAGTCAGGCCCAAAGTGGCACAGGTCGCCTGTAGGAGTGCTTGTTAGTGGTCCACCCAGGAGCATAGCTGATGCACGGAGATGAGGTCTGCGGACAGATGGCATCTGTGCAGGGTATGCAAGCCTTTCCGAGAATAGAGGATTACTGGATAGCCGGTTCAAGCCAAGGTCAGGTACCAGGTGGGAATCAGAGCAGACGTAGTCAGATGGGATAGCCAAGGTCATACACCGAGGAGTGAGAGAGAGTGTATCCCTTAGCCAAGCTGAGGTCAGATCAGGGGTAAAGCAGAGTAGACAGGTCCAAGAGCAAGCCAAGTCGGTAACGATAACAAAGGAAACAGGAAAGACGAACCAGGAACAAGGTACGGGGAGCTAGAGATTATCCAGCAACTTGAGGGAGTGAAGAGCCTCCTTATAAAGGCCGTTTGGCGCCAAAACTGGGCCTGATGCATGTATTTCTGCGGCCATGTAGAGTACTGGCGGAAATTCCCGGTCTTCCAGGACTTCTGCCGTGGATAGGACCCTGACAGTGTCAGAGCAAGATACTTTACATGTGGGGGGCAGGGCTATGACACACTGCATTCATGGTCTTTCCATGGCCTTCAGAAAGGCTGAGGATATTTTGCGGAAAAGAAGAGGTACTGCTGAGGACACACAAGTTTTCATTCAAGAGACAGAAACCAGTCCTTGAGCTTTGGTTTTGTTATTTATTGAGGGGATTAGAACTTGGATAGGGTAAGGGGAGTATAGGATGCCCAAGGGAACCAATATCTTATGACAGCTTCATGAACTATTCGCAAGCTTCTCTTCTCTGATTCAGTTTCTATTGGAGTGCTAGCCAGCATTTCCTAATTGTACCACCCCAGACCCTAGATGAACTCCTCTTCACCCAACAATATGGAGGGGTGTAAGTGTACTCACTCAGAGATCCTCTTCTGTACCACTTGCGAGTTAGCTGCTGCTACCAGGCCTATTAGCTGGGCTGCTCCTACCCTGCCATAAAGGTGGTCCTCGCTCAGGCGGCCAGTGAGTCCTGAGTTTTCTGCCTTTCCAGCTCCAGCCGCACATCTTCCTCCAACTCTCTACACCACCACATCCTGCCACCGAGCGGCTCCTACACTTTTTAAGGGTGTTCAGCCCTTACCAAGTCTTCTGTTGGGGATTGGTAAGGACTTCTCAAGAGTGCAGCCAGCCACTCCTTAGATCCACCCACTGCCTCCAAGGTCCTCCTCTGAAAATCTAAGAGCAGGGGGAAACTCCAGAGAGGCTGGCCTGCAGAGTCTGTCAGTTCTGACCACAATTTGACCTCTCTTACTATGCCACCTGAGCTACTAACCAGCTCCTGGCTAACCATTAGGGTCTAGCTCCCCCTAGCAGAACTAGAAGGGTGCTACAGTTGGTTATGCTAGTTATACACATGTACATCTTTGTTGATTAGCCTATGGGATGAACAAGGGAAATCTAATAGATTCCTCCATCCACACTAAAGAGCATGAATGGAGGAAACCCTGCTGCCTACTATTGTATTCAAACTGCCACAACATCCATGGTTTCTTGAATTACTAAACAGTGGCTGCATCTGACTGGATACAGTCACTGTTTGGTTGATGGTTTTCCAGCTGGCTCCTTCAAATTTTCAATCAAAGTTTGTCAAGATATGTATGGCCCACCTCAGAACACTGATCCTGCAGCTGTTGTTGTGCTTTCTGTTGGAGATGTTGCCGATGTGCTGAGAACAGTGCAGCACATTGTAACCTTTTTTTTTTTTTTAAACTTTGGTAAAGTCATAGCCAAAAATGTTGGCACCCCTGCATTTCTGTCAGATAATGTACCACTTCACCCAGAAAATTGGTGCAATTAGAAATGTTTAGGTATTCTCATGTTTATTTCTTTTGTTTGTATTGGTATGACACAAAAAAGTGGAGGAACAAAAAGCCAAATCTGACATGCAAAACTCCAAAAATGGGCTGGACAAAATTCTTAGCACCTTCTCAAAATTGTAAGAAATAATTGCATTGCAAGTTTGTGATGCTCCTGTAATTTGTAATTAAACTCACCTGTATAAATTAACAGGTGCTGACAATATAGAAATCACACTAGCAGCCAGTTAAAATGGTAAAAATTGACTCAACCTTTCTGTTGTGTGTTTCTGTGTACCACATGGAGCATGGAGAAGAGAAAGAGCAGCAAAGAATTGTCTGAGGATTTGAAAACAAAAATTGTGGAAAATTGTGGACAATCTCAAGGTTGCAGTTCTACCTGCAGATACAGTTGTGTCCAAAATTATTCAACCCCCAATGCTGTAAAGGGGTTTAGGGACTATAGTGTACATTTGGAATTGTATTCAGAATCAAATCCTACAAGGACGTTGTAACTACCCAAATGCAACTAAAATGACATCAATTGTTTATGTAATACAGTAGTAAATGGTTCTTATGTGGTTTCTTCATTGCCACAATTATTCAACCCCTTAAAGACTACCACTCTGAAGAACAGAGGTTCATACAGGTGCTTTCCATCAGGTATTGAAAACACCTGTGGATGTCACCGAGCAGCAATCAAGCATAATAAGCACCAATTAGGCAGCTTTAAAATGACTGTGATACTCAGCTCCTTCTAGACATTTACTGGTGTGGTTACAAACATGGTGAAGGCAAGAGAATGGTCCAGGAAGACAAGAGAAGAGGTGATTTCTCTTCACAGGAAGGGCAATGGCTATAAGAAGATTGCAAAGATGTTAAACATACCAAGAGACACCTTAGGAAGCATCATTCGCAAATTCAAGGCAAAGGGCACTGTTGAAACGCTACCTGGTCGTGGCAGAAAGAAGATGCTGACTTCGACTGCTGTGCGCTACCTGAAGCGTAGAGTGGAGAGAAGTCCCCGTGTGACTGCTGAGGAACTGAGAAAAGATTTGTCAGATGTGGGTACAGAAGTTTCAGCCCAGACAATAAGACGCACACTGCGTAATGAAGGCCTCCGTGCCAGAACTCCCAGGCGTACCCCCTTGCTGTCTCCAAAGAATAAGAAGAGTCGACTGCAGTATGCCAAAAGCCATGTGGACAAACCACAAAAGTTGTGGGATAGTGTTCTGTGGACTGATGAAACAAAATTAGAACTGTTTGGGCCCATGGATCAACGCTATGTTTGGAGGAGGAAGAACAAGGCCTATGATGAAAAGAACACCTTGCCTACTGTGAAGCATGGTGGAGGGTCAATCATGCTTTGGGGCTGTTTTGCTTCTGCAGGTACAGGGAAGCTTCAGCGTGTGCAAGGTACCATGAATTCTCTTCAGTACCAGGAGATATTGGATGGAAACGTGATGCAGTCCGTCACACACCTGAGGCTTGGGAGACGTTGGACCTTTCAACAGGACAATGATCCCAAGCATACCTCCAAGTCCACTAGAGCATGGTTGCAGAGGAAAGGCTGGAACATTTTGGAGTGGCCATCGCAGTCACCAGACTTAAATCCGATTGAGAACCTCTGGTGGGACTTAAAGAAAGCAGTTGCAGTGCGCAAGCCTAAGAATGTGACTGAACTGGAGGCCTTTGCCCATGAAGAATGGGCGAAGATACCCGTAGATCGCTGCAAGACACTTGTGTCAAGCTATGCTTCACGTTTAAAAGCTGTTATAACTGTAAAAGGATGCTGTACTAAGTACTAAGATTGAATGTCACTTGGGGGTTGAATAAAACTGATAATGCTGTGAGCACAGAAAAGACATTTGTGGTTATTTCATTATAACTGTTATGTTATATTTGTCTGACCTACAAGTGCCTCTTTAATGTAAATGTAAGCAAGATGACTGAATGATCAAAAGCAATGTCAAACTGGCCAAAACACTCAATTTCAGTGGGGGTTGAATAATTTTGGACACAACTGTATCTTAATATTCCTGTGTCCACTGTGCACAACATTGCCAAGAAGTTTACAGTCCATGGTACTGTAGCTAATCTACCTGGATGTGAACGAAAGAGAAAAACTTGATCAAAGATAGCAACAAAGGATCGTTCGAATGGTGGACAAAGAAATTTGCTCAACTTCCAGACAAATTCAAGCTGACCTTCAGGCACAGGGTAAAACTGAGTCAGCTCACACTATACATCACAATCTGAATGAAAAAGGACGCTATGGTAGTATACCCAGGAGGACCCCACTGCTGACACAGAAACATAAAAAAGCCAGATAGGAGTTTGCCAAAACTTACCTGAGTAAGCCAAAATCCTTTTGGGAGAATGTGCTGTGGGCAGACAAAACAAAATTACAGCTTTTTGGTAAAGCCCATCATTCTATTGTTTTCAAAAAAAGAAATGAGTCCTTTAAAGAAAAGAATACAGCCCCTACAGTCAAAAAATGGTGGAGGTTCACTGATGTTTTGGGATTGCTTTGCTGCTTCAGGCACTGGATGTTTTGACTGTGTACATGGCATTATGAAATCTGAAGACTACCAAAGAATTCTGGGGTGCAATGTAGGGCCCAGTGTTAGAAAGTTGGGTCTCCGTTAGAGGTCATGGGTCTTACGACAGGACAATGACCCAGAGCACATGTCAAAAAGCACCCAGAAATGTGCTGGAGAGTACTGGACTGGCCACCAATGAGTCCACATCTCAATCCCATAGAGCACCTGTGGAGAGATCTCAAAACAGCAGATGGGAAAAGGAACCCTTCCAATCTGAGAGACCTGGAGCAGCTGGCAAAAGTAGAGTGGTCCAAAATTCTAGTAGAGAGGTGTAAAAAACTCATTGATGGTTACAGGAAGTGATTGATTTCAGTTATTTTCCCAAGGGGTGTGCTACCAAATATTAAATTGAGGGTGCCAGTAATTTTGTCCAGTCCATTTTTGGGGTTTTGGGTTTAATGCATCAGTTTGGCTTTTTGTTTCTCCACTTTTTTGTTTCATACCAATACAAAAAAAAGAAAGGAACATGAGAATGCCTAGACATTTGTAATTACAACAATTTTCTGGGCGAAGTGGTGCATTAACTGACAGAAATGCAGAATGTGTCAACATTTTTGGCCATGACTGTACATTTATTGCATTTTGGTGGTTCACAATTTAATTTGGTAGTTTAATCCTCATGGTGAATTACATCGTAATATGGGCTAATAGTGAGAATTTTTTTTTTCTTTATTGAAATATCACAACATTTTATTCAGTTCTTTTCACTGCAAAGGCATTGTGATGTGATTTACTGTGTTGGACAATGTTGCAATGATACAAAGTACTGCATACAATACTTTTTATCAGCGCACACTGCTACAGCACAGTGGAGCGACCTGACATACTTGTAAGCACGGAAAATTGCTTTGTCTATGCGTTGAAACTGCGCTGGGAAAGGTTGCACAGCAAATCCCAACAGAGCTGGTGTGGACGGGCACTTAATTGTATTTCTTCTGATTAAATGGGATTAAACCAAGTTTTATATATATTTCTTGCATTCGGCTTTTAAAACCATTTTTAGCCCTGATACGTTTTCAGAGCTCACGTTCTTGTAGCATTCTACTCAATTGACACCATATGACTTGAAATGTGGTTTGCTTTATTTATTGTATTAATCGAACACATGCCATATTTTGTATATTGCACGATATCATGGTCTGTATACTCAACATTTGCAAGCTCTAACGAGCAGGACCCTCTGTTTCCTCTTGTACCAAATTGTATTATAACTGTCATGTCTACCTTCATTTTGTAAAGCACTGTGTAAACTGTTGGCGCCATATAAATCATGTATAATAATAATAATAGTTAAATAACCCAATGGAAACCTGAGTCTGAGTCCGCTCTAGAGGAATTACATTTTTTACTGAATCCACTGCTATTTATATCAAAGACCAGATTGAGGTTTCAATGTTTTTAATTGTTTTTGGATAATCATTTTTCTGGTATTTACTTTTGCTGGTGAGTATAGAAGATTTTGTTTTTGCTTTCTAAATGTTTCTATTATTCCTTGGGCCTTAGAATATATCAGGTGCTCTTATTTTCTACTTCAGCTTAGTTTTAATAAGACACTGGTCTTGCATTTTGGCTTAGATATATATAAAAGTATATGTAAACCCTAACAATGAACTTCTCTTGTTTGCTTCCTTTTGTTCTGTTAAATGTACCATTAAAAGTATTTAGTATTTTCTGTTCAATAAACACAAAAATTATGTTGATTATGTCAGACATTGAGAGTTGTCCTGTGCCCAGCTGTCAGAATACACTGATCATTGGCTAGAAAAGAGTGGCTGCAGCTGAGATGAAGGAAATTTTCCAACATGTGCTTGGGACTAAAGTTGACTAAACAGTTGTCTTTTGTCAAGCAGGTATGGCCACACACTGAGTGACAGCCCCTACTGAACCAATCTTATTTCAGTCAGTGTATGGCCAGCTTTAGGTGCTGATGCATTTCTAGCAGATCAACAGATACTTTACTTGACAAGGGTAGAATATATGCCTTCCAACCTAACCAAGCCTGCTAGGCCATACCCTCCACCGTTCCAGCTATACAAAACACACAAACCATGTTTTTGGAGTCCAAATGACCATATCAGCCTTTTATTAACCAATAAATTATTTCAACATAAATAACATAACATTCCAAATTATAAACAGAGGAAAATATGGTGGTCTTTTGAGGGCCATAAACCCAACTTCAACTTAGGCCCCCATCCGCAACCCACTGGCTCGGGGACAATCCTACTTATCCCCAGCTGCAACACACCGGCTTGGAGATAACCCTACTTATCCGAAGTGACCATTTTACCTATTCCGAGTTAACTCCTTGTTAACCAGAATGTACCGAGGTCCCCATACCACTGATGGGTTCTGAATCTGTCTCCAAACAGAATTCTTTCCTCCTCCAAAGACCAACCACCGTCAAGGCCGCCATGACAATCCAAACCAAAGCACAAAGGGGAGGGAGGGTGGGAAGCTTCTTCTTCTTCCAACATCCCCACTGGACTTCCTGAGGTCGGACATTCCTTTTCCTCCCTGTGAACCCTCCCCAACATCCCAATCCAATGAGGTAAGCCATAATCCCAAAACATACTACCCATCTTTTAACCCTATGTTGTCCCTCTATTCCCCCTAGTCATGTCATCCCTGCGCTTAATTTTTTTTTTTGCTCCGGGCCTACCTTTACTTGCAGAGTCTTTAAAAGGACAAAATATGGGGAATTATGCACATATTGCACAGATGTATATGTTTTATTTTATTTTGCCATAACATACACCTTAAACAAAAAGAGTTACAGTCAGGTCCATAAATATTGGGACATCGACACAATTCTAACATTTTTGGCTCTATACACCACCACAATGGATTTGAAATGAAATGAACAAGATGTGCTTTAACTGCAGACTGTCAGCTTTAATTTGAGGGTATTAACATCCAAAGCAGGTGAACGGTGTAGGAATTACAACAGTTTGCATATGTGCCTCCCACTTGTTAAGGGACCAAAAGTAATGGGACAATTGGCTTCTCAGCTGTTCCATGGCCAGGTGTGTGTTATTCCCTCAGTATCCCAATTACAATGAGCAGATAAAAGGTCCAGAGTTCATTTCAAGTGTGCTATTTGCATTTGGAATCTGTTGCTGTCAACTCTCAAGATGAGATCCAAAGAGCTGTCACTATCAGTGAAGCAAGCCATCATTAGGCTGAAAAAAACAAAACAAACCCATCAGAGAGATAGCAAAAACATTAGGCGTGGCCAAAACAACTGTTTGGAACATTCTTAAAAATAAGGAATACACCGGTGAGCTCAGCAACACCAAAAGACCCGGAAGACCACGGAAAACAACTGTGGTGGATGACCGAAGAATTCTTTCCCTGGTGAAGAAAACACCCTTCACAACAGTTGGCCAGATCAAGAACACTCTCCAGGAGGTAGGTGTATGTGTGTCAAAGTCACCAATCAAGAGAAGACTTCACCAGAGTGAACACAGAGGGTTCACCACAAGATGTAAACCATTGGTGAGCCTCAAAAACAGGAAGGCCAGATTAGAGTTTGCCAAACGACATCTAAAAAAGCCTTCACAGTTCTGGAACAACATCCTATGGACAGATGAGACCAAGATCAACTTGTACCAGAGTGATGGGAAGAGAAGAGTATGGAGAAGGAAAGGAACTGCTCATGATTCTAAGCATACCACCTCATCAGTGAAGCATGGTGGTGGTAGTGTCATGGCGTGGGCATGTATGGCTGCCAATGGAACTGTTTCTCTTGTATTTATTGATGATGTCACTGCTAACAAAAGCAGCAGGATGAATTCTGAAGTGTTTCGGGCAATATTATCTGCTCATATTCAGCGAAATGCTTCACAACTCATTGGACGCCGCTTCACAGTGCAGATGGACAGTGACCCAAAGCATACTGCAAAAGCAACCAAAGAGTTTTTTAAGGGAAAGAAGTGGAATGTTATGCAATGGCCAAGTCAATCACCTGACCTGAATCCGATTGAGCATGCATTTCACTTGCTGAAGACAAAACTTAAGGGAAAATGCCCCAAGAACAAGCAGGAACTGAAGACAGTTGCAGTAGAGGCCTGGCAGAGCATCATCAGGGATGAAACCCAGCGTCTGGTGATGTCTATGTGTTCCAGACTTCAGGCTGTAATTGACTGCAAAGGATTTGCAACCAAGTATTAAAAAGTGAAAGTTTGATTTATGATTATTATTCTGTCCCATTACTTTTGGTCCCTTAACAACTGGGAGGCACATATGCAAACTGTTGTAATTCCTACACCATTCACCTGATTTGGATGTAAATACCCTCAAATTAAAGCTGACAGTCTGCAGTTAAAGCACATCTTGTTCATTTCATTTCAAATCCATTGTGGTGGTGTATTGAGCCAAAAATGTTAGAATTGTATCGATGTCCCAATATTTATGGACCTGACTGTAGGAGTTGGGGACAAGTCATATACAGTATGTGTAAAAGTTAAGGCCTTATTCAGTATATGCTAAGAATATAAAATAATAGAAAATGTCCTTTGAGGAGTCATACTCTCACTGATTTTTATCTGATTACCTGAGCTCTGGGTAATAGCAGCATGGAGATAAGGTATTGGAAGCTAATTGTCAGTTCTTATCTGCATAAAGACTAATTGTCATGCACACTATTCTAATTACATTATAATTAGTCAGAATGCAGATTAGTGCTGACTATCCTACTCTGAACTCCGTTCAAAGGGATAATTCAGCTTGCACATCCTCATCCTCAGGGCTTTTTTTTCAGAGAATAGGTGCAGAAACCCCCCCCCCTCTAACTTATCCTTTGTCCCCTACACACCTCTGAGCACTGTCCCTTGATTTCACCCCTATTCACCTCCCAGTAACACCCCTTTTAGCCCCCCCCCTCAACAATAAACCCCCCACAACAAAATACCACCCCAGCAACATTAGACCTCCTGCAGCAACAACAATTTCCCAGCAGTCAGCAACAGAAGACCTCCCCCAGCAACAATATATCCCCCTTCCAGCAACAATATACCCCCATGCAAAAATAGGATCCCCTCCAGTGACAATAGATCATCCAGCCTCCAGCATCATTAGAACTTTCAGTACACCCCAGCACCCCTGGCCATTACATACACTCAGTGCTGGAAGTAATGGAATTGCTCTCCCGTGCATTCCTGCTGAAAAAAAGCCCTGCTCATTCTGATTTCAAATATGGAAGCCAATCAGCATTAAGTGAAATGGCTGACAAGTTTTGTATTAATGCCATCCATGCAGGAGGCAATTCTAAGAACCTTGTCTGTACCTGTAGCTGGGGAAGGGGCAAGGTTCTAACTTTCCTTGCTGCTGCTTGTACAGTTCACTATCGTGAAATAAAGGAGAGTTCCTAGAACCCCATCTAATACAGAGTGTAGGACAGGCATATTAAACTCAGTGAAAACAGGGTGGAAGGACTGAGCAGGAATGGGATTAAATCCACTGAGGGATGTACCTGTTTAATGGCAGCACTTTAAAGAGGAACTATACTGTATCTGAGCACCACAATCCAAAAGTGCTATTTAATTTGTTTTTAATATTCAAAGCAAACTCGCTCATCCATCCATGTCTCCATGTTTTATTTTTCTGAGAAATTACTTAAAAAAACCCCTTCTAGCTTTTCTGGCTGTGGCCACCTTGAGTAAGGGCAGATGATTCATGTAGCATTTACTTCCTGGAATTCATCTGCCCTTAGCGCAGGCAGGAGAGTATGCTTAGCTGAGAAAGCCCCTCCTGAAGACTCCTGGGATGTTTTACATCATTTGTTTAGGTATGGATACTAGGAAGTAACTAAAAAATTTAAAAAACGGTTTAAATATTATAAGTAAATATTATATACTTTACTATCTATTTACTAATACTTGCAGCATAAGAATAACTATTTTTACCTGTCGGTGCCATTCCCCTCCTAAATGTTTTAAAATATTTTATTAGTTTTATTTAGTATGCCCAATGTGTGCATAGAAACAACAAACAACAACAGCAAGCAACAAAACGAGTGTTTAGCGCATATTCCAATAAGTGTTTTCAGAAAAGAGATATACAGTCATTTTGTTACAGCAAATTGTATCATGGTATTTTAATGCCCTTACATTGAGTGTATATACCATTGTGAAGAGTCCACTGTAACTCGAAACACTCCAATTAAGTATCTTTCAATACATGAACAACCAAAAATATTATAAAGAAAGTGATTTATGTGTCCAACTGTGTCTGCCTGGGATAAGGGCAGGGTTGGGCTGGAACAGGATTTTTCCTGGGTGCCTCTGCAAACACTTCCATGGAAAACTGTATCACTACCGCCAAGCATCAAATCCCACCCTCTGATTGGAACCACACTCCATATTCTAAATATGACTTTCCAGAGCTCCCTCTACTTTTACCTCTTTATCCCCTGTTATAGGAGCACTAGACTTCACATGGAGCTTGACAGATCTTAAGTTCAAAGCTTTTCCTCACACTAACCAATTCAGAGTCCATCACTTCACCCGGGGAACTCACTAATGGAGCACTATAGAAGACATCAGGAAGATGGTATCACCCCCAATGGATTACTGGAGAGCCATGCAGATCCTTCATTACTTTACATGTTCTTCTGGTGGGGGGAACCCTCTGTCCCCTCTATGTCGTGCTCTCTCCAAAACTCACTCCAACCTGTCTAAGCCGTCAGAAGGCTATGTGCAACTGTTTATATGCAAGTGGAAATGAGATTTAGATTTGACATCTACTGATTAATATCAAGACCATATTCTGTACTGTGCCCATCTCTCCTCTATAGCAGGTAGGCTAGAAGAATCAGGATATAAAGTCCTGGCCTAATGGTATATGATGGATGGCATGGGTTGTGGTGTGCTGGCCTGGACTCTGAAGTCTGGCTGTACTACCACCTTTACTCACCCCCCCCCCCTTTTTTTTTTCTCTCTTCTTCCTTCATCCATCTCTTCCGCTACCAAGTCTTTCTTACCAACTAATCTTTACACCTATATAGTAGGATACGCTGATAATTGTGCTTCAGTTGGCAGTAGCCTTCTAGCACCATGGAGCACTATTGTAGTGCTACCTGGTTGATTTTTGTTGAATTTCCATTTTTGTTCTTAGTTATTTCTTTTGTTATAGATCTGTTTTGGAAGAACTGAAAAAGTGCAGAAGCAAGACCCTGCATAGGAGGTAACTTACTCTCAGATTTTCACAGCATACAGCTACAATAAGATTTTGTATTACTATGGTCTCCCTCCGATGCATGGCTATCTTTGGTTTTCTAGTCATTCTCCTATTACATGTCGATTAAAATGTATCCACATTTACTGTTTTGTACCTTCCATATGCTGTGATTCATCATACTCTATAAGCATTGTGAAATCTGATGTACCTTTGAGTTGTGTATTATTTTTTATATGTTCTGTAAGATTTACTGTCTTGCTGAAATACACAAAATAAATGTAACGTAAACAAAAAAACTGTGTCTGCCTCCTCTTAATCTGCTGCAATTTTAAACATGTGCACCCTGGCATCTAAAGCATTCACTGCTTGGCTGTATTGGTGCACCAGTTTAACTGTTTAGTTCTAAGGATCAAAACAGCGGTACACAGTAGGAAGCCTAGTTCATGTTTCTAATTTGGCACTGCTTCATCCAGTCATTTTGATTCTGCAACTTTGTACTGTTTTCTATGTCTCTTGAGCCTTGCCCTCCCACAGTAAAAGAGAGTTTTATCAATGACACTAGCGTGAAAAATGTAAAAAAGAGTTCCAGTAGCAGTGTGCACCCAACATTCATATGAGTATTTAATGTACAATCATGGTACCCAGCAACCTCTTATGTACACAGTTTAAAATAGTTGTAAACATACAGATGCTTTCTAATAAAGTTAAGATTATGCAAGTTAAGATTATGCAAGTGCCATACCTGCTTTTGATTAGTTTCAGAAATTATCTTTCATACCTTTTTTACAAGGTTAAAAAATTCTGTCATGTGATCATGCATCTTCTCTTCTTGATAGTGGGGATACAGAATACTGTACACAGTGTGCCTGTATTCCATGTCTGGTCAGTCTCATAAAATATGGAGACTGTACATGAGCAGGCTGGCTGTAACTGAAAGGGTGTGTATGCCAGAGACAGGCTATGGTTGATCGAGGGGCATGGTGGCTGAACAAATTACAACAGGGGCATGCTGTGTATATGCACAGAATCCTGTATTTCTGAATGGCCAAAGGAAGAAAACTGACCACACTAACACAGATTAGCTTCTGTGCTTTGTGTGGTCAGTTTGGAACATGGAAGAAAGGAGACTGGCAGGATCAACCAGTTACTTCTTATGAAAGTTGTACATGAAAATGATAGAGACTATGATTTTTAAAATGTACACACACATAGAAAAAAAAATATTTAGGGTAACATACAATTTAAATGTAGTTTATGTATACCACATCCTCCAATCACTATATCCAAAGCCTGGGAGGGCTTCAATGCAATGCTGGAATTTGCCTGTCAAAACAAAAGCTGTAGATGTTTAACAGCCTTACCAGATATCCCACACTTTCCTGTAAGACCTAAACATAGTGAGTCTTTACACTGTCTTGCAAATGGAGAAATTAAAATCACTGTCAAAAGAGTAACAACATTTGCCCTTTTCACACTTCACAGTTTATTGAGCCATGGTACAAACAGACATTTGTTTATTTGTCTATTTTGTTGATGCTTTCAATAGGTGTGTCAATTTGTGCATATAAATGCTATCCCATGAAAAAGGTACAAGTTCATGGTCACAATCAATGACATGGGGAACTGTAGTGAAAAGAAAAAAACAAGCAGACATTTCAACCACAAAAATATCTATGCCTCTAATGCTGAAATCAATGAAGGTCATTGAAGACTGAAAACTTGACTGTAGTAAGTGAACATTAAAAAAAACTATACAATTGTACATACGATTATACTGTATTATTCTTATAAAAAAAAATTAAATTAAAGTTTGGGTTTGTTTATGTCATGGGTAGGACAGGAGTCCATCTCCACTAGGCTGACTGGGTAACCAAGATTTGGTTATAGAAGCTAGGGTGGCGGTGGTGTAGACCAGGGAGGTGACACAGAAAGCTTTAGGAGTCTTAAAGAGGCAACAGAAGTGAAGAGGTAGCATACCTGCTAACACTGATGGGAGAAAGTTCAATACACTTCTCATCTCCGCTTGTTCAGCGGAGATGAGAATCCTTAAAGGGATAGAGAAGGTGATTCTAAGAAGCCAATTTGTCTTCTCCAGAGTAGCTTGCAAGGGGTGATGGCTTTCACTGCTGATGGCTCCCAAGTTGCAGTCCTCTGACTCACTTGAGTATGTAGCTAACTAGAACAAGATATGTATGCAGGAGGAGCCTCTTGCAGTGTAGAGGTGCTGGGATCACAGGTCAATACAGAGTACAGTCCAGGCTGCCAGGGATGCATAGGATCACACAGAGACACTGCAAGCTTATAGGTGTGTACAGGGTCATATGAGAACATTAGTCATTGCCAGGCATGCACATGGACAAAGAGCAGGAAGCTGGCTGGGAACACTGAATCAGGATGCAGATACAAGCATTCTGGAATGGTCAGAGGATAACTCCGGTGCTGGCATTCAGACTGTAGGCAGGAACATACTGAAGATCACTGAGAGAGGAATAGGGGTCTGGCTATAGCATGTCAATGCAATGAGCAACACAAGTGCTGGCCCTTTAAGACTGTGCCTGACAGCAGATTGCCTGTGACACCAGCAGCCACTGATTTGCTACAAGCTGCCAATGAGTTCTAGTAGGAAAGGGCATTGGAGGATGACCCAATCATTGAGGAGTGTGACTGTTTAAATGTATCAACATTTTAAAACAGTCTTGTTCTTCTTTTATTTTTGTCAGAACTAAAAACAAAATATAAAAAATATTTTAGTCAGGTAAATATGAAATATTGCTTATCAATATTATTGTTGTATATTTTTGTAGCTCCTTTAAACATTTTGGAGGATTTCCTTTGATGCTCCTTTGTGGTAAAAGCCTGTTGTTTACAAAGCTCCATAGCTTAAGATGAAATGTGCACACACAAATGAATGAGTCAGAGCAGTGACTCCTCCCCTTATCTCCACTTCTTTCTGCTCTTAAGCTCCATCCAAAGATTAAGTTAGAAAAGGAGAAAGTCAGACAGTTCAACAGCATCTGCTATGCTCCTTTTTTAGAAAACTGATAATCATCTGTGAAATTTGTCATGGGTCTATCCTAAAAGAAAAGTCTAACTATATCTATTTTTAGAAATGTTTCCCAACCCTCCTCCTACCTATCCTGCGTAACCTGTATAAAAAACATCTGTATACTTACCTATTTTTAATCTGCTCCAGACTGGTCACAAGACAGCTGTAAGAGAGAGGAGGGAGCGCTGACAACAGCTGGACTAACATCACAGCTACTAGAATTCAGAGCCGTTGTCGAGTGCTCCCTTACCCAGATCTGAAGAATCACATGATCAGACCACAGCGAATTGGAGATAGGGAAATATACAGAACTTTTTTATATGGGTTAGGCAGGATAGGTAGGAGGAGGGTGGAATCAATGTTTTTAAGCATATACACTATATTGCCAAAAGTATTGGGACGCCTGCCTTTACACGCACATTAACTTTAATGGCATCCCAGTCTTAGTCCGTAGGGTTCAATATTTAGTTGGCAGACCCTTTACAGCTATAAGAGCTTCAACTCTTCTGAGAAAGCTGTCTACAATGTTTAGGAGTGTGTCTATGGGAATGTCTGACCATTCTTCCAGAAATGCATTTGTGAGGGCAGGCACTGATGTTGGACGAGAAGGCCTGGCTGACAGTCTCTGTTCTAATTCATCCCAAAGGTGTTCTATTGGGTTGAGTTCAAGACTCTGTGTAGGCCAGTCACGTTCCTCCGCCTCAGACTCACTCATCCATGTCTTTATGGACCTTGCTTTGTGCACTGGTGCGTAGTCATGTTGGAACAGGAAGAGGCCATCCCCAAACGGTTCCCACAAAGTTGGTAGCATGTAATTTTCCAAAATTGCTTGTTATGCTGACACCTTAAGAGTTCTCTTCACTGTCAAGCCCCTGAAAAACAACCCCACACCATAATCCCCCCTCCACCAAACTTTACACTTGTCACAATGCTGTCAGACAAGTACTGGTCTCCTGGCAACCGCCAAACCCAGACATGTTCATCAGATTGACAGACAGAGAAGTGTGATTTGTCACTCCAGAGAACACTTCTCCACTGCTCTAGAGTCCACTGGCAGCGTGCTTTACGCCACTGCATCTGCATTGCACTTGGTGATGTATGCCATGGAAACCCATTCCTTGAAGCTCTCTACGCACTGTTGTTGTGCTAATCTGAAGGTCACACGAATTTTGGAGGTTTTTAGCTATTGACTCTGCATAGAGTTGGCGACTTCTGCACACTGTGCGCTTCAGCATTCGCGTGGAATATTTAGTAGCAAGGAAATTTCACAGATGGACTTATTGCACAGATGACAACCTATCATGGTACCACGCTTGAATTCACTGAGCTTCTGAGAGCGACCTTTTCCTTCACAAATGTTTGTAGTAACAGTCTGCATGCCTAGGTGCTTGATTTTAAACACCTGTGGCGATGGAGGTGATTGGAAAGCCTGAATCCAATGATTTGGAGGGGTGTCCCAATACTTTTGGTAATATAGTGTATATACTTTGAGTGTTATTCCACTTTAAATGTTTACTTGTAAAACAAATATTTTACATAATTGGTACAGTAAATAGAAATAAAGCATCAGTTAAAAAATCTAAATAATTAAGTATCTTCAAACCTTAACAATAAATTTCTCTTATTTGTTACCTCTCAGGGTGTTAGTTATACTATCAAATTAATTTTGTTATATGTGTTTTATAAGTGTAGTAAACCTGTTGATTATGTCAGAAAGTTAAAGCTTCACTGTGCCTTGTATCCACTGCTTGTGTTATCCCTGTGTTATCCCAAGGAGTCTAATTAGCCATCCTAGTTCTTATCCTGAACTACAGAATAATTGGTGTCTACATTGTAGAGAAGAGGATAATAGGAGGGTTTGAGTAGTTTAGCAAAATACAACTGACAGGGCTGACATTCAGCCAACAAAATACTGGGTGTTGTCAGCTCACAACAAGAATTAGGAGTATTTGTCAATACTTGCAAGAAATTTTAAATAAAAAAATAGGGAAATGTGCATGTAATGCAGAAACGTACTGCATTTTTTCATTTTGCCCTAACATACATTTTAAATAAATATTCACCCAAAACATTATAGTTCCCCTATATAACAGAAGACATCTATTTGGCTCACAAAAGTAGTGAACCAAGGATCAGCATCCCATATTTGGGTATAGTTAATCATGGAATTGTTTCAGCTATAAAATCATAATTTTTCTAATACTATTTCCATTAATTTATAATACAAAAAATATAGTATATTTCTTTTCATACATATGTGAAAGCTGGTAGCAGTGAAATGCCCCTTAAAATGCCTATTCATTTAAAGAACAATATATTTTAATAATGTAATACATATTTTTTCTCACTTTACTTATCGTTGAAAACATTAAAAATGTATATTAAACAGAGCTCTTATGAATATTCATGATGTTTTACCCTGGGCACACACATGCACATGGAAGTTTCTTGGCTTCAATCATTTTTATTACATTTTAGATACAATGTACAACAAAGAAAGGGTTTTTTCACACAGAAAAGGACATAAAAACCAATATAATATGTTTACTTACCTAATTATCATTATATAGAACTTAGAATGGAAATAGAATTGTTCTTATCAATGGTTTAATTGACAAAAAGGCATGTAACAGGTAAAATGTAGGTTTAGTTAATCTAAAGGTTTGTAATGTGACAAAATATTTTACTTTTGTAATAGTAAAATTTATTGAACAATTTCAATACAAAATGAAGTACAGGGAATGTACAGAAAATTAGAGTTTATCACTGAGATTAGGCAGTCAGTTACATACACACTCATTGAGAAAGGTCTTCAACAACCTTGTTAATGTAATGAATAAGGTCTGACAGAGGACCATACTGCACATTTATTTCTATTCCTATATTCAAATATCTTGTGACCTAGGAGAATGAACCCAGGAATGATCTAGGTACAGAGACAGTACAGAGTAATAGAAAGAAACATAAGCAGACAGGGGCAGCACAGTGGCTAAATGGTTAGCACTTCCACCTGGCAGTACAAGGGTTGTTGGTTCAAATTCCTGCCTGGAGTTTGCATGTTCTCCCTGTTCCTGCATGGGTTTTTTCCGGGTACTTCGGTTTCCTCCCACACTCCAAAGACATGCTGGTAGGTTAATTGGATCCTGTCTAAATTGGCCCTAGTATATGAATGTAAGTTAGGGACCTTTAGATTGTGCACCCCTTGGGGGTTAGGGACTGATGTGAAGGTACAATATATATGTAAAGTGCTGCGTAAATTGATGGCACTATATAAGTACCTGAAATAAATAAAATAGATAGGACAAGAGAAGGAAGGAGAGGGTGTTTGGTAGCCACTGACAGCTGCAACTTCTGTGCCTATTCCATGGGTTAATGGTCTGTGATGTCACAATTGGCTTCTGGAGAGTTCATTGCTAATGTAGTGAAATTCTCCAGGTGGATGCATATTGGTCACATTTGTCTTGGAGTTCAACTGTCACCTCCTCTATGCGTTGTAGGTGGTTAAGTTTGGTAACCCATTCCATAACAGTATGGGGGTTGTTAGTTCTTCAGTATGTGGGTATTACCATTCAAGCTGCTACAAGAAATAAGTGAAGAACACCTTTCTTGGCATGTGGGGGGAGAGAAACCTCCTGTGCTGCCAGATTAAACAAAACCCCACCTAGTGGCTGCAAACACCTAACTATAATCAAATAGTGAAACAAATAAATGAATATGAAGTGGTGCTGCGCTACTTATTATAAAGTGAATGAACAATCAGCATGAAAAACTCATAAATATTGTGCAAAGTGAACAACCCATATACATAGTCAATGCTAAACCAACGAGTGTAGAAGCAACAATAAGTGTACCAAATAACAACAAAGGTGAAATGTGACCAAAAAAATATATATAAATATAACTAGTGAATGCGTTAAATCATCAAGTGAAAAAGTGATCAGTAGATAAATAAATACATGAAAAATTGAACAAATTGTAACAAATAATGTCAAATGGCAAAAATGCCCTGTTGAAGTCACGTGATTCATGACGTAACACGTAGGATGGAAGAGTGGTGACGTAATTTCCGGTACCGACGTCAGCCGCCATCTTGGTACTCCTGTACTGTATGATACAGTGATTGCCTGTATGGGTCTGCAGACCTGTTTTTCACATGTGAGTAGATTTTATGTGTTTTTTTAATAAACTCTTTTTAACTTACTACACTATGGGAGCTTTTTTTGATCCTTTCATGTGAGGATATTAGAGAAGGAGATCTAAGGTCACACACTTGTAAGGACATCTGTGGTACTGCTGGATGTATTTGCCATGGAGAGGAGTCCTTGATTTATTTACTACTAAGATTCATCTGGTCTGAGATCAGCAGTCTGTGTATATGCCTTTTGACCCCTTGTGGGTCGCAGTTGGAAGGTGAGCGCGCACGCTAGCTGGTGAAGGATTGCCCATTTGTTGTGGTCACTGGTGTCTCACGGCTTCTGCTGAAGATTCACTGTCTTTTGCGCTTTTGGGACTATTTTTTCTCATTTATCTATTCATTTTCTGTGTCACACTTTTGCCATTTGCCATTATTTGTCACAATTTATTCAGTTTTCATGTATTTATTTATCTACTGATCACTTTTTCACTTGATGAGTTTAGCGCATTCACTATTTATATTTATATATATTTGTTCGGTCACATTTCATCTTTGTTGTTATTTGGTACACTTATTGTTGCTTCTACACTCATTGGTTTAGCATTGACTATATGGGTTGTCCGCTTTGCACAATATTTATGAGTTTTTTTCATGCTTTCTTGGCATGTAATATTGATTCCAGGAGCATAGAGAGGAGGGCAATTTCTGGTGTTCACAAAATGTTAAGGCTTGTCACTTGTTCACATATCATGAAGATCTTCACCTAGAAGGGAAATACCACCAGATGTGTAGCATAGTGCCTCTCTCTGTCATGAAACACCATCAACAATACAACACTAAGTGGAATATTTTATACAGGAGAAAGAGACATTTATACCATTATGTAAGAATCTTATATTTTTTCCTGTACTTTAGTTAAAAAACTAAGCTTATGTGAAAATGTTTTGGAGGTACTCATCAGTGAAATGACAATTAGTGAATGAGGTAAAGCTTCCCTTTGTCAAGAACATCCAATCACATGCAAGGAAAATGTAAAAAAATGCATTATTGTCTGCACATGACTGGATGATGGAAGTCAGCAGAGCTTATGCTTATTTACGAAGCTCTGGAGCAACTTTACTTGCAGAGTGCAATTGCACTTTGTAAAGTGCACAGTCTAACTGCCTTTAGTAAATCAACTACATAGTCTTTCAGTTGCATATAATGGAACAAAACCTGGGAAGCAGTTGATCCACTACTAGACTGGCACAAGATATCAAATGGCCAGCAAGTAGTGCCAGGAAGGAAAGGGGAGGATTCACTTGTGACCACTTTAAAAAGGAGGTTGCATCAAGAACTGGAAGAATACTGGGTTTCCCAAGATGGGAGTCATTACAAGGAAAATTAATACCTCTTAAATGGTGTGTCACACACTCATAGCAGAGAAGGTATAAAGACTGGAAGAGTAGGGGAGGGGAGGTGAGGGTGATCTCTCTGGAGGATCCATGTAAGAGAGAACAGTGGGAGAGGAGTCCGAGCGGACTCTATAGTAATCCACAGCTTCTCTGTGGTATCCTGGTAGATGCTCTCCATGCCACCCCTCCCCCACCAAGCACACAGCATGAGATTGTTAGCCTCAGCTGTGTAGGCTTTTCAGTGAGGCTGTATAGAGGGGAGGTGCGTCCTTTCCCTGCACTCAAGTCTCTGATTACACTCAGCTCTGTGCTGTGTAGTGTGTGATGTTAGATTCAAACCCCCCTGCCTCCTGGAAGCTGTGAAATACCATCTAAACTGTGCACTGTGGAAAGGAGAATGCTGCCGATAAGCAGGTACAGCTTATGCAGGAGGATGCTGTGCATCACCTGAGGCTAATAAGTTCAGTGGGCTTATGTATGTTTTTTTTATCACTTTAAAGATGGCCATGCATCCCAGCCAAGAGTGCTTCTTTGAGCACCTGTCCTTAAGCCTTTTCAATTCTGTAGCAACAGTATATAATTTAAGGCATAGAGTCTGGAAAGATCTGATTATTATGTATATTATACCTGTGATAAGAAGGGCATCAGCAGTGGGCAGGTTCAATGGTCTCTAGAGTTTTCTTTTTTAATCTTGTAGTAGTTAGAAGGGCCCTTCCAAACTAAACATTTTTCAATCTGTCACATGTCAAATGAAAGTGCCAAAAAAGCTATCCCTAAAAAGGAAAATAGTAAATACTTTTATATGAATGCCACTCGAATCCAGAGAAATTTTTTTCAGAAGTCTCTTTCAAAATCATTCTGGTATTGCTTATTCTTCTGGTCCCCTGGTACAGACAATGGTTCTACCAGCAGATCACTACAGATGTAGCACCCTCCTAGGTAGATAGGGGGAGCTAGATTAGGTGTTAAGCTAGAAAGGCTGAATATCAGCCTTGGTTTAGTCAGAGGGTTATTTTAGGTTGGGGCTCAGAGGCCCTGCAGGTCAGTTCCCTGATACTTACCCCTGTCCTAGAAACTTGAAGAAGGTTCTTGAAGCAGTGGGTGGGGGTGAGGAGAACCTGGACTGCACATTTACAGGATCCTGCCTAATCACTAAGCAGGAGGATTGGTATAGGACCAGGGCAGCCTTTAAATGTGCTACAGCCTGATCCACAGCAGGAGAGTTTGGGTGGAAAATGAAGTGAGCAGGCTGAAATGAAGAACCTGGGAGGGACCCAGGAGAAGGGGCCTACCTGCGGACAGAGGACCCAGAAGAGTGGATCTCTCAGTCTCAACTGTCCCATGAAAGAGGACAGCCTGGGAAGCAGAGAAGGAGCCAGCCCAGTATAAGGCCTGAAGGCAGCCACCAGCCCACAAGCTGACAGGGGAGTAAATAATCCCACACACCCTGGTCCAGATAAGGGGAGAGAGCATTCTGGTGGGAAACCTGACTAGCCCCCATCTGGGACTGCTGATTTCAATGTGACAGATTCTGGGCCCCCTTGCTAAGGGATTCCCTCAGACAGTTGGGTGAAGAGGAGAATTAATTTGGGGTCTGAGGTGGTACACCAGGAGGGCTGGAACGCTCTCCAAGAACGGTCTCGGTCTGTGGACTTTTAAATAGTTGCTAAAGAGTTGTCCCCAAGTTTCTACAGTTCCTTGGGCATCCCATACACCCCTCAACCCTATCCAAGCTTATTACCCCAAATACAATCCCCCCAAAAAACAAGCTTAAGGACTGTTTACTGACTCCAGTGTGAAAGTCTGTGGAAAATGCGTGTTGCCTGGCTGTGCAGGACTATAGGGGGACCCAAGTCTTTAACGATTCCTAAAGGGGTAGTGCACAACAGGATACCGAAGTGATGCAAAGGTTGGCATGATGAACCAGTGAGCACAACAGGGACCAGGAATCTGAAACCAAGATCAGTTGGCTTCTGCCGATATTTCAACAGACAATTTGTTTCCTTCAAAGCTGCCTTTGGTGGCACAGGCATTGGGGGAAATTGGTACTTTCTGTCTTCTTTTGCAAGGAAAGCTTTGATGTAGTGATGGAGTCTCTCTAAACAGAAATCATATCTCTTTTACATTTCTTTGTGTTGCTTAGCTTGGGCAGCACAGTGGCTTAGTGGTTAGTACTTCTGCTAGATAGCACTGGGGTCATCCGTTTAAATCCCAACCATGACACTAACTATCTGGAGTTTGCATGTTCTCCCTGTGTTTGTGTGGGTTTCCTTCCAAATGCCAAAGACATGCTGGGAGGTTAATTGGCCCCAGTATGTGTATGAATGTGAGTTAGGGACCTTAGATTGTAAGCTGCTTGAGGGCAGGGATGTGGATGTACAGTAATATCAGGTAAAGTAAAAACAAGCACTCATTGGGAATTTATAGTAGGCTAAGCTGAGATCCAGAGTGTTTGGTTCTACTCAATGTTTTGGTGGAGAGCAAGCACAATTTTTTCAAAGCATCCACACAAAAGCCAAGAGAAGCTATACATGGTGCCACATCCTCCCTTCCACTGATGGTGTCCACATCCTACACTGTGATACCCCAGTGGAGGGTGTGGTAATATATGTATAGCTTTAATTGGTTTTGTGCAGTTGCTTTGAAAATTGTGGGTTAAAAATAAACACTATGGATGTCAGAATGGCATATTGTATATCCTGATGAGTGCTCACTGGTTGCTCTGCTGAATTTGACTTCTATATTGTGCTGCACCCAAGCAATGTTCTGCCAAATAGTGCAGGTACCTGTTCTCAATGCTGACTTTATAAGCAATTAATATAAATTGCTTTCATGATTTTGACTGCCCCTGCACATTGACCTACATTAGGTTGTGCTTCTGAGTATAAAGCTTCTTTTCCGTAGAGTGTTTCATAGAGCTCAGGTCCTTGCAGTACCTCCTGGCCTGTGGATTACTTGGAGGAGTGAAGTGCTTCCTGGTGTAGGTTGTGGCATTTGGACAGGGTTATCTCCAAAGAACAAAGGTATACCGCTCAGGCAAACAATCCAGATCAATCCAAAACAGGTGCAGGCTCTGGCTTGCCACCACACACGATGCAATAGGAAGAAGGGTCAGCCACACACCGGAGGATAGATGAATATAGTGTGTATTTATTGATCCATAGAACACACAAAACACCGGGACATGAATACAGGACCTGTTAAGGCATTTCACACGATCTTGTGCTTAATCATAACTGCTATGATTAAGCACGAGATCGTGTGAAATGCCTTAACAGGTCCTGTATTCATGTCCTGGTGTTTTGTGTGTCCTACGGATCAATAAATACACACTATATTCATCTATCCTCCGGGGTGACTGACCCTTCTTCCTATTCCATCGTGACAGGGTTATCTGCTGCTCTGAGTTCTTTGTTAGGGTAGGAAAGGAGTTGGGCTTAGTTATTCATAAAATATAGTAAACATTTAACCTCTCCATCCAGTTTTGTATTCACTACCACATCACTTGGGTTTGCAACAAGCTGATACCAAGTCAAAATCCCTCCTCCTTCCACTTCCTTCACCAAAGTAACAGACCGCACTGTCCACTGTTAACTCTTTCCCGTGAAGCCAGAAGTTCAAGGAAGCAGTGCTGAGATGGAATCTGGAAAACTACATTTTGAAAATCAAAGAAATAGTTGTTAAGGACAGAAACTTCTTTAGCAAATTAGATGTCATCCAGTTATTTTAGATCTACTTAAAACCTTAACCACTACTTATTCTTGACCCCAAAGTCCTGATATTGAACCCTTCTCTATCACCCTTAACATTATCAACCCCATGATCTAATGTATCATCTGAGCTCTCAGTCTATGTTTACCTTACTGGGCCAAAACTTAACCTATTGCTAGATCCCGTTCAAAACAGTGCAGTGCCCATTTGCAGCCGTGTTGAAATAGCATTGCCTAAATGCCCATTAATCCATTAGGATACGATCTTCCTTACATTTGAAAAAAGGATAAACACGGTTGGAATCACGCAAGCTGTGTCCATGAGGTACAGTTTTTCCTAATGGAATGTGGGTTGAAAGTGTCCACTGAGTTGCAACATGCCATGAGAATCAATTCATGAGTAAATTAATACTTTCTGACTTTCATATCAAACTAAGTATTTCAATTGCTAGAACGTGGATTGGAAAATCCATTTATTGTGGCTGCATTGACTGCGGTGCGTTTGTGCATTCAGAAATTTGCTTGCAGTGCTATACCAATCTTTTTCTGCTATCTCAGCACTGAACACTATTGAGAAAGCACATTTTCCTTCACAGTATTATGCTGTTTTATCCTGTTTAATAGCAGGGTGATTTGGCAGATGTCACACTGACTGCCTTCCTGCCATCTTCATCTAAAAACTGCCATTCATTCATTGCCTACTTCATGTCTTACCTACCACACCCTTTGGGCATTCTTGTAGAAACTTGTCAGAAATTTCAACTGTCCATCTTTTTCTGTAAAGTCCTTCTGTGTGCAGAACACTATCCTTTACATAAAAGGTAATAGCGAGTTATGCCTAAAAAAGTTCTTTAGGACAGTAATGAAACAATGCCATTATAAAGTATAGGATATAGATCTCAAGCCTTAATTTAAAAACCTATACAGGCTAATAATTAATGGTTACATGCTCAATAATGTAAAGTTGAAGAAGAATAAATTACAACTTCTCCACCTGATATGCAGGCATAGCCACACTGAATACAATTCCTGGACATTGACATTTTTCTCACAAGCATACACAGTAAAATATTTCAGGGGCTTATATTATAAAGAATTTGCATAGCCATTTGCTCAATGAAAGTGCATGGCTATTTGCTTGGTTTGAATGGAGCAAATAGCGAAAGTACATAGGCCACAGCCTGTGCTGATCAGATGTAGACCATTGATTAGGTGTGAATACTAGGGATGCAGCAAAATTTCGGTGGCCAAAAACGTTTCGGCCGAAAACACCCATTTCGGCTGTCGGACGATATGAAAAAAAGATCTAGATCTATGCTTTTTTTTGATCCAATGCTTTACATTGCAGAGGAGAGATGTGGGGTGTTATTGACCCCTGATCTCTCTATACAGAGGACCTGTCACTAATTATTTCTATCACAAGGGATGCATGCATTTCTTGTGATAAGAATAAAAGTGATTAAAACATTTTTTAAAGGGACAGTGCAAAAAAACAAACAAAAAAACCCATTAATTACATTTTAAAAAAAAGTTTAAAGTGCCCCCGTCCCCCCATGCTCACACGCAGTGGTGAATGCATACGTAGGCTATGCCCACATATGTAAATGGTGTTCAAAACGCAAGTGAGGTATCTCCATGAACGTCAGAGCAAGAGCAATATTTCTCGCACTAGACCTCCTCTGTAACTTTACACTACTAACCAGTAGAAATTTTTAAAGCATCACCCATGGAGATTTTTAAGTACCGCAGTTTCACGCCATTCCAATAGCGTGCGCATTTTTAAAGCGTGACATGTTGGGTATCTATTTACTCGCCGTAACATCCTCTTTCATATTTTACAAAAAATTGGGGTATATATTTTTTTTTGTTTTTTTTTAATCAAAGTGTATTTTTTTCCAAAAAATATATATTCATTTTTAAAAACTGAGCATTTCAGTTTTGTTTTTCGGCCAAGTGCATTTTGAATTTTCGGTTTCGGTTTCAGCACTAGAATTTTCATTTTGATGCACCACTAGTGAACACTGCATTTGGCCACTACCTAAACCCTCTTACCTTACATCACCTTCATTTACCATACTCCTCATCATCATAGATGAAATAAAAGTTAGGCATACACCAGTTGGACCTATTATCTGTGATGAAAACTGTCCTGCTGTTGGCCAATTTGCACTGCTGTGTCCTCTGCAATATTTTGATTCTAGTAGTAAAACCCCATTCTGTGTTCTATGTCTCTAGTAAATGTGGGCCTAGCTTTGCTCAGTAAATATATTCTTTTTCTGGGCAACTTTAAACTACTGCATCATTTGTGCTCTCTTATACTTGTAGTAATGCCCCAGCCTGAGTTATACTTTTATAGTAAATTTGGGCCTTTGAAAGCTCGATAGAAAGGAGCCAGCAGCCAGCTTGCCAGTTTTGCATCAGATAGAACAGTGGCGGCCTCAACAAACTGCTGGCCAATCCCTAAAAAATCCCTAAAAAATGCCTTTTTAAAAAAAAAAACTGAAATTAATTAGATTGGGTGCTGCTGTTGTATGTAAGGTAACCTAATTGTAAAAGTCAACTCTGCATCCAAATATGGGCTATCAGTGAGAGACTGTCTGTGAATATCATACACCATATGCATCTTTAAAGTGGTAATAAACTCTAAAGCAAACATTTATTATATTGTAGCTTACCAATTCTTAGATGTGATGGCTGCATTCATTTTCTTTTTTAGGCTTTCTTTCTTCTATTTTCATCTGGTGATCCAGCCATTAAGTGTGTTATTTTCAACAGATCAAGCTGTCCTGCAAATGTAGAAGGTAGAAAATTGAAACAAACCATTTACCACTGACAGGGGTACTTATAATGATCAGCTTTAATTTATTTATGTAAAACCTTTTATCAAAAAAAGGAAAATAAAATCCTGTTTGCTGTAATTGTTTATAAAGTGCCTACTGGAGTTTGGCTTCAATTTGTTATGTGTAGGTAAATGTGTAGTGTACTGTATCTAAATCTGCTAGTACTTTTCACATTGCACCCCTTCCCCCCCCCGAATGCTGTCCAAAGGTGTGCTACTTCATCCACAGTGTAGATGCCCAAATACAGCAGGTATGTTACTGGCCAGATCACCAGGTGAAAACCGAGAGGAAAAGCATACCATAGAAAACTAATGCTGCCACCACATCCAGTGATTATTAAGTTGCAATATATTACGTCTTATTTTGAGTTGATTATAAATTTAAAGCATTCCTCAAGCATGTTATTTAATGTATTTGTGCTTTTTCAATGTTGCCCTTGAAGCCAAGTGAAAACACCCTCTCCACAGTGTACTAAATTTGATTTTAAAAAAAAGTTTGCATTGGTACATTTTGGCAGTGTCTGCTTCCTATGCCTTTTTGATAGTAATTTGATATTAGCCCTTAAAAAAATGGCAACATTTACTTTAATGGGATTTATATAGACTTTAATGGAATTTATATCTCAATTTATGTTTGCTGAATATTGAACAAAATTTGCAAAACCCTTGGCAAATTGAACCCAGGCAAGTTTTCCTATCACTAGTTCGTTTTTTACAATACTCCAATAAAAATTTCTCATAATTTTCAAAAGATCAGTGCCTACTTTAAGTTTGTGTTGCGTTGCCCATTCTAAGGACTCATGCACACTGGGCATCAAAAGCGACACTTTTACAGACATTTGGCATTTTTTATTCCTGCCTGTAAAGGTCCCTCTGTGTTAGCCTAGGTGTCCTTGCACACGTAGGCATTCACAGGTGTTTAGTTGCAGGAGCATTTAGAAGCAGAAAAAAAAATATCACTTGCACGTTCCATGTGACAGTACTGACCAATCAAAATTCCTCTAGCCTGAACTATTATCCCTGCAAGGAGAAGAGAAAAAGTGGGGATTTGAAATCCCGCAGCTTTCTCTCCTCTCCTACCGCTGCGAATATGGAGCATCTGCCCCCATAGTATATACCCCCACATGCCCACTCTCCGCTCACATGGGATGCCTGCAGGGAGACTTCCTGCACTGCTCCTGTGTGAACTTTATGGCATGCTTGGGTTCACACAGGAGCAGTGGAGAAACCGCATGCCATTTGGACAGGAATGCTAATCGCACCGCAAAGTATTGTTTTTCGGTATCGGGAGCATTTTCACAAGTAAGAGTACTTGTGAAAATTTCAGTATCGACACTGATAATGGTATCAGTGCATCTCTACTTGAATACAGAAAAGATCCTCCTGCGCTAAGAAGGGAAAGTTCACCTACTGGAAGCTGCCAGCACTTATCCTGCTACCCAAACAGTGTATATAATAATAATAATTGAAATAGTGCAGCGCTCAAAACAATCATATATATAACAACAAATGTGCTCACATGCATTAGTGTCACAAAAAATATTCAAAATAATTAAGTGAAATATCTGTCCAAGTGCCACTCAATAATAATTATATCATATTTGTGCCCACATAATCAAAAAAATATATTTTTATATAATACCTTATTAATAACTACCATATAGTATAAAACACATACATATATCAGTGCTCCAAGTGCAATATCGTGACCACACTTAGTATACTACTCAGAAAACTCAAACGAACTAAATAGTCCCCAAAAAAGCCGATAATAATAAGTCCATGCAATGTGCAAACAAAGTGCAAAAAATGTGTTAATATTCAGTGTGCCAGCACCTCCTCACCTCCTAAGGCTAGATTGCCTCCTCACCTCCTTAATGGTTGGTGAGCGATTGTTCTCCAGAGGTTTCTTATCGGGGGTAATGGAAGTCCCCTAAAGGGATCCGCAACGTGAGGAGAAGTGTTTACTGCCAGGTGATAAGGATCCAGGGTGATCCTGAAAGCTGTTTGGCCCTTAGGGGTTGCATTAAGGAGGTGAGGAGGCAATCTAGCCTTAGGAGGTGAGGAGGTGCTGGCGCACTGAATATTAACACATTTTTTTGCACTTTGTTTGCACATTGCATGGACTTATTATTATCGGCTTTTTTGGGGACTATTTAGTTTGTTTGAGTTTTCTGAGTAGTATACTAAGTGTGGTCACGATATTGCACTTGGAGCACTGATATATGTATGTGTTTTATACTATATGGTAGTTATTAATAAGGTATTATATAAAAATATATTTTTTTGATTATGTGGGCACAAATATGATATAATTATTATTGAGTGGCACTTGGACAGATATTTCACTTAATTATTTTGAATATTTTTTGTGACACTAATGCATGTGAGCACATTTGTTGTTATATATATGATTGTTTTGAGCGCTGCACTATTTCAATTATTATTAGTGCATCTCTACTTGAAGTCCCAGTACCCTGACTTTGTTGATTGAGCAGCCTGTGATTTTTGTTGCTGGACTGTGTTTTATTCTGCATCTTCTATCAATTGTTTTTGCTTACAATTAAATATCTGATAGCTGTTCTATCCCTTCCCTATGGTGTCCAAACCAAAATACAGTTTTATCAAGAGTAGGGTTTAACCACTTCGGAACAGTGCCTCCCAGCCCTTTAGGAGTTTCAGAAGCCTGGAGGCGGGTGGGGTTTTAGGGTCATGTGACCGCCATGATTCGCCTTCACGGCAGTCACATGCTCGGAAAAGGTCTCGATCACAAGGGGAGATCGGGACCTTTCCGTGAGTCATGGACATATGTGCAGGGCACGCGCTCAGAGCACTTATATTTTCTAATGGCACGCAAATATGCAGCCGCTCGGCGGTAAGGCCCAGATGCCGAGAAGCCGCATATTTCCGTGTGCACGGTGTCAAGGGGTTAAATAAATATTCTGCCTATTACAGGAATTTCCAACAATCTCATTTAATGTATTACAACTGAGTTGTTGGTAAAAATGTGGAATATACATATATACAGATTATACAGTATTGCATGCAGATCCAAGTGTAACATAATGCCCAAACAGCTGTAGAAGGCCATACCATGTACATGTTTGCTTTGCTGGTTTAGGAGGTGTGAATTCCCAACTTGCTAGGCTCACACTTAGTGTATCCACACTTAAAAGGCTAAAAAACATTTGAATCTTAAAAACAGAAGTAAAATTACTACACCTTTCCAGACAAAACTAATATCAATTGGACAGACTATGGTCTGACAAAAATGAAAGGGGAGGTCTATGATCAAGATGAAAATTATAGGTTAATAGTGATGTGTGGATAGGCCTGGATTTGCCTGTATACGGATTCTTAGTGAATTGGGCTGGAGCAGGATTTTATGTAGATTGCTATTCTTATCTGCTAAATGAATCTTTTCCATATCATACCAGTCTACATGTAGAGTCATTTACAGGGAGCATATGCTCAAGAGGCCTCCCTGCCCCTGAGCCACAAAACCCTGGTCTTTTGTAGGGATAGTTGTAGGAGGTACTCAGCATTTTGCAGCTTAGGTTTCCCTGTACCCCCTGTGCTATAATACTGTAAATCATAAGAAAATTAGACTTGAGTGTAGGATAAGAACATCAAAAGAGCCAACTTTACTAAACTGCACTAAATACTTTACAACATTAATTTGGAAGATAAAGAGAGGCAAAGGACACTAGGGGAAAACATAGTGCTTTCAGAACATTAATTAATGGCATTTGCTAGTGTATTTCAATAAGCAATAAATATTAACCTCTTCCATACCGGGCACTTTTACCCCCTTCCTGCCCAGGCCATTTTTCAGGTTCAGCGCTCTCACACTTTGAATGACAATTGCGCGGTCATACAACATTGTACCCAAACTGAAATTTTATCATTTTCTTCACACAACTAGAGCTTTCTTTTGGTGGTATTTAATCAATGCTGGGGTTTTTATTGTTGGCTAAATTAACAAAAAAAGACAGAAACTTTTGAAAAAAAACACATTTTTGTATGTTTCTGTTATAAAAGTTTGCAAATAAATAATTGGTCTTCATAAATTTAGGCCAAGATGTATTCTGGTACATGTCTTTGGTGAAAATAACCCAAATTAGGATGGATTTTTTAGTTTATAGAGTTCACAAACTATGGTATAGATCTGAATATTGATCAATCCTGAAGTACTGACAGCCAATCTAATTTCTTGAGGTCCAAGAATATCAGAAAAGTACAGATATCCCCCAAATGACCCCTTTTTGCAAAGTAGACAGTCCGACGTACTTCATAAGAGGCATGGCGAGTTTTCTGAAGGTGTATTTTTTGGAAAATGAAAAAATTTTAAAAATTATTTTCACTATTTTTTTTTACATACTGTCACCAGTGCAGTACAGCGTCATCATATAACTGGCATGGCGGTGATCAGGGACACTGACTGGTGACAGTATTAAAAAAAAAAAAAAAAAATATTTTTATTTATTATTTAAAATTTTATATTAAATTTTTTTCTTTTTTTTAAGTTTTTTTTTCATATTTCACTATGACCAAAGTAGTACAATGTTACCATAGTAACATTGCACTACTTTGGGGAAGTGATCAGTATTTTTTTTTTTTTACACAATTTGCTTATAGCAAATAATTACTTTACTATAAGCAAGCATTTACCTGAATGACATCGATTCATTCAGGGGTTTTTTTGTGCTTAGCTGAGATTTGGCCACGGCTAATCACATGACACAGCTGGGCTGTGATTGGCCCAGCTTGTGCATGTGATCGCTGTGACCATTCACAGCTAGACACACTAGTATACAATGGATGGCATTAATGATGCCATCCATTGTATACAACTGTCATGTGACCCAATACATGTAAATTAATTAGTTTACGTGAAACTTATAGCGTTTACAAATGGCGGTATAGATACTGGATTTTTTAAAGAATTTTTATTAGTAATGGCGGTGATCAGTGACTTATAGAGGGACTGCGGGACTGCGGCGGGCATTCTGACACTGGGGGAAAATGACTTGGTGTCACTGACATCCCCAGTGACACCAATACAGTGATAAGTGCTAAAAATAGCACTGACACTGTGCTAATGGTCTGGGCAGGAATGGGTTAACATGAGGGGTGATCAAAGGATTAACTGTGTGCTGTTTCACTATAAGCTGTGTCCCTGTGCCTCACTGTAAGCACAGTGCTGACAGGGAGGAGAACTGTTTTGTTTACAAACAGTTCTTCTGCATATCAGAGATGCTCGGCAATCACCAGGCGCCTGCGAGTAATCACCATCCAGGACCCGGTGATTGAAAGCCGCGGCTATGAATGGCAGCGCGGGTAGGGCGTGCACCCCCTACCTGGAAATGCAAAATCACATATATATATATATGTGTTTTTGTGCACCTGTGCCACCCTGTAGCAGTAAAATACATTCTCCTCCTCAGTGTTTACTAAGGAAAAGGAGAGGTATAGTAAACATGACTGTATTGTTAGTAACACAACATGGAATGTACCCTTGTGGATAACAGAAGCCTTTTTTCAAAAAAGACTTGAAAAACCGAATATGAATAAATCACCAGGACCAGATGGCTTGCAACCGAGAATACGAAAAGAACTTAGTCATGTTATAGCCAGATCATTTTTCCTAATCTTTAAGTACAGCTTACTGACTGAAATGGTAGCAGCTGATTGTCAAAAAGCCAACATGGTACCAATATTCATAAAAGGACCAAGATATACTGTATACCTGAAAACTACAGTCAGCCTAATATCAATAGTATGTAAACTATTTGAGGGGATGATAAGAGACTATAAGCAATAATTTGCTAATGAAAATAGTATTATTAGAAGTAACCAACATGGCTTTATAAAATATCATTCTTACCAGAAGTGCCTGTGGATGTGGTGTACCTAGATATTGCCAAAGCATTTGATACCGTACCCCATAAACATACAATTTTTTTTGTTACTGATATATGAAAATGAATGCACTTCAGTGTTAAAAACATGAATGCAAGTTACTCACTTAGGGAAGAACCTTTGGGGGAATCAGGGTTGGAAAAGGATCTGGGGTTCCTAGTAGATTGCAGGCTCAGCAATAGCATGCAATGACAAGCTGCAGCAAACAAAGCTAGCAGACTATCAGCATGCATTAAAAAGCTATAATTCTAGCACTTTACAAAACTCTGATTCGGCCACATATTGAGTATGGCATCCAGTTATGGCCACTGGTCCATAGAAAGGATGTGCTGGAGCAGAAGGGAGTCCAGAGAAGAGCAAAAAAATGCTAATAAGGGGGCTGGAGGACCTCGTTTATGAGGAATGATTACAAACATCAATGAAGAACTCCGGGATAGCCAAAAAAAATCACCCATTAGTACACCCCCCTACACAAAACACTAAACAGTTAATACAATTTTTAAAATTCTTACCATTTTGGAGAAAAGTCTAATATAATTTTCATGACCTCATCTCTGTAATTCAAAAGCTAACAGTATCCGCTCTGCCAAGGAAGAGGTATAACAGCAGAGATTACATCACATCCTCTCCTCGCTCTCTGCAGTAAAAGGAAACCACAATTCCCATCAACCCCAGGGAATTGTAGTGAATGTGGGTGGGTACACTAGGCCTGTACATGCTGAATGTGTCTGAAAGTCTCAGTCCGCCCACCACTGCAAGTGGGGCTGAATTACATCACTGCTTCCTGGAAGAAGAACTACAGAAGGGATTTGCCAAGACCATTGGCTGGGGGAATAGGAGGTATAGCAGTCACTGGTCTTAGAAACAGGAAACCAAAGAAAATGAAAGGTTTGATTTAAAAATAGACTATTTCAGAGCAACTACTAGTTTTGCATTTAATACCACTTCAAAGATGCTAAATACACAATTTAAATACATATATGTGAACTGCCACCTGTCAACAAAGTTGTATTTCTGCTCAACCATTCTTTTGATTCAGACATTCCTGCTAGGTTGGATGAAAGCACTTTTTATGTTTCCTTTTTTTTGCAGTAAGCGCAATATGGACAGCAATGATTACGAATTGTTGTTGGTAATATTGTCAACATCCTTATCATTATTAATCATCAGTAAACATGTGATATATGTGCTGCTCCATTTTTGTTCACCTACTTTTGGTATATTTTCTGTTCTTTTGTCATTCTTTCCTCTCTCACATCTCAGGAACTAGCTATCACCAGGGATGCAGTATGACTAGTTCAGCAAGACAGACGTCTATCTGCATATAAAAGATGCTTTACTTTTTTTTCCTGCTGATACTGAAAAATGCTGTCACAACGTACCAGGGAATGAATGTTTCTACTGGAGCAGATTGTAGGTAATTTACATGTTTCTGGAATATCAGAGCTTTCACTATGCATGTTCCTGCTGTAGGCATTTGAAAATCATATGAAATAGTTCCTATGCAGAGGGAATACTGATTTTGCATATCTGCGCAGCTACTGACTACAGAAATTGTTTCTGCATCCATTAAATGCTTGTCTGCAGTAAGTAAAACTATACCCTTACAATCCCTACGATAGTGAAATACAGAAACAACTACACTTAGGCTTGTTTCATAATACTATGGAATGGGCAAAGCTGTATCAGCAAAATACTGTCCATAGCAGCAAACTGGATCCAACATTTTACTGGTCTTACATAAATTCTGGTTGCACTGTTTATTGAGTAATACCAGTTGTGCTGTAGGACGAAATGTGGCCAGATTCATATATTTGAAGTGCTTAGACAGACATACCAGCGTACCACAATGAACAGTTTGGTTCCCATCTGTGCGTTATGATGCGCTAAACACAGGTCTATGGTGCTGCGTTAAGAATGTGTTTTAAGGTGGGGTTAAAAATGGATGACACCACAATGGTTAAAAATGGATGACACCACAATGGTTAAAAATGGATGACACCACAATGCACTGCAAAATCAAACACACAGATGCGAGTCTTACCTTAATGTAAGCCTGCCAGGTAAACTGTCCACCTATTTTCTTCCATCACAATAGTCTTCTGCTGCATTTTCTACACTATATTATATCACATTAACCTGCAATTAATAAATAATAATCTCTATTAGGAATTATAAGGAATTCAGGAGTTCGACTTTATGGGATGCATAAACACAAGGCATGTCCTTTTTTGTCCAGAGATCATTGATGCTTAGATGCCTAGAACAAAAGTAGTTTCATCAGTATGCATCTGCTAACTTGACTGTGACCCTATAACTAATTTGCTGGTTTGGTGGCAGGTTCTGAAAAGTAGAAAAGTACACAGGTGCATGTTCCTACTTTCTGCTACAGTGTTAAAAGAGAAGTATGGCCAAATATTTATTTTGCTATACTTTTCTTTTGGGTCACAGCAGTAAGTATATTTATTTTTGTTCTCCTGTGACCCAGAGTCAACTGATAATGCTCTATTGCCAATTATCAACTAATGGGACAGAGAGGCACCAAGTACAGGAAGGATCCCAACAATATTGTCAGGATCCACTGGTCTTTGTACTTAATAGCTGGCTCTGCCTTTCAGGGCGAGACTGACAGACAGAGCCAGCTGTGTCCACCTCATCTCCAGCTTGGAGTTTCAGTGAGCACTGGGGGAGAAAAACAGCGACTGACAGTTGCTGGTCTCAGCTCATAGTAGACCGAGAGCAGACTGATCAGTGGTCATGTGATCGCTCAGTTCTCCATCTTAGAGCTGGATTGGGACAGCTGCAGTGCCATACAGATGCTGCAGCATGGAGGTGAGTATTTAAGTTTACTTTTTAATTTACTCCAACCTTCCCTTTTAATTACTGATCTCATGGCATGGGGCATTGAATTTGAGGACTTAAATACATGTATTGTAGTCGAGAAGTGATTTACCTGGAAAAACTCTATTTTCTATTTGCAAACAAAAATATTAAAATGGACCTCATCTCAAAAAATAAAGCTTTGCCATGTGATATAAAATATCTAGATATGTTTATTATGCTAAAGTAATACCTTGAAAAATCGACTTATTGTCTTGAATACCTCGCTACTCGTTTCTCTGTGTGTAACTTGAAATGCAGTTAAACCCTCCTATTCTGCAATAAGCCAGACTAAATGTAATCTTGAAGCTTTATTAACAAAAGAGGGTGGGTGAAACTATTAGGAAAAACAGATGAGAAATACATACAATCAATATGTAACGTACCTTGGTTGTAAGCCGAGTTGAGGGGAGGACTTCCCTTGCAGCTCTGGTCCGAGTACCCGTGAAAGTGGTGACAGAGGTACAAGGTTCAAAGAAATATGGGTGCCCGTAGCTTGATAGCAAGTGATTGCCACAGTCAAGAGTGTGGTCAAGGTGAGCCAAGGTCATACACAGTGAGACAGCAGCGTGGGCAGGAAGCAGGCTGAGGTCAGTTCCAAGGAAGCAGCCAAAGCAAGGTCCAGGAGCAGGCCGAGGTCAGCACTAGGAGATCAGGCAGAGTGAGGTGCAGGAGCAAGCCGAAGTCAGCACCGGGTGATCAGGCAGAGCAAGATCCAGTATCAAGCCAAGGTCAGCACCGTGAGATCAGACAGAGCAGGTTCAAGTATCAGGCAAGGTCAGCAACAGGGAAGCAGGTAGAGAATGGCTGCCAGTCCTCAAATTCAAGCCTAGCAAATGGCCCATGGATGAATGTATTATCCTTGGGCCATTTGCTGGGCTTGAATTTGAGAATTGGCAGCCATCCACGGGAGTGCAGGCAGATTCTTTGCTGGACTTGGAGGTCCCACCATTATTTCAGCTTTTATCATCACAGGACCCAGGGGTCCCATAGGACTATTGTGGAGAAGGAGAGTGTTATCTATATGGGTATAGTTCCTCTGTACTAGGAATCTGTCAATCTATAAAGTGGTGTGAGCTAATCATGGGAATGAGAGGCATGGAGATTTGAAAATAAACATAAAGAAGTGAAACAATATTGACACTGGCCAACTTCCTTCCCATCTGGATTAATATAATAAGTGATTCCAGCCAACCATGAGAATGGGGGGCATGGTTATTTGGTGAGTGCACACCCGAAAGGGGGAACACCTTCTTTATGAGCACATGGGGATTATTTTGGGAATTAGAAAAATTGGTGGAAGAGACTTTTATAAACTTTCCATTTTTATTTATGCTTCTTAATCACTTATCTATATATGTATACGTTTTTATTAATATTATTATTGTGCTACTGAATCACTTGAGGGTTCTTTTTTGGTTTAACTTAATATATTATCCTGTTGGAGGCAGAACAAATACCTCCTGAAAATTAGCGGTGCATTTTCTGGCATACAAGTGTGCTTAGGAAATTGTATGCCTACAACTTCATAGCCACACATCTGCTGAGTGAGATCTCAGGCACTGCTGCCTATGACAGCTAATCTCAGGAGATTTTTCAATGTCACTAATGTTATCCTTGCTGGAAAGGAAGCTATACCTGAGGACCTGTGCTGTGTACGGTACATCTTGGCTGCCTTGCCTCACTTACCTGGTTGCAGATCACTTGCCCTGAGTATAAAGAGCACAGTACTCTTTCCATTCTTCTATATGTTTCCTTCTTCTATATGGTGATAAATAGAACAGGGGTTCCATGGTTATTTTCTTGGAAATGCAAAATTCAGAGAACAGTTTTGAAAGAGGAACAAGTCTAGGTGCACACATAGCGGTTGAAAACCTCAGTTCATGAACCAATTTCCATAGAACATTTTGAAATCTTATTGAATTGACTGCAATTAAGTTTCCATGTGTGTAATGGATATTGCTTTATGAATTGAAGTTTTCTTCTATCACAGCGGCACCTTCAGAGTTCTATTCCTAGATCTTATATAACAACTTTTATACTGTGCACTGCAGTGTAGTGCTTTTAATAAAATGATTGCATGCAGAAAGCTACAATGGAAAGGTTAGCAGAATAGGCTCAATTCACTAAGCTATAGTGATCATTATTTGCCATATTGATCATTATTTTCAGCAATGAGAGCTGAATATAGCAATCCCATGCCTGGGAATAATAATCGTTATGTCAAATAACACATGTGCTAAGTGACTTGAGCCTAATCAGTCATTTTTTACAAGCAAAAGCTAAGTGATGGCAGCACCAGTAATAAATAAAAAAGGAACTATCTGCCACTAATCTTTTGGTATCATATGAAGTATTACCTCTAATAAATGTTCATATAAAAGAAAAAAAAAACAGCATGTCTTTATGTTCTTTTTTGGAACTATACACCTATTTTTATGTAGGCGCCCATATTGATCAAATATGAATTATTTTCTCTATCTGCTTTTCCACTTTTGTTATCACTTTTTAGTTTACACACTACAAAATGACATGAGTAAAGTGACAGCACATATTGCTTGTAAAACAACTTTTACTGTCTGGGCCAGAGGTTGTTAACTTTTGAAGGCCTACAGACCCCCACTGGATTGTCAAATATGTTCTCATACCCCCTTTATCACGCTGGCAAAATCATCTTTATCACCAGACCTAGTAGGTACCAGTATGACTTCAAAAGAGGTCAGTAGGTTGTCTTGCTTTCCCTATGAATAGCTAATAGTGATGAGCCGAATGTTTTTGGGTTCGGTTCAAGCTCAGTGAACATGACTACAGGTTGGGTAATGAATCTGAACCTCATTGCAGTCAATGGGAGCTGAATGTTAAAAAAAAACAGTAATGGCCATTTTCTATGCTAATAGGCAAGGGATTGTCAAACAAATGCCAAGGGGGTTGGGCACTACCATGGGGACTATGTACTAATGCAAGGGGAAAAAAAATAAATTTCTGTTTAGAAGGGATCAACAATTATAGTAATGCTGAAAGTTGAACGGATATGCAAAATCTCATTGAATAACATGCCTGGGGGTGTGCTGACCCTGCCTATGATGTGTCACATCTGTTTGATAATTTGCTAAAACCTATTGCAGCAAAACTGTAATTTTCAAAGAACAAAGTCCGGTTAACCACTTGAAGATTAGCATGTTAAACCCCCTTCCTGTCCATGCAATTTTTCAGTTTTTAGCACAGTAATACTTTGACTAACAATTCCTTAGTCATACCACATTGTACCCACATTAGTTTCATGTAAAACTTTCTTTTGATGGTAGTTAATCACCACTGTTTTTTTTAACAGAAGGAATGTTTATTAAAATAAAAAGCCATGATACAAGTGAATTGCAATGACATTATTACAGAAAAAGAGAAACATTAGTGTCACAACAGAAGCATCAACCAACAATTGCTTACTTCAAACAATCAACAGCATGTCACAGAGAATCAACAAATAGCACATTACATAATAAAACAATACAGACCAAGAGGAAAGTATATACTCAGGGAGGGACTCACATACAGAAAACTCACTCAGGGGGTACCAGTGATGGGAGGCGACTAAGCAACCATGGGCTCAAATAAAGTGTCACAGCGCTTCCAACCAGGGCAACCACATTTTTCCAAACTTTTTAGGGCAATTACATCCCATGTAGGTCAGCTTGCACATAGGCAAAACAGCATTGATCATGGAAAGCCAGGCAAAAACTGTAGGAGGCTCTGGCATTTTCCATTTAGACAATATAGTCTTTCTTGCATAATAAGCAGCATAGAAAACAAACACTTTGGTAGGAGTGGTGGTAGGTAGGTTATCGGTTATACCCAGTAATAAGATCAAGGGGTCCACTTCTAAACGGAGGCCACCAATCCCGTTTGTGTCAGCCACCACCGCCTGCCCACCAAAAGTCATGGAGTAGGGAGCAGGACCATACCATGTGTATAAAAGTCCCCACCTCTAGATGACATCTAGGACAGACATCACCAGTGGTGTGGTAAATGATCAACAACCACTGAGGCGTATAGTACACCCTGTGAAGAAACTTTAATTGTACAAATCTGTCTTTAGCTGAAATCATAAGAGAAATATATTGCTGTAGGCCCTCTGTCCAATCCTCCTCAGTTAAATTAGGGACATCTCTTTTCTAAGCAAGGTAAGTCTGTGACGTGCTAGTGGTGCCCCTGAAAGTCAACCTTAGATAGATAGAAGATAGAGGTCTATCCGCGATATGCATCATTAGGAACTTCTCAACCGAGTGGGAACCTAGAGCTATGGGAGCAGGGAACTGCACATTCACCGCGTGTCTCATCTGTAAATATCTGAAGTACATCCAGGGAGGAAGGCAAAAATTACTCTTCAGCTCCACAACGGAGAGAAGACGTCCCTCTGGCATAACCTGTCCCAATAGTATGCGATCACATAAAGGTACATTCTAAAAAAAGTACATAATACACATTCCTTCAACCGAAAAATAACAAAACCCACATATACAGAACAAACCCCCTCCCACTCCCAATCCAGCTCAGGTGCACTTGGATCCCTAAACCAAACATGGTCAGTTGGGGACATGAACAATAAACAAATTAGTCGTTAAGATAAGGCACAGGTATACCAGGTCCATAAAGGATGGGATGTAAGAAAATCCTCACCCAGCCGAGGTTAGGGGTACCATCTTGAGTTGACCTCTGCACAATAGAGACAAAAAAAAATGAAATAACAAACAAGGTCCCTCCAGAAGAGGTATCAACAAGTCCAGTGGACAAGGGTATAGCTTCTCCCCATAAATGAGCACAGAATACCAGGCCCTCAGCACTGCATAAGGGCTGTCCCAAGGGAGAGCTCCCAAGCACAAAGCAAGGCCCACCTCAGCAACAAAGGCATCAATATTGAGATCAGAGTCGAAATAGGCAGTAATGACCAGGGTCATCCAAGAGGTAGGGTATTGATCCATTGCAGGGAATCTTCAGGCGATGTGAAGAAGCGAACTGCACCCCCATCTTCCACTCATAAACGAGCTGGGAGCAGCATACTATATTTGATATTTCGGGCCTAGAGAGACTGCTTCACTTGGTCAAAGGATTTAAGAAGCTTCTGAGTGTCCACGGAGAAGTCCGGGAAGGACATGACTCGTGCAGCTTCATATTGAACAGCATCTATTTTCCAGGCCTCTCAAAGGACAAGATCACGGTCACGAAAATTTAGTAGCCAAAATATGAATGTGTGGGATGAGGGCCGAAGGCATCCTATGCACCCGCTGCACTGCAAAGAAGGATGAGAAGCCCGCCTGGGGAAACAGGGTACGCAGAAGACGTTCAGTAAAGGCCTTGGGGTCAGAACCCTCCACTCCCTCAGGCAGACCCAGTATCCAGAAGTTGTTATGCTGTTACGATTCCCTGTGTCTTTCACCTGAGACTCAAGATGTTTCACCTTCACATGAAGGTGTGTAGGTGAGCAGAATGCTCCCTCACTGAGTCCTCCGTGTCTCCCAGCTGCTGCTCAGCCTCCGTCATGCGATGACGGATCTTGTGAAAATCTTTTCTGATCAGGCCTGCCTTTAGCTGTAGTCAATCTTGGTGGTAAGGGTAGTTTGGCAGCCCATTGTAGCCTGCATCAGAGCTGAGAATTTGACCTGCTCCGTGAGAGCTGGATTCTGGTCATCCGTCTGCATTGCGATATTGGCCGCCCCTGTCACGTGAGCACCTGTCCTGCCAGAACTAACTTGCATACACCCGCGGCGGCAGGCCTCAGATTGCTGTTGGCCCCGTGTCATCAGCAGCAGAAGGTCGTCTGGATGGTCCTCTGCTAAGGCAGGATACGGACAGGATAGTAAGACAGGATAATTACCCCTCCTTGGCTGCAGAGCTCCTTAACTAGGCATCTATCCCAGTCGCCACCTTGGACATGCCCCCTCACCACTGTTTTTTTAAATTCCTTACTTTATAAAGTAAAAAAGAATTAAAATTATGAAAAAAAATCTGTTCCTTTTAGTTACTGCTATGAAACTTTGCAAGTAACTAATCTTCCTTCGTAATTTTGGGCCAAAATATATTCTTACATTTCCTAGGTAAAAAAAGAACAATAAAACAGATAAGTCTACTATTTATTAATGCTGGCCATAGACGGGTCATTTATCGGCCGAATTGTTGGCCAAAAAACGAAAAATCGGTCGTTCTGCTGCCAGCAGTGCTTATGAAAAACGGCCGTTTTTTGTAGATTTTCCAGCATGACCGCTAAAAAGAAACAAGAGGAACTGCGAAAATCGGCCTATGACATTGCCCCACTAACGGTGCGAATATTGGCCAATTATTATTATTCGTTCGGATGAAAATTCGGCCAATAAACGACCCATCTATGGCCTGCATTACTCTGTGAACGTTACAGAGTCTACAAACTATGGTATATTAGAATGCTCCTACCTTCCTCTTTGATTTGACAACACAGTTCTGATTTCCTAAGCATGTAGTGTCAGCTTTGCCTACATTTTTTTGATGGATTACAAAGATCCTCATCAATCCCCCGGACCTCTTCATCTCCATAACCCCTCCTAATCTCCAAAATCCATCCTTGAGCAAAGGCAGTGAGCACAGGAAGTTTTCAGTTTACAAGATTTCTGGCTAAATCAACTGGTATTTTTTACACTTTTGAACATATATAAGAAAACACTTTCAACTATATATGCAACATACCAAAAGAAAGCAAAAAAGAAAGTTCATTGTATGGGTTTACATATATTTTAAGAGACCTAATAGGGGTATTGCATGATCTCTAATCTTCCCATGCAGTCTTCTCTATCTTAAAACTGTTTACAATCATAGAATAAGACTCTTTATGTTGAGCAGAATGGCCATGTCAGACAAAATATTTAAAACATTTTAAAGGATAGTGTGAGGCTTAGTCGAATATTTGTTATCCTGAGGGTGATAATAGATAAGGAGAATTTTCAGTTCCTGCAATCAATCCATTGAGCTCTTCTGCAGCTGTGAAATGTTAAGGGAGTGATTGTTTTGATATGTTTGGAATTTATAATAAACAGACCACATACCAACTGTAAAACTATACTGTATATCCAAAGCACTGGAAAACTGAATTTGCCTTTACAGCTCTACAGGCCATCTCTGACCTCCTGAAAGTTGTGGAAAAAAATCCAATAAATCAAGAAAAGTTTGAAATGAATTTTAATTCACTGACACAAAAAACAATCATCAATATAGGAGACATATCATATAAACTGGTTTGTGGGGCCGTTTTAAAACGGAAAAATTATGTTCATGTGAAACGTGAGAAAGTGAAAAACAAGATGTAAAGCGAATTACATTTTGGAGAGGTAGATTTTTTTTAGTTCTTTTTATTTTTGGTAGGCGACAGTACAACCAAAAACATTTACAAAGCACAGAGCACTACTTTAGAAGGTCACAGCAACAAAGCATACCTGGTAAAGGAAAATTGAAACTAGTATTCAACATGGTAGTAAAGGTTAATGTATTTTTTTCTTTTAAAATAACAAATATGCCATACTCACCTGCTCTGTGCAGTGGTTTTGCACAGAGCGACTTCGATCCTCCTCTTCCCAGGTCCCCTCCATCTCTCTTGGTTCCTTCTCCTCAGCTTTCTCTGGGGGCGCTGGTGCATGCTCACTCCCGAGCCGCTGCTCTATGCATTTATAAGACACATAGAGCCACAGCTCAGTCCTGCCCCTGCTCTCTCATTGGCTCACTGGTGTGATTGACAGTGGTAGGAGGCAATGGCTCCTGCTGCTATCTCAGCCAATGAGATATGAGAGACCAGGGAGAAGGTCTGATCTTGTGCACAACATTGGACCAAGAGGGAGCTACGGTGAGTATTGGGGGGGGGACTGCACACAGAAGGTTTTTTTACCTACGTGCATAGAATGCATGAAGGTTAAAAACCTTGAGCCTTCACAACCACTTTAAGCATTCATATGCAAACAAAAGGAACCAGGAGGACTACTCTGCTAGAGAAGTCACCGGCAGGGCAAATCAACAAAAGCCCTGTTTTGAAGATATTTTGATATTGCAAAATGAAATAAAACCAAACAAAACAGGGAAATAAGAAAAAAGGGAGGGGGAGAGGGAACAGTGGGAAGGAATGGCTTGAAAAAGGGGCCTCCTATGCCCATGGGGGGTCCTCCAATACAAGGTCCTTATAAGCCAAGGATACCTGGAAATGGAACCAATAAAACCCTGTCTTACAAAAGCACTCCTCTTGTTAGTGCAATGACAGAGTAAGGTCTTTCACTTGCTGAATCTTATTAACCACATTGATCCACTGGTTAACAGATAGAGCCTGGGACGACTTCCAGTTGGAGGAAATACAAGACTTTGCAGCATTTCTAAGGTGGACAGTCAAAGATTTTTTTTTTATTTGCTTTTTGAGGAAGTATTTAAATGTAAAAGGCAGACTGCCAGGTCGTCAATCAGGTTCTGATCTGATCTGATTCTGAAGGTCAAGTATCAAGGTACAAACTCAGGACCAAAAAGCACAAAATCTCCAGGCACTATGCAGTACAGTGCTATCTTTGTGACCACATTTCCAGCTATTCAGAGATACCTCTGGGAACATTTTACCCAATTTGTTAGGGACCCTGTGCCACCTGGTTAATAGCTTGTAACTGACTTTCTGAACTCTAGAGGAAACCGAAGATTTATGCAAAAAATATTATAATTTTGCTGTTCTTATGAAAATTGCTTATTTAGACCTCTCTCCCATGCTGTCAAGTATAAGGGAACATAGTTTTCTGGTGACTTCAATGCAGCATAGGCAGTTGAGAGCCCATGTCTCACAGGGGTTGGATCTCTTTCAGTGCTGGAGGTGTCCCTCCCCTGGGTTGTGCAGTCAATAGAAAATGCCTGGGTAGGAATGCTTGCCATCCCAATAACGAAGGATCTCTCATGCATTTCCAGGAACCCCCTTCTCTAAAGTCCAAACGTTATAGGCCAAAAAGGGGTGAAATCTAGGTTCTTGACATCCAGGAAGAAATGTAGGGTTGCTTATCACTGGCATTATGAAGGATCAAGTTGAGTATGAAGAATCTATGATTTTAAATGGTGGATGACTCTCAAGGTGTTACCAATCAGTGGGTGATCTCTAAGAGACAGTATTAGAATTCCTGGTAAGCAGGGAAGGCCTGAAAGTTGGAGAACTGATATAAATTGCATTAGAGTTACCAAACATTTAGGCTTGCTATGTTTACACCAGTCTAGAACTCTGGAACTCTAGAAGTGGATCTCCTGATTTTAACAAAGCAGGTCAGGAAAACGTCCTGTAATTTAGAGTATCTAAAAATTTCCCCATGTATTCTAGTGGCTTGGTCTGCCCACAGAAATTTAGAGAATTCCCTCTTCAGTGAACATAGGAAGGATTGTGGGATGACAATTGGGAGGATTTAAAACAGGCATAACAAACAGGGTAGTGCATTCATTTTGTGAATGTTATTGCTTCCAAGCAAGGAATGCAAAAGGTGTTGCCATTTATGTAAGTACCTACGCAGTGTCGCAAGTAAAGGAGAGAAATTCTCTCTGAAAGTATGGGAGAGAGACAATGTCAGAAAGATTTCTAAATATTTCAGTTTCCCTTCAGCCCATTGAAAGGGAAAATTTCCCTTGATTGATTGTAATTGAGCCTATGGGAGGTTCACATTCAGTGCTTCTGATTTGGTTAGGTTAATTTTGTAATTCGAAAGCTTGGAATGCTCATCCAATTCTCCTAAGAAGTTAGGGATGGAAAGCTCTTGTTTGGTAATAAAGACGAGTAAAACATTGGCAAAGGCTGCAAAGAAGTAGATTTTTTTTACGAAGATCTGTGTTCACTTCCATTATTTGAATGTATGACAGTCATGGACCAGTTCTAGTCTTGACTGTTTTAGTAAACGTACTGTATATCTGAAAATCTGCAGCTTACAGATTTTTAGAGCACACAGCATTAATAATTCCCTACTAATCTACATCTAAACCCTAACTGGATATCATATAGTTTGCTAAAGCAGTGTGCTTAATACACAATTACCATGTTATTTAAACAGTCTTAAACAGGGCATATGTGCATACGAGCATAATTTGAAGAGAATGGATTACTAGGCAGGATCACCAAGTAATAATGAAAAGCTGTATATTTAAAAAGATTTAAAAAAAACTACATTAGCAAGCTCCCTACCAGGGGCGGACTGACCATTTGAGCACTCGGGCACTTCCCGAGGGCCCAGGGTCAGTAGGGGGCCCCATGAAATGCCCCTGGTACCTTTTATAGGCTTTTTTGAGTGTGGGCAAGGACATAGGGGCCCCATGATCCCCTATTGCCCGGGGGCCCCATGAGTTGTCAGTCCGCCCCTGCTCCCTACTTAAATAGAACTAAAGCACTCAAATCAGTGGGGAAAATGGGCTCCACTGACTGCAAAGTTATAGGTCTGACTCAGTAGGAGTGTGCCAGACCTCTGCCAAGAGACAACACAGTATTAAGCACTTCTGAGTTCAGAGCTATCATTCCCTAGCTTCTGTAGCAGGCGAAGCAGTTAATCAAACACAATCCCATACGGCCCATACACACCCGAATACAAACATGCATGTAGGCGTGCATGTGTATGTTAACATAAATTGTACCGCATATGTTAGGTATCACATGAACATCATAATGAAAGCAACAATTCTAGGGCCATAATTTATAGTTAGCTCTAAACTGATAACTAGGGTTGCACCAGTACCATTTTTTATTTTTTAAGTATTGATACTTTCGGTCCAGTACTTATCAATACTGAGTACTGCTACCTTTGCGATGTGATTTAAGCCCATCCAAAATTAATGGACTCAAATTGCACTGCAAAGAATTGCATGCAATATGAACAGGAATGCGGTGTGATTCCTGTCCAAATCACATGCAGTTTCCTTTCTGGTGTGTTGCGATTTGCAGTACAATTTGAGCCATTCATTTTGTATGACTCAAATCACACCGGACGTGCAGGGAACCCGCATGTGATTTGGACAGGAAATACATGGCAATCCTGTTCAAATCACATGCGATTCTTTGCAGTGCAATTAGTGCCTATTCATATAGGCTCAGATTGCACCACAAAGGTATCGGTTTCAGGTATTGGAGCATTTGCACGAATGTGAGTACTCTTGCAAATACTTAGTATTGGTACCGGTATCGGTATTGGTACTGATAACCTATAGAAGCATTTAAAGTGTTGCCTATGGACAATTTTCAGTACTACAGTTGCTTGCAATTTCATGGGCACATGCAATTTTAGGGCTTGACATGTTTGACATCCATTTACTCAACTCAATCTTTTATACAATGTGTTTCTTTCCACTAAAATTCATTTTAGTGTATTTTTCCTGAAAAGATGTGTTTCATAAACAGATGAACAAATATTATGCAGTATACAAAATAGCAACTGCCTCCATTTTATTCTACAGTGCCTCTTCTTTCAGAGAATATATAATGTTTGGGGGTTTAAAATTTTCTGGCAAAAAATATATACATTTGTGCTAAAAATAAAAAAAACTGCCCTGCTAAAAGTGGTTACTATACCTAGTTCCTAGGTGGATATGAGATATGTTTTTTATGTATCAGGTATCACTCTTATTCTGTATAGTGAGATTATTTGTGATGACTGACATCCTTTTAGCTCACATCAAAATAGAACTATAACCAGACTAGAAACATTTAGGGCTCAATTAATGCTTGTTTAGGGCACATTCACATCAGAAACAGTGCATTTCTGCATGCAAATTTACATGTGCTTGACATGCGTTGACATGCACTAGCAGTGCATTGTTCTAAGCATTTTTTCAGCTTGTCTGCTTGAATGTCTTTTGAGAACATGTCCGTATTTCTTGTTTGGGCTTCCCCATTGTTTGTAGAGTGAAATCCCTGTTAGGAATTATGAAGAATGTCTGCTCTCACAGACATAATCCTTGGACCAACCATTGCTCTATTAAGACAATGCACTCAGCAGAGGTGTTGTTTCTGGGTTCATCCACACTTGACGGAAAGATAGAGCAAGGTACACTTTTTGACCCTGGCTTACATCCAGAGGATTTGTTTTACTATACATTTTTGTTGAATTATTTAAATTATTTCAAACACATAAGGTACTGCTGTTAGAAACTGTGTCATGAAAAAACAAACAAAAAACAAAATAAAAAATTAGCTGTACAGAAGAACTAAGCCTAGTACACACAATAAGAAAATTGAATGAAAAATATTGCTTTCAAAGCGATCGTATGATAATCTGATCATTAGTACACAGCTTTCAAGAGTCAATATGACTTGGCAAATGAGCAGCATGAAAATGGATACAGCCCTGGACAACTGCAGGGGAGGGCAGTCCCATTGGAGTGGTATTTATGTTCTATGAGCATTTGGTTTTGGTGTCTTTCCTGGGCAGCATTGAACCAAGCCAGGCTGGAGGTAGGCTTGCCTCATTTGGCACTGGCTGCCATGCGGGCTTCAGATGGTTGACCTGAAGGCCTGATGTTAGAGAAAGTGACCTTGGTTCTACAGTATGCTGACTGAGGGGAGCTGTCTGCCAAAGCTCTGTCTGGTATCACTGGAGGGTTTCACTTGGAAGACTGGAAGGAGGCTACCATTCTGTCCTTGGGCCTTGTAAGTACAGGCATTGAGGAATTTGGGGACCCTGTGTGCTTGCTACCCATCTTGTGCTTGATAGTCAGTGTGGGTCTAAAGGTGAAAGGGAACACTTACTAGTGTTCTGAAGAGCTTGTCCAATTGTTGCTACTGCAACGGACTATACTCAGCTACATACCTTTGGGCTGCCGCAGTCTGTCATAACTGGCTTGTACCTGAGGAGCTCAGCCCTGTAACTACTACTACTGCAAAAAGGGACTTTGCTCACTCCTAAATTACTTGCTGCTACAAACTAAAGAGAAGTCTACTACCTACATTCAGCCAGGACTTCAAAAGTGCTCAACTAAGAGATTAGCTAGATGTCCTCAGTGTGAATAGTTCGAATTTTGGAAAATCCTACTGAATTCCCTATCCCTATCCCCAGTTCTACAATAAAACTTTAAAAACAAACATCCCCTAGATTTTTCTTGTACAATACCAGAACAAACGATTTCTTTTAATCAGTAGAGTATTTATTCTCGGAAACAAAAGAATACATTACAGTACAATGCAACACATTACATCACTTCTGAAGTTGTATTCTGCCGTATGAGAATTTTCGTAACTTTTCGTAACTTTAGTAACCTATTGTTTTTCAATATGGGACTAGCCTGCAAAAAACATACGGATGATCATTTGTCCAATATTCTTATCATGTGTACAAGGCATAAGACACATTCTGTAAGAATAGCTCTGTCTTAACAATATTCATAATATCGTCCTAAGTTCTCCATAGATATGCTCAAGCATTGATTGAAGTGGGATGTTGTGTATGAAAAACACAAGGGGTAGCATAGAAAAGGAAATGGAGAAGGGGGGGGGTGATTAGAAGGATAGGTGAGGTAAGAGGTGGAGAGGGGGGAAAAGGGAAGGGAGAGAATCAAAAAGAGAAGGCTAAAAAAGCCACTAAGCATGACCCTTTAGTCACTACAGTGGTATTACTAACCATAACAAGGTCCATTGTGTCCACTACAACTAATGTAAATGTGTTTTGTTGTGTTAACCCTTATCTGTAAAATGAGCAGACATGTGGCAGCTGTAAGGCTCCTTTAACACGGTGGGTTTGATCAGGTCTGCCTGTCAGTTTTTCAGGCAAACCTGATTGGATGATCCATTCATCCTTATGGACAGGCGGACTTGTCTCTGTTTATACCCACCTACCTCTGGGTCAGATCTGGTCTGCTAAAAAAGGGAATCCATCCTTTTCTGTTTACTGTAGGTAAATTAGATTGGAGGGTAGTCTTGTGTCAACGGACAGCAGAGTCTGTTTACACCTGGCCATTCATAGAGCAGAGCAGGCTCTGCCCGTGTCCACTCTTCAGAAACTGAGTGGACATGGATGTCTCATCTGCCCGCTCTGCTGATCGGGACGGAGTACTCCCAGTCTGAAAGAGGCCTTAGATGAACTTTATGTTTGCAAATAATATGACCTTTTTCCATGCTGACACAATCTTTCCTGAATCACAGCGCAGTTAACTGTGTGTGTTGAATTTTCTTGCTTAAATTATTATTTCTTCTTTAACTAGCTTTGACCATCTTCTTGAAATAATTATGCCGGAGCTTGAAAGGCAGTGTCACCTACAGAATGTCTCATAGTTACACAATGGTAAGTAGCTACATGTTCTGTATGCAATGTTAATCCAACTTTTGCCATATCCTTCCTGTCCTGGTTGCAATCTAAAGTCTCACTTTCTTCAAATGAAAACAGATTTGACAAATGTGTGATTATTATGCACAAGCTGTGACAAGCTCCATTAATGAATATGAATAAATAAACAACACAGAAAAGTACTGCTAAAATGTTCTTTTTATTGTCCAAAACCGTATTTTCTTCTTAAAGTGGAAGAAAATCCTAACTATAACTATTCGCATAAATGATCACTTCTCCTTCCTCCTACCTCTCCTGCCTACCTTGTATTAAAAAATATCTGTGTACTGTATTTTTTTTTCAGCTCCAGACTGATCATGGGACCCTACAGTTCCAGTTCCTTGTGTCAGTGAGCAACTGCTGCAGAGGAGAGGAGGGAGTCCCGAAAATGGCTGGGCCATGTGAGCCTATGGGTGATGTGATGGCTCCCAGAATTCACAGCAGTTGTCAAGAGCTCCCTTACACAGGGGAGAGAGAGCTGAAAGTTATTCTAAAGGCTTAATTAAAAAAAAAAATAACAAACATGTCACACATACCTGTTCTGTGCAGTGGTTTTGCACAGAGCAGCCTGGATCCTCCTCTTCTCAGGTCCCCCGTCAGTGCTCCTGGACCCTCCCTCCTGTCAGGAGCCCCCACAGCAAGCAGCTTGCTATGGGGACACCCAAGAATGCGGACTCCCCAGCCACTGCTCCCTGTGTCCCTGCATGAAGTGCTCCAAAATCTCCTGGTAGATGGCTGCGTTGACCCTGGACTTAATGAAGCACAGTGGACCAACACCAGCAGATGACAGGGCTCCCCAAATCAACACAGACTGTGGAAACTTCACACTGGACTTCAAGCATCTTGCAGTGTGTGCCTCTCCATTCTTCCTCCATACTCTGGGTCCTTGGTTTCCAAATGAGATGCAAAAGTTGCTCTCATCAGAAAAGAGGACTTTGGACCACTGAGCAACAGACCAGGTCTGTTTTTCTTTAGCCCAGGTAAGACGCTTCTGACGTTGTTTGTTGTTCAGGAGCGGCTTGACAAGAGGAATACGACATTTAAAGCCCATGTCCAGGATCCGTCTGTGTGTGGTTGCTCTTGATGCACTGACTCCAGCCTCAGTCCACTCCTTGTGAAATTCCCCAACACTTTTGAATGGTCTTTTCCTGACAATCCTCTCCAGGCTGCGGTCATCCCTGCTGCTTGTGCACCTTTTTCTCCCACACTTTTAACTTCCACATAACTTTGTATTAATGTGCTTTGATACAGCACTTTGGGAACATCCAACTTCTTTTGCAGTTACCTTTTGAGGCTTTCCCTCCTTATGGAGGGTGTCAATGATGGTTTTCTGCACGACTGTCAGGTCAGCAGTCTTTCCCATGATTGTGATTCCTACTGGACCAGACTGAGAGACCATTTAAAGGCTCAGGAACCCTTTGCAGGTGTTATGGCTTAATTAGCTGATTAGAGTGGGACACTTTGAGCCGAGAATATTGCACCTTTTCACAATATTCTAATTTTCTGAGATTGTGGATTGGGGGTTTTCATGAGCTGTAAGCCATAATCATCACAATTATGACAAATGACGGCTTGAACTATCTTGCTTTGCATGTAATGAGTCTATCTCATATATTAGTTTCACCTTTTATGTTGCATTACTGAAATAAATGAACTTTTGCACGATATTCTAATTTTTTGAGTTTCACCTGTATTTGAATGTGAAGAAGAAAAAGAATCTCTGTTTTATTACTGTCTGTTTTATTACCTTGGGGTGATCTCCACTTGCTTCCTTTACTAAAGTTGTGCTCTAAAATGATAGTAAACCACAAAAAGGAAAGATCTTCACCCTGCAAGTTAATATTATAATGTGCTAATATGCATCACATACTTGCACATTATGAAAAACTTCCATCTTCACCTGATCTTTCCAGAGTTTGTGGGATCTGGCTGCGTGAATGGCCAAGCTGCAATGACACGGACGTTACGGCCGTGGCACAGCTCTTTCAATGGATGGCATGCCGTCCATTGAGAGCACAGTGCGTATGTGCCAGCGACGTCTCTGGCTGCTATACAAGTAAATATCTCCTAAAAGGTGCATGTTTAGGAAAATTTACTGTACCTACAGGTATGCCTTTTTATCGACTTACCTGTAGGTATAAATAAACAAATAGGACTTTACTACCACTTAAATTTTCTGACAAAATGCCACTGACTTTCATCTGCTGGATTAGCAGAACACATTGGCTTCATTTCACCCAAAGCTTACTTCATTCAAGCCCTGGTGCGTTAGAGACCTAAGTGTGTCAAATTTCTTTTTCATCTCTCACGCTCTTAGCGCACCACATGTTACAGTCTGATTGTACAATCTCCTTTAGATTTACCAACAACTATGAACAAAAGGGCCTGCCTGATTGGATAAAAATTGATAGGATAGAGAAGGTATGTCCTCATTTAAAAGTCCCTTTTGAAATTTAAATGAATGCCTTTAACTGAACTTTCTAATTCTTCCACAATCTACCTGAAAGAAAACAAGAAATGCATGACATACACTTTGATAGATTATACAATCTTATTTGTTATTATCTATTAAGTATTTGTTAATATTTCCTGAAAGAGACATGGAGGCTGCCATTGCTTAAAATGATGCTTTTCTGGCTTTGGAGTCACCTGTTTTCTGCTGTTCACAGCAGTTTATGAGGGCACAAATTGTAGTTAAATGCGTTACTAAGTGAATGTTTATTCTTACTGCTGCACTGTGTTTTATGCATTGTTTTAATATATGTTTTAATATACATGTTGGCAGCTTTATTCTATGTATATAGGTTCTCTGTGGAGATATTTCTTAACATATATGTCTTAAAAACATGTATATTGTTTTCTTGATTTTGGAAATGTTAGCCTTGAAAGAGGGATAATATTAGCCTTAACGTGAGTAGTCTCTATAATCTCTGAAATGCATTGGGTACTAACTTTAATTAAATATGATTATCTGAACATTGGCTCTCCAATTCCTTCTATACTTTAAATGAGAAAAATAGGTAGGCTGCCACTGTTGACTATTCCTTCTGAAAATGCAGTTTCTTGACTTTCTTTGACTCCAGAATTTACTGGAGTTGCACCTACAGAGCCATTGATCAAATGTGAGCGTGTAGATCAGTAGTTATGGCTTCACTCTTTCAATCTGATTTAGAGATGAGGTTCAAGGTTGCCTGAACCTTGGGTTTGAGACAAATCCATGGGATTTACATTCAGGCCAAACTACTGGTGCATACATTTTTGAGTTTGCACCAACAATTTGGTACAACCCATAACACACTGCTTGGCCTTTGTCCTGGGTCACAAGTCACAAGAGTCAATAACATTAAGGAATCTGAAGTCCCCTCACTAAAAACGATTAGACTCACTGCAGCCATATTGTCATTGTATGCTGGAGCTGTTGGGGAGTGCTGACAATTCAATATAGGGAGAGATACTGCACATTACTCTCCTATTATACTATGGATTGCAGTGATGGACTTAATATTGTTTGATACCTTGTTCCCTCACACCACATTTTTAAAGTAACATCATAGTTTTAAGGGTTTGTGTACTTTCAATTATGTCCTCAAATGAAAAAGGCCATTACCTGCTGTGAGTAGTAAAACAAAGTTGACTGACAAAAGCTTGCTTATTAGCCATACAAAGGGCCAGAACTGAAAAAAAAAATTCACCCCCTATAGACTTGAAAAGTTGAATTTTGAGCAAGGTTTGTGAAACAGGTCGTAAGTTGAACCTGGGCCTGTTTGATCACAAATACTCAAATTTCAGTTACTGCATACTTGTTCTGGTTCAGTGATTCAAAGGACCTTGGAACTAGAAGATTGACATGCTATCCAAGCAATATTTTTAGAAAGAAGCCCACAATTAAATCCCACAGTTAACACTAAGAAGCAAGTGATATGCTTTTAATATCCAAACAGAAATGAAGATTTTTTTTTTTACTTACTGAAAGCAGCTTCTTGTAATCTGTTACAAAAATGTCTACAATTTGATTTAGAACTTAAAGAAACAAATGAAAATGCAAAAGAATGTATTTCTGCAAATGTGACTGGTACATGTGAGGTTAGCCAACTGAATCTTTAACTTATCTGCCCAGATCATAAATCCATATGTGAAAAGGTGAGAGACATCTGTCATTATTCCACTAAACACACCTTGTTCAAAATGTTGCCCTTTTGGCTCAGTGTCATGCTATCTGGATATGGATTGCTCTATTTTAAGTGGTTTATTCATTGCTACATAGAGCTTGTAACAAGGGAGAAACATAGTTGATTGATTATATTGGGTTTATAGATTTCCCTTCACCTTTAGGCTTTTGGATAGTTAATGGTCAAAGCCATTAATGTTTCAAAGCCATATGGGCAAGTATTCAAAATTAGTTCATTATTTCACTAAACTCTCTATGGGGATGTGTCATTTAACTAGTTCATTACTCAACAGTTAATATGATCGCTCTAAAGAGACAAACAGAAAGAATGGCATCTGTTTAAAATTTCCATGGGCTTTTTATGGTGCATACACCATAAGAACTAATAAAGCAACTCTCAGGTAAGTTTGCTCACTGTTCAGTCAGTGCCTGTTTATGGTCCATGTTGGTACTGTCATTGATAACTGTAGAATGGCACATTACAGAGGCACTTTAACACAGCAATGTAGCTTCCACATTCATTTGTAAATGTTTGCAATTAAAATGTCTGTTTCTGACCAAATTAGGCTATTTTTGCAGCATGGTAGGGCATGTGTTGGAAAATGTTCATGTGGAATACACCTTAGGCAATAGAAGATTACCTCCCAAGTAAATTTGCTCTCAATGTAATTTGTAATTATTAATTATGGTTGAATCTGTTTTTATTTTAAAAAATAGTTGACAATCATGCAGTAGGCATATTATTAAATGAACGAATAAACAGTGTCAACATGGAGAGAACAGTACGAAACCAGGACCAAAAGGTTAAAGGATGAAAAGGGCAAAGCAGAAAGTTAGAAAAAGTAGACAGAAGAATGAGATTAGGAAGAGAAGAAAAAAGATGGGTCAGGGGAGGGATGGGAAGTGAAGAGCTTGAACTATGTGTAACCAAATCTTACCATGAGAAAGTGGGGAGGCCACAAGAACATGTCTAGTTATTTTCCCTTTACAGTATATTAAGAGGGTTCATTGAAGTATAAAAGACAAGGTGTGCCACTTGTCACAAATGCCACCCTCCAGTTATTATAGTCAGCATATACTGTAGCTCCTCCATCATTCATAGTGTCCACCAAAAAATGTTAGAGTTGGGTTGATACTGTTTTTTTTCAGAAAAGAAGTATATGCTGTCCACGGGGGAGGACTGACAACTCATGGGGCCCCCGGGCAATAGGGGATCATGGGGCCCCTGTGTCCTTTCCCAACTCAAACCACACCCAAAAAGCCTATGAAAAAGGTACCAGTTGCATCTCATGGAGCCCCCTACTGACCCCGGGCCCTCGAGCAGTGCCCGAGTTTCCAAATGGTTAGTCCGCCCCTGGCTTTCCAGCTTTAGATGTGAAATGTCATAGCAGCATTTGTTTTTCTGGTTGGATATCTCTCCAGAAAGATCTATTTCTGGAGTGGGGTTTACATGGCCAATGCATCTATTTTTGTAGTGTATGAATGTCTTGCTCCTATCTATTTTATTACAGGGCGTAAGACACCAGATTTGAAAAAAAGTGTCTCTTTCTGCTCCTCATCTCCAACAGGAGTCATCAACATCAGGGTGTATAATATGCATTGTGACTAGGTCTTTAGAGTTTTTTTCATTGGAATATCTTGAGACTGAGGTTTTATGGGGGAAAATGAAAGGTTTGTCCCACTCTTCTTGAATTAGAGGGTATGGAGGTCCTTTTCCTATGCTCCTTTAAAAGGTAATGAAATGTCCAGGTTCCCCATCAGTATCCTACAAATGATTAGTAGCATATGTGGAAGAGGGTCAGAGAAGGAACACAGCTTTTTGAAATCTGTGATGGTTGGGTATGGGAAGAGGCATGCCATTTTGTGCATAATCTGAGTGTTTGTGATGTTGTTGACCAGAAGATCTTTGTGGTAGGACCTGTGGGGGAACTATTGGTACACCTGCTTGTTACAGAGGTTTCTTGACATGCATGTTTACAATGTGTGCAGCTGTTGCTTGTTTTGAGGCTAGAAACTGACTACACAGGCCCTCTTTTTTAATTGTATGGGGTGGCCTGGAGAATTTTCTTACTGTTGTGCACTGTAAAAAGACACTTTTTATATTCTCATATATGGTAAGTTATCATTTTATATGTGTTTATTTTATGCTAATTTGAAATACTGTGAGCCATGGTGGTTAAATCACATATCCAAAATAATATGAAACATGACAGTGAATTGGAGAAAGTGAATGTGTAGTGAGACCTTATCTGTATAATGTCTGTTATGCTCTGCACAGTGTACTATACTGTAATATATACACTATATTGCCAAAACTATTAAGACACCCCTCCAAATCATTGGATGCAAGTACTCCGATCAGCTCCAGATGTATAAAATCAAGCACCTAGGCATGCAGACTGCTTCTAAAAACATGAAAGAATGGGTCGCTCTCAGGAGCTAAGTGAATTCAAGCGTGGTACCGTGATAGGCCTCCGCCTGTGCTATAAGTATATCAGTGAAATTTCCTTGCTACTAAATATTCCACAATCAACTGTTAGCAGTTTTATAATAAAGTGGAAGCAACTGGGAACAACAGCAACTCAGCCACCAAGTGGTAGGCCATGTAAAATGACAGAGTGGGGTCAGCACATGCTGAAGTGTCACAGTGCTCAGAAGTCACCAACTGTCTGCAGAGTCAATAACCAAAGACCTCCAAACTTTGTGTGGCCTTCAGATTAGCACAACAGCAGTGTGTAGTTAGCTTCATGGAATGAGTTTGGACGGCTGAGCAGATGCATCCAAGCCTTACATCACCAAGTGCAAGTATACCGTATTTTTCGCTCCATGAGACACACTTTTTTCCACCCAAAAAAGGGGGGAAAATATCAGTGCGTCTTATGGAGCAAATATGGAGTGGCTGGTCCGGTATTTCCGCCACCGTGTCAGCTCTTCTCTGCAGCAGGACCTTACCTGTTCTTCGGTCCAGTGCTGTACAGTCTTCCCGCACCGGCATCTTCCCGCGCCGGCATCTGTGACAGCCGGATGCCCACTGCACATGCACGAGAAGTGCTGCGCTTTGTGAATGGTCCGGCGTCTTCTGGGACACGTGACAGGTCCCAGAAGATGCCGGACTATTCACAAAGTGCAGCGCTTCTCGTGCATGCGCAGTGGGCACCCGGCTGTCACAGCCGGGTGCCCACACTAAAGAGAGGACAACTCTGCGAAAGTGGGAGCGGGTACCTGTCAAATTCAGGTACCCGCTCCCCCTCCCTCCCCAAAGGTCCGCAGTTTCTTGATCATGCCTTGTACTGTCTGCAGTCTCTTGGTCATCCCCTGTACTGTCTGCAGTCTCTGGTCATCCCCTGTACTGTCTGCAGTCTCTGGTCATCCCCTGTACTGTCTGCAGTCTCTTGGTCATCCCCTGTACTGTCTGCAGTCTCTGGTCAGCCCCTGTACTGTCTGCAGTCTCTTGGTCATCCCCTGTACTGTCTGCAGTCTCTTGGTCATCCCCTGTACTGTCTGCAGTCTCTGGTCATCTCTTCTACTATGTCCACAGTCTCTGGTCATCTCATGTACTATGTCCGCAGTCTCTGGTCATCTCCTGTACTGTGTCCGCAGTCTCTGGTCATCTCCTGTACTGTGTCCGCAGTCTCTGGTCATCTCCTGTACTGTGTCCGCAGTCTCTGGTTATCTCCTGTACTGTGTCCGCAGTCTCTGGTCATCTCCTGTACTGTGTCTGCAGTCTCTGGGCATCTCCTGTACTGTGTCCGCAGTCTCTGGTCATCTCCTGTACTGTGTCCGCAGTCTCTGGTCATCTCCTGTACTGTGTTCGCAGTCTCTGGGCATCTCCTGTACTGTGTCCGCAGTCTCTGGTCATCTCCTGTACTGTGTCCGCAGTCTCTGGTCATCCCCTGTACTGTGTCTGCAGTCTCTGGTCATCCCCTGTACTGTGTCTGCAGTCTCTGGTCATCTCCTGTACTGTGTCCGCAGGCTCTGGTCATCTCCTGTACTGTGCCCGCAGTCTCTGGTCATCTCCTGTACTGTGTCCGCAGTCTCTGGTCATCTCCTGTACTGTGTCCGCAGGCTCTGGTCATCTCTTGTACTATGTCCGCAGTCTCTGGTCCATCTCCTGTAGTATGTCCGCAGTCTCTGGTCATCTCCTGTACTATGTCCGCAGTCTCTGGTCATCTCTTGTAGTATGTCCGCAGTCTCTGGTCATTTCCTGTACTATGTCTGCAGTCCATTGGTTCGGAATATTTTTTTTCTTGTTTTTCTCCTCTAAAACCTAAGTGCATCTTATGGTCAAGTCCGTCTTATGGAGCGAAAAATATGGTATATATATATATATATATATATATATATATATATATAAAACTATATATATATATATATATATATATATTATAGAATACTGTACTATCCTGTACATATTAAAGTACAGGCTTATACCTGCACCTTGTATACAGTTGTGGCAGACATAAAATACACAGTTCTGTATTTAAATTTGAAATGTGATTGACGTGTGCTGGCAGCAGTTTGAATCTTTATTATAATTTTTAATAGAGGATGATGTATTAGACGTACATAGTATATGACAGTTCTCCTCATCCACATCTATAAGGTATAAATAGAGTCAATATTATCCACATGGAACGCAATACATTAGTTGCTTTTTGTTGGGAGTGGGAGTTTTTTTATTTGTACAAAATGTGCATTAAATGCACATGTAATGGATTTACATCATTGCATAAATTACCATTTGCTGCTCACCCACAGTATATTTACTGCAGGAGGCACAAGCAGGCTGGAACACAAAAATGTATGCCATCCAGCTGAGTGGTGCACAACGCGCCATTACCACAACCACTGTGTCCACCTGACTCAGAGAATTGAGGTTCCCGGTACCCAACAACTTTGAGTGACTGGGGAAATATGTCAATGCTATGTGATTACATGATCACAATTCTAACAAAGTTTTTATATATATTAATTTAATTCATAACATCAATGATGCCTATAGGGATTCTGTGATTGGCCCACAGCTATGACATGGTACTTGGACCAATCACAGCACAGAATAGTAATCACAGCTGTTATGAATGTAACCCATTCATGACAGTTCAAAAAATTGCTTTTACAGTGATCATGACTGTGTAAAAAAAAAATCCCTGATCATTCTTCCCAGAGTAGTACAGTGTCACTATAGTGACACTAAACTACTCTGATGAATGTATGTAAAAAAAAAAAAAGGTAAAGTTAAAAAAAGAAAAAATTTAAAAAATAAAGGTTTTAAAAAAATTTAATAAAACGTATGGTATGTTTTTTTTTCAACATACTGTCAGCAATCAGTATCCCTGATCACAGCCACACCAGTTATATGATGACGCTGCACCTTTTTATTACCATATTTTATTTAATTTCTTCATTTTCCAAATAATTGTGACAAAAAATTACAACTTCAAAAAACTTGCCACTTACTAAATACCTCATACTGTCTAATTTCCAAAAAAGGGGTCATTTGGGAGGTATTTGTACTGCTCTGGCATTTTAAGGGCCTCAAGAAATGAGATAGGCCAAACATTCCAGGGTATGTAAACTTTTGATCATGGCAATTTGGGTGATTTCTGTTATCATTATAATTTAAAAAGGAGCCAAACTATGTGCTAATAAATGGCTTCATATGATCATTATCCTTAAATAAAAGACAATTTTTTGGCATGATCACTGACATTTTCAATATCAATGCCAAAATTTAACAATTTCTGCCAGAGTATGCAAACTTTTGAGCACAACTGTATATACAGTGTGTCATAGTTTGTAGATGCCTTAACATTCAAACAAACCAATTAATATACACTTATTGGGATTTTTTTACCAAAGACATATAGCAGATTACATTTTGGCCCACATGTATGAAGAAATTTGATTTTATTGGATATGTTTTATAACAGAAAGTAGAAAATGTTGGGACTTGTTTAAAAAATTTTAGTCTACTTTCATTTTTGTTGCAAAACAGAAAAAAATCCAGTGGTGATCAAATACCACCAAAAAAAAGCTCTATTTTGTATTAAAAAAAAATATAAATTTAATTTGGGTACAGTGTTGCATTACCACGCAATTGCCAGTTACAGTAGCACAGTGCTGAATAGCAAAAAAATGTCCTGGTCATGGAGGGGTAAAATCCTCCAAGGGTCAAGTGGCTAAGAATCCTGCTAATAACAATTGAGCAACTACAAGCCAAATGAAGGAATTTAAATAATACAGATTCTTGTAATAGGAACTCTACAGTTATGTGCTGCGTGCACTGGTAACCTTACTATATAACTCTTAGATTGTAAGCTCCATGTAGCAGGGCCATCCTAACCTTCTTGTATTGAACTGTACTGTTGCTGTATTGTCTCCCGTTATATTGTAAAGTGCTGAGCAAACTGTTGGCGCTATATAAACCCTGTATAATAATAATAATATAACGCAAATGGTGTTGGCTGTTAGTTACTATAAACCATATCGTGGGAAAAAAATATGACTCTAAACTTTGACCCGTGTTCCATGGGTTCCATAATGTATCTGTTTGTAAATGCTGACTGGTCAGTGGTAGCTGAGAGGTGTCACTCTAGGAAAGTGTGCTTGTACATTACATTATCCAACAAAGTCTAAATATGTGCTTTTGACAAAATCAAATATAATTTTATAGTATTACTGCTAATACTTATGTTGATATACATTTTTCTTACAACTATGTAGAAATAGATAAAGCTGGATAAACAATATTAGATTTTCTTGATTCGGCCTGGGGGCTGAACAAAATAAAAATACCATATTCCTACATTCATGCTAAAGAGTGCAGATGTATGGATCTCCCACTATTGTATTCTGTCAGAATGCAGCGTGTGCTGCCAAAACAGTGGCTGCAGGAACTATTCAACCAAGAATTACCCACCTGGCTCCTTCGATTTTGGCCAGTTCATCAGAAACCACATTCAATCAGTGTATGGCTGGCTTAAAGCCTGGTACACTCAATGAGAATATCAGACAAATGATCGTCTTTTTTTTTTTTTGCATGCTAGTCTCATTTAAAAAATGAAGAGGTTACTAGAGTTACGAAAATTCTTGTAAGACAGAATACAACTTCCTGTGATGATTTAATGTATTGTATTTTAATATATTCTTTTGTTTCTGAGCAGAGATCACATGACTGGTTGTCTGACATCTGGTCACATGATCCAGGGGGATTCCAGAGCGACATTTTGTGCAGGGGAGCTAAGTATTCAGCACCTCTTTTACTTTTATGTTTTAAATGGTACAGGATAGTGAGAATCATGGATCTAGGGTCTTATTGTAAAGCTAGATCTTATAATTTAAACTAAACTAGCCTAAACTAAACTAAACTAATATATGTAGAAACCCTAACAGAAAAAAAGCTAAAGGACTTTAAAGATACAAATTCATAACCCACTATATGAAATCAAGTATTTGTATTGTATTGATACCATTAAAAGTAAACAAGATAAAATAGCAGTTAATCACTGTTCCTCATAAACATGAGCTTCATATACAACAGTTCCCTCCACGTATCCCAATACATAAAGTGTGACTACGTATAGTTATTTCACAATCCTTAATTCCATTATTTGTTTCAATATAAAGGAATTATGGATTGTAAAATTTCATTATTTAGGATCTGGTGCAAAGACAGATCCATCTCTTATACTGTATACCAGTAAAACATAAACCGAATGTCCATTGGGACTTTATCAAGGTACAGTATATCTGGATGACAAACATGTATAAAAGGTTGTTGTTTTATTAAATATCCATTAAAAATACTTTTATATATATATATATTCACAGAATAACTGATTTACGACTACTTCAGTCTATTTTAGCTTACATATATACACATGGGCAAAAAAAAAAAAACAGATTGGGGTTTTCTGTGTACAATGCTTGTTGCGTTTTTGTTTGGTTTTTTTTTGGTGGGGGGATTTATAATTCCGTTGGTGATGGGATCAGTTTAGAAAACTCTCCACAATTTTTAGTCACCACTTTCACTTTATATATTTAATTTGGCTTGATAGCTACAGTATTTCCATCCATGGTCATTCAAATACTTTGCACTTATAAAAGTGTCTTTGAACTATTATGGTTATTTAGTTTCATACCACCTTTTCAATATCGTTCTACATTTTAGTATCGATACACACTTCTTACACACTGGATATGCACTTTTCCCTATGTATATAGGTCACCACTTCAGAATACTTTATAATAATATTGTGCAACCTTACACTGTTCACACTGCTATGGTCTACTTTATGTGGATGCATGTATATGTTTTTTTATAATTTTTTTTGTTTGCCTCTTTATATGTGCCCTTTCAGTAGCATCCACTCCTGATGAAGTGAATTAATGTTCACAAAACGTATTGAGATTTATGGTGTTATTCATCTATCCATTTGTTTTGCAAGTTTATGGAATTCAATCTTGAGCATGTTGGAAATTTGTTAAAATATGTTATCTATGTAGTTATTGTCTTTGTTAGATTGACAGTATTAAATCAGCTCATCTGTGATATTTTGGTACATTTAATGTCCTTTAATTTTTTGCTGCTGGGGTCTCCACATCAGTTTAGCATGTGGTACCTGAAATAATTGTTATACATGTCTCCCCCTTTTCTTTCTGGATTGTTTGTAAACTAAACTAAACCTAAACTTGTAATGCTTGGTGTCCTAGCTTAAAGTGTTTGTACACCTATGTAGCACCCAGCTAGATAGCTTGGGGAGCTAGACTGCAAATTGTTAGACAGGGGCTGAGTAGCAGCCCAGGTGTAACAGTCAGTGGGGTCAAATTGTAGTCAGAGCTGAGCTTCTCTACAGATTAGCTCTCTGAGACTTCCCCCTGTCCTAGAACTTTGGAGAACGTTCTAGAAGAAGTGGGTGGATGTAAGGAGTGGCTGATCTGCACTTTTGAGGGATCCTGGCCAATCCCCAACAGGAGGCTTGGCATGGGGTCCGAACAGTCCTTAAAAGTTACATAGCCTGCTCAACAGCAGGAGAGTTCAGGGGGAAGATGGAGAAGTGAGGCTGGAGAGCAGGAGCCTAGGAGGGAGCCAAGATGGGTAGGGGCTCAGCTACAGACAGGGGAGCTTGGAAGGCAGAAAGCTCAGGACTTCACTGGCCCTCAGAGTGAGGACCACCTATGCAGCAGAGAAAGAGCAGCCCAGCTAGAAAGCCTGGTAGCAGCCAACAATTCACCAGCAGCATAAGGGAAGGACTGAGTGAGTAGACCTGCACCCGCTGGACAATAAGGGGAAGGAGCACTTCAGTGGAAAATTGAATTAGCCTACTAACCGTGACTGTCTTCTGTGACAGATACTGGATCCCCTGCCCAGGGATTCACTCAGACCAGCTGGATTAGGAGAATCTGGGGTCCGGGGTGGTACTAAGAGAGATGCTGGCTAGCTCTCCAGAAGATAATTTTTGCTGTAAAGACTTGTATATAGTTCCAGGAAAGTTTGTCCTTTGTTGTCATTACCCTTGGGCATCCCATACACCCCTTACCCCATCCAAGTTGAATTCCCCTAATAAAATCCCAAAAAACAAACTCAAGGACTGGTTACTGTCTCCTGGATGCAAGTCTGTTTGGAAAATGCGTGTTGCCTGGCTGTGCATGACTACAGGGGGACCCAAATCTCTAGCAACTCCTAAGGGGGTAGTGCTACACCTAAAAATAAAAAAAACCCTTGCACTGTATCTTTAATGTTTTTGTACTTGAGTTTTCATATTACTATTGTATTTGTGCCTGCTGTTCTTCTGTATTACCTGGTTGATCCTGCCTGTGCCTCTCCTCCTGATAGTAAACTGACCATGCTAAACATGGCAGTCAATCCATGCTAGCGTGGTCAGTTTATATCCTCTGTTATCCAGCACTTAGAGGTATGCTGTGTAATCCCACAGAATGCCTGTATCTTTCAGGGTCAGCGTAAACCACACCTCCCTCCAGCCTTGACTGACATCAGCTTGCCCTACAGCCACTCCCTCTCTCCTGTTTGGGGAGCTGCCTCCCAGACATGTCTGGCATGTCTGCCCCGCATTATACACGCCCACCAGCAGATCACGTGATCACTATTGATTCCTGAGTGATTCACAGACATGCTAGTAGGTGTACATAGAGCGGGAAAGACACACCTGACATCACAGAGAGGAGGACCAGCTGGATCCTCTCCATACACCCACCAATAGGTCCGTGAATCACTGCGGAATCAGCAGTGATCACCTGACCTGCACTTTAGGAGACAAAAAATGCACTAAAGGCAAGTTTTTTACTAAATCTTAACATAGATTAATTAAAGGGTTATATTTAGCCACTTAAATATGTTTGTATTGCCATTTACATTTACAACTGCTTTAATGACCAGATCTTGGGGAATCTCCATTTGCCTGGTACAGTCTACTTTAAAAATTAAATTACAAAGACAAGGAAACTCTCCATATAGTACCAGTGATTAATACATACACAATTAAAAATAATGACAAATACTGTACATGTACTGATAACAGATGACAGGCTATAAAAGCCTCAGGTCTTGCTTTCAGGTTTCCGCCATTTCAGCAGGAGATGACTTGCAAACATTTTGCACTATAAAGTAGCCCATACATGATTCTTTTTTTTTTGTTCAACCCACTGTTTGTAGCTGATTCCCCCATCCACACATTCAATGTAGATGCTGCAATATTTCCAGCTGTACTAGTGAGGAGCCTTCCCTGCCAGCAGAATGCAATGATCAGTGTTGCTGGCTATAGTTGGTTGCACTGCTTTTTCAGAAAAAACTTGATAGGCTGGTCGTGCACAAGACAATCGATAATTCATTGACTTGTGTACACCCAGCTAGCCCATACATGGATCAAAATATGGCTGGTCCATGCTGAACTCGTCGAATTTCGATCCATGTATGGCCAATTTAAGCCTCTGAATTTCAATGGTCATGATGGCATTTCATCCATCATAAAGCCCTAACCAAGGAAGGTTTGTTAATTGCTCTTTAACACTGCACTGATAAATAAATCAGCAGTCACTCAGTGTACTGTTACTTCCAATATTGGACTTCAGCAGCAGTTCTATGTCAGAAGCTTAATTTATTACTGAGCTGTGGTCAGCTACCACTAATTCTGTTTCTCTGTTATGTGGGGTACACACTATAAAAATTTTAAAAATTGTACAGATCACCTTAGTAGCAAAAGTCATGTTAGTATGGCAATCTTCCCTGCTGAGCTTTTGTATTCTGACAGGGAAATTGCCCCTTGCCAGAACACACTAATCAGCGTTTGCAGTCATTGAGTGCAAGCACTGATCGGATGCTGGCTTTCCATCATGCTATTCGAGAAAATCCAGTCATGAGACTGGATGTCAGAAAGGGAGCTGCACACAGTTCCGGGCGAACTGACCATTTTTGTTGCATAATAGTTGCGGTTTGTGCTTGGTAACTTGATATAAAGATTAGATATTCATTACAGAGGCAAAATTAGGAGATCAGTGAGGTACATTGCTTCTATGCATCTGCAAAAAAGGAACATGGGGGCGGGGGGGGGGGGGGGGTTAGGCAGAAGTAGGCTGCAAGATTTTTTTTTAGCATTGTTGTTATGGCTGTAAGTATTTTGTGTTCTTATATTTAAGGCTGGAAGGGGTTTTTTCTAGAATTGGTATCATAGTGTTTTTATTGTTTGTCTTGTATCTTACTTTCCTGTCTAGCTTTGTAGGTTGAAGGGTGGTTGTAGCCAAAGATGCTTCGTTTCCATGGGAACCATCAGTTATTTGCCATTTCTTCCATTAATCTCCACACAGTGCAGATATTGCAGTCCTTTGTTGCTTGTTTCCCTGCTTTATAGTAACATACCCCTGTAATAATCAGCAAACAGGAGCAATCAGTGATAGAGGTAATTGCTCTTTATTGAGTGTGTGACTTGAAGACTCTATTTTCCTTGATGTCTTTCTGCCATGATAACCACTTTGAAAGTTTAATGGGTGTTATAACTGATGCACACACAATTTGCATTGAATTTGCTGGTCATAATACATGATAATGCTGTATAAATTATACATATATGTTATACTGAAGCACTTATAAACAGAATGTTTGATCATTCTATTCTACACATGAGCTGAAGACAGTTAAAGGGTTACACAGTAAAAGGTTTCTGCAGCAATTGTTAAGTGATTGCATTGGGCGGCCTCATATAATCAATGCTACAATAGGTGTGTCCTTTATTTAGACTTGAAGAAATCAATTAAATGGCTGACTGGTGGTCTACTCAGCACAATTTCAGCCTTCCCAAGTCTGTAGTAAAAGTTTCTCCATCACAGGGGAGCATGAGAGCAGAGTGCTGAATGGTGATTTAGATTACATGTATAGGTTTCTTTGCCTACCTATGCTATAACTCCATTACTCCTTTACAGGCTAGGCAAGGATCAAAGTTATTATATGTAAGACATTTGCATGATTGTAATTATATTAGAAAAGTAGTCAGCAAATGGTGGATTACTGGAACTTTGATAAGATCTTAAAAACCCGAGCCATCTTTGGGAGCTCTTGATAGTAAGCATTTTCTAGACTGCCAAGATTGGTGGAAGCTGTCAAAGCATGTGATTTTATAGGGTTGGTTAGTTAATAGGGCAATAGAGATACTGTATTGAAAATAGTCAGAAGACTCTTCATAGGTCTATAGTTCAGGAAACATAAAAACCATCACTAATTTCTCGTGTTTGGTGATCTGTACAGTTGAAAAGCAGCCTTGTATAATAAGTTGACAACAAGCTGATCCTAGCAGTGCATTCCAAAATGGTTTGTTAAATTAATAATTGCATGTTGCAAGGGGCAGTGTTTGTATAAAGGGACTTTATCATTAGTGTAGTCATAGGGCAGCATAATATCCTAATATGCCCCGGCTCTTTGGCCATAATTGTTGACCCCAAGGCCCTCCACAATGTACCTTATAAAGGGTACCACAAGTGAGAATGAGCGCTATATGTGCCAGAGTCACTATAAGTTGACAACCTGGATTCTTCTTCTTTTGGAAAACTAATGATCTCATCCTTATAGCTCCAATATTTGAATAAATTAACCACCCACATTAACTAATTACAGTTGTACAGTGCTCCATTTTATAAATACAGTACTGCAAATTAGTTGATCTTCCACTTTCAATGTATATAGCAACACAGTTCAATGATGTTCTTTAGTAGTAGACTAAGGTGATTGTGTGAAATACTGTATATACTTGTTCAACCAATAGCATACCAATACACAAATTAAATTACCAGTATTCCAAAAATGTGTAAAGCAATATTAATTTTTACCAATTTACAGACTGCAAAGTATTGGGTCTCATTGAAGGGTAAATTCTGTTTACCTGATATCTGTTATCTGATAGCTGGCTTAACTTGGTAATGTATCAACAGTCATTCCTTTCTCTTAGGGTAAAGAATATCAATTCATACATATTAGATATGGTATGCAGCCCTCTTCTCCAGCCATAGCTAGCCAAATGGTAGAGCTTAACAGCAATGGCAGAGGTTGGCATGAATGCGATTTGTGGAACTCTGAAATGGTGCTTCCTAAAGTATGTCTAACCTTTTTTTTTAAGTTTGGATAGATTAGGACATGGTTATAAGTGTTAGCAATTTATTTTCTGCCATCTATGTTCCATTGGACAGGTTTCCCTTCATTTCCTGTCCAGTGGGCACTACAGGAAGTGAGAAAACTATCTCTCCATAGTGAAGCAAAGGTCCCTTTTGCTGGATGTATACAGAATATATTTTGCCCTCCATTGCTGTTCTGGTGACAAACTAACATTTTTGGAGTTCCTCTCACTTTCAGTTACACTGACAGTGGTCACCATGACAAATTGACATGTTGACATGGCCAGAAGTAAAAACCTGACAAGGCTCCTACCCCCTCAATATTCTACCAAAAAACGTTTGACTTTAAATATACTTTACAATTCTTTATTTGTCAAGGCAATACTGTGTACTAAAAGTTAGGGTTTGTAGACCCAGCACTTTGATATACATGGCTGTGTATTCATAAGTCTTCAATTTATTTTGATAAATCTATAAAATGAGAATAGTGTTGGACTGAATTATTATTGGCCTGAACAGATAAAGATCATAAAGCGTGATATTTAAACTTTGCACCTATGTGCCATTGAAGTTAGGGCATCATACTGCTAGATTCACTTACCAGTGCCATGTTGCAAGATCCAGATTCAGTGTCAGGTTATTCAAGTCATGATCCAATTTGTACCATGTTGCCTGAAATGCCATTGAATTATTTTGTCAAAGATAAGATGATGCCAGGTGCCATTTCCCCTCTTCTCAACTTCATTTGCCAAACTGGTGATATCCACTACCTCTGCTGCTAATTCATCCTGGTTTTGGAATAACGTTGGTGCCAAGGGTGCCAGGTATGTAAACATTAGTATTCATGTCACTGTAATTCCTGTAGCTCAGCTATGATAGCTGTTGTGCATTCTACATTTGGAGTCCCGTCCTTTCAATTCCTGAGATCACACTGTGCCTATTTTTTTTGCATGCTCTTATAAAATAATTGCATATGCTTTACGAGTAGAAACAGAGGTGTCAGATACTTAACATAAAATGTCTATTGAGCAAAACACCATTATTTGTATTAGTATGTTAGCTCATACCCTATATAATTCCTTGCCTCTTGGCTCCAGTACAGTTTGGAATATGTCCAGATCAATACAGCCCTTTATTCTCTGAAAGCATATAGAGCCACTTGATGAAATGAGAAGAGTTACTTACTTTTTCCCCTGTGGGTACAGAAGCAACAAAAACACTTAGCAAACGGCAAGACGTTCTGTGGCAGCACTTAGTATATTCACAGAAAATATTGCATCATTTTTAATTAACATGAAACAAATACAGAATATTTTTGTCATTTTTACCCCGAAAAGTATGTAAGAAAGACAAAAGATCTTTTTTTAAAAGAGTTTGGTGTTTTTTTGTCTCCTTGGGACTAGATATCTCTTTAATGCGTCTCCAGAAATCTATGACTTTATTGATGATATTAATGAGGACACAGGAGAGTAGTAAGGAAGACTCCATAAAACTGAACCTAATACACCTACTCATAACACCATTATCTATAAGAGGTGCTACATGAACATGGTGCTTTGTGCAAAACAACATTGTCAGGGAGTGGTAACCTTTTTGTGAAACACATGACAATTTTAAAGTGATTCTAAAAGTTTATTTTTTTTAAGAGAAAAAAAAAAAACATGTCTATACTTACCTGCTGTGTGCAGTGGTTTTGCACAGCTCAGTCAGGATCCTCCTCTTCTTGGGTGCCCCTCTCGCTGGCCCCTCCCTCCTGATGGGTATCCCCACAGCAAGCAACTTGCTATGGGGGCTTCCACTGCTCCATGTGTCCATTCACTCAGCCCCGTCCCCTCTCTCTTCTCATTGGCTCACTGGCTGTGATTGACAGCAGTGGGAGCTAATGAGAAGAGGGAGTCCCAGGATAGCTGAGACTCCAGTGCACATCGAGAGGGGGCTTAGGCGAGTATTAGTGGGGGGCTGGGATGATGCTTCACAGAAAAGGTTTTTCAACCTTCATGCATAGAATGCATGAATGTAAAAAACCTTCAGCCTTTAGAATCACTATAAGAAGCAGCTCTGTGGTGTTGAGTGGGACATACAACAGACATTTCTATGTAGCAGGGACAGGTAAGTATAAGACTTATCAGAATCTAACCTCACAGATTTAGCAAGCAGTAAATTATCCCTTCATTTTGGTGTAGAAAATAACTTTTATAAATGCTTACTAGAAGCATAACTATAAAAATGTACTCCATGTAATTTTAATTTTCACTTAGTTTAGAGGCTGTAGCGCATGCATTACATCTTAATACGGGAATTACTGCGATCTGGTCCAGCGAGTCTCCAAATTGCAGCTTTTGCCAATGATTTACTTTTATTCAAGTCAAGACAGTACATAATACTTAGATTCCTATGGAACAGTTTGAATTACTCAGCAAACCATATAAGTTCAAAATTAATTTTCAAAATTGGAAGCACTTACAGCTTGTACAGCCAGCACTGGGTGCACAATGCTCCTGATGCTCCTGCTTTCAAATTACCTAAGTAAGCAAGTAATGGCTGTTCCTTTGAGCAGGGAAGCCTGCTTGGGAGAGCCATAAGAAAGAACTGCATATCTTACAAATACCGCAGACTCTGTTCTTTTTAATAAAGCAGAGTACCTGGCAGAATGAATGTGTTACTGAGCATATATGAGATATTCTGTTTAATACATCATTATATCCCCATACTGAGGAATCAGGCAGTAGGCATAAGAAACGTACTGGATAACCCCTCCTGAGATGTTATCAACCAGTGATGATATTTAAGATGTTTTCTAAGGGTCCATTCACACCAAATGTGTAGGACTGTGTTCTGCAGCATTACCCACTGCAGTTCCAATGTATAGACTAGACAATTTTCATTATGTCCTGTTGTTTCAATTTACACAAATATGATGTGTTGGTGTGTGCTGAAAAAAGTAGGACAAGACACATTAACCACTTGCCCTCCAGAGGATTTACCCCCCTTCCTGACCAGGCCATTTTTTGCGATACGACGCTGCGCTACTGTAACTGACAATTGCGTGGTCATGCAATGCTGTACATAAATGAAATGTCCTTTTTTTTCACAAATAGAGCTTTTTATTGGTGGTATTTGATCACTTCTGCGTTTTTTATTTTTTGCGCTATAAACAAAAAAAAGACAATTTTGACAAAAAAAACAATGTTTTTGACTTTTTGCTATTAATCATTTCCAGCAAAAAATGTAAAAAATAAAATTTTGTCATAAATTCAGTCCAAAATGTATTTTGCTACATGTCTTTACTAAAAAAATCCCAATATATGTAAATTAATTGATTTACATGAAAGTTTTTTTTTCTTATATTTGTAATGGCAGCGATCAGAGACTTATAGTGGGACTGCAGGACTGCAGTGAGCATTCTGACACTGGGTGGGAACTGACTAACAGCCATTGACATCCCCAATGACACTATAACAGTGATCAGTGCTAATAAAAATCACTGATACTGTACTAATGGCACTGGGCATGAAGCGGTTAACATGTGGGGTGATCAAAGGGTTAACTGAGTGCTGTTTTACATTATGACAGCTTGCTCCCTCCAGAATTTGACATTTCACTCCTAGAACCCTGACGAGATCAACAATAGTTTTTTCCCCGGCCACTGATCCCCCAGGACTCCTCTTCTTCCTGCCTCACCCATCCTCCTCATGTATCTCCAATTCCTTCTGCCCCTCTCCATTTATGTTATCGCTGTTCAGACACCAAAATGTATGCAGTGATATAAACAGTGCTTAGTATAAATGATCAAACCCCAGCAGATTTCTCAGAAAACCTTTACTTTCCTTTCAGAATCAACATTTTCTATGGGACACTATACTACAAAATACTCTCACAAATGCAGGCCATTGATTGTAAACAAGATTTATTAACCGCTTGCCCTCCAGAGGATTTACCCCCCTTCCTGACCAGGCCATTTTTTGTGACACTGTACTAATGACACTGGGCAGGAAGGGGTTAACTTTTGGGTGATCAAAGGTTTAACTGTGTGCTGTGTGTGTTTTACTATGTGTGCTGTTTTCTCTGCTCTGCATACAAAACAGCATGTCTATGCTGACAGAGGAGAGACCTGTGTTGTTTACACACAGGTCTCTCCCCTGTCAGCTTTGCATGGCGATTGTCGGGTGACGGCGGGGAATCTCCGGCTGGGACCCAGTGATTGATATGCCTAGCCACCAATGGCCGCACAGATAGGGCGGCATGTACGCGCGCACTATCTACCCGGAAATGCATATCACGCATACTGTATGTATATAAATAAATGTAAACAAACATTTTAAAATGTATTAAAACATGGGCGGTGTCAGTAGGGCAGTAGAAAGTGTCAGTAGGGCAGTGGAGGGAGTCAGTAGGCCTGTGAACGGTATCAGCAGAGCAATGGACAGTGTCAGTGGGGCAGAGATTGATGTCAGAGCAGTGGATGGTGTCAGTACAGCAGTGGATGTGTTAGTAAGGCTGAGATTGGTGTCAGTAGGGCAGTATACGTGACAGTAGGGCAGAGACTGGTGTCAGTAGGGCAGAAATCAGTGTCAGTAGAGCAGTGGATGGTGTTAGTAGGGCAGTGAAAAGTGTCAGTAGGGCAGAGACCGATGTCATTATAGCAGTGGACAGTGTAAGTAGGGCAGTGGACAGTGTGAGTAGGGCAGGGGACAGTGTCAGTAGGGCAGAAATTGGTGTCATTAGAGCAGTGGATGGTGTCAGTAGGGCAGTTGACAGTGTCAGTAGGGTAGTGGACAGTGTAGTAGGGCAAGGATTGGTGTCAGTAGGACAGTGGACGGTGTCAGTAGAGCAATGGATGGTGTTAGCAGTTTTTAATTTATTTTATTTTTTGGGAAATATCAGGGGTCTAAACAGACCACTGATATCTCAATTTAGAGACAGAGAAGGTGACTGAGAATAGATTCCCCAGTCCCTTTCTCTGCAGCCTCAGCTGCATTGCAAAGTGAATGAATGGGAAGTGCTCTGTGCTTAGCAGCTTCCTGTTCATTCACAAACGGAAGCATAGTAAACACAGTTTACTATGCTTCAGTAATGAATGGACACAGTGAGTGATTGGTACCAATCACTAACTGTGTTAATTCATAAAGGGAAGGGCCAGTAATTGACCCCCCCCTTCTCAGGGTCCTGTCATCCTCTCCCCTCCCTAACAGCCCCACAGCTGTACCCCAATACCTTGGGAAGCCCCTCTTCGCTGGACAGACCACCCACTGCACAATGTCTGTTCAGGGGGGAGCAATCCAGCCAGAGGATCTCTAAGTATACCCAATAGCAGAGAAATTTGGAGTCCATGAACACAACCTGAATCCGATCACCAACTGATGATCTCATTTCCCAGACCACAGGGGGATGGGAGCACTTGGTAGGCGGAGCTTCACTTTTCTATCCCCTCCACATTGGAGAGTCCAGGGAAGTGGGCATGGTATGTGTGTGTCTGTTGAAGTTGGGGCACAGTGCAGCCTTTTCCTGTACACGGAGCTGGAGGATGTCTGTGTGATTACTGTATACAGATCACTGATCTGTATGCTGGAGAGCATAGGCATGGGCAGGGAGTGTGACTGGGCACATCCTAATGATTGGCACACCCCGTGCGCATGCCTATGATACAAATCATAATGTGTGCCCCCTGGTGTCAATGGGTCCTAAATGTATTACGTAAATGAAACCTTTAGGGCTCGTTCACACTTGACTGTATTTCTAACTCTTGCCAAACGTCCCTATAGCATTTGACAGGCATTTGGGAAGTGTTTTTAACGCTCCTCAAACGTTCCCAAAATGCCCTATGCGCAGTTTTGAGGTGGTTGCTAGGCGTTTGCCAAGCGTTTAAACCGTACCACAAACTCCTATAATGAAGTTAAATGGTATTAACACTCTGCAACTGCGTCGCAACCGCGTTGCAACCGCACTGCAAACTCCTGCCAGTAGTTTGTGGAATGGTACCATAGACTTGAATGGGAGGCTTCAACTCCTCCTGACTCGACACGAGGCGTCAGTTTTGCTGCGATGCAACGCAACGCTAATGTTTCTGTGTGAACAGCACTGTGTACTGCCATGTACAGGATTTTCATAGGCGTTTGAGAAGTGTTAAAAACGTCTGATGCCTGCTGACAAAGCTAGTGTGAATGTAGCCTTACTTTCTTTAACTATTGCTATAACATATATAATTACTACTAATTTGTAATTTAAAATGGACTTTCACCCATTAAAATAGCTTTTTGCTCTTGGTTCCTGCCTTCTCCACTATTAGATTAGTTTTTAATCATTTTTGAAATATTTATTACCTTCTTAGTGCTGCTGCCCAGCATTTTCTGCTTTCTCTGCTATGCAAGAATGATATGGGGTCCCCACTGTGTCCTGGGATGATATCCACATCACACATTCCAGTAGGCAGTTTTACTGATAGGCACATGTTTGCAGCAGGATTGTGCATATGCGAAGATATGTTACAGGTCTTTGGCACCTTGGCACATCTGCTCCCATGCTGGATATTTGAAGATGTCAGCACGAAAGTGGGATGGAGGGATGAGAATATTAGGAAAGTAAAGCTCCTCTTTAATATCATTACATGTATGATTTTCTGCCATACAATAAAAATACTCTACTTTTTATCCTTCCCTTTCTCTTCGGGTGGTGCCATTCAGAGCAGTGGTACTGGGGCTTACTATGTGTGTTGGGTTGAAGGACACTGGCTTCCATTTAATCCGGAACACTGGCAGCAGTAAATGGTGCCAAAAGTAATTACTGTGGGGAACAGCTGAGTATCAAGGGTGAGTATTGCAGTTTTGCGGTTTAAACCATTTAAACCAAAAGAACAACAAAGACAATAAAAGCAAGCATCCACTATATAGCAGTTAAAGTGACTTTAAAAGTTAATACAGCTGTGAATTAACTAGAAGTACTGTAAGTGTCCTCACTGTTGTGCAGCATGGTGTAGCGGGGCCACTAACTGAGGACACAGATTGTCCTACTACTACTTTAGCTTTATTCTTACATATATTCTTATCTGACAGTGTTGGTTTAAAATGGTTATATTAGATGTGGAGACCCATGTTAGCGTTTTTAAAATGACTAAAGGCAAGCATACAACAATATGTATTAGGTTGTCACTATGTATTTGAGTAGCACAATTAATGTAACAATGAAACTTTATTTCATAAATAAAGCATATACAGTCATGGCTAAATATATTGGCACCCCTGCATTTCTATCAGATAATATACCACTTCACCAAGAAAATTGTTGCAATTACCGTATTTTCTGGCGTATAAGACGACTTTTTACCCCTTGAAAATCTTCTCAAAAGTCGGGGGTCGTCTTATACGCCAGTATACGGCATGCTGACACTTTTTAGGGGGGTGGCTCTGTGCCGCCACCGCCCCCCCCTTCCAACAGAAGGGACACTAAGTACAGGGGTGGGCAGGGGCTGCTGTTTCTTACTTGGCTCCGGTCCCACGACGATCCAGTCCAGGAAGCCCAGCTGCTTCTTCATTTAGTTCGGCCACAGGATGTTCGCACGACTGCTCGGCTCCGCCTCCTCACCGGTGATTTGCCGCCAGAACTGTAGCTCAGGAAAGGCACACAGGCGGCCAATCACCGGCGAGGAAGCGGAGCCGAGCGGCCCTGTGAAAATCGAGTGAAGGAGCGGCCGGTAAGTGTGCCGTGCAGAGGTGCTGCTGCAACCACATATGCTGGCTGCAGCAGCACCATACTGGAACAGGGGTCAGCAAGTGTCATTGGTGTCAGTGGGAGGAATAGTGCCCCATCATTGGTGTCACTGATACCAATGATGGGGCATTATTCCTCCCACTGACACCAACGATGGGGCATTTCCCCCCCCCCCCACTGACACCAACGATGGGGCACTATTCCACCCCCCACTGACACCAATGATGGAACACTATTCCTTCCTCCCACTGACACCAATGTTGGGACACTATTCTTCCCACTGACACCAATGTTGGGACACTATTCCTCCCACTGACACCAATGACGGGGCACGATTCCTCCCACTGACACCAAAGATGGGGCACTATTCCCCCCACTGATACTAATGATGGGGCACTATTCCTCCCACTGACACCAATGATGGGGCACTATTCCTCCCACTAATACCAATGATGGGGCACTATTCCTCCCACTAATACCAATGATGGGACACTATTCCTCCCACTGACACCAATAATGGGGCACTATTCCTCCCACTAATACCAATGATGGGGCACTATTCCTTCCACTGATACCAATGATGGGGTACAGCTCCTCCCACTAATACCAATGATGGGACACTATTCCCCCCACTGACACCAATGATGGGGTGCTATTCCTCCCACTAATACCAATGATGGAGCACTATTCCTCCCACTAATACCAATGATGGGGCACTATTCCTCCCACTAATACCAATGATGGGACACTATTCCTCCCACTGACACCAATGATGGGGCACTATTCCTCCCACTAATACCAATGATGGGGCACTATTCCTCCCACTAATACCAATGATGGGGCACTATTCCTCCCACTAATACCAATGATGGGACACTATTCCTCCCACTGACACCAATGATGGGGCACTATTCCTCCCACTAATACCAATGATGGGGCACTATTCCTCCCACTGATACCAATGATGGGGTACAGCTCCTCCCACTAATACCAATGATGGGACACTATTCATCCCACTGACACCAATGATGGGGCACTATTTCTCCCACTAATACCAATGATGGAGCACTATTCCTCCCACTAATACCAATGATGGGGCACTATTCCTCCCACTAATACCAATGATGGGACACTATTCCTCCCACTGACACCAATGATAGGGCACTATTCCTCCCACTAATACCAATGATGGGGCACTATTCCTCTCACTAATACCAATGATGGGACACTATTCCTCCCACTGACACCAATGATGGGGCACGATTCTTCCCACTGGTGTGCATTGGAAGAGGGGTAGTCTTATACGGCGAGTATAGCCCAAACACTATATTTTAACAGGAAAAGTTATACGCCCAGTCGTCTTATACGCCGTAAAATACGGTACAAATGTTTAGGCATTTTCATGTTTATTTCTTTTGTTTGTATTGGTATGACACAAAAAAAGTGGAGAAATAAAATGCCAAATCTGATACATTCCACACAAAAGCCCCAAAATGAACTGCACACAATTATTGGCACCCTCAAGTTCTTTTTCCCATCTGCTGTTTTGAGATTTCTCCACAGGTGTTCTATGGGATTTAGATCTGGACTCATTTCTGGCCAGCTCAGTACTTTGTTTTAAACCATTTCTGGGTGCTTTTTGACATGTGCTTTTGGTCAAGACCCATGCCATGACCTCTGACGGAGTCCCAGCTTTCTTAAACTGGGCCCTGAATTGCACCTCAGAATTCTGTGGTAGTCTTCTGATTTCATAATGCCATGCACAGGTTCAAGACATCTTGCCTGAAGCAGCAAAGCAACCCCAAAACACCAGTGAACTTCCATCATGTTTGACTGTATGGACTGTATTCTCTTCTTCCCGACCACCCTATAGCAGAAATACTGCTACAGGCTGGTACGGGTGCGCAAAATTACGTATATATACGTGTTTTTGCATTCCCTGGTAGGGGCGTGTGCGAGGCACATGCGCGCCCTACCCGCGCAGTCATTCACGGCTGTCAATCACCGGGTCCTGGCCGGTGATTACTTGTCGGCGCCCAGTGATTGCTGAGGATCTCCAATGGGAAGGAAAACTGTTTGTAAACAAAACAGTTCTCCTCCCTATCAGCTCGTGCACACTGTGCACAGCCATCCAAAGCAGTGTGCTTACAGTGAATCACACGGACACAGCCCAATAGTAAAACACACCCAGCACATAGTTAACCCTTTGATCGTCCCTTATGTTATCCCCTTTCTGCCCAGTGCCATTAGTACAGTGTCAGTGGGCACTGATCACCTTATTAGTGTCACTGGGGATGTCAGTGACACCAAGTCAGTTCCCCCCAGTGTCAGAATTCCCACCGCAGTCCCGCTATAAGTCTCTGATCGCCGCCATTACTAGTAAAAATTAAAAATAAATCTCAGTATATATACCGCCATTTGTAAACGCTATAACTATCACGTAAACCAATTAATTCACAGGTATTGGGGTTTTTTTTTTAGCACAGACGAGTAGCAGAATACATTTTGGACTAAATTTGTGCCGAAATTTAATTTTTTTCCATTTTTTTACTGGACATGTTTAATAAGAAAAAGAAAAAATATTGTTTTTTTCTCACAATTGTCAGTCTTTTTATTTTATAGCGCAAAAAATAAAAAACGCACAGGCGATCAAATACCACCAAAAGAATGCTCAATTAGTGTGAAAAAAGGACGTAAATTTAATTTGGGTGCAGCATTGCATGACCGCGCAATTGTCAGTTGAAGTAACACAGCGCCGTAATGCAAAAAATTTCCTGGTCAGGAAGGGGGGTAAATCCTCAGGAGGGCAATTGGTTAAATACCTCATTTCTTTTTCTGAAAACAGTAGAATAATGGGCTTTACCAAAAAGCTATAATTGTGTTTTGTCTGTCCACAGCACATTCTCCTAAAGGATTTTGGCTTCCTCTGGTGAGTTTTGGCAAACTCAAATCTGGCTTTGTTATGTTTCTGTATCAGCAGTGGGGTCCTCCTGGATCTCCCACCATAGCATCCCTTTTCATTCAGATGGTGGCATATTGTATAGTGGGAGCTTGAATTTGTCTGGAAGTTGATCAAATTTCTTTAGCAACCATTCGAACAATCCTTCATTGTAATTTTTGATCAAGTTTTTCTCTTTCATCCACATCCAGTGAGATTAGCTACAGTGCCATGGGCTGTAAACCTCTTGACAATGTTGCACACAATGGGCACAGGGACATGAAGATCTGTTAATTCATACAAGTGAGTTTACCTACAAATTAGAGGAGCATCACAAACTTGGAATGCAATTTTAAGAAGGTGCTAATCATTTTACCCAGTCCATTTTTGATATTTTGTGTGGAATGTGTCAGATTTGGCTTTTTGTTTCTCCTCTTTTTTGTGTCATACCAATACAAACAAAAGAAATAAACACGAGAATACCTAAACATTTGTAACTGCAACAATTTTCTGGGCGAAGTGGTGCATTATCTGACAGAAATGCAGGGGTGCCAATATTTTTGGCCATGACTGTAGATACTTTTGTTACTCAACATAATAATGTTATTTGGTATATGATCTACCGATTCTTCAAAAGTGTTTTAATCTGTTAAAACTTTAAAATATATTTTAATGAGGTCAACTTTAAAGATGATTAGCAGCTTTACAATTCTGCACTAATAAATTACTGACAAATCAAATATGCCACAATATCATATTTAATTTTTAAAAGCTGTATATTCTCTCATTAAAATGCAGGCCTTGAACTCCAGTCCACTGAGTATGCCTAGGCTGAGATGATGTCATCAGTCTGCTGTAGGCAGGAAGAAACCTTTCTCAGTCTCCTCTCCCCGGTGAGCACACTTGTAACTATTATTATTATTATACAGGATTTATATAGCGCCAACAGTTTGCTCAGCGCTTTACAATATAACAGGAGACAATACAGAGACAATACAGTTAAATACAAGAGGGAAAGGAGGGCCCTGCTCCTTGGAGCTTACAATGTAGGAGGGAGGGGCTAGTGGTACAAAAGGTAGTAACTGTGGGGGATGGATTGGTTGGAAGAGTAGAAGATTCCATTATTAGCTGAGGGCAGGATAGGCTTCCCTGAAGAGATAGGTTTTCAGAGATCGCCTAAAAGTGAGAAGAGTAGGCGATAGTCTGATAAATTGGGGTAGAGAGTTCCAGAGGATGGGGGAAGCTCTGGAAAAGTCCTGGAGACGAGCATGAGAGGAGGAGACAAGGGAGCTAGAGAGCAGGAGGTCTTGCGAGGAGCGGAGAGTACAGTTTGGGTGATATTTAGAGACAAGATCGTTGATTTAATGTGGGGCAGAGTTATAAATGGCTTTATACGTTATTTTTAATGTTTTGAATTTTATCCGTTGGGCAATGGGCAGCCAGTGGAGGGATTGGCAGAGAGGGGTGGCAGATACAGAACGGTTAGTAAGGTGGATAAGTCGGATAGCAGCATTCATGATAGACTGAAGAGGGGATAGTCTGCGATGAGGTAGGCCAATGAGGAGGGAGTTACAATAGTCAAGCTAAGAGATAACAAGGGAGTGAATAAGTTGCTTAGTGGTTTCCGAGGTTAGGTCATGTCCTATTATTTCAGTTCACACAAGTCAGACAGGGTTCATTTTACCGGCATACTTTATTTGAAACATAATGCATGCCCACTGGTGTGAACGAGCCCTTACTAATATCATTTATGAAGAAAACTATGATTTTCTGAAAAAGTGTTAGAAAAAATTGGCAACAAAGGTGCGACCGCTAGCCTAACTTTGCATGTTTTTAGATTTCTCCGACAAAGTAATACAAGGAAAAGAATCTCAGATTGAACCAAATGATTAGAGCGTCTTTAAGCCTTTTAACCTGGTGGGACCCTTGAAATCATTTGTAGCAAATCACATATTGAGAGGCTGAAGTTGGGGTTGATTGGCATCAGGCATTTGTGAAGTCAAGAACTGAGCAGGCACTGGGATTTACATTCCTGAGGTGCCATTCTAGTCCAAGAAACTGCTACGTACTTATTTTAGTAAAACTTTACTGTTCAAAAAGTATCAACATTGTGCTGAACACAGGATCTATCTTTCAGATGCACTAGTATAGGACTTCTACAATTATGTCATTTGCATGTTTGTATCTGTTTCTTACACCAATTGAAACAGTCTCACTTGCATGTGGCCATAACTCCTACCTAAAGTAGTAGACACTGATACAACACCTCCTGCACTCAGGGGCCCAGATCAGTAGGGGGCCGATGGATCAATAATACTAGAGTATATGGAAGTTCGATCAAGACCGATCAAAGGTTGTGCATCTCCAACACGAAGCTGGGGAAGCTCGATACAAACTGTAGTAGAGAAAAAAAACAGACCGCACCAACCAGAGCTCTGATGAAGAAGGGACCCCCCCTTCGAAACACATCAGCTTCACCTCGAGAGTCCCCTCTTCCGATGGGATTTGTCTTCTTATCCTATGATTCGTTTTTGGATTATATATGCCTGTTATATTGCTACTTTTGTGAGTATATCTCTTAAATCAATAAATCTACTAATTGTTTACCGAGGTAATGCTCAAGGTTGGTGTGCTCTGTTTTTGTTCTCTACTACATAATTCCTACCTACTCCAAGGCCCCTTTCACACGGGCGTTCAGTTGTTTTCATCAGTTCAGTCACGTTTTTTCCAAGAATAAATGGATCAGTTCACATCAGTTTTTCATCCGTTTAGATCCGTTTTTTGTCTGTTTACATCCGTTTTTGTCAATTTACATCCATTTTTTGATCCATTTACATCCGTTTTTGTCAGTTTACATCCATTTTTCATCTGTTTACATCAGTTTTTGTCCATTTACATCTGTTTTATGTCCGTTAACATCTGTTTTTGGCCATTTACGTTCGTTCCATTCTTCTGTTCAAAAAACGGATGTTAACGGATGCGGACATTAACAGATGTAAACAGATGATTATCCATAGAAACACATGGGTGTATGTTTCTCATCCGTAAACGCACAGATGAAAAACGGACATACGGAATGCCTGTGTGAAAGGGGCCTAAAAGTATTCATTCTTGCAGAGCAAAGGTTATCTCAGTTTGAAAGTCGGCAAATTATTTTAGGTTTCCACCTACACAACAAAATACAACTTGGTCCAGTAAAACAGAATATATAGAGTGCATCTGATCTGCAGAAGTTTATTGTTATCAGAATATATAAACTTTACAACTTTTCCTTTTTGCTGTGCCAAACTTTATAAAAATCCTAACCTTGAAATTGTTCATGCCATTCATAAAGCTGCCCAATCCCACCTTGAAAAGCTGAGTAAATATGTCCACACACTGATAAGATAAGGTGATCTATTGCAAACAGCAGGTCACAGGCCGATGGAATGCATAACAGGCAGAATCACTAAAATCTCACAACCCTGCAACAGAGATGACGGAGGGCTGCGGCACTATGGGACAATCTTCTGAGCCGTATTTCTCTTTAGCAGAGGTATTTAGTCAAAGCTGACATCTTTTTGTATTAGCTTACAAATGCTAACATTAAAAAAATTGTTATTGTGCTTATAAAAATAGGGCATATTTATCACAGGTATTTTGTTTCTGTGTATGTGTCATCAATGCTTGGTTTCTTGCCGTTTTCAAAAAAATTGATAAAAATACTTTTCATGTGTACCTTTTAGAAAACGTTCTGTTTTTAAACTTTGTTTTAAAGGTAAATGTTGAAGGAGATTTTGAAGATAGAGGTGCGTTTTGGATACAATATAGATTTCTAAAGAGGTAAGTTATTAATTGGAAAATGTTACAAAATAGTGCCAAGTATTATTAAAAATATAAAGACTCCGCTTCTTAAAGCAATAGAAGAGCTGTTTAGGGTTGCACAATTGTGGAAGTGTGGGATTTTAAACTACACCTAAAATGTATGTATAGCCAAAGCTTTTTTTTGGTTTTGAAAAAGCAGAGAAAGATTAGAAATCCAATTAGGTTTTTTTATTTCCACTGTATCTCTGCTGGAAAGATTCACACCTTCTGTTCTGGTAGTCTTTGTCTTTGAAGGAGAAAATGAGCAGAAATCCAAAACGTTAAAGTTGTCACCAGAACAATAAGTAAGGGGAAGATTTTCCGAGAGCAAAACCTGTTATGGTGGCAACTGTCTAGGAAAGAAATTCCCCTCACTTTGTTGTTTCTTCGGGACAAGAAATGAAAAGAAATCTCTGTAGCAGGACACAGACAGCAACAAAAAAACCTTACAGGGGGTTTAATTCTCCCAAACTCTAAACATGACAAAAAGGTTTTGGGTATATACAATGGATATAAAAAGTCTACACACCCCTGTTAAAATGTCAGGTTTCTGTGATGTAAAAAAATGAGACAAAGATAAATATTTCAGAACTTTTTCCACCTTTAATCTCCCTGGCGGTATTCCCGAGTGTAGCTCGGGGTAAAGTTTCAGTACCACAAGCAGTAACCCCGAGCTACACTCAGGCTTACCATGCAGCGCTGCATAGGGATTCCTCGGTCACTTACCTTGTCCTGCGCTCCCGCGATGTCCCTCCTGCAGTGTCCCCGGCAATGTAATCCGGCGGATGCCGGCATCTGTCTTCTGGGTTCCATCCTCTGCGAGCGTCGGGACGTACGGGGGACAGAACGGCGGGAAATTTGAAAATGACAAAAAGTGAAATTCACAAAAATCACTAAAATCACATAGTAAAACATTACTGTATCAAACCATTTCACATACATTTTGGCCCTAGTGCTTTGTCTTGTTCCCTGCCTTCATTTTTACTGTTCTTTCTAGCTGGAAACTGAGAAATGTCCATGGCGTCCAAAAAGAGTCCGTTTAGGTCAAAAGTGGTTTTAGATCAGCTAGAGAACAGCGATAGTAAATTAGAACTACTTGCAGAATTGAGTGATAATGATTCGTGGGGAAATTTGTCATAAGACACTGAAAACGATTTTGCGACTTTGCTCAGTGATGTGCGAACTTGGCGCTATATTTCAAATTTCAGTGTTTTTGGTTTGATTATATTATTGAATTAAATTTATTATTATATTATTATTTTTTATGATTATTTATTAAGTTATAATTTATGATTTCGTGTGTCAAGTTTTATCCTACCTGGGATGTTTACTAGACTCTTGTTCGGACAGATTTCAGTGAGTTATTCCTAAGAATTACAGGCCTACAATATAAAACACCAAACTTCCATGCAAAATAATGGTACCGCTTTTCAGCACCAAAAATCTGAAATAATCATACCGACAGGGAGGTTAATGGAACCTATAAACTGTACAACTCAGTTGAACAACAAACTGAAATCTTTTGGGCTCGTTCACACTTGACTTATTTCTAACTCTTGCCATACACCCCTATAGCGTTTGACAGACGTTAGACAGGCATTTGAGAAGCATTTTTAATGCTCCTCAAATGCTCCCCAAATGCCCTAGGTGCTTTTATGAGGCGTTTGATAGGCATTTGCCAAGCTTTAAAACCGCACCACAAACGCCTATAATGAAGTTAAAGGGTATTAACGCCCCGCAAACACCTGCCAGGCATTTGAGGAGCGGCACCATAGACTTGAATGGGAGGCTTCAACTTCTCCTGACGTGACTTGAGGCATCAGTTTTGCCGCGATGCAACACGATGCGATGCTAATGCTTCATTGTGAACAGCACTGTGTGCTGCCATGTGGAGAATTTTCAAAGGCATTTGAGAAGCGTTAAAAATGCTTCCCAAACACCTATCTGATGCCTGCTGACAAAGCTAATGTGAACATAGCCTTTAGGTGGAGGGAAGTAAAAATAAAAAACTAAAATAATATGGTTGCATAAGTGTGCACACCCTTAAACTAATACTTTGTTGAAGCACCTTTTGATTTTGATTTTATTAGTCTTTTTGGGTGTGAGTCTATCAGCATGGCACATCTTGACTTGGCAATAGTTGTCCACTCTTCCTTGCAAAAACACTCCTAATCTGTCAGATTCTGAGAGCATCTCCTGTGCACAGCCCTCTTCAGATCACCCCACAGATTTTCGATGGGATTCAGGTCTGGGCTCTGGCTGGGCCATTCCAAAACTTTAATCTTCTTCTGGTGAAGCCATTCCTTTGTTGATTTGGATGTATGATTTGGGTTGTTGTTGCTGAAAGATGAATTTCCTCTTCATGTTCAACTTTCTAGCAGAAGCCTGAAGGTTTTGTGCCAATATTGACTGGTATTTGGAACTGTTCATAAGTCCTTCTACCTCTACCTTGACTAAGGCCCCAGTTACAGCTGAAGAAAAACAGCCCCAAAGATGCTGCCACCACCATGCTTCACTGTGGGTATGGCATTTTTTTGGTGATGTGCAGTGTTGTTTTTGCACCAAACATACCTTTTGGAATTATGACCAAAAGGTTCAACCTTGGTTTAATCAGACCATAACACATTTTCCCACATGCTTTTGGGAGACTTCAGATGTGTTTTTGCAAAATTTAGTCAGGCTTGGATGTTTTTCTTCCTAAGAATATGGGAGATTGTTGTCACATGGACCACACAGCCAGTACTTGCCAGATGTTCCTGCAATTCCTTTAATGTTGCTGTAGGCCTCTTGGCAGCCTCCTGGACCAGTTATCTTCTTGTCTTTTCATCAATTTTGGAGGAACATCCAATTCTTGGTAATGTCACTGTTGCGCCATATTTTCTCCACTTGATGATGACTGTCTTCACTGTGTTCCATGGTATATCTAATGCCTTGGAAATTATTTTGTATCCTTCTCCTGGCTGATACCTTTTAACAATGAGATCCCTCTGATGCTTTTGCTGTAGGATGCAACTAAGAAAATGTCAGGAAAGATCTACTAGAACAGCTGAACTTTATTTGGGGTTAATCAGAGACACTTTAAATGATGACAGGTGTGTACTGACTCCTATTTAACATGATTTTGAATGTGATTGCTTAATTCTGAACACAGCTACATCTCCAGTTATGAGAGGGTGTGCACACTTATGCAACCACATTATTTTAGTTTTTTATGTTTACTTCCCCCCCTAAAATATTTCAGTTTGTTTTTCAATTGAGTTGTACAGTTTATAGGTCCCAGTAAAGGTGGAAAAAGTTATGAAATTATTTATCTTTGTCTTATTTTTTTACTCAAAGATACTTGACATTTTAACAGGGGTATGTGGACTTTTTATATCCACTATAAGGCAAACGTCTGCTTTGCCTATGTAAGATAAAGCAACAGCTTCTCCTTATCGCCCTTCTGCATAAGGGAATACTCATTTTTTTCTTATCTCACCATTCAACCACTAGCAGCTAGGAAAAGAAAGCCCCATGCAAGCTCTGAGTAGTTGTAATCAAAGTCTTCACAGGGCTAAGAACTGTATCCCTGCCCCCACACGGCAGCACTGTGCCACCGGGCATCAGAGTTGTCACATGGAGTGAGTCACCTGTTTATCGATACCAGGAAGTACCAGGTATTTTTTTTTACTTCTGTTGGATAAACAAGTAGAAGACAAGGACACATTAAATGATAAGTGCACTTATCCTTTTTATCTCCACTCCCCTACTATACTGTCCAAAGATCTTCAATTAATGAGCAGACACACAGCCTTTGGTTTCAAAAATCCATTGGTCCATTTTGGTGCATGTGTGTCACAGCCTCTACTCATTTAAATGAAAAGCCATCACCCACTCTACATTCTGCTTTCTATTGGGCTGAATGTAGAGTGAAAACAGAATGTGGATGTGTAAGTAAATATATAATATGCATGGCATGCTAGGGAATGGGGCTCTTGAGCAATGGCACTGGTGATACCTCAAAAATGTACAAATATATTACAGATCCTAATTTGGAAGAGTTTATAAAAAGCCAAAATTATTTTGTTTTAAAACTGTTCATCTAGCAATATGGGAAGCTTGTTAGAAAATGCTCATATTAAGAAAAAATTGGGTAGCAGTGACCATAATTTTGTTTATTCTAGCCGTAAAAACTAGCACATTCTGGAAAGACAAAACATATTTTTAGGAGATTTAATTTGCAAGTGATAATTTTCAAAAAAAAGAACAGAAAATAAATAGTTTATATTTGTAAAATATCCAAAAATAAACAAAAAAAAAGTGGCTTGCATCTAATGCTCAAAAAGCAACAAAGAACTAGTGCATTAAAAAATGGAAATAGATATTTTCATTGTTTAACAAAAAATGATTTAAATGCACCAAAAGAAAATTGGAGTAGCAAAAATACTTAAAATGTATCTTTGACATAAAAACTTTTATTTAATTTTTTGATAGAGTGTTTGAAGGTATTAGAATCTATGTTAGTTATTTGTTGCTAAACAGAAAACTGAAAATGCCTGAGTTACATAGTCAGTCTGGCTGAATAAAAGACAAAAGTCCATCCAGTTCAACTGTGACGGAGCGTAGGCAGGACAGAACACACAAAGAAGATGGTAAACACACAGAGCTTTATTAAAAAAATGACAGTCACTCAATTGGGGTCTGCAGATAGCGTGGCAGTACTCAGTCTAGGAAAATAGCAAGGAGAGGGCTCAAATCATTGTAATCCGTCCCCAAGGGGAAGCAAGGTTAGAGTTTCTAGCAAATTGTAATCCAAGTATGGAGCAGAGGGGGAACAGAGTTCAAGGACAGTCCAGGGGGAATAAACAGGGGGGCACACACTCACGGCTCCGGCAGGGATGGTCCCAGGTTCACAGCTACACTCGGGAATACCGCCCGGGAGGTTAATAGAAAGTTATGTGGAAGGGAAAAGTGTGGAAGAAAAAGGTGCACAAGCAGCAGGGATGACCGCAGCCTGGACAGGATTGTCAGGAAAAGGCCATTCAAAAGTGTTGGGGACTTTCACAAGGAGTGGACTGAGGCTGGAGTCAGTGAATCAAGAGCCACCACACACAGACGGATCCTGGACATGGGCTTCAAATGTCTTATTCCTCTTGTCAAGCCGCTCCTGAACAACAAACAACGTTAGAAGCGTCTTACCTGGGCTAAAGAAAAACAGACCTGGTCTGTTGCTCAGTGGTCTAAAGTCCTCTTTTCTGATGAGAGCAACTTTTGCATCTCATTTGGAAACCAAGAACCCAGAGTCTGGAGGAAGAATGGAGAGGCACACACTGCAAGATGCTTGAAGTCCAGTGTGAAGTTTCCACAGTCTGTGTTGATTTGGGGAGCCCTGTCATCTGCTGGTGTTGGTCCACTGTGCTTCATTAAGTCCAGGGTCAAGGCAGCTGTCTACCAGGAGATTTTGGAGCACTTCATTTTCCTTCCACAGATGAGCTTTATGGGGATGCTGACTTAATTTTCCAGCAGGACTTGGCACCTTCCCACACTGCCAAAAGCACCAAAACCTGGTTCAAAGACCGTGGGATTACTGTGCTTGATTGGCCAGCAAACTCGCCTGACCTGAACCCCATAGAGAATCTATGGGGCATTGCCAAGAGAAAGATGAGAAACATGAGACCGAACAATGCAGAAGAGCTGAAGGCCACTATTGAAGCATCCTGGTCTTCCATAACACCTCAGCAGTGCCACAGGCTGATAGCTTCCATGCCACACCGCATTGAGGCAGTAATTGCTGCAAAAGGGGCCCAAACCAAGTACTGAGTACATATGCATGCTTATACTTTTCAGAGGTTCGATATTGTTCTATGTACAATTCTTGTTTTATTGATTGCATGTAATATTCTAATTTTCTGAGATTTCTAAGAAACAGTATGCAATTAGATAAAAACATTCAGTGCTCAAGTGGAAAAAAAGGATACAACCTTGCCTGAGGGGAACTTTGCAATATGGCTTTTGCAGCTAAAAATTTTCTTTTGTAGCTGTGATTACAATGCAATAGGGTTTTTTTACTAAAGGTAAAAATACTGTGTACTGCAAGTGCACCATAAGTGCAGCTGCACGTTCATTTCAAGTGCACTGCAAATGCAGTTGCTTTATATGCGAGGGGAAGCTCTGAAATTATTATTATACAGGATTTATATAGCGCCAACAGTTTGTGCAGCGCTTTACAATATAAGGGAGAAAGTACAAATACAATACATTTCAGTACAGAAGGAATGTGAGGGCCCTGCTCCTGGACCTTACAATCTACAAGAAGGGGGGGATGATACAAAAGGTGATAGCTGCGGGGGATGACCTGGTGGAGGTGATTCAAGTACAGTTCTTAGGTGGAGGTGGGGTAGGCTTCCCTGAAGAAGTGAGTTTTCAAAGATCGCCTAAAGGCAGACAGGGTGGGGGCTGACCGGACATGCTGTGGTAGGGAGTTCCAGAGGATGGGAGAGGCTCTGGAGAAGTCCTGGAGGCGAGCATGGGAGGAGGTGATGAGGGAGCTGGAGAGGAAGATATCTTGGGAGGAGCGGAGTGGGCGATTTGGCCGATATCTGTGGATGAGGTCAGTGATGTAGCTAGGGGCAGTGTTGTGGATGGCTTTGTAAGCTGTGGTTAGTATTTTAAATGTTATATGTTGGGTTAGTGGAAGCCAGTGAAGGGATTGGCAGAGAGGGGCAGCAGTCACTGATCGGTTGGTAAGGTGTATGAGTCTAGCAGCAGCATTCATAATAGACTGAAGGAGGGATAGCCTGTGTAACGGTAGACCAGTGAGGAGGGAGTTGCAGTAATCGAGGCAGGATAAAACCAAGGCATGGATAAGTTGTTTTGTGGTGTCATTGGTCAGGAAGGGGCAGATTTTGGAAATGTTCCGGAGGTTGAGACAGCAGGATTTAGCCAGTGAGCGGATGTGGGGCCCAAAAGAGAGGTCAGAGTCTAGGATTACACCTAGCACCCTGGCATGAGGGGAAGAACCAATGGTTGTGCTGTTGATCTTAATGGTAAAGTCGTGAGTGGGGGATCAGGGAGGAGGAAATATTACAAGCTCAGTTTTTGAAAGATTGAGTTTGATGTAGTGAAGTGACATCCATGCTGATATGTCGCTTAGTAGATTTGTGATACGTGAGGAGATTGAGGGGGTGAGCTGGGGAGTGGAGAGATAGATCTGGGTGTCATCAGCATAGAGGTGGTATTGGAAGCCATGGGAGGTTATCAGTTGGCCCAGGGAAGAGGTAAAGAGAGAGAAAAGGAGTGGCCCAAGAACAGAACCTTGGGGTACCCCAACAGAAAGGGAAAGAGGAACGGAGGAGGAGTTGTATGTGACACTGAAAGTGCGCTGAGAAAGGTAAGAGGAGAACCTGGAGAGAACAGAGTCACGGAGGCCGATGGAGTGGAGTTTACCGAGGAGGAGCGAGTGGTCGACTGTGTCAAAGGCAGCAGAAAGGTCAAGGAGTATGAGTATGGAGTAATGGCCGTTGGTTTTAGCAGTTAGTAGGTCATTAGTGAGTTTTAGTAGGGCAGTGGAATGTTGTCGGCGGAAGCCAGACTGTCGGGGATCAAGAAGGTTGTTGTTGGTGAGGTAGCAGTTCATACGGTTGTGAACAAGGCGCTCGAGAAGCTTGGAGGCAAACGGGATCAGGGAGATGGGTCTTAAGATGTTCAAACAGGTGGGGTCCAGCGAGGGTTTTTTGCGAATGGGGTAAGCAGTGCATGTTTGAGTGGGAAGAGAAAGGTGACCATGGAGAGTGAGAGGTTGAAGATGTGAGTTAGAGAGTTTAGGATAGAGCAGGAAGGAGGCTGCAACAGTCGTGAGGGGACAAGATCCAGGAGACAGTTGGTGAAGTGGGCTTCGGAAAGGAGACTTCCTTGGTGGTAACAAGGTCGAAGGAGGAGAGTGTTGTGTTTGGTGTTGGGCCTGGTATGTTGGTTAGAGGAGGAAGCTTGACACTGGAGATCTCATCACGAATTGTGTCGATCTTGAAATGAGGCAAAGCTTTGCTGATTTCTTTCAGCCAATCATGTGCAAACAATAATGCTGTTTTTTATTTTTCTTGCATGTTCCCCTCAGATTTAGAGCAACTGCCCTTTCAGTGCACTTGCAGTGCATAGCCTAGTTACCTTTAGTAAATCAACCCCATAGTATCCATGGGTTTGTTACTTCCCAATAAACAAAATCCATGGCTTTCCTGCTTCCTCCAGATTGGAAATTTTTATAGAGTACTATAGAACAAACAGAAAGTACGCATGCATTGACATCTTTATGAAATCTTTATTAAAAATAGTCAAGTTTTATTCTTTGTAGATTCACTTTGCCACATAAAATAGCATCAAGAAAGAGACCAATCTCAATCTCACTACACAGAAAAAATACACAATACAGTCAATCGCATCATTCGGCGATCACAATGAAATACACCCGGCAAAAGAAAAATACAACAACCCTAATGCAATGACAGCCACTTGCTGCATGACAGCTGCCTGAGCTGTCAACCGCAATATATAGGAAGAGGCTGGGATAGTGGTGACATCATTGCCCAGATCTCACCACTGCCATATTTGTTCAATGCTATTGCCCAAATATGGCCCTGTGGCAATATTTAGGCAATGATATCACCAACTTGATGCTTAAGTGGCCAAGGATTCATGGACATGTACTCAAATCGGGCCATGTGATGTCACCCAACCCATTCATTTATATGGCTGGAAATCACTGATCATTTGAATGGAAGGTATGCAAGGGCAATGTAAATGTATTGGGGGGGGGGAGTCTGATAGTAATTTATATGGTAGGGATAGTTGAGAAAGGGCAATATCAAGCATTCAAAATAAAATATAATTTTGTGCTCTAAGGACTCTTCATTAGAAAGTAAAGTAATCATAATTAAAGCTGCACTGCACTATAATTAAAAATGATTAAACTATGTTTTCATGCACCATGGCAACTGCAGATCAAACAGAAGCTAAATTGGCAACTTCCTTTGTTGTAAAGGACAGAAGGGCTTAGGTCTACTTTAAGGGAGAGAAGGTAATGAAAGGTAAGCTGAATGGTGGTAAAGGTATGATATGTATTAAAATATATTTTGTTGTTCCGCAATGGCTATACTGTACATCTGCTTACTAGTCGCTTGCAGGGCCATACTCAGACAAATGCACATCATATTGCAGGGCCAAGCATATAGAGTGTTAAAAACAAACTCAGAACCCTCTACTGGAAAAAAAACTTGAAATGGAAATATTCTGTTCCATATCCATCAATCCTTTCGTTTGTAGATGGCAAGCATTCATGGAACACACATTTCAAACTCAGAAGTGTCTGCCCTTTTGTCTTCATTCCACTTTTCAGAAAGGCCTCATCAACCCAATGTTTACAATGCAATGCTAGACCCTGGCATCATTCCAACTTATGATGACAAAGACAGATCTTTGCTGTCCTAGTGCTTTTGCTTACATATATTAGGGTACCTGGAACTATAGTCTTAGCTTTTAGTTGCTATAGGTTATTATTGTTGTTTGTTCTTTCATGTCTTAAGTTGAACTGTTTTGGTCAAGTACATGTCCCCTTCCTTGGCCCCTTCCTCAGGCCGGTGATTATCTCTATGGGACTTTCCAGCCAAGTTTCCCTGCTGCTCTCTTGAGAAGCTGTACTATAGCATACATTGTACTTCTTATGTACAGTATATTATTCTGGCCTTAACATACAATACTATACTCTGCTGAATCTATTCTGCTAGACCTTTGTACTTACATTACTGATACACTGGTATTGTGGTTTGTTCTTTTGTGAAACCCAATAAAAAGTATTAAACAAACATATACAGTATATATACATACAGATATTGTAACTTGCATGTTTTGGGGAGCCTTGGTTTTATGCAGGCATTGAGATGGTTTTCAAGTGGTTTTGTTTGGAGGAAGTGTAAAGTGAAATGTGGTGTAAAAGTAAAACAGTGATTTGGATTTTGTATGGAAAACAGCAGATAGAAGGAACTGGAGATTCTTGTGTAAAAGAGAGTGATAAAGTATGGAAAAATGTGTGTGAGAGGTAGCATGGATGGCTGTGCATAGATGTCTGCTGATGCAAAATTTCAAAGAAAGAGATTTGTAGTGTTTGAAATATGTTTGGTGAAAATGATAAAAGGCTTGACCAGGGTTGATAGATGAACATTTGAGATGGTGATGTATGGGTTGTGTATATTTGGAAAGAGTGAAGTGAGAGTGTTATGGATATCTGTGAATTGTGTAAGGCATAGTTTGTGGGATGTATGAAATACGGTATTTTGATTTTCAGGAGGGACAGTTTGAGAATGAGAGAATGTGTGGTTGTTTTTTTTATGATTATATTGATAATTTGAAGCTGACACCAGAGAATTCAGGAAACATCTGGCATTTTAAATGTTGGAAAATATGCAAATAATAATTTATTTTGTGGACATTGTCCTATGATAATCATTAGAGATGAGCGAATTGAAGTAGGCGAAATGGAATTCGAGTCGAATATTGGAAAATTTTCGATTCGTGCCGAATCCGAAAAATAGCCTACTTCGGACGCGCGAATCAAAATTTTTCCTAAAATGGCGGCGGACATGTGCGGCGACGGAGCAAGGATGTCTGGGAAGGCGCGCAGATAAGGCGCGCTGACCCATAATGCATTCCTTAATGACATGTGATCGCATTAGCCAATCAGCAGCCAGGCAGCCAGCACTGTGTAATGGTCGAGCTATAAATAGCGGCCATTTTAGAATTCTTCATTTGCCTCCAGTCATTCAAGAGAGGCAGACCGCTCTGTATTAGGGACAGAGTTAGGGCCACAGAAACGTTACTTGGGGACAGAGAAACGTTACTTAGGGACAGAGAAGCATTACTCAGGGACACAGAATTGTTAATGAGGGCCACAGAATCGTTACTTAGGGCCCAAATAACGCTAGTTAGGGCCACAGAATTGTTACTCAGGGACAGACAGAATTGTTACTGAGTGCCAGAGAATTGTTACTTAGGGCCACAGAAACGTTAGTTAGGGCCACAGAATTGTTACTCAGGGACAGACACAGAATTGTTACTGAGGGCCACAGAACTGTTACTTAGGGCCACAGAAACGTTATTAGGGCCACAGAATTGTTACTCAGGGACAGACAGAATTGTTACTGAGTGCCAGAGAATTGTTACTTAGGGCCACAGAAACGTTAGTTAGGGCCACAGAATTGTTACTCAGGGACAGACACAGAATTGTTACTGAGGGCCACAGAACTGTTACTGAGGGCCACAGAAACGTTAGTTAGGGCCACAGAATTGTTACTCAGGGACAGACACAGAATTGTTACTGAGGGCCACAGAACTGTTACTTAGGGCCACAGAAACTTTAGTTAGGGCCACAGAATTGTTACTCAGGGACAGACACAGAATTGTTACTGAGGGCCACAGAATTGTTACTTAGGGCCACAGAATTGTTACTCAGGGACAGACAGAATTGTTACTGAGTGCCAGAGAATTGTTACTTAGGTCCACAGAAACGTTACTCAGGGACACAGAATTGTTACTGAGGGCCACAGAACTGTTACTTAGGGCCACAGAAACGTTAGTTAGGGCCACAGAATTGTTACTCAGGGACAGACACAGAATTGTTACTGAGGGCCACAGAATTGTTACTTAGGGCCACAGAAACGTTACTCAGGGACACAGAATTGTTACTGAGAGCCACAGAACCGTTACTTAGGGCCACAGAATTGTTACTCAGGGACAGACACAGAATTGTTACTGAGGGACACAGAATTGTTACTGAGGGCCACAACCGTTACTTAGGGCCACAGAATTGTTACTCAGGGACACAGAATTGTTACTGAGGGCCACAGAACCGTTACTTAGGGCCACAGAATTGTTACTCAGGGACACAGAATTGTTACTGAGGGCCACAGAACCGTTACTTAGGGCCACAGAATTGTTACTCAGGGACAGACACAGAATTGTTACTGAGGGACACAGAATTGTTACTGAGGGCCACAGAAACGTTAATCAGGGACACAGAATTGTTACTGAGGGCCACAGAACCGTTACTTAGGGCCACAGATTTGTTACTCAGGGACACAGAATTGTTACTGAGGGCCACAGAACCGTTACTTAGGGCCACAGAATTGTTACTCAGGGACAGACACAGAATTGTTACTGAGGGACACAGAATTGTTACTGAGGGCCACAGAAACGTTAATCAGGGACACAGAATTGTTACTGAGGGACACAGAATTGTTACTGAGGGCCACAGAACCGTTACTTAGGGCCACAGAATTGTTACTCAGGGACAGACACAGAATTGTTACTGAGGGACACAGAATTGTTACTGAGGGCCACAGAACCGTTACTTAGGGCCACAGAAACGTTAATCAGGGACACAGAATTGTTACTGAGGGCCACAGAACCGTTACTTAGGGCCACAGAATTGTTACTCAGGGACAGACACAGAATTGTTACTCAGGGACACAGAATTGTTACTGAGGGCCACAGAACCGTTACTTAGGGCCACAGAATTGTTACTCAGGGACAGACACAGAATTGTTACTCAGGGACACAGAATTGTTACTGAGGGCAACAGAACCGTTACTTAGGGACACAGAATTGTTACTCAGGGACACAGAACTGTTACTGAGGGACACAGAACCGTTACTTAGGGCCACAGAATTGTTACTCAGGGACAGACACAGAATTGTTACTCAGGGACACAGAATTGTTACTGAGGGCCACAGAACCGTTACTTAGGGCCACAGAAACGTTACTCAGGGACAGACACAGAATTCTTACTCAGGGACAGACACAGAATTCTTACTCAGGGACACAGAATTGTTACTGAGGGACACAGAATTGTTACTGAGGGACACAGAATTGTTACTCAGGGACACAGAATTGTTACTGAGGGACACAGAATTGTTACTGAGGGACACAGAATTGTTACTCAGGGACAGACACAGAATTGTTACTCAGGGACAGACACAGAATTGTTACTCAGGGACAGACAGAATTGTTACTGAGGGCCACAGAAATGTTACTTAGGGCCACAGAAACGTTACTCAGGGACACAGAATTGTTACTCAGGGACAGACACAGAATTGTTACTCAGGGACAGACACAGAATTGTTACTGAGGGACACAGAATTGTTACTGAGGGCCACAGAACCGTTACTTAGGGCCACAGAAACGTTACTCAGGGACAGACACAGAATTGTTACTGAGGGACAGACACAGAATTGTTACTGAGGGACACAGAATTGTTACTGAGGGACACAGAATTGTTACTCAGGGACACAGAATTGTTACTGAGGGCCACAGAACCGTTACTTAGGGCCACAGAATTGTTACTCAGGGACAGACACAGAATTGTTACTCAGGGACACAGAATTGTTACTGAGGGCCACAGAACCGTTACTTAGGGCCACAGAAACGTTACTCAGGGACAGACACAGAATTCTTACTCAGGGACAGACACAGAATTGTTACTCAGGGACACAGAATTGTTACTGAGGGACACAGAATTGTTACTGAGGGCCACAGAATTGTTACTCAGGGACACAGAATTGTTACTCAGGGACACAGAATTGTTACTGAGGGACACAGAATTGTTACTCAGGGACAGACACAGAATTGTTACTGAGGGCCACAGAACTGTTACTTAGGGCCACAGAACTGTTACTTAGGGCCACAGAAACGTTACTCAGGGACACAGAATTGTTACTCAGGGTCACAGAATCGTTTAATTAAAGAGTATGTCAGACAACATGCAGAGGAGTGGCAGAGGAGGCAATGTTTTAGGAGCGAGCAGACGTGGCAGCAGAGGAAGGGGTCGAGGCAGCACTATTCGCAGCCAGAGGCTAGTGCTCCCGGTGTCATCCAGTACAATGAGGAAGAGCTAACAGAGGGCGGTCAGGAACGGGGGGAGACATCCGCCTCTTCAGCAGCCAGGCGAAGAAGTAGTGGCGAGGAGAGTGGCACGGTAGCCGGTGTAGAGACAGGTCTGTCTCCTGACCCACACGCAGCCGAGGGGGCTAGTAGTGAGGCGGAGACCCTAATTGATGATGATGAGGCTGATCGCACTTGGCAGCCTCGTCGTCATCAGGCTATTGCTTCCGCATCATCAGGAGAAGAGGGTGGCAGCTTGGCAGCGAGCAAAACAGTCGGTGGGTTGTCTCCATCGCCACACTCTGCCATGTACCACTTTCAGGTCTCCTCACACACTGCTGGTGTGTTGAATTTTTTGACATAGGGTGCTGGCAGATTACGGGCCTCCCATAGCTGCTGCCAGGCCCCTAATCTGCCATGGGCCCCTATACCGCCTCCTCATGCTGCTGCCAGGTCCACAGTCTCTCATGCCATGTGCCACTTTCTGGTCCCCTCACACTGCTGGTGTGTTCAATTTTTTGACATAGGGTGCTGGCAGATTACGGGCCTCCCATAGCTGCTGCCAGGCCCCTAATCTGCCATGGGCCCCTATATACCGCCTCCTCATGCTGCTGCCAGGTCCAGAGTCTGTCATGGGTCCCTGTACGGCCTCCCATTGCTGCTGTCTCCATCGCCACACTCTGCCATGTGCCACTTTCAGGTCTCCTCACACACTGCTGGTGTGTTGAATTTTTTGACATAGGGTGCTGGCAGATTACGGGCCTCCCATAGCTGCTGCCAGGCCCCTAATCTGCCATGGGCCCCTATATACCGCCTCCTCATGCTGCTGCCAGGTCCAGAGTCTGTCATGGGTCCCTGTACGGCCTCCCATTGCTGCTGTCTCCATCGCCACACTCTGCCATGTGCCACTTTCAGGTCTCCTCACACACTGCTGGTGTGTTGAATTTTTTGACATAGGGTGCTGGCAGATTACGGGCCTCCCATAGCTGCTGCCAGGCCCCTAATCTGCCATGGGCCCCTATATACCGCCTCCTCATGCTGCTGCCAGGTCCAGAGTCTGTCATGGGTCCCTGTACGGCCTCCCATTGCTGCTGTCTCCATCGCCACACTCTGCCATGTGCCACTTTCAGGTCTCCTCACACACTGCTGGTGTGTTGAATTTTTTGACATAGGGTGCTGGCAGATTACGGGCCTCCTATAGCTGCTGCCAGGCCCCTAATCTGCCATAGGCCCCTATATACCGCCTCCTCATGCTGCTGCCAAGTCCAGAGTCTCTCATGGGTCCCTGTACGGCCTCCCATTGCTGCTGTCTCCATCGCCACACTCTGCCATGTGCCACTTTCAGGTCTCCTCACACACTGCTGTTGTGTTCAATTTTTTGACATAGGGTGCTGGCAGATTACGGGCCTCCTATAGCTGCTGCCAGGCCCCTAATCTGCCATAGGCCCCTATATACCGCCTCCTCATGCTGCTGCCAAGTCCAGAGTCTCTCATGGGTCCCTGTACGGCCTCCCATTGCTGCTGTCTCCATCGCCACACTCTGCCATGTGCCACTTTCAGGTCTCCTCACACACTGCTGGTGTGTTGAATTTTTTGACATAGGGTGCTGGCAGATTACGGGCCTCCCATAGCTGCTGCCAGGCCCCTAATCTGCCATGGGCCCCTATACCGCCTCCTCATGCTGCTGCCAGGTCCAGGCGAACGTAGTCACACAGGGGAGGAACTTCTCAGTGTAATGAACAGAGAAATCGACAGATGGCTGTCTCCGCGTAAACTGAAAATCGGAACCATGTTGACCGACAACGGAAAGAACATGGTGTCTGCTCTGCGTCAAGTAAGGTTGTGCCATGCGCCACGCATGGCTCACGTGTTCAATCTGGTTGTCAAGCGGTTCCTAAAATCCACCATCCCACTGCAAGACATCCTTAAAATGTCACGTAAACTTTGCATGCATTTCAGCCATTCCTACACCGCAAAGCACACCCTCCTTGAGCTGCAGCGGCAGAACGGAATTGCACAGCATCGCCTGATCTGCGACGTTGCAACAAGGTGGAATTCAACCCTACACATGTTAGACCGCCTTTACGAACAGCAAAAGGCCATCACAGATTTCCTGATGTTACAAGCGGATAAAGGTACTCCCCTGTGTAACTTCGATGTCAGCCATTGGCAGCTCATGCGTGACACCTGCCGCTTGCTCAGGCCCTTTGAGGAGGCCACGCTATTCGTGAGTCGGCAGGACTATGGGATGAACGACGTCATTCCTCTGTTGCACGTCCTGGAACAAATGCTGTTAACAATGGCTGGTCAGGGTGCGGTAGACGTGGCGCACAGATCTCAACGCCACATGACCCCTGTGGGGGCAGGACAGGAAGAAGAGGAGGAGGTAGAGGAGGACATTGGTGCTCAGGAATTATTGAGTGAAATGGGTGGTTTTTCCACTCAGCGGACAGGAGTGAAGGAGCAGGAGCATCTGGTAGAGGAGGAGGAGGAGGAGACAGAGGACCCAGACGCACCGTGGCAGTATGCTGTGGAGATGGAGGCAGGGAGTCCCTCGCATTCCTTGGCACAAATGGCCCATAGCATGCTCGGTTGCTTGCGTAGCGACAGCCGAATAATAACCATCAGACAGAGGGATGACTTTTGGCTGTCCACCTTGTTGGACCCTCGCTACAGTTCAAAAATGGTGGCCTTTTTCACACCTGCTGAGAGGGAGGCCAAAATAACGTACTGTAAAAACCACCTATGTAGTCAGTTGGTCTCTGCCTTTCTGCGCCAATGTCCATCCTCAGACACTGTGGGCCCTGTGCGCTCGCGTTCCGCTGCCATGGCAGCAGGGGAGGGGTGGGGTGGTAGGAGCAGTGGCAGCTCCACCAGCAGCGGCTGCCTCAGTCTGCAGTCGATGATGAGTAGCTTTCTTCACCAGCGCAGTGAGGAAACTACTAACCAGCCGCAGCAGCAGCAGCATCAGGTGGACCTGGAGCAGGAGCTCAAACAACAGGCTTGGGCCTACTTGGACAGCACCCTGCCAACCGAGGTAGACAATCCCCTTGACTACTGGGCAACGAAACTTGACCTTTGGCCCCAACTAGCTGAATTTGCCCTTGAAAGGCTGTCATGCCCGGCCAGTAGCGTGGCATCGGAGCGCGTGTTTAGTGCAGCAGGAGGTATTGTAACTCCGCGGAGGACACGACTGTCCACCCAAAGTGTGGAGAGACTCACGTTTGTGAAAATGAATCAGGCGTGGATTAGTCTGGATTTCAAACCACCAGTTCCTGACACAACTGACTAAATCCGCCATGAATCATGCCCCAAACATGTGCCACTTTCAGGTCTCCTCACACTGCTGGTGTGTTGAATTTTTTGACATAGGGTGCTGGCAGATTACGGGCCTCCTATAGCTGCTGCCAGGCCCCTAATCTGCCATAGGCCCCTATATACCGCCTCCTCATGCTGCTGCCAGGTCCAGAGTCTCTCATGGGTCCCTGTACGGCCTCCCATTGCTGCTGTCTCCATCGCCACACTCTGCCATGTGCCACTTTCAGGTCTCCTCACACACTGCTGGTGTGTTGAATTTTTTGACATAGGGTGCTGGCAGATTACGGGCCTCCCATAGCTGCTGCCAGGCCCCTAATCTGCCATGGGCCCCTATATACCGCCTCCTCATGCTGCTGCCAAGTCCAGAGTCTGTCATGGGTCCCTGTACGGCCTCCCATTGCTGCTGTCTCCATCGCCACACTTTGCCATGTGCCACTTTCAGGTCTCCTCACACACTGCTGGTGTGTTGAATTTTTTGACATAGGATGCTGGCAGATTACGGGCCTCCTATAGCTGCTGCCAGGCCCCTAATCTGCCATGGGCCCCTATACCGCCTCCTCATGCTGCTGCCAGGTCCACAGTCTCTCATGCCATGTGCCACTTTCAGGTCTCCTCACACTGCTGGTGTGTTGAATTTTTTGACATAGGGTGCTGGCAGATTACGGGCCTCCCATAGCTGCTGCCAGGCCCCTAATCTGCCATGGGCCCCTATACCGCCTCCTCATGCTGCTGCCAGGTCCACAGTCTCTCATGCCATGTGCCACTTTCAGGTCTCCTCACACTGCTGGTGTGTTGAATTTTTTGACATAGGGTGCTGGCAGATTACGGGCCTCCCATAGCTGCTGCCAGGCCCCTAATCTGCCATGGGCCCCTATATACCGCCTCCTCATGCTGCTGCCAGGTCCAGAGTCTCTCATGGGTCCCTGTACGGCCTCCCATTGCTGCTGTCTCCATCGCCACACTCTGCCATGTGCCACTTTCAGGTCTCCTCACACACTGCTGGTGTGTTGAATTTTTTGACATAGGTTGCTGGCAGATTACGGGCCTCCTATAGCAGCTGCCAGGCCCCTAATCTGCCATGGGCCCCTATACCGCCTCCTCATGCTGCTGCCAGGTCCACAGTCTCTCATGCCATGTGCCACTTTCAGGTCTCCTCACACACTGCTGGTGTGTTGAATTTTTTGACATAGGGTGCAGGCAGATTACGGGCCTCCCATAGCTGCTGCCAGGCCCCTAATCTGCCGTGGGCCCCTATATACCGCCTCCTCATGCTGCTGCCAGGTCCAGAGTCTCTCATGGGTCCCTGTACGGCCTCCCGTTGCTGCTGTCTCCATCGCCACGCTCTGCCATGTGCCACTTTCAGGTCTCCTCACACACTGCTGGTGTGTTGAATTTTTTGACATAGGGTGCTGGCAGATTATGGGCCTCCTATAGCTGCTGCCAGGCCCCTAATCTGCCATGGGCCCCTATACCGCCTCCTCATGCTGCTGCCAGGTCCACAGTCTCTCATGCCATGTGCCACTTTCAGGTCTCCTCACACTGCTGGTGTGTTGAATTTTTTGACATAGGGTGCTGGCAGATTACGGGCCTCCCATAGCTGCTGCCAGGCCCCTAATCTGCCATGGGCCCCTATATACCGCCTCCTCATGCTGCTGCCAGGTCCAGAGTCTCTCATGGGTCCCTGTACGGCCTCCCGTTGCTGCTGTCTCCATCGCCACGCTCTGCCATGTGCCACTTTCAGGTCTCCTCACACACTGCTGGTGTGTTGAATTTTTTGACATAGGGTGCTGGCAGATTACGGGCCTCCTATAGCTGCTGCCAGGCCCCTAATCTGCCATGGGCCCCTATACCGCATCCTCATGCTGCTGCCAGGTCCACAGTCTCTCATGCCATGTGCCACTTTCAGGTCTCCACACAATGCTAGTGTGTTGAATTTTTTGACATAGGGTGCTGGCAGATTACGGGCCTCCCATAGCTGCTGCCAGGCCCCTAATCTGCCATGGGCCCCTATATACCGCCTCCTCATGCTGCTGCTAGGTCCAGAGTCTGTCATGGGTCCCTGTACGGCCTCCCATTGCTGCTGTCTCCATCGCCACACTCTGCCATGTGCCACTTTCAGGTCTCCTCACACTGCTGGTGTGTTGAATTTTTTGACATAGGGTGCTGGCAGATTACGGGCCTCCTATAGCTGCTGCCAGGCCCCTAATCTGCCATGGGCCCCTATACCGCCTCCTCATGCTGCTGCCAGGTCCACAGTGTCTCATGCCATGTGCCACTTTCAGGTCTCCTCACACTGCTGGTGTGTTGAATTTTTTGACATAGGGTGCTGGCAGATTACGGGCCTCCCATAGCTGCTGCCAGGCCCCTAATCTGCCATGGGCCCCTATACCGCCTCCTCATGCTGCTGCCAGGTCCACAGTCTCTCATGCCATGTGCCACTTTCAGGTCTCCTCACACTGCTGGTGTGTTGAATTTTTTGACATAGGGTGCTGGCAGATTACGGGCCTCCCATAGCTGCTGCCAGGCCCCTAATCTGCCATGGGCCCCTATATACCGCCTCCTCATGCTTCTGCCAGGTCCAGAGTCTCTCATGGGTCCCTGTACGGCCTCCCATTGCTGCTGTCTCCATCGCCACACTCTGCCATGTGCCACTTTCAGGTCTCCTCACACTGCTGGTGTGTTGAATTTTTTGACATAGGGTGCTGGCAGATTACGGGCCTCCTATAGCTGCTGCCAGGCCCCTAATCTGCCATGGGCCCCTATACCGCCTCCTCATGCTGCTGCCAGGTCCACAGTCTCTCATGCCATGTGCCACTTTCAGGTCTCCTCACACTGCTGGTGTGTTGAATTTTTTGACATAGGGTGCTGGCAGATTACGGGCCTCCCATAGCTGCTGCCAGGCCCCTAATCTGCCATGGGCCCCTATATACCGCCTCCTCATGCTGCTGTCAGGTCCAGAGTCTGTCATGGGTCCCTGTACGGCCTCCCATTGCTGCTGTCTCCATCGCCACACTCTGCCATGTGCCACTTTCAGGTCTCCTCACACTGCTGGTGTGTTGAATTTTTTGACATAGGGTGCTGGAAGATTACGGGCCTCCTATAGCTGCTGCCAGGCCCCTAATCTGCCATGGGCCCCTATACCGCCTCCTCATGCTGCTGCTAGGTCCACAGTGTCTCATGCCATGTGCCACTTTCAGGTCTCCTCACACTGCTGGTGTGTTGAATTTTTTGACATAGGGTGCTGGCAGATTACGGGCCTCCCATAGCTGCTGCCAGGCCCCTAATCTGCCATGGGCCCCTATATACCGCCTCCTCATGCTGCTGCCAGGTCCAGAGTCTCTCATGGGTCCCTGTACGGCCTCCCATTGCTGCTGTCTCCATCGCCACACTCTGCCATGTGCCACTTTCAGGTCTCCTCACACTGCTGGTGTGTTGAATTTTTTGACATAGGGTGCTGGCAGATTACGGGCCTCCTATAGCTGCTGCCAGGCCCCTAATCTGCCATGGGCCCCTATACCGCCTCCTCATGCTGCTGCCAGGTCCACAGTGTCTCATGCCATGTGCCACTTTCAGGTCTCCTCACACTGCTGGTGTGTTGAATTTTTTGACATAGGGTGCTGGCAGATTACGGGCCTCCCATAGCTGCTGCCAGGCCCCTAATCTGCCATGGGCCCCTATATACCGCCTCCTCATGCTGCTGCCAGGTCCAGAGTCTCTCATGGGTCCCTGTACGGCCTCCCATTGCTGCTGTCTCCATCGCCACACTCTGCCATGTGCCACTTTCAGGTCTCCTCACACACTGCTGGTGTGTTGAATTTTTTGACATAGGGTGCTGGCAGATTACGGGCCTCCCATTGCTGCTGCCAGGCCCGTAATCTGCCATGGGCCCCCGTACCGACTCCTCATGCTGTGACGTTGCAACAAGGTGGAATTAAACCCTACATATGTTAGACCGCCTTTACGAACAGCAAAAGGCCATCACAGATTTCCTGATGTTAAAAGCGGATAAAGGTACTCCCTGTGTAACTTAGATGTCAGCCATTGGCAGCTCATGCGTGACACCTGCGCTTGCTCAGGCCCTTTGAGGAGGCCACGCTATTCGTGAGTCGGCAGGACTATGGGATGAACGACGTCATTCCTCTGTTGCACGTACTGGAACAAATGCTGTTAACAATGGCTGGTCAGGGTGCGGTAGACGTGGCGCACAGATCTCAACGCCACATGACCCCTGTGGGGGCAGGACAGGAAGAAGAGGAGGAGGTAGAGGAGGACATTGGTGCTCAGGAATTATTGAGTGAAATGGGTGGTTTTTCCACTCAGCGGACAGGAGTGGAGGAGCAGGAGCATCTGGTAGAGGAGGAGGAAGAGGAGACAGAGGACCCAGACGCACCGTGGCAGTATGCTGTGGAGATGGAGGCAGGGAGTCCCTCGCATTCCTTGGCACAAATGGCCCATAGCATGCTCACTTGCTTGCGTAGCGACAGCCGAATAATAACCATCAGACAGAGGGATGACTTTTGGCTGTCCACCTTGTTGGACCCTCGCTACCGTTCAAAAATGGTGGCCTTTTTCACACCTGCTGAGAGGGAGGCCAAAATAACGTACTATAAAAACCACCTATGTAGTCAGCTGGTCTCTGCCTGTCTGCGCCAACGTCCATCCTCAGACACTGTGGGCCCTGTGCGCTCGCGTTCCGCTGCCATGGCAGCAGGGGAGGGGTGGGGTGGTAGGAGCAGTGGCAGCTCCACCAGCAGCGGCTGCCTCAGTCGATGATGAGTAGCTTTCTTCACCAGCGCAGTGAGGAAACTACTAACCAGCCGCAGCAGCAGCAGCAGCAGCATCAGGTGGACCTGGAGCAGGACCTCAAACAACAGGCTTAGGCCTACTTGGACAGCACCCTGCCAACCGAGGTAGACAATCCCCTTGACTACTGGGCAACGAAACTTGACCTTTGGCCCCAACTAGCTGAATTTGCCCTTGAAAGGCTGTCATGCCCGGCCAGTAGCGTGGCATCGGAGCGCGTGTTTAGTGCGGCAGGAGGTATTGCAACTCCGCGGAGGACACGACTGTCCACCCAAAGTGTGGAGAGACTGACGTTTGTGAAAATGAATCAGGCGTGGATTAGTCTGGATTTAAAACCACCAGTTCCTGACACAACTGACTAAATCCGCCATGAATCATGCCCCAAACATGTGCCACTTTCAGGTCTCCTCACACTGCTGGTGTGTTCCATTTTTTGTCATAGGGTGCTGGCAGATTACGGGCCTCCCATAGCTGCTGCCAGGCCCCTAATCTGCCATGGGCCCCTATACCGCCTCCTCATGCTGCTGCCAAGTCCAGAGTCTCTCATGGGTCCCTGTACGGCCTCCCATTGCTGCTGTCTCCATCGCCACACTCTGCCATGTGCCACTTTCAGGTCTCCTCACACTGCTGGTGTGTTCCATTTTTTGTCATAGGGTGCTGGCAGATTACGGGCCTCCCATAGCTGCTGCCAGGCCCCTAATCTGCCATGGGCCCCTATACCGCCTCCTCATGCTGCTGCCAGGTCCAGAGTCTCTCATGGGTCCCTGTACGGCCTCCCATTGCTGCTGTCTCCATCGCCACACTCTGCCATGTGCCACTTTCAGGTCTCCTCACACTGCTGGTGTGTTCCATTTTTTGTCATAGGGTGCTGGCAGATTACGGGCCTCCCATAGCTGCTGCCAGGCCCCTAGTCTGCCATGGGCCCCCGTACCGACTCCTCATGCTGCTGCCAGGCCCGTAATCTGTCATGGGTCCCTGTTGTCGCTTGTTGGCATATTCCGCTCGTTCAGATGCTCCTTCTCCTGCTACTCCTCTTCACGGATTCCGTCAGCAGTCTTTCTTGGAATCCGTTTCCAAGAGACAACAGTTTGCGAGCACGCACCCGACGGTGCAGAAGCTGAACGTCCTCCTGTCCAAGTTGCTGCTGCCAGGCTCGTAATCTGTCATGCGCCCCTGTATCGCCTCCTCATGCTGCTGCCAGGTCCAGAGTGTGTCATGGGCCCCCGTACCGACTCCTCATGCTGCTGCCAGGCCCGTAATCTGTCATGGGCCCCTGTACCGCCTCCCCATGCTGCTGCCAGGTCCAGAGTGTGTCATGGGTCCCTGTACGGCCTCCCATTGCTGCTGCCAGGCCCGTAATCTGCCATGGGCCCCTGTACCAACTCCTCATGCTGCTGCCAGGCCCGTAATCTGTCATGGGCCCCTGTACCGCCTCCTCATGCTGCTGCCAGGTCCAGAGTGTGTCATGGGTCCCTGTACGGCCTCCCATTGCTGCTGTCTCTATCGCCACACTCTGCCATGTGCCACTTTCAGGTCTCCTCACACTGCTGGTGGTTTCCATTTTTGTCATAGGGTGCTGTATGGCCTCCCATTGCTGCTGCCTCCACCGCCACACTGTGGCTCCACACTCTGGTTTTGGCCCCGTGACTGCCCAAATGAGTGAAGTGTGCGGTGATTCTAAGATCGACGGCACTCATCTGCATGTCATACTGACTGACAGTATTATTTCTCTTCCCCAGCAGACTCCAAGGGCATTTAAATTAAAGGTACAGTGTTCTGCACTAATATTAAGTCTCTCTGAAGCCTAGAAACACCCTTTTTTAAGTTAAATTCACAGCGAATATATTCGACTCGAATCGAAATTTTTCCACGAATTCGCCGAATCAGTCGAATCGAATTTTTGAATACTTCGCTCATCTCTAATAATCATGTTTTTAACTTTTCTGATTATTTTTTTACTTTGAGGATACATGTTCAATAACAAGGATTTTTTGTTTTGTTATGTATATTGTATTTCGTGAGTGGACAGTGATGGAAAGCATATCAGTTTTATGTGTAGATGTGAAGAGAAAGAAATAAAGGGAAACGTATAGGATTGATTGTCTTGAAATGTCCTTCTTTTGGGACAAATGTTAAATGAAAGATATGCTATATTTGTGTGCATATTGTGTGGTTATAATTTTTTTCTTTTTTTCTTTTGCAGCAGGGTTCAGTGAACGGATTGCAGTATAGAGAAAGTACAGTGTGTTTTATGTTTGAAGGTGAATGGAGAGAAATAAAGGGAAATTGGATATTCCCAATTCAAAAGTCCCTGGTGTTATTACCTATAAATGTTAAAGTGGTTCTAAAGGCAGAAGGTTTTTTACCTTAATACATTCTATGCATTGCAAATAATAAAGGCTTGTGTGCTGCTACACCCTAAATAATAAAGGAAGGTGGAGATTGATGCACTCACTGGTCAAGTGTACTCTCACTTAAATTAAATAATTAAACACAAAACGTAATGTGCTAACTCTTAATTATGTGAAAACTAAACTTTAAAAACATGAAATAATAATCCACATTCAAATGCGCAAACCAGCGCGAGCGATGTGAGGGACCAGTTTGATTGATGGCTATGTTCATGCTTGCTGTTTTATTATCTTTATGAGTTTATTTTTACTTGAATAAAGTAAATTATGTTTTATGGGGTTGCACTATGATCTGTTCTTTTCCCTTCTGATCATATACCACATAATCCCATTGGAAATCCTGGAGTCCGTTCCCTTAAAGGGCCAGAGTCAAGGAAATGGCCAATAAAGGCTGGCAATGGACCAGCAGAAGTCATCCAGTATCCAGAAGTGTTTATGACCTACCTAATAGGTTAAGGGAAAAGGTGAATGTATGGTGCAGCTATTCGGTGATGGGAAACACTATGAATTAGCTTGCACAGTGGAGAAATGCGACCATTTGATTACTGCATCTTGGAGCATATTTTCTTTTTTTTAATGTGAGTGTATATCTGCAACTCCCCCCTAAGCCCCACTTATACTTACCTGAATCCCATCTCGATCCAGCGATGTGCATGAGAGCCACAGCTGTCTCCGGTCTCTCTCCTCATTTGCTTACACAGCAGGAGGAGACATTGGCACCTGCAGCTGTCAATCACGGCCAGTGAGCCAATGAGGTAAATGGACAATGTCTATTCACAGGAGTGTGGCTTGGGAGCAAGCCTGCTTGAATGTCTCCATAGCAAGAGGCTAGCTATTGGGGGTACTAGGCTGGAGAAGAGGAACCAGGATCACTGACAGGAGACCCAAAAAAAGAGGATCAGGGCTGCTGTGTGCAAAACCATTGCAGGTAAGTATAACATGTTTATTATTTTAAAAAAAATCACTTTAATATCTAGAATCACTTTAATATCTAGTTATATTTTGCGCATTTAGGAATGCATCCAACTCTTTTTTTAAAAACAATCTACTGAGATGGCCAGAAGTAGTCCTTGAGAAAGTCTATTCCACATTTTCACAGCTCTTATTGTGAAGCATTTCCGTATATGGAGGTTATGCCTCTTTTCCTCCCGATGTTAAAAGGGCATCCTTTGTCTTTTGTAAATGACCTAAAAGTGAATAACTCTACACCAAGTTCACAATATATAATGTATGTATACATACATGGTTGTCTTATCCCCCTTAATCTCTTCTTCTCAAGAGAGAACACATGCAGTTCAGCTAATCTTTCCTTATAGCTGAGGTCCTCTGTGCCTCTTGTGAGTTTGGTTACCCTTCTCTGCAATTTCTCCAGTTCCCCAATATCCTTTTAATGAACTAGTGCCCAAAACTGAACTGCACATTTCAGATGAGGTCCTACTAATGCTTTATACAAGAACAAAATTATGTCTCGCTCTGGAACCTATACTTCTTTTAATTCAAGGAAGTATTTTGCGTGCTTTAGAAACTATAGTTTGGATGATATTATTAAGTCTATGATCCACCAGAATACCCAGATTCCTCTACAGCATTGACTCTGCCAGCTGTTCTCCTCGCAGAGTATATAATGCTTACATGTGTTTAGCCCCTAAGTGCATTTATCAATATTAAAGCTCATTTGCCATATCATTGTCCAATTAAACATTAGACCTCCTGTAGGGAAGTTATTCCACTACATAGTTATCTGCAAACAAAGAAATGGTACTTTTAATCACTTTTAATCACAAACCACTAACAACCTTGGACTATTCAGAGTACGAGTCATTAACCAATACTCTCTGAATACAGTTATTTAGCCAGTTTTCTATCCATTTATAAACTGAATTTTCTAAGCCTGTAGACTTTAACTTTAACATTATTCGTGTGTGAGGAACTTTGTGAAGAGATTTTGCAAGTTCAAGTATACTAAATCCACAGCCACTCCTTTGTCTAGTTTTTTGCTTACTTCCTCATACAAAGAAAGCAAGTTTGTTTGACATCTTTGGTCTTTACTGAATCCATGGTGTCTATTGTTTAAAATATTATTTTCAAGCCAAACTCTTCTATGCAGTCTTTTATCAAACTCTAAAATATCTTCTAGACTATAGAAGTTAAACTAACCTGCCTGTAGTTACTCGGTAAAGGTTTTTTATCTTTTTTTAAAGATGGGCACTGCATTGACCTTGTGCTAATTTATGAGTACTAGAAAAACATTCAAGAACCTATAAATATAGAAACAATGGCTTCAAAATAATAGAGCTCAACTCTTTAAGGATACACGGTGTAGGCCAACTGGTCCAGGTGCTTTATTCACCTTTATTTTATTTAAATGTTTCTGAACCATATCAATTTTGAACCATTGTGGTTCTTTTGGGGCTATGGTAATACTATCCACATTCTGGACTTGAGCTCCCCCATTTTCTTTTGTATGCTCAGAGCTGAAGCAGGTATTTAATAAATTTGCCTTTTCTTTGTTCCCAGTCACCAAATCTGAATTATCTTGTAAAGCGCCTACATGCCCAGACTTGACCTTTTTACTATTAATATATTTGAAGAGTTTTTTGGGTTTGTCCTATATTCTTTTGCAATCTGTCATTCATTTTGAATTTTTGTAGCCTTGATTTCCTTTTCATATATTCTGTTATATTCTTTGTAACTTTCAAATGATGATAACGTTCTTTTATTTTTATATTTTTTAGATGGATTTTTATTATTTTTCATAGCCTTTTTTGCAATTTGTGTGTGAGCCACATGGGTTTTTTTTAGCCTTATTGCCCATGGGAATATATTTGCAGTGTGTTTGAATAAAGTCATTTTGAAACATTTCTATTTTTGTTCTGTGTTCTTCTTCCATGAGTGTTGGAGACACTTGGAGTAGATAGGAATAGATCAGAGAGTGTTTACAGGAAGATATACTTTTTTGTGTGCGTCAGTAAAAAAATCCCGTGGTGGCTTAGCTGCTGGGTGTCCTTGCTTTTAAAAAACAGACAACACTTCACCATTGATAAATGTATGATGGCAGGTAAGTGGTTAAATACTGTGCACAGTCACTACAATATTTTGCTGGCCTTTTTTTTTCAATGAAATGAGAACACTCAAATGCTATATTTTTTTTATTTACAACTTGGCCGCTGTTGGTCAAGTTCAAAAAGTGACCTAGTAAAAATGTTTAGATAGTGTGCACGTAGCCACTGCAATATTTTGGTGGTTTTGTTTAGTGAAATCTATACACTCTAATACTGATTTTTTTTTTCATTAAAAGCTGTTTTGGGTCCTATTCAAAAAGCGGCCCACTATAATTGCCTAAATACTGTGCATGTACTCACTACAATACTTTGATGGCTTTTTTCAGTTTAAAAATACACTCTAATGCTGATTTGATTCAAAGTTGACTTACGTCTGTCCTGTTCATAAAGCAGCCTTGTGAAAGTGCTTAAATGCTGTAGTCACTACAATAATGTGGTGCCTTTTTCTCAGTGAAATAAATACACTTGATCATTGATTTTTTTTTTAAAGGTGAATAAAAGGTGGACAATGTCTGTTCTGTTGAAAAAGCAACCTAAGTGCATAAATACTGTGCACATAGTCAATAATTTTGGTGACTTTTTTAGTTTTGTTTTTTATCTAAAGCTGGATGTTGTTGCCTCCAAAATGTGGCATGCTAAAGGTGCCTAAATATGTATGTTGTATGCCCAGGATGTATTTTTCTTATTTGCTTAATGTTGATTTTTTTTTTTATTCAAAGCTGAGTGAAGTCTTCCCTTTTCTAAATGAGGCCTGCCAAAAGTGCTTTAATATTCTGTATGGAGTCTGTACAAAACTGGCTTTTTCATGTAAAAAATACAGCCTAATATTGATTTTAAGGTTAGCCTGACTGGTGTATCTTATGTTCAAAATGTGGCCCACTTAAATAATGCCTTTTTTGTGAAATACACTTTATTATTTTTTTTGGATGAAACAATGCGTGTGGTGTGTCCTGTTCAAAAATGTCTTACTTCAAGTGCTTAAAGTATTTCTACCATTATTTCAGCAACATGTAAATGCTACAGTGATTATTTTTTGAAGAAACGTTGCATGCTCTGTGTTGTTTTTAAAATGCTGTCATGTCATGTCATGAAGTCAGTGCGATATTTCTGTCTCTTTTCTATAGTATTTATTTTTTTCACAAAAAGCAGCATGCTGTTTGTCTTTTTCAAAATACTGTCTTCTCCAAGAGCTTAAAAGCTGTCTATGCATTTAGTGCAATTGTTCTGCCTTTTTTCAGTCAAATTCTTACACTGTGATGGTAATTCTTGGACCAAAATCGGCCTGGTGTCTTTACTTTTTCATAATACAACCTACTAAAACTGCCTAAATATTATATCTTAAGTCTGTACATAAAATAGTGAAAAAAGTGCAGCACTACATATCATAAAACTAAAAACAAAACATGATCATTGACAACACGACGAATAAATGTGAAAGTCCAAAAACAATTCTTCTAAATCAAATTTTTCTTTCTGCCATGATCACCAAGTGCTCCAACCAAAAATGTGCTCAATTCCTCCAGCAGATGTCTGCTCACCTCCAGCAGTGTGACCTCACATATAATATATTTGGTCTAACTGCACTTTTGGTCCCACAATGAACACTGAAGATCAACTTGATGAATAAGTGGATGTGGCTATCTCACTCCGAGTACATCCCTCTTCAGCAATATACCTCATAAATAAAAGAGCTCCACATAGTGCGTAAAAACTTAAAACTTTTATTAACAATATAGCAAATCCATGTGTCTCAGCCAGAATCACCTAAAAAAAACCTTTTTTTTCCAAGATAAAATTAATCGGATTTATCACACCTACAAATCGTGAAGTGTTTCCATTTTTTGTCTAACTCATGTATGTGGTGGAAAAATATGGTCTAGTTGATACTTTCTATGAGAATCCCACTGTTCAGTAATAGTGCATTCCCAAGCAAGTAATAGCAATAGTGTTTTACCATGGCATGCTGAAAGTTGCAAAAAAAAAAAAAATAGTTACATATCCTCCATGGCAGTACCCAGATTCCCATGTGTTTTGCTTGACAACCCCTTCCTTATTAGGCATGAAAATTACCAAAACTGATTCCTAAGAATTGATCCCCATAAACAGCAATGGGCTTTGGAATAAACTTTGCATTTTTCATAGTTTATGAGTGGTTTGATGTAGGGAACAAGAACCCAGGCAAATGCAGTCATCCCACTGGGGAGATTTACGTTCTCTATATGTCATAGTGACCATTTTCACTGTGACAGAAAGAGCTCCCATAGCTCTAATGTTTTGGAGTTGTCTCCTGAACCAGAGGTGATGATAAAAAGTCCAATAAAGATAGGTGTTCTGGTAAAAACTGTCTAGAATGGGATGTTCCCACACTTCCTGCTGCATTTCCAGAAAAGGAAGTGCAAGAGAACACCCCTGCAGTCAGCAAAATATACATTGACAAGGGTTTTAACCCTTCCCAACTCTATAAAAATACTTGAAAAATAGGTTTGGCTTTACACTTTACACTTCTTCTAGAAAAAGATTGTTCTAGCAACAGATTACAACTAATTGAATGCAATCTCTTTTGAGCCATTTTTTCAGCACTGACACTGGTCTTCTGGTGTGATCTTTTGGTTTTATGCTCTGAAATCTAGTATGATCATTCATATACGGTAAAGTTGAACTACTAATTGCCTATTGGGTTACCTTTGTTGTTAATATTCCTTCCTGTGGGGGACGTGTTAACAGGGTTATACCCATATAAAGGATTTGTTATTTTGTTGGTCACTGCCCTATGCTAAGAAATCAACTGTATATGGTGGATACTCTTTTATAGAGATAAACCGTATGGTGTTAGCATGGCTGGGTGCGATACTGCCTCTTTCCCCCTGGGAGGGGTTTTGTTCCTTTTCGGTTGGCCCCGCCCTTTCCATGGTGTGTCCTTGATGCACTATTCTATTTTACCGTGATGAAGAAATGTAATTAATGATCATATGTTTTGTTTAGATCATTATTTATGAATATATATTGTGATGGCCCTGAAGAAGTGGATTAAGTCCATGAAATGCGTCAAGCCCAGATGATTGGACCATCTGTGAAGCAATATGATATGCTTATTGATTGTAAAATTTCTCCTTTTTTACATGAATATATTGTTGTTAGATAGGAATGTAAACATTATAATATATGTGGTGCTTATTGATATGAGATAAATTATTGATTATATATAGATGATGTGCTTTAAGAGTCCCCAATTTTTGAGGGATGGTGTTGTTTCTCTCCCTCTTTTTTCTTTTTCAGTATATTACAGTAAATTTGAACTACATGTATCATAATGAAGCTAACTTTATCCATATGGTTTACAAAGTTGTTAAATCCTTTAATTTGTTGGTAGACTGTTACTGTTATTTACGTTCTTTGCCTCCAAAGCCATTTTATCCTGGGTCAAAAGTAGTCCATCTTGCAGTGACACCTATTCCATATGGTGGATAACTATCATTTCTCAAAACAGTAAAAAACAAACCTATCACAGTAAACAGATACTCAGTATATAAAGCGAACAGTCATCTTCATACTCTGCAAGGATTCACATTAGTAAGAGATGACTAAATGTTTGGAATAGAATACAAAGACACACTGTGACTGATGTGTGCAGAGGGCAAACCTTATCTCTCTGACACAGGCAGCTTGCACAAATGGCAGCTATACCTATTACAGACATAGGGCCTACTTGCCATTGCATAATATGAATATAATTCTCCATTACAAAACTCATAGTGTAAAAATCATTTAGCTGTCATATACAATACAATAACTTTCACCTTGCTAAATATATAATGCAGAGCTATCCATAGCCTAAAGTATAATTGTGTATTATACCCTACGTCAAAAAATTTGTAAAAATAATAACTTTAAAAAATCATGCATTGTAAAGAAGAATTAGCAGACATACAGTACATGCACAAAAAACAAGCAATTATTAGATGGGACTTGCACATATTGCCTACCACCTATAGAACACATTTAACTATATGTAATATACAGGGAGCCCAGCTGTACTCAGACCGTTAAACATGTCCTGCACCAATGACCACAACCTTGATACTGGTTGGTCAGCTAGACGTAATCTACCAGTAAGTGAGGAGTTTAGGAGGAAAGAAGGTGATACTTACTAGGCCTTTTCACTTAGCCACAAATATTGGCTGGCACTAGTTTGTTAAGCCATAATGGCATCTATTTTTCAGTGTAGTCTGTTGCATGTAACATTAAGTTAGCACTATATCATAAACCACACAATGACATTTTAAATATTTTATTACACGTACTTATATAGCGCTGTCAATTTACGCAGCGCTTTACATATATATATATATATATATATATATATATATATATATATATATACAGTAATACATCGGTTTACGAACGCCTCGGTTAATGTAATTTTCGGTTTACGAATGAAAATCCATTGAAAATAATTCCTCGGTTTACAAATTTTTTTTCGCAATACAAAGCACGTTTCTGCAGGCTGCATTGCGCCTGGGAGGTTTATAGCGCTGTCCCTGTGCATGCTGGAGTCTGTGGGTAGCATGTGACGTCGAATGTGGAGGTGTTGGGGCTGTTGGAGCAGTTTTTGCATCGAGTTTTGGAGCCATTCTGGACATTTTTTAACATGTCCCTGTACAGTATTTATGCCTATAAAGTGCACTTTATACAGAGTTTTGAACAGATAAAATACTTTTTTTTTTTTTCTGACCTCCGGAATGGATTAATTGGTTTTCAATGCATTCCGGTTAACGAGTTTTTCGCAATACGAAACGTCCTGGAGAACGTATTAAATTTTTAAACCGAGGTACCACTGTATTGTACATTCACAATATATCCCCTACATTTTCATCAAATATTGTTTGTTTTCAGAAGTAAATGGAGATTTATTCTAATATAAAATAAATACATTTGCAATGAAAGTGTCCTTATTGACCACTAAGACAGTCTAATTATATATTGAAATGATAGTTGCTGAGTTGTTGGAACTTAGTCAAGGAGTTAGAGAAAATCAGGTCCCAACAACAAAGTTAAACTGAAACAGGGAGGGACACAGAACAGGCTTTTTTGGTTAATGACAATGAAGTCAGGCATTTCTTACAGATCTTTTGCTTTTAAAGAAGGTTGATAGTCTTTAAAATTGGCATTATATTTTTAGATATATGTGCACTACCCCAATCTCTGCCACTGCACTGACACTCACTTCCTTTCTTGCCACCGCTGCCAGTACACCTTCCAGGATTTTATTACTGTTGGTGCCCCTGGTAGGGAGATTTAGCCCCTCTATTTGTCATGGTGACCATTATCATCATAAGAGAACATACTGTTAAAGGAGATCCCACATTTTGAGTGGTCACCAGAACAGAAATAAAGGGGAAATTTTCCAATGGGTACACTAGTTTCCTGCACTTTGGAGGGATTTACTCTCACTTCCTATGGATATGGGATAGGACACGAAAGGAAATCTCTTTAAAGGGATATAGATGGCAAAAAAAACTGTCAGGGGTTATAACCCAAAATTTAAAAAAAATGTTTCGCTGTCTGTTTTACTTTAAAGTGGAGTCAAAATGAAAAATCTACCCTTTATTTATATGAAAAATATAGTAAACCTTTATATTAAGCACTATTTGGATTGCTAAATGTCTGATTAGAAATAACTGTTTAATCTTCTTGTGTTTTCATGACAACGGCTGCCTTGTGAAGCCTAATGTGGCTGTACACAGGCACTTCTTGGTACCATTGTTGGTCCCTATTCAAGCAGCTAAGTCCCTCAGGTTCACCTGCCCTTGGTCTATCCATTAAATACATGTGCCTCTACTATGGGGGCTCTTAAAAATTGTAGAGTTAGGAACTACAGAATACTGGGGTGCCGTGACGAGGCTCTGTAGCTTATATATTTATTTGCAAATGTGTGCTAACTAAGCCCGTTTTTAACGCATACTGTTAGACAGGTTAATTCAGTATGTTTGCAGGCTGGCTGGCAAGTTAGAGCTGGGAATTTTTCTGTTTTGTTGTTTGCCATGCGTCACCCTTCCATGTGCTCCTTGCTGTGAAGGCCAGTCATAGACTGGGGCAGTGGCCATTTTTTTTACAAGTCCCATCCAGATCAGTCCCATACAGACTTCACAAGCTCTCTCATTAATGAGAGAGTAAAAAAGTAAGAGAAAGTCACTGGTGTTCTAAGAAATAATACAAATAAATCATGTACACAATAGGGATGGCAGATGGTCAGGTCCACATATACAACTGTGCAAGGCTTTGAATCAGAACTGGCCTCAGGCGAAGGGAGCTGAGTCCTGAGCTCAGGAGCAGAGAACGGGGAGAGGAGTGGAGGGGTTACAGTACACAGCTTGTCACAGTAACTACTAAGTGCTAGTCAGGACTTAATGATCATAAGAGGACAACCAGAAGTCACAGTGCTTATGAGCTACCACTAACGTGTGAGAAAGAGAGAGCTGGATGATAACAACTGCAGTACTCTGGTTGTGGGATACAGCTCAGATCTGTGAATGCCGGGATGTTCAATTTCTGGTACAGTCCTGCAGGATGGGGTTGGGAGGTATGTCTATAGATAAGATTTAACGTATGACTAAAGGAAAAACGCTTGTAATTTTGTATAGGGTGGAGAGGGAAACCCTGTCAGGTTTTTATTGCTGTCTGTGCTCCCATTTGGGAGATGCCCCCTCTCTATAGTGGCCATAGTGGAGATATCTTCCAATGGGGACACTAGTTCTGGTGACCCTGGAGACAACCAGGGATTCCCTCACATTAAGGGTATTTTCTCTCACTTCCTGTTTTGTCTATGAGAAATCTCCCTAATGAGAGACTGATGGTAAAAATAAACTTGACATGAGTTTACAACCCTCCCTTACTCTATCAAAAATTTAAAAAAAGTTTTGCCTTTAGTTCAACTTTAAGGAGTCTCATTATTGCTGCAGCAGGTTTGTAAATTGCATACCGGCAGGTTTGTAAATTGCATACCGGCAGTTTTCAGAGAGTTAGTGACGTGTCAAAACCACTTTAATACCTCAGTGATTTCTGTCTGAATAAGGCTAACAATCATACTCACATAAACACTTTAGCAATAATTCAAGTGGTTGTAAAGGCAGAAGGCTTTTTATTTTCATTGCTATGCATGAAGACAAAAAACCTTCTAGGTGCCCCCCCCTTACCTGAGCACTCGTCTCAATCTAGGGATGTGCACGATAGTGGTTGTTCTCCTAATTGGCTGAGACAGCAGCAGGAGCCATTGGGTCTCGCTACTGTCAGTCACAGCCAGTAAACCAATGAGGAGAGAGCAGGTGGCAGGGTCGAGCTGTGCTCCGTGTGTGAATGGATACACTGAGCAGTGGTTCAGGAGTGAGCTTACTCCGGTGCTCCCATAGCAAACTGCTTGGTATGGCGGCACTTGGCAGGAGGGAGCTGCCTTGAGTGCTGGCAGGGGACCTTAGAAGAGGAAGATCAGGGCTGCTCTGTGCAAAAGTATGACATGTACAGTATGTTATTTTTTTAAAAAGAAAAAACTTGCCTTTAATATCACTTTAATATTTCACACAAAATGTATCAGCATGATTCCGATATCCCACAAGAAAATAATAATTTTATAATCTAAAATGACTCACATGGTGTACATGAGTACATCAAAATACAGTATAGCATATATATTTTGAAGTACACAGGTACATCAAAATATATATAATAATCGATATAAAAATTACATAACTAGCATCATTTCACCATACAGTAATGTTTTTAGGCAATAACTATAAAAAAAATAATTTTTAGAAGCAGGAAACGCAGCAATTATATAATGTTAAATAAAACCTAAACTAGATGCACAAACTAGGTGAATAGGAGAGGAGGTAAAGAGCTTAAACAAAAATGCCAATGGGGAACTGGGAGTACGATGAGAATCCAAGTAAAGAGGACAACTGGAACTAAGCATTGGCTACATACTGTTTGATGAGAGGCAACGTTTGGCAGCTCAGCATGTTCTCAATGTCATTTTTAAATGCTTTACCTCCTCTCCTGTTTACTCAGGTTTCATTCAGCGACAATCTTTAATTTCTTGCTTTCCTCTTCTATTTAGGAATTAATTAAAGGATGTTGGGAAATGCAATAATTGGCTCTATTTGTGGGCACTGTGGTGTACTTAGCATATCTGGAACAACCAAAAGAAAAAACCAAAGGAATAAAGTAGTGCACGCAGCAAGCTGCACCTACTTCTGAGTGTGGCCAAACTGCACTAACAATAGGAAGGAATTAAAGGGCCATAGATACAGTGGGGCAAAAAGTATTTAGTCAGCCACCAATTGTGCAAGTTCTCCCACTTAAAAAGATGAGAGAGGCGTGTAATTGGTATCATAGGTATACCTCAACTATGAGAAACAAAATGAGAAAAAAAATCCAGACAATCACATTGGCTGATTTGGAAAGAATTTATTTGCAAATTATGGTGGAAAATAAGTATTTGGTCACCTACAAACAAGCAAGATTTCTGGCTCTCACAGACCTGTACCTTCTTCTTTAAGAGGCTCCTCTGTCCTGCACTCATTACCTGTATCAACTCGTCGTGTTTGGAGGAGAGAGAATGCTGAGTTGCATCCAAAGAACACCATACCTACTGTGAAGCATAGGGGTGGCAACATGCTTTGGGGCTGTTTCTCCGCAAAGGGACCAGGACGACTGATCCATGTGCAGGACAGAATGAATGGGGCCATGTATCGTGAGATTTTGAGTGCAAATCTCCTTCCATCAGCAAGGGCATTGAAGATGAAACGTGGCTGGGTCTTCCAACATGACAATGATCCCAAACATACCGCCCAGGCAACGAAGGAGTGGCTTCATAAGAAGCATTTCAAGGTCCTGGAGTGGCCTAGCCAGTCTCCAGATCTCAACCCTTTGGAGGGAGTTAAAAGTCTGTGTTGCCCAGCGACAGCCCCAAAACATCACTGCTCTAGAGGAGATCTGCATGGAGGAATGGGCCAACATACCAGCAACAGTGTGTGCCAACCTTGTGAAGACTTACAGGAAACGTTTGACCTCTGTCATTGCCAACAAAGGATATATTAAAAAATATCGAGATGAACTTTTGATATTGACCAAATACTTATTTCCCACCATAATTTGCAAATAAATTCTTTCCAAATCAGCCAATGTGATTGTCTGGATTTTTTTTCTCATTTTGTCTCTCCTAGTTGAGGTCTACCTATGATGCCAATTACAGGCCTCTCTCATCTTTTTAAGTGGGAGAACTTGCACAATTGGTGGCTGACTAAATACTTTTTTGCCCCACTGTAATTAAAACCTGAGCCTACTCACAATTTACACAGCACACTTACGTCTCAGTACTTGTGCCTACACTCTCAGAAGTGCATAACACGCAGAGTGCAGGGCTCATGTGTGGGTGACGTACAGGCGTCTGCACAAAATACAACCAAAATTACCCCCTTCTGCCAGTACAAATCTCAACCCATATGCCCATATGCTCCACAGTACAAATCTCAACCAACAGTCCCAATCTCCCTTGTACCGGTTTTACCCATCAGCCTGAATTCCCCCTCCCAGCCCACCACCTCATACAGACCCCCTTCCCAGTGTAACTCCTCAGTACAGATTCCATTCCTGTACAGAATTTTTCCAGTACAAACCCCCAGCCTAACCCTATTGTACAGATGCCTTCCCCAGATCAGACCCCCTCATTAAAGATCCTCTCCCCCAAGCCAAGCCTTCAGTACAGATGTCCTCAATACAGACTCTCAGCATAGACCCCCTCAGTACAAACTTCCCCCCAGTACAGTCCTCCTTCCCAACATAAGCCTTCAATACAAACCCCGCTTGCAGCCTAACCCCTCAGTACAGACCTCCTAGTACAGACCTTCCTGTAAAGTCCCACCTCCCAGACTAACCCCTCAGTTCACACCCTGACCCTTTCAGCTTAATCCCCTCCCTTCCAATCTATCCCATCTGTACAGATTTTCCCTAGTACAGCCACCCATCTAACCACTCAGTACAGCCCCCCTCTTCCAGTCTAATTCCTCAATACAGACCCCCTCCCATCATAACCCCTCACTGCAGACCTCCTAGTACAGACCTTCCTGTAAAGTCCCCCCTCCCAGACTAACCCCCCAATTCAGACCCTGACCCTTTCAGCTTAATCCCTTAGTACAGACCACCCCCCAGTATAGACGCCACTTAGTACAGATCCCTACTTCCAGCCTAACCCTTCAGCCTCAGTACAGACCCGCTTCCCATTCCTTGATACAAACCCCCTCCCAGCCTAACCCCTGAGTATAGACCTCTCCAGTACAGACACCCCAAGTACATTTATCTTTTCATTACATTAGCACGTTAACTGTTTATTTTACATCTGCTATGGCACAAGTCTTGGGGGGTGATCAGCATTGGGAGCCAATCAGGTGGGATGTATGCAAATGTTCTGACAAAAAAATATGATGAGACGAGGAGAGAGCAGAAAGCATGAAGGGATATTCCCAACAGGTTGCTGCTGTTCTTTTACTTTCCATTCAGCATCCTGGGGGTTGGGAGATCACCATTTATTCACCAAATGTCACCACTATATTTCCTAAAGCTTAACAGAGAAAGTATCATCATCCACCTGGCTGAGCTGGGTAGCAGAGCAGCGTAAATCTTATAACTGGAGAGAAATACAAATCCTTTGGCAAGTAAGACAGCAATCTTTTATGCATTTTATCTGTGTCTTTAGATGCTTGTTTGATGTTCAGGTTTTAGATAACCTTATTATTCTATGATCCAAAAAAGAACAAAGCAATGAAATAGCAGAAATAAACCGCAATATTTTTGACGGACTTTAGATACTGGGTGCCAGATAGTGAATCACTATCTTGTTACAAAATATCAAGTTCCAACCTTTTTAAGGAAAAAAATTAAGGCAATGGTTGGTGAAGTGTAATTATATAAATGTGATAGTACATTTAATCTTCCAGATTAACATTTGGTAAATAAATGGTTTTATTTTCCATTACATATGCAGAACAGATATTTCTTTCCATTTGGAGTATAACATTCGCACATCTTTGCTAGGAAAATGTGGAGGAATGGATTGCCTGTTTCCTAGCCTACATACTAGACAAGTGCAAAATGAAAAAAAATTGTTTTGTTTCATTTCGTTAATTGACTAATTTCGTTTCATTTGATTAGGTAAATTCTTTTAATTCGTTTTTCGGAATTTGTTTCGTTTATTCGGATTTGACCGAATTCAACATTTTTAACAGATTCGAAAATAATTAAAATGGGTTCGAAAATAATTCCAACTGATTCGAAAACAATTCTAACGTTACAATCCATAATCCATATGTGTTTTTGTGGTATATGGGCTATATGAAGAGTTGCTTGACTATATTGGAAATTAGAAATCTATTTCAGCTAAATTTTCACAGTGCCTTTGTGATCACTACTCACATCACCATAGCACAGCTCACAATTTTTTGTAAAGTATTTTAGTCTTTTCTAATCTACTCTATTATTTTCTATTACTTACTATTCTATTCTAATGTATTCTGTTCAGATTCAATCCATTCAAAATTCGAAAGGCAGTTATATTCTATTTTGTTCTATTCTATTGTTTTTCTGTACTATTCTGTTCTTTGATTCTCTATTCTAATCTTTTCTATTCTATTCTGTGATTTTCTATTCTAAACTTTTCTATTCTATTCTTTGATTTTCTATTCTAATGGATTCTATTATTTTCTATTCTTTTATTTTCTATTCTTTTTTTTTCTGTTTTACTCCATTATTTTCTACTGTATTCTGTTCTATTCTTTTATTTTCTCTTCTGTTCTTTTTTCCTCTATTCTTTTCTATTCTATTCTTTTATTTTCTATTTTATTCTATTCTTTTCTATTTATTTATTTATTTGCTGTTCTATTTTATTCTATTCTTGTTTTCAAATTCAAATTGGTTTTCGAATCGATTCGTATTTCGGCTGAATTTTTGTTATTTCAGATTCGTTTAAATTTGTTACTATTGTAATTTGGATGCATCCAAATCTCTAAATAACAAAAAATTTGTCCTAATTTTGATTCGGAACGAAACAAACTGCACTTATACTTGTTTCACAGATGACATTGAATGACCAAAAGCTCATTTTAGACCTCTCTACTCAAATATATTTGGAGGTTTTATCTGAGACTCTTTATGGTGCTTCATGCATTTTGTTGTCAGTTACTTTGCATTTATCATGTGTTCTGTTGTGTTGGTCTAGTTAAAGCAACTGTCACTCAAAAAACTACTATGAGATATAAAGTGAAGGCAGCCACCTCAGAGTCATGATTCAATGATCGAGGGCCAGGCCATTCTCACAGGAAAGATCCAACACCTGATAGTGTTGTAACTTTCTCACACTCTCCTGCCTCCCACACTGCCATTGGTCCATCATTATAACTGGCTGCCTCACTGGGCAATAGCAGCATATACGAGGCTGGACAGGATGGGCGGTCAAGCTTCAACACTACCAGGAAGTGCCAGAGCTTTCTCATCAGTACAGCCAGACAGAGGTGCCTAAACCACATTTCTACCAGGGCATTTTTTTTTCATTTTTCGCACACGTGTTAAAATCAGCAGTTTTTGCTCCTTTAAATCCCCAAACAATTATATATTTACTGAATGCAGATGCCTGAAGACTACAGTGGTGGCAGTTTCAATTCCTTATGTTGCACGATATTTTCCCAACTGTTTCTCAAATGCATATTTTCAGGAAAAAATAGACTAAAATTATTTTAGTGCAAGCAAACACAAAATAATACACTTTTTTGGTAAAATATAAAAGCTGTGGCAGGGTCCCTAAACATGAATGGCTCACATTACACCTATGGAGAGGGACTGGGGGGTGGGGGCAATGCTGCAGCACCTCCAGATTCTTGACAAGTCTCAGCCAACAGTGTTTGCCAATGTCCCACAGACATTATAGTGTCACCTTGATAGGGAAATTTCATATTTCCTTATTAATATTGTGGCTTACTGTTGTTTAAGAATGCCTCCAAGCCTTGGTTAAGGGACCATACAAGGACAAAACCTGGTTACCTTAGCTGACTTCATGCTATAGGAATGTCAATGTAAACCGACTATATGGACAAGTCAAGCTATCCCACTAATCTCCTTTCAGGAATGTGTTATCTTGCTTAGAAGGTAATGTTGTTTGCAGTGGGGGTTGGCCATTCCTTACACAGAAGTCCTATATACCACAGCTAGAACTTGCAATAATAGTCTCCTATCAGAGCTTGCTATCATGTGATCTCTGATCACCTGTGCCACACCGCATGAAAGGCGGGTGGGACTCTGTGGCAAAACAGCATCTTTAGTTATGTATTGTTAGATTTTCCTAATATTTTACATTTGTAATCTGTATCTGTCATTAGTTAATTAACCTCCCTGGCGGTCTGATTATGTCAGTATTTCTGTGCTCAAAGTGGTACATTGTTTTCAATGGAAATATGTAGTTTTTTTATTGTAGGCCTGTAATTCTTAGGAATAACTCACTGAAATCTGTCTGAACAAGAGTCTAGTAAACATCCCGGGTATGATAAAATTTGAAATACAAAATCATAAATTATAATATAATAAATAATCATAAAAAATAATAATATAATAATAAATTTAATTCAATAATATAATCAAACCAAAAACACTGACATTTAAAATATAGCGTCAAGTTTGCACATCACTGAGCAAAGTCGCAGAATCGTTTTCAGTGTCTGATGGCGAATTCCCCCACGAATCATTATCACTCAGTTCTGCAAGTGGTTCTGATTTACTATCGCTGTTCTCTAGCTGGTCTAAAACTGTTGACATAAAGGGACGCTTTTTGGACGCCATGGACATTTCTCAGTTTCCAGGAAGAAAGAACAGTAAAAATGCAGGCAGGGCACAGGACAAAGCACTAGGGCCAAAATGTATGTGAAATGCTTTGATACAGTAATGTAATACTATTAGACTTTAGTGTATTATGTGTATGAAAAATGTTGACATTTTTGAATCTCCCGCCGATTCTGTCCCCCTTACGTCCCGACGCTCACAGGGAATGGAACCCTGAAGATGGCATCAGCCGGAGACGTAGCAGGAGGACAGCGCGGGACAAGGTAAGTGATCCAGGGATCCCAGAGCAACACTGCAGTGTAATCCCAAGTGTAGCTCGGGGTTACAGCTTCTGGTACTGAAACTTAATCCCGAGCCCCACTCGGGAATACCGCCAGGGGGGTTTAATGTTATACTGATAAGTATTTGTGTGATCTCTCTTTGCACATATCGAATACAACCCCAAATATATAAACTATCACGACTGTGATAAAATACACCTAATGTCCAACATTATACTATGTATAAGGTAGAGCTGGTTAGACTTGTGGTCGATCTCTAAGTGTGAAGATCATTTCCTAAAAGGTAACAATTTTTTAAATAGAGAAATTGTTTGAGAAACACACGTTCAAAAATGCCAGATAATATCAGGATTCTTTCAAGTACAGGAAATGTGAATGCGTACTGAGTACAGTCCTTCACTTATCTTGAAAAGCAAAACACGCAATAAGATTGTACTCCTGACTTAAAATAGCTGAAAACTTCTAGCTCTGCAGATCGATTTTTCAACTCTTTTGCTCATACAAATGATCTTAGATGAATCGACGTTTAACTCAGAGCTCCCCTTTCTTCAGACTTTAATTTTATATCTTTGCGCTATTTTTGAATTCTAGCTTTACCACGGTGTTTCTACAGTTCTCTAACCCCTTTGTCTTGTCACATTAATGTATAAAAACAACAAATTATCTTTTTTACCATAATCAAAGAAACAGACCCTGGAAAAAATTTGTCATATTATTTATTAAATAGTTATTTAAAAAAATGTTTATACAAATTACATAACACAGTTTACATTGTATTTCTAATTCTTTACATAAAGAATCACAGTAAAGCTCTTAACTCCATTCATTCTGGCTCAGCCAGTAAATGGAATGATGTCATTTAACCCTTCTGCTACCAAAGGAGCATGCAATGCCAAGCCATTCCAAGGCCCCCTGAAAAGACTTGAGTGCAGCTGGAGACAAAATACTCAATGCAAATTTCACATTACAGCAAAAGTATTTACATAGATAGGGAAATATAAATAGACTGGGCATGAGGGAGTAAATTCTTTTAGATAAATAATTTACATAAAAAATAGCACAAAAACACAGGATTGCTTGAACTGATTAAAACAGATGAAAAAAATAGTTATGTTTAATTTTAGGTGGCTATGTTTGATAGGCTCCTTCACCTTTTAAAGGAGGACCTACCTCTGTGGTATAAAGTCATTGGTAAAAGTCAGAGAATCTTTTTTACAGTTGCTTGAAATATGAAATTTGCTGAGTATATTACACTGCTGTGCTAACATTAAACATAAACAAAATAATTACTTTATGGATACAAGACAAATCCTTCCATTTCTTAAACATTCATTATCGCATGTACAGAATTATAGCTACAATATTGTAAGGACTTCGGCCATGATAGAATACATGAACATCCGTTAGTCAGTTTTACCCTCTTGCTGGTTACATTTTGGAGTAATAGAGATTTGTTTTTATTGAATTGTCCACTTTAAGTGTAATTTAAAGAAGTTATGATCCAGACAGAAAATGTGGGGTTTGAGGTGTAGCTGCAATGAATTGCTTTTAATGTCTTGACTATGGAACAAAAACAGAATTGCCGAATATAGCAATTCTATTGTCAGGTTTGACATTTGTTTAATATTTATGCTGCTATCATTAACATTCCAATTTATCATTCTTGCTTCTGTTATAGGGCAGAATGCAGAAATTTATCAGTGGATAGTGGTAGATTTGGGCTTTGGCTTCCTATATGCCTTGAATATTCCAGCAGCAAAATCTTCCCACCATAATTCCTGGTCCAAAGAGGTATAAGAAACGTTTAGGTGGTTTAACTCTCCAACATCTACCAAAAACCTGGAAACTCACCCTTTAAAAGAAGTAGGGCCAAAGCTCTTTTAGCCCTACTTTCCCTTTAGGTCACAGGAGTGCACTTCATTCTGCACTCCTGTAACCCAGATTCAGCTGACAGCAGGCTAAAGTCCGCTGTTGGCTGATGTCAATCAGCCAGTCCAGACTCTGGAGGGATCCCGACTTCAATGTCAGGATCCACCCAGATGCCTGATTGGCAGCTGGCTCAGCCTCTCAGCACACTACCAGGAGCCTGATCCCTCAATGAATGAAATGGCTCATTCACTTCTATAAATAAGCCTCAGTTGCCAGTTTTGACAATGCATTTATTTGCTCGTGCTGGGCATTTCATGCATATTACCATAAACATTCAAGTTGCATTTTAAAAAAAAAGGGACTACTGTGTCTAATTAGTATTGTCTTGGACACTCTGTCCTTATCCAAATACAAAGCCCTCAACTGCTAAGAATATCAATGACCTCTAAAAATATCTTAAATGATGCATTCATCAGATTGTCCCTTATACAATCACACTGGACTTCAAGTACAATAGCAAAATCTGAAGTGATCTAGTTACAATTGTATTTGCAAATGTTAATTAAATACTAAAACTATTTTGCTATGTTAAGGACAATTTTAAGTTTACTAAAAATTTATTTTAACCTGTGAGTTATAGCGGTAGTATTGTCAGCATCCATCTTAACATCCTGGCCCTGGCCGCACGTATATATGCGGTTGCTCGGCACATGGCCCTTAATGCTGAGTGGCCACATGTATGTGGCCCTGTTAAAACTAAAGCTCCCTGCACGCTTCCAACTTAGTAGCCGGAGTTGATGGTTAAGCTCTCAAAATATTTGCAGATGGGTGCTTTCTAATCATGTGACCACTGTGACAGATAATCTCAGTGGCCACATGATCCGAAGGCCCGCCTCCGCTTCCCAGGTTTTAGAACTCTTAAAGGGCTGAGAGGCGGCTGGCGCCAAGGGGTTAAACACTTCTAATAGAATAAATGGTGATTTGTGATTCTGGAAAAAAAAATGTTGCAGAACACTGGAACTTGCTGGAAAAACATCCCTATGGCCTTAAGGAAAGTTCCAGGAATTATGTTTGGAAAGCATTATGAGAATTACTGTACATATAATATGCTAATTAGACTTATCTCCAGTGCAGGCTTTTTATTTATAATGTAATCAGCACAACAGAAGTCTAAAGGGAAATCTATTTCAATTCAGATAAGCACAGGGGCTTGAAATGGATAGTTTGGGGTGCTGCTGCTCTAGTAGTGGTGTTTCCGCAGTGTGGTATCTCAGAAAGGCTAGCATGGAGGTAAGTGCAAATAACATACTCTGCATTTGATAAATGAAGCCCACCGTGACTACAGATAAACCCGTGTTTTATTATACATTAGGAGATGTCAGCTCTGCCCTGTGAAAGCTAGAAGGAGGAATTGAGCTAGCCATAGATGTTGTGTGTGATCAATAGCTATAATTTCTGTTTTCTACTATACTAACGGCAATGACATGGGCAGTGCGTGTTTGTGTCAACCTTTACTCTTTATATAGGCACTCAGCTGGCGTCTATTAGGACATTTGCAAACAGCATTTTCCTACTGTCCATACTAGTGTGTACTCAACCAACCAACTTCAAGTAATAAATTATTTGGCAAATGTAGAGTTTTCGTGGCATATGAGACACAATTAAACAAAGGTTTTTCGAATTAGTAACAACTAGTTAGAGTCTTTCTTTGCGTTTGTAAGCTGTGTTAGAAACATGAAGGGAATCTGGTAGCAAAGACAATTTCTTATATGAGGGCCTCGTTTGCCTTATTTTATATCTTCTTGTAGTTTGTGGTGTCATCTCAATATGTATGGAGGGAATAGCTATAACCAATTCTACATTCCAGTGTGCTTGACCACCAGCTGGATGGATGTGACTTTGCTTTGGCAACAGGAACTACCCATTCAATATATGGGTTCCACAAACAAAGTCACAACCAAGTGGATCGAAAAGCATTTGAAGTTCCATTGAAGACATGGCAATAAAGAAAATGTTCATTCTTCTGAACCTTCATGCTGTGTATCCAAGGCACTTAAGCAGGAAACAGGACTATGCTTAAAGAAAAGTTTATGTAATTAGCTGCTCCTGAAAACGTAAACAACGCCTGTTTTCCTTAACAAAAACACAGTGACAACAGCAACAACAAAAGCTACTTATAGGCATAAGACACTAGTTTCTGCCATTTTGCCAGAACAGTCATATATCGCTGAATAGACTGGGCACTACAATCAGTAAACAGAAATGTACAACAAAACATCAAATTCAGAATAACTTTACATTGAAACTTATAGGCACCTAAATCATTTCCTAATAATGAAAAGTATTGCCCCTATTTCATTGCTGCTAAGTGCTGGCGGGGGTGTTCTGCTGAGTCACTACACAACTAAGCATTGCCAGACCTACAGATTGGTTTGTGTTCTCTCATCATTTTAAAATTGCCTGTTGTGTAGTTTGGTATAGATAACATATATTAAATTTCCTATGTCGAGGTTGAATGTTGTTACATCTATCATATGATTTCATCTGCTAGTATTTATCAACACCCAGAAGATGCATGGAAATGCATTTGAAGTGGAATTCATCTTGCCTAATATAGAACTGATGTCACATTACCGCTGCATATATCAGCATACAATAAGCACAAAATTAAGCCTATTATTTCTGATCTCAGTTCCCAGTATGCTGTTTTCTATCCGAGTGTGTACAGCAGAATGGTTTCTCCTTAAGATATGCATGTTGCCCCTACTTTTGTACCAGCATATAATCTCAGCATAAACCCCTTTTGCTATCTCTGTAAGAACACTTATGTTTTCTCATCCAACTCTTCATTGAATGATGCATAGCCTTAGTAAGCTGTTCAGGGGTTTGAATTTAAAAGGTACAGTTAATCAAGCCAGAGGCTCCTGTGGTGAAGTTTACCTGAAAGGATACTAAGTAGATCCCCAATCATAACATATCCATAACCTACACACCGTGGAAAGATGCATTATGTAGGCATTACAGAAATGTACTGTATATTATTTCACTAGCAACCTGTGGAATTGATCCAGAAGCTACAAGACTTTGACTCCTAGTATATTGACTGGATATATTTTCATTAATATTGGTTTACCTTGCGCAACGACAGCTTCTACCATTTCTAGGTGACTTATATACATTATCAGTTTGAATGGAACCATGTCAAATTCATAGCAAATGCAGTGTAGGGGTTAAACACAGTTTTCATAAGCTTCACTAGAAAACAATACATGAAATGTAACTACTTCCCACCCCTCCAAACATACAATACATAAAAGGTACAATCAAAGCCAGCTCTGAATATAAAACCCTTTAAAAATATGTCCATTGTTCTAGGCATTTGAAAATGTAAGCGACCACAAGAAGAAGCAAGCAATCGCAATTCCATTAGAGACCTGGTTGTAGAAAATGGCTCTTGATCATGACTTATTTTAAGGCTCTTCTGCTCATGTTCAGATGCTGTTGTGCACCTCCTCACTTGGGGCAGGTTCAGTACATTTCTTCCCACCTAAAAGTGCGGTTGTTCCCAAATATCCAAGTGGCGAAATTAACAGCGCTGAAATCAGAACTGATTCACATCACTCCTCAATGGAGCAATACTTTTTGCTGGGATATTTAAACCCATGAAAAAATCATACATCATGAAAGTAAAACTGGGAGGCATTTGAGTTTTGGGAGGCATCAATGGAAAGGCTATTTTATCCTTTCCTTTCAAGCAGTTTCCTTTCAAGCAGTTTTCTTCAAACATTTTTTCTTCTCTAATTTGTAGTAAGAAATTTTCATTTCCATGTCTTTAAGAAAAAGCAGCTGAAATAGCTAATTAAATTGCCACCACATTTGATGGCGAGAGAAGATTTTCCAAATGGTAATGTCACCAAGTGTTCAGCATTAAAGTAAGCAAGTCTATCATGCTTCAGAACAACACTTCTGTGGATTCATTTTTACTTTGTGCTTTATTCCATCATAGAGCTCAAAGTTATAGTTCTCCAAGGTAGTTGAGCTACGAGAAGAAAGGCCTGTGTAAGAGCAAGTGCAGTACAGTAGAAGACCAGCACAAATAGCTCCAAGCAGTACTCCAAGGGAACTCATAGCAATGATAGTAACTAAAATTGGATCCAAAGTATAAAGCCAGCTTTCTTCTTTGTCAGTCCTTGGAGTTACCACATTACTGGTGGGAAAAGGTGTGTAGAACTCGTACTCATCTAAAGGAAAAAGATTTAAAATTATTAAAACTACTAGCAACTGATGACAGAACAAGCCAAACTGTATATCTATTATAGCATAGGTGCCAATAAATATGTCAGTTATCAGCAAAGAAAGATTGTTTTAGAGTAATAGCAGAGATCAGTGGCAAAAGTTTGCTAAATTAATTTTGCCCTTACCAAAATTTCATCAAAGTTCACCATATTTCTGACTCCAATGCAATTCACCAAAATTTCACCCAAGGGAAAAAATATAAACTGACTTTGTATATGAAGTCTATGGGAGAGGGAACTGCAAAAAAGGCTAAATCAATTTTGCCAAATTTCTATGATCATTCTGACTTGTGTTTCACAGATGATCAAAGCCATTTCTTCAATCTTGGGAACATACCCCAGTATTTACAGCCAAATGTCTACCAGCCATGTTAATATATATATATATGAAGGCATCTTGTTTTGTTTTGGATAGTGTAGGGAAGGCTTAGAACCCCTGTTACATTTTTAATGCTTTCTGTGTGCTTGTAAGGAACTGAGTGGAAATCCAAAGTTTTCAGCTGCCACAGAACTAAAATACAGTACAAATCTGCCAATGTGAACACTTATTTCTGTGACAACTGTCTAAAATTGGACTTACATAGATACATAGTTAGTTTGGCTGAAAAAAAGACAAAAGTCCATCCAGTTCAACCATTAAAAAAAAGTAATACTATACCCACAGTTGATCCAGAGGAAGGCAAAAAAACCCCAGCAAAGCATAATCCAATTTGCTCCTGCTGGAAAACAAATTCCTTCCTGATCCCCCGAGATTCAATCAGATATTCCCTGGATCAACTTTACCTATAAATGTTAGTATCCAGTTATATTCTGTGTATCCAAGAAATAATCCAGGCCTTTTTTGAAGCAATCCATTGAGCTGGCCAGAACTATCTCTTGAGGGAGTCTATTCCACATTTTCACAGCTCTCACTGTGAAGAAACCTTTCCGTGTTTGGAGATTAAATTTATTTTCCTCCAGACGTAAAGAGTGCCTCCTTGTCCTCTGTAATGACCTCAGGGTGAATAACTCTACACCGAGTTCACTATATGAACCACTGATGTATTTATACATGTTGATCATATCCCCCCTTAATCTCCTCTTCTCAAGAAAGAATAAATTCAGTTTCTCTAATCTTTCCTCATAGCTGAGCTCCTCCATGCTTCGTATCAGTTTGGTAGCCCTTCTCTGTACTTTATCAAGTTCCCCAATGTTCTTTTTGTTAATTGGTGTCCAAAATTGAACTGCATATTTCAGATGAGGTATTACTAATGATTTGTACAGGAGTAATATGATATCTCTCTCTCTGGAGTCTATACCTCTTTTAATACAAGCCGCACCTTGGCATTCCATGCCATTATTAGGCTTGTGATCTACCAGAACTCCCAGATTCTTCTCCACCATTGATTCCCCCAGTTGTACTCCCCCTAGTATGTATGATGCATGCATATTCTTAGCCCCCAAGTGCATAACCTTACATTTATCAACATTAAATCTCATTTGCCACATAGTTGCCCAATTAAACAGTGCATTGAGGTCGGCTTGTAAGTGGAAGACATCCTGTAAGGACATTATTCCACGGCACAGCTTGGTGTCATCTGCAAAGACTGAAATGGGATTTTTAATCTCAGACCCTTACTGACTTGCCTCATTTTTGGAAAATGTAGTTCTCACCAACTGTTGTGTGCACTGGGAAAACAGTGAGGGAAAATCTTTCAAATCAGACATAGATGACAAAAACTGACAGGGCTTTTAACCATTCCCTATTGTGTCCAAAATGCAGAATATGGTTGTCCAAGAACATGATGGGAGATGTGTGGCTGTGTGGCTATAAATGCTGGGGTTTGTTCCCAACACTCATTAGAACTAAAGAAATACCTTGAATACACTGTGAAACGTCTTCAACATTACAGAACAAGTCCAGTTAATTGTGACTAACTACCATGAGCTATACCATAACCTGGATAAAAGAGAACATTCACAGACATACACAACTGTAAGGATGTTTATGGTCAAATCTTAAAAAATTTAGTGCATATTTGCCATTAGATATATTAAAAAAAGTCTTACCAATTTTTCCTCCATAGCGGCGACCCTGATTATCAAAATTTTTTATCACAGGTACATCCACTAAAAGAAGCAAAAGAAAAATTGTTTTAATTATTTTTTAAGCTCAGAGCTAAGCATGCAAAATAATATCAGTCCCAAATACAATAGTTTTGTAGAATTGCTGAATTATTCATGCTGACCAGTGAGTATAGATTTGTATTTTGCCAAGCACAGCTAATAGCTCTTTAACTGTTGAAACCACGAGTTCATCATACTCAGAAACTTTGTAGTCCCACTGCAGCTCCAAATGCATCAATGGCCTAGCTCTATTTCAGAATACAAATATGCTTTTAGTTATTCCCTGCTTTGTGTAAAACCATTTTAGTAATCCCAAGTCTTTTTTGAATCTTGAGGAATGAAAGCTTGGCATAATATAAGTAAACAAACTGAAAAATATTCAAGGGAAAGAGGATGAGATAATATGCATGTGTAAAGTTCAGGATAGTCAGAACTGTTTGCATACTAAAGATGTTGTTCCGTAAGTTAGCCTAGCATGCACCCTAAAAATGTAAAATATAAAATTGGAACAAACATAAGTCTGTTCAGATCTCAGACTCTAATTACAACTTTTTTTTCAAAAAACTTCTCTTCTATTTCATACACACTTCCCTCTGGTAGCTCTGGGACTACTCTTTTATGCTTAGTGTTAGAGAGAAATGTGTATTTTTTGTTCATTAGCTTTCGGGACATTTTCCTATAATGTTATTTCTCTCACATAAATCCTCTATATATTGACCTATGGAGGTTAACACTTGTAAACAGAAACAGCACCTGTTCACATAGTTCCATGATGTGGCTGGCTTAGGTATAAATGCAGTCCTTGGGACCACCCAGGGGGTATCTTCAAAGACATTTATTTATGATTAGAGGAAAAACAGTGCTTTCTGTGGGTGCAGGAGCTTGTTTGAGGACTGTTTGTGTATATATTGTGATAATTTTTTGATAGACTGACATTTTGAGAATGCTATCAAATATTCCAAATCCCAGCAGGTTTTCCATAACCCCACAAAGATACCCTATAATATATGATGTAATATTAAATAAAGGAATATTTTATTGTCATATGCAACGGAAATTTACATTACTTATCCTGAGCCCTAGTTCACACTGATGCGATGCGGCACATTGCCTGTGATTCGCACAGGAACCGCACTGCATTCCTGCGCAAGTCACATGCGATTTCTGTGCGGTGCAATTAGAGCCATACATTTTGTATGGCTCAAATTGCACCACATCCACACCAAAATAGTGCAGGACCCTTTTTTTTTTGTCCACATCAGAATCGGATGTTTCACACCCATGTGATCCAATTCTGCACATTGCACTGCGTTTTGCGAACCAATTTTGGGGTGTCAACTTAAAATACACACCCTCAGCAGTTCGCATGAATGGGGTGTGATTATGATGCAGTGCGGACATCGCACAGCAAACCAGTGCTAATTCGGCACTGCATCAGTGTGAACCAGGGCTCAGTGTTCTAAATGAATATAAGTTTACTTGGTTGAAAGAAATAAAATGTACTTCTTTAGTAAATCACCATATCTACATCCAAAACATTTCTTCTGACTTGTGTAGGACTGCTTAAAACTCCTACAGGGATTTTTGATTATATTTTGCACACTGCATCCCACTGGGGATATCATCGGCCAATGTATGTTCTAAAGATGCCAGAGGAAGTGAAAGTGAGTCTACTTGGATTAAGTGAAACCCCCTTTTGATAGTTGTCACCAATACATGTGCCCCTATCATAAGGTTTACCCTCATGTTCTAATCCAGGGACAACTAAAGTTTGGTTTCTCTTTACTTTCTGTGTTGGTTACAATCGCTACCTGGACAAATAGGGGGGTGGGGGTGAATCTCCCCAGTAGGGGCATGGACATCAATATTGTAAATCTGATCTAACCATTCCCAACTCTAAAAAAAAATAAAACAAAACAAAAGTCTTTAGCTATACTTTGATGTTCCTTGTATGCTGTGGAATAGGTTGGCACATTATTTATATATATAGATATATATATATCTATATATATCTATATAGATATATATATATATAAAATTATTTTCTTATGTCTAAAAATGTTTTAAACACACAGCATGACTACACACTATATATTAATGCCTATCCTGGCAATACAGGAATGTTCACAGAGCTTATACATTTCATATATATTTTTGCAAATGCAGATTGTAACTCTTCTGGTTAAGTATCAGGTTTTACTACATCAAACCCTGTTCTCCAATATATAACACACAGCACAAATTTAACAGTGCATTAAAAAAGTACGGCCAAAGCTCTTTTGGCCCTACTTCTCCTATAGGTCACGAGAGTGTACTTCGTTCTACACTGCCATGACCTGTTATCAGTTATCATCTAAAGCCTGCTGTCGGCTGATGTCACAGAGCCGGTCCAGGTTCTGAAAAGATTCCGTCCATATGGTCAGGATTCACCCAGATGCCTGGACGGCAGCTGGCTTAGCCTCTCAGAGCTGCTGAAACCTGAGCCAGCCGCTCCTGCCCCCTCCACAGCCCGGCACTCCAGTGAGCGCTGGAGGGGCAGAGCAGAGAGCCGGTGACTGTCACTCGTTAGAGATTGAGCACCAAGCATTCAGTAGTCTTTGATCACTCAGTTATCAGTCTTAGAAGCAGATGCAGCATTGGACTGATGCTACATCCACCTAGGTAAGTATAAAGGTTTTTTTTTAATTTTTAATCCTCATGATTCTCTTTTAAAGAAATTGAATGATGGTTTGGGAGTTCTGATTTTGGAACAGCCAACACATTCATGTCACTTCTACTTCTGTAGGCTGGGGGTTGATGTTTAGTGATTTGTTCTTCCCCTGGGACTGGTCAGTCAGGGATGTCTGCAAAGGATGCACAGTCCCAATAAACATACCATCGTTTTCTGATCCAATCAACCATAATCATCTAAATATGGTTGTGAGCCTGTCTTTATTATGAGCACTTTTTGTGTGAAATCAACTTGATCTAATTGTGCAATGCTGTTTAGTCACACCAGTGTGCAACTGTGTTGCTTATATTTGCTCTTTGGGGAAATGGAAAATGATGTTCCATTTTGCAGATTACTCCAGAGAGACAATCTTCATTATAAACCCATTCAGAGCAATTTAGCACTTTACTAAAATCCTGTAAGAGCCACCATTGTTGTCTCAGGTGACAGAGTGATTGAAACTTCAGAAAAGACAGCAAAAAGCCAACACCCTATGAAATAGTAGAATGATGGAGAACAAAACTGTAAATTTGGTTAAGTGCTTGAGAGCCTGCATCATTTAATGGCAACATTTCTAAGATAAGTAAAGACAAACAGATGTTTGTACAAAAATACCATCCTTTAATTACATTCCACACAGCACATGATCAAATAAGTTTCAAATTTCTATAAGTTTTTTTTTCGTTCATTCACAGGCAGAGGACAAAGCAAGAGATGCAGCGTAATAAAGGGAGAATGGCTGGATATCATATTTACCAATAGTGACTAATCCAATGTTTTCAGAGAAAATAACATTATATAAAGTATCAATAAAGAGTAGCATTCTCCATGCTCAAAATTTAGCAAATAAGTAAAATATCTAAAAATTAAGGATGAGCTTTATTTGTAAAGGTTTATAATTTCAAGGAGAGTATATATAATCACTTTAAAATGAATTAGAAAAAAAATCAAAGCTCTTCTGTATGTGAAAGAGCAATGATATGAACAAAGGCAGAAACAGTGATGATCCTATGGTAGTGAATAATAAGGTACACATGCCAACTATACGTATTAGAGTATGCCACCTGTGAGCAGAACTCATAAGTTTCAACCTACTGGTCACTTAATATCAATAACGTTGCATGCTGAAAAAATGGTATTCTCTGGTATTCCCACTGCATAGGTATAGGTAACAGGTGCACCTAAGACCACCCCCACATCATGGCTTAATAAGGAATAGGATTTGGTAATATAGACAAAGGCAACAGCAACAGTCACCTGAGGTTGTGAGTGTTAATAGTTTATATATAAATTTTCTCTGTGTACAGAAATATAAATTTACCATGCACCTTCATTTTAAAGTGATTACTCCTTAAGTAAAAAACATCTTCCCATAATGTTAAAATGTATTAATAGCAACCATTTTTTTCTATTGAGACAAGCAAAAAACATAAAAAAACCTGCACTGAATGGAATACAAAGATCAAACTACATCTTTTGTATTCTCATTGTCAATATCTATGTATTAAACATTTTTTTAAAGCAACCCCAGACATCAACAGGACAGAACAGACGGAAAATAAAATCTTTTACATTGATCAATAAAAAAAAATACATATAACAGATTTTTGTACTGTGTTTTTTTAACACTTCCAGCTGCAATATTAATATCTAAAGTGATAGCCTAGATGTGTGTGTTGGCTTAAGGAAGAAAAACAGATTAATGAGGAACAAATTCCAAAAGATAGAAAACTGGGGGCCAAAAGGTGCCTTGGTTTTGCTTTTTTTATCACATGCAAAAGCTATTTCTTTTTCTATATATGTACTATTTTTCCTTTGAGTTTTCAGAGTCAAACAGTAAATGCTATTTACAATCATAGAACTTTTGTTCTAAGCATGTGGTAACAGATGGTAAGCCTCAGATACTGCTGTTAGATTAAACAGACGAGAGAAAAGTAACAGTGTAATTACCAATTATGGTGCAATGGACAGAGGGGTGCTGTCTAACACTCTTATGCTATAAGACTGATGTGATTTTTAAAAGACTTGGTATAAATTTCCTCCTGTGATTGAGCTGTATGAAAAGTCTACGTACAAAAATCCAGTTTCATAAAGAAGACATTTTTTTTTTCATGAACCATTTTTTTAAAAGGCCTTATAATGTATTGTGCAGCAAGTTGGCATGATAGTGGATTAAGCAAAGCGCACAAATTCAATGTGAAAACATAGAACCCTGAAGAATAATTTATATCTACAGTATGTACTTATTAAACATTGTGCTTCCATGTACGTAAAGGAAGCAGCATTTTTGCTTTGCAGGTAAAAAAAAATCCACAAACAAAACAACATGTAGGATGTGTTACAAACATAGCATACGTGAGGTTGCCTTAAAACAGATACACAAAAAGTTTAATTCAATTCATTTTATAGAAAAGGTGGAGATTAATTATACTGACCATACATGGGCTAAAGATCATTGTGTTGCTTATAATAATCTTTACATATATTAGTAGCAACGTATTAAAATAAAGGTCCCCTCATTAAACAGGGTATTTACTCAGTATGTAGACCTCCTGGGTGGTATGTGGACTTGGCAGTGCAACCAATTGCTGCGGGTGGGCTGCTTTCTAGGGCAATCCCTTGCTAGACACTTCCAGCGCACCTATTACAAGATGTACATTACACAGCCATTGACTTCACAGGCAAGAGCTGAAGGTGTAGAGGTTCTACTACAACAATTAGGGTCTATAAGGGACAATGTGTGAAGTCCCTATTTAAGAAAGTCCACATTTGATTTGAAAGAAAACTTAAAGTTGGGAGGACAACATTACTCTATCAGTCTGTAGTCTTAGACCATTTTTAAGAATAAACACTTATTAGAACTTCTTATGAACCATAAGAAGATCCACCTATGTTTGGCCAGCATAAATCTAACAAATCATTTGTATAGTTTTCCCAGATCACTGCCTCAATTGCTTTGCAGTACACTCTCTCATAGTACAAACTATAACAACTTCTAGGCACATACGCATGTGCAGATTACGGCACAGGAAAAAAAAATTAGCAGTAATGCCATATGGACAAAACCATTCTAATACAAAACGGCTCAAAATTATTATACACAGCAGTGTACTGTATACTAGCATTTCTGTGAGAAATACATTCAAACACCCAAATAACAGCATGGATACAAAAAAATATACAATTCTATGTCACTTTAGCATATAAGGCCACCCATTTGCTACCTAAAAAATATGTAAAACTGATTGTTCTTAAGCTCCACTAACACTGAAACGTCAAATGTGTGAGCCACAACTGTTATGTACATTGTGTTAAAGAGAAATATAATTTAGCACCAGTGCATTTGTCTGTTTTTCTATTTCTTATTGTATTGTGTTAGTTTGGACCAGAAAAAAATGAGTTCATCAATAATTTCCCAGTGCATATGCTTTATCTAATAATCAGAGATGAGGCTATATGTTAGTACAAAGAGGAGATTTTTGGCTCAGGTAAAGATAAATAAGGTAAACAGAGAGCAATCTGTGGCATGGCACGGGGAAACGGAAAGAATCCATGGGGAACATCTCAAGATGTTATTCCGCTTCTAAAGCTTACTTCCTATGTGCACGGTCAAACTGCATACTGTCTTAACAAAGTTCAATAGCTGGTATAGGAAATATGGAATATCTAAAAATGTCTGCAAATGTATTTGAAACGATTTGTAAAGTGTCTGAATTATGGCTCGACTGGGATGCATTAAAATTAATTTTAAGGTCCCCATATTGTGGGATAAGACATTTATCCTATTGGGATCTTTTGACCTAAATAGACCTTTCAGGGATTTCCTTCCTGTGGAAGCTGGGGAAAGCGAAGAGGCTGAAGGCCATTAATTAAGTTGTGGTCGTGGCAGTGTAATTTTTTTTTTACTGGTGATTTAATTATGACCCTAATTTTAGATATGTAAGGTAAGCAAATATGGCATTACATTGAAAAAACCTATCCACAAGGGTTTCAAAAACTCTTACCACTGCCAAGAAAAGGTCCACATGTTTATTTTCATTCCCTGTTCTCTTTTTTCAATGATGGTAAAATATAGAAAATTTATACATTCTGTGAATGCTACACTCAGTGAAAAAAGAAACCGAGTACTGGATGCAAATAATGCCATAAATAATATCCTCTGTTATTTTCTGAATCTGTAGTAATGATCATGACGGGATTTACATCACTGGAGCCTATGAGCACACAATTTTTACCACTATAAGTAATCCCTTTCTGCTAAGTTTACCTCTTCAGAATAGAACATTTCCCTTTTCTTGCTGTTAAACTGGCTTAGAATATTGTAAATATGCCTATTCACTTTTTCTATTAATGATACCGAAAAAAGTATGGCCAAGACTTATGCAGGAAAAGGCACTTCTTTGCCTTTGCCATCTATAGGCACTTGCCTACCATGCTTAATGGTAAGGTCACGATGTAGTTTATCAATTCGTACCTGTCAGTTACTTACAGTGTTAGTGGCCATTGCATGGACTAACTATAGTTATGTTATTTGTAAGCTCAATATTATTTAGCCTCATATAATTGTTGATGATATTGATGTGTGCAAGTAAGGGTATAATATAACGAGCAGTAGGTTGACCAAGTGAATTTCTGGGGTATATAAGCCCCATCTCCCAATATGTACTGTTGCGTCATCCTTTGCTTAGTGTAGTATTTTGAATGTTACAAGCCTCTGTATGTAACTTTAATGCCTTGTTAATTCAATGGATATATTGCTGCAAAGTGACATCTGCACTGATGCATGTCTTGTAAACTGAAAAATTCTATTTCATGACAAGAATCTCATTAATCAAAGTCATGTAAAACATAGTCATGACTAGATAAGGCAGCAAAAATAATACATAAAAATAATATACACAGGTTTTCAATTTTAACAAAACACCGGTTAATTCACAGACTGAGCAACGACTGCCAATACAAGATGGCTGGGAGGGCATAAAGCAGAAATTTAGTAGAGGCAAAGAAGCCATTGAGATGCAATCTCTACACATACAAATGTGAGGACAAGTGTGAGGTCATTCTTTCTCTGACTCAACTACCTGGTCATCAACAATGATAGCTTTCTGAACCATGATATGTGTGTCAGACCTCATAAGATCTTTTAATGATGGTACTTTTCAGAGCTTTTAGCAACCAAATAGATTTGAGTCAGGCCATAAAAGCAAACCAGTGGCTATATATGCAGCTTAAATATTTTTCATATGGTAGTTTTTTTTACAAATCAACCCACTGTGCTTTACTGATCTGTTGCATGCCCCTGGTCCACTCGGTGATAAAGGCTCAGCTACAGAGGACATTTTTTTTAACCATTTTGGAGCACAAAATTTACCTAACTTGTTGACAAATGGGTTATACCACAGTGAAATCCATTAGGTTGATTTATTAAAGGGAAGAGATTGCTCACTTGTTTACTTTGCAAAATTTATAATCACTTAGATTAAGGTAAATAGAGTGAAACTATGATTAATTTGAATATCCAATCACATACCAAGAAAAACATTTTTTTTTCTTATGCATGATTGGATAACTGAAGTCAACACAACTTCACATTATTAGGTGACTAGTCTCTTCTCCATCAGTAAATCAGGCCCAATGTGTTACAAATAAGGAGGCATTCCGCAAAAAGTTAATCTTGTGCTAGCAAGTGAATAAAAATGACCCGTGTTGCTCCATAAAAAGAGTTGACCATTTAGATTTGCAACAACAACACTGATGTGTATTATGGATGGTCTGAAACCAAAATGATTTTTGGAGCATAAACCACCTAGCGTTTAATATGTAAATAAAAAAGTGCATTTGTAAAGTACAAAATATCTTCATGTTTTTTAATTGCATATATGGACTAGATCTGTCTAAATGTATTCTAGAGAGCTCGGATAGCTGTATGTCATGTCCTGTTTATCCCTAGGGCAGCATTTAATAAAGTCAACTACTTTTCTCTTACTCTCTTCCTAATCATTGGTTGCATAATCCACAAAATGATTTATATATCAATCAGCCTTTGTCATATTTAGGAAACCTGTGCTGAGAGAATTATATAAGCTGCTGCCTTCGGAAAATGCTAGTTGTTTGGCTGCTATGCCAATCCATTGGCTTACAGGCTTTCTAAGTCACTAAGATTGATTTACTTAAAGAGTACAGGCGGTTCAGTTAGCAAAGTGAATATTTACATTGCAAAGTGTATGCACACATAGGGGTTGATTTACTAAAATGATTGAGTGCAAAATCTGGTTCAGCTCTGCATAGAAACCAGTCAGCCTCCAGTTTTTTGGTTGATTGGCTACCATGCACAGCTGCACCAGATTTTGCACTTTCCAGTTTTAGTAAATCAACCCATAGTTTAATAATTAAAGATGTAATGACTTTGAATGTCCAATCATGGTCTTTGTTTGAGCATATCTTAACTTTATTCTCTAAGCTAAGGGGCCATTCTCAGGTGAATGTGGAACTACACTTTGCAAAGTGAACCTGCCCTTATTTTTTCAGTAAATTAACCCCACTGACCTGGAAAAAAGTATGCAGGTCAGCTGCACTTACTTGTTCAAAATCAGTGACTGTGAAAGTACTGAAGTAAGGAATAGCCATCTAAGTAGTATGTTCAGAAGGAAGACATCAATTGCATTCAATATATTTCTTCCAGGACAGGCTTCCTTTAAATTAGCAGGTGAACAATCTTCAGAAATACAGTAATAAGTGGGTTGAAATACAGTAAATCAGAAGTAACTTTCAAGAGGGTTTAAGATCATCTAGATTTGAACTAGAAATCCAGAAAGGCAGGGAAAAAAAAAGACAAAATTAAAGATCATCTGTTAGGAAGCAGAGGAGCAGTAGCCACTGATGGAAGCCGACAATCCTCAACATGAGGGGCCGAATATTAATCCTAGGGCAGTAGGTTAAGCTTAAGCTACTGTCCTGAAATCAGGATGGGCTTTGTGATTCAAGAAATAGCAGCTTCAATCAGAGCCTTCCAAGATAGGTATACTGGTTTCTGACAGAGTCTCTTTATGTTTGTTAGCTGCCATGGAGGGCTAGAATTCGATTCATTACATGAAGGACTGCAATGAGAGCTCGCTGTAATACATTACCATTGCTTGCCTAGTTTAATTTGTGGTTTTCACCACTGCTCACACATGCTATCTCTTACACACAGAATATAGATAGATGTCTACACTCTTCTGACTTTCCTTCATGTTCTCAGGCAAATTTTGTTTCCGTCTGGGGAAAAATTATAAACAAAGCTTGAAAAAAAACTTGTCTTTCAAAAAAGAAAAAAATAACTGAAGAGCATTCAGGTTCTTAAAGGCAATTCGCCTTCTTCTCAAATGTATTCCAAGATGCAGCATTAGATTTTAGAGACAGTCAACGAGGGGTGAGATGTCTATGGGTTCAATTCTTAAAGTCTTCAGAATAAAGTATCATTGGGGCGTAAGGGTTTGGAGGAAAAAAGTGCAAATTGAGCCAACAGTTCTTGAGTCTGTTAAGTCTAGATCCAGCATCCGCCTTGCACTCAGCATCGCGAGCTGTGGTCGGGATCATCTTGCTCTAGTTTTATAGTTAAAGTAGGCTCCACTGCCAGTGGTGCACCGTTGGTATAATGTGAGGTTTTGTAGGTGATGGCTGGGTCGCTCTTCTTGGCCGCATAGCGGAATCGGTGGTAGTGGAGCACCAAGGCCAGTGCGACGGAGACCAGTACCAGAACAGCGCCTCCTGCTGCCATAACGTAATACCAGTAGACTGGGATGGGCTGCACTGACACCGTGTCCACTGTGGGCTCGCTCCCTGGTAGAAGGGTGCCCCCTGGTGGAGAGACACAGAAGAGCGTTGCTAGGTGGGATGTTGGTGGACTAAAATTGAGAAATCATGCATGCTTTTTCCCTATATTTTAACAACTAAGCTGTTACATATTTCAAATATAACATAATAAATTAATTTATAAAGCTGTTTACAGATCAAAATACCATTTACAATTAAATATATATTTTTCGTGGCATAGGTTTATATTAATCTAGTACAGTGCTGTACAACTTAATGTGTATCTAAACCCAACAACAATAAAGAGCTAGTCCACCTTTTGGGGAAAAATAAAAAGGTGAACTAGCTCTGTATGCCCTCCCCACCCCCCTGGATCCCAACTGTACTTACCTCAGTGGGTGATGAGTTGTCAGTGCCCATGCAGTCAGTGCGGTGGTCTGGGCATTTTACATCCCTGCTCTTCTCCTTTCTCCAGCACTTCCAGGATGGATCAGAGCAATTGTGATTGTTCAGTGCTAATACTGAGAACTGCTCTGATCCATCCTGGAAGCACTGCATGACAACTCATTACTCCTGGAGGTAAGTATAGTAGAGACCAGAGAAGTGGAGAGAGTATACAGTGTTAGTCCACCTTTTCATATTTTTACACTTCATATATATTGCAGCTTAACATTGCTTAACTGTAGTGGCTGCACTTTTTTCCATTTAGATTTTTTTTCTTTTTTTAGCTAATGATCCTGCTAGTAAAACACATTTACTCTCCTAGTCACACTTTCTGCCCACTAACCCACTGCACTGTATCTATGGAGGATCAGAGTTGCAAGGATAGAAAGTGTGTTAGGACTACAGAACACTTCCTTCTCTCCTCATTCCCATAATATAGAGGGAGGTGTGCTATTGTTCATGGAGGTGAACTAGGCAGAGCTGATAACACTGCTTGAGATAATACTGCAGTGTGCACAGCTCACTGCATTTCTGTCAGGATCAACAGTCACTTTTCTGCTTATATCAAACAAATATAACTCTTTCAATGGTTTATATAACAGGCCAAAAGCTAACAAATGAGTTCATTTCTAGGGTTTACATACACTTCAAGATACAGACATAGTATGACAGCAATTACAATAGGCTCAATGGACATTTCCAATTAGTTAGAAGAGCCAAATGTGCAATGTATATTGGATTTTGTCATGCACAAATATCTGTTATAAAGAAATATGTACATCAATATGGATAACACCATGCAACACACTGACATTCAATTAAATGAATGTTGGAAGACATTTCACTAAAAGAGTTAAAGCAGTATTAAACCCAAAAGCAAACATTTATTATATTGCAGCTTACAGATTCTTAGATGTGATGGCTGCATTTATTTTCTTTTTAAGCTTTCTCTCTGCTATTTTCACCTGGTGATCTAGCCGGTAAGTCTGTTTTTCAAAAGAACAAGCTCTCCAGCAGAATGTATCAGTTACAGAGATGAGACAAACCATTTAACACTAGCAGGGGTACTTACAGTGATCAGCTTTTATTTATTTATTTAAGTAAAACATTTATGCCAAAAGGAAAAGAACAGTTTGGTGTAACTGATTATAAAGTGTGAGCTGGAGTGTGGCTTGCTTTTTTGTGTGCATTTAAATCTGCTAGTACATCCAATGCTCCCCTCCCCACAGACTTACAATGCTGCTGTCCAAAGGTGCCCCTGTGCTCCTTTATACAGAAAGGGGCACTCTAATACAGAAGGTGTGTTACTGGCTAAATCACCAGGTGAAAACTGGCGAAAAAAACTGAAAAATGAAAACTAAGGCAGCTGTAAGTTGCAATATATTGTATTACATTTTTGGTTTTGGCTTTAATGCTGCTTTAATATGAAGCCATTAAAACTAGGAACTGAAAAGAATGCATTTTATTTTTTTCTAAAAGTTTGAATAGACTGATTTCACGACTTTTGTTTTACAATTATTTCAGAAAGCAAATCCAAATCATAGTGGTGTCAGATTCGGAGAAGTAATTTGCTTCACTGGCTGAGAATACTAAAACCACAAACTTCTAACAATGTCTGCTCTAATTTTATCATACTCAGCTTCTAGGCATGTTCTGTTGGTGCATTCAGAGGTACTGTAAGCTCCAAGAATGAAGGATTTCAAAATAATTGTACAAATATGGAAGCTGTAGAGATGTAGCCATTATCAATCTGCCAGAATTGCACAAATTACCTATTGGAAACCTTGGGGCATATTGATATACAACGTAGAAACTGTGACATTCACTGCAGGCAAATCAATCACTGTAATTTAAAATGCATGCACAAGGAAGATACACCTGCATTGAATGTTGGGGGAACGTCACACTCATTGCTTTATAAGTATGCCCCTTTTTGTATGGGATGATTTATAATGAAAACATAACATTTCTAAAAAATACTTTAAAGTCCAACTCCAGCCAAAATATTTTCCTTTTGATTAGAGATGAGACGGGTTAGAGCCTCTGTAAGGTTTTACCTTTTTTTATCAGTGTCCCTATTGGACATTTTTAAAAATGGATTTTTAGCAGAGTGAAGAAGGGTTAGAACTTCTAAGAATGCTTTTATTGCTGCCATTCCTCCCTGTCTTTGTGAAAACAATACTCCCATTACTTGAAGAGGTGTGACAGGGTTATGAAATTGAAAAAAATTTCCAGTGAGGTCACAGTTAGAAATAAAAACCAGACAGGACTTTTAAAATTTTACCCACTTGGTTCAAAACTAAACAACCTGACTAGATTATAAAGAAAACCCTGTATTTATAAAATATGGAGGTTACCACTGCTGGCCTTCTAGAAAATGCTTGGCTGTCCCTGGATTCCATACCTTGGTGTGGAAAAAGCATGTGTATAAAAAAAATGAAGTCCGAATTTAGTATCTTGCCTACCTGTTTCCAGTAGTGAATCAGAAATAACTAGAGCCATTGGATAACCATGACAGCCAGGCAACTGGCATTCCCAGAAGGCAAACTTAGCAGTGGAAGCCTCTGTAATCTCAGAGTACTGGTTTAACCTGTGCCCAGACTATGCAAAATAACACCCTGGTCACATCGGGTAAAACTTGGCATGCGATTTGCATGCCATGCGACTTGCAAATCGTATGACAAGTTGCACCCTATTGTCCGCAAGTCGGAACAGCACCAATTTCTAAAATAGTGCATGCACTACTTTTGGTGCGATTTGCTTAGACATCTGTGTCAGATGTCTTGCAAATTGCACCTGAAATCGGCATCTCACCTGACTTTAAGATCGTGCGACTTCACTGTAAGTCGCACAATTTCAAAGCTGGGCTTGATGTGACCAGGGTGTAAAAGTAAATAAATTACATATTCTGAACAAGCAGTAAAGGCACTTTAAACCTAGTCCTCACAGACCTATATAGCTAAAGGAATTGTTGAGAATTTCATTTTCAAAGTTCTCAACACAGGCTCTGAAATCACAGCACCACCTCCTTGTTTCCTATGGCAGCAGAACTTTGGAATCCTGCAACCATTGTGACGTAAACATTTTGTTAGAGCCAACTTAAAACTGACTTCAGAGTCTGTTTTGTGAACTCTGTGGATGAATTACTTCATAGTACATGCAGCTACTGAGATTACTGAGGGTTTGTTTTAAAACTGTTTAACTGCTTGCTAAGGCTTTTTAAGCACTTGACAATCCATTGGTCCACTTTAAGACTAAGGGAGCAAAAAAAAAAGGCAAGAAAAATCTGAAACATTTCAGCTTACTTCCATCTGAGCTAACCTAGCCTTAGCTAAGCTGTTTGCCAGGAGACATCCAGCAAAAATTCTTAGAGGTATATAAAATACCACAGAATTCAAGTTGGACCTTGAAGAAATATAGAGTTTCCAATAACACAGGGTCAGCCAAAATTCCTTATCATGTAGATGTGTCTATATGCTGCTTGCTCAGCAATACTGTTCACTTTCCTAATTTGTCAACTTAACCAGAAAAGGCAATTCACTATTTTTTTTTCATCTTCTCAAGGGTAAGTCAACCTCTGTGTAGCTATTCATAATTCAGAGCCTACAAAAGATTTGTTCTTCAGACTAAACAAAAAAATAAAATGCAGTTTTCAGAATTGCAGATTGCATAATTTAAAGTTTAGTTGTGCTCGAAGAATCTGCTTTCTGGGGAAAAATGGGTTGCCTTCACTATTTGAACAGCTCTATCGATATTAATTACAGACAACAATGTCGCTGAAAAGATTAACAGGATGAAAATAGAATAAAAGTATGAGGCTTCAAAACCTCAGCAACATAAAATATGTACAGCCACATCTTGTATAATGGAACTAAAACAGCCGTAGACCTAATGAAAAAAGTATGACCTCTCAGTGACCTTCTTTTTCAAGCAAGCTAAATTTCTCCCATATATTGTGCTGCAAACAGCAGCATAGACAATCCAAAAGAGAGGTTATTATACTATGAAAGAAAAAAAGGGAAAAAAAAAGAAAAAAGGGTAATATAGCTAAATATGGCTATCTACAAGGAAAATGTTGCTTTCATAGTACTGCTTTACGATTATTATTGTTATATAAGATGATTTCAAATGTAATAGGTGGTAATGGAAACAAAGTAAGAAATGTTAGGTATCTAAAAAATCATTGAGCCTGGGTTCACATATATGCGGTGCTGCATATCGCATGTAATTCGCACAGCAACAGCACCACATTCCTGTGCAAATTACATGCGATTTGTGTGCGGTGCGATCGGAGCCATACATTTTGTATGGCTCTAATCACACCACACCCGCACCGAAAATGTGCAGGACCCTTTTTTTGGTCCGCAGTAGAAATGGATTGCATGGGTATTCACACCTATGCGATCCGATTCTGCACATCACACTGTGTTTTCTGGACCATTTTCGGAGGGTTGTTAACTTAACATACACATCCGCAGTGGTTCACATGAACTGGGTGCGATTCTGATGCGGTGCAGAATTCACACAGAAAACGCTGCAAATTCTACACCGCATCAGTGTGAACCAGGGCTTAGGCTCCATGCACACTGGGTGTTTTAATAACGCTGGTAACATTAGCTGTGTAAAGTCAGGTTAAAAAATGTGAGTTTTGCAGCGGTATTTAGCAATTTTGTATTAGCGTTTAGCAGCGTTTGCCGCTTTTTTTTCTCATTTGTGTTTTTTTAGAGGTTTTTTTTACCAAAGAGAAAAAATAAATTTTTAAGTAAAAAAAAGTCAGAAAATGCTGCTTTACAGCGTTTTTACAGCTAAAAAACTCCTCTAGAAACTCACTAGTCCTGGGTTTTTTTTCCAGCCAAAAAATGTTGATTACAGTCTATGTGTGCATGGACACATAGGAGGGAGTATACTGGATGTAGAAAAAAACATCAAAAGCCAAAAACAGCAGCTGTAAAAATGCCCAGTGTGCATGAGGACTTATAGTGTACTGGTTTCAACTTTAGACCAGGCCTATTCTGACACTTCTCACTTACAGTATGTGTTAAAATCTGCTTTTTTTTGCCAGAAAATAACTTAGGACCCCCAAACATTATTTATTTTTTTTAAACAGAGGCCCTAAAGAATAAAATAGTGGGTGTTGCAATTTTTATGTCACGTGGTATTTGTGCAGTGGTTTTTCAAATGCAATTTTTTGGCAAAAATAAAATTTTATGAATTCTAGTGAAACACAGTAGAATACCCAGTTTTTTTGTAAGATATAAAGTTATGCCAAAAAAATAGATACCAAACATTTCACACTTTAAAGTAGTGGAACGACAAAAAACTATGTACATTTAATTATCCATAGGAAATGTTTTAAAAGCCTTAGCAGGTTATCAGTTTAGAGTTACACAGGAGGTCTGGAGCTAGAATTATTGCTCTTTCTCTGATCTCTACCTTAGATTGTACACCCCTTGAGGGTTAGGGACTGATGTGAATGTACAATATATATGTAAAGTGCTGCGTAAATTGACAGCGCTATAGAAGTACCTGAAATAAATAAAATAAATAAATGTTCATGGTGAGAACTCATATATGTGTTGTGATCACTGTTTACATATGCGTGCAGGACCGATGTGTGCATTTGCCTTTGTGCAGGGATGGGGGCACTTTAAAATGTTTAAATTATTTTTACACTGGCTATTTTTTTTTATCAACTTTATTGCTATTACAAGGGATAAATAACAGACAGGGACAGGTACTCTTTAGGTACTCTTTACTGAGAGATCTGGGGTCAATTAGATCTCTCCTCTGCCTTTAAAACCACTCGATCAAACCAAGATTGGTTTGATCCGATGCTTTCCTAAGCCATTAATGACTTGTTTACTTTTGGCGAACCCGGAAGTGATAACAGACTTGTTGCTTCTGGTTTTCTAGACCATAGAAATGATTGGGGATGTTCCGGCCCTAGATCATCACTATGGTCAGCTGGCAGAACCGATGGCTGCATTCCCGGGCTCCCCAGCAGGAGAGAAGAGCCCAGAAAGGCAGCGGAAGGTGGCTGGGGGGGGGTATGGAGGGGGGACCACATTCTGCCCCCTGTATAAAGCAATCCAGTGGCCACTAGGATCACTTTTACAAAACAGGCCATTGCCAGCTGAAAACACAGATACTGGGATGATGGCTATAGCTGCAGGCATCCTCCTGGCATAACCGCTCAAAGTTTTGTGGTGTACTGCTCTGTCGCTGGGGCTCATTTAATAAAAACAAAAGTAAAAAAAAAATTGTTTACCTAAAATTGTTACTGGTGGGATATAAAGAAAATCATTTGGAGCAGCCAAAGTGAGCCATATCAGATGAGTTGACTTTTACAACAAAGGAATTCATTTATAACACGTGTAATCACAGAGACCAACAAATTGCTATCAACTTTTCAAATACAAAAAAGACAGGGACAACATGGAGTAAGCGACATCATGACATCTAGGAGCAGACTAATACTACAAGTATTTACAAGAGTAAAGGTGATTCACTTCCTTAGTAGTCTGATACAGTCCTGGTTTTCAAACAGTGGGTTTATTCAACATGACAGTAAAACAAGCAAAGTTAGACATGAAATAACTTATAGCTACCAATCAGGCTCCAGTTGAATGGAATCTGATGACAGAAATATGACTGACTAGTTGATGTCAGTGGAGTTGCTATACTATATGGCCAAACATTTATCAACACCGGACCATCACACCCCTCAAAATTATCAAGTTCAGAAGTTTCCAGTGAAGAATACTGTTAATGCTACAGCATACAAATATGGTTCAGAAAATATTGTGCAGCCAATCTTGTGGCAACAGTTTGGAGAAGACAATTTCTGGCTGAGCATAACTGTGTCCACGTGCACAAGACCAGATCCATTATAACATGGCTTGATGAATATGGCATGATTGGCCTACACAAAACCCTGACCTCAACCCTAATGAGCCATCTGTGGTATGAAATGGAACAGGTCTTGTACCTGATTTCATAAATGGCTAAACAGGCACAAAGTCACACTGCCATAGGCTGTTATAGACACCAAGGTGGTGCTGGTTGGGGAAAGAAGGGGCAACATCATAGTCATGTGAATGGTTTGTGGATGTCCATGTCCATGCATGTCCATGTGTATGTCCAAAAAGCTCATGTAGGTGTTGATGGTCAGGTGTTCATATCTCCTTCTGTTCAATCTGGTGTTGTAGCCCCTCAAATCAAACATTATGACAAGAAAAAAACATTCTCTATCGTGAAATTAATTTAAGTAAGACTAAAATATAGTATCCTTAATGTGCTATTTTCAGCACGGGAGCAGGAAACTTTAAGCAGAAATAAAGTTCACTCTGTACCATAAATAAAAAACACACAAAAAATTAAACATGTCACATTGGTATGTTTTATCTCAAGTTTGTGACAGAATGTTATTGGTCAGGCTGAAATCTCAGTGAATAATGTGATTAGATAGAATGACTATTGGAGAACTAACCATGCTCCTGCACCAAGCCAAACTGTTGCTATGTTTTTACTGGCTCTAGGTTTGAATCCAGTTTTTATAGCCAACAATTACAGAAAACAAAACAAATATCTCAGACGGATAGAAAGGGAAAATGCTGCGGAATAGGCAGACATAAAATAGCCAAATAAGGTGCCAAGGCAAAAAGCAGCTCACAAGCCGGATTTCTGCATAATGGAGCTTTTATACAACAGCACACTTAGCAGCCGTGGAGACAAATCAAATATTGCTGATAAACACAATGACCAGCGGAGAGACAGGACAGCTACGAACAAAGAGTGTGAGGTTGTTGTTGCACAAGTCATGATCATTCTGACCATGGAGCACAAGCAAAATATTCAGTAACGGTCTTGGCACAGCCTCGCATTTTTCTTGTTTGGTTTTAGAAGCAATTGAGGAACAAAAACAAAATGCCAGAGAAAAAGGGAGGGGAGCTTGGGTGCTCAGAGCTTGTCCAGCATATTTTTAGGTTTACACATTTACAACGGTTGCACAAAAATTGCAGTGATTCATTACATACAAGAAACAAGCTCTCTGAAATGCTAAAGAACTCTGGCATTTAAAGAAGACCTACACTCTATAAAGAAATTTTGGAGCAACATCTCTTTGGCCAATGTTGAAAAACATAAAATCTTTCTCTGGACTGCAATGCTTTACTATGCCAGAGGCACTGGTCACATGGTATCTACTTATTGTTTGGCTGTTTCTGAACAGCAGTCTACCAAGCCCCTTAGGCAAAGACTATGTGATCAATTTCAAGAACTGATGGTGTGACTAGCACCATAGAAGTGAAGGATTGCAAAGCTTTCAGGAGACAAACAAGTTTTCTTGATCTGTATCTATTTTTTTAAGAATGCTCAGGGAGGATAGGCATTTTAAATTGAAACGATTCACTTTCTGAGAAGCTCTGGACTACTCCAGTGGTACTTTATAAAGTTTGTAGGGTTAATTATTTAGGTTTAATGAATTAAAAATAAGCGGTACTTATGAAATTCAATAACAACTTGTAAACCTAAGTTTAATGACTTGTGGGGACCAGGATTCTACAGAAACTCTGGCAGCTGTTGAGAAATACATAAGTAATTTAAGTAAAAAGATAAAAAAAATAGTCAACTGGCAGATTTATTTAGTGGTGGAGTGTATAGCATAGTAAAACATGCTAAATGCAAAGGGAAAAGGTGGCATATGCAAAGATGTCATCACTCATGAGGTGTTGACAATCTGTCATCAGGATCTGTGGTCATTGTAAGTAAATAATAACCTACTACCTTTTTTCAGCATGAGAAAGAATAATACCCCATTGGAGTCAGTGAGACAAACTGTTCCCCACTGTTGGTGTTAGTGAATGGAATTGTGCCCCATTATTGTTGTCAGTGAGAGGAAGGATCAGTTAAAGTTAAAGAAAGGGACTTTGTTTGCAAAGGGGGCCACTGGTCTACTTCAGAGGGCTAGTTTAGAGCCTTTCAGGCTTTTGGGGGGCCAGACTGTGGCCTCTGGGAGTAGAAATTATCCTGGCATCAGTGGGAGTGAGCAATGCAAACAATTCCTCCCCTAATACATGTTTACTGTTCTAGGGGGAGCAAAAGTGCCCCATCATTGCTGTCTATGGAAGGAATAGTGCCCTGTCGTTGGTGTCAGTGGGAGGAATAATGCCCCTATTGTTGGTGTCAGTTCGAGGAATAGTGCCCCATCGTTGGAATCAATGGAAGGAATAGAGCTCCATTGCTGATGTCAGTAGACAAAATTATGCCCCATTGTTGGTGTCATTTAGAGGAATAGTGCCCCATCGTTGGAATCAATGGGAGGAATAGTGCTCCATTGCTGATGTCAGTAGCCAAAATTATGCCCCATTGTTGGTGTCATTTAGAGGAATAGTGCCCCATTGTTGGAATCAATGGGAGGAATAGTGCTCCATTGCTGATGTCAGTAACCGAAATAATGCCCCATTGTTGGTGTCATGAGAGGAATAGTGTTTTGTAGCAGTAGCAGGAAAACTGCCCTAAGGGCCGAATAAAGGCAAGCAAAGGGTCAAATATGGACCCTGGGCCTCAGTTTGGAGACAACTGGTTTAGTTCAAGGGTTCCAAAGATTTAACGTGTCACTATGGCCAAAATTAAAAATGACTTAAATGTTTGTCAATAACAATAACACGGTGGTCTCTCAACAACTCTCTAAGTCTGTTGTTTTTCAACTTTCTTTAACAGGCCACCCTGTCTAGCAAAAGTTGCAGTTAGAAAATTGAGACAAACCACTTAAGACTAACAGTAGTGCTTGCAATGGTCAGCTTTTATTGATATAATTAAAAACTTTATTCCAAAAGGAAAATAGCCCTTGCTGTAACTGCTTAAAAGGGTTTACTGGAGCTAGGCTTTAAGTTGTTAGTCACTAATGCCAAATCCATCTACAGCTACTAGTCCATCCAATCCTACCCTCTACACTGGTTAACAATGTTGCTGTCCAAGGGTGGCTACACAGCTCATTCATAGATACATTAGTGACAGTAGCCACCCTAAGACAGGAGGTGTGTTGCTGGCCAACCACTAGATGAAAATTAAAAACTATAAGCCTAAGAAAGAAAATGAATGCAGCCACCGCATCCAAAGATTGGTAAGCTACAATATTTAAAATTGTTTGTGGGTTTAGTTATGCTGAACTCCAGGCAGATATAAAAGACACAAATGAATGCAGCTCTGTCATAAATGTAAATGTATTAGAGCATTTTATGTATTATATATATATTTTTTTAATTTAAGATGGGTAAGTACCTGAATTCAACTTGGAGTCACCCTCTTGCAGTCTACTGCACAGTCTGTACAGCAGAGCTCAGAAAGGAGCAGGCAAAGAGGCACAAGGAGCCACCAAGGTGTGCTGTGGTGCAAGGAGCATGCTGATAGTAGGAGAGAGCAGAGCCATAGAGAAAGGAGCTCCTCAATTTGCTGCTTCTCCTTTCACTGTTCAGCCAAAGGATGGAAAATTCAGCAGAAGATAAAAATCAGGCCACCTCCCCTGCTAGACAGGGCTGAGCTGTGTGTAGTTGTATAAATTTCAGGACTGGACAGACCGAAATACAAATCCTATGGCATGTAAACAGCACTCACATATGTATTTCATCTGAATATTTATCTGTTCAGCTTTAATTTAGAGCTCAGTTAGAATAGAAATGAATATGCAGCAAAGCAGGTTGGTAGACAGTTTTTTAAGGGTCACATATAGTGAGATTAAGAAACTCTGCTATAGAAAATGAGGATTTAATAGTTATACTTTATTGACTGGGCTGTTTGTAATATACTGAAATATGATAGTCTGTTGTCAGGATACAACGGCTTAAGGATTACTAGTAAAAAAAAAAATCTGTTTCTGATTATAGCTCACCGCATAAAAACACTGTTTCATTACATGTCCCATAACTAAATATGCTATGTAAATAGGCAATTTATAATTAGGTGCAGATTATTATCATTATAGGATTATGTATTTATATCTGATTCAGGAGTCTCTGTGCACCTGGCTATTGTATTACAAAGGCAAATGTCAGCCTCATTCCTCTATTTTCCTCTAGTTTTAATGTCGAATGCTCACCAAGTACTGCCATAATGGGAGACACATTAGGATTGTGTTTCCCAACGTTAATAACAACGAGAATGTTATTAGACTAAAAGACACAACGCTATATTCGACAACACAACATGAAGTTCTCCATACTATTCCCTAAAACATGGATCCAATTTCACAGACACAGGCTCCATAAAATCTATTGCTCTGAAGCATGGCGCGCTCCAATATTGTGGATGACAATAACAATTTAAAATCTCTGTTTTCATCTCAGCCTTTAATGGAAGATTTACAACAGTTAGGTCATCTATTGTATTGTTATTATTGCTGAGATAAGGATGCAACCAAAAATCAACTGAATGATAAAAACCAGTTACATTAGACTGTATTGATAATTTAGCTTTTACTAACATACAGCTCTTGGGTCAGCTGTGGTCACAAATCCCTTGTGTCTCCGGTAGACAATATTTATGCTCATGCTATCCAATGTAAATGACAAAGAGAAGATAATGAGGGCTACATGGACAAATATGATAATTCTTTGTCTACAGTACTGCTAATGGATCTTAGATTGTAAGCTCCAAGGAGCAGGGCCCTCCTATCCCTCTTGTATTGAACTGTATTGTTGTTGTATTGTCTCCCTTTATATTGTAAAGCGCTGAGCAAACTGTTGGCGCTATATAAATCCTGTATAATAATAATAATAGGTTTTATCATTTCCAAGTGTCCTCAGTTCAATCCAGAAATGTATTTACAGATTTATAATAAAGATGTGAAATACATGACTGAGCAGCCTAAAATAATGAAAAGCTATATATTATTATTATTATAGAGGATTTATATAGCGCCAACAGTTTGCTCAGCACTTTACAATATAACGGGAGACAATACAGCAACAATACAGTTCAATGAAAGAGGGTTAGGAGAGCCCTGCTCCTTGGAGCTTACAATCTAGGAGATATTATATATTAATATGTAATAAAATAGGTGATCGTAAGCAATTTGATCCATTACATCACTAAGTGCGACAATTTTTTGCCAATAAGTTATTGTAAATAACTTATAAATTTTAAATTGGTGGCCCATAGATGAGTCAGTTTTTTCATCAGCAGTGGGTTGAATGAAAAAAGTGATCCGATTCCCTCTTCCATACATTTGAGGTGGATGTAGCAATCCTTCCTGCTATGTATTCTGACAACGAGGAGCTTCCACCGCTGTCAGAATACACCGATTAGCGTTGCAGGCTATAGCCTGTAGCGTTGATCGAATGGTAAACATCTGACAAAGCGGTTGTACAGAAGTTGATTGACTTCTGTACAAACACAGAGCAATACATGGATCTGCGGAACCGTATAAATTTCAATCCATGTATGGCCAGTTTAAGTTACTTCAATTCACAAAATACAGTAGCTGCTTCTGTAGACCTCTCTCTTATTAGATCTCAAGCAAGAAACCTATTTGGGACGATTTACTAAAGGAGTTGAATTCTTTACTCATAAAAAATCGCCACTGCTACTACAGTGATCTTCACTGTCTTTCAGGTCTGGTGCTGAGTAGCTGCATAGTGACCACAGGAGACTACATACTAGTCATGAATGCCCTTCAGAGAACACCTTGAATTTTTCCTAATGAATGCAATACATTTCCTGAAGGTGAAGAGGTGGGGTGATTTCCACCTTGTCCAATCAGAGAATGCTTTACATTGATTGAAAAAAATGCAAGGCATTTTATGAATGGTGCTCATGCTGAACAAGCAACCTCCTGTGGTTCCTTTGCAGTAGGGAAGCAGCTCAGAATGGCACCCAGGAGCCGGCAAAGACCACTGTGGTAGTGCCAACTACTACAGTGATTTTTTGATTCCACAGGGATCAGACAACTATGGAATAAGTATTCTTACATCGGCCCAAGCTGGAATAGTGTAATCATGCAGAAAAAAAACTTACCTAGAGCTCAGCTTTAAATGGAACCCTGCCATTGCTGACCTCTTCTTCTGCAAAGTTACTTGACTGCATGTTAGGCTGACTCCAGGTTTCTGGCCTGTAACTCACAGACCCAGAAAGTGGGTCAGCAGAAGGACCAGGTAACTAGCAATTTAAGCAATGGGTCATCCTTTGCAGTTTAGCTGTTTATTCAGTAGAACATTCAACTATTAGCCAAACAAGTCTCACATAGGGGCACCTTACATTAATCAGGTCTTTACTTACTATGATAGGGCCATGTCTACTGAGGTATGTTTCACAATGTGTACATTTAAAACAATGAAACTAAACCAAAGCTTTTTATGTGCAATTAAAAAGCCAAACATAATACATTATCTTATATTACTTACCAGGATATACTGTTGGGTGGGGAAAAGCAGTAATTGGTTCTATAACAGAAAACAGGAATATATTATATGTTAAAGTGTATATATGGCCAAAATGTAAAATCACATATTAATTTCCACATTGTATAACCATTATTTCTAACTTACTCCTATTAATCTGAACAATCTGAAAGCTTGTAAGCTTACTTTGCGAAAATCCCACACATTTGCTTCCTTGAATTCTGTGATAGCTATTCACAATAACCTGTGTGTAAGCACTGCTGTGTCACACATCTCACAAAGCCTGCCTTGTGAACTACAGAGGAGTTTCAGGAATCACAACTTGCAGGCAGCAAGGTACCATGGGATATAAAGTCCTTAGACACCGAAGGTAAACAGTAGAGGAGAAGCTGCAAAGCATGCAGGGACTGCAAGTTGTGGAAAGAGATGATCGGCAGATAGGCAGCACTCACAACATGAAAGGAGATTTTTCAAGAAAGCTTATTTTGGATTGTCAATACATATTGTATGTATTGCTATTACAATGCTGATGTTTTAAAATGAAGTGTATGCTGTGACAACTATATCTCCTTTAAATATACAAGTATATAATGTTTACTAGTATCAAGGTTGGGTTGGGGGTGAACTAGTTTTAGTGCAAGGGGTGTATATTAGTATTAAGGCAGGAGGAGTGCAACTGTATGACCCAATGGGTGTGTACTAGAATTAAAGCAGAATGTGTGTACTAGTATCAAGGAAGGGGTGTATACTAGTATCATGGTAGTGAATATGTACTAGTTTTAAGGAAGGGGGTGTGTGAACTAGTATCAAGGCACAGGATGTGTACTAGTATCAAGGCAGAAGGTGTTCAATAGTTTCAGGACAGGGAGTGTGTACCAGTATTAAGGCAGGGGGTGTGTACTAGTAGTAAGGAAAGGGTGAGTACTAATATCAAGGCAGGGGGTGTGTACTAGTATCATGGCAGGGGGTGTGTACTAGTATCATGGCAGGGGGTGTGTACTAGTATCATGGCAGGGGGTGAGTACTAGTATCATGGCAGGGGGTGAGTACTAGTATCAGGGCAGGGGGTGTGTACTAGTATCATGGCAGGGGGTGAGTACTAGTATCAGGGCAGGGGGTGTGTACTAGTATCAGGGCAGGGGGTGTGTACTAGTATCAGGGCAGGGGGTGTGTATTGGTATCATGGCAGGGGGTGTGTACTAGTATCAGGGCAGGGGGGGGGTGTACTAGTATCAGGGTAGGGGGTGTGTACTAGTATCATGGCAGGGGGTGTGTACTAGTATCAAGGCAGGGTGTGTGTACTAGTATCAGGGCAGGGGGTGAGTACTAGTATCAGGGCAGGGGGTGTGTACTAGTATCAGGGCAGGGGGTGTATACTAGTATCATGGCAGGGTGTGTGTACTAGTATCATGGCAGGGGGTGTGTACTAGTATCAGGGCAGGGGGTGTGTACTAGTATCAGGGCAGGGTGTGTGTACTAGTATCAGGGCAGGGGGTGTGTACTAGTATCATGGCAGGGTGTGTGTACTAGTATCAGGGCAGGGGGTGTGTACTAGTATCAGGGCAGGGGGTGTTTACTAGAATTAAAGCAGAATGTGTGTACTAGTATCAAGGAAGCGGTGTATACTAGTATCGTGGTAGTGAATATGTACTAGTTTTAAGGAAGGGTGTGTGTGAACTAGTATCAAGGCACAGGATGTGTACTAGTATCAAGGCAGAAGGTGTTCAATAGTTTCAGGACAGGGAGTGTGTACCAGTATTAAGGCAGGGGGTGTGTACTAGTAGTAAGGAAAGGGTGAGTACTAATATCAAGGCAAGGTGTGTGTACTAGTATCATGGCAGGGTGTGTGTACTAGTATCATGGCAGGGGGTGTGTACTAGTATCATGGCAGGGGGTGTGTACTAGTATCATGGCAGGGGGTGTGTACTAGTATCATGGCAGGGTGTGTGTACTTGTATCATGGCAGGGGGTGAGTACTAGTATCAGGGCAGGGGGTGTGTACTAGTATCATGGCAGGGGGTGTGTACTAGTATCAGGGCAGGGGGTGTGTATTGGTATCATGGCAGGGGGTGTGTACTAGTATCAGGGCAGGGGGTGTGTACTAGTATCATGGCAGGGGGTGTGTACTAGTATCATGGCAGGGGGTGTGTACTAGTATCATGGCAGGGGGTGTGTACTAGTATCATGGCAAGGTGTGTGTACTTGTATCATGGCAGGGGGTGAGTACTAGTATCAGGGCAGGGGGTGTGTACTAGTATCATGGCAGGGGGTGTGTACTAGTATCAGGGCAGGGTGTGTGTATTGGTATCATGGCAGGGGGTGTGTACTAGTATCAGGGCAGGGGGTGTGTACTAGTATCATGGCAGGGGGTGTGTACTAGTATCATGGCAGGGGGTGTGTACTAGTATCAGGGCAGGGTGTGTGTACTAGTATCAGAGCAGAGGGTGAGTACTAGTATCAGGGCAGGGGGTGTGTACTAGTATCATGGCAGGGTGTGTGTACTAGTATCATGGCAGGGGGTGTGTACTAGTATCAGGGAAGGGTGTGTGTACTAGTATCAGGGCAGGGGGTGTGTACTAGTATCATGGCAGGGTGTGTGTACTAGTATCATGGCAGGGTTATGTACTAGTATCAGGCCAGGGGGTGTGTACTAGTATCATGGCAGGGGTGTGTACTAGTATCAGGGCAGGGGGTGTGTACTAGTATCAGGGCAGGGGGTATGTACTAGTATTAAGGAAGGTGGGTGAGTACTAGTATTAAGGCAGGTATGTACTAGTATCATGGCAGGGTTTATGTACTAGTATCAGGGCAGGGGGTGTGTATCAGTATTAGGGCAGGGGGTGTGTACTAGTGATAAGGCAGGGGTGTGTATTAGAATTAAGGCAGGGGTGTGTATTTTTATTAAGGCAGGGGGTAAGTACTAGTATCAAGTGCTTTACTGTTCACATATTGCCAAGATCAGACAATGGCCACTTCAAGGAGCGCAAGGTCAGAGCTCAGTTGTGTCTTTAAGACCTGCTGAAATTTAAAAACATTTCTGACATTTCTCAAGTTTACTGTTTATTATTAAAATGCTTTGTTCTTCATGTTGGGTAAAGGCAATGTTGTAAACCACATTGGTATGTTAATTTCAGATACATGTACGAATCTCCCACAGGATTCATTACATTTGATTTAATATGCAATGTCGATGCGGGCATGAGTGCAAGAGTTGCTTATTGATTAGGTGCTTGGTCTATTCCGCTCAGAGCACCAGGAACAACATCCCTGCTGTTGATATGTAATCCTGGAGAGGAACAGAACAATTATACTCTCATGGCTTCTATGACTATCATTAATTAAAGCAAGCATATTTTGTCATCAGCATCTGAACTACATATCCCAAGGTGATCAGCCAGCCACTTATTGCCTATCCTGAGAGAAATTGGTATCTCTATGTAGAAAATATATGTTTTTCCTGGCTCTGTGACATATTACTTCATTGTTTTCTTGGTTTGCAGAATGATAGGGTATGTGGAAATTCCACATATAAATTATCACCATAAAACAATGAATTGTAATATTTGGTCCAGATGTTATGGATCCCATCTGAATAACTTCATAAAACAACTAAAAAAAACTCAGCACCTAACTTAAAGAACCAGACCAGCCAAAGGGGAAATTTTAGATATAAATGTAGGCTGGTGGGTTGAGTCAGCCCATGTACTTTCATATGTAATGGGTGCTCCATCACTGAAAAATGTCTCTGTTATCATTCCCAGTTGTTTTCAATGGCTTTTTTGCACTTAGGAGTTTTGGGTGTTCCCACCCACTCTTACATGTTCCAAAGCCTTTAGTTGCATTTTCCATAATATAACATAAATTAAACATCCAAAAGGAAGGCATCCCTCATAATCCTCAGAACAGGTGTACAGACCCAGGAACTCAAACACAGATACCCTACAGATAAAATTACAAATTTACCCCATTCCTTAGGTAATATATGTGCCATTTGAATGTCTAGGTAATAGAATGGAACCTAAAGATAGTTGATGCAGATTTGGACTACTACTGGATATTATTCATCATGAGTACCTAATAATTACCTTGTACCTGAGCCTATGCAACCACTGTGGTTACCTTCTGTCATTCAGAATAACCACAGTACTTCAGATGACTTTGTCGGGGAAAGTTGAAAAACTTTCCTAAGTATTTTTCAACCCTTTAATATGATTTTGCTGTTAGTTGGTATGTATCCATTGAAGCACAATGTTAATAACATTGAGTAAAATAATGCTGGTATTGTTTTAGTTAATTGTTTGTTCATTAGCTATTGTTGATTCTGCTCACCCATGCCAGAACACCTTGCTAAATGTGGTAACTGATGATACTAAAATCTTACAGGAGGGATATTAATCTACCTGCATTCCTAAAGATTATAATAATGTCAGGATTAATGCCTCACTTCAGTTGGATTTATAAGGAATCATAATTCTTTGTATTTTGTTATGTTATTTGCTGATTTTTCAAAGTCATTACAGCTGTCAGGAAATGTTGCCACCCAAACTGTTTGAGCTTCAATACCCACAATTTGTTTAAATATGGAATCCAAGGATTCCAGTGCTGACCCTTCCTGTCTGGAAGCTCTGCATTTTTCAGTGTCCATGTTGGTATGTAAAGTATTTATGGGTTCTCAGGGCTAGGTTTCCACAGGGTAATACCACTTTACTGTAACTTGCTATAAAGGAGGCCACACATTAACAGTAGGTGGTAGTATGCTATTACATGTAGCCAAAGACTAGTGGAGACATGGATCTGAAAGCCAACCCTATGATCTCCATGGGTTCTGAAGACAGACTATGGAGACAGAAGTCTGAAAGCTGAATCCTACTCTAAAGAATAAAAGGCACGTAGGGTCTTCAAGTGAAGGCAGCAATAAGTTTCTGTGCTAACTAATACATGCAGAGTTAAACTGAGTGGTGGAGTTAGTAAGAGAAGAGTGGATTTGAAATATTCTCCAGAACTTTAATGAGTAAAACAAGGATGAGTATGCAAGAGAAAAACAAGGGAGTTGTAATTTGGTGCAACTGGACCACAAGTCATTTATTGCAATAGGGCAAGCAAAACCAATTCTCTATTTTCTTATTTAATTTATTATGAAGACACTGATTTAAAAACATTTCTGGCAATGTAATTATACAGGATTGGATGTCGAAATACCAATGCCCTCAATGAGACCAAAACTATTTTCGCATTAATTTGCAAATAATAATAAGCACATTTATAAGTCTAGTTTGTGAGGGTGGGGGGTTCAAAATGTACAATGTCCTTAGTTATGCCGCAAGTAACATTAGTTACATAATGTTGAACTTTCATTGCACACAAATATTGTTTGATAGGAAACTTAGCCAACAAAGAAAAGTCTGATCATGCCTTACCCATACAGTGCTCCAAGGGGATGTCATTAGCTATTCGAATGTCATCCACAGATATCTCTCCTGACTGGCCCCTTCCAACAATTCCCTCAATGACAACCTGCAAAGAAAGATTAAGGAATTGACTGGTCAATATTACTCTACAAAAGCAAAATACTAAAAAGAATAACCTTCAAAAGCCATGTACATAAAAGCTTTGAGATGTTTCCTAAAACCTCTGACTTATGCTCCCTTTTCTTTTCTTTGGGGAGAAAGGAACGATTAAGAGCAATGAGTGTTGAGACTTTGTATATACTTTCATGCCTGTAAACACACCATTGGTTTCTTAATCTGTATACTACTTAGTTATCACTACTAATGCCTTAAGAGGTCACATCCCTAGCAAATACTGGATAGTTTATCAGTCTACCAGCGTATGCCCTTTCTGACCTAACGTATTTGCATAATCTGCATCCACATTATTAACAGACGATTACAGAATGCATTTCTCAACTATAACACTACAACAACTTTATAAAATATAATGCTCCCAAATTCTTTTATATAGCCAAAGTATTTTCATTTTTTTTCTGTCTTTATTTTAAAATAATCAAATAATCAGCATTGGATTTCATTTAGCCTAGCGTATACTGATGTAAATAGACAGCTATTCTCCCCTCTGCCCAATACAAAGTGGCCTGGGGGTTAGTGTGTTGAATAGTGTGTTGCATACAATTCTACACTTATTGCATAATCCACATGATTCATATTTAAAATTAATTTTTCAGAATGAGCTGAGTGCATCCTTGCTGCTATAGGTGACCAAGAAAAGCACAAAGAAGTCTGTTACACATCAGCTATGGGTTCCTCTGGTTAAAAACTAAACAATTAGAATTTAAAATGCAATTTCTTTTCCAGCAGCAAGGCACTTCCTCACTGACTGCTGATTAATACAGTTGCTTATCTCTTCAATAATCAATGCAATCATGTCTGTCGTTAAAAGGGAACAGCACAAGAAAAATAGCAGCTTAGCCTTTCAATAGCCATTTGCAAGAATTTGCATCAGTTCTGAACTGTGGCCTTTTCTAAAACAGTGACTGCCATAAAACAGAAGGAGTACAATTTAATTAAATGCCAAAATGGCTGTTTATGGATTTCTTTCCAGAATAGATTTCACTAAAGGACATTCCGACTTTGTTTCCATAGGCTGCAGATGTATATGAATTGGATACATTGTCAATTGGATAAAGGGAAAAACATATCTGCAATAGTACGTAAATATGTATAAAGGAGCGTGAATTATTTGATGGATGTACAGATAGATATATACTACGTCATTCACATAAAGAAAAAATATGAAGATGTGTGAAAAACACAAACATTTTCTTGATGGAAGGAGTTTCGTAAGTACAGTCTAATGACTCCTACAATGTTTGACAAGTGATTAGCACCTAGATGTTGCCAATGGATGCATTCATATGTCACGTCAAGAGCAATCTATGTCAAATCTTCCCACCTTATTATCACCCAATTACATCATCTGTGTTTCTATGTGATTCATAAACTGCTCTGATCATTTGATCAGCTGCACAACCACACATGTAAAATGATACACAGAAATATACAGTACATGACATACATCATATGCATGCAAATCCCATATGTTAAAATCTTCTCCCATCTTCTCTATGAGTCTTTTTTAACTTTCACATCAAAGCATGTCAAGATTTCTACCTGTCTGTACAGTAGCTGTTCTTTTTCCACTAATGTTACCAACAAAGATACATTTTTTACAACTTGGATTGACTTTTACTTAATGCATATCTGAAACCAAAAGTGTGGAAAGGTTAGGACCATTGTTAAGTCCTTTTTCCTGTCTCCCCGCTGGGGAGTTTCACCCTTTTTACATGTCCTGATGAACACTGTCACCAGGATAACAGTGATGGGAAATGCAACATTTTACAGTTGTCACTGGGAAAAAGGATAGAGTGGATGTCTTGGAGATATCTTTTCTGGGGCAGCTGTGTAAATGTGGATTTCCCATCATTTAGGAGAGATTTCTTCATTATCTGTTATATCTCCAAGATAGGAAGTAAAGAAAAATCTCCCTAACAGGATGCAGAGAGCAAAAAGAAATAAAAGAATTCCTACTCTATACAAAAGGTAGAGATAAACTTCAGGTTTGACATTATCATGGCCAGCAAAACCAATCACCCTCTAGTAAGTTATGGACTGGAACAACCCAACGCCACAGAAAATGTACAGAGTGTATACAAGTTCAGTACAAGTTGTGTCCTCATTGGATTCAAAGAAACACTCATGACCTCAGAATTTCAATAGCCCTTTGCATTTGTTAATAGATCTCAACATAGATGTGCTAAGCTAATGGAAAGCTCACACACCTTTCAGAAATCACTACAGAAGTGGTAAAGCTATAAAATTAATCCTTCCTTTGTTTAAACTATGGTCTGTTCTCTGGTTGTGCTATGCAGTCTATGGAATATAACCGACTACATGGAATGCCAGGTATAAGCTTTCACTCAAATGCAAATATGCAGAAAAAGTGGGTCTTCAGCTTACTGGTGTAAATTTCACATTAATAAATATGGAAATTTCATGGGAAAGATTATTACTTTAAAGTCTTAATATAGCCATGCGTCAAAGCAAGTACACATGTAGACATTGTTATTCCCTTTCCCTGAGCAGCAGTTATGTGAATGTGTGTGTGTATATATATATATATATATATATATATATATATATATATATATATATATATATATATTGGACAAGAGCTACTGTTCAACTGGTTGATAAGAGGGCAAGAATTATCTTTCAGGAGAAAAGGTTACTATATGTAGTAGAAGCTTTGTGTAACCAGATAAAAAAAGCAAAAAAAAAAAAAAAGCAGCTCCTATGACATATTGGGTATAACACATGTACCTTTCAAAGGTTGTCTTTATTCCATTTATGCTGACTGTTTGGGTTGATGTTTCATTTCTATCTGATTACAATCACAGTTGAAACATAGAGCTGATACCTGCATGTCTAAACTACAGGGAGTGGAGAATATTTTTTTTTTTGTAGAAAGACAAGACTTCAAAATTCTGCCGAGTACATCAAACGCCTAATGCCATCCACAAAGACCCAAATACTGCTATAGATCAGTGCTTTCTGAATAACAAGCAGCGTACCATTTAGTTGCTATAACAACACGGGAAACAGAATGAAAACAACTCTGCTTAACTGAAGTCTCCGATGGGAGCCATCCAGATTCTCCTGTAATATTAAAATAAACACTATAAATCCTCTTAATACAAATCTCTTATTGCATATCTGCCAGAACTGTCCCTTTAATTCAAATCTCCTGGAAGCTGGATTCTTTCCTGCAGTCCGTGGACAATTTATTAACCTCATGATATATGCACACGGCAAGGTATCACGGGTTTCAAAAACTGCCTAATGGGGCCTGAGACAAATTTAAGGCTCACCGTAATCAGGAATACTTGCATTATCCAGGTGAGGCGTAGACTAATAATTAGAATGTTGAGAGGCACAGCTGGAAAAAGAGAGGTAGCAAAACGTAATTAGCAAACATCCACAAAATGAATTCTGTTTTTGTTTCCCTTTGTGTAGGGTTTGGTACTGAAGCTTAGAATAAAGCTATCAGCAGGGGCGGACTGACAACTCATGGGGCCCCCGGGCAATAGATCATGGGGCCCCTGTGTCCTTGCCCAAACTCAAAAAAGCCTATGAAAAAGGTACCAGGGGCAACTCATGGGGCCCCCTACTGACCCTGGGCCCTCGGGCAGTGCCCGTGTTTCCAAATGGTCAGTCCGCCCCTAACTATCAGTATACAGTAACTTGATAGAGCATTTTCTTTCATTTTTGCACAAGTGCCCACAGCACTGATAAGCGGGTATATTACAGGGCCCATATTCAACCTTTGCCATTTCTAGAAAGTCTGAAAGAGAAGAAATAATTACAAGCCAGAAAGTTATACTGCATATTGATTTGTCTCTTATTGTAAAGCCCAACTCTAGACAACTTTTTTTTCCTTCGTTTTTTTTTTTGTTTTTACTGCAGTCTGTGTTCATGTTGGAGACTCTTAGATTAGCCATATATAGCTAGATTTCTCTTAGGCTAAATTAGAGAAAATCAATTCCTCCATCCTTGTTAATCAGCATGGATGGAGAAATCTCTCTTGCCAGCTATTATTTTCACACAGTCCTGGCACCCACAGCTGTTTGAATGTCCAATCAGTGACTGCATCTCATTGGATTGCTCTTCTCTCCGGCCCAATGAGGCATAGACAACAATAAAAAGCTGGAAGATTTTCTTATCTTAGATTGTAAGCTCCAAGGAGCAGGACCCTCCTAATTCTCTTGTATTGAACTGTATTGTTTCTGTATTGTCTCTCGTTATAAAGAACTGAGCAAACTGTATAATAATTCTTCTACAATCTATCCAAAACTAAGAAAAAAGATTCTGGCTTGGGCTGGGTTCTACAACGGTGCCAGATGTAACAATACCCAATGTTTGTATGTGCTCATTGCTAATCCCGTATTATTACAGGATAATCACTAGAAAAGATTGTTGATCTTTTTCAACTTTAAAATGAACATCTTGTTGGTACTGGACAGTATAGAAAAACGTGTCAAAATAAATAATTTAAAATGTAGTCTAGTATATAAGTGCTATAAATATTTTCTGAAAGTTTGGTCATGTTATCCGGTGTAGCAGCTCCAAAAGTAATCTGTGAGAGCTTAATACTAGCAGGAAAACAAGTCAGGCTTGTAAAATAAGTGCAACTGTTTTGGACTACTTGTCCCAATAGCCCTGGCAGCTATCTAATAATGTGAGCATGTATGGGCGTTCTTTTACAGAAAGAGTCTAAGCAGAACTACAATCAACAACAGTACTGCCAACATAACATGTAACTGCCCAGACTCCTTGAATCAATAACTGGGCAGGAGTTTTATGGGTGGGTAAGCCAAAGCACTTGGCTTTGCCCACCAGACGTATAGGATGTATGGCCAAGCTGAGCTGCTTTACACAGGCAGATAATGGTCTGGATCATGGGTTGGATTGAAAATGGCAGCAAGACACAACCTGTTCACCAGATGACAGGGAAAAGGGTCACTTTTAGCACTACAATTCTGCATTTTAAAAAAACAAATACAATAGTTTATCTGGTAAGGCTCTTTGTTTCTTGGAACCTGGTTTCTAATTGTTGGTTTTCATTTGCCTGCGCTTCAGTTGTGATTTATTTGTAACTGTATTTTAGCATTTTGATGTGTATTTCATAATGATAAAATACACAAAGGAAAGATAAGGCAGTCTGGAATACTTTTAGGATGAAAACATCAAAATCACAAAGAGACTGTGTTTTTCATTTGTAGAAACATACATGAATTCCAGACTCTGCAGCTCTTGCCAAGTACCACTGCCAGGAGCTACAGTAATAGATTTCACGTGCAGCTCCACCTACTGGAGAAATCTGGTATTGCAGTACAACAGCCACTTAGGTACAACAGTTATCAAGTAAGCAACAGTAAGGCGGAAAATAAAGTGCGTTAGAAAATGTACTGTCCCTTCACTGTGCTAAGCCTGTATCAACTCAAAAACTCTCATGCTCACTGTGGATTAAAGGATTAGGTAGATATTTAAACAAAGTTAAACTTAGCATGAAGCTGATTTAAAAAACAATGCACATTAATGAATATTATGTCAGTTAAGGGGGTATTTTTAAATACCCACACATGGAAAAAATTTTTTTGAAAGTACAAATATGTATAATGTATACAATTATCATATTAATTGGTTGTTTAACTTCCTTTCTACCAAACAGAAGCAGCCATGATAATGTATCTCCAGAGGGTAGAACTGTATTTTGTTAGTTGCAAGAAAATGTTTTAATAGCATAAACGCTTTGATCCAATTGCCTTCTTAATTCTGTTATAAAGCGTCAAGCTGATGACACTTGTTCAGTTTATCAAGCTAAGTAAATCAGTTTTCCTGATTAACTAATATTATGGCCTGTTATCTCAACCCAGGAATGTTGTGCATTGACTGAAACAGATCTTCAAAGGCCTCTTTGCCAAGTGCTATTCAGCCTGTTCATGGTACTACTGCTGTGATGTCAATCCAGTCACTGTTAATAGGATGTAGAGGAAGCTGATGAAGTAAGAATATGCTCTTATGTGACCAATAGAACGCATCACCTGGGACAAGATTCTCACCCTTAAGCAGTATTAAACCTAAAAACAAAAAAGTTATATATTGCATCTTACCAATTCTTAGATGTGTTGGCTGCATTTGTTTTCTTTTATTTTCACCTGTTGATCCCACCAGCATAGCTGTTATTTTTCAACTTATTGTAAAGACGAACTAATGTGTTTGTCGATCCATCTAAATTTGCTAGTGCATCTAAGGCAGTCCATACACAATTCATTTTTTTTGTTCAACCAGTGAGTTGAAAAAAAAATAAAATGACTCATCTACCCCATCCACACATTTGAGGTATGGGGGAATCCTCCTGCTGTGCCTTTGTATTCTGACAGCAGAGGGGCATCCTTGCCATCAGAATACATTGATTTAAAACTGGCAGTGCTGATCAAGTGGAAATTTTCCAACAGGGCAGTTGCAACAGGGTAGATCGACTTCTGTACCAGGGGCGGACTGACCATTTGGAAACTCGGGCACTGCCTGAGGGCCCGGGGTCAGTAGGGGGCCCCATGAGATGCCCCTGGTACCTTTTTCATAGGCTTTTTTGAGTTTGGGCAAGGGCACAGGGGCCCCATGATCCCTAATTTCCCGGGGGCCCCATGAGTTGTCAGTCCGCCCCTGTTCTGTACAGCCACCCTGCCTATACAGGGATTGAAATTTTGATCCATGTTGTGATTCCTGTTTTGAGCCCCGTATCAGCTATACTGCATCCATGTGCTGGACTCCTTTGGGAGCCCTGCGTGTTAAGTACCTCTCTTATTCAGAGAGGCTCCTTCTCCTATTCTTCTCGCATTTTGTATGCTGATACAGCAACAATTTTTCCTTAGAGTTTATTATGTTATTGGTCTCTAAATGTCTATCATTTCTGCAATTTATTGTGTTTTCTTCCTATACGGCACTTATGTACGCAGTTTATTTTTTATGTTTTCTCATCAGTACATATCCTGTGTTATTCATCAAATCCTTTGCATGTTATATTCCTGCTGTTCATTGCATATGTTTTTGACTGATTCTCTGCTGTTTCCTATTCTATAATAAAATTCTTTGTAAAAGAAATTTTGATCCATGTATGGCGGACTTTACACTACTTTCCCCCCAAATGGAAATGCTGTCATACACAGGTGTCTCCATTGTTCGTACAGTGGAGTGCAGACACTCTAAGACAGAAAGTGTGTTACTGGTGGGAGCACCAGGTGAAAAAAAACGAACACATCCATCACATTGAAGGACTGCTAAGCTGCAGTATATTATTTTTTTGGTTTTTGGGTTTAATACTGCTTTAAGTTTTCCCCATATATGCTCAGATTAATATTTTAGCCTTTTTTTATTCTCTGTTCTTGCTTTGGCTTCTTCCGGAGATGGCACTGCTGACTGATATATACTACGGACTATTGGTATATACTGGTTATACTGAGGTTATTATTAGCTTTGAAAGAGGAATCTAGTATTTATCTTGTCTCTTGCAGCATATCTGTATTTGGCCTATTCTACAAAGAAGCAATATGGTTGTTAGCAAAAATTGTTTTAAGCTGGCTATACTGTCCCATGTTCTTAAGATGGTCATATCTTTGACTGACTTTACCATGTCTTTAAAGTAAAACTATAAGCAAAACTTTTTTTTCATGTTATATGGAGTAAGAGAGGGTTATAACCTGTCAGTTTTTTTTGGCCATCTGTGTCCTATTAGGGAGATTTACCTTCACTTCACGTCCCATAGCCAAAACGGGAAGTGAGAGGAAATCCATGCAAATTAATGGAATTAATCAGAGCCCCAAGGTCACTAGTGTTTTCACTGGAAGATTTTCCCTCTATTACTGTTCTGGGGACAACCCAAAATTTGGGATTTTCTTTTACTTTCAATTTTGATGATAGCAGTAAACAGGACCGATAGAGAGGGTGAATCTCCCTAAGATCTCATGTACACTGCAGCTGATAAACTCACGTTCAGGAGCTTTTCTGCATTTTTGTTAGCAGTCCCTGAACTCTCCCTAATGTTTTCCTATGTGTCCATGTACACTATGTCGTTTACAGTCAGTTGAGTTTACAGTCGTTTTTTTGAATGCACCAAACTTGCGTTCAGGAGTAGATTTTATCAGCGATTTAAACGCCAAACACTTGTAAACGTGGTTAACCACGTTTATAAGCGTTTCTGCTTGGAATTTTTTTTTAACTCTTCCATTTCCAGATGCTGTACAGAGCCTTTTTTCATGAAAAATGCATGCAAAGTGTTTTCCCGGTACTCAAATGGACCTGGTACACCATATTTTGAGGTTTCGCATGAAAGAAAATATGTTAGACACTGCTGCAATAATTTCTGCACAGAAATTAGCTGGAACACATCCAAACACCACAAAAAAAAAGACAGCAAATCTAAACAAATACAGCTTCCCCTCTTCTGCTCTCTCTATTTCTCTCAAAATGTCTGAAATAGTTAATTTTTTTTACTGTTTTCCAGTGCATTCTGGAAGGTCTCTTCAGGTTATCTTTAAAAAACGCTTCTAAACGCAAACGCTCATAAACGCGGTATGCAAACGCGGCTAAACAGACGTTTTTTAACCTATGTTTTCCAGCAGTCAGTTTCCATCGTTCAGAAGTGTCCAGTGTACATGGAACCTAAGAGTGGAACAGACAGCAATCAAAACTGCCAGGAGTTCTAAACCCTCTCCTCTCTATCCAAAACTAAAAGAAAGGTTTGACTTTGGTTAAGATATTTAAGATGTAATTAACAATGCCATGTCTGCTGAAGAGAATATCTTTATTAACAATTTCTGCATAAAATAGATCTAATCTAGCATTAGCTACAGTTTTACATACCTGATAATCTCCCTCATCGCTTTGCAAGAGGATATGGCCATCTTTCCATTCACCTCCTGGTTCCTCTCTAATTTTCCACAGTAACTTGGTCCCTTGGCTAGATCTTCTTAGCACCTGTAACGTTCCACCACTAGTTCCTGAAGCACGATAGTGAAACACCAAGCAGAGGACACACCTGTGCTGGTGCATTTTGGGGCTTATTAAACGAGCATGTTGTCCCTCTTTTCTCCCGCTGCTGGGCAGTCGTAAATAGTTTGTACTGCTCACTGAAAGAAACAATTTAAAAAAAAAAAAGGTCATGTTTTCATTAGTTTTACTTTCACTGCATGCAAAAATCTACTTCAAAATTATGCAATACAAATGTTTTCTTAAATATATTAAAGTGGCTGTAAACCTCAGATATGAAATCTGAACAAAGCACATATTTCTATTGTGTTTACATGCCTCTTCAAAGCACCAACATTTCTCGCTGCTGTCTAGTTCCTCTGATATAATCACGAGTCACTTCTGACAAGTTTTCTTGACACCAAGAGCTAAAAGGTGACAAGGGAGGGATCTCCAGCATATGATTGACAGCCTCAGCTTCGCTCCTGTGTGCTGTGTGAAGGGGGGGTGAGCCCCTTCCCTCCATTAAGCTCTTGTAGCAGTACAGTGTGTAACTGCAGACCTCTGCCCCCTGCTTTGTGAGTCTGTGAAAAATCCTTTTCATCACATTACAAGGATGTATAGGACAAATGGGAGCAGATAAACAGGTACAACTTATGTGGGAGGATTTGTTTAATCGCTGTGTATCACCAGAGGCTATTCCCTTCACTGGGTGTATGTAAAAGTTTACAACCACTTTAAGAAAGAAGAAATCAAGAAATGAGAAGTGGGCACAGTTGTCTTAGTGTAGTAGGTGTTGCTGTAGTTTTAATAAACGATCCCCTGATCTCCTGAGCTCAATGTTATATTATGGTAAGAAATAACAAAAAAAAACAAAAAACACCCCTGCTCAGCAGAAACATAAATGACAGGAAACAGATCACATAGCATTATCCAGATCAATTTATCATATCATTTTGATCTAATCAAAATTACAAACCTGCATCATCACAACTACGCTGGTAGAAGTCAAAACAGGCTGATTAAAAAAAGTTCTACTTTCATTGATCTTTCTGATGTAATCTGTATTGGACAGATAAAACCTGTATTTTTCCACACAATGGGAATACAGTTGACATTGATGACTTTTTTTTACTACTACTGCTACTGCTATTAGTGGTCCAGGGTGGTCACACTTATCCCTGCTTCACAACTTAGTAAGAAAAGGGCTCACCCTATGGGTTAGGTTAGAGGATAAGTTCAATTTGTGTAACATGTTACAGTATTGGGGTGAGGGTTAAGTTTAACCCCTTCACACCTAAGGGTAAAACAAATCTTAATCCCTAAGCACAATTTTGCAACTTTGACCTGTGTTAGTAAAACCGTACATATCATCACAACTACTTTGTACATCCAGGTGAATTATATCTTGTTTTTTTTTTTCAGGGCAAATTGGGCTTTCATTTGGTGGTAAATGGTAAATGTCCTGATTTTTTTTTATTATCAAAGGAAAACTGGCCCAAAATAGTAAAAAAAATATATATTTTTTTTAAATTTAGCTGTGTTTCTTGTTACTACCATAATCTACCATCAAAGAACAACCCAAAATAAATTTTCCAGCTCTTGACGATCACAGCGATACCATATATGTGTATGTTATTTGTTGTTCGTACCTGTAGTACGGCCCAGAAACAATAGTGCGCATTTTGTTTTTTGCTTTTTTTTCTTACTTAAACCACACTGACACTGATACCAGTTTAAAAAAAAAAATCCTGACCTTTGACCCTGACCTTGACCCAAACACTACCCCTGGTACTGAACTAGATCAAACCTTGATCTAGGTATTTTTCTTTATTTTTTTTATATTTATTTATGTTAATTTTTTTTAACAAATAGTTGTTTTTTTTTCTCTCTGCAAGGTGAGAGAGATACAATGTATCTCTCTCCTCCATTCGGAGAGAATACAAAAAAACAAGGGGGGGTTGGCTGTACAGTGACTGATCACTGTGATAGCCAATCAGAGGCTATCACATCAATCATGTGACCCGGAATCGGGAGTCCCGAGTCCTGATCGTTAGAATGGGACCCGCGGCTTTCAGTGACACACTCCGGTCTTTGTGCTGGGAGCACACTGTGCAGCGCGTTCCCAGCACAAAGACAGGTGCGCAAATATGTGGCCCCATGGAAAAAAGCTCAACTCTGTGAGGGCGCATATTTGTGTTATGTCAACATGAAGGGGTTAAAGTGTGTGAATGATAATGGTAGTGGTGATGGTGGCGGAAAGTGTTATAGGTTTGTTTTTCTTGTTAGGTAAAGAGTTGTTAGGTTAGCACACACAGCTTATTTATTTCTGCAAGAGTTGCCAAAATTGTTACATGAGGAGTGTTAATTGATAAATGGGTGCTTTACTCCAGGGAATATATACAGCGGGTAAGTATTGAACACGTCACCATTTTGCTAGGTAAATATATTCCTAAAGGTGCTATTGACAGGAAATTTTCACCACATGTCGGTAACAACCCATGTAATCCATACATACAAAGAATCCAAATCAAATAAGTTCAGAAATTAAGTTATGTGTAAAAAAATTGGTATGACACAGGGAAAAAGTATTGAACACTAACTGAAATTTATTTCACACTTTGTACAAAATCCTTTGTTGGTAATGACAGCTCCAAGATGCGTCACTGTATGGAGAAACTAGTTGCATGCATTGCTGAAGTTTGATTTTAGTCCATTCTTGCACACAGCCTTCAAATCTTGAATGCTCCATGGGTCTCTTCTATGAATTCTGATCTTTAGTTCTTTCCATAGATTTTCTATTGGATTCAAGTCAGGTGATTGGCTGGGCCATTCTAGCATTCATTTCTTTCTTAGAAACCAATTGAGACTTTCCTTGGCTTTGTGTTTGGAATAATTTTCTTGCTGAAATGTCCACCCTCATTTCATCTTCATCATCCTGGTAGATGGCAGCAGGTTTTTATCAAGAATGTCTTCGTATATTTTTCCATTCATCCTTCCTTCAATGATATGAAGTTTGCCAGTATCATATGCTGAAAAAGAGCTCCACACCATGATGTTCCCACCTTCAAACTTCACTGCTGGTATGGTGTTTTTGGGGTGATGTGAAGTGCTATTTGACCTCAAACCATCCAAAGAGTTCAATTTTGGTCTCATCTGAGCAGATTATATTCTCCCAGTATTTCACAGGCTTGACTAAATGTTGTGCAGCAAACTTTAAATGAGTTTCAGCATGCTTTGTCTTCAGCAATGGAGTCTTGCATGGTGAGTGTGCATACAGGCCATGGCGGTTGAGTGCACTACAATTCTACCTGATAATTCCAGGTCTTACTGAAACTCTCTACAAGTGGTCCTTGGCTCTTGGACAACTCTTCTGATATTTCTTTAAACTCCTCTGTAAGAAATCTTGCGAGGAGTGCCTGGTTGTGGCCAGTTTAGGGTGAAATGATGTTCTTTCCACTTTTGGATTATGGCCTAAACAGTGCTAACTGGAACATTCAGAGTTTAGAAATCTTTCTGTAACCAATGCCATCAGTATGTTTTGCAACAATAAAGTTGCAAAGTTCTTGAGAGAGCTCTTTGCTTTTACCCATCATGAGATGTTTTTTGTCCGACACCTTGGTAATGAGACACATTTTTATAAGGCCATCAGTTGAGACTGAACCAGCTGATATTATTTGCACTGACAAGGGGCAGGATTGCTTTCTAATTACTGATTGATTTCAGCTGGTGTTTTGGCTTTCCATGCCTTTTTGCACTTCCTTTCTTCATGTGTTCAGTACGTATTCCCTGTGTCATTCCATTTTATTACACATAACTTAATTTCTTAGCTTATTTGTTGTGCTTTCGTTGTATGTATGGACTACATGGGTTGTTACTGATGCGGTGAAAATTTTGCGTCAATAGCATCTTTAGAAATATACTTACCTAGAAAAATGGTGACGTGTTCAATGCGTATTTTACCCAATAAATATATATACATACATACACACACACATTTTATTTTATATATATATATATATATATATATATATATACATATATATACAGTTGCAAGAAAAAGTATGTGAACCCCTTGGGATTACGTGGAGTTTTGCATGAATTGGGCATAAAATGTGCTCTGAACGTCATCTAAGTCACAACAATAGAAGAACACAGTCTGCTGAACATAATACTACACAAACATTAGATGTTCCCATGGTTTAATTGCACATAACATGTAAACATTCACAGTGCAGGGAGGAAAAAGTATGTGAGTCCCTAGCTTAATGACTTCTCCCAGAGCTAATTGGAGCCAGGAGTGAGCCAACCTTGACTCCAATCAGTGTGATGATATTGGATGTGTTGCTGACAGCTGTCCTGCCCTTAAAAAACACACACCTGTTTTGGGTTTACTGGTTTCAAGAAGCACTCTCTGATGTGAACCATGCCTCGCAGAAAAGAGCTCTCAGAAGACCTATGATCAAGAATTGTTGACTTGCATGAAGCTGGAAAGGGTTACAAAAGTATCTCCAAAAGCCTTGATGTTCATGTGTCCACGGTAAGACAGACTGTCTACAAATGGAGAAAGTTTAGCACTGTTGCTACTCTCCCTAGGCATGGTCGTCCTGTAAAAATGACTGCAAGAGCACAGCGCAGAATGCTGCATGAGGTAAAGAAGAATACCAGAGTGTCAGCTAAAGACCTACAGAAATCTCTGGCACATGCTAACATTTTTGTTGACACATCTACAATAAGGAAAACATTAAACAAGAATGGAGTACATGGGAGGACACCACGGAGGAAGCCATTGCTGTCCAAAAAGAATATTGTAGCACGTTTGAAGTTTGCAAAAGAGCACCTGGATGTTCCACAGCACTACTGGCAAAATATACTGTGGACAGATGAAACCAAGATTGAGTTGTTTGGGAAGAACACACAACACTATGTGAGGAGAAAAAAAGGCACAGCACACCAACATCAAAACCTCATCCCCACTGTGAAACATGGCGGAGGGAGCATCATGGTTTGGGGCTGCTTTGCTGCCTCAGGGCCTGGACGGATTGTTGTCATTGATGGGAAAATGAATTTCAGAGTTTATCAAGACATTTTGTCCGCCAACTGAAGCTCCGCAGAGGATGGGTGATGCAACAGGACAATGACCCAAAGCATACAAGTAATTCTTCAAAACAATGGCTGCCACAGCACAGAATATGCCTTCTGGAGTGGCCCAGTCAGAGTCCTGACCTCAACCCGATTGAAATGCTGTGGCATGACCTTAAGAGAGCGATTCACACCAGACATCCCAAGAATATTTCTACACTGAAACAATTTTGTGAAGAGGAGTGGTCCAAAATTACTCCAGATCGTTGTGCAGGTCTGATCTGCAACTACAGGAAACGTTTGGTTGAGGTTATTCCTGCCAAAGGAGGGTCAATCAGTTATTAAATCAAAGGTTCACATACTTTTTCCTCCCTGCACTGTGAATGTTTACATGTTATGTGCAATTAAACCATGGCAACATCTAATGTTTGTGTAGTATTATGTTCAGCAGACTGTGTTCTTCTATTGTTGTTACTTAGATGACGTTCAGAGCACATTTTATGCCCAATTCATGCAAAACTCCACGTAATCCCAAGGGGTTCACATACTTTTTCTTGCAACTGTATATATATATATATATATATATATATATATATATATATATATTCATATTCAGTTGTGTTCAAAATTATAGCAGTGTGTTGAAAAAAGTGAATAAAGCTTGAAAAATCCTTCTAATAGCTTTTATTTCCATACACACAAATGCATTGGGAACACTACACATTCTATTCCAAATCAAAACATGAAGAAAAATATATCAAATTTGTGTTGTTCCTCTAACAAAATTGAATAAAAGTGAATATTAGACTGTTCAAAAAAATAGCAGTGTTTGCATTCTTCTTTACAAACTCAAACATTCACTATATAAACTGAAAAATGTTTGAAGATTTTGCTTTCCTTTGAATTACTTAATTAATATTTAGTTGTATAAGCACTGTTTCTGAGAACTGCTGTACATCTGTGTTGCATGGAGTCAACCAACTTCTGGTACCTGTGAACAGGTATTCCAGCCCAGGATGATTGGACTACATTCCATTGTTCTTCTCTATTTCTTGGTTTTGCCTCAGAAACTGCATTTTTGATGTCACCCCACAAGTTTTCTATTGGATTAAGATCCGGGGATTGGGCTGGCCACTCCAGAACGTCAATCTTGTTGGTCTGGAACCAAGATTTGCACGTTTACTGGTGTGTTTGGGGTCGTTGTCTTGTTGGAACACCCATTTCAAGGGCATTTCCTCTTCAGCATAGGCAGCATGACCTCTTCAAGTATTCTGATGTATTCAAACTGATCCATGATCCCTGGTATGCGATAAATAGGCCCAACAACGTAGTATGAGAAACATCGCCATATCATGATGCTTGTGCAACCATGCTTCACTGTCTTCACAGTGTACTGTGGCTTGAATTCAGTGTTTGGTGGTCATCTGACAAACTGTCTCCGGCCACTAGACCCAAAAAGAACAATCTTACTTTCATCAGTCCACAAAATGTTGCGCCATTTCTCTTTAGGCCAGTCAATGTGCTCTTTGGCAAATTGTAACCTCTTCAGCACATGTCTTTTTTTCAACAGTGGGACTTTGCGGGGGCTTCTTGCAGATAGCTTGGCTTTACATAGCCGTCTTCTAATTGTAACAGTACTCACAGGTAACTTTAGACCTTCTTTGATCTCCCTGGAGCTGATTGTTGGCTGAGTCCTTACCATTTTGGCTATTCTATCTATTCGAATGGTAGTTTTTTGCATTCTTCCACGTCTTTCAGGTTTTGGTTGCCATTTTAAAGCATTTGCGATCATTTTATCCGAGCAGCCTATCATTTTCTGCACTTCTTTATATGTTTTCCCCTCTCCAATCAACTTTTTAATCAAGGTACCCTGTTCTTCTGAACAATGTCTGGAATGACCCATTTTCCTCAGAATTTCAGAGAGAAATGCACTGTAACCAGCATGTACAACATTTTCTGCCTTCCTTCCTTAAATAAGGGCAATAATTGCCACCTGTCTTTCAGAGAATGAATGACCTCACTAATAGAACTCCACACTGCTATTATTTTGAACATGCCCCTTTCAATTAGTGATTCAATTACACAGAATCAGCAGCATACATGTCATGACTGCTGGGTCTGTTGGATTTCTATTACTCTACTACACCTGCTAGTAAATTATTTGCCATGTAGAAATATCATTTCTACCAAAAACAGTGATTGATCAGGTTAGTGATGTCTGACTGCTATTATTTTGAACACAACTGTGTGTGTGTATATATATATATATATATATATATATATATATATATATATATATATACATACACATATATTCTTAGGTTTAAATAGATTTAGACACGCCAGACCAGCTGTGAATATGTGTGGCAAGCTCAGAACTGTAACTTATGGCTTTTTAAGAACTTCAGAACAGTTTCCTAGAACTAAAAAGAAGGTATGCCTTATCCACCCCAGAGTCACAAGTTCTCAGTGTCAGCGCAAGTTGTAGGAGAATACAGATACCCCTTCTGTCCTTCACTGTCAGATGTGACCGCTGTAGGAATTCTTGGTCCCCAAGCATGAAAAGCATTACCAAGAACTGTGACAAATCTTTCTTTCCAGGCACAGTTTTGATGCATGAGAGCAGCTTCTGTGAGCAGTTAACAACACTGAGCGCTTTCTGTTCTGGGATAGCTTACACTCAATGTTACTGTTATGGATGCGGAGTACAAAAAAAAAACTACAAAGACTGACAAGAAATTAACTTTCCAGAGGACTTCAACGCTATAACTCTTTCATTGCCTTGGATTTACAAGTAACTACTCATCACGTGTAGACTTTAGATATTTTTTAGTAAATTTACAAAATTAAGTTGTGTTCTCTGAAAGACTTACAACTATGTCTAAATGTACAGCACTTTTTTGTGTTCCCAGCATACCAACAAATGGCAATTTTGTTACGTTAGAGAAATGTATTAATATTAAATTGAACCTGTGCTTTGACACCCTTGTTCAATTTTATTACTGCCCCCTAGAGCTGTGTGTATACTTACCTTTCCAAGAGGCTTTTCTCACCCTTTTTACCACAGAGGAACCCTTGAATTAACTTTCCAGTGTCAGGGAACTCCTGCTAAAAATTACTATATCGACAACTCATGATACATTAGTTTGATGCACGATGAGAAGAATGCTCCTTACACTTGTGGTCAGTGGGAAGAATTACCCCCTTATAGACAGATAAAAAGATCAATGGTGTCAATGAGAACTTATCTGAGAAGCAGAAATTGCTCATTGCTCAAGGAACCCTTAGCAACCTTTGGAGGAAACCTGGTTGAGAAACCCAATTCTCAAGCAACCATTTTACCCAGGAAAGTAAAATTATATACCTGGTACATTGAGGTATGGAGAAGCATGTGACTTACTCCTGTTCCTCTGACACGACAGCAGTGGTGGTTGGCAATAGGCCACTTAGACATAAAGTACTGTCATATGGTGGTGAGGAGAGAGTCCTCATTCTTGTGAAAGCTAAATGTTGTGATTTGGAACTCACACAGAACTACTTCTTATTGCTCCCACATGTGAACAAAGTGGCAGTGAAGCAAAGGGAAGGTAAATACAAGCAGCTTGGGGGGGCAGAATTAAATGAACATATGACTTTTTCTTGCATGGTCAAACAGCAGCTTTCATTTAATGGTGCCCACATGAACTCTATACTACATTTCAGTCCCAGTTGCTAAACTTTTAGACATATGTCTAACCCTTTTGGCAGCATTGACACTCAGAACCACATGAATGTGTACAACTTTTGCGGCCTACACTTAACAAACAAAACACAGATACATAAAACATTGTGTGGTCCTCTTTAAGTGAGGCAAAGCTATTGGTCATTGCATAGAATGATAAATCCACAGTCAAATCACAGAAAAATATAGTTTATTATTTACAGTTATTCTGTATCATGAGAGGAAAGTGACTTGGCACAGAACCATGTGGTAGCTTCTCACAGAGAACCATAAATTCTACAGCTAGGGCAATGTTATTCCCTAAAATATACAATGGAGCAATGATTTCATTAGTCGGACTTAATAAGTGTCGGCATCTAACAGCTCCAGATGCATTATGCACAGGAGATTATGCAGCTAACAGCATAACACTTGATATTTCCATGGCGTTGACAAACGTATTCACTGGACTCTGGCGGTTCTGCCTTCAGGCAATGTCATGTGTATATAATTTACCCTGGAGCCTTCTGGCATATCACATTTTATAACTTCCTACAAAGTGACACACATAATTTTATATATTTATATATATATCTTTAGTTTTCCTAAATTTTCTGCGGCATATTCTTATATTTTAAATAAAGGCAACACTGACAGTTTGCGTTTAAGCATTACAAATGGAGATAAAAGTTACCAGCCTTTCAGATTACCTGTGGGCTCTTCTGTCAAACAGCTGCATAGCATATGGCACATAAAAGGTTAACAAAATAACAGGCAATTATATTATCTCTGGGGAGAGGAAATGAAAAGCAAAATGCTGCATAGGTTATAAAAATAGGCTCTTCCCTTCATGCAGAAGGCTCATTATATTAATTAAACATTATTAGGCTGATGGAGATGGGCAGGCAGTGATTTCTATAGAGACTGTTGGTAAGTGTTCTCTCTGTTGCTGTGAGCACCTATTCGCTGCACAGGGGCCTGTTCCAAAATGGATTGCTGACCCCTTTAGCACTGGTAGAATACTTCAAAAGACACCTAACATGCCTAGGAATATAAAACAGTATTTTTCTGTATATTCCTTCAAACACATGAGATTTTTTTTTTAATTTCTGAAGTGCCAGTATTTCTTAGTTCCTGTATCATTTAAAGGCTTCTATGATCTATTTGGTATGTTGTGGAAAACATCACTTAAAGGCAACCTGTCAGAGATAAGGGAGCTCTGTTTACTGACTTGTTTCTGAAGATTTATGTTCCAGAAATGTCCTTATCAGGGGCGGACTGACCATTTGGAAACTCGGGCACTGCCCGAGGGCTCGGGGTCAGTAGGGGGCCCCATGAGATGCCCCTGATACCTTTTTTCATAGGCTTTTTTGAGTTTGGGCAAGGACACAGGGGCCCCATGATCCCCTATTGCCCAGGGGCCCCATGAGTTGTCAGTCTGCCCCTGGTCCTTATTCTTACTTTACTACTTAGTAGGCCACTGGGAATTGGGAAAGTCTTTTCCTGCTGATGTGATTAGCAAACTCTCTTACAACATTTGATCTAACAGAAATATGTAATGATCTGCTACTGTCCTTGAAATCCATATTAATTACATGAAGAAGTTCTTTTTTTTTCATCCAAAATAGATATATTCAGTTATTGGTTGACACTGGAAAGTTAGACCATCTAACAGTTTCTTCTACTTTTCAGGGACTCAGGTGTTAGGATCAGATCTTTGAATTCATAAAGCTGTCAGGTCCGTCCAATTGTATCCTGCTCTCTTTGTTGAATCTCTTATTTATTTTCTGATAAGGTGTATGTATCAAGAGAAGAAGGAACACCTCAGGGTGGGTGGAAGCAGCGGCAAAAGAAACACAGAGAGATCCCAATACTTAAGACCCAACTCACCAGATTAATATTTTAATAAAATATCACTTTTGGACTGCAGACCAGGGGCAGACTGACAACTCATGGGGCCCCCAGGCAATAGGGGATCATGGGACCCCTGTGTCCTTGCCCACACTCAAAAAAGCCTATAAAAAAGGTACCAGGGGCATCTCATGGGGCCCCCTACTGGCCCCGGGCCCTCGGGCACTGCCCGAGTTTCCAAATGGTCAGTCCACCCCTGCTGCAGACCCTTTAAAGTATAACTAAAGGTCATACTGTTTTTTTTGTTTTGGATAGAGTGGCAAGGGATTAGAATATCTGTCAGGTTTTTTGCTGTCTGTGCCCCTGTAATAGAGATTCATCCTCTCTATTTGTCCTGTTTGCCATTATCATTGAAAATGAAAATAAAAGAAAATCCTAAATGTTGGGTTGTTTTCAGAAAAGTAATAGAGGGGAAATCTTCCAATGGGGACATTAGTTCTGGTGAACTGGGAGTCCACATGGGATTCCCTTAACTTGCAGAGATTTCCTCTCACTTCCGGTTTGGTTGTGAGACAGGAAGTGAAGTAAAATCTCCAAATGGAAAATAGTAAAAAAAAAAATCTGACCGGGCTTATAATCCTCCCTTGCTCTATCCAAAATAAAAAAAAATAGTTGTGCCTATAGTTCTACTTTAAGTTCTCATAGTTTTTTTTATCCCAGTATCCCATAATAACAAATCTGAATGTATCTAATTCTGGTGTGATTTGAACAGCATGAATTCTGACTGATGGTCATAGAAACAAATAATCCATCTTGTTCTGGTGTGACTTGAACAGCATAAATTCTGATTGATGGCTATAGCAACAATTCAGAATTAATCGTGTCCTGGTCTGACTTGGAAAGCATGAATTCTGATTGATGGCAGTGGGTTACAAAAGTTAAGTGAGCACTGTTTGCGGAGTAAAGCTGCTTATCTTTTATACAAACTGTAAGAAAAAATAAATGTATTATGTTCCTGTGGATAAAACAGAATTATTGTAGTTTTGCTGTTGTAATGTTTAGGGTCCATGCACACTGGCTTAAAAAAATGCTGCTCCTAGAAGATTTTAGCATTTTGCCTGTAGAAGCAACTAATGTTACCCTATGTGTCCATGCACCTTAGGTCATTTAGAGGCTTATTTTAAGCTCAGCATTTAGAGGCAGAAAAAAACCCCTCCGTTTTGGTTTTCTGTAAAAAAAAAAAACCCTTCTGTTTTGGTTTTCTAGCATAAAAAAAATCTCCTAAATGTTGCTCAACACTCCTAAATGTTGGTACAAAAAATGCTCAAAATTAGCATCTTATTTCTGCTAATAACAATGGCATATTTTTTTAAGCCAGTGTGCATGGCCCTTATTCTGTAGGTACCAGGTGGGAAAAAAACAGTATGCATTGCCTTATATAGATAACATTACTTATAACAGTTAAAAGTTTGGTTGCTATACTATCGTCATCAAGACATTTTATGGCTAATTCTGATATGTATATCCCTGGGACAAATCCATAAAGGATACCAATGAATATTATTATTTTAAAACTAATTATCACCATGTATGCCATGCGTAAATCTTCTGTTGTACTCTGGAAGCTTGCACAGTATGTGACAAACTGCGCAAAATGTAAATGCTAAAAGTGTAAATGCTAAAGAGGTATTCATTGTTTTGGGATTTTGGTGTCTGCAGAGCAAGTTGAATAATAGCCCACATGCATTTTAGATCATTACCAGTCTCAGAATGACCTGTTACATGTCAATATAATGAATTTTGTACTTACCAGGAATAGAGCTTGAATGTCCTATCCATGGACTATTAGGATGGAAAGACCATGTAAAATCCGCTTCAATATCATGTGTCCAGCTGCACACATCTTCTGAATGGTCAAAATTGCAATTAAATCCTGATGGGACCTGGCAATCTACAAGGTAAGAAAACACAAGTAGACAGATTTTAATGATGCTATTATATCACTTTGTTTCTTTTTTTATCCACTGCTAAATTGCTAAAGCTGTGTGGAGTATGAAATCCCTGCCTTCTGGGATCCTTTTAGTTGGCTCACATGTCTTAAATCTGACAATCGTTTTCAGAGACTGAAACCCACCTAATCCCACCAACAAAACAAGACAGGGAGCCTTGGGCACACATAATCAGACTGAATCTTCCATACAAAACTCAAAACTATTTCTTCTTAGAAATTACTGATATCTACTCATAAAGCTACTTGCTCATTTATTCATGCATATACTGTACAAACATGGAATTTCTTAATGCTATTTGGATAATTGGGCAGTAATCAATGTAACAGAATTAGAGTAAGACTTGAAACAAAATACTGTATTCAGGGCCATGTTTCAGCATAGCTAGTATAGGTCATTGTATGGAGCAGCAGGGCTGCTATAGAAGGCACACAGCCTCCCACACATCAAGTTGCAGGCTGTCACTAATGCTTTCTTGTATATAGTAAAATGTTCCACTTTACTGCCCTGCTACTGCAACCTGAATGAGTACTCTATACACATAAAATCAATCTGCTAGTAGACAGGGTGCTAGTTTGCTTCTCTCTTCTAGTTGACCGTTATACATGTACTGAATCAGACTAAAAAGACTGCATGCTTTGGGGGGCAATGAAGTCATACAATATCTTGTAAGTGTGATAATAAAGTTGACCAGACAACAAGGATAAAGGGCAGTACAAGACAGTGGGCCAAGGGCGGGCAGCAGGTATAATAGGATTGTATTGTGTGCTTATATGTAGGATAAGTGGTTAGGAAAGAGGGAAAATTATTCTTGCTACATGGTGAGACTTTTAGTGCATGTTGGATGTACTTTCCATTTCAAAGGACTTAATGACATGTCTCTGCTGAATCAATAGAAACATTTGAGTACTGAACAAAATGTTTTAAATTGTTACACTGTTACATCAAAATTGGTTCACATAACAATCCCTTTCCATATACTGTGTAGACAGCTTTAGCCACTTCAAATACTCTATGTCCAATTGTGTTACAAATCACGCTATCGTGTCTTTGAATAAAGCAATGTATTTGGTACAAATTGAGTCGATCGATCATATAGGTTTTCAATCTTTATATGCAGAAGCAATTTACAGCAAAAGCTCCGAGACTGGCTAGCTATCCATAAAACTTTATTAACCTCCCTGGCGGTATGATTCTTTCCGATTTTTTGTGCTGAAAGCAGTACCATTTTTTTGCATGGAAATATGTAGTTTTTTATTGTAGGCTGTAATTTTTAGGAATAACTCACTGAAATCTGTACGAACAAGAGTCTAGTACACATTCCGGATATGGTAAAACTTGAAACACGAAATTATAAATTATAATTTAATAAATCATAAAAAATAATAATATAATAATGAATTTGATTCAATAATATAATCAAACCAAAAACACTGAAATTTGAAATACAGAGGCAAATTCGCACATCGCTGAGCAAAGTTGCAAAATCATTTTCAGTGTCTGATTTTCGAATTTCACCACAAATCATTATCACTCAATTCTGCACGTGGTTCTGATTTACTATCGCTGTTCTAAAACCGCTTTTGACGTAAAGGGACGCTTTTTGGACGCCATGGACTTTTCTAAGTTTCCAGGCAGAAAGAACAGTCAAAATGCAGGCAGGGCACAGGACAAAGCAGTAGGGACAAAATATATGTGAAATGCATTGAAACAGCAATGACAGCAAAAATGACATTTTTTAAAAATTTCAAATTTCCCGCCGGTTCTGGCGCCCGAACGTCCCGACGTCACAGGGACCGGAACACAGAAGCCGGATGCCGGCATCGGCCGGAGGAGATGGCTGGGGACGCTACAGGGGACACATCGCGGGAGCGAAGAACAAGGTAAGTGCTGCAGGGACCCCCTGAGCAATGCCGCAGGGTAAGCCCGAGTGTAGCTCGGGGTTACAGCTCTTGGTAATGAAATTTTACCCCGAGCTACACTCGGGAATACCGCTAAGGAGGTTAAAGCTGGACGGAAAAAAAAAAGATTTTTCTCCATACCAGCCCTTCTCAATCGTTTCACCATAGAGGAACTATTGAAATAATTTTCAGGTCTCAGAGAACCACTACCAAAATTAAAAAACCTGCAGGCCATGCTGCATTAATAAGACCAGCAGGTTATTGACACTTTTAATGTAAAGAATAAAAAATGAGGTTTATTCCACAATCATAAAGTGAAATGAATAATAATAGTGACCAGATATGAACACAGATAGTGAAATTTGTACCCATACATTTGTTGTCAGTGTAGAATCTCCAGGAACCCCTAGCAACCTCTGGAGGACCTCCAAGTATCCACTGAACCCTTGCTGAGAAAGGCTGCTCTATCATTTGTTACACAGGGCAAAATTGCTGCTCATTCATATCCAGAATAAGTCTTCGGACTGTACAATTCAATCACATTCCAATTTATGATCAGTCATTTTGGAGGGGGGGGGGGGGGCGGCTACAAATGAAATATAAAGCTAAAATATAAGCTATATACATCTATAGAAGTGGATATGTGGCTAGGATTTAATAGCTAATCATGAGCACTGACATTCCCTGTAATCTATTGATAATGGATGAAGCAAATCTAAATAAATTTGTACAATTAGACTGCAATGTTTCGGTAAGCTGTTACAGTACTTTTGATAAACTATAAATATAATGAAGCTAAACATGCATCAAATAAAACTTTTAATGTTTAATGAAAATTGATCATCTTTCTACAAACCATAGTTACCTTCAGTACCAGTAGATTCACTATTTTCCTCTTCCGGAACCACAATTGTTGTAGTTTCCTCTGTTTTGATAGTAGGCTTCACAGTCTCTGAGATAGGTTTGGTTTCTGCCACAAAAAGTGAAATATGAGTTGTGACAACAATTACAAATGATATTACTAATGCAAATTCAATGAATATTCATTTGCTTAAACCTGATATAACCTGAGGGGTACATTTCGAACAAATGGACTCCATTAGTAATGGTAAATAATATTTTTTTCCTAAATAGCCTTGCTTATGAAATTTTTACATGACAACAACTGCTGCTTATACTTGCCCACTTCTCCATTTGTTTCACTAAAGACATCAAAGCCTCCCACTGAAGCCAGTGTCTAGTATTACACCCCTTACATAACACAGTTTGAAGTCTGCTAATGTTACTAATGACTGCTTGATTTCACACAATTTTTTTGATGAAAATACTGTTTGTCATTTTCAGCAAAAAAAAAAGACCAGTAATAATTATACATTAGTATAAACCCTCTTTGATAGCCTAGAAAACATCTTTAACCACTTGCCCTCCTTCCTGACCAGGCCATTTTTTGCAATATGGCACTGCGTTACTTTAACTGACAATTGTGCGGTCATGCAACGCTGTACATAAATGAGATGTCATTTTTTTCCCACAAATAGAATTTTATTTTGGTGGTATCTGATCACCTCTGCGGTTTTGTTTTTTGCAATATAAACAAAAAGAGATCAACAATTTTGAAAAACAACAAAAATATTTTTGACTTTTTGCTATAAATATTTTTTAAAAATCGAATTTCTTCATAAATTTAGGCCAAAATTTATTCTGCTACATGTCTTTGCTAAATAAAAATCCCAATAATTATATATTAATTGGTTTACGTGAAAGTTATAGCAACTACAAATGGAGGTATATGTACTGGAATTTTTATTTTTTAATACTAGTAATGGCGGCAATCATTGACTTAATGCAGGACCGCGACAGGCATTCTGACACTGGATGAGAACTGTCTAACTGCCACTGACATCGCAGTGACACTAATACAGTGATCAGTGCTAATAAAAAGCACTGATACTGTACTAATGACACTGGGCAGGAAGGGGTTAACATCTGGGGTGATCAAAGGGTTAACTGTGTGCTGTGTGTGTTTTACATTGTGTGCCATTTTACTTGGGAGACATGTTGCTTTGTATCTCTCTACTGTGCAGAGATACAAAGCAGCATGTCTATGCTGACAGGAGAGAGACCTGTGTTGTTTGCACACAGGTCTCTCCCCTGTCAGCTTTGCCAACAATCATTGAGTCCCGGCTGGGAATGGCTGATCAGGACCCAGTGATTGACATCCCTAGCCACCAACAGCAAATCACATATATATACATTTTTATTTCTTTATTTTGAGGTAATATGGGAACAAGTAAGAACTGTGTATGCCTACACATATCTTTGGACAGTTCACTACATAAGAAAAATAATTTTTGGACACTGGATGATTTTTAGAGACTTTTTGGATTTATGCAGACGATTCATTTTCAGATCACATTTATCAAATTTATTTTATTTTTTTTCATTATTATTAATATTTATGTGGCTCATTATCACTGTTTGTATGTATTTATACATGATTTTGCACAGCCGTGCTGCCCTGTAGCAGTACTTCTGCTATATCACGAATGGCAAGCTGTTAAAGTTAGATTCTAGATAGAGGGGTAAAACCTGGGATAACAGATATTTTTTTTTTCTTTGGTTATATTTTTTTTTTCCATTAAAGCTCTGGCCTGCAAACCCCTCCCCACTTTGCCTCCTGGGATATGTACATCACCTGACACTTATTTTTTCTAATTATGTTGGCAGCCGATGATGCAATAAACCTTGTTGGCAGTCCTGCACAGCTAAGGTACTCGCCTGCCAAGCAGATCCAGTGTTGATCCTGCGAGATCCACTTCTCTTCTGTCCCCTTTACTTGAAATCCCCATCTCCATGAGTAAGCTCCAGAGGAGGGGGGTGATTAGCGAAACACGTGGGGGGGGGGGGGTCATGGCTTGGCTGGAGACCAGGCATAGACTGCCCCATACTCTTTCATAGTGGATTTTCAGCGATGTGCAGCTAATGGGATACTTTCTCTGCCACATATCCCGGGATACTTAGTCTATCATTGAGAAAGGAGGAGGGGGGGCCTAGTAGCATGTGATCGGAAAGCAGCTGGCTGGAACAGGAAGATCTGGCAGCTTCCTGATGATGTTATCGAAGAAGATGGTGTCAGGGGACTGAGCAGGTGCAAAAGAGAAGCTGATCTCGCAGGACCAATACTAGAACTGCTGGGCAGGCGAGTACCTTAGTTGTGCAGGACTGCCAACAAGGTAAGCGGGGGGGGCAGTGTTGAAAAAAAACTGGGGGAAGGGGGTGGGGGGGATTTGGGGGTTCAGGGGCAAAATGAAGATCTGCTATAGTCACATGATTACCAGTCAGGTTTTATCTTTTTTTTATCTTCATTTTCTACTGCCAAGTTTTTCTTCTAACAAGCCAGACAAATCTGTGGTGGTACTGAAGGAGTTAACCAATGTTCTCACTGGACTATTACATCCATGTGTTCTACACCAAGAAACCAACTCCAATGAAAGCTGAACTTGAATGGAACAAAAACCTGCCAAAATCTGTGATGTGAGGATAATTTGCTTTAACAAAATAGAAAAAAAAGGAGGCTTTGATCCTTATTCCCTCTTTGGTAAGAAGTTTCGTTATAAACTAACGGTAGTTGTGAGTCTTTGTTCTAGTTTGCAGATCTGATGTTTGCCAATGGATTTGAAAGACTGAAGCAATACTATAAAAGGTAATGTATTTATTCTGCAGTTAGGATTAGCAGATGGCTCTCAATTTAATGCCAGGTTGCTGATTTTTAAAGCAGAAATATCTCTCCAGATGCCTATATATGTTTAATTTCAACTATGTCTGTGTCATGCCCTGAGCATTTTTCTACTCTTGTATCCTCTACCATCATCACTACAAGTAAAAAAGAGGCAGAGGAAGAAAGAATCAGTAAAAGAGAGACAGGGAAAGATTCGTTTTAATAGTTTGAAATTACATTCCACATATATCCCAGATAAAATTGTACTTAAAGAAAGAAGATGTCATTTGAACAGGCAAGAAATTATCTTTATATACACAGTATCCCTGCTGCCTGCTAAATCAAACGCAGCCCTAAGGAATTGTTGGACGGTGCACTAATAAAAGGAATTTTTGTTCTGTTAGTGAGATGGCTAGAAAGAACTAAACAGTAGAATAAAATATTAGCCCAGTGTGCACCTCCAGACTCTTGTCTAAGACAGCTCATATGGGAAAACTTAAACAACACTATCAGGCCCAGGGATCTGTTTCTTATAATCTCCAGAATGGAGTCTTCCTTTCTCTTTGCCCTTATAGCATATCCTATGTCTTCAGCTAGGGAATTTAAAAAAAAAATCCATAAATATTCCATACCTACATGCCAATATCAAAGTGATGACAAATAAATATAATGCTTGTCCTAGTGGAAAATATGCAACCAGATTGTTATACAATGTAAAGAATGGTTTAACAAATCTCCTGGGGGCATCTATGTACTGTTTTGATGTTTTAATGGTGCATAAATGTGAGACAAGACTGGAATGTCCAGTAAATAAATGAGCCACCTGGCCACACTCTTAAGAGAGGAACATATAGCTTCTTTTCTGCTACAACTACTCAGACAAAACTCACTTAGTACTACGGATAAATAAATACTCTCAGTATTGTCTGCTGTAACTGCTGCAAAGAAAAAATGCAAGTGGTTGTAAAGGCTCAAGGTTTTTTACCTTCACACACTATGTATTAAGGTAAAAAACCTCCTGTGTGCAGCAGCCCCCCCTAATACTTACCTGAGCCCCCTCTCGATCCAGCAATGTGCACAAGAGCAGCGGCTCTGCTGGGTCTTTCCCTGCTCATTGGCTGAGACAGCAGTGCTGCTGTCAATCACAGCGATCAAACCAATGAGGAGAAAGTGGGGGGGAGAGCTGAGTCGTTATTTGTGTGTGAATGGACATACAGAGCAGCAGCTTGGGAGCAAGGACATACCAGTGCCCCCATAACAAGCGGCTATGGGGGCACTGAGCAGGGGTGGGCGGAAGCACCGATTGGGGACCTGAGAAGAGGAGGATCGGGGCTGCACTGTGCAAAACTATTGCACAGAGAACGTAAGTATGACATGTTTGTTATTTTGAAAAGAAAAAAATCGAAGCCTTTAGTATCACTTTAACCTCTATGTCATGGGTGCTCAACCTGTGGCCCTCCAGGTATTAAGGGATTACTAGTCTCATGAGGCATTGCAAGACTGACAGTTACAAGCATGACTCTCAAAGGCAGAGGCATGATGAGACTTGTAGTTCTGTAACAGATGGAGGGCCACAAGTTGAGCACCCATGGTCTATGTCAAGGAAAAAATGTTTTAATATGAATACATCTCTGCAATATATGCACATATTGTATGCATTTAAAGGCCATACAAGTGCAGAAAAATGCCTGTTGATCTGCCTCAGTTCTTAATTTCTTGCTGTGGGCTTACAACACACAGCAATTTTGTGGACTGAATGCCATCAGCCCTGATCTGTTGTATTTAACTAAACTTGTGAGTCCCTTCCACTTCTCATCTCCACAGTAAAGGGTCTAATTGTTTCCTAGTCCAATAAAAGAACTAGAAGGGCTAATTAGACTTCTTTAAATAATACAGGAAGGGCATGGGACACAGGAGAGCTCTGAAATTCTGACAAGATCAACAGATATTTTTGCAGTTATTAAAGAGATATTACAAAACACATTCACTACTATTTAACATACCAAAAAGGGATCATATACGATAATTTAATTGTTAGGTTTACATATACCTTGAGCATTAGTCTTACACTACAATTTGGAACACACAATTCTTTTTTTTTTACCTTACTTACTCATCCTATTTAATGAATGAGAACAATTTTGCTAATATTATAAATAAATGCCTGCCCATGGTTTCATAGACAACAGTTCTCATAGGTCTTCTTGCTCTTGTAGAGCTTGCAGTCAGATATCTCTACAACAGCAACATAAACAGATACACATGTGGAGACCAAAAGAGCTCAATCTCAAATCCCTGTGCTGCAATGCAGCCCCACAATAGCACAAGCTTTTCTTTTATGTTTATCATATAAAGCAGAATAAAAAGCAACTGTATACCCAATTAGAAGCATTTAAGTGCAAGTAAATTGTGTCTTTTGTTCCAAAGCAACACTTGTAACTATCTGGCAAGCTAATGCATTTGTAGTCATCTTGATGCTCTCAGTATCAGTTTATTATAGCTATGAAAGCCATCTACTACAAAGCACAACTATACTGTCATTCTGCAAGTATTGCACCGTATTTTACATATATAATTCCACAACTGTTCAGAAAGAAACTAAGTCACATAGCCCATTTAAACCCAATATATTACATTATGTAACACATACTGTAACATAAAGTTGGCCCTAAAAAAAGTATGCAATGAAAATACAAACCTAAATACACCTAATTTGAACTACTTAGGGTTTCCATTATTTAGGTTCCTTACATCTAACAAAACAAGCAGAATGGCTTCACTTTTCCAATTTATGGGTTACAGGTTCTATAAGCCCATACCCTTCCATCAATACATACCCTTTTCATGTTGCCCTACTCCCCAAATTGCCACATCCCCCAATATAATCCCCTTTGTAAGTTATGTACCAGTTTGTGTCAAGAGCTTACACATTGCTAAGGCCATCCTGTCCCAGTGTAATGGTGTGTGGACCTAGAGGTTGACCAGTCAGTGTATATTGGGATGCAGGGGAGAAGGTCCAAGAGCTCCAATTATTGAATAGGAAAGAGAGGGAGCACAAGGAAGGTAAGTGTTAGCAGAAGAGGACATGGGTCATAAAGAGAACCTGTCACTGTGATCTTTATGCCCAAAAAGACAGACTTACTTTATTTCAACCTTACTGTAAACCTTTCACTTGGTAGTTGGTAGCTGGGCCTTAATCAGTGAGGCAACATGTGATACAGCCAAGCCTACCATTTCTGGTTTCCCAGAAACATCTGAAACTAGCACATCACAGCTACAGCCTGTCATTTAGTTCCAGTTGGGCATATAAACACTTGTCAAGTTTATTATAAAAGGTATAAATGCATCTATTTTAAAATCTTCCACCAATATTATTACACTCTTGATGTGGATATCTTCAGAAATCCACTTTCTTTTTCATTAGGACTAAATACTAAACTTACTTTTTGAAAAAAATATTCTGTTTATAAAAATTATGTGTGATGCTGAATTTCATATGCATGTGAGAGTACAGTAAGTACTGAGAAATGCTTAGAGGGTGAGGTGATTGGTGTGAATGGGAACTGGCCAGGAATAGTTGCTAATTAACAAGCGGAAGGTGGTGAAGGCATTTCCTTTTCCAAAGAACCATATCTAGCTTTATAAATAACTCCTGTGAAAGGAAGCCGTCAGTCATATGCCTATAGGCCTCATAACCACAACCACAACAAATGAAACAAGCAGAAACAGCTATCACAGACTGCCTTTACTATATATGTGGCTTATGATGTACAGTAATGCCATTGGGTTCTTTGAAAAGATGATGGCAAAAGCCGCATTCAACTTAGTTGTGGTCAACTGCACAGTACCTCTGCCATATTATTGTCCTTGTTAAATAAACTATGTATATTTAATCACCTAAGCATGAGTTAATAAAGGAAAAACATGATAATCATGAAACTATTTTGTTTTGCTAACAGCTTTAACATCTTATACAATTCATGAATAACCAGTAATGGCGACCAACCTAGAAGAATTTTCCTGTGTTATGTTTTCAGACTTCCCTTTCAGAAGTATTTCCTTTTGTCTAGCCTGGATCCTTTTTAATAACTACTTGTTACGCCTATAATAACTTCCTCACATCATCGTAATACCCCTATTACAGGCAATTATGCTTCAATACTGAAAACACTAGAATAGCAGGGGCCCATGCAGAAACCAAGTGGGCATCTAATTAGGTTATTTATCACGCTAACACACTGGTTAAAAACAACAGAGGAAAAGTTGAGAGACTGGCAAAAGAAACTTTCATCAATATTCAGCAACACAAAATACACTTCTTTGGGTTCTAAGAAGGCCACACACAAAGACGTTTTTATTCAATTATCGTGCAAGATAGATAATGAATCAAGCAAAAAGGACTACCATAGCGTGGAAAAAACATCAGAAAAGTGAACTAGCTTGGTTGAAATTCTGAGCATGTTCTTTACCATAATACAACTTTTAAATTCTGGATCTACCTTCTCCTTATGACATGTGGAAAAACTGAAAAAATGCATGTGCATGCCACTGATCCTCAGTGGTCCCATAATTTGTAAAGGAATACATGACCAAAACAATCAGCCTTGAGTACCTTCTTGGTAATCACACTGCATTAAATACAGATGAATCTTTATCTGGAGCCCTAACAATAATAACCCCAACAAAGAGAATGTTTTACTTAAAATATAAGCAATGTCATTTTACAGTAAGCCCTACTGATACGTGCATTTAATTGAATTTTGATTGTAGAAAGGTCAGTATTCCCGTTAATGTAGTTTCTAAGTCCAACATTAACAGAGACCTTGAGGTTAATATACTGAAATGACACCTGAATGTGAAATGCTCTATGAAGCAAAACTTACTATTGAGAAAGGTATGCTCATAACCTAGAAGACAACGAACAAATGGAACCTGTGCTGAAGGTGTCAAATTGTCTGTAGCTAATCTCTGGCTAGTAGTTTTTCTTTTCTTTTCAAAATTTCAAACCACACACAAGTCTTGACAAAAAAAAAATTCCCTATGCACAGCTGTAAGAGCAGCTGATTGGTTTGTGACGACAGAATTGTCTGCGTTTCTCCTTATTTCACTGCAGCAAAGAACATTTGTGTGAGATAATGGAAAAGAAATGATCAGACTGCAGTGAGTGAAATAGAAAGTGAACGAAGGAGAAAGCCCCCCTTCTGAGCACAGACTAGCAAAAAGAAAGTCCAGATTGAGACGCCCAGCAGTATAATAATTGAAAGCAGACACTAGGAACTTCAAAAAAGATCCATACCAGATGCAGGGCATGTCTCAGAGAAGCGGAACAGATCAGAGGGAAGCTGGACCTAGAGAATGAGTCATAAGGTGTTCAGTATTTCTGAACAGCTGCCATTTAAAGTTCTTATCTGGGCAGTTCTTTTTAGTCATTTATGTAACCTTGGAATACTATTCCCTATTTATTTTTGAGTACATCCAACTGAAAATGAAGTGAAAGATGGAGAGCAACATCATCCTAAAGATATCCAAAAAGTGTAGCAATAGGGTATGTGTGCATACATGATCTGACTAACCTGTCCCAGCTGGCAAAACATAACAAAACAGAACTTACAGATGTAAGATCTTCAACAGTTGGGATGCTGCAATTGTGGGTATTGACAAAATTACATATCTATAGAACATCTCTTTTCTGTAATTTGTGCATTCTATTGGCATAACTTACAACTGGGTTGGTTCATCAGCATTACAGAAAGTAGAGCTAGCACAAAATAGCTTGGTTGCCCATAACAACCAGTCAGGTTTCCCCTTTCATTGTATTAAAAGTTAAATTAGTATTCTGAATATTCACTTTTTGCAACAACTTCAGTTTTGTGCCCATTTTTTTCTAGTTACACTAAACAGCCATGGTTACTATTCCAAATGGTAGTATCAAACATCCCAAGTAGAGTTTCCAGGATGCAAAATAAACAAATTATTGCAGACCTTAGAACATGACACTGTAGTTAGGGCTATGGTGGGAGGAGAAGAATCACAAACTACTGCAGGAAAATCACACCAATAGATGTGGTGCAAACCAAATTAAAATGACAAGTGTGGAAGCTACCATAAAAGTAAGTATAAACTGCATTTTTGAAAGCCATATATTTGTTAATGCGTTCCTATAAAATGTCAGTTGAGGCATTATAACTGACTTTTGAATGCCAGAACTCTAACACTTCATTTTAAAGGTTATTCCATGTCATTGTATACATGAATTACGTGATGCTTTTATTTGTTTCCTTGTACAGTATACTGTCACAATGCATGATAAACTCCTTTAGACATTAAATGGGTTAAAGGAAGATATAGGTCATTTAGGGATGAGTGATTAGTGTTTTTGCTAACCAAAGTAATGTGGAATTTTACAGTCTCCAGTGGAACATTAGACAGCAGCTCACTAGGGAGCTAAAAACCATGACCAAAGAGTCTCTTCCTTTAGTGACCCAAAGACATATGATATATTCAACCTTTAGTCATCGAGAACCTCAGCCTAGAGTTAGCCAGCCATTAACCTCTGGCAGCTGTACTCTGATTTCTGAAACTTGCGGAAAAGGAAGGAACGCAGAGGTGCCAGTTGTCAACTTCACTCACATAGCCCAAAGATCAAGACTGGCATGTAATATCGAGGGAAGAGATTTGTTTTCAATTTTTTTTAAAGTAGGAATAAGGTGAGGACAAGCAGGATTAAGAAGTCAGCACTTGTATGTCTGTATTCCATGGAATGAGGCTATTATGTCACAGCTGCAAATAGACAACCTTCATTTGCAACTAAGTACTTCAAAAGATTCTTATCCTGTCCCATGTCATATCAATAAACATTTTATTAATACCAGCTATAAACAATAATATGCAATTGGAGAACTTAGAAACAAGCCATCTATGGAAGACCTAACTGCTTTCAATCATAGATAAGAGTATAACCTGCCCTTATTGTGATCGCTGCACCAGGGCCAAAGAAATGTTTTTACTTGACTCAGGAGACCAGCGTAAGCAAAGTGAAGGATCATTTTAAATACCATTGGGAAAATGACATTTCTTCTTTGTTGGCAGACCTTTAGAAGGCTGCTAGTGGTATACATATTGATTATATTACCAGAAAAATTCTGCTCAACCTTATTTAAAAACATAGCCTACAGTTAGCATTCTATTTTCCATAATGGCACTCATGAGCCAGTGCCTAGGGCAGCAAGGTACAGGGTAGGGGTAGTTTTTTATTTTCTATTTCTCTGAAACCTCCCCCCCTCCAGTGCTGTACATAACTGCATCTCTTTTCCCCTCTCTTCCTATTCAAACAGGGACTTGAATAGCAGGCCATTGGCTCCTGATGCTCTCAATAAAATGCAGTGAGGAAGAAGTGGGGTGCGGGGCTAAGTCCCGCTGTGTAAGTCTATGGAGCGTGGCTCCAAAGACACACAGCCTGGGAGTGCGCAGACACTGTGTGCCTCCAAAGCAAACAGCTTGCTATGGGGACCCAATAAGAAGAGGAGGAGCCAAGATCACTGCCAGGGGAACCGAGAAGGTGAGTATAACATGTTTGTTATTTAAAAAAACAACTGAGTTTAGTAACACTTTAAAATCTGGGCATTTGTGGCTAAACTCAACCAAAGAACTGTAGTGGTAAGGGGTGAAGTGAATGCTTGTAGTTCAGGAAACCTCATACCAACCCTTTGGTCTGTAGAGTTAAATGGTAGCTCTGAACATAAAGTAGATAGCACGCTGCTTCCAATGGTTTGTACTGGATAATCACAGGAAGAGCTCATAGAAAAGTATAACATCATCAAGGTGAGCTTAGAGCAGCATGATGCAAAATAAAAATAGAGCATTAATCCAATTAATTGACTGATCTCTCAGTATAGGTTAAAATCAAATTGGCAGCCATCACTGACTGCTCCATTTTTCTCCAGATTTCCTTCCTCAATCCTTTATACATCAGCCTTTTTGTTTCGTATCCCAAGGTAGCCATTCGGATAATAGCTTTAAGTAATTTCTCAAAATTGTGCTCACATAAATGGTCACATGAATAATTGCTAGAGAACAGTATCTTGCTTGCTTTTTTATTTATTTCTTTAAATCTTAAAGATTTAGATTTCCTAACAAAGACTATAAATCCAACATCAACTGTTATGACAAATAGAAGGGAATGAGTTATGTGTTCAGGGTGACCACTGAAGAATTATATATTATAAGGACTACTCTTCTCTATTTCCTGTAAAGGCAGTCAAAGGAGATGTGTTTCCCAGATGTGCTGAAGGAAAGCTCCAGAGGCTCTCCGTGAAGCACATCTGGAGAGCAGATATTGGTTTTCAGTGTTTCAATGGCAAATTTTTAGGCAAGCTTCTTTCAATATACAATATCAAAAAGAATTCTCTGATCTATATTATTTTCTGGCCCAGCTTGCCTACCCAGGTATCTAGAATGGGTGGTTGAAGTTATGCTATAAAAAGAAAGCCTTTGCCTCACTTAGAAAGGAAAATTGCTCAAGGGTAAGTTGATGATATTAACACATCTTAGAAATAAACACATTTTCTATATAAAGACAGTGTTTGGACTGTATGTACACCTCAAGGCTGCTCCTCTTTAGAAAAACAGAAGACATAGCAGGAAAACAAAAGATGAAGATGTATTAGCGGCATTTAAAGTACAATTTCCTGGTTCAGAAATAAACACAATGCTAAAAACAATAATATCAGTGTTATGATAATAACAAAGAAAACCATTACTAGCCTATATCAAACAGTTGACATTTAATCTATCTTGACAGTTTAATAATAAGAACACATGCAAAGCAACCTCCTTTAAGAGCCAAGGAAACAAAGAGAAGAAGCACAATCATTTAAATACAATAGAATAAAAATGACTTTGTATAAAAGAATGATATATTAAAAATTTTGCAGTAAACACGAAAGACCGAGGAAAAAGTAAATCTTTCTGAATATATTTAATTATGGAAAGTAGAATTTGTCTATCCAGTGATAAATCTATCTAAGCTACACATATGCTGTTGTAAGAAAAAGTTTGGCAATCCATAGAATATTCTGAATTTCTGCATGAATTGCTTATAAACTGTGATCTTCAGCTATGTTACAATAATAATCAATCTAATTTAACAGACAACACATAAAACGTTTTAGATTGCTATACCTATACAGAAATCATGTACGTTAGAATGGGCAACTTAGGGACCTGCCCTCAATCCTTTTGAAATGCTGTGATGTGATCTGAAGCAGATCACTTAAGCAGTAAAACCCAAAAATATATGTGAACTAAAAATGTTTTGTTAAGGAGCTAAATAAACCTTGTAAGACCTGCTATGTCTGACTGAAGGTACACCTGTGTTTGGCTGAGGTTATTGTGAATAAGGCAGACTTCATTAACTACCAAAAACAAGGGTTTACTTTTCCATCAGAGGTCATGATTTGGTAAATAATTTATTTAATTAAGATATGTAAAACATTTTTTTTTTAATTATTGATGAAAAGACCTTACCCGTTCTGTCACAACCCAGTATCTCCATCCTCATGCCCATGCCAGCTGGAGACCACCTTTCTGGATAAACACGGACAAACTGTGCAGCCACTGGCTCAAATCTTCGGACTTCTGGGGTGTCATAGTGCATATTGCCCTCAAACAACTACAAAACAGTGGAGCAGACATAACAAGATAGACAAAGGAGAATTAAATCAATGTATTTACATAAAATATATTTTTTTGCACTGATAAATTTAGAAAGAGAAGATAGCTGAAGGTGGTATTAGTTTTCTAAGGATGAAGATTTGTACATACCTTGGCTTGGTCTGTTTTTGGATCCTTTACAAACTCCCAATCGTTTCCATTCAAGCTGTATCCAACTTTAAATTTCCTAACAAATGCTCTGTTTTCAGTGGAGGTGTCTACCCCACGAGCTCCCTGTATAATGATCCCTTTGACAGTTTTCAGGGCACCCAAATCCACTTGCAGCCATTCCTTTCCTGCGTCTTCAGAGGACATAAGAGAGTACCAGCCAGATCGACTGCTGACCAATCGTGCTACTCCAGGCTGCCACAGGTAATCCCTGGCAGAAGAAGCTGTAATTTGGGAGTCTGAAATAAGGCCTGACATCATTCCCAACATATTAGAGCAAGGAGAATCTAGGAAACCATAACAGAAGGATAATTAGAGTGAAAAATCCCTCTATGTATGACCAATTAACTTTACAGGACAATGAACTTGACTAAAGGCATAGCACAATAAACAAAAATAAACCATCACTTTTCATTTTAAATTGAACTCCAGCCAACTTTTTCAGCTTTGAATAGAGTAGGAAAAGGTTAAAACCTCAGAGAAGTTTTTTATTGCCATCTGTATTACTACTGGGGGATAGAAAATGAAAGGAAATTCAGAGTAGAGTGAAAAAGGGGCGGAACGTCTGCTCTAGCCCTTAGCGCTAACCATGCTTTCCTTACTACAGCACCCCTTATTTTTTACATGGTTGTCACTGGGACAGAAAGTGTGACTTGATCTCTTCAATAGACAAGTATAAAAACCGAATTCTAGAAAAGCCAGTATACAAAAGAAAAATCCATATAAAGAGTTTATTACAATCCCACATCAGAATAACACCACCAACATTTCAAGCAACCTTCTTTTTCAAGGTGACAAGCAGATACAATATGAGCAATTTTTTAATCTGATTTGAGGCTTTAGTAAAATTTTTATCTCGCCCTCACTGGAATTCTCTACTGTTAAGACTTCATGATACCACCATTTTGCCATGTACTCACCCTTAAAGGGGGTTCACTAAAAGTTTATGCTTTATAGTTTGATGTACGTTAAGGTACAACATCTTAGCTGAAATATTAAATTTTCCCCACTCTATTTAAAAGTAAAGAAAAACATTTTGACTGGATTGCGACTTAGTACATTTACATTAGTGATAATATTAATACAAAAGAAACAATCGTTTACAATTTTACAAGCAACTTAGTCCAACTTTCTGTTTAGCCAAATACATTTCAGATACAAAACAAAGGTGTGCAAAGTCTTACAGTTATTTTTCTTTACAAATCAGCCACAGCTTAAGTAGAAAAGATGATCCCCTGCCTGCATACTGCAGAGTGGGACCCTGTTCTCTGTGGGGAAGCAGAGGTCTCTTTGCATAGTCTAGGCACACCCCTTGCTGAACCATAACTAGAGCAGGGAACATGAATTTTGCCAATTACAGTTGAACTATAGGTCTGCCTCAGTGGGGAGCATATCAGACCTCTGCATTGAAACTGCTGCTTTCTTTTCTGCTCAGACTGTGGCTGCTTTAGAAAGAAATAAACTGTAAGACATTGAATACTTTTTGTTTTTATGCACCTGGAATATATTGATCTGACTTAAACAGAAGGCTCAAGTGGGCTTTAAACATGTAATCATTTTAAAAACAATACCTGTAATCTGGCAGCCATATAGCTCCACTCTCATAGCTATTCCCATATGCCATGTCTGAGGACGAAAGCGCACAAATCGGGTTAACACTGGCTGAGGAATCTTGTTCAAAACCACTTCTGTTGCGTCATTGTTCCCAGGAAAAATCTACAAAAGTATAAAAGAAACAAGATTACAGATGTGGCTGAGGATATAGTATATATACAGTACATTTAGCTATATAAATTACATTTTGGAATGAAGCGAGTTAAAACAAACCAAAAAAGAATAGCAAAGAAAAATGCGAGCATAAACGTGGTCTACCCACACACATCATTAGGGGGATGTTCTCTATACATTCAAACATGCAATCTCTTTGATGGCGCTCAGTAAATAGGGCTAATTATCCTGATATGGTTAATGATTTAGCCCATTCAGTACTACAAGTAAAATGTTCCATGTAAACAATCTCAGCAAACTTTCATGAAAGCATAGTTTACTTTTTCCATGAGTATAAAGTGATCAAGGAAAGATATGCACTCCCCATACAAATGAGATGCAAAATGAGAGTCGAGTGACTTGATGGGAAAGGCAGAGGACAGAGTATGGGATTCCTGGCATTAATTAGAGTTAATAAGTTGAAAAGACTTCCTTTGGAGATGCAGTGAAAATACCATTGCTTTGTGTTAGTGGGAAAACATCCTGTTCACTGCTATAACATCGGGAGTTTCAGCTGAATGCCTTCAACAGCATATGGCAAATGTTCCTCTATACTCAAAACAACATCTTAATATATTGTATAAGAGAATAATATATTTAAAATTGTACTAAACTTAATATTTTACAAGTTCTAAGTTAAATAGAGTAGGTACTGTTTACTGAAGATAAAATAACAGGACTCCTAAAACATAGGTGTCCCCCTCAACCTTAAACTTCATGTCAATTGGTAGATTCCTGTGTTAAGACACGGATGTCTTTCAAAGCAGAAAGGGTTGGCGCAGGAGAGGTAAGTATGTCAACAAGGGGTTAAGTTTACAAAAGCAAGGCTTAAGGTTTAGGTCATGGTTACATGAAGGGTTGGTGTTAGGGTTACATAGAGGAATAGTGTTCGGCTGTGGGGAGGGTTGGTGTATGGGTTCGGATTACAAGTTTGAGTAAATCTTACAAGGAAGGTTAGTGTTAGGAGTTACAGGGAGGGTTTGTGTTTGCATTAGGGTTACAGGAAGGGTTAGTTTTAGAGACTGGAATACATGAAAGGTTAGTGTTAGGGTTGCAGGAAGAGATAGTGTTTGGGTTAGAGTTACAGAAGGGTTAGTGTGAAGGGTCCTTAGAGAATAACAAAGCATTCTCTCTGTAGGAGCTCAACATTGCAAACCAGCAGGTTACTGAAATTTAATGTACCAAACTTTATTTATTGTTGCAATGTTCTTCTTCTTTTGGACTGTTTATTGGATTGTATAGTGGGCCTTTGCAAAGAAACAAGGTTAAGACACATAAAGGCTGACAAATAAAATGGTGTCCACCTCCAAGGTCACGGACTAGTGTGTAATAAAAAAGTCAGTTGTCATCAGCTACAACAATTCTGCAAGTGGCTATTATACTCATTTTTTATTATAGGCTGTATTTGTACATTGCATTGATCATACTTCATACTTAGGGAACAACTACAGACATGCATATTGACTGAAAACTAAGAAAAGAGTCTACACACAAACACACAGTCTTGCCAAAAGTATTGGGACACCCCTCCAAATCATTGGATTTAGGCATTCCAATCACTTTCAAGGCCACAGGTGTATAAAATCAAGTGCAATGCAAAGTGTTGGATGAAGTGGTGTAAAGCACACCACCACTAGACTCTAGTGCACAAAACAAGGTCCATAAAAACATGGATAAGCGAGTACGGGGTGGAACAACTTGACTGGCCTGCACATAGTCCTGACCTCAATCCGACAGAACACCTTTGGGATGATTAGAGCAGAGACTGCGGGACAGGCCTTCTCGTCCTACATTAGTGCCTGACCTCACAAATGCACTTTCTGAAAGAATGGTCAAACATTCCCATAGACACACTCCTAAACCTCGTAGACAACCTTCCCAGAAGAATTGAAGGTAATATAGCTGCAAAGGGTGGGCCAACTCAATATGGAACCCTACGGACTAAGACTGGGATGACATTAAAGTTCATGTGCGTGTAAAGGTAGGCATCCCAATACTTTGGCTATATAGTGTATGTATACATTGTAACAGTATGTGGTTCTTTCACAGTGTAAGTTGTCAGCAAAAGGACAAAGGTTTTGCATTTTTGCTGAGTGCAAGATTAGGAAGCAGATGTTCTGAATGGAGAAAACTGCTTTTGCAGCTTTCTCCAGGCTTTGATAGTCCTGGATGGGGCTCCCTAGTTTGGAGATTCCATAGTGCCTTGGGTGGGACAGAATCTCCAACCCAGTGTCTGGGTTTTGTGGAGGAACAGCAGGGTTTCACCCAAGAGAGACAGAAGGTCTCCTACAGGAGTCAGAGAGGCTGCATGTGGCAGCAGCAGTATGATTGTTTGCAAGAGATGGTTAGTGGTCTAAGGACTATGCCAGAGGAGCTGTGTGTGTCTGAGAAGCTCTAAGCTGTGTGCCTGGAAGAGCTGGTGGTCAGAGGGACCAGTATCTTTAGCAGCAGTACTGCTGATGAGTAGCCAGGTGGGCTAGCATTCTCATTTGGAGTATGTATATTTTGCTGGAGAAGAACCTGTGCATGGGAAACATTACGTGTTTTGGACTTTCCTTTTAATAAAAGTGGGCTACTAAGCCCTAAAAATAGTTCCTGACTGGCGTGAACTCACTTGCAAATGCATCTACCACTGAGCTAAACATCCCCAAATATTACAATATATATATATATATATATATATGCACATATACATACACAGAGTATATCACTTATGAACCTCTACAAGTATTTGGCATCTCTTGAGGATCTCTCTATTCATCTGTGCTGTATTTCGCTTTTGGCCACAATAACTGATGAGCTGGCTGTTTTTACATCTACTCCCTGTTCTTTAATTCTAAAATTACTAGAACAACAAGCAAGTACATCAGTCACACATCAACCATACTGTGTTAAAACTGTGGCTGATGACATCCTATTCTGTCTGGACTAGACTCATCTAATGTTACTCCATCATTTCAGGTAGATATATAACAAATCCAGAGCTTAATATCGCAACTATAAAAGAGAAATGTGAAGCCCAGTCTTTGTAAGCATAGAGATGAAGACAGAGAAGCAAATAAGATAAATGAACAGCACATTAAAGACTTAATTACACTTGTACTATTCAAATGTTGTGCCTACAAATTGCCTTCTCTTCTTACCTCTTACATTTTTCATTGTAAAAAGCCTCTGAGCGGTTTCTTCCAGGTTCCTAATTCTGCAGCATACATCATTTCTTAATGCAGCTGGCAGTCATTTTCCAGGTGAAAACTGCAGGTGCTAGTCACCATGAGCTAATGTTTTCTACATTCCTTCCAGCTATGCCTATTTGTACAGGCACTCTTCCCCTTTCTTTACAATCACATCCCTGTGCCCTTCTTTCTTCCTGTCTTTCTGAATAAACTACCACATTAGCTCCCAAAGGGACTATTATTACATTTCTTGCAACTGAAAAACCCTGTGTGTTACTGTTATTAACTTATAATAATAGGGCTTTGTGAAGATAGCGAGCGCGCCTAATAAGATTGTGTCACAAATACTAGTTCAAAAGAAAAGTCTATCTTTCTGATCATGTTTCATGTTACACTCGTATTTAGGGTGTACCATGAAACATGTCCACAACCTGCAGCACCCCGGACCCAAACTGCTACCCCCTTGCACCCCCTTACAGAATGCAGGAGTTTTTCCCCTCTGCAAGTTCCTGTAATTTTGTGAATTTGGAATCTGCGAATGAAATAAACTGCCATCTATGACCAGGGCACAGGAGCTTGTAGTTCTTAATTGAGCACAAGTGTGGTGAGGTCACAGCACTTCAAGTCTTTTGGTGCTTCCTGCAGATCTGTAACTGAAGGTCTGTACCTTGGTATGGACCTAAGGATGGAGAAATAGGCTGAAGGAGCCAGACCATTGAACCCATGATCCTCTGGTCATGGCTACAATGCTTTGCAGACTCTATTGCAAATGAATTATAAATGTAATTTTTTTAATAATCAACATGGGTGTATTTAATATTTTTTGCAAAATGTGGAATTAGCCTTTTAAGTTTAAGTCAAGACATCAGAATATATGTATAGTTCAGAGGAGAAATCTGTGACACATGCTTTAATTACCTTCAGCTAGTAAAATACACTAAACAATAGGATACAACCTAATATGGGCAGTACTAATATGGGCAGCACAGTGGCTAAGTGGTTAACACTTCAAACTAGCAGCACTAGGGTGGTTGGTTTAAATCCCAACCATGGCACTACCTGCCTGGAGTTTGCATGTTCTTCATTTGTCTGCATGGGTTTCCTTCCACTCCAAAGACATGCTGATAGGTTTGTAGACTCCTGTCTAAATTGGCTGTAGTACGAACATTAGAGACTTTAGATGGTAAGCTCCTTGAGGGCAGGGGCTGATGTAAATGTACAATATAATGTATATACACTATATAGCCAAAAGCATCGGGACTCCCCTCAATATCATTGGATTGCTTTTCAGAGGTTGGGATTGGCCCCTTAGTTCCAGTGAAGGGAACTCTTAAGGCGTTAGCATACCAAGACATTTTGGACAATTTCATGCTCCCAACTTTGTGGGAACAGTTTGGGGATGGCCCCTTCCTATTCCAACATGACTGCGCACCAGTGCACAAAGCAAGGTCCATAAAGGCATGGAAGGGCGAGTTTGGGGTGGAGGAACTTGACTGACCTGCACAGAGTCTTGACCTCAACCCAATAGAACACCTTTGGGATGAATTAGAGTGGAGACTGCGAGCCAGGTCTTCTCATCTGATATCAGTGCCTGACCTCACAAATGCACTTCTGAAAGAATGGTCAAACATTCCCATAGACACACTCCTAAACATTGTGGACAGCCTTCCCAGAAGAGTTGAAGCTGTTATAGCTGCAAAGGGTAGGCCAACTCAATATTGAACCCTACGGACTAAGACTGGGGTGCCATTAAAGTTCATGTGCGTATAAAGGCAGGCATCCTAATACTTTTGGCAATATATTGTATATATGTGCTTGCTTTAGTGAGGGTGCCCAGGAGTCTGAGACTGCTGATCTGACCACCATTACCTCAAACCTGACTGGCAGGCCTGCCCCCAATCTTGCCTATTAAGTACCACTATTCCCAGTGCATGATGGGAATTGTAGTTTCTCCAAGCAGGCAGCAGAGTAGATGTGACGTATCCGTTCTATTGATACCTCCTTCAGGTACCCAGCCATATATGCATTACTTCAGTGGAAGTGTTGAGGTCACACTGTTTAAAAGGTAATTTTCTTCTGTAGATTTTTATTCTGTATAAAAATAATTGGGGCAAATTTGGTTGTATCTCGGAGTTCTAAACCACTGGCTGAGCACAAGAATGAAAATGAGGAGCTTTGGCTTTACTCTGACTTCCCTGCAGGAAAACTTGCGCAGAATGAGGGCTGGATGCGGAAAAGACGCAGAACACAATGGTGATTCCATCTTTTTTTATGCACCCATGAAAGAACCTTTTTTATAATTAAAGCCATATTTCCCCTTTTTCATTAAAAGATCTTTTTCAGACAGTGTGGGAAATCTGTTAGTATCACCAGACAGCTATAATTATATAGTTAAAACACCATTAAGTTTGAAAAGCAACAAAATGTTTCAAATTCCCACTCTTTTATTTGAAATATGCTGAGGCCTTACGAACAAAGCACACTTGAAGGACACAGTTATGCTGGGTCTTTAACTTGTGCCATCTGTGCATTTGAACTGCACCTGTAGGCCCTTTGTAGGATTAACTGCCCCCTCCTTCCATAAATACATATAGAGAGTGAGTGAGGGAGAAAGTGCTTCAGAAGTCTGTGTACTAACAGGATTAGGATTTGAAGACTTCATCTGAGCGGAATTTAAGGATTGTAGTGGAAGAGAATTACAGAAAAGAAATGACTTCAGCTGGAAGGGCTGAGAAAAATAAAATGGGTATTTAACCAGCAATCCCACCTGCATGAAAAAGCGCTCAGTTCTAATTTATTACATAGTGTCATTTTAATGACAGAGCTAGCCAATCGCTCAGATTTTGTGTGCATGCATGTGTGTTACTAAATCAAAGTCTGCGCTGAATTATAAACAGGGCTGAAAATCTGAAATGAGTTTCTCATATCACTAGGCAATTTCACAAATTATCAACTTCAAGCCTGGGTCTGAATGCTTTAACAGACATTTAGCTTGATCGTATCACATAAATACCTGTGAAATCATCTTGTATTATGTTTATGAGGTCTGGTATATTTAAGTATTCGGTACATTGATTACTTAGGCTTTTTAACAGATTTTGCAGATACCTTAAACTTAATACAATAAATTTAGACAAGTGTTTATACCTGTGCCAGCAGTTATACAGATCTTTTCTTGATTTACTACTCTTAGGACATAATCAAAGATACTAGTAATGCCTTATCTTAGAACAAATTTCATATGAATTCATGCTTGATGAAGATTTCGTAATGCTGGAATTACCATGGAAACATTTATTTTCTACAAGCGGATACATTTCTGCATAAGGCAATACACACTTACGGTTACCTTGTTTTACTATGAGTAATATACTGGGAATGGCCATAAAAATAACTTCCCTGTTATCTTTATATGAAACTGACCTAAAGTAAAAACATGATGACTGAAACATGAAGGCTTACATCTTTCTGAAAATGCTAGTTGCCTGCTCGCTATCCTGACCACAGGCTAATTGCCGTACTGCGGGAATTAGACAAAATCTATCCTCGCAATGGGGCCTACCCCCCACTGCAAGGGTCAACTGCTTATTAAGTCTAGGGGTGCAGGAATAAGAAGTAATAGTTACCTTACTTCTTGCTCCGGTAACACTCTCTCCATCTGTGGGACTGCTCCCAGAAAGCCTCCTCTCTAAGGCACTTCTGGCCAAAGTCACACATCTGCCTCCTCCGCATACAAGACAAGGGTTATAGTCCTGCAATAAATGTGAAGATGCCAGGGGGCCACCCATAACCTGGAGCACCGGAGGGAGAAGAGGAGAGCACTGGAGGGTGGGTGTAAGGTAAGTAATGCAGCCTCTGCAGCTTGCCTTACACCTAGCGAACATTTAACCCTTGCACTGAGGGGGGCTCCACTACAAGTGTAGATTTGGTCTAATTCCTGGAATTGGGCTCTAAATTTGTCTAAAACCTGGAGTTGGGCTTTAAATACTTTGAAGTACCTGAAACAAGTATGCAGATCAGCAGGATCAAAAAAAAGTAAGATGCCCATATTGGATCTATGTTCTGATCAGCATTCACGCATTTTGATTGGAAAAATTCAGTAGTGGCAGCTTCCATGTTTTACTCGTGACAGGTTTACTTTAAAAATCTGATAAGATATGCTTATTTGTTATAACGCATTTCATTATACCAAAGACAGATAGACGTATATGAGTGCCAATTTCCACTGGTTGCTATGGGTTATCACTGGTCATCAGCGTACTTTAAGCTGCCTATTGAATGATACCTCCAATATCTATCGCCCGCCATGTAAGTAATGCTTGTTAAGCTGACAGTTGGGTTTTCCATGACATGCCACTAATTCCACCACAAATCTAGCCACCATTCTAGGCAACATTCTCCTGGCTGTGATAAACATTTTCACTATTCACTACAAATTTCACTGGAGTATTGTTCACCCTTGTCAGGGCAGAAATATTCAAGAAATATTTCAATTCATCTCTATGTGTGTGTTAGTAAAAAAAAAGTGTCTGTTTTTTTCTAAATACCCTTTAAAGTATATGACTAGCTGAGCACATAATAATGTTGATGGAATTACAAAGCACATACCAAATTTGAATAAAACATTCCACGCTTTCTATTTCAGGATGCCATGTGATTTATCCCATGACATGACACAATCATGCAAAAAAAAAAAAAAAGTCTTGCCCAGTATTTGAGAAAAATATGGTAAGTGATGTATTTGTCCTGAATTCTACAAGAATATGGGCATATTTGCCCAAAAATTATCCCTAGCAGCAGATAACCTGTTCTGAGGCTCCTCTATTACTATCTGCAAGTACAGCCTTGAGAACTCATTAGGCAGGCTTCCCCTCGCTATCCTTTTGTATTTAGTATGCTGTATTAGTGCCGTTGACAGCAGGAAGGGAATTCATGTCTGGTTTTTGCATTCTGCATTAGGCATCTCTGCTTTGCCATATTTCACACAAGCAAGAGAGGTATTAGAGAGGTATTTTCAGGTGATTTGACCCTTGACTTAACAAAAATCCTAAAAAAAGAAATATAATAGAAGTTTACATAAACACACGTATATGCACACATTTGCTTCTAATATTCCAGTAATACAGAACTTTCATTCAAGGTTTGATGGCTATAACAGCTAGAGAACAAGGCTCTACGCTTAATTACATTCTTCACTTCACTGCCTATTACAGCCTTTCCCAGCAGACCAATCAATACATGTGAGCACTACTGTTTTTGTGAAGTGTGACTCTTAAAGAACTTCTTCATTAACACGTGCCTGGCACTTCCTATGTTACTTGTGTGACTTGTTATACCAAGCTTGGAAAGTTGAGGCAATGGAAAGCTGTCAGAAAGATTAACATATTAAGCAAAGGTCATTACTAAATAAGGAAGAAATATTATGCAGAAAGGTAACTACAAATCTTTAGTACGGCTCAGCCTTGCACAATGTTTGCATTTTGTGAAGGTTTATTTGACACTTCAATTAAAAAAAAAAAAAAAGACACAGAGAAAACCTTACCATAATCTAAAAATGGTCTTATAACCAAAAAAGGAGTAAATGGCTTTGAAAGAAATAGAGGAGCCAGAAAAAAAGGTGATTGCAAAGGAAGATGAAAAATGTTATTATTATTATTATTATTATTATACAGTATTTATATAGCGCCAACAGTTTGCTCAGCGCTGTACATTACAATGGGAGACAGTATATGAGACAGTACAGTAACAATACAATTCGATACATGAGGGGTTCGAGGGCCCTGCGCCTTGGAGCTTACATATTACACAAGGGAGTTAAATTGGCCATAGACAGATCGAAATTCGGCTGGTTCGGCAGGTACCAGATGAAATTTGATCAGTGTGTGGCTGTCCCTGTATGACATCATGTACACAAAAACAACATTGTCTCTTTAGTACATTATACGGTTTCTCCCATCTCTTCTCTCACTTCTTTTTTTGGTGGATACCTTGGATTTTTCACCTCATTTTCCTCTTTTGGTCACTTAGAAGAACAACACCCCATAAACTCTAAACGCCTAAATAGGCTTTCGCAAAAAATAAAAAACATATCAGTATTATCCACCTGGTTTGCAGGTGGCCACATAATAGTAAACTACTTTATCGCTGATACATTTTGTTATTTATGTACAGTTGTTGATACCCAGAATCACACCATTCCAACACTGGATATTACATTGTTGCACTACGCGCACCCCTTATGTTAATGTGCATTTTATTTTTTCCACAGAAGGAGCCAAAATACTGTATTTTCCTTTATCGCATATCTTCGTTCATTGTGAAGCATTGTAAAGTGCTGTTACATACTTTAAACAACAGTTTCCATTTTTGACTAGCGTGTACTTTGCACTGTGGCTGCATTAACCACTTTCAGTCTGGACACTTTTACCCCCTTCCTGTCCAGGCCAATTTTCAGCTTTCAGCGCTATCACATTTTGAATGACAATTGCGCGGTCATGCAACACTGTACCCATATGAATTTTTTAGCATTTTTTTGAGACAGATAAAGCTTTATTTTGGTGGTATTTATTCACTACTGTGATTTTTATTTTTTTTGCTTTGTAAATGAAAAAGTCCAAAACTTTTGAAAAAAAGTGTTTTTCTTATATAATTTTGCAAATAAATAGTATTTCATCATAAATCTTGGCCACAATTTATTCTGTTATCTTTTTAGTAAAAAAAAAATAACCCAAATTACTTTATAACCAAACATTATAATTTTTAAACATTTTTTTTACCATGGTGATACTGCACTACTTGTGGAGGATGTTTTTTTGTTTGTTTTTTTTCTACACTGATTGCTTTTACACCCATAAAGGCTGTAAAAGCAATCATTTCTCCTTCTCTCTAGCTGCATTCTTGCAGTCATTGAGTACTACTGTGTGAGCTGTGATTGGTCACAGCTTGTCACATGGTACAAGGCTGCTGTGAATAGCCTTGTACCATGAGACCTCTGTGATCATTCACAGATTTCACATGTAGTAAGCAACGATGTCACAAGTGACATCTTGCTCACTACTCTGCATGTGATCACTGATTGGCCAATCAGTGATCACATAATCGGGACCTCACACAGAGGTCCCTTTCGATGATCGGTGTTCCACAGTGTGCAGAGGACAAAGCAGGCACCGGATCGTGGTGCTGCGCACTCCCAGGGAGTGCGCACAAGCAGGTTGTAGGGAGGCCATTTATAAACGGCCACCCGACCCTGCACTGCCACCATCCGGCCGTTTATATACAATGGCCGGCGGGAAGTGGTTAAGCAATGCAGGCCAATTCAACCCAACACAAGTGGTGAATGGGCCCTCTGTTTCCTCTTGTACCAAATTGTATTGTACCTTCTACCTTCATTTTGTAAAGCGCTGCGCAAACTGTTGGCCCTATATAAATCCTGTATAATAATAATAATTCTCCCCAGACTGTAGTAAAATTTGATGGGGTCCTATCTGTTCTCAACTCCAAATCTGAAAAAAAGTTTTGATTAGAGACACACTTTAAAGAGAACTGGTCATTACTGAAGTGCGGTCACAGGTGAAGAGAGATAGAGCATGGAGTTGAAAGAAATAGGAAAGTCATAGGATAGCTGGCAGTTAATATTACTGAAACCTTTGTGACATTGACAAGGCTTTGGAAGGGAGGCATATCGTAGAGATGTTACAAGTCACAATTTATCTGCACCCCAATACTTCCAACATACACCTCTTTAGGGGAAGATTCAATTTCATGGCTGCATAAACAATTTTTATTGCTTTACTGAGCTGTCCCTCAAATCAATGATTGATACCCATGTTAATTATCAATTATTAAGTGCTTATTTAAAGGATTGAGTACCAATACATTTATCAATTTGCTGACTCCTGAGGTCATACATATTGGAAGGATTTTCATTTTTTTTCTCCTTGGGGACATATTTGCACTTTTTCTATTTCTCTCTGCTAGTAAAGTACATTTAAGCTCTGATTTCTTGTTCCAGCTGGCAAATGGCCCACCCATCAGGCGGCAGGGAGTAATTCAGAGATGCCTTTAATGGCCTGACACATATATAGACTTGTATACATTTATTTAAATGCCAGCCTCTTTTGTGGCGCTGAGTCAAGATGCGGCAGATATGACAAATCTACTTGGCATGCTGGCCTAGATCATGATACTGCAGTGATCCGCCATGATGCTATACTAAAAGGTTCCTTGCATTAAATAATCCTTTCTATGCCGCTTCTATTTATGTCTAAAATACTTAAACTGACAATGCAGTTTTTGAATCTGAGTCACAAAGAATTAACTTCTTTAAAGGGGAAATATCTGAAAAACAATCTACCTTTTTGTCATACTTTACAGTGAATGGTTGTAACGGAACACTTATAAATAATGTGTTTTATCTTCCTAACACACAATACTATGGTTAATCATGAATTGTACATGTATTGTGCAGATTACAGACAATCAGCACCACATTTATAATTGTATCCACAATATTGTTAATGTCTACAAATTAAGTAAAGCCAAGTAAGGATACCTAGTAAAGTAAACCTATCAGTAATTTTGGAAGTTTGCATAAATACATTAGAGACATTTAAAGTGTTACTAAACCCACGACCCTGTATTCACTATATCTGGTCTCTCACAGTACACAGAACATGGAAATGAAATTATTTTAGTAAATATAAGCTGCTAAATATCTTCTCATCAGCAGTATATGACTTCTATCAGTGTCCAACAGAGCACTGGTTAAAGCTTGTAGGAGGAGTTTTCTTTCTCCCCTGATTGTCCTATAAAGCTGCATAACCCCTGAACAACGTTGATTGGCCCTGTGCTGATCACATGCACTCTCCCAAGAGAAAAAAAAACTCTCTAGCAATACACACCAAACTGAGCATGTGCAGCTTGCCCCCAAGGTTCTGTTCTATCAGCAGATGGAATGGGGACAATAGAAGGAGGTGAGGATCAGAGAAGACAGAATCAAAAACTTATTTTTTTACACACTGCAGATGATTAACCCCTTAAATTCCACAGGGAGTATACCAAGCATGCTTTACTGCATACACAGACTGTTGTGGGTTTAGTAACACTTTAACAATATGCAGCAACTGTATAGTTTTAGAAAATCTGCCTTTTATCATTAAATATCAGTCACTGAGCTCCAGGCAAGTGACTGTGTCTAGGCTGAGAGGTGTAATCTGTAAGAATATCATCTGCTGCAGGCACTCTCCTCTCTCCCTGGGGTTACTCTGATTCTACCTATAACTTTGTAGCAAGTCAAAAGATGAGATGCATCTGCAGGAAGCTGATCTGTGTGGGACAGCATATGTAGACACAGATCAGAACATAATTCTGGTGCCAGGATTTACATAATTGTGACATCTAGGGAAAGGAATGACACTTGAAGCATGCAGGAGGAAAGGCTCTCTTCCCGTGGTCCTCAGAGATACAGGTGCTGGCGTCTTGTCTCACTCATCCAGTGGTAACAATACTAGATATCGGGGACGTCACTCTCCCAACCCAAGCTGTAAGTAAAGTTGTTGGAAGGCCTCAGGGGCATTGTTTTCAGAATAGAGCTGGCTGAGGCCACCCAACACCTGGGTTGGGAGAGTGGAGTCTCCAATGAAATACTAATACTGTTACATCTAGGGAAAGGCTTTTATTTAGAAAGCAGATGCTGACTCTGGATATTGCATGAAAAAAAATGGTGTCTCCTTCTAGGGACAAAGGAGATGTCAGGGTACGTACAATGATCTTTTTTAGAGGAAATACATTACTGCAAGTGTTACTCTTACCTAATATTTAGTACCGTATTTGCCAGCGTATAAAGCGACTGGGTGTATAAGATGACCCCCTAATTTTCCAGTCAAAACAGATTTTGGGCTATACTCGCCCACCGTATAAGACTACCCCCCTTCCAAAGCAAGACCATTTAAAAATATCAGATTTGAATAAACATCAGATTTGATTAACTATACACCCACTAATCTGTCAGCCCGCAGGATGTGTGGTAATACTATATATACCGTAGCTTCAGCTACATACAGTATCTATACAGTATACCGCGCTGAACCAAGCTCGCTCAAAACGAACGTCCCTAATCAGTCAGCCCGCTGGATGTGTGGTAATAGTGTATGTACAGTAGAATCGGCTACATACAGTATATATACAGTATACCGCGCTGAACCAAACTCGCTCAAAACGAACGTCCCTAATCTGTCAGCCCGCTGGATTTGCAGTAATACTGTATGTACGGTAGCTTTGACTACATACAGTATATATAGAGTATACTGCGCTGAACCAAGCTCGCTCAAAACGAACGTCCCTAATCTGTCAGCCCGCTGGATGTGTGGTAATACTGTATGTACAGTAGCTTTGACTACATACAGTATATATAGAGCATACTGCGCTGAACCAAGCTCGCTCAAAACGAACGTCCCTAATCTGTCAGCCCGCTGGATGTGTGGTAATACTGTATGTACAGTAGCTTCGGCTACATACAGTATATATACAGTATACCACGCTGAAACAAGCTCGCTCAAAATGAACGTCCCTAATCTGTCAGCTCGCTGGATGTGCAGTAATACTGTATATACGGTAGCTTCGGCTACATACAGTATATATACAGTATACAGCACTGAGCAGGGGCGGACTGACCATTTGAGCACTCAGGCACTGCCCGAGGGCCCAGGGTCAGTAGGGGGCCCCATGAAATGCCCCTGGTACTTTTTATAGGCTTTTTTGGGTGTGCTTTGAGTGTGGGCAAGGACACCGGGGCCCCATGATCCCCTATTGCCCGGGGGCCCCATGAGTTGTCAGTCCGCCCCTGGCGCTGAGCCAAGCTGGCTCCAAATGAACGTCCCTAATCTGTCAGCCTGCTGGATGTGCGGTAATACTGCATGTACGTTAGCTTCGACTACATACAGTATACCGCACTGAGCCAATCACGGCGAGCGATGTATTGTATTAATGAATACAGAACCTGCCCGGATTGGCTGAGTCAGAGAGGTGGGCTGATGATGTCACAACCTCAGCCAATCCGAACAGGCACTGTATTCATTAATAGAATACATCGCTCACCGTGATTGGCTCAGCGCGATATACTGTATGTAGCCGAAACTACCATACATACAGTATTACCGCATATCCAGCAGGCTGACAGATTAGGGATGTTTGTTTTGAGCCAGCTTGGCCCAAATGAACTAAAGGTTCACAGTGTATACCCCGCGTATAAGACAACTCCCGATTTTTGGGAAATGTTTTTAAGTATAAAAATATAACTTATACGCCGGAAAATACGGTATGTATGCATGTAGTATGAAACATATATCTTATAATAGGACCAATTCAAGTACCCCATAGTCTACAATTTGCAAGGATGAATGTATGAAAGCTGGATTTAGACCGTGATCCTTTCTTCTGCAACAGTGGCAATCAGGAACCATTTTTGGATGAGCGCTGAAGCCAACACAATATAGTTCTGTAACAACCAATTGGGTTTTAGCTTACGCTATTAATTTACTGTTGAAAAATAAACTACAAAGTTCAGTTGGTTGCTGTAGAGGACACGTCATCGTCTCCTTTATACAACATACTTTTTCAATTCGAATGAATGTCAGACTTGCTACTTGCTAGACTTGCTACTTGCTAATAAATGTCAGATAGGCTACAAAACATCTTCAACATTACAGAACAAGTTCAGTTGAATATGACTAACTACTACTAAATATATCATGATCTGGATAAATGGGAACCTTCACAGACATAACAGTAAAAGCTTGTAGTAGAAGTTATTCCCTGTTTAAAAGAGACACAGCCATGTTATCATAGTTCTTAGTGTAGTAGGATGTTTTCATGTTGAAATTGCCTGAAGTTCATTGTGTGTCACGTGTGGGGCAGGAAATGGGGTGTTGTGACCCTGATCCACTACCTCATTCCTCCTGAATGTTTGTATTCTACTGCTGGTACAAAAACACGAGTTAACCATCCCATGGGATTGCGCTGCACACACAGAACATACTACATTTCCTTCCAAAAGCTACAGATGGTAGTAGCAGACGGAAGACTTAATACATCTCTGCCAAGTGTGATTGCTATAACAGATCCTATTTCCCTGACAGGCTGCATCACTTTTACTTTGTACTGATCACCCTTGTAAATTTATTGGATATATTATGGATCAATGATGGAGATCCATAAATTGCAATATTTTGCCATGTTTATCAAATCTGACCACATTCAGCCATCTGCTCACTGCATGATACATTTTCACTTTGAAACTGCAGTTAGGAATTCTTTGATGAAGGAAGGATAACACTTTGCAAACTGGGCTTGGAAGATTCTAATTGAGGACTGCTGAAATTCAATAATTCATTCAAACTTGTCTTGGTGAACATACCTTCTATATGGTGTGTTCCAGAAGCAGTGATAATTTATGCAGCAGAAGTTTGTGGTCTCGCTATGCAATAGTGAATTCCCCTAGCCTTTGCAGCTCAGCAAACTACAGTTTAAAGTGTACCTGTTGTACATTATTTTTTAGCTAAAGCCTACAGCAGGCACATCTGGGTGTCTTCTTGATGCATCTGATCAACTGCAACCTAGAAAACAATGGTGCAGGTACCAAGCAGATTCCTTGTCACTGTGTCAGGGATCCAGGTATGACCAGAAATGTGTGGACTGACACAGGGAAGTAGCAGGCTTCAGGAACACAGGCGTAGTCAGGCTGGAGAGGTGGAATGGTCAGGCGGGCCGTAAGGTACTGTCAGGCACCGCCCGGCGGGATCTCCAGTGACCCACAGAACAGGATTCTCCAGGGCGCGGAGTCTAAGCCCCAGTCTGCCTTTTCACCAGAGCCCCTGATGGTGGGGGTGGACTTGGCACAGGACTGAGACCAGGTCGCGGCCCCTGAGTGCACCCAACTGTGGTAGCGGGGTGTGCTGAAGGTATGTACTGTGGGAAAGCCTGATGTGAAGGAGCTGGCAGGTTTGGACAGTAGTGACTGGATCCGTGTGGGATGGATGGATCATCTTGGTAGCGTCAGGCGTAGTCAGGCAGGCCAGGTCAGCAACGTGTGGGCAGCGAGGTACCGGAGGAGCAGGCAGAGAATAGTCAGGGTCACAAGCCGGGTTCAGTAACTCACGGGCAGCGTGGTACAGAGGATCAGGCAGAAGGATGGTCAGGCAAGCCAGGGGTTCAACAGGAGACGGTCAGCAGAGGTCAGGATCAAAGCAGGGTCAGCAGATAGGCAGGAACACAGGATACCAGGTACAGGGGCTCATGGGAAACATACACCAAGGCACTGATCACAGGCCTGGTCATTCCTTAAATACACCTCCTGCAATCAGCCCCAGGTGTTGGCTGACTGCAGGAGTGAGCTTCTGGCTGCTGAGAGCACCCGCTGGTCAGCCCTGGTACTGCAGCCCACACGGCAGGTGAGTCCCACCACCAGTGCTGAGTCCATTCCTGACACACTGGCTCCTGTCCTGCTCCCTCCCAATGGTGGACCAATAGGCGGATGCCTGTGTCAGGTACAGGATCACCAGTGACTAGGAGGCTGGTTGCTACATGCACTGTGTTAAAAGGCTATCAGTGTTAAAAGAGATAGATTGTAAGCTCTAACGAGCAGGGCCCTCTGTTTCCTCTTGTACCAAATTATTTTGTAACAGTAATGTCTACCTTCATTTTGTACAGCACTGCGCAAACTGTTGGCACTATATAAATCATGTATAATATTAATAAAAAGGGCATTAAACAGGGGATCAAATTTGGAGAGCAGAGACATGGAGGTGACTGACTGTCATCGTATATAAGAATTTAAATAAAAAGAATACAGTATCTATCTAACATAAGAGAAGCCTGTGGGCATCATTGCTAATCTCCCCAGAAAATTCCAGAAGCTATTCTCCTGGCAAGTATTCTGATACTTTGGCTTTAGTTCTTTGAGCCAATGATCTAGAAAAATGGTAACAAATTTAGACATTTCTCTGACTTTCATGTTCTGCATGCTTGTTCTGTGTCTAAAGCAGGCCATACACATTACACTTTGCAGGGATGAACAAGAGACTCTCCCATCCTCGCTAAACAGCAAGGATGGACAAAAGTGCAGCGAGGGCTACTGTATTCTCTATGGGGCTCCTTCAAAAAAAAAAAATCTATTGAAAAATCGATTGAAAAATCAACTTTTGTTGAGACATAAGGCGCTGACAGGGCCACCTAAAGAACGAATTTCAGAGGATTCAGCAAGAATGCATGTATGGCTAACTGAAGACTCAGAAGTACTGAAGGTGGGAATAACCAGGCAGTTCTCATTTTCAGAAGAAGTCGAGAAATGGCAGCACCAACTTTTTACTCAAAACAGATGTTATACTTGATGTTATACTTGATGTTGAGACATATGCAGAATGCCATTGTTCACTTACTTATGAACTTCTAGGGCTCTGCCTGTCTCTGGTCTTAATACATTGTAAACATCTGACCCAGAATAAGTATAAGGCCTATAACACCAGAACACAAGGATAAAAAATCATTCTTAAATCACTGCCATCTGACAGTCTGAAAAAATATATAGTACTTACTATGCTATTTTTTAATTTCGCTTATTCTATCTCTGCTCTCAAGCACTTTTGTAATATAGGCCTAAACCTAGAGGTGTCAAGGATTATACGCTACTCTCTACTATCATCGGCAAGGTAATTTCAGTGGAAAGTTCGCTTTTTATTCATTTATGATGAAATTTCAAGAATATTGGGCACTGTGACAGAGTTAGCCAAGTTTATGAGTATGGTGGAGACTCTTCGAATGGGGTTCTTCCAGAATCTAAAGCTGTAAATTCTAACTACTATTGGGAAGAAACGGCCTAATTGTCCACTCAGTAAACCTCATGGCTATAGGAATATTCTTGCTACAGACTACATAAGACAATTCTAGTGTAAAATAATAACATGCCTACTTACCACACATCTCAAAAAAAAAAGAAAGAACATGTATGTTAGCCACAATTGTGATTTGTATAAGATCTCCTGGTAGGGAAATTGGTTGCAGGAGTCATGTTCTAAGCTTTAGGCCTCACTAGTTCCTGAATAGCATCTTCATGTGGTTTCTTGATTGTTTTCACAGCATGTGGATGGATAGAGCATACATTCTCCATAAATTCCATCTGAAGAGACATAACTATGGGAAAACATTTTCCCTTTGACTTGCTGTCAAAAAGAGTACAGCCCTTCAAAAACAGGTCTCCTTTGCTTTGCTGACAAGTGCCAGAAACCCTTGCTGTAGAGTTGCCTGTTAGCCAGCGTTTTTCACAGCCAGAAAGATTGGTGACACACTGCACGACAAATAGTTTTATTTCAAGTCAATTGGAAACAGCTGCCCTAAATATCATTTCATTGAGGAATTCGAGTGTGATGAAACATTGCAATAAATGAGTCAGCAGCAGAAATATGGTGGCCGGCTAGACTGTCAGTGTTACACATCAAGTCTTTATTGGTTTAACAGAATGTCCACGTGGGTGGACAGACTCGGCTGAGATATCCAAACTTCATGCCATGCAGCTAGCACTGTCCACAGGGACCTAGTTACGTTCATGTGCTTGTGCTCAGTCTGTCAGCATCGCTGCACTTGGTGGTAACATCTTACTGTCTTCACATTATTTACCTCTAGAGACTGCACACATATGATGATTTTTTTTAAACGCCAAAACCTCACAAAGACAGTTTTAATATTACATCTAAATGCTAACCCAAACACCTCATCCTGCACTACAGAAAAGAACTAACAGTGCATGTAAACTGGTTCATTGTGTATTATAAAAAGAGCAAACATAATCTAAACTTCAATCAGTGATGCATCCACATAGACACTCTTTTTGGCTTTCTAGAAGTGATTGAAAATCAGGCATGAGAAACAATGTAAATGTTAGTATCCTCTTAAACTCTGCTGTTGCATATTGTCAAACCCAGCAATACATAACAACTTGGCTATGTCTCCTGTTAACTAACTCTTGTTCTTTTTGTGATGAAAGCTTATGGCTAGCAGTTTTTAAATTGGAGGTACTGCGAGGTCATGCGAGGGATGTTGTTAGGACAATTCTACACTTTCAAAATATATGATTGTTTTTGTACTATCATAGGTACAGTGCCATATGTACAGTCAGGTCCATAAATATTGGGACATCGTCACAATTCTAACATTTTTGGCTCTATACACCACCACAATGGATTTGAAATGAAAAGAACAAGATGTGCTTTAACTGCAGACTGTCAGCTTTAATTTGAGGGTATTTACATCCAAATCAGATGAATGGTGTAGGAATTACAACAGTTTGCATAAGGGACCAAAAGTAATGGGACAGAATAATAATCATAAATCAAACTTTCACTTTTTAATACTTGGTTGCAAATCCTTTGCAGTCAATTACAGCCTGAAGTCTGGAACGCATAGACATCACCAGACGCTGGGTTTCATCCCTGGTGATGCTCTGCCAGGCCTCTACTGCAACTGTCTTCAGTTCCTGCTTGTTCTTGGGGCATTTTCCCTTCAGTTTTGTCTTCAGCAAGTGAAATGCATGCTCAATCGGATTCAGGTCAGGTGATTGACTTGGCCATTGCATACCATTCCACTTCTTTCCCTTAAACTCTTTGGTTGCTTTTGCAGTATGCTTTGGGTCATTGTCCATCTGCACTGTGAAGCGGCATCCAATGAGTTCTGAAGCATGTGGCTGAATATGAGCAGATAATATTGCCTGAAACACTTCAGAATTCATCCTGCTGCTTTTGTCAGCAGTCACATCATCAATAAATACAAGAGAACCAGTTCCATTGGCAGCCATACATGCCCACGCCATGACACTACCACCACCATGCTTCACTGATGAGGTGGTATGCTTAGGATCATGAGCAGTTCCATTCCCTCTCCATACTCTTCTCTTCCCATCACTCTGGTACAAGTTGATCTTGGTCTCATCTGTCCATAGGATGTTGTTCCAGAACTGTGAAGGCTTTTTTACATGTCGTTTGGCAAACTCTAATCTGGCCTTCCTGTTTTTGAGGCTCACCAATGGTTTACATCTTGTGGTGAACCCTCTGTATTCACTCTGGTGAAGTCTTCTCTTGATTGTTGACTTTGACACACATACACCTACCTCCTGGAGAGTGTTCTTGATCTGGCCAACTGTTGTGAAGGGTGTTTTCTTCACCAGGGAAAGAATTCTTTGGTCATCCACCACAGTTGTTTTCCGTGGTCTTCCAGGTCTTTTGGTGTTGCTGAGCTCACCGGTGCGTTCCTTCTTTTTAAGAATGTTCCAAACAGTTGTTTCGGCCACACCTAATGTTTTTACTATCTCTCTGATGGGTTTGTTTTGTTTTTTCAGCCCAATGATGGCTTGCTTCACTGATAGTGACAGCTCTTTGGATCTCATCTTGAGAGTTGACAGCAACAGATTCCAAATGCAAATAGCACACTTGAAATGAACTCTGGACCTTTTATCTGCTCATTGTAATTAGGATAATGAGGGAATAACACACACCTGGCCATGGAACAGCTGAGAAGCCAATTGTCCCATTACTTTTGGTCCCTTAACAAGTGGGAGGCACATATGCACACTCTTGTAATTCCTACACCGTTCACCTGATTTGGATGTAAATACCCTCAAATTAAAGCTGACAGCCTGCAGTTAAAGCACATCTTGTTCATTTAATTTCATTGTGGTGGTGTATGGAGCCATAAATTTTAGAATTGTGTCGATGTCCCAATATTTATGGACCTGACTGTATGTTTCTGTTTTGTGACTCTTTTTAAATGGCCACAGTCATGAGGTGTTGTGTGAATTGTCAGAGGTTTAGTTGAGCCAAGTTGGTTGCTACTTCCCAATTTTTCCTGGGGTAACAGAGGTGCAAAAGAACCTTGTACCTGTCATCATTAGCTGTTGCAGTAAGATGGTGACCCCACTTAAAGCTTCCAGCCTGTGTTGAAGGACATATGGGATGAAATCAGCATAGCAAGGGTTCTGTATATCAGTGGACGTTCTCTAAAAGAGAAGTACAGCCGAAGCTTGCTTGGCTGTGCTTCTCCTGTGAATCACAGGAGGGTAATCTGTTCTGCACTCCTGTAACCTGTTGTCAGTTGACATCATAGAGCCAGTTCAGGCTGGGGAAAGATATTGATCATAAGGTCAGAATCCACCCAGGTGCTTGTACCTGGTTCAGCCCTTCAGCGATCCACTGAGAGCCTGAACCAGCCACTCCCGCCCCATCAACAGCCCAGCTCTCCATTGAGTGCGGGGCATAGCAAACATCAGTGATCTTTGATTGCTCAGTTCTCAGTCTTATAGACATCGAGGGGCCGATGCAGCATCGGACAAATGCTGCATCCACCTAGGTAGGTATGATTTCTAAAAAAAATAAAAAAAGCATACCTCTTTTTTAGCAGGTATAACAGACTGTAAAGCTGGTGCTCTAACTTGTTATCTCTTGAGGGAAAGGCTACACAAATGTTATCTTACAAAACTGAAGAAATAAAACTACAAGAATACAGTGGCAGTGCTGATTTTAAAGAGATTGCCACTTAGCATTTATCCTGGGTTCAAATACACAATATCCTGGCAGTTTTATAACCTGCAGTTTAGCAGACAGGTACATTTATATCCTTCTCACTTTATGCAAGTTTGCTAACAACTATAAAGCACTGTTTGCTTGAAAATGCAGTTTTCATTGTAATTTTGCTGTTTAGAGAACAGTTCACTGATTTTTGCAAGCAGTAATATAGCCCTGCTGTGTCATACTTCAATAATGGAACAATATCATTTTTTTCTCAAAATCCTTTACACTTCATAATCACAGTGTGCACCTAATAATGTCTCTAAAAGGCTAGTTTTCAACTTCAATAAATGTAACTGGCTGTATCCTAAACATCATCCTTACTGAGAACTAAAGAGCTCATGAGCCTTCAATACAGCACCCTAAAATGCAATTATAAATGCAGATGGAGTTTATTAGGAACCTCACTCACATTATATTAAAAATGAAAACAATGATTGTATGAGCTTAAAATATCCCATTAGCCAGGCCATGAAAAAGTTTCTTAGAAGTTATGTTTCCTATGTGTCGAATGTAAGATACTTTAATGCAGTATCAAGAATATTGTATCCTATTGTAAGAAAAGTAATTAAGGCTGGCCACAGACTTAAAAGGCCGTGCAAGCATGTTCTAAAGCAGTACAACGCACAAACATCAATTTGTAGGGGAAGGGTGAAGCAGACAGTGGGAGTGGCTTATTAGCAGGCTTTCTAAGCTGTCTGATGTATTGTTCAACTTGAATGGCATAATAGAACAGTCATCCAGGGGACTCATAGACATGAAGTAACTGTCCAATCTGCCTGGCCTTGGCCATGTACATGCCATCTCATATCTATGGGAAGTGTAAAGCTGAACTCTGGGAATTAAAGAAAAATAACCCTACTTTAATAAGTAATGGAACAAGCCTGTTCTTTGGTCTGGCAGGCTTCCAGCACTCAGTCACCTCTTCTCCCTAAACTCAAGTTGTTGGTGGGCCCTTGCAGTCCTCACATACAATGCAAGACTACCGCTTCTTCATTGTTTGTGATGACCTCAGAGGGCACCAAATGGAAGGAGTGCCCTAGAGAAGAGGCTTCAGGGGACCAGTCATACAGCATTAAGAAAACCTGCATGGGACAAGGAATATGTATTACAACTTATTCCTCCACATCTAGACTTAACAAGCATTAAACTTCTTGTAGAGCAAGGAGGTCCCAATGCAAAGGTATTTTTTTCTGGTGCCCGGAGTGCGGCTTTAAAGACCTGCATTATGGAGGCTCTGTCCAAAAAAGGCAAGAAGGGATGAGGGACTAGTCACCAGTATTACCTGTGGTCTCCCTGCAGGTGATCTTCTTTCCATTACAAACCTACCATGCCTTGTTCCACGCTGTTTACTGTGTGAAATTGGCCATATTGGTAGAGGTGGAAGCAACATGAGAGGTGGAAGAAACACAGATCCACAGAATGAATAGAGCAGAAGCAAGGGAAATACTTGCTATGCAACTTCTCCTCCAGCAAACAACAGTGAACAGAACTATCGTGACATCACCAAATCTCACTTTAAATCTCATGAAACTAGCAGTCAGAGGAAACAAAATAAAAAGCTATGATGCTGTATGTATAGCCGTGCCTAAACACAATCACATGCCAGGAAATGATCTACTATTTTGTAGGACAATTCAAAATAGATTAATGTATTGCCTGGACATCATTAACAGTTCTAGAAGTTCCCTATAAGATATCACTTCTTTAAGTTGTGAGTTCAATCAACGTTTACTAATGGGAGTGTTGCCATAAGGGAAGAAGTCTTACTTGACTGCTATCTAATAAATATAGACATATTTTATTCTCAGAAATAATGCTGCATGAAATGTGCACAGTTTTTTGTTTCAGTTACATCCTACTATAAATGTTGCTTGTTATCATCTTTTCTTCACGGTTAGTATTCTAAAATAACTCTGAAACAATTAGCTGCTGAAATGTTGTCTCACCTTGTGGTTTTTGCCATGACGAAACATCATCCAGTCCTCACCATTGGTGCTAACTTCCAGCTTGTATGATTTGACATAATAGGTAGTCTGTGTTTCTTTTGAGACAGCACCTTGGGTTGCCACAGCTGTCAGCAGAGTCAAGGAGCGGAGATCAATCTGTAGGTATATTAATGATAACAATATACTTAGTATTTTGGAGCTGCACACAGTTTTCTAGTAAAAGTCTGACAGCTTAACTCCCAGACGAGACCCATCCAAGCTGTTTGCTCTAACAATTGCATCTTTCTACAGTGTGTAGCAATCTCTGTTTAGAACCGTACGTGGCTTAGCAGTGCAGCATGACACTAGGTATTAGGCTTTGGGCAGTGTTATCTGGAAGTTGAACTAAGGATAAAAAATGCTCACATTGAGATCACCGATACAAAGACTGACAGCATGCACATGTTTCTAAACATACTGAATAATGGAACACCGGTGAGAGAAAACAGGACATTCTTTGCCGTCTCCAGTTCATTTTCCATCATTAGTTTTTGTAAAGAAATTGTATGTTCTGGTAAGGTATGCTACACAGGGCGTATGAACATTCCATCCTAAACAATCAGACTGAACAAGTATTTATCTAGCTAGCACTGCACAAATCCTCTGTCTGAAGGTAGTCTGGCATGGATATTGCATGTAGAGAGAAATACATGCTTAATCAGGAGATTCACCCAGCCATTTTGTAATACACCTGTCTTGGCAATAAGAACTAATCTTTTTACAATCAACATACATAAAGAGGTGGTTGTAACATTGGATTTGTCATATTGAGTTTGGCTCTTTATTCCATACAGATCAATGGCCTGTCTGGTAGTAGCCCCCTCTACCCATGTCATAGCTAACACAGCAGCCATTTTTTCTATAAAAATACTATTATTTGCCTGTACCCTTTACCTATTTTAATATTTTATTCACTCCTATATTACACATTAAATGAAATGCTCAGGTAGTTAGAATTACATTAGCAAGTTTTAAGACTTAGCCAATCTGTTCTCTTCCGATGTTTTACCATCCTAGGTTTTATAGATAATTAACCATATCTCTCATTGTCCCATTTAACTGTTCTATACTAAAAGCTATAGTGACACAGCAATAATCTGCCACAGCAAAGGAAAGATGTATTTCCATCACCATCTACCCCCAAACCAAAAGTTGGCTCCTGTAACTGTATCTGTGAAAATTAGAAGCAGTTAACATGTTCTGCATATGACTTTAAAAAATGACTGGAGGTTTTTAAAGGAGTTATCATTGCTGATGATGTGATGCAAGAGGCAGCCTATGCAGTCCTAAAGTTATTCTCAAATGAAAAAAAAAAATCCAATGCAGTAATGCCTAAGACACTTTGCATTTTGCTTGGTGGCTTCTTTTTCCTGCCAGATTACTAATGTGGAATAAATTATCTCAGTATTTGGCAGCTGGACGCAGCCCTGCTGAGACAATGTGCCTTCCCCTTGGAACCATAGGTGGGACTATGAAATGCCTTTACATTTATAGCTTGACCTTCATAACATAGGAGGTGGAAGGGTTGGCAGATGGCAGTAGATATTACACCATAGGTTTTATTTTCATTGATGAAAGTGTTAAATCCCCTCCCTGCTGCTATTCAGGAAACTGTCTTAGCTAAAGGTTACAGTGCTACTCTGTGTATCAGTCACGGTAATGGCAGAGACATACAGAATGTAACTGTAATGTCGCAGTCATTGACAACGCTAAATTAACCAATTACCCATCCTTAACACACTTTTTGCATTTGATTCGTTCTCTGTGATTATTTAACCATATACTTATTATTCAAAAAGGACATTTACAGCAAAAATATAATGGCTTGGTATCATATTTTTTAAGTGGACAACTTTCCTCTTAACACACAACCAGCTGTATAAAGCTCATTGTCCAAATGTAGAAGTGGGTATGGTTGGACAACACAGTAAAATTGACTATGATGGGAGTGTATCTTAAAAATAGTCATTTCAGAGATGATCAATAACAGTAAGTGACAGCTAACTTTCTCAAATACAATTCTGCATATATTTTTTAGTTTTTCAGAGAACAAAAAGTTATTTTTGTGTGTGTGTCTTTATCCTGTAGCCTTGGGTTTGGTAATCTTGAATGTGTTATTATTTAGCTCACACTGTACCCTAGGCTGGCTCATAAGCAGTTATACTTTTCTTCTGTACACTAAATCTCAGTTATACTTGGCTCACATCCTAAGGGAGCTGACTGGTGACGGGGTGATTTAAAACGCTGCAGCCTGTTTCTGCAGAGGATCAATTCATTACGGCACTCCCACCAGCCTTAGCATTATGCCTCCTGACTAACAATTAATCCTGAGCATGGTGCAGTGAGATCCACTTAAGAGGGCTACCTTCCCAATGCATAGCAAAAGCTTCCAAACTGCTGTCTTATAAGGCATTCAAATGAGCCTTTGACAGAAGCCATTCGTAATACATCAATATACCTGATTTAAACCAGTTCGCTAGACACTGCAGCATAAGCTTTTTTCCTCATCTATTGGCATCACTTCACAAATGATTCGTACAGCAGCATTGCAGGTGTGGGATACAGTCTCCTAACACAGTGAAATATTATCTACATTTACAGACAAGGCTGTGTCTTGGCTTATAGCAGATGGATACATCAAGATATTATAATATAATAATAGAATCTAAAAATCCGTCCTGCAAGAGTATAGGTTTGCGTGGTAGTAGTAGAGTCCCTAAACTTGCAAGCATGTCAATGTCTTTCCTATTCATACACAATAATACAATTACAGCCCAGTTGTGGAAAAAAATAAACATGGGGTCATGTTTTGAAAAATGTTCAATTGCATGTAAAGTAATGTTACCTAGAATAGCCAAGGTTTATCATCAAAACAGCCTAACTATTGCAGTATATTATTGTATCTATGCTGGCATTCCAATAATTCCAGGAATGGATACTTTTATATAGCTATATTGGTCCAGCTTGGACCAATGTAACTATGCATAAACCATACCTGTGGGATCCCTCTAGAAGCTGGAAATCACTGTAGTAAGCGCTGCTACTCTAGTGGTCTCCACTAACTTCTGGGTCTTGTGTTGAACGGCTGTCCTGCTGCAGTGTGGACAACAGAGATTGGCTGATGGACACAGGCTCCATTTAGAGAATGCTTTGCATTTTCTCAATGAATGGAAAGCAGTTTCAGATTGGATCAGGTGGACAGCGTGACATCACTTGCCCGCCTATCCTCCTTGTGCAATCAGATAACACTTTACATTTTCTTTAAAATGCAAAGCAATCTCTAAATGGAACCCATGCAAGCAGCCACAGGACCCAGAACCAAGTGGAAATCAGTGGAGTAGCAGTGCCTACAGCTATTTCCAACATCTAGAGGGATCTCCCAAGTATCGGGTATGCTTAGTTCCATTGGTCCAAGCTGGACCAATGTAACTATGTAAAAATATCCATACCTGGAATTCTTCTCTAAAGGTTACAAGGCAACTCTTTATTGGTTGGATGAGCCAGTACATACAAACAGAAGAATGCTATACATTTGGTGTCCCTCTACCAAATATTATACATTATATTCTGTCTGACAGATTAGGCTATTCAGTAACAGTGTGGTGATTTACGTTTTCTATTTTAACAAATAGTGCTGTGATATGGTTTGGCAGAATGAGAATGCTAGGAGGAATACAACACCAAATATCACAAATTTTAACTAATATTACTTATTTGGACACATTTGTTTAATAACAAATGCATTTTTTACAATAGCCATAGTCAGCTCAAAATAGAAAAGCTATGCTTCTAATTTTCAACATCTCTTGTGATAATCTGTCCATATAGGGTGTCCACAGTCCAGGTCTGATCTTTTGAAGGAAAGATACCAAACATACACAAGTGTCACCATCAGGCAAGCCATACATGGAATTATGTTGGTGCAAATGAATGTCCTCTGGTTAGTCCATAGTCCCACTATGAGGGGAGAGAGAGAACGGGGCCAGATCAGAAGCCCACTGCTGAGTCCGGTGGAGGATCCTCAGGGGTTCCAGAACAGTAAACACCTCAAGGCTGGCCTTTCAGAGTTCTGCAGAAGCAGATCTCCAAATTAACATGTAGAGAGAAAGGTAGAGAAGGCGCCACTGAGTGCAGACTGTAAAAACACTTTATTAAAAAATAGCTGAAAATACACTCACATTTTAGAAAGGTATATACAGGCACATGTGTAGTATATAAATATCTTCTGGGACTGGTGTGGATATGCTGCGAGTGGAAATTGTCCAGAAGCTGGGTCCAGAGCAGGCCCCTGACACGCCCTCACAGCACTTCTGGGTATGGGTAAGCCACGCCCACAGACTGCGTGTGAAAAAGGGGTGGAGTCCGAGCAGAGGCACCAGCGCACAATAGAACTGCACACACAGGACCTCTGTGTTAGTCGGAGGTAAGTGGATCTGAGAGGACACAGAATGGAGAGCAGGAGCGGCACATCAGAGGTCCAGTTTGTGGACAATTGCCACCCGTAGTGTATCCACACCAGTCCCAGAAGATATTTATATACTACGGATGTGCCTGTATATACCTTTCCAAATGTGAGTGCATTTTCAGCTATTTTTTAGTAAAGTGTTTTTACAGTCTGCACTCAGTGACGCCTTCTCTACCTTTCTCTCACCATCAGGCAAGGACTATGGCAGCAACTGTTTTTTGCCTGTTGTTCTATAAGAGATATCTGACCATCAATGGCTACCCTTACAAAATGTAACTATTAACTTGGAACACAAAAGCCAATAAACCCATTTGGAATTGTCTGCTGATCTCCTTTCCATGGTTCAGAAGAAAACACATCACTTCATTTAAGACATCTGTCTGATTTGAACAATACATTCTATACATAGCGTGTTTTTTGTGTTGTTTGTTGGTAAGCTATTTAACAAGTCATGGTTACTTTAACTTGTCAAACAATAAAAGAGACTGTCAGCTCACCTGCAGGTATTCCTTGTTGTTGTCCATATTGGGTGTCCAGCCATTGTCATCACTATTAAGTCTTCCCTGCTGGGCTGTCCACCTTCCATCTGTATATGTTGAAGATGAGGTAATTTGCTCATTGGATATTCGCCTAGACTCCAGTCCCAAAGGAACATTGCACTGAAATGCTAAACAAGACACAAAGCCATATTAAAACTTAAACAGATTTCATTTCCAGAGCTGTCTTCCATGATAATCAAGTTTTCACATAACAGGTGGGTAATATTCAACAGACTTACTCAAGAGCTTTAATGCTCTTAAATTAAATGTACATTTGTGGAGCATTCCGTGCAATTTGAGATTCTGCGTGAATCATCCCATTCATGAGCTTTCTAATTGTTACAGACAAGCTCTGCTATCTTGTCTCTTAACGGTGAACATCCGCAACAGCAGAGCAAATTAGGGACAGCAAAACACGGCCTTATCACGAGAAAAATGCTGCTAATCTTTAGCAATTTAAGCCTTCAGCAGATTAACAGAAATACTAATTTCTTGGTGTTATTCACAGACTCCTGAGATGGGCACATTTGGGCCAGTTTCAGAACTCTATCCTTACACTGCACTGTATCTAGTTGAAATTTAATTATTTTCTTCGGAGGCTACTCTGCATATTACAGTCAGATGTCTGTGCTTGTGATTCCATCCCAGAGGTGTCCATATTAAAGTTTTCTTGCCTATAACTGGCACTAATGATATCAAAATGATAATTAATAATGTTGTACAGTTTCTCCAGCCGCATAAAGGAGTGCTGTATTTTAACACTGGAGAAGTTTTGCAGACACCAAGGTGCTACAGAGACAATAAGCAGAATGCATAATAAGTGGAAAATGCAGGAACAGGCTAATTAAAAAAACATCAACATCAATGTATGATTGTGCTCAATTTCGCAACCTATAAACATTACAGTTGGCTTCCAAAAGATGTTCTTTAATTAAAGCCACTCTGCGGGAATTTTATTCCCAAGGTATTGTGGGAATCTGCGGGCAAATGAAAGAGTCTCACAACCGTGCATCCTACGAATGGTATTTCCTCACCAAAAGCAACATGAACGAATAAATATACAATTCTGTAGGAAAATCTTAATAATGAAGGCACATTATTTTGCCAGCAAAAAGAATAATATTAATGCAGTAGTGCCTGAGAAGACAAACATTTCAGACAATTATACACTGAGGAGATACAAGTGACTGACACAAAACTTATTGTACTGCTGAATATGACTACAGCTTCCATAACATTTGATTGAAACAAAACATGTAATGACAATCCAGGCTGAGGGACAGAGAACATTGGTTTAATATGACAGACATGGCAAAACTGTAAGAGCACAGGTATTACAAAGTTTAAAATAGGCAATGTGGTTGACAGACATACTGCTAGAGCACAAGAAGAATTTTCTAAGACCTGACAGCGATAATAATAATAAAAAATTATATATATATTCAACTCACTTTCAGGGACCTCCTGAGGGGCAAGGTAAAAGCGAGCTGAAAAGCCATCTTTAGCTACCGCCATGTCGGTGTGAAAGGTGAGAGAGAGTATGCCAGTTGAAGAGCGGATCTCGGAGGGGGTCTTCGTACCGCAATACCTGCCAATCAAGGGCCCCACTGCAGAGAGAAATAAGAGCATCAGTGTTATCAGTTGAGGGCATTAGAGGCTGTCACATCCTTCTGTGTTTTACTAATAGCACTCTGGTGCTTTTCTTATCAGCGACACAGGCCACCGGCAGTAATGGTATATGAAGAAGGCAGCTGCAAATTCCAGTAACCTAATACAATACCGCCGGTCAAAAAGGTAGTGATTTGATTGCCTGGTGTCTTAAAGCAGGGAAAGGGGAAGCGGTAAAAAAAAGGTTGATTTAATGGAAATACTAGGAGTCAAACTGTGGCTGCTGTGCTGTTGACAATGAAAGTGGGGAATAACTCAAGTGATGACTCACATAGTCACTGCTCACCGAAGCTGTATGCTCTTAAATTGGAACTTTAGTAAGAAAATTAAGTCCTGGAAGAAAAGAAAAAAGGGCGCACTCTCCTCGTGCATTACCGTGATAAAAAAAGGATTTATTAAAAATGACAAAAATATACTCACAAACCAAGCGCCATATAAACAGACAAGGAACCAAATGTGACAGTCCCAGAAAAATAGTGGTCCTGCGACAGAGTATTCCAACGTGTTTCAGGAGTCAAACTCCAGCTCTGAGGAAGGGAGTTAGACTCCTAAAACGCGTTAAATACCCTGTCGTAGGACCACTATTTTTCTGGGACTGTCACATTTGGTTCCTTGTCTGTTTATATGGCCCTTGGTTTGTGAGTATATTTTTGTCATTTTTAATAAATCCATTTTTATCACGGTAATGCACAAGGAGAATGGGCCCTTTTTTGTGTTCTTCCAGTAGTATCAAGATTCCCCGATCTTTAGAGGGCTGAACCTCAGAGAGTGACAGAAACTGTGTTTCTGTGATATATGAAGACCTCAGCGCTGGTTTTGCTTTTTCTTGAAGAAAATTAAGTCCTGCTAGATCACTTCATGCTGGTTGTTTTTGCATGCATAGCTATGTAAAGCAGTAAAAATAAATGTATACTGTTTAAAATCCAGTAATGCACTGTCTCACCCTGCTCTGCACATGCTCAGTTGTTATCTATTTTTCATCACTGTGCTGAAAATGTAGAGGCCGATCTGCTGACAGCCTAAAGATAACTGCTGCTCAGAGGCTCTGGGCTTTAGCAAAATGGCAGCCTCCAGCAAGAAGAAATGGTAACAATGCTGGTGGCAATTTACAGCACACACTAATTTTGATAGCATAATTATTAATGTGGAATGTATGTTCCTTGCTAAAGAACATTACTTTTTATCAAATGGTTACGGGTAAAGTTCCACTTTAAGGTCCAACGAACTTGGTCATGTAAGGCAATAGATAGGTATGTGTATATATATATATATATATATATATATATATATGTATATATATATATATATATATATATATATATATATATATATATTTGTGCATCTAAGTTTTAATTAATCAAGCCAATGAGATTTGAAAATTACCACTGCATTGCTGAAAATAAAATTCCATATCCTTGTGGGGAGATTCATACTTGGAGCCTCTAGTTTCCTTGTTGAAAGGAGAAGTAGGACCCTACTCTCCTGTGGGTCATCAATGGCATCCATCTGCGCTCCTGTAACCCATTTTCAGCTGACGGAAGGCTAAAGCCCAACGCCGGCTGACATTACAGAGCCGCCCCTAGCTCTGCAGAGATTCTGAATGTCGAAGTTGGGATCCACCAAGATGCCTGGGCCTTCAGCTGGCTCAGCCTCTCAGTGAGCTACTGAGAGGCTGAGCCAGCTACTCCCACCCGCTCCACTGCCCAGCACTCCAGTATGTGCTGGAGGGGAAGAGCAGAAAGCTGGTGACTGACAGTCATTGGCTTTCTGTTCACTATAGACTAAGAGTCTTAGAGGCTGCATCCACCTATGTGAGTTTAGATTTTTTTTTTTTATTCCCGAACTTCTCTTTTAAAAAGTAATTTCTTACCATTTGGAATGCCATCCCAGATGTCCAACCAATCATATTTGCAGTCGCCTTCCCCAACTTGGAGAGGGTCATACTCAAGGTCGAAGTTCAGAAACTGCAGGATGATCTCCATCTTTGGCTTGGCCAAAATAGTAAATACACAGTCAAGGTTGTGTGGATATTTGTCTGGATAGCCAGGAGATTCAATGGTGCCATTAGTGTTGGTAAAGTTCCTTGAACAATCTTCAGAGCCTAGAAAAACACAAACAATAAGTAAAGACACAATGCTAAATGACCTTGCTGACCTGAAATCAACAAACACCTACAAATGTGACTATGATTATGTGAGCAATAGGTTTATATTGGAAATTATGCATCTTAAAAAAGGACCATTTTAATGAACAAATGCTATACATTGAACTGTGGACAAAAGCTTGTGTAATGTGATTTTCCTGGAAAAAAAAGACAATCCTAGTGGACACTTTCAGCTATTTTTAAATGAAATACCAATTAGAAATTACATTAAATGACATCAATGAATCCACATTAGCAAAGGAAAAAACTTTATTGCAAAGACTTTCATATATTCTCACAGATATTATACGGCTCTCATAAAAAAAAATCAAACCATATTTAAAAAAAAAAATCTCATCTCTGGAGATCACTTGCAAAATTATTTTCAAAAGGTTACAAACATAAAACATAAGAGAGAGGTTGCAGCTATGGCTCTTCAGTTTCTAAGGATTAAAGAATGCTTTCTGCTCATCAGTAGACCAAAGGCTATTAATACTCTATTAGCACCAGATTCAACAATGGCATCCATTGTACTGAATAAGCAAAGGGTCCTGCTGTGTTCTGTATCTTTGAGGTGCTTTAAGGGAATGATGCAGTGACTGAAGCAGAGGGCAAGCATGCAATTCACGTTTAAGCAAAAATATGTGGCAAAGATAAAAAAAAAATTTCTACAATACACAATCAGAATCCTATTCAACAGCTTTTAGCAGTCTCCCTGCTCTAGCAGTGTCATATAAATCAGCGTTGATTACATTTTCACCAAATGTATATAGAAATTTATTCTAAACATACATTTTTAAATATACAATTAAACACAAAGGATTATTTGGTTTATGCAGCCTTCCAGAAAAAAACAACATTCAATTACTGAGAATTGAAAACAGCCATTCTACTTTTCTTGTGAAACATATTAGAAAACTCTAAATAAAAGCTCCACCTAGGGATTCTGTATTTAAGAAGTGTGACAGACAGGTAATTTTGCCTAGGGTGGCGCCCTGTATTAATGATAAACAGTGGCCTAGTAATAGACTTACAGACCACTGTATGATGGTCACTCTACCCCATTATGATGGGGAGGGTGCTATGAACTGATTCTTCAAAGTAGAGATATTTACGGTTGGTCACTCTATTACGATGGGGAGGGTGCTATGAACTCATTCTTCAAAGTAGAGATATTTACGGTTGGGCAGTTTTAAATTTGGTTATGTAACCCCATTACGATGGTCACCCCATTACGATGGGGAGGGTGCTATGAACTCATTCTTCAAAGTAGAGATATTTACGGTTGGGCAGTTTTAAATTTGGTTATGTAATTTAAGGTGCCTCATGATTAACAAAACTTTACATAAAACTCCTCTCCAACGATGTGATGCCCCCGAGCTTCCTCGCTTGTGCCAACATCCTCTTGCTGGCTTCTTCTGGATTCGGGATCTTCAGCCATCAAGATTGGCCAAACCAGGATGATGCAACTTCCACACATGTGCACAGGGATTCATTCATCCTAGCACCTGGAAGATGTGCAGCTCAATATACAAGGTAAATGGTTTGAGAGAAAGAAGATAAAAAGCCTTTATTGCAAAAGAGACACAAGACAATGCAAAAAGCTAAAACACCAGGATCTGGATATTTATTTTTGAAAAAGTGAGTTTTTTCAGCTTAGTCCTATGGAATTTGAAAATTATAGACATGAGGCTGAAAATAAAGATACGCACCCTTGGGTAAAGCTTTGTGAATTAGGCTGATAGTATGTTTTTTTCTGTAGTAATTATAACATTCCTTTCCACAAATGTTTAAATTTGCACTAAAGTTTCACTGAAATGCAGGAATCCCATGGAAAGGCATCAATATACTCCGTGTCAGAGCTTAACAGCTTCCCTATACAGTTTTGTTGTAAAGGATGGTTTAACTTGGCAGGTTGTGCTTTAATTGCAGCTTTGTTGAGCATTAAAGCGGAACTAAACCCATTGATTTAACTGTTTCCCAAAACAGCTCCATTCAAGGCATGCAGTAAATAATAATAACTTTCACAGTTTCTTGTGCTCTCAAATGAACTGTCAAGCCATCAAATGGCTGGTGTCCTAACCAATCAAATGTGAAGCACCATGGCAGCTGCAGATCAAACAGAGGCCAAGATGGCAGCTTTCTTGGCTGTAAAGGCTAGGAGGGTTTAGTTCCACTTTAACCTCCCTAGCGGTCTGATTATGTCCATATTTCTGTGCTCAAAGTGGTACATTTTTTTGCATGGAAATATGTTTTTTTTTATTGTAGGCCTGTAATTTTTAGGAATAACTCACTGAAATCTGTACGAACAAGAGTCTAGCAAATATCCCAGGTATGTTAAAATTTGAAACACGAAATCATAAATTATAATTTAATAAATAATCATAAAAAATAATAATATAATAATATATTTAATTCAATAATATAATCAAACCAAAAACACTGAAATTTGAAATATAGTGAAAGTTCGCACATCACTGAGCAAAGTCGCAAAATCGTTTTCAGTGTCTGATGACGAATTTCCCCACAAATCATTATCACTCAATTCTGCAAGTAGTTCTAATTTACTATCGCTGTTTTCTAGCTGGTCTAAAACCGCTTTTGACCTAAAGGGACGCTTTTTGGACGCCATGGACAATTCTCAGTTTCCAGACAGAAAGAATGGTAAAAATGTAGGCAGGGCGCAGGACAAAGCACTAGGGACAAAATGTATGTGAAATGGTTTGATACAGTAATGTTTTACTATGTGATTTTAGTGTATTTAGTGAATGTCACTTTTTGTCATCTTCAAATTTCTCACCGTTCCGTCCCCCATATGTCCCGACGTCCCAGGGGACGGAACCTAGAAGACAGATGCCAACATCCGCTGGAGGACATTACAGGGGACGCTGCAGGAGGGACAGGGCAAGATAAGAGAAGAACAGATCCCGGAGCAGCGCCGCATGGTAAGCTTGAGTGTATCTCGGGGGTTACCGCTTGTGGTACTGAAACTTTACCCCGAGCTACACTCGGGTATACCGCCAGGGAGGCTACAATGTGTAATGGAAGAAAACAATAACTGGGTTGAGCTGAATGAGGTCCAGTTATAGCTGTGACTGCTGTCTTCCTTAGAGAAGTACAGCCAAAGCTCTTTTGGCTGTACTTCTCCTGTGGATAGGTCACAGTTTGTCCTGCACTCCTGTGACCCGTTTTCAGCTGACATCGAGCTGATGCCCACTGTTGGTTACTCAGCCGGTCCATGTTGGGTAGAGATCCCGAATTTATAGTCGGGATCCACCCCAGAGTCAGGAGCGGCACCTGGCTCAGCCTCATGTGATTGCCGAGTTCTCACACTTAGAGCTGGCGGGGGACAGATGCAGCATCGGGCCAATGCTGCATCCACCTAGGTAAGTATAATTGGGGAAAAAGACTAAACCACGTACCGACACTTCTCTTTTAAACATCCTAAACCTCATGGCCATCAGCTGCTTCCATTGTATGTAGTGATCTAGTTCCAATTATAAAGAAGCGAATGTGATTTTCAGCAAACATTCATTGGTGGTGAATCAATCACAGTAACTTACTACACATAAAGCAGGAAGGTTTACCTGCTGTGAATGTTTGGTGATGTCATATTCACTGCTTTGCAACTATATTCCTTAGTATTTACATTATGGCACTTTTAAAATGTAAATAAAGCCAACCTGATAGAGTTCTGTGCAGTGAAACACGTTTTGCGACACGTTTCAGGGTTCCAAATGTACAGCTTCATAAAATATTTTTATGCAGAATCAATGCTGTGGTGTGCATGGGTGGTCTTCACCACAATGGGTTTCACCTACCATATCAAGTAATAAGTATACAGACAGTATCATTGCCCCTGCATTCTGCTTAAACCAGGCCCATATTGCAGAAGGCTGAAAAAAACTTGGTTAATGCTGTTACGAATGTCAGTATACGCTACCAGGATTTTATTTGGCCATTACAGAAGTCAGAGCAATAAACCAGCTACTGCACTAGAATCTGCTGCCACTATGCTGTTTCATAACACTGCATTCTATTAATTCAGAAAGGAGAAGAGTGATTGACAGCTGTGTATTATGGAAGATCTACCCTGACTGCTAAAAACTCAGACTAGCTTTTATATTCTATAACTTTATCCATCATTTGTCTGAAGATCTCCACTTGTATGGGGAAATGAAACACATTCTGGCTAGCTGCTATGGTGGACTTCTGTTTTCTTGACACCTGGGCCAACAAAACTCATTTACTGCACAATGAAAATGCTGCCAGGCAGCTTTCTTGAATATATTTATTCAGCGACCTTCAACCTTCAGCTTACTATTCAATTATCCCAAGATCTCGCTTGTCTTTTATATTATGTGCATAAATATTTCACTCTCATACACAGCATTGCTACAGACTGGACTGGTGCGCATATGCAGAACCTGATCTGAGATTCCGTTCACATGCACAAGCTGATACAGCATGCAGGACCCAAGACAAAAGCTAGATCAATGATACAGCACTAATCCAGATACCTCTGGAACCAGGCAGCGCAGAAATGCATATCTAAGATAGCTCACAAACGGCACACTATTTCTTTTTCTATCCTGTATCTTGATGAGACAGTATATTTCTACAATTCCTGCGCAATACAAATGAGACCAGGTTGGCAGATATTTTCAATAGCTAGCTGCCAGCAGCACTAGCATTAAAAATGCATAAGGGAGAGGAGGATGTTAAATGTAGGAATCAAATGGACAGGACAAATTCCTAGGCTGTTCCCGACCAACATTTTTTTACTTCCAGCATTAAGTAAGCCAATACCAAACCTGCGGCTAAAAACAGCCTGAAGTGTTTATAAAGAGCTTAAGTCCTACAGTCATAAATCTGATTGCTTTATTTTAAACTAGTGACATTTCATTTCCATAAAATATATGTGTGCACGGGCATCTTACAAAAGGCGATCAGTGTATTCTGCTTTCTGGGAATGATTTTGATCTGGAAAAAAAAAATAGCTGAATAGACTTCTTTGAAGCATAGCAAAGAGGTTCTTTGTCACTTCCTCCGTGACCCCTGTGCTGCCACTGCTATAGAAGAGAACCCCCCAGGCACACTGACCCGTTGGCTTACCAACAGAACAATGTCATCATGATCCTAAATTGTGTATGCACAAAAAGGCTGTTGACAGAGGTACAATCTCCACTTAACCTTAGTTCCCTCAACAAATTTCAGAAAAAAAGGTCTGCTGAAAGGGAGTGGGAGTCTGTTTATACACACAATGTGCCACTTAAATGTCCATGACTTTTTCCAGCATTTCAGTGTGATTTCTTTCCTGTTCCTTCATAACAAGGGCAGCATAACTCAATTTGTTGGTTATTTTTGTACTTTGTCCTGCTACGGTTTCATGCTTTGGGAAGTATTGAGGTAGTTGTAGACCTCAAGTGATGATCAGGCAAACAATCCAACAATATTGTTTTCTTAAAGTAGAATATCGGGTAGTATAGGCCAGTTCAATAGAAATCGGAATTCGGCCCGTGTGTACACCCGTCTGACGAACTTGAATGCTGGAAAACCAATGGCTGCCAGTGCTGACTGGTGTGTTCTTGTGGGGTGGCACCCCCTTTCAGAACACAATAGCTCAGCAGGGAGATCACTTTACTAACATCAGATATTTAGTAAAGCAAACTCCTCCCCAACTCTATAGTTGTTTTTTGCTCAGTCTACTGTGTTGAATGAAAGAAAACTGAAAAGGTGTACCAGGCATTACACTCACCTCATCCTTTAATCCACCGGAAACCGGCACTCTCCCACGTCCAGTGGTGGACTGTTCCTGGTCTATGTAGCCTGCTATGGGCCTGATGACGTCAGGAACAGTCCATGATTCAAGACCATGGGTGTGCTGGACCGGTCTAGTGCCGGGAAGATCTTAGGATTAGGTAAGTATATCAATGCTCTCCTCTCCCCTAGAAAAAAATGAGCAATTAACCCATTCAGTGCTGGCATAGCCCCACTGCATGGGAATAGACAATTTTACCCAGAGTTCAGCTTTAAAGAAAACCTATGCCAATACTTATACCTGCTGTTCTTGACCTGTTCTGAAAATACCAGTTGCCTGGCTGTCATGTAGATCTGTATTATGTACTTTTCTTGTTGATGACAACCTGCATGACTTCACTGGCTCCAGGTCAGCAAGTCATAGGAGCAGCATGACTGATAGACAACTAACATTTTTCTAAGCAAATTGACAATATCATCCTCCGCGCTTCCACTATGATGGCCCACATGCTCACGTTTGTCTCATGAACATTCATGTATGTGGACAGAGCAGATATGTTGGGTATATATAGCTATAATAACAGAATCAAAAATGAGTCTGCTATGACAGATTCTTTGACACAGACATCTTTACTATTCCCAGTTCTTCAGTCGGCTGAATATGAATGCAATAGGGATATTAATATTTTATATAATATATTAAAGCTGAACTCCAGGAATGATTTTTTTTGTTTTTCAAACGTACACTGGTTACATTTATTTCTTCATATCTCATATCCAAAGGGCTCCTGAGGATGCAGAAAAACCCTGTGCTACATACATTTAGCACTGGCCTCTTCTACATGCTGCTCATGTAACTTGCTGTCTGTATTCTGAACACAGGGGGTTGCTTGCTCGGCACCACCACTATTCAAAGAATGTCTTGCATTATTTTCAGTGAATGCAAGGGGCAGATGACATCTAAATCTCCACCTCATCCAATCAGAGAAAGCCTTGTTTTCTTTGAAAAAACACAAGAAATTCTCTGAATGGCAGAGCTGCTGAGCAAACGACCCCCCACCCAGGGGCAGACTGACCATCTGGAAACTCGGGCACTGCCCGAGGGCCCGGGGTCAGTAGGAGGCCCCATGAGATGCCCCTGGTACCTTTTTCATAGGCTTTTTTGAGTTTGGGCAAGGACACAGGGGCCCCATGATGCCCTATTGCCCTGCGGCCCCTTGAGTTGTCAGTCTGCCCCTGGCCCCCCCTGTGTTCAGCAAACAGGAATCAAGTCGCTTCAGCAGCACCCGGAGGAGACCATCACTGACTCTATGCAGCACAGACTACTACAGTGAATCTGTGCATCCCCAGCAGCCCTCTGTATGCAAGATATAGATGTAGCCAAGCTGGATCAATGCAAATTGAAAAAAATGATAATTCCTGAAGTTCATCTTTACAGATATACAGTATATTGATTAAACATAAATATTTCCCCACATTACTCTATTAAATCACATGGTTCACTATATGACAACAGCGCTCCACACAAGGACACATGCTCGATGCAAAGCTAAAGCTTTCTGGTTATAGGGAACCACCTAGACAATGGGTTTTAGGATAACAGATGTGAAGCTGAAATATCTAATTTGTAACAGAGAGCTTATGACTCCAAGATGTCAGCTCATCAGCAAAGTTGTCAAAATGTCAATCAGCCGCTGTGAGCCATGTCACACAGGGTCAGTAAAGAGTGCTGTATTTTAACTCCTCCATTGTCTAGCAATTAATTTGTTAAAGCAGTAAAGTAATGATGGGGGTAATGTCATCAAAGGGCATGTTACCCATACAAGAACTAGTATCCCTTAAATGGTAAACTTTCCTCCCAGTGTCACAGTACACCATTAATGGACAAGTGGACTAGTCACACAGCTTCCTACAAGGCGAATAGCCTATGACACAGTGAACCACACAGAACAGACACTACTTTAAACAATAGGCCATGCATAGGGCTGCAGTGTCACATCCTCTATAATAAAAGTATATTTTCCGGCCTCATTGCAGATGTGATAATAATGCATGATTCAGCAAAAAGAAAAAAAGTCTTTGGAATTATTTTAAGACAAATGTTTTCTGCATTATTAAGGTGTGAAAAATCTTCCCTTGTGATTGTAACAGTTGATTCAAAATGCTTTTTTCGTTGCTGGAAATAAGTGAAAATCTAATTATCGAACAGTCTTAAGGGTTTGTGTTTGCATTAAAGGAGCACTGTGGGATTTAAAAGAAATGCATATTAAGTATTCAACATTTTATGTTAATAGGAAAAAAAATCTTTACACTTTGTAGTGTTCGTCCCACAAGGAAAAATGGCGGGGTTGCTTGTAAATTGTTTATTGTAACATTTTATATTATTTTATTGACCCCAAAATATTATTAACATAGTAATTCAATTAATTATATCCCCCATGGGGCTTCCATTCACTGGTGGCGTATACAGGAGAAAAGCACAGCTAACACCCACCTCTCATTCCAGTTTCTGGCTTAGGGATGGGGGGTCATAACCAGCAATGGTTTTAATAACACAGTAAACTCTGGGGAGATTTCTCAAAGGCCTTCCTTGCCTACATCAATAGTTGTATTGTATTCAATGGTATGCCCTCCAGCAGGTTTACTTCACCAGCAAACCAGCAAACCAGCAAATTTGAACCTTTGATCCACTATCTTGATTGAATTTCTGTGGTAGATAAAGTAAACTGGTAAAGAGATCCTTTGCCCAAGTTGCCCTCTTATATGTGGTCCAGGGGCGGACTGACCATTCGAGCACTGCCCGAGGGCCTGGGGCCAGTAGGGGGCCCCATGAGATAATCCTGGTACCTTTAATTGGCTTTTTCATAGGCTTTTTTGGGTGTGAGCGAGGACACAGGGGCCCCATGATCCCCTATTGCCCGGGGGCCCCATGAGTTGTCAGTCCGCCCCTGATGTGATCTTGACAATTGTAGGTCCCCACCTATCTAGCAACTGGGCCTATAGACAAGCATGTTCTAAGCAAGGTCTCATAAGTGCACCACTATGCATGTCATAAATACCCTTATTTAGGCTAAAAATAAAGTCTATGTCACAATGACGCAATACACTCTTAAGGCTTTAGAATGCATCATCAATGAATACACGGTTGCCTACCTCTGGTCATTGAGGATGGGTAGGGGACCTAGATGGAAGGAAAGTGTGTTGACTCATTCTTTATGTTGGAAGAAAACCAGTAAGAGGTTTGAGGACCTCTTTAGCTGTCCACAAACATATCGGAAAGAAAATAGTGATCATAGAATTATCAGAGTTACTGTGAAACTTGGTTCCTGCCAAACAGTTTGTTCAACAATAATTCTAAGCAATTACATTCTCTGAAGCCGTTTTCTGTAACATGATTTTGAAAATACATGAAATATTTTTTAAGACCATAAAAGCTCCTATGAGTGTATTTAATTGTCTCAAAAATGCAATCAAATATATTTATATGACGTATAATTAAATGATGCATACGTGCAACTGAGCTTATTTAATAAACAAAGGCAAAAAGCAATGACTATGTGTGAAGTGCACTAACTCAAAGCAGTAAGTCAGATTTCAGATTACTGCTGTCGGTGAAAAATGAATTCTCATTGATTACTATGGACTGAAGCCCTAAGCACATACTAATGTTATATCGTGTGTCCTGTTATTTTTAAAGCTTCTGTGGATTTAACTTATCTTTAGAGGTTAAGAATTACATATTTGTCTTAAAACCTATTTTGGCAAGGATGATATGCATTCATGCATGGTTAACATTTGCTTTGTCTCTAACAAAAAGCTGACTATGAAGAAGTAAAGGATCTGGGAGGTATAGTCGTCATGCTTCAACTCCATCCATAATGATTTGCAGTGGTAGGAGGGACAGAGGCTCTGGATCTCAGGTTGTAAAACTCAATTGACCTTAAACACTTTGCCCTTGACTTCAGTGCATCACCAGAATGATCAGTTGATTGGAAAAGCAATAAAGTGAAATGTTCTAATGATCTGCAATGATCTAAGAGAATACATTGCTGATCAGCTTGCAGGGTTATTTAAAGATGACTAGGATGAAGGCATAAAAAGTCATAAACAAGTATTGATTAAACATATGCATCAATTTAAAATTACAGCAGACTTTGAAGAAGAGTGATACAGAGCTGGGTTAACCAAGAAATGATGTACACTTACAGAATGATGCATAGGTTGGGTAGTCACAATACCATATACTATGAGTAAAAATCAATCTGCCCTTCCCTTTTACAAATTATAGACTGTGCTAGTTACATCACATCATTTCCAGGTAAAGCTGGGCTCTAGAATTTAAATCATCTCATTTAATGTGTATACTTTCAACACATATGATTTGTAAAGCATGCAAGCCCACATCTGGTAATAAACTTAGATTGGCAACTGAAAGCTTTTTGAATTAATTGCACAGAAGTCCACGGTTGTGAAGTGAGAAAATATATATACGACTGGTCTATTCTCTGTAAGTCACCCTTCTAACATGGTTTGAAGAGAACCATGTCTTCAAACTGACCTGTCTTAAAGATCTCATAGCGCAGTGAAAATCCAGCACCTTGACGGCCATAGTCAGAGATAAAGCGGATGTAGATATGCGAACCGGATGATGTGATTGTAGATGGAGCAATATTGCCACAATGTTTGCCCAACAGCTCTGCATTTTCCGAATCTCCATCACGAATTTCAATGAAATCATATCTGTGTAATAAAAATATTCAGATTTAATGCTTTTTGAAGAATGATTCCAAAATTGATATTGTAATGCAAAGCAATAAAATTAATCAATTTTTAAACAGTATTTGTTATGCATGCTCCATTGTGTTTCGCACAAGCTCCTGAAGAAGTATCACCTTTGTTCAGAACACGGTTTCCCAACCTTTTTTCAGTCAAGGCACCCTTTAAAATTGTGGACAGTCCCGAGGCACCCTCTAAAATTATGGACAGTCTTGAGGCACATCATTCTAAAATGTGAAAAACTATTCTAATAGTTTGTATAATGCAGCAACATCCACACATGTAGGACACCCAATGTTAGAGGTGATTTATTCTTCCAAAGCAAATACACTTTTGCAGATTGGTACTGACTAGTATTCCAGTGTTTCTCTTCTCCATCAGTTTTTCTCCATCACTGAGCTAATGTTACCCCACCACTAATGCAGAGGGGCAGGGGAGGGTCAAAGTAGGCTGCTTTGTAGGCAACTGACATCCTCCTTATCTACTGATGTCATTGGTTGTCAGGAAGCCGGTGACTAGAAGGTCGTAATGGTTCACGATGAAAACCTGTGGCTTTGTGTAACTAAAAGGCAGGCTTGTTCCACCCGCAGGCTTGTATACAAGTTTTGGGCAATTTTTTTTTTTTTAGACATTTTGCAAAGACACTCCTGAAGAAACCTGAAGGCACCCCAGGGTGCCTGGGCACTCTGGTTGAGAAAGGCTGGTCTAGATGTTATGAGCAGGAATTGTAGACACATTGGGGTTTATGTACTAAAACTGGAAAGTGCAAAATCAGGTGCAGCTGTGCATGGTAGCCAATCAGCTTAAGCTTTGGCAAAAAAAACCAAAAAACTGGAAGCTGGTTGGTTTTCATGCAGATCTGCACCAGATTGTGCACTCTCCAGTTTTAGTAAATCAACCTCATTTGTGTTGATTTACTAAAGGCAAAGAGGCTGCTCACTTTGCACTTTGTAAGGGAATTTGCCCCAAAACTTAGTGGATGTGGTGAAGTTTCACTTTACAAAGAAGACACAAGCACATGCAAAGAAAAGAAAAATACAGCATTTTTGCTTGCACACATTTGGGTGATGGAAGTCAGCGGAACTTCACCCAGTTCACTAGGCACTGGGGAAAATGTAACTTACCTTGCAAAGTCCACAGTCTAATTCCTTTAGTAAATGAACTTCATAAAATATGACATCCATGTCAAATGTGAAGGACTGCAGACTGAATCCCATTGTAATCCTTCACATTTGACTTGGACTTCAAATGTCTGTACATAAGAGAGTAAGCTAGGTTCATAAATACATGTTTCAAAGCTCATAATTTCACTGTCCCAACTTACAATCATATTTCATTTTCCAGAAAATTTCAGTTAGGCTTTAGGTTATGTATGTATTTTAAAGGCCTGGAGAGTTATTACTAATAGACACAGTAGGTGGCAGAGGCAAAGAGGTAGCTTTGCCCAGCACAATCACTGGCAACACATTTTTTCGATCATCAGAAGGAATAACCATCTCATATAAGATTATTTACACATTAACACAATACTCTAAATCAGGACAGGGCCAGAAAAAGCATTTTCTTTGTAAAAGAAGTGATCCTAGCAGAGTAAAATTATTCATGGAGCCAATGGTTATATTCCTCCAGGCTCAAGGCATGCAAATCCATAAGGTGGAGCTTTTTTTTTCCACCAAATGCACTAAAAGTGTAGGTGTTAGTGTGTTAATTAGCTTGTGGTGTAATGCATGTTAATGCACATAATTTTTTAGAGCACACAATTCAACTGGCAAAAAATAAATGGACTTCTCAAAAAGACAGCATGCTGGACTTTTTACGGTGTATTCCAGATCTACAGCCTGGTTCCAGATCTATGAACCAAATTTTTGAAGCCATTCAATCACCATGACAGCCAGGCAACTCGCATTTTAGGAAGGAGAGGTCCCAGCGATGTTTTCACTGCTTTTCTAATTACAGGCTTTTTTAAAGAGACTCTGTCTCTTTAAAAAAAAATTCATATTAAAGCAATACTACAATTCCTACAATAGGAATGTCTCAATGCTTACCACTCTGGAAGATGGAAAATTCAAATTCCATTGTTTTCAAGTGCCACAGCCTTTGGCAGAATTTTATGTTAGATGTCTGATCCCCTTAATGCTACCTCCCGCTGTCCCCCACATTTATTTATTTAATTATTTCAGGTACTTATATAGCTCCGTCAATTTACGCAGCACTTTACATATATATATTATACATTCACATCAGTCCCTAACCCTCAAGGGGTGTACAATCTAAGGTCCCTAACTCGCACTGATACATACTAGGGCCAATTTAGAGAGGATCTAATTAACCTACCAGCATGTCTTTGGAGTGCGGGAGGGAACTGGAGTACCCAGAGAAAACCCATGTAGGCACAGGGAGAACATGCAAACTCCAGGCAGGTGGTGCCGTGGTTGGGGTTTGAACATGCAAACTCCAGGCAGGTGCTGCCAGGCGGAAGTGCTAACCATTTAGCCACTGTGCTGCTCGCATTACTGCTATTCTATGTGACATAGGAGTTGGAGGATGGAACCATAGTGCATGGTGCCAGACGCAGGCATCCAGCACTCCCAGATGACTCGAATCCTGAAGATTTTGCCAGAGGATAGAATGACTGAAGACAGCATCGAGAGGTAAGTATTCAGAGTCAATTCATAGTCAAGAGTGACTCATAGTCAACATAGGCTTTAAGGCCGTTCTCTAGATGAACTGAGAACCAAATACTTGCTAAAATATTTTGGCACCATTACAGTTTGGAAATTTACAGCTATAACAGTTGGGAAATTCTCATGTTTTTGACTTGGCCAGGAAGTAGGACTTTAAATCACATAATAGTACATCATTTTCCAATGTCACATTTTTGTCACTTGTACTATCACATTATCTGGTTACTTCCTCTAGTGAAACTAACAAACCCATAACACATTAATAAAATATAAACTACAATGTCAAGCTATGGCTTTTATCCACTGAAAGAATCCACTCCACAAAAAATCTGAATGGTTTTCTACATATACACAGACGGCCAAAAATATAAATTGCTCTCTTGCTTCAAGACAGCGACAACAGCAAGTCATGCTGGAAATGTTCACTTGCATCTCTTCCATGACCATATGTTTTACATTGAGTGTCATGTTGGAACCAATACAGGAAGAGCCATACAAACTATTGCATATTTGTCTTTGATATCCGTTTGGGCGTCTTGCCTCTTATCGTGGAAAATTTCTTGGAAACACTATAGCCCAGCTAATAACATTCTGTTGTGATGGATACAGTTTGTGCGATGAGGCTAAACAGTGTAAGGCAATAGAAAATAAAGCAAACAGGGTTTTGTACAACAGGGAGGGAATCATTTGGACCCCTTTCACATGGCAGGTCCAATCAATTCTACTTGTCATTTTTTCAGGTAGATGGTTCATTCATGCCTATGGACAGCCAGGTGTAGATGGACTTGTGTCTGTTTACACCCACCTACCTCTGTGTCCAATTCGGTCTGCTAAGAAAAAAACAGAACAGAGGGTAGTCAGGTGTACACCGACAGCAAAGTCTCCAATGGATCACAGGAGTGCAGTTAATTCTGTACTCCCATGATCCATTTTCAGCCATCAGCGGGCTAAAATTCCCTGTCGGCTGGCATCACAGAGCTGGTCCAGGCTCTGAAAAGATCCTGACTATATGGTCAGGATCCACCCAGAAGCCTGGACCGGTATTTGGCTCAGACTCTCAGCAATCCCCCAAGAGCCTGAGCCAGCCCCTCCCTTCAAACTCCACAGCCCAGTGACTGACAGTCCTGGCTCTCTGCTCAGAGCAAAAGGGAGAATTGAGCAATAGCGGTCTTTGATCGCTTAGTTCTCTGTGCTGAGTCAGTGGAGGGATACAGCATAGGATCAGTGCTGCAACCACCTAGGTGAGTATAATATTTTGTTTGGTTTTTTAATACCCCATACTTTTCTTTTAACAAGCCTTTTATTTTCTATCATGTACCTGGTATATGACAGTTGATCAGAGAAGACAGCCTTATAGATTCTAATCTGCTCTGATTGGGAAAGAATCAAATCAGTTATCAAAAATCAAGTAATTCCTGGGCTGCACTATTATAAATATCCAAAAGTAGAAATTCAGATTACTACAAACTCCCTATTTCCTTTACTAATCACTGCAGCAACTGTGTGTGCCGTATTTATTTATTTCAGGTACTTATATAGTGCTGTCAATTTATGCAGCACTTTACATATATATTGTACATTCACATCAGTTCCTAACCCCCAAGGGGTGTAGAATCTTAGGTCCGTAAGTTACATTCATACATACACATACTAGGGCCAATTTAGACAGGAGCCAATTAACCTACCAGCATGTCTTTGGAGTGTGGGAGGAAACTGGAATACCTGGAGGAAACCCACGCAGGCACAGGGAGAACATGCAAACTCCAGGCAGGTGGTGTCATGGTTGGGATTTGAACCAATGACCCTAGTACTACCAGGCAGAAGTGCTAACCATTTAGCCACTGTGCTGCCCATAAACAGTACAAAGCATCAGCTTCATATACTATACAACGCTGTTTCGGCAGTGGTACTAGGACTTCCTGTCCCATTCCCTGAGTAAAAATAAGTCAAGCTGAACGCTGCTCAAACATTCACAGAAGGCTATGTATTTTTATGGATAATGCCAAGGCTTCCTCTGATTGGCTGAGGTGGAGATTGCAATGTCATCTGCCAACTTCTCCACCTAAGCTAATTACAGGAAACCTTGTATTCTGCCAGGTGGAAGTGCTAACCATTTAGCCACTGTGCTGCCCATAAACAGTTTAAAGCATCAGCTCCATACAGTATACAGCGGCATGTTTCGGCAGCGGCACTAGGACTCCTGTCCCATTCCCTGAGTAAAAATGAGTCAGGCTGAGCGCTGTTCAGCCATTCACAGAAGGCTTTGTATTTTTATGGATAATACCAAGGCTTCCTCTGATTGGCTGAGATGGAGATCGTAATATCATCTGCCAACTTCTCCACCTAAGCTAATTACAGGAAACATTGTATTCTTTTTCGAAAAAGTCAAGGCTTCCTGTAAATGGCTGAGTAAAGCTCAACCCGACTTGACTTTGTCCCTGGACAGGAAGTCCCCATACCACTGCCAGAACACAGCACTGTATACTGTATGTAGCTGATGCTATATACAGCTATTCAGGACTGACTGCTGCTGCATCATTTAGAGCAAAGGAAATAGTTTGTTTGGGCCAGCTTGGCCCAGACCAACTATTGAAAGCCATAGCATTCCTGGAGTTATGCTTTAGGTTGACCATACACCCATCAAAATTATCTCTGTGGGTGACCCTGTTGGCAACACCTAGATTGGAAAATGGCAATATTTCTTAGCTCTCGTCGAAGGAGTCAGGTGGAAAATTGTCAGTCAAACAGCATCTGCATCCAGCCATATGCAGGCACTGTTTGAGTATTCTGACACCCACTGGCACTGGCTGTCAGAATACAATAGTCTGCGGCAGGACATTCGTCCATTTTCACTGTTGGAGGAATCAGAACTGAAGAAATATCTATGTGTATAGTTTAGTCTGAGACTGAATAGCACACACCAATTCAAATACAAACATTTACTTCATATATATTATCAAGGCCTTGGCGAATCTCATATCCTTCCATCATCTCTATGGGTTCACTTCTCGGCTGACATTGGCAAATATGCATCCAGAGGAAAAAAATGTTTAATGAATAATATATATGCAGACCTTTATGTACAGTAATCCAGAGATTTAATTAGATATTGAATGCCATGCTAAATATTTACTTTGTGCTCACAAAGACAATGATCTATAGACATTTTTTTTTTAATGCTGAATAATACATGAACTCCGGTGCTGCAGAGGTAGAGAAGTTAAGCGCACGGCACAAAGCTGAGGTGCCAGGGAAGCGGGGGTTAAATTTACTGACAGCTGTCCCTGTCTATAGTATGAATTGTGAGAATGACACAGTTCCACCTTGTAATCACTCCCAGGCCCCCCTGATTGTTTGTTTACAATGACGCTGCCTTGTAAGACAACTGGGTGGGCGCAGGGAAAGGCACCGCTGGGGAACAATGTTCTCCTCTGCATGGCAATGGAGACGTGACTGCAGCCATATTGCAGATGACAGAGCTGTACTGCGAGCGGTGTCTGTGGGTTCCTCTCACTCAGCAGCTATCTTCTAAGCAATCTCCAGGAAGATGACTGATCTGCTAGACAGCTCGAGCAGTGTGGGAATATTCTTTTCCCTGCTCGAAACCTGCGCCTCAGGCATGAAAATAAGATGTTAAGCTCCATAGCGTAGCCATCCATGGCACTTTAAAATGTTATTTTACAGTCTGCCAGGGAACATGCGCATGAATGTGTAAAAAGATGTCACCGTTTATTATATCCCGTATATTGTGTCACAGTTATTATAACCCGTAAAGTCATTCAGCGTTGCACAGTAGAGTTTCATTGCATATTAGTCCCTTAATGGCATCTTCGCAGTTTGATCCGACAGGAAAGCCTGCAAAATGTTTTGTTTTTGCTTTTTCTCTTTTAGTCCTGGATCAGCCTGGATTCATATTTGTGAGTGTTTTAGCCCAGGTTCACATATATGCGGCGCGGTATATTGCGTGTGATTCGTACAGAAACCACACTGCATTCCCTGCAAATCACATGCGATTTGTATGCGGTGCGATTGAAGCCATACATTTTGTATGGCTCTAATTGCACGGCACCCGCACCAAAAACGTGCAGGACCCTTTTTTTGGTCCGCACTAGAATTGGATCGCATCGGTATTCACACCTATGCGATCCAATTCTGCACATCGCACTGTGTTTTGCAGACCGCTTTCGGGGTTTTGTTGACTTTACATACATACCTGCAGTGGTTCTGATGCAGTGCGGAATTCGCACTGAAAACACTGCAAATTCTGCACCGTATTAGTGTGAACCCGGGCTGAATGTGATTTAGCAGCATTTTTTTTCCAGATATTTTTGTTGTAGGGCTCATTCAGACCCGTCCTCCATTCTGAGCCGGTTTTGCTGTGTGCGTATCCACCTCGGCACTGCACACAGGCAGCCATCAGCAGTCGATGCAGATGCAGTGGTTGTATGGTCACAACTGTATGTCAAAATTTGTCATGTGGGAAGGAGTTGGTTCACGAATCTGAATGCAATCCCAGATCTGTGCACCTGCTTCTGCCTGCAGGGGCGGACTGACCATTTGTAAACTTGGGCGCTGCCCAAGGGCCCGGGGTCAGTAGGGGGCCCTATGAGATGCCCCTGGTACCTTTTTCATAGGCTTTTTTGAGTTTGGCCAAGGACACAGGGGCCCCATAATCCCTTATTGCCCGGGGGCCCCATGAGTTGTCAGTCCACCCCTGTCTGCCTGCATGCCAAACTCTGACATGCGGCTGTGTCTGTGAAGTGTGAAGCTGTTCCATCTACATCGCTTCTATGGGCCACGCAAAAAAAAGTAGCTCAGCATGGAGGATGAGTTTCAGGCCTCGTTCAAACCTCCGTGTTTCTGGATGCAATACAAACAGCACAGAAAATGCGCACTTTCCCATGTGTTTCAAAAACCTGCTGCAAATGAGCATCGTGGTTGCATTGCCAGTAAATGTTAAAGGCACCCCAAGCGCAGGTAGCGAGTGCGCGTTTGCCATGTGTTTTGTCTTGCGACAAAAAAAAAAAACGCACTATGTGCTGCTCCAAAAAGCATACAGGAGCTTCTTTGAAGCATTTGTCATGCATAGGACAGCCCATTCACTTGAATGCGTGACGTAGATTAACACATGAAAAACGTGCAAACAAACGGAGTGGGAATGCGAGTTTCTGCTATGCGCATGTGTGAAAGGGTACCCGCTCCTGCCTACATGTCAAATTCTGACACGTGACTGAGTCCATGAAGCTGTTCCATCTACATCGCTTTTATGAACTGCCTGTGTGCGGGTCCAAGGTGAATGCGCACACAGCAAATAGTAGCTCGGTATGGAGGACGGGTCTCAGGCGCCATTCACATCTCCAAACAATCACAATGCTTGCATTGCCATGAAATAATAGCTGCACCCCAAGCGTGGGTGATGGACGCACGCTTGCTCCATGTTTTGTCAAGCGAAAAACGTGCTGCAATTGCACCAAAAAGCATGGCAAAAAAGTTCCAAGCTTCTTTGGGGCATTTGTCACTCATAGGGCAGCCCACTCAAGCAAATGGGTTACCCTATACATGATGACATTAACATGTGAAAAACACGCAAAAAATATGCGAGTTCCCTCACGTGCAGATATGAATGTAACCTCAGCACTCATCTCAATGAGCCTTTAAGCTGCATTTATACTTGTGCAGTGTGTGAATGCGCAAAAAATACTTCTTGCAATTGCGGGACCATTTATTGTTAGTGGCACTCCACATGCTTCAAGTGAGATGCATTTCAGTGTGAAAAACGCACAACGCTCAAAAAGATACTTGAGCTTCTTTGCAGTGCTTGTCACATGTAGGGCAGCCTATAAAAATGAATGGGCTGTCTTATATATGAAGGTACATGGTATAAATGGGGCTTGGGGTCCTTTCACATAAGTCAGTTCTATTACAAAAACTGATTAAAAATTCAGTTTGTACATCTGTCTTCAGTTCAGTTTACGACAGTGCATATCTGTTTTTCACATTCCTATATATAAAACCAATGCACAGTTTATCCTTCAATCCCCGCACAACCATTGATCTCCATATGCTCTCACCAGATTCTTCTTATCAAGCACTTGTATATAATTCAATCTTTCTTTTCTCCCCTTCTTTTCCCATCCACTCCACTGCTCGTACTCCCCAAAAATAACCGAAATATTGTAGTATGTTCTAATTATCTCTATAGTGTGACACATCCATGTGCTCACTTTACAAGGACCATAGCGTGCTCCAAAATTATAATTCACCATGTGATCAATATCAACCACTATTTGCAATAAATACTCTTACCCTCTAGTAATTAATTATCCTCCTTAATTAATGATATCTCCTCAACAATACATTTCACACTCTTCTTAGTGTATAAAGTGCACCATCCACCTCCAGTGTTCCAACTCTTCAAACGTGTTCCTCACTTCCCCTTTGGGCAAGCACCTTACCCTTTGTGAATAAGTATGTGCCTTTAAATCCTCAATTTCATCTCCGCTTTCACCTCTTTCACCTCTACAGTTCTTCATATCCTCCCGACCATTATGCAAAATCAAATGTAAAAACCCATAGTGCAGTAGTATACATAAAATGACGTTTTATTGTTAAAATTGTGCTGTTTTTCACATGCCCAGTTTTTTTTTTAAGTTGTTGAAATAGTCACAGGTGAACAAAAGTCTAAAAAAAAAATGTTGATTGCCTAAAATCAGACATAAATGGAACACATGTAAATGGCTGGCATCAGGTTATGTTTTAAACAATTGCAGCGCTAGTTGTACATAAATCCGAAAGGTTACAAATAAATGTACTTAGATGATAGCAAAGTCCATATAGGGTTCTCATATATAGATAGAAATTGGTGCATAAAAAGGAGAATTCCAATCCAGAAAGAAGACCATCACCTTCCACCCAAATAAATTGGGCTCTTACCAGAAGGTTGGACCACCCAAAGGGTCGTTCAGGTCTCGAGACCTGGAAGAACGAAGAGTACAGAGGACTTCTGACTGCATGGAGTGTACTTTTGCTACTCAGAATGTTTTGTAACTTGGAGAAGCCTCTTTGATTGCTCTGGAAGTGATCTTTATTGAAGGCCAGTTGCTGTATCAGCTGGATATATTACACTGCTCATGCTTTCCGACCCTTTGGGTGGTCAAACCTTCTGGTAAGAGGCCAATTTATTTGGGTGTAAGGTGATGGTCTTCTCTCTGGATTGGAATTCTCCTTTTTTGCACCAATTTCCATCTATATATGGGAACCAGGGGTGGACTGACCATTTGGAAACTCGGGCACTGACCGAGGGCCCGGGGTCAGTAGGTACCTTTTTCATACGCTTTTTTGAGTTTGGGCAAGGACACAGGGGCCCCATGATCCCCTATTGCCCGGGGGCCCCATGATTTGTCAGTCCGCCCCTGATGGGAACCCTATATAGACTTTGCTTTCATCTATGTTCATTTATTTTTAACCTTTCGGCTTTTTAAGATTTATGTACAACTAGCGCTGCAATTGTTTTATGTTTAAAACATAAACTGATGCCATCCATTTATGTCTGTTCCATTTACGTCTGAGGTTATAACTGTTGGCCTATTTAATGTGCAAGCTGCTGTATCATTTTGAGGTTTAAGTTTCTACATCAGTTTATGTTTGCAAAAATGGAATAGGACGCAAACCTTTTCTATTTTTTTTGCTGTGCGCATAAAAGGAATGGAATGTAAATGGACATACGTTTGGAGATACGTTGAATCTTAACTGCCTGTTAGCCGCCAATGCAAGCGGATGTAGTCCAGTTCTGGTGCTGCACCCCCATTCACGCTAGAAGTCAATACTTTCTCACCAAAGGTGATGTGGGGGGGGGGGCAATTTTTGGCACAACCATGAAGCAAAGCATCATGGTCACAGCATGTGTACAACCCCACCCGGGGCAGCTTAAACGCAAATAAGCCCCAACAGACATTTGAATCGTACAGACGTTGGCATATTTATAAATAAAGAGTGTAAACTATTCAGAATAGGAGTATTTTAGATGCTTCACAAATTCAACACTTTATTTAAAAAAAAAATAAACAAGGTTATTACAGTGAGCGTCATGAATCACGGAGTGTTTTCCCTACACTTGTGTGGCCTAGCTAAATAAAAACACACATGTATAAACAATACGGATGAATAATGTTAGCGCTGTGGTTTAAGCGACACTCATACACTACCGAGCAAAAGATTAGTGACCGAAGAAACATTTTTTAGGGGTTGATGTTAATTTGGCTACTCGGAAAGTCACATTCACTTCAGGACAGACAAAAATAAATATTGTTCTTGCCATGGTGTTTACAATGCAGTGACGTAAACCCAAACCGTGTACTGATACAGATCCAGTTACATCCACACAACAGCTGGCAGCAGCCGGAGATAAAGCTGGCCATACACTGAGCGAATTTCAGACTGTTGCTGATGATCCCTCCAAAATTCGATCAGAGGGTGGCATTGTCGGCACCACTCCTCCTGATATCCCTTGGCATTGGAAAATCAAAGGAGCCGGATGGAAAATGATTGACTGAACAATGCTTGCATCCAATCCAGTGCAGGCACAGTTCGGGTAATACACAGCGGGAGAGTCATCCATGTGCGGTGTTTAGAGGCGATGGAGGAATTGATTCGATTTGGTTCGTTCCACCTGCAGGTGTATGGGCAGCTTGACCTCTTGCCAACGCATATGTATGGCAACAAGAGGGGTGGACCTTAAAGTGGAACTAAATCCTTCTCTCCTTTACAGCTAAGGAAGCTGCCATCATGGCCTCTGTTTAATCTGCAGTTGCCATGGTGCTGCACATGTGATCAGTTATGACACCAGCCATTTGATGGCTTGACAGCTCACATGACAGCACAAGCAACCGCATGCCATGAATGTCATTTTTCGATAAACCCGTATGTATCTATAGCACCTGAGGTTTCTGAGCTGGGAACAAACCAACAGCACCATGACAGAATGGTGAGACAGGGAATGGAAAGACCATCCTTCCACCTTCCTTAAAGTGGTTGTACACCCATATACCCAGTGAAGTGACTGGCCTCGGGTGATAGAGAGATGATACAAATCTTCCTAAATAAGTTGTACCTATTAATCTGAAGCCCTCTCTTTTCTATTGCCTTCTGATGAAACTCAGATCAAAGGCTGTTTCCACGTTCTGATAGCATAGTGCAGGGAGCTGAGTGTAATCTGAGACCTGAGTGGAGGGGAGAGAATGCCCCTCCCCATCCCTCTACACCAGGGGTGTCAAACTGGTGGCACTCTAGCTGTTACAAACTACAAGTCCCATCATGCCTCTACCTTTGGGAGTCAAGCTTGTAACTGTCAATGCCTCATGGGACTTGTTGTTAGGCAACAGCTGGAGGGCTGCCAGTTTGATTCCTGTGCTCTACACAGTCTCACAGGAAAACATGCACAGCTAAGGATGTCAATCACCTGCTGTGTACTGGAGGGGAGCGGGGCCATCTCCCAGGATTCTGTGGTGTTGAGATAGCCCATCAGAAATGGCTCATGCAGATAGCGGAGGGAAGAGACAGCTGACAGAAATCACACTCAGTGCTTTGGATTGAGGCCAGTACACACTATAGAAAGATGTGCTTTGTTCATTTTTCATTTCAGGGGTTTAACAATCAATTTAAGACACAGTTAAAGGGTCATAGAAGGAAAGCAGCAGGACGGGGTTAATAAATAAAGGTTTATGAACAATGCCTCTAATAAACAATACAGGTTGGTTCCCACCAGATGCAGTCCAATGCATTTCTAATCTGGTTTGAAAAGCCATGCATAGTGTTTTCCATGGTATCAAATGGCCCTAGTTGACACAGTGTTGGTTCCATCACTGATTTCATACATGTAAGAAAAAAGATCTGTCCACTGGAGCACACAGCCTGTGATGCATGTACAGTAACAGATACCATGTGCTCCACTGTGAGATCATACCGCTTGATTCATCAGCGAAAACTCGCAGGCGTTGACACCTGAATGAATTCTCTGGCGATACTAACACCTAATTTACAACATTTTTTTAATTGTGAGAAAAAGCAAAACGTAGGCGTCCCACGACTTTACCTTTTCATTTGATACAGGGAGGTGACGCTAGAAAGTCTCAGGTTAGTGCTCCTGTCATGGTGAGGTCCCTCTGTGGGACTGATAAAATGTATACAAAAATAAAATAATAAAATACAAATACATTTCTTCAATACATACTGGACTGGCACCGCAAGTATAATGGCTATTAACCCCATAGTAGCCGGAGAGCATGCGGTACCTACTATACTGATGCCAGCCTGTGTGCCCTACAGCAACAGAGGAGCCCAAAGTTACTTACTGAATTCATTAAATAGTACCTATTGCAGTTACACTGGAAACTCGGTGAGATCCATTGTATTCATTCAAGTCAAACTGGACTGAGCCTTTTCTGAATTGTCTAACTCCATAGGGTTCATTCACAGATGCAGGCAGGGAGGAGGTAAAAATAGGCAGTTGAGCCATTGTTTTACTGTCCACTGACTGCCCCCCTTAACCTTACACAGTACCCTGGAGGGGGCTGTACACATGCTGCAGCTTCAATGCTTTCAGGCAAATATTATACCCCTTGATGAGTTCAGCAGGCAGTATTAATGTCAGATGTGACTCACTCAACTGAATGGGGCTGCACCACAACTGCCCTGCAATCACACGCATTTGTGGTGCAGAGGTGCAAGCTTTTCACAGTTAGCCTAGGTTCACACTTGTGCGGCTCCGTATACCGCATGTGATTCGCACAGGAACCGTACCGCATTCCTGTGCAAATCACGAGATTTGTGTGCGGTGCAATCGGAGCCCTACATTTTGTATGGCTCTAATCGCACCGCACTCGCACCAAAAACATGCAGGACCCTTTTGGATCGCATAGGTATTCACACCTATGTGATCTGATGCTACACATCGCACCACGTTTTGCAGACCGCTTTCGGGGTGTTGTTAACTTAACATACACACCCGCAGCGGTTCGTATGAACTGGGTGCGATTTTGATGCGGTGCGGAATTCGCACTGAAAATGCTGCGAATTCCGCACCGCATTAGTGTGAACCAGGGCTTAAGGAGAACAAAGATCCCCCACGGATTGCTTTTCAGGGGATGGCATGGTAAACATGCCCTAGCTGTCTCTGCCCTCAATAGTTCACTGGAGTAAGCATGCAGAAAGTAAAGTCAATGGAAGGTCTCAGCTCCTAATTTGCATAGTTTTTCCAGGTTAGATACCCAGAAAAGATTAAAGCCGTTAGAATAACATAACAGCCAGACAACCTGCATTTTCAAAAGCTGACTATGCTATATAGCCAAAATAGAGAAACTGGACCATTTGTTTTGTCAGTAGCCAGCACCAGTCTAATCTTAAGAGGAGAGTAGGCTGAGTTCCCAGTGCAGCCAGAACACTGACCACACTGTGCTCTCTTGCCTAGTGTGGTCAGCTTTTAATAGGAAATCAGAGGGATGGCAGGAACACCAGGGATCTCACAGGAAGCCATACAAACAATACTTTTTCATACTAGAAAATGGTACAGAACAGGCACATATCAAGGATATGAAATATTGGGTTACCATTTTCTATTTCTGGGTAAAAATCGTATTTTCTCATGCAGGGGGGCTGTGGCCACACTGCATAGGTTAAAGTTTTGTCTAAGGGTTCACAAACCTTAAATATACTTACCTAATCTGCCAATCCTCCGAGCACAAGACTGGTCCCCGCCTGCATGCTAGCGGACCTGTGAATGGGCTGTTCCTGATGTCATCACACTCATAGACCGACTCAGGACGTGAAATTGGCAGGAACAGTCCACCGCTGGATGTGGGGGAGCATGTTTTTCTGGAGGATCGGAGGACGGGGAAATATAGCTTTTTACCTGAGCCCCTTGACAAAAGGAGCAGTTAACACATGCATTGTGGGCACAGCCCCACATGATGGGAAAATAAAAATTCTGACTGGAGTTCTGCCTTAAAGTGTTACTAAACCCACAACAGTAAAATCAGTGTGTATATGCAGCAAAACATGCTTGATATACTCACTGTGGAACCTAAGGGGTTAATTCTCTGCATTGTGTAAAACTATTATTTGATCCTGACTTTTCTGATCCTCCCCTTCTTCCAGTGTCCCCCACATCTTCTGATAATAAATATTGTTTGGAGACACTCTGCACATGCTCAGCTTGGTGTATAAAAGCTATTGCATTTTTTTCTTGGGAGCATGCATGTGATTAGCAAAGGGCCAATCAGCACTGTCCAGACTGAGGTCAGGGGTTCCGCATCCTCCTAGAGCAGAAATAAAACTCCTCCTACAATCTTTAACCAGTGCTCAGCTAGACACTGACAAAAGTCACAAGACTGCTCTAACTGCTGATAAGAAAAGGTATTTAGCCATTTATATTTACTGTGTGTACTGTGGGAGACCAGGTAAAGTGAATGGGTTTAGCAACACTTTTTAACGCTTTCCTGTGAAGACCCGCAGTTCAGGGAAGCAGCACCGAGAGAGCAGCTTTGAAAGTTGTAAACTGCAAGTGATGGAGTAAGAATTTTAACAAATAGTTGACTGGGGAAAGCTTAATACTACTTTAACTTTGTGAAAGCAGGGGTGGACTGACAACTCATGGGGCCCACGGGCAATAGGGGATCATGGGGCCCCTGTGTCCTTGCCCAAACTCAAAAAAGCCTATGAAAAAGGTACCAGGGGCATCTCACGGGGCCCCCTACTGACCCCGGGCCCTTGGGCAGTGCCCGAGTTTCCAAATGGTCAGTCCGCCCCTGTGTGAAAGTATCAACATTTGAGGTCTCCCCAAAAATGCCTGTAAACTAAGGGGATAGGGGGGTCCATAAAGCAGCCAGCTTGGCTTCTTTAGCATATCTTTGGGTCCACAAGGTGCTGAGTTGCTTAGATAAACATGAGATGACATGGCTCTGACAACGAAGGCACTTCAAACACAAAGAAAGGCAATATATGTGTAACATGTAATTAATACATAGATCTATTCCACTCCTACAGCTCAGGTAGCGGGAAGTTGGAGGAGTAGAAAAAGCTGGATTCCTCCTCTGCAGCTTTAAAATCCGGCCTCTCTGATATTATTCCTTATCAGGCAGTGCCAGAGACAGGGAGAGAAAGAGATAAAGAGGGAAAAACTCCTCACTGAAACACATTGCACATGACAAGTTAGGATGTAGAAATGATGCTATCAGCGGATAAATAGCTATCATGTGAGCGCATTATTTAACTGTTATGTCGCGGCCATCACTGCCAGCTATCACACATGGACCAGAACTGGAGCCGCGCAATGCATGTTCCAAGCGTATATTTCTGCAATCAAGACGTTCCATATCCACGTCATGCAGACTTGTTTGAGATGATTGCAATGTATGGGACAACAAAAGGAATACTTCTTAAATGCTGTCAGCTGCTAGCGGATGAAGCCTGTGTTTAATTTTGGGTTTTCCGCAAACTGTCATTCAGATATTATACACTTTAATTAAAGCTTATTCTGTCCCTAAAATCATTTCTATAAATATGCTTACACTGGAGTTTAATTACAGTTTTTAATCCAAAGCACCAATTCTTGAACGTCCTTCTCCATCAAAGGAGAGGGACTTAATCAGGCAAAAGTTGATTAGCAGCAGCACCACCTACTCCACAGCTTCAGAAACTTAGAGGGTCCTTTTCAAAGGAAACTATCATGGTTTGGGATTTATTTTCATTTTTCTTTTTTTTATATTTTAAACCCAATATTTTTGCTTTTTACTAAATGTAGAATATCTACCTTACAGAGAGAAGTTCAGGTAAAAAAATACACATTTAGCCTGGGTTCACACGGAATTCACAGCGTTTTCTGTGCGAATTCTGCACAGCATCAGAATCGCACCCAGTTCATGCGAACCGCTGCGGATGTGTATAGTAAGTTAACAACACCCTGAAATCGGTCCGCAAAACGTGGTGCAATGTGCAGAATCGTATCACATAGGTGTGAATACCCATGCGATCCGATTCTAGCACGGACCCAAACACGGGTCCTGCACCTTTTTGGTGCGGGTGTGGTACTATTGGAGCCATACAAATTGTATGGCTCTAATCGCACGGCACACAAATCACATAATTTGCACAGGAATGCTGTGCGGTTCCTGTGCGAATCACATGCGATATACCGCACCGCATTAATGTGAACCTAGCCTGATACTCACCTAGGTAGATGCAGTACCTGATGCTGCATCTGTCTCCTGCCAGCTCTAAGACTGATAACTGAGTGATCAAACACCTTTGGTCGCTCAGTTCTCCCTTTTGCTCTGAGCAGAGAGCGGTAACTGTCTCTGGATCTGGATCTCTGCCCATCAGTGCTCATTGGAACGCTGGGCTGGGGAGCGGAGGGAACTAGCTCAGTATCCTAGCGGTGCAGCTAAGAGGCTGAGCCAGCTGCTGGTCCAGTTATCTGGGTGGATCCCGACTGTAAAGTCAAGATCTTTCCCCAGCCTAGACCGGCTGAATGATGTCAGGCGACAGTGGGCTTTAAACAGGTCACAGTAAAGCAGAACAAACCTCACTTCTGTGAACTCCAGAAGACGTATAGGTAAAATAGCTTTGGTTATACTTCTCCTGTAATACAGGGTGCACCCATGACACAGGATTCACAAGCCACAAAGCATAGCAGAGCTTTCTTTTCTCACTTATTTACTTGTGTTCAAATTCCAGCTTGAGCTACTGAGTTCTGCAATCAAAATGCCTTTTTTCAGCTAGCCCAGAAAATATGCCGCTTAGGCATGTAAACATAAATTATTCACATATAATATGTGACTAAATATTTTTAATAACTTGTATTTCTGATCGCAATAAAGAAAGTAAATATATTAAAAAATATACTGCAGACCCCTGTCCTCGTAAAGCCACTGCAAGCCTGATAAATGTGCCACAATTTCTAAGCAAATTGTTTTCAGGAGATCTCTACTCCACTTCCTACTGATCTCTATCTCCCCAACCACCACCTAAAGCTACGGAACTTTGGTAAATCCCAGTTACCTGGCATACAGGTTAAAGTGGAGAAATACTTACCTTCACTCTGGCGATGTGGTATCCTTGAGCTCCCAGCCAGCCACTGACTTCTTTGGGCCACCAGCTTCCAGGTATTGCTTGCTGGATGCTTTCATTGGCTGGGCTGAGAAGATGTCACTCCAAATCCAAAGCATTAAACAAATAAAACATCTGATTGTTTGAGCCAGTAACTTAACTCAGGTCAGTTCCTGACCAATGGGGTTTTCCCTAATGGTTTCGCCAACACAAACAGGCATCACTTGTACCTTTTCTAGTGTTCTGTCTCTACTCAGCCTTTTTACCCAGGAGCAGGCTCCCTCAGCAGAGGAAAGCACTGAGCATCAGTCAGCTCACATACTGTATATAGAAGATTTATGGACACCTTAGACTAATTATGAGGTCTGAGTATGATGTACAATGTGGACCTAGGAATGGAGGCTTTATTCTAACCCAAGTTTTACAAACCTCCCAGGTTCCATGACCCCGAAAAGAAGTAAACTCCTTGCCACTGGCCACACGAATATATTCGGCCTCTTGGCAGGTGGGCCTTAATGTCGAGAGGCTGTATATATGCATACCCCAAAAAAAAAACAACTGTGCGGACAGCGAACACCGTGCGTACTCTTGGCACAGTTACCAGTTACCAATCTCTACTTTCGATCAGAGTTTTCCAAACATATGACCACTGTGACAGTCATATGATCAAAAGCCCCACCCCATGGCATCTAAAACCCATTAAAGGGCTGGGAGGCGCCAGCGCAAAGAGGTTAGGATTTGTTTTCTTTATATCAGGCATAGCTTAAACACACCTGTATTTAAATTACGCACAGATAATCAGTATTTGGTCCAATAGGGTGAACAATAGAAAATACCAGAACACTGACTATGTCGCCTGCATTTCTAAAGACATGTAAATCAGCTGATTTTGGCACTAGTTGTAACATTGTCTTAGGCTGTGATATTCTTAGCACAATGAAAAGACTGGGACATTTATATTTTATTCAAGATGCAAACGGCTGTAGTGGAAAGAATCCAATCATGCCTTTCATTGAAGCCATGAGTAATTCTATGAATGGGCCAAAAACATTTTTTTTTCATCATCTAGCATAGCAAGGAGGACATTAATAATGTTTCCAATATATCTACTGTACATCTACTGATATATGTTGAGTGTGATCATTGTAGAGTGTATAGAAGGCATATGTGGCTAACTGCGATGTTTTGCTAGAGAAGCTCTTCAAGCTGTGCAAAATTGCTGCATCTGCACGCCTCAAGTGACTGCCATGTTTAATTAGCATCAGAGCCTTTGGTAATGACTGATAGAGATGTGATCAGGTGCTCTTACTGGTCTATTATTTCCTTTCCACACATGGATATTAAGCCAAATTGGACATAGATCTGGTTTCTTGACCTAATAAGCTAGAAGTGATAAACATCTTTACTTCGTCATCTATGCAACACTTTTAAAGTTATATTCCAGTTAAAAAGTCTAATTAAACCTTGAGATACATGTAGAGAGCACAGCCATTCCCCCAACCATACCAGTGTATAAGGGTTATTAGTGCACCCCATTACCTTTTTTTATATTCTAATGATCTGAGAACACAAGATTGTGGAACAGGAATGGAGTTCCTGAACACACCCACTTTAGGCTCTTTTCTGTTCATTACATACAAAAAGCAGGGATTAAACAAATAATAATATCAAGAAATTTCTCACGGCCAACAATCAGAATAAGAAAAAGAGTCATATAACAAAAAGGTACCATCAGGATTATGTAATTCTAAATGCAAACCTAAGTTCTTGTTAAATGACTGTTTTGCCCTCCTTCAGCAGCCCGCAATATGTCACTCTTGGGCCCTGAGCACAGGCAGTAGACAGATCAGCTCCTCTGGGCACATTACTACATAATATTTCTGCTATGACAGAAAAGGAATACAAGTGCATAATAGCACATACCTAGTTCTGAGGTTTAAAGTGATAATAAAGGTTCATATCTTAAAAAAAAACATCTCGAACTTACCTTCTCAGTGCAATGGTTTTGTAGACAGCAGCCCCGATCCAGCTGCTTGCTCTGGAGGCACCTGTGCATGGCTCCTGAGCCACCTCTGAGCACCTCTGCAGCTTGCCCCGCCCCGCTCAATCCTCACTGGCTGTGATTGAAAGCAGCAGGAGCCAATGACTCCTGCTGCTGTGTCTCAGCCAATGAGGAGGGAGAGACCCGAGAGAGCTACTGCTCTAGAGCGCATAGCTGAGTCGAAATGGGGCTCAGGTAAGTACTGGGGGGGCTGAGGGGGATCTGAACACTGAAGTTTTTCAAATTCATGGAAAGAATGCTGTGCTATTATAACAATCTAGGACTACAAACTATAGCATTGCTGATTGTTAGGTCTTAATGAGCATAAAAATGATGATTCCCTTCTCTCTACCCACTCTGCACCAAATTGGAGGCAAGCCCTTTCCTTTACCATAGTGTCATCTTCAATAATGGGAAATTGAAATTGAAATGGGTATTGAATCAAATACTTATCTACAGCATACTACCGCATGTATACTGCCATTTTGGTGCCAGGAAAAGGAAAATTGTGTCAAATATGTACCGTAATGTTTAGGGATGCATCAAAATTTTGGTGGCCAAAACTAAATTACCCCTATCAGCCGTTGGCCAATATGAAAATAAGCACTGATACAGGTGCCGAAATTAACCCTGCCCCCTCACCGCCACCTGCCAGCCATCCGCTGCCACCCCTCGCCGCCACCGCCGCTTGGTAGTTCTCAGCCTTACCTGAGAAACCACCGAAAGATCTTGGCACTGGGCATTGAGATGAGTGAAGGAAAGATGGCCTCCACTCATCTCTATGCCCTTGGAGGACTGGAGCGATGTCACTTTGGTTCCAGTGCCTTGTCAACAAGGCCATTTTTATAAAAGCACTAGATCAATACTATTTTGAGCTAATGCTTTACATTGTAGAGGAGAGATGTGGGATCTTATCAACCCCATATCTCTCCATAAAAAGAGGACCTGTCACTAATTATTTATATCATAAGGGATGCATGCATTACTTGTGATAGGAGTAAAAGTGAGTAATTTTTTTTTTTTTAAAGGGACAGTGTTAAAAAAAAAAAAGTGCCCCCGTGTCCCCCGTGCTTGCACGTAGTGGTGAACACATACGTAGGCCATACCCACATATGTAAACGGTGTTCAACCACACATGTGAGGTATCGCCACGAACGTCAGAGCAAGAGCAATAATTTTCGCACTAGACCTCCTCTGTAACTTTACACTGGTAACCTGTAGAAATTTTTAAAACGTCACTCATGGAGATTGTTAACTACCGTGTTTTACGCCATTCCACGAGTGTGCGCAATTTTAAAGCATGACATGTTGGGTATCTATTTACTCGGCGTAACATCGTCTTTCATATTTTACAAAACAATTGGGGTAGATATTATGGGGTTTTTTTTTTAAACCATTAAAGTGTATTTTTTTCCAAATTTTTAAAAACTGTCTATTTTGGTTTTGGTTTTCGGCAAAGTGCATCCTTAATTTTCGGTTTCAGTTTCAGCACCAGAATTTTCATTTTCGTGCAGCACGAGTAATTTTGCTTTCCTGGCACCAATCCACAGCAGCATGCTACCACATATATGCTGCTATGTTGGTGCCAAGAAAATGGAAAATTGTACAAAATACTTACTGTAATTTTCTTTCCTGGCACCATGCATAGCAGCATACTACAGCATGTATACTGCCATTTTGGTGCCAGGAAAAGACAAATTGTGTCAAATACTTACTGTAATTTTACTTTCCTGGGGCCAATCCCTGGAAGCATACATGTGATAGTATGCTGCCATGTTGGCACCAGGAAATTGCCTTATCAGGAGTTGGCTTCTTCCTAAACCCTTTAACCAATCCTCCCTGATGACCTGCATCAAGTATTGTGCATGCACAGATTATAGAAACAAACATTAGGCATGTACTTGTAGAATGTCATAAGATTTTAAGGATCTTGTAAGATCTCAAAAAAGTGCCCCTAGTTCGCTTTCAGCGATAACCGTAAGTCACTAGGTGGCTGGTGGTGAGTGGAGGTAAAAAAAGCAAGTTTACACATCTAAATGTTGTCTTTTAATGGGTGTGGATGGGATAGGGATGTACTGTGACAACCAAACTTACTTAAAGGGTGCATTATGGACCAGAGTTGGTTTGTAGGATATGAAAATCTGATACACCCTGAGGATATCTGCTTTTCTAAGGGTAGCCATACCTAACATACCCGCAATGAACTTGGAGCCTTAGCATTTAGTGACAAGCTAATATCAATTTCATTTTATTTGTATTCTCCCTGCTATGTTGGGAAATATTTCCTGTATTGCATCTCCGTTATGTATCTGTACTTTTTCCACTTCCTTCTAACCCTCCTGACCTTACTTGCTTGGCCTGTCATCCTATCCCGGCATATTTACCAGGAATTCTCACCTCCTATTGCTTTCTGTTCAGCCTCAATGATCCTCGGGCCAGAAGAATTCTCTGCCTGTAAGGAATCAATTACTTCCTGTGATACTTTATTAGAAGTTCACACATCATCCAGCATTCAGCAAAGGAGTGAGGGTGGATGGATAGGGAGGGGGGAAGCTCATGGGGGTTGAATCTTTGATACAAGCTCACAGCCTGGACAATGGTTAAAATGTCAGTGTCCATACCTGCTTGCACACAAACACTGCCCATTAACTCTCTAATCCGACAGTCTTTGTAGAGATCAAATATCAGAGGTTATATGACAGACACGCTGACATTCAATCACAGCCATTTCTAAGACCAGTAACATTTCCACTGAAAAAAGACCTTTACTTCACTATTTTACTGATATGTTTTAAAGTCCATATTTGGATTGGAATGACCAACAAAGCCATATCTATAAGATGGAGAGCTTGCTAAGTCTCAATAGGGAATGGGTTAAATGCATTTATTAGAAAGGACTAAGGGAAGTTCAGATAATGCAGTTTATAGAGACTCTGCCATGAATGGAATAGGCAAGGGATGTTTAGAGAACACACATCCCTACAGATTTCTCTAAAAGCAAAGTGTAATTTAGAGAATGTGTGCAGCAAAAACCCCAGAGGCAGACACTGACATCCCATAAATATACAGTAAGGGTCAACTCCATCCTAAATGTTGTGCTTGCACTGTGCCGCCAACCTACTTGACGGTAATCAATCCTGAACTCCAGTGGAGTCTGCATAATGATAACATAGGTGCCTACAAACTGCTCCTTTTTTTTTCTTTCCTGTAGGGAAAGGGCCTAAAGGCAAACAGGCAGTTCATTTTGCAAGGGAATTTTCCCTTAGCTTTGTAAATAAGATGAAGCACCACTTACTTCTGTCATCCAATCATGTGCAAGCAAAATACTCTTTTCTATTTTATTTGCATGTGACTAGGTATTCTGTATAAAGCAAATTTTGACCACATTCACTAAGCTAATTGAAAATTCTCTTGAAAAGTGAAAGTTCCCTTGCAAAAGCCTAATTGTCTTTAATAAATTAACCCAGTAATATTCCCCTGTTCAGAAGCAGCCTAGAGGAGAGAGAACCAGCAATTGTAGCAAACACTTCAAAGCTGGGTACACATGGGCCGAAAATTGGACGAAAGCAGTTGGGTCAGCAGGAACCGGCCAACTTTCGGCCTGTGTATACAGATCCTTGTTCAATAGAAGTCGGTTTAAAGACCAATTTCTTTCGAACGGGCATGCTGGAACACCAGCATACCATTGGCATCTGATCAGCACTGGCAGCCAATGGCTGCAAGCACAGATCAGTGTATCCTGGTGGGGGGTAGTCCTCCCTGTCAGAACACGGGAGTTCAGCGGGGAGATCGCCACACACACGGGAGTTCAGCGGGGAGATCGCCGCACTAACATCGGATGTGTTGAACACATAAAAGCTCCTTGCAGCTCTAAGGCAGGATGTACAGTGTAAATATTATGAAATATTTGAGAAGCTAAGATTGTGCTTTTTTCCCTTATTTTGCATATGAATAAAATAACAACCACTTTCTACTAAATAATTTATTAAAAGAATTAAGTCACACATAAGTTCTTGAATCCCACATAATGGCAATGGTCGCATATAGACTAAGGGCAACTATTGAAATATCGTACAAATTTAGTAACAGTTTTAATTCATCATAGATAGTCACAAAAACAGACAAATCTAATAGAAGCAAAAGATGATGCTTGCCCATTAAAATCATTTACAGATGAATTATTTACTTACATTCCAGCCTACATTCCAGTTGATTTGCATCTAATTTAATTTTGCACACACTTCCTATGCCTTTTCTATAACCTACATAGTTGAGCACAAAAAAAGAGCATGCTGCAAAGTAAAATACTACAGAGTTAAAAGCTGAATATAATTTGTTCAGTGCCTTATAAACACTTCACTAAATAACCCATGAAAAGTCCATTGAAAGTACAGGAGATAGATGAAAGCAAGCCCTGGAGTCACAGTCATTCTTACCATCATTTCATTTACAAAGGAGGAATGAAACAAATTGGGTCTGTACTATAGAAAAAATATGTTGTCCTAATCTACTCATTTATACTCTTATTGTTAAGTTTGAAAAAGGGAAATATCATAGGTAATGCAACATCCCTTTTATCAGTCAATTTAAAGAGATTTTAAAACTTTGTATTTTATATTTTTTTTATAATAACAAATATGTTATACTTACCTACTCTGTACAATGGTTTTGCACAGAGCAGCCTCGATTCTCCTCTTCACAGGTTCCCATGTCCTTCTTCAGTCCCATCTCCTCCATCCCATGTCTTCCTCCTCCTGCAGTACCATCTCCTCTATCCTATGTCCTCCTCCTTCAGCACCATTTCCTCCGTCATATGTCCTCCTCCTCCAGTCCCATCTCCTCCATCCCATGGTCTCTTCCAGTCCCATCTCCTCCGTCCCATATCCTCCTCCTTCTCCAGTCTCACCTCCTCCTCTTCCAGTCTCATCTCCTCCATCCCATGTCCTCCTCCTCCTCCTCCAGTCCCATCTCATCCATACCATGTCCTCCTCTTCCATCCCATGTCCTCAATACCATGTCCTCCTCCTCCATCCCATGTCCTCCTCCTCTAGCCCCCCACCCCCCCCTTCCCATGTCTTCCTTCTCCTCCATCCCATGTCCTCCTCTAGTCCCATCCCCCCCATTCCGATGTCTTCCTCTTCCCATTTCATCTCCCCCATCCCATATTCTCCTCTTCTAGTTTCATCTCCCCCATCCCATGTCCTGCTTTTTCATCCCATGTCCTCCTCTTCTAGTCCCATTCCCCCCCCCCGTCCCATGTCCTTCTCCTCCTCCAGTCTCATCTCCCCTCATCTACATCCTCCAGAGTGTCCACTTACATCATCCAAAGTGCCCCTTAGTACCTCCAGATTATTCCCTTACATCCTCCAGAGTGTCTTCTCAGTGCTAAGGGAGCACTTTGGAGGATGAAAGGGGGCACTCTGGTGGATCTAAGGGGACACTCTGGGGGTACTAACTTAGTACTGCCAGAGTGCCTCCTTAGATCCTTCAGAGTGTCTTCTTACATCTACCAGAGTGCCCCCTCACAACCTCCTCCACAGTGCCCCCTTACATCCTCCTCCAGAGTACTCCCTTTGTGCCTCCAGAGTGCCCTCTTAGCACTACTATACTAAGGGGAAACTCTAAGGGCACTAAGGGCATACTCTTGCCAATATGCAGGTCTAGGAACTAGGCTAATTTACACTTTTTCTATTTCCTGCAGTTTATGTATATTCTTATGGCAGGTATATCCGTCATACTGTATTTAGATTTAAGGCCAACAGGAAAGAGGAGCATCATAAAAATGCACACTATGTTTTTAATAGTGTAACTCCCAGACAAAATCATTTTTGCACATACATTCTTGATACATTTTTAGATTACTAATGTTTCCTCCCTTCCGCTAGCACTTTCACCTGTTGGTTCTGCCAGTTTTTCTGAAGGTACTTTTTGTGGAGGGCTGTCAATGCAAAAAGACTGCTGCTGCACATACCAAACATCCTCTCCATCCAAGCCGCCCGAGCCCTAAGACCACTCACCATATGCTTCTCTGCTCAGGTCAGTTTGTTGGCCTCTGCAGCTATTTTCTTAGCTGGGAATCAGGGCTTACAAACACTAGCACCGCTGGACCTGCCCCCACCACCTGAGCAGTAGCAGTGCACTCGGTTTGAGTTGGCTAGCTCTGGAACTACGCATGCGCAGTTCTGAGCCAACAGCAAAGTCATACTTTTAACCAGTACTCCTCTCCTGTCACGGACATGAGAAAAGTGCCCGATGTTATACAAACCGTCCGTAATTCTATGGATGGTTGGCAACACTGCTTTTGCCCTGCAATAAAGATGGACCTGGTTGGGACCTGGACCCCCTCCCCCCCCCCCCCCCCCCCCCCGATGGCAGCCCTGCTAACATTTCTTAAAGGAGGGAAGAACAGAAGGATGACCTTATCAGTGCACCCTCTCTTTCCAGTCATCAGACAGGAAGCAAGGACAAGACAAAAGTGAGGTCAACCACGTGCATAAGCAGTTGCATGGATATCTGCATCAACAAAGTGATTGTAGGAATTATTATACAGGATTTATATAGCCTCAACAGTTTGCTCAGCACTTATATAAAGAGAGACAATACAGCAACAATACAATTCAATACAAAAGGGTTAGGAGGGCCCTGATGTTGAGAGCTTACAATCTAATACATTTCACTGGTTGGCCAAAATTCAGCTTTATGTTACAAAGGGTTCCATGGTAGCCTAAAAAGAATCAGTAATTTACCAGCATGGAACATACCCCAGAATCTGTGTAATTCCTTTATGTTATTAATTAAAGAGATAAATTCAAAAACTTAGTTTTAATGCAAATTTCTCTAACTCCCAGCAAAGGAAAAATGAACAAATCCAATCATGAAAACTGAAAAGTGAAGAGTGAAGAAAATACGAGGTGTTATAGTGGCACCACGGCAAGAACTAATAAGGAATGACCCCAATTTCAAGTCATGGCATAGAGGGGTACAAGAGAAACCAGCAGCTGGAGGCAGGATCTCCTACAACGTGATGCTACATTTCAATCATTTAAATATAAAAATCAATTCTTGCGTGGACATCCGTACCACCTTCATTCCTCAGCAACAATGCTTTATAATATTTCTGTCCTGTACTGTAAAGCAATAATGGGTTGCATATATAATTAAAGATTTATCGCATTCCCGATTCATTTCCTCTATGGCAGATATCTTTCAATTCAATAATGGGAGTTAAATCATGGGAAAAAATCAAAAATAAACATTTTGACAATTTATTTTATTATGAACCCTTCTATCATTCAAGCAAATCTATATCTAGATGACATTAAATATTACATTCTGCTCTAAATACGTTTTGTTAAGGAAGCAGATCATTTGTTTTGGATCCGCATAGCTGCGCACATCATCTACGCTCTGATTTTTAAGCTATGGATTTCTTTCCTTAGCACCTTTTCCATGCTGTGATTCTCACCAATTAATTCTGGAAATCGATTAACACCCTTTCTCTTGCCTTGTGAAAAATGATAATTTTCAGTTGGTAACTTTAGCACCTCACATATACAAACTGTAATGGTGAGCAATCGAAATGCGCCTGTTTATTGCACTAAGAGTTTCATACCTTCAAAAAATCAACTGGGAGCAAAGGTTTATGCTAATGCTGAAGAACTTCAGATACAAACTGGCAAGGGTAATGCTTCTGCTAACAACTCGGAATACCTTCCTGACCTCATTTTAATGAATCAAAGCACAAGCATTCTAAGAGGAATCAGATTGAAGAACCCCAAATGTATTTTTACAACAAAGGAATTGTGTCTCCCTTTCAACTGTCCACTACTGAACTTCTCCTCTCTCATTATGCTATGTACACAATACAATGCAGGTAAGGATATTATATATAAGGATATGATACCAGACTAATTACCACACTATACGCTACACTAACAACCTGCTAAACTGCTTCATTTTGATTAAGCCATTGGGTGATGACTGGTGGCTGAACTGCACAGAACAAGATAAAATAAGTGAAGTGACACAGAAGTAGTGAAGTAATTCAGTGTGTAGATATATAGTACATACAGTATATGTATATAATGTGTATATATATATATATATATATATATATATATATATACACACACAGACACACGCACGCCATATATATACTATAGCAAGGAGGAACACTATACAACGTTACTTGAAAAAAATTAGCTGAATGGCCGAGTTTCCAGAAAGAGGCCTGTACTGCGCCAATGCCACATAAAAAACCCGGTCAGGTGTGTCAAGGTGTTGTCAGGCATATTGTAAACAATATTATTTTTGGCTTTGGCGCAGTAAAACCTTCTTTCTGGCAACTCAACCATGCAGCTAATTTTTGTTCAAGTGTTGTCATATTGTGCTCATCCAAACAACCACACTGTCTTTTTCCTGGAGCAGCCTGTATTTCTCCTGAGGTTACCTGTGGGTTTTTTCTTTGCATCCTGAAAAATTCTTCTGGCAGTTGTGACTGCAATCTTTCTTGGTCTACCTAACCATGGCTTGGTATCAAGAAATCCCCAAATTTTCTACTTCTTAATAAGTGACTTAACAGTACTGACTGGCATATTCAAGGCTTTGGATATGTTTTTATATCCATTCCATCTTTATAAAGTTCCATTACCTTGTTATGTAGGTCTTTTCTGCTCCCCATGGTTCAGTATCTAGCCTGTTTAGTGTATCCACGTGAGAGCTAACAAACTCATTGACTATATATACACAGACACTGATTGCAAATTTAAAAGTCCTAGATGTGGATAATGAATTGCCATTTTAACCCATGTGTGTCACCTTGTGTGTCTGTACCAAGGCCAAACATTCCAGGGTATGTAAAAGGGACATTTGGGTTTTTTCTGTTATCATTATGATTTAAAAAGGAGCCAAGCAACTATATTATAATAAATGGCTTCATATGGATACTATCCTTAAATAAAAGACAGTTTTTTTGGCATGATCAGTCATATTTTCAACAGTAATGGCAAAATATCATGATTTCTGACATGAGTGTTTTTGAGCACAACTGTATATATAGGCAGTCTGTAACTGTGCAAAGATGCAGATAGCAGAAAGGCTCCTTACTGAACAGGTGTGATTGGAGTCAAGCAGTGGTTGCCCAAAATAGGATATTTTGTATTCATTGATTGCTCCCTCCCCAGGAAACAGATTGCTCTTTGAGTGGTATGTGCGCAGACGGACATGTGAGAAGTGTGTGTCCAGACCTGTCTAGACTTTTAGACAGGGGCTCTGACCAGGCCGACGACTAAAGGAGGCCATACATTATACAATTTCCTTCCTTCAGTCATGGATTGAAGGAAGAAAATTGCTGGATTCCCCCATCAACACAGTCAATGTTGATGGGGAAATCTGTCCTGTAGCATTATTGTGTTCTGCTGGCAGGGAGCATGGGGAGCCTTCCTCACTGGCACAATCACCACTGCTGGTGGTTATAGCTATGGAAAGAAATCCGACAGGCTGGTTGTACTGAAGTACTGGTTTTACTCTTCCCTGGGACAGATGTTCCCCGTTTGGCCAAAACTCTTGTTAAGGTGACAAATCTAAAATTTTGATTTTATTACCTTCTGCCTTGGTTACAACAATCACAAGGACAAATGGAGATGATGATTCTACCTAGCCAAGACAAAGACAACTATAAAAACTTGAAAGCGGTTCTAAACTATATCCAAAACTAAAAAAAAAAGGTTGGCTAAACATGCACTCTAAATTATACAGTTGCAAGAAAAAGTATGTGAACCCCTTGGGATTATGTGGAGTGTTGCATGAATTGGGCATAAAATGTGCTCTGAACGTCATCTAAGTCACAACAATAGAAGAACACAGTCTGCTGAACATAATACTACACAAACATTAGATGTTGCCATGGTTTAATTGCACATAACATGTAAACAATCACAGTGCAGGGAGGAAAAAGTATGTGAACCTTTTGACTTAATAACTGGTTGACCCTCCTTTGGCAGCAATGACCTCAACCAAACGTTTCCTGTTGTTGCAGATCAGACCTGCACAACGAACTGGAGTAATTTTGGACCACTCCTCTTCACAAAACTGTTTCAGTGTAGCAATATTCTTGGGATGTCTGGTGTGAATCGCTCTCTTAAGGTCATGCCACAGCATTTCAATCGGGTTGAGGTCAGGACTCTGAATGGGCCACTCCAGAAGGCGTATTCTGTGCTGTTGCAGCCATTGTTTTGTTGAATTACTTGTATGCTTTGGGTCATTGTCCTGTTGCATCACCCATCCTCTGCGGAGCTTCAGTTGGCGGACAGATGGTCATACGTTTTCCGGCAAAATGTCTTGATAAACTCTGGAATTCATTTTCCCATCAATGACAACAATCCGTCCAGGCCCTGAGGCAGCAAAGCAGCCCCAAACCATGATGCTCCCTCTGCCATGTTTTACAGTGGGGATGAGGTTTTGATGTTGGTGTGCTGTGCCTTTTTTTCTTCACACATAGTGTTGTGTGTTCTTCCCAAACAACTCAGTCTTGGTTTCATCTGTCCACAGTATATTTTGCCAGTAGTGCTGTGGAACATCCAGGTGCTCTTTTGCAAACTTCAAACGTGCTGCAATATTCTTTTTGGACAGCAATGGCTTCCTCCGTGGTGTTCTCCCATGTACTCCATTCTTGTTTAATGTTTTCCTTTTGTAGATGTGTCAACAAAAATGTTAGCATGTGCCAGAGATTTCTGTAGGTCTTTAGCTGACACTCTGGGATTCTTCTTTACCTCATGCTGCATTCTGCGCTATTCTCTTGCAGTCATTTTTACAGGACGACCACGCCTAGGGAGAGTAGCAACAGTGCTAAACTTTCTCCATTTGTAGGCAGTCTGTCTTACCGTGGACACATGAACATCAAGGCTTTTGGAGATACTTTTGTAACCCTTTCCAGCTTCATGCAAGTCAACAATTCTTGATCGTAGGTCTTCTGAGAGCTCTTTTCTGCGAGGCATGGTTCACATCAGACAGTGCTTCTTGAAACCAGTAAACCCAAAACAGGTGTGTGTTTTTTAAGGGCAGGACAGCTGTCAGCAACACATCCAATATCATCACACTGATTGGAGTCAAGGTTGGCTCACTCCTGGCTCCAATTAGCTCTGGGAGAAGTCATTAAGCCAGGGCCTCACATACTTTTTCCTCCCTGCACTGTGAATGTTTACATGTTATGTGCAATTAAACCATGGCAACATCTAATGTTTGTGTAGTATTATGTTCAGCAGACTGTGTTCTTCTGTTGTTGTGACTTAGATGACGTTCAGAGCACATTTTATGCCCAATTCATGCAAAACTCCACGTAATCCCAAGGGGTTCACATACTTTTTCTTGCAACTGTACGCAAGCCATCCTATACATGCTGTACACTGCATATTGGACCCAACTATCCGACACCTATACTCTCAATTATATAAATTGAGGGTTGAGGGTTAGGTACTGATGTGAATATACTATATATATGTAAAGTGCTGTGTAAATTGACAGTGCTATATAAGTAACTGTAATAAATAAATAATTAGACTCATCGCTCTTTAACTGTCTCCTAGATTGTAAGCTTCAAGGAGCAGGGCCCTCCTATCCCTCTTGTATTGAACTGTATTGTTGCTGTATTGTCTCCCTTTATATTGTAAAGCGCTGAGCAAACTGTTGGCGCTACATAAATCCTGTATAATAATAATAACTGTATGTTTCCGGGGCAGGTATAAAGTACGCTACGAGTCAAAGCAAACTGGCTGAGACAGTTCTTTGGACACCTTGATAAATAAGGCCCTTTTCTGCAATAATATACAATTTGGCTTTATGCCAGCCTAGCACAGCTGTGTCTGAAACAAACATCTGAGTTTTATTTCTTTTTATCTTCCCTTAATCTAATTTTCTTTTTAAAGAGTACGCAGCAATTTTGGTCTATTGTAAAACATATGACTTTTATTAACACGTCCTGTAGCATTTTATGACCACCTTTTATGACCATGTCTACTAACATACAACTATTCTCCTATTTAGTAAACATAGGCCTTCACATTTTAGCTAAAAGTAGAGATGCAAACTGGCATATATGGGTCAGGGCATCAATTATTTAAGATTTACGGATATTCTAACATGGGAACTCATTTACAGAAGACGGCAGTATTCACTCATTCGCTTCCAAAAACATGTTTTACAGGCCCGATTCATTCTTAAAGCATTTTTCGACCCTGTGGTTAACTACCTAGCTGCTGAAATTGTACATTTGGAGTATAACTCCAAATGCAATGCTGCCTGCTAACCGCTTCCTACATGTTGCATTATATTTCTCAGTGAATTTAAAGGGTTACATATAATAGATCTGCAAGTTTGCTACCCCCTGGAGTTTATAAAATGGTGGAATTGTGTGATGACTTCATCTGTGCATTGGGGATTGGAAAAATGCACATGCTTTATAAATAGTGCTTCACGGGTAGTAGGATCGACATTCTCATGCTGGGCCTGAAAGTCTCCAGTGTGCATGAAAGATCAATACCAATCAATAGCTTAGTGCTGGGACTTGAGAAACCTCAGCCCAGCGGGTCATACAAGGCTTCTGTTTAATCTATGGAGTAATGACATCATGTGGCATATGCCAGACATTGGAATCAATCTAGCTCACACATCTTAGCCTCCATTAAATACCGTGGAAACCGGCATGAATATGTGGATGTTTTGGATTATACATCAATATATATGATTTCTTAAAATATAGCAGATAAAGGTCTTTATCTTAGACTCACATAAACATTCACACATCTGTGTTATTTTCAAGAGTACTTGGATGTAGTACTAGAAGCACTTACTTGCAGTCATGTTTTTCAATTTCAAAGTGTGGGTTGAAGTTCAGCACAATCTTCTGGTTGGGTTCTGGTGCACTGATGACCCACTCACAGTTCTGATGGGAAGGGTAGTCATATGGATACCCAGGTGAGGTGATGTAGTCAGGATCTTTGGCATTTAATCGGCCACCACATGTGGTTGCTGTAAATAAAGAGGAGAAAACAATACTTGTGAGCAATGTACCACAATCCCAAGAAACCAAGAACCCCAAGAAAAGAGAATGAAGTTCCACCAACCATCTCCTCCTCTTACTACGTCACTACTTTTCATCTTGGCAAAGCTCTCAACTATCCCTCATTTTAAGAAACTGTCCCTCTATCCCCTACTCATTCAAAATTACCCATCTTTTAGCTTTGGTTTACAGATCTGAATAGGGGTTCATTCGGAAAGCTGTGTATATAGATATACCACTCAGATCAGTGTATTTCTGCTACGGGTATGGCCAGGTGTTTACGTTCAGCTTCGGCCGCTCAGCCTATACAAACCATTGACAGGCTGAGAGGATCTGCATGCTACCGTCATATAATTGTACATGCACTGTGTACAGAGACGCTCATCTGTTCCTAGCAGTAATCAATCCTTGATCAATTAAATGTGAACAGACACAGAGAGCTGCAGACAGTGTCAGCCGTCATTGGTTTCCTGTCCGCAGTTGATCAGAAATCCCTGGCCATACCTGCCACAAAAATATATTTATCTAGGGAGTTTACAGCCATAACATGGCCATGTGAAGCCCCAGTTCTTCTAAAGGCCAGGAGACAAGCAGCATCAAAAACACGCCTAAATCCACATTTAAGCTTGTTGAGTACTTGAGCATTCATTAATTTAATTGACCAGAATATTACGGTAATTTATTGTAGCCATTTCAAAGAATAAATGCTCAAATTCTTGACGCGGTAAAGTGCATTTATATGCATTTAAGTGCCTGGATTTTTTTTTATGCCAAAACACTGCTTCTCTTGAATGCACTGGTAGTGTTTTTTTCCTGTCTCTAAACACCTGTAAATGCCCATGTGTTCATGGACACAGGCTAACAATGAGGGGCGTTTAAAGGAAGAAAAAAAAAATGCAATAAGCCTCCACATTCATTGTTTAAAGCGTCCTGTGAGCAGGAGGCCTTAAGATTATTGTATTGGTTATTTTTATTTGCTAGCATAAAGGAAAAGTAGTATAATATCTTAGATTGTAAGCTCCAAGGAGCAGGGCCCTCCTAACCCTCTTGCATTGAACTGTATTGTTGCTCTATTGTCTCCCGTTATATTGTAAAGTGCTGAGCAAACTGTTGGCGCTATATAAATCCTGTATAATAATAATATAAAGGAAGCAGTTAAAAAAAAAAAGCCTCAGTGGGTTGAAGTGACCAATCTTGTGACCTGGTGGTATGGCAGGAGGTATGTTACAGTGCTGGAAAATTCTCCAATAAAATTTATGACACATAAATCCAACGAAGAGCAACAATGAAAACCATGAAAGGAGGAGACTGTCAGAGGAAACTAACAGAAGGCATTTGGACAGCTATGACCTGCATAATGTTACGCTCAAGGTATTTCCACCCTTTCCCCAAAAATTAAATAGTTTCATGGTTTTTTTTGAAACATAAAAAGGTATCAGCCTCCTGACATTTTATTTTTTTGAAATCATGTTTGTAGTTATGCATTTTTACATTCCCTTTATCTAGAGTAGAACATTTAAGCATATATATTTTGGCGATGAAAACTCTGCAGAAACGTTATCCTACAGATCTAATGTTTTCACTTTACCTAATTGTAAATATGCTTCTATAGATGTCAAACAATGTAATAACGGGTATGGGCTTAGTACTTGGGAGCATACTTGCATACAACATGGTAGCAATTACTAGTCAGCGCCCAAAGCACTGCTTATTATTAAGCTCTGACAAGTTATTCCAGCTAAGAAAAACATTTAATCTTGTGTCATTAAATGCCATTTATTGTATTACCCTCTCTATGAAAACATTTCACCAAAGAAAAACACATTACATACATAGGGCACTTTGCAGAAAAAAAAAAAAAGCTTGTAAAAGAGTTTTTTCTGCCATGGTATTTCTTCAAGAGGATTAGGATGTCAAATCTTAACAGCTCATTACAAATTTGACTGTTTACTGAAGAAAAATAAAAACAGTAGACACTTAAAATAGAGACATGGCATCCTATTAAAAGACTATGTCCTGCAGCACCCAATTAAAAGTGCATCTACACTTACAGTTTTCTTTTAATCCCCCAGTAAACTCCCACAAATATCTGTTGATCCTGCCAGTAAAGTCCCAATGCAGTGTTCAGTAATAGGGTGACAACGATACTGCACTGCTCCTGAATTCAGAGTAGAGTTGCCACTCTCATGTAATCTGTGTCTCCTGGCACTATAGCGGGATGAATACATTTTCCAGGGGGTGTGGCTGTAAGCATTGTGCCACTGCTGATTCGCAGGCCTGGCCTGCACCTGGCCAGACCCAGCCATGCTTACTGCTTTCTGGATTGACAGCTTTTCCCCTGTTACCGAAACCCTCCCAATGGGAGCTGCAGTGTCTAGAAGGGGGAACGCATGAGACACCAATGAAGGAGGATTTGGCTCAGTCAAAAGGGAGTGAAGGACATTTTTTGATTACTTTAGAAGGTTTGAGCTTTACATGGTAACTAAGGCCGGCCATACATGGGTTGGTTTTCAAACGATTTTTCGTTCGAAAATCAGAACCTAAGAATAATCGGCCGATTTTTGCTCTGTTAGTGGGGCAATGACACAGGCCGATTTTCGTGGTTCCTCCCCATTTCGTTTATCGGGCATGCTTGAACATTCGTGAAAAATGTCCAATTTTCGAAATCATTGGTGGCACCATTGGATTACAGAATGAACAATGTTTTCGGTTTTTGATCGAAAAATCATTCAGAATTCGACCCATGTATGGCCTGCTTAAGCTTGGACTTCAGCTTAGATCGCCGAGACGAACCAGGTGGAAATAGGAGAGGGTACCTGTCAAAACTAGGTCCCCTCTCACCCCTATAAATGTCTCAAATGTGTTAAAGGATGGGGGAGCAGGACATAAAGCAGGACTTTCCCTTTAGGAGGAAGTTTTGCTTTAATCGTACACCTGTACAAGGGCCGTGTTTGGCCAGACAGGGATACACAGATGTTCTATGCTCTCTATGCTGGCAATTCAACTGATGTCAGTTGGGATGCAGCGGCTACACAAACACAGCCGCAGCTCTCAATCTGACAGCCGTATGTGTGTAGATCCCTGATGTAAGCCAGCATGAGTTCGGGGACACATACTCGAACCCGCATGGATGTCAAATTAGGTGCGGCGGCTGTGACTGCGCAGCTGTGTCCCAATAGATATCAATGGGACTGCCTGTACAGAAATGCATCCTTGTGCATGCAAACAGAACCCTCACATGGATGTACACTTAAGTACACCTGTGTGAATGAGGTCTTAGGCCGGCCATACATGGGTCGATTTTCGAACGATTTTTCATTCAAAAATCGGACCTAAGAATAATCAGCCGATATTCGCTCTCTTAGTAGGGCAATGGGACGGCTGATTTTCGTGGATCCTCCCCATTTTGTTTATCAGGCATGCTGGAAAATTCATGAAAAACGACCAATTTTCTAAATCATTGGTGACACCATCGGATTACAGAACGAGGTTTTCGATCGAAAAATGCTTCGGAATTTGACCCATGTATGGCCTGCTTTAGAGGGTGTCTGTTTTCAGTCTTCATTGTCCCACTGTATGTAGGAATGTATCCACCCTCTCTTTCTCCCTCCTGAAATGGACTAGGTACTATGGAGTATAGGATTTATAGCACGGGTGTCAAAGTGGTGGCCCTCCAGCTGTTGCCAAACTGCATGTCCCATGAAGCATTGCAAGATTGACAGTTACAAGATAGAGAGAAAACCGGTGGCGCACACACCTAGTGCATTATCCAAGGTTTATTGTAAGGAGTGAACCACCACCAGCAAGGCTCCTACTTTCCATTCATCACACATCTGCATCAGAGGCTGGTCATCACCTCTGAGGAAAGGGATTCGTCCCTGAAACGCGTCAGTAATTTGACCGCACTGACAGTGAGAACACCTTGCCCGCCGTTGTGGCCATTGTCATTTTTCTATGCTTTTTAGATACATGCTTCGTCTGTGCGTATGTTTTTATTATTCTTTCACTCCTTACAATAAACCTTGGATAATGCACTAGGTGTGTGCGCCACCTGTTTTCTCTCTATCCAGTGGCTGATTTCCCCGTCTGAGGAGGGCTGCACCCCTGAATCATTTCCTTTGGTTGTCGCTGTCCTGGTACCCTTGGCTTCCCTTTTGGCTGTGCATATCCTGAGGCGCTGGAGAGTACATACGATTGACAGTTACAAGCATGACTCCCAAATACAGAGGCATGATGGGACTTGTAGTTTCACAACAGCTGGAGGGCCACCAGTTTGACACCCCTGATTTATAGCGTGCATAGAGCAGTACATATGATTGCAACCAGGGTGGATTTGATTTAGATCAAACTGATTTAAATCACGATTTAAATCACTAGTCAGTAAGGCTTGATTTAAATCATAGTTTTCTACATAAAGACTAATTCTTGCTGGTATAACTTTAATATGCAAGTAGATGAAGATTTTTAGAATAACAACTTTTCATATTAGTTTTTTTATCCCCAGTTTAATAGGTTAATCATTCATATTTGGACAACTTTTCTGTTGTACTTAGGAAGGAGAAAAATAATCATTACCTTATTATTAACAATTTAAATAGATTTATTCAACTGAAACAAGAACATTCCAGCATATGTTATTTGCTTAAACAAACATCCATGTTTGTTAACTAATTTGGCTAAACAAAATATATATATTTTAAGAAACTTAGACTGTCAGCCCCTTCCTCCTCACACTTAGCTTCACTTTCTTCTTGTGCAGATCTATTCCACTCCAAACAATCAGAAAAATACCGTTTCTATTCTATTCACTGAACTTCTTGAAATTTAGCACTAAAGGGGTTAATTCTGTATTCATAGGTTTGTAGAAGTTAGGATTAAGGTCTTTTGTTTAACTCTGTTCATGTTATAACATTTTTGCTGTGAAGAAGAGGCATGTGATCTCCGCTGAGTCAAATTCAGTTTTGAGAACTGCAAAAGTAAACCAAACATCTGTGATAATATCTTGTAGGCAGAGAAACTGCCCAATAATATTACAAAAACCTCTGGAAGAGCATGACATTGTGAATGGATTAATGGAATTTATTTACCAAAAAAATTAAACATATACAGCCTTATTACTAATACTAATCTTTATTTCATGATGGAATAACCTTTGGATGGTAATATATTTTCCTCAAAAAGCATTTTATTTTAAAAAATCCGATTTAAATAAAAAAAATCCAATTTAAATAAAAAAAATCCGATTTAAATAAAAAAAATCAGATTTAAATAAAAAAAATCAGATTTTTTAGATTTTTTAAAAAAAATCATTGATTTTTATCCACCCTGATTGCAACTAATGTACCTTGCTCATTCCAATAAACGGAAGTGAGGAAAAAGGAGAGGTTCAGGAGCTTACAGATAATGTTCCAAGGGGGCAGAAAAACACACAGTCGAAATGACTTCATAAAAAATAGATTAATTAGTGGATGTTCTCAGATTTATTTTTTGGAGAATAAGTATATTGTTTATTGTCACGTTAATTTTGGATTGGCTGCTGCTGATCTTTGAACTGTGAATACTCTCTTTATTAAATCAGTCTGAACAGTTTAGTTATTTCCAAACATTCTAGCGCTTTTCATTTCATACCTTTCAGATTATTTTAGCTTTAGTAGCTCCAACTGCCTGACTGTAAACACCTCCAGTGAATTGTTTTCCAGCTGCCTAGACAATAAAGTGTCCTGTAATTTCAGACAATGCATAAATTGCAGGTTATATGGTTTAGCTGTGATAAAAGAGACTTCCTTCCTCCTGTTTACTAGAGAACAGAGAGAGTGAGATTTCACTGGGCCACATGTTCATTTCCTGTTGATTTCCTACATATTATAGACTTGATGTTTACTTCCAAACATGAAGAAGCCGTGTTTTTTATATGTTTATATTAAAGTTCAACTTTCTCGCTTCTGAATGATTGCAGCGGGGATTTAGAGAGCTAGCAACACAGACTTCCTCCCCATCTTCACATTCCCCATTTACAGCTTCTTCGTTGAACAAAACCAGCTATTGACTTAACCCACGTATTCCAAAAACAGTTACATTCAAGGCATGCCATGAATTATATCTTTCACAGTTGCTTGTGTTCTCATCCAAACTGTCAAGCCATCCACTGGCTAGTGTTATAACTGATCACATGTGAAGCACCATGGCAACTGCAGATCAAACAGAGGCTATGATAGCAGCTTCCTTGACTGTAAAGGAGAGGAGGGCTCAGTAGAACTAAAGAGAAAAATGTGTTTTTTTTTTTACTCTGGATAAAGTAAGGGAGGTTTTTTTTTGCCATCTTGGTCCCATTGGGAGATTTTCCCTTACTTCTTTTTCCACAGCCAAAACAGGAAATAAGGGGAAATCCCTCCTAGGTGAGGGAATCCTATTGCCATCAGATCTCAAGAACTAGTATCTTAATTGGAAGATTTCTCTTCTGTTTTGGCAACCTAAATTATCTTTCCCTTTCACTCTGGTAAACAGGACAAATAAAGAGGATGAATCCCCCTAAGGAGAACACAGCAAGAAAACCAGACAGGTTCTTCCCTCCACACTATTCAAAACTAAAAAGAAAAGTTTTGCCCTTAGGGCGCATCTACACTTGCAATATACGTATCTATGTATGTATATATATATATTGCATACTGTATATAACAGTACCAATGTTCTCATCTCATCTCATTTACATTTGTGCTGAAGAATGATCCTCGGTGAATTGCTTTTCAGAGTGCATTTGACAGGTGATGAGGAGGTATTATGTCACCTCCTCATTCCGTTTACCCCCTAAAAGTCATCACTGCTACGCTGCAGCCACGTTATTGCACATAGTTGCGGGGCAGTTGCGGCATGGCCCCATTCACTTGGATATGACAATGATAATGTATGTCCTCAGCACAGCTTGTGTATACCACAATATACGGTAGCTGTCTTCACAGCTTAGGCAGAGGAGTTGCGGGACAGTGAAAACGCAGATCAACCATTTTTTTTTAACCCCCCTACCTCTCATCCCCCCATCACCACCACTCCCCCCCCCCCGCCCATCACAAGTGTAAACTAAGCCACCAGTAGAAGACATAACCACAGCATACAAAGCAACCCACAACACTGCCCCTAGCTACATCACCAACCTCATCCACAGATATCATCCAAATCGCCCGCTCTGCTCCTCCCAAGACATCTTGCTCTCTAGCTCCCTCGTCACCTTTTCCCACGCTCACCTCCAGGACTTTGCCAGAGCCTCTCCCATCCTCTGGAACTCCCTATCACAGTATGTCCGGTCAGCACCACCCTGTTGGCCTTTAGGCGATCTTTGAAAACGTACTTATTCAGGAAAGCCTACCCCACCTCCACCTAGGAACTGTACTTGAGTCACCTTCATCAGAACATCGCCTACAGCTATCAGCTTTTGTACCACCTCCCCCTTCCCTTAGATTGTAAGCTCCACGAACAGGGCCCTCCTATCCCTTCTGTACTGAAATGTATTCTAATTGTACTGTTTCCCTTATATTGTAAAGCGCTGTGCAAACTGTTGGCGCTATATAAATCCTGTATAATAATAATAATGTTATTTTGCCTCTAAAAGCCTGTTCATCACAAATAAAAAAAGGAATGAGAGCTTGATGCTTTCATAAGCATGATAGGTTGTTTTATGAAAAGAATACTTAAGTAATATGTCTAAAGTTCAAGTGGCATCTTATCCCTCAGCACCATCCAAAGATACATGTGCCACATTAACCACAAGTTATTCATGATCCATTATAGAAGTGTGAACGGATTAGGACAAAAGATAACGACAACACTCTTCACCGCTGATAACGGAATATAACAGAAATGATGAGGGTGATAAACTTTAATGAAATGAAGGCAAGTGAAGTGATGTCAACCTGTGTTCAGGTCAAGCATCCATCCATGGGTAATGGAACTTAAAAAGGATCTAAAAAAAAGATTAAAATCAGCAGCTTTAAATACTGTAGCTACTGACTTTTAACAAAAGGACATCTACCTGTCCAGGGATCCAGTCTCACCCGGGCTGGTTCTTCACGGGTCCTTAGGTCCTTAGTGCCAGCATGTTTAGCTTAGGAAGCGGGCAGTGACTCCTTGCGGCTTCACAGTCCACTTCCCGCTATGAAGTCACAGCTCTGTAAATGATCTTGCAGCCTCTTCAGGCCTGTGACATGACCAAGAGGTTGCCTGCAGAGAGGAAGGGGAGAACTTTTGGTGGAATCGCCTAGAAGATTCCAACAAATGTGGGAGGGGGTACCTGAAAAATATAGATAACTGCCGCCCCCCCAAATAAATAAATAAATAGACCTCCAATAATGTTAGGAGGGGAATTCTGAAAAGAGGAACTTCCCATTCAGGGTGAAGTTCCACTTTGAATAATAAGTACTTCTCATCAAGATCTTGGAAGCCAACACGAGTTCAATTTTTCAATTCACCACAAAAGACTATGGAGGGAATTTACTAAAACTGGAGCAGACAGAATGTGGAGCAGCTGTCCATAGTAACCAATCAGCTTCTATCATATTGTTCAGTTAAGCTTTGAAAATAAAAGCTGGAAGCTGATTGTCTGCCATGAACAAATGATTCTGGCTGCACTGGTCCTAGTAAAGTTGTCTAATTGTATGTAGTTATGAATGTGAGTGTCGTCATGCAATACATGATTAGATAAATGCCAGTAGACTTTAATTTCTTGGAACAAACCAGACATATGACATAAATTTCCTTCCACATTTCCAGTCTGATCTGTGCTGTTGGGTAAGGAGGGAAAAAACTATTGATATCCAGTTTGGACACAGACACGGGGCATGTGTAGAGAACTATTCAGATCCCACCTTTGAAGTTCCACATTTTGACACTACATATGTACATGGACCTTACAATTGTGGGATCCCACCTTTGAAGTTCATCACTGTGACGTCACACATGGACATGGACCTTACAATGGTGGGTCCCAACCTTTGAAGTTCATCATCGTGACACCACATATGTACATGGAACTTACAATGTTGGGATCCACCATTGAAGTTAATCACTGTGACTCCACACATGTACATGGATCTTACAATGGTGGGATCCCACCTTTGAAGTTCATCATCGTGACTCCAAACATGTAAAGGGACCTTACAATGGTGGGATCCCACAGTTGAAGTTCATCGCTGTGAGTCCACATACGGACATGGATCTTACAATGATGACCAGCTTGACCAGAGTCTTCATCAGGAAACTAAATTATTCCTACATCATATAGTGACTATATGTACACCTTCTAATTTACCTCTGTACCCTGATACAAACCTCGTATTTTCTACACCTATCAGGTAGTGGCCTCATTGATATGATCAGCAGCACTGGACACATTTTCTGTGATATTCCCAATACCAGCAGACACAATCCAAAATTTGAAACTGCACCCAATATGTATTATTTAATTTTGAATACAGTGTATATAGGTTGGAACCTCTGTTAAGACTTTTTTGCTGTCTGTGACCTCGTTGGCAAGATTCACTCTCACTTCCTGTTGTCACCAGGACAAAAAAAGTGAGCAAAAATCTCAAACTTTAGAGTTGTTTTTGAACTCTTCTGCACAGAGATTGTTTACTGAATGCATGAAGGTAAAAAACCTTGAGCCTTTACAACCACTTTAAGCTCCAAGGGCAGCAAACAGAGGTGTATTCATGTTTTTCAGTGGTGCGGCTAAAAATTATCCTCACCGACACGTTTCGCAGGCAACACCGCCCATTCAACTGCACGTGGTTGTGGGTTTTTAGGGGTTAAAACAGGTGGTGAGGTGGCAACATAATACTCTCCAGAGCGCGAAGGATGTATAAATGAGACCCTATTTTGTCCAAAAGTAGAAGAAAAAAACCTTTGAAGGGGATTCGTGTTAAGAAACCATTTTTGGGTCTTGTCTCTCTAGAATGGAGACAAAGTGACCAGCGGTGGAAGGCTGGGTTCTCCTCTGTACAAAGTGACCGAGCAGCATCATAGGAAGCATGCATGCACTGACGATATCGCTTACACTAAGGATTCCATTTAAACTGTCAAAGGATAATTTCTGATCAGATAACAGAAGAAAAGAACCTAAAGAAATGGTCAACCGATAAGTTTATTTTCACAATTCAGCATCAATCAGCTAGTGTCCCTTTCGAAATAAGCAGGATGTATTTGTGCTCATACATTCACATCTGAAACAAGCAGGCTGGGTGCGCCGACCACTTCTTATCTGCTGTCAAACGCTTCTTCACTAAGTGATAACGAGTGTCGCTGCTTGTTATATATAGCCTTGATTGACAAGCTCTGCTTCCGCCAAAGATCCCACAGAAATACAGCTGAACGTGAACAAATGAAGCAGCACTGAGCTTCCAGGTGAGCTTATGGGAACTAATTATATTGTTAGATTGCAGAGTCAAGCTGCTTGCTGTTTTGTGACTGACATACCCAAGAGGTGAGGGAGGGGGGGATTAAAAGGGTCTAGGGTCCCCTGCCACCATGTCTGCACCAGAAATACTGGATGATCTGTTAGAAGAAGGAAAATAAACCCTTTCTAGGCCCTGAGCTCATCTGTACAGGGGCCACAATACACCTCTAAAGCTTCATGCACATAGGACGTCTTACCAACTCTCCTAGAAGCCGTTCCTTCCGGCAGTAGCGTTTTGGCAGAAAAAAATGCATGCAAAAGTGTGCAACGCGTTTAGGCGCATCAAGTGTGTTCATTCTTTTCTCTAGCCAGAATAATAATTTATTCAGGCCGTTGAAAAGAATTAATGCTCAAGCGACAAGTGCTTAGGCAGGTTTAGATGCATTGGTTTACATGCGTCAGTTGTTATTTCTGGAAAAATGCCACTACTCCTGGACGCACTGGCAGTGGGTTTTTTTAAACTCCTCTAAAAGCCACAGAGTAACATGGAGGGTTGTTTAGAGGCAGAAAAAAAAAATAACTCCGGTATGCATGAGGCCTAATATATGATCAAACGAAAGCTTGCTGGAAGGGATTATTTCTGGATTTGCCAATGTACTAAAACTGATGTGTCAAACTTCCTCCCCAACTGGCAGAGCTTAGGGAGGGCCCGGCCTAGCTGACTCATATACCGGCGAAAGGCCGTCATAGAGAACACAACAAATCAACAGGATATTCCAGGACTAGATTTTCCTTCGGTTCCCACACACAGAGGCCAAGAGTCATCACTTCCCCAGCCGCTTCTCAGTTTCCTCCTTCATCACTACATCAGATTTATTATTTTACTAGGAAAACAGCTTGTTCAGTTGTCCCTTCACCTGATCTCTATGTGTGAACAGATGACAGTGGTCTTGTTTGGCTTCAAAGAGAGGTTACAATAATTGGAACTATATTAGGTATCTATTATTTTTACGGCCAGAATAAGAAAGAAAAAACATTTTTAAACATTTTCTTTTTAATAGTAAGCTAAATAAGAAAAGTTATGTGGTTTCTTTTCCAGCAGATGGACCTCTAGGCTTCTTCCTACATGTTTATCTGTTTATCTTTAACACTTTTGCTGCCAGAGCTGTTTTGGATTTTTTTTTTAACACAAGCTTAAAAAATCATTTAGCTCTGAAGATTTATTAAAACACTAACAGTATATATTTTGGGAAAGTATGGATCCTGGAGAATAAAACGGTGTTGTAAATAAAAAATTTTATGTCACTCGATAGTTGCACAATGGTTTAAGTGCTAATTTTCAGTAAAAAAATACATAATACAAAAAAAGATAATTTTAGGGAACACAAATGCAATATATTACAAGATTTTCGGAAAATATAAAAGATGAAGTTGCACTGAGTAAATAGATACCCAACATGACATTGGCCATTTCTGGCACTTTTTGTTTACATTTTAAAATCAGTATTTTTTGCTAGAAAATGTCTTGGAACCCCCAAACATTATATTTTTTTAATCAGAGACCATAAAGAATAAATTAGTGGTTTTTGCATTTTTTTTATGTCACGCAGTATTTGTGTAGCAGTTTTTCAACTGCAACTTTTTTTAAAAAAATTATTTGATCACTTTTATTGCTGTCATAAAAAATGTAAACATCCCCCGTGACAGCAATAGACATGTGATAAGTATTTTTTATGGAGGGATCTGGGGTCTATAAGACCTCAAATCCCTCTTCTGCACTTGAAAGCATTCAAAACAAAAAACACAAGATCAGCGATTTTGAATGCTTTCAGAATGGCGCTGAAAGTTACAGTGTACACCGGAAGTGATGTCAGGTCATCGTTCCTGGTGTACAATAAAGGAAAGTCGATCAAAGCTGATTCCACTGTCTGGCCAGCTGGTGGAAGCACTGGCTGGTCACTCAAGACTCCGGGTGAGACAGGAGATCCTGAGAGAGTAGTAGAAGTCAGAAGGTGGGTTACGACACTTCCCCTCCTGCTGCTTGTACAAGCACCTGAATGGCTAGTTAGCCGCTACGATTGCTTATACAAGAGAGCTGACCGCCGGCTATTTGGGTGATACCTGCAGCTATGTACGGGTACGTTGCTGATCTGGAAGTGGTTAAAATTGCATATTGCATTGCAAATGACAACAAACATCAGTACCCTATATTTCCCATAGGCCACACTTTAAAAGCCCCAATAGGTCATCACTGAGAACCGGTTCACCCTATGATTAGCACAGAAACGCGTTGTACACTCCTGAGCGATTCACATGCAATATGATTTCAGCACATTCATTTGAATGGGCTTAAATGGCGCCAGACTGCACCAAACGTAGTGCATGCACTACTTTAAAAAAAACGCACCGCGACCGGATCGCATGCTACTACTGTACCCTATGATCCAGTGCAAGCAAATGCACTGAATTTACGACCAGCATTTGCGTGTCTTTAGGTAACATTGACCCGCGCTGCATATTGCGCAGTGCATTTTGAACGCATTTTTCCTGCACCGCGTTCTGGTGTCAACTGATCCTTACAGTTAAGCATGAATAGTGGCCTTGGAAGTATTGCTCACACTCCAGCGTTCACAGCTATATGTAACCTGTAGTACAAATGACGTTTTAGTATGTAGGTGGCCCTAAAGGGTGTGTTCAGCAAGGTCATGTGGTTGCGCTGACCAATAAGCACTGGCCATTGCAAGCGTTATGATGGATACTCAATGCAGGGATGTGTATTGCAGTGTATGGGACCATTGCATGGGACATCATGGCCAGGCCAAGATATTAAGAGTTTATTTATTTCAGGTACTTATATAGCGCTGTCAATTTACACAGTGCTTTACATATCTATATTGTATATTCCCTAACTCTCAAGGGGTGTACAATCTAAGGTCCCTAACTCACATTCATAAATACACATACTAGGGCCAATTTTAGACAGAATCCAATTAACCTACCAGTATGTCTTTGGAGTGTGGGAGGAAACCGGAGTATCCGGAGGAAACCCACACAGGCAAAGGGAAAACATGCAATCTCCAGGCAGGAGGTGCCGTGGTTGGGATTCGAACCAATGATCCTAGTACTGCCAAGCAGAAGTGCTAACTATTTAGCCACTGTGCTGCCCACAGAGTTAGTTCACCTTTTCTGTTTTGACAGCATGCCATAAGAAAGAAAGGTGCAGAAAATTGCAGTTTTCAACCTGTATGTCAGCTAATATGGCCAGTGGAAGATAATCATCCAAGAAACAGGATCGGGGGTGGGGGGTGAGGAGGGTGTTGTACATTAGTTCACCTTTTGTGTGAAAAGGTGAACTAATCCTTCAAGATTGGAATGGAAAGCTCATTTTTAATAGAATTAAAGTACAAAATGGGATTTTCTGTGATACTTAGCGCCATCTAGTGTCCAAATGCGGTATTTCCCATTTGAAATCAACCATTTACATTCAAAACAGCACAGGATCTAACCTAATTACATTCGTGTTTTGTTTTGCTCCATTCACACAGAACGAATGAGCATGCACTTTCACTGGCTATGCAAATTCTTTATAAATCAACCATTAAATGTGTTTACTAAAAAAAAGTAGATAAATCATTATCCTTTCACCAAACTTTTAAAATACACAAAAAGTAAAACAAAACACACCTATGAAAATATTGCTGTGTCTATGAAGCTTTTTTTGAAATCCACGTCACTGTACCCGTTTTAAATATCGCAGTCGTTCTGGTTTCTGTTTGCTTTTAAAACAAACTGTGCTTATGTTCAACTTGACTTGAACTCAGCCAAAGCATGTGTACTCATCTACGAGTTCGGCTATAACCCAAACAAAAGTTCCAGAATTCATAACTGTTTTCTATTCTACTGAAGGTATGATCTTCTTTGTGTAAATATGATACAAGCAATTATAGAAAAAATAATGTGCATACCTTTGAATATAATATACAAAATAACTACACAAAATAACGAGAAGAGATCAAAGATTTTTTTTCTTTACTCTTACAATTCAAAAACTCTAGGGACAAGAGAGACAAACACATACAAAGAAATCTTTAAAACATCTGGTTTGAATCCTATGGGAAAGTTGCCGTCTGCCAAACATTAACAAACCAATCTCTCTTCGTAACATAAGTTTGCTGTGTACCGACACATGGCGTTCCACTGTCTGCTTATTAATTGTAATCACACCACACGCATCACCTGAACACAAAGACAGACCGATGCCCTAGAGAAATTCAGACTTTGCAAGCTTGTGCTCATCCACCAAATACACTACCATGGATGGCTTAGGGCTCATTCACATGGAGGCAGTGCGGAGACAAGGTAACCTGGAGCCCAGGGCAAACATGCCAAGCTGTGTGAGCATTTCGTGTCAGCAAACCCCCCCCCCCCATCAAAAAAAATGGAGCACCAATCTGAATGCTTACCTCCCCCCCCCCCAGCATAAATTCCCCCTTCTCCCAGTACAAATCTGCCCACTCCCACCCCCCCAGCTCAAATCCTCTCTCTCCCATAGGCCCCAGCACAAGTCCCGCCCCCCCAAAAAAAGAAAACAATTTCCCCCTCCTTGCACAAATCCTCTAGCCCTCAAATTTCCCCTCCAGGGACAAATCTTCTCCCTCCCACTCCAATTCCCCCCCCAGCACAAATTCCCTACCCCCAATTCCCCACTCCCCACATTTGCCCTCCTAGCACAAATACCCCCCCCCAATCATCCCTACTAGTACAAACGCCCCTGAAAAAAAATTCTCCTCCTAGCACAAATACCCTCCCCACCAGGGGCGGACTGACAACTCATGGGGCCCCAGGGCAATAGGGGATCATGGGGCCCCTGTTTCCTTGCCCACACTCAAAGCACACCCAAAAAAGCCTCTAAAAGGCACCAGGGGCCTTTCATGGGGCCCCCTACTGACCCCGGGCCCTCGGGCAGTGCCCGAGTGCTCGAATGGTCAGTCCACCCCTGCTCCCCACCATGTTATTTTTTCTATAACAACCTCCCCCAAATCCCCCCTCCTAGCACAAATCTTCTCCCTCCCCAACACATATCCCCCCAAATTACCACTCCTAGCACACCTCCCCAAATTTCCCCTCCTAGAACAATTCTTACCCTCTGCCACCCTCACATTCCCCCTCCGAAGACAAATCTGACCCCCCAACTGCCCCTGTGGTGCACACCCAACATGATACCACAGTGTCCAGGGCAGCCACCCCTTGCCCCTGTTCTGCACGGAGGTCTAAGGCAGGCCATACATTATGCATTTTTGTTCAACCAGTGAGTGGAATGAAAAAAAAAAAAAAAAAGGCCAATTCCCCCATCATCACATTCAATCTGAATGGTGGAATCACTCCTGCTAATTTATTGTGTTCTCACGGTGGGGAGCCTTCCCTGCTGTGACAACACAATGATCATTGTTGGCAATGATCATTCACAAAAAACGGTGGTTGTACAGAAGTCAATCATTAGCTAGTGCCCATACATGCATCGTAATTTAACTGGTTCCTGCTGAACGTGCAAAATTTCTAACCATGTATATAGTTTTGTATATAGGCTATATAGTTTTGGATGCATCTACAGCACTATAGGAATCCACACACACAGCTACATCTACAAAAGAAAACAAGTCTGCAGTCTTTAATGATGTCCAAAAAAAGAATGACAAAACCGCTGGGGTCATACATATCTACAGATTTTAGGCATGTATGCGTGGAAACGCATGTACACACATACATGCGTAAAGTCATTAAGGCTACATGCACATGGCAATTTATACTGATCATACATTTGAAGATGTGTATGCATTTACATGAGTAAAATTCTAATTCTGTATCCACCTTTTCTCTTTTTAATACCAGAAAAAAGTAGGACAAAACTGCTAGGGCCATACATAGCTGCAGATTTTAGGCATGTATGCGTGGAAACACATGTATACACATACATGCGTAAAGTCATTAAGGCTACATGCACACGGCCATCTATACTGATCATACATTTGAAGACGTGTATACATTTAACTGCATAACATTCCAATTCTGTATCCACCTTTTCTCTTTTTAATACCAGAAAAAAGTAGGACAAAACTGCTAGGGCCATACATATCTGCAGATTTCAGGCATGTATGCGTGGAAACACATGTACACACATACATGCATAAAGTCATTAAGGCTACATGCACACGACCATCTATACTGATCATACATTTGAAGACGTGTATACATTTAACTGCATAACATTCTAATTCTGTATCCACCTTTTCTATTATTAATACCAGAATGCACTTTCTGCATCTACAAAACGCATATCCTCAGATGCAGATTGTTCGTTTTTAGCTTACAGATCCAAATGCAGCATGATTTTAGGCACATGTGTGCACATCCTACTGAAAACAATACACCTGCTTTGAACTGTGTTTCATTATGTGGCCATGTACATGAGGCCTAAAAGAATTGTACACACCTAAATGGGAGTACTTTATGCATATTTTGATATTTCGTGCAGAAAATACGCATATGATCATATGAATGAGCCCTCATATGCAGAATCTGACTGGTAGAGTAAAAGAGGCAAGTTATGTCCTATAGAGGCCTTGTGTATGCATTTATACAGTTGTGTATATGTGCGTACGTGTATACACGCAAAAAAAAAAAATTCATCCCCTTCTAGTTACCATTGTTGTAATGTATGTGTATACACCCCTATGTAGTGTGTTACCAACCTTTTACACAAATTACTGTACTTGAAAGTAACATTTTTTATTTTTTTTAACCACTCTGAACACATTGCTGCATTATGAATCTTTACGTTGCTGTGTGCATTGCCCCATAAAAAAAACAATGCACCTGTGTTCAATAAATGGCTCTAAGCTGGGCAATTTTTCTGCCGCATGCCTTACACATCGTATCCATTCTTCTCCTACAATAAAGTCGAGGCAAGACTTACTGTAACAAGGCTAATCCATGACTTTGGGGCTAAATGAATGACAGATTTCACACCTCATACCAAGTCATAGCATTTCACAGAACTTCTGAGACATATTCAGTACAATATTGTTTTGTTAAGAAAACAACAAGCAGTTCTGATGCTGGCCTGTGGCCTTAGTCATAACCTCCCTGCTCACCAGATGAATTGTGTTATTGTTGTGTCCAATGTGTACAGTATGTGGTTTTGTTCCAAGACCCTGATAACATGCTGAATGGGTCTGTCTGATGTTTTGCGCATGATATACCAGCTGTTGCTCATTTCCACAAAGTATTTTAACTCCTGTGTAGCTGATCAGACCAAAACAATGCTGTTCTTTTGGGAGCCCCACATCCTGACTTGAAATTAAGCATCCTTAGCTTTAAAGGGGACCTATACTGTAGAAACAAAGCCTGAAAAAAATCAAGCGGAGAGCCAAAGGCCAGTCATCAGTATTGCCTGTAGAAGCCCTTCAGGCTATCTTTTCCACAGGACTTACTTACCATGCCTAAATATGTCCTGTATCCCTGTGAGGAACGGATGTCCCCCCCCCCCCAAAAAAAAAACATGCGTGGTTAGCAAAGGTGCCCAAATAAAGTTCACCTTTACACGGTTCCCAAAAAAGTCCTTATCCACCATGTCCTCAATATATTAAAAAGCTGTGCTCCATTCCCCCCAAAATGTCTGCCTCTTCAGCAGCTGACACCATTTTCCTTCCTAATCCATCCTGCAAATGTCAGGACACACCCAGCGTGAGCTCCACTCTTCCTACCACTCCATACCCCACAGCTTTTCCTCCTGTACCACTATCCCCCCCCCCTTATAGATTGTAAGCTCCAAGGAGCAGGGCCCTCGAACCCCTCGTGTATCGCATTGTATGGTTATTGTACTGTCTCATGTATTGTCTCTCATTGTAATGTACAGCGCTGAGCGAACTATTTATAAATACTGTATAATAATGTGCAGCCCTGGAAATCCACAAATGAGCAGTCCCAGCCTTCATCCAAACCTGGCTTTACGCATAAAAACAGGAGTTGACCAATAAATATCAGTCTTCCTGAAGAATCTACTTGGAGCCTAATCCTTTCAACCACTGTTCATCGTAACCCGATCACAACCTAGCGCAGTTCAGTAATCTTTGGAAAGCCCGCACCAGCACCCAAATTCTGCGTTGAGACAGTCATATTCTCCACATGTAACGAATTAAGTTGCTTTACTCTAGGATGGATATCCAGCAACTTCATAAATGCGAATATATGCCACATTGTTTTCCATACTTTCTTTGCATGTAATGCTGAACAATACTTTTTGAAGAACCTCTCTCATGCCTTTTTATCCCTCTTTTTTCTCCTTGGCTCTACTCCCTCTTATTCTCCTGAAGCACCACTAACTCATCCCTGGGTGGTGAGTGACATCTTGATAGAGGTGCGGAACTTTTAATTGCTTATGTCAAACCTGCCCTGCTGATCACTGAAAATCCAATTCATTGATGAATGGTGAAATGATGTGCAAAAGCTCCAGATGCATAGGCAACAGCTAAATAGGACAGGGAAGGCATTGAAAAAAAAAGCACAGATCAACAAGGTGAACAAAGAAGGAGCAAGGAGATCCTTACACTGCTGGTCCTCAGATACGGTTTACTTTCCTGCACACCCTAAAGCTGGCCACAGATGGGTAGAGTTTTGATCCAAAATTCTTTGGGAAAGCTCTAAGAAAATGTGTTAGTTTTTCTAAGTATTAGTGGGTCAAATCAACGTTTGTATTTGACCGCATTAACAAGAAAATACGAAGGCAAGTGATGGAAAATTTTTCTCAAACAAATTTCTTACAGTGTATGTGGTTTTTATTCGAGAAAGTCGATTCATTCCAAAATCAAATGTTAAAATAAAATGAAATCTTTAGAACAAACAAATGTTCTGAGAATGTTCTGGGAGTTTTTCCAAGAATTTTGATTCAATATTTTATCCATCTATGGCCAACTATCCATCTTCACCAACTGTCACCACAGTGCTAGGTAAAGTCAGGTACATACTAGTAGTTTTCTTTTCTTTCAACCCAGTGAGCTAAATGAAAAAAGAGACCGCCGTACTAACTAAGCGATGCCAATAAGACGATCTCCCCCGCTGGACCTTTGTTTTTTGACAGGGGGACTGCACCCCCGCCAGAACACACTGGTCAGCCAATGGCTGTCAGCTCTGATCGGTGCTGGTTTTCTCAGGCAAATATAGCTGTATTAAACAATACCACTACGGGCACTCTCGATTCAAGATTATACTGGCTTTTAGGCGTAGAGAAGAAGCTACATACACAAATGGGTCACTTTAAATCTAGGATTTTTTTTAACACTGCATCCAATCTGTTTTGATTGTTGTAGGGAATAGATTCATTAGCAAAAATAAGGTACCAAGGATTTCTCATTTAGAGTTTAGATAGCATATGTTGAATGGCAATTGACCATTGTAATTATATTCCCGAGTAAGCATTACTGATTGAAACAGAAAGTTATTGATATTGGCATGCCATAAAATGGGAAATCCATTATGATGGAAACAGAAGCGAAAAATAAAAGGTGTCACATAAAATTGCATTATTCTACCATGCTTTACTGGGTGCAGATATAGAATTAGCTATGATGATTCATTTTAGTAGGTAGATTAATAACTATTTATTTTGGTCCTAGAAAGGATCTCAAGTTTGCCGTTGTTAAAGGGTCTTGACTTGCAGCTTGATGAACCAGAGTATTTTGCCTTTAAGCAACACTTAGTACATTATCTAAACAATATTACTATTACAGTACACCATAACCATGAGCTTTTGTAAACAAATGTGGTTGAGTAACGCAAAGATTTTTCTCACAGCGCCTTGGGACAGCAGATCTTGATCTTTCGTAATATTTCTAAACAAATGTTTAGATTAGGAGAATACAAATGAGACTGCTTTTTCTGTATGGCCAGCATGGGGTGTGTAGACGTAGGACAGCAACATATTTTGCATGCTATGTGAATTATGTTGAGAATATAAGCAGTATTGTTTATCCCAGTGTTTCTCAGCCTTTTTACAGTCAAGGCTCCCTTTAAAATGATGGACAGTCCCGAAGCACCCTTTAAAATTCTTCTAAAATGGGATGCCTCAAGACTGTCCGTAATTTAAAAGGGCACCCCATACTAAAATGTGAAAAACAATTCTAATAGTTTTATATAACAGAACAGCATCCACACATGTAGGACACCCAACATTAGAGGTGATTTATTCTTCCAAAGGAAATACACTTTTGCCCACTGGTGCTGAGTGGTATTCCAGTGTTTCTCCTCTCCAGCAGTTTTTATCCATCACTGAGCTAATATGACCCCAGCAATGATGGAGAGAGGCAGGGGAGGGTCAAACTAGGATGCAAGGCAGGCAGCTGACATCCTCCTTATCAAGTGATGATTTCATTGGTTGTCAGGATGCCAGCGTCTAGAAGGTCATAAAGATGCACAATTAAAACCTGTGGCTTTGTGTAACTAAAAGGCAGGCTTGTTCCACCCATTGGCTTCTATACAAGTCTTGTGCAATTTATAGACATTTTGCCAAGGCATCCCTGCAGAAACCTCAAGGCACCCTGGTTGAGAATGGCTGGTTTATCCAGTCTGATATTAAAGATCTACTTAGGATACACTACGCATATATGACTTATAATCAGGGTGGATAAAAATCAATGATTTTTTTTTTAAAAATCAAAAAAATCGGATTTTTTTTATTTAAATCAGATTTTTTTAAATAAAATGCTTTTCGAGGAAAATATATTACCATCCAAAGGTTATTCCATCATGAAATAAAGATTAGTTTTTTAATTATGTAGAATAAGGCTGTATATGTTTAATTTTTTAGATAAATAAATTCCATGAATCCATTCACAATGTCATGCTCTTCCAGAGGTTTTTGTAAGATTATTGGGCAGTTTCTCTGCCTACAAGATATTATCACAGATGCTTGGTTTACTTTTGCAGTTCTCAAAACTGAATTTGACTCAGCGGAGATCACATGCCTCTTCTTCACAGCAAAATGTTATAACATGAACAGAGTTAAGAAAAAGACCTTAATCCTAACTTCTACAAACCTATGAATACAGAATCAACCCCTTCACTGCTAAGTTTCAAGAAGTTCAGTGAATAGAATAGAAACAATATTTTTCTGATTGTTTGGAGTGGAATAGATCTGCACAAGAAGAAAGTGAAGCTAAGTGTGAGGAGGAAGGGGCTGACAGTCTAAGTTTCTTAAAATATATATATTTTGTTTAGCCAAATTAGTTAACAAACATGGCTGTTTGTTTAAGCAAATAACATATGCTGGAATGTTATTGTTTCAGTTAAATAAATCTATTTAAATTATTATTTATTGTTATTATTAAGGTAATGATTATTTTCTCCTTCCTAAGCACAACAGAAAAGTTGTCCAAATATGAATGATTAACCTATTAAATTGGGGATAAAAAACTAATCTGAAAAGTTGTTATTCTAAAAATCTTCATCTACTTGCATATTAAAGTTATACCAGCAAGAATTAGTCTTTATGTAGAAAACTATGATTTAAATCAAGCCTTACTGACTAGTGATTTAAATCGTGATTTAAATCATGATTTAAATCCGTTTGATTTAAATCAAATCCACCCTGCTTATAATTATGAAGTTTTTTCCGAGTGGAGATACTGTTAATGTTTTTCAGACCTGGAGGCAATTGAATATTATTTAATATGACCCTCCCACCACAAGGTTACTCATAAAAGAAGGTCAGTCCAGTAAAAGAAGCCTAATCTCTACTTCGCTTCTCTGTGAATACCTCCGCTGTATATAGTGGTCCTTCTGCCAGTATGTACGTCCTACACTTGAACTGTTTCCTAATGCTGGCTATACATACCTTGAATCTGATCCAATTCCTACTGAACTGACCTAAATTAAAGCCATGGGTGGACCTGTCTGCACCACCCATCTCAACGAGCTGAAAACTGAAAACTGAAAGAGCTGAGTGGAAATTTGTTGGCCAAACAGTGTCGGCATATAAAATTTGTCTGTCCCATTCTTCCTGGCCAAAATAGAAAGAAAAGCCCATTGTATGTCAAAGATAGACAGTGAGAAAGCCGTAAAATGTAATGATTCGTTACAGCAGACATAATACTGTTCCATCTATTGGCGACATGAAGGCTTTGTGTACATGTACTGTACATTAATTTTATTTTTAACAAGACATTTCTGAGATAGCAACTGCACCAGGGCCCTTCTTAGATCCAAGTTGATTACATTTGTTCACCATCATCATAAAACCACAGAACATGGAATAAAATCTAATTCAATACATAAAGGGCACCATCTACTCAACATGTAATGTTTATAATGGGTGCATTGAAGTACTGAGTATTTTCCTCTTGAAGCACAATCACTTGACATAAAGGAAGGGGGATGGATGCATTAACTCCATCCCCGGCTTGCTCTGGCCCAAAATGACATTGGAAATATATATGAAAAATTAATGTCCTTAATAGGTTACGACTTGGAAAGAATTTCGCCTGAAAAGATGTCATCTTCCCTAAAGCCACCTTATTCTGCCTTCATTGTTTTGTATCTAATTGCATGTCATAGTAACTGAATAATTGGAGCACAAAGATAATTATACTTGATGCACTTTTAATTCATTTCAGCTTTCTTCCTCACCAGCTTGTGTGCAGCATGACTCTGAGCAACAAAATGTAAAAAGATGACATCGGACAGGCTGTAAAAAGGCATTCATTTAGTGACATGATAATTTATCCTCCCCCTTACATGTTAACTATGGTGGTTGATTTTCAAGCACTTTGTTCAAACAGTATTAAAATTCCTGGAAATTATGTACAAAGATTTAAAAGTTGAAAAACGGTAAACTGTAACGCTGTAGAAACAATGGGCTCTTCTGAAAAGATTTATAAAAAAAGAGAAAAAAAAAACAGCCTGAAAGAAAGCTCATGAATTAGAGTCAAACGCACAAAATGTTTTTTTTTAATAGTTTGAAATGTTGGCATTTAACTTTTGAACAATTAACTTGAATTTCCTGCAAAGCTGATGATGAAAATGCTGAAAACCTATGGAACAACATAGTGCATTTTCAGTGGAGGCATATTTTGTGCCTACCTAATTTTTAATACAATGTTCACATTTTTACAGGCTTTACTACTATTTAGTTGATTTGTTAGCAGAGGAAGCACTCATTAGCTTGTAATTATTCTGTCTCACTTCTAACAATGGTTAGGATGTGAGTTCAGCCACTAAAGCATAGCTCCCAACTGTCCCTGATTTTGAGGGACCGTCACTCATTTGGAACAAAGTCCCTCTGTTCCTCTTTACTCCTCATTTGTCCCTCATTTTGGTCTGATCAATATAGTTTGATATAAAATGCACTATTTATCTATCAAAAAGCGTTTTACAGTGTTAAACCTTTTATCCGATTTCTAAATTGTTGCATCTGTACATTTCAAAAGCCAATCTAAAGAAATATTAGTGGTAAAAAAAGCACTTGTGGGTTTAACCAATCGTTTTTTTGCGTATTAATTTTCCTTGTAAGGGGCATGGCTTGGCACGGGGGGGAATGTCCTATGAATACAAACTTTTGCTTATAGGTGCCCCTCATTCCCATCTCAGAAAGTCGTAAGGTATGCCTACATGGATGCTCAGACCACATGTGTATGAGATAGAAACAAGCTGACAGGACATGCTGCATTTTATCGAAGCACACCGTGCCGAATCGCACTTTAGTGTAAGGCATTGCACTGCATGAAGTGTACATTTTGTACACTTCGCATAAAGTTTATTCAAAACATAAAAAGGGGGGAGCCATGTGATGAACTGAATCGTGGATCACACTGCCCCCTACAGCAGTCAGCAATGCAGGGCAGTGAATGGCTCTGGCTGCTTTGCATTGCAGTGTGAGTTGGCCCTTTGAGCACCGAGGGTATCTTTTTCACTTGGAGGAGCCTTATCTGCAGATTACCTCACCTATTATACACAGTGGATTTTTTGTTTCTCTCCAAGGAGGAGCATGACAGGTATTTATACAGCACTGTCAGTGTACACAGCGTTTTACATATATACTGTACATTTATTTATTTTATTTCAGGTACGTGTATAGCGCCGTCAATTTACGCAGCACTTTATATATATATTGTACATTCACATCAGCCCCTAACCCTCATGAAGCTTACAATCTAAGGTCCCTAACTCACATTCACACATACACATACTAGGGCCAATTAACCTAATTGAATGCCTTTGGAGTGTGGGAGGAAACCAGAGTACCTGGAGGAAACCCACACAGGCACAGGAAGAATATGCAAACTCCAGGCAGCTAGTGCCATGGTTGAGAGTTGAACCGACAACCCTAGTCCTAGGCAGAAGTGCTAACCACTTATCCACTGTGCTGTCCAATCTCTATCTGACAGATTTTTGGATTTCCAAGAAGTCAGTTATCGCTGTAGGACAGGGAGCCTGATGCTGGACCTTCTAATTACAAAGTGGCTGAATTCCTAGAACTCAGCTTTAATGTTGAAGAAAAGCCTAACTCTAAATATTCATAAAAATGTTCCCTTCCCTCTCCTCCTGCCTATCCTGCCTAACCCATAGGAAAAAAAAAGATGTGTACTTACATCTTTTCAATCTGGTCTGGTCACGTGATCCCGCAGCTTTGACTCCCCTGTGTAAGGGAGCGCTCAGTAATAGCTGTGGATTCTGAAAGCTGTGGCCCAGCCATCGTGGGTCCTTTCTCCTCTTCCCTGCAGCAGACGGTCACTGACACAGGAGAGCTGGAGCTGCAGGATCACATGACTGGAGTGGATTAAAAATTGGTAAATAAACACAACTTTTTTTATACAGGATAGGTCCGAGGAGGGGGAGGGAACAGTTTAGGAATAGTTATTAGTTAGGCTATTCTTCCACTTTAACAAAGAATTAAGACCATGGAGGTCTGATATGTAGATGGCACTAATGCTGGGGTTTTTTTCTATCACACCCACTGAGCACTGACATTGAGACACCCATGTTTGGGGTGTCAGTGCTAGGGGGTAGAAGGGTGTCAGTGCTTGGGGGTAGGTTGGTTTTAGTTATGGGTGTCAGTGGTTGGTTGGGTGATAGGCGGGTATCAGTCTGAGATGTCAGTGGTTGGGGATAGGTGGGTGTCAGTCTGGGATGTCAGTGGTTGGGGTAGGAGGTGAGTCTGGCATGTCAGTGGTGGTGGATGAAGGTAAGTCTAGTGTGTCAGTTGTTGGGGGTAGGTGGGTGTCAGTCAGGGGTGTTAGCGGTTGGGCATAGGTGAGTGTCAGTGGCTAGAGGTAGACAGACAATAAGGGCCAGTCCACGCAATAATTTCAGCATTCTGCTGAGTTGATGCATTTTTGATGCATTCCTTGTTTCTGTGCATTTCAGAAGGCGCAGGATCCAGCCAGCCAAGTGTGCCTTGGGAGGAAACCTGTCCTAAGGGCCAGATAAAGCCAAGTAAAGGGCCGCTTCTGGCCCCATGGCCAGTTTGGAGACCACTGTTCTACAGTCTTTACAAATCTCCACTCTGTTTTGTAAAGCTGGCCACAGACCTAATACTATATGACACCACAGTGGGCAAATAAAAAGATTCTGTCTGTGTTAAAAAATGTGTTGGTGTGTTTGCTCCATTTCATATATTTAGTGAATGTGTAAAAAAATCTAATCATACTGGACTTCAATATTTTAACTATGCCAAAAAATATTTTAAAAAAAATCACTCCAAATAAAAGCCTGCTTCAAAGTGGTACCCATTCCAAGATGGAACAAAACAGAATTCCTAGAATTATAATGATTGCTAGATCCCCTATACCAGAGATGTGGAAGACAACTGAATCCCTAAATCCGAAGAACTGGCTAATACAAATCTCTCTTTATACTGAAGTAGAAGATCAGATATATAGTCATCGGTCATTTGATGTTTTCAGTTAAAAATTAAGCCAACTTTTTTAATTATAACACAAAAGTGTTCAATTAAGAAGCACAGCTCCAGATGAGGCACCACCACCGCATGTACTGTAACAAGGTAGATGAACAGCTGCACACCACCACTGGACTGTGTGATCATTTATTCCACCAAGTATCAAAGACACACAACTGTTGATGTCCTACAGTGTTGATGCCATCATTTCCTACAATGATGTGTTTACTCTGCAAATTGATTAAGCACAGCATTGTGTGAATGTGTCAACAGCTACTCTGTATCCTCTGTGCTGCCTTGCTGTCTGTCTTTGATACTTGGTGGAATAAAAGATCGAACAGTGCAGCCATGTATCTATCTTACACAAACCACTCCGCGCTGAAAAAACATGTCTTACTAGTAATTAACCCTTAATAAAAACACCTGCTTCTGCAGTATATACCCCATTTCATAAATGTGTGGACCAAATCATTCAAAATCCACCCTGAGGTTGTATATCAAGGAAGGATATAAATAATAAATAGTAAAAATAAAAATCTTAAAAAAAGTCTTCCCAGCAAATACTTCAAATTTCAAAAATGTGCTAAAGTGCTCAGTGTATATACAGTGTGTGTACGTGCAACAGCCATCTGTATATGACACTGTTCTTTGTACCTGTACAAATAATATTTTAAAAAAATTAAAGAACTGCCTTTATTTTAAACATATCACATTGATGTGTTTTTGTAAAAACCGTGCTCGTGAATATTTGGCCTTCTGTCCATAAAAATAGCAAATTAAGCTGGCAACCATGCTCACAAGTGAATGTAGCATGACATTATTTAAATTTGCATTTGATTTTTATCCTGCCGCGAATTCCTCTTGAAAACTGCAGTAGGCACCCTTGGCCGATTGTTCTCCTGGGAAAAGTCTTCCAGCCATGTTGGGTTTTCCTGGATGGCTGCTTTTGTTTTCTGGAGGCGAGGCTGGCACTGGGCTTGTCTGCTGAATGCACTGGCATGAACACTTGTGATCAGTCTAAAACCTAGTACACGTGATCAGAAAGTCGCACAAAAAATACCACTTCCAAAGTGATCGTACGCTGATCGCTATTTTTATTAACTAATTAATTTTGTTTTGTTCGAAATTATTTGAAGGGACAAGTGCGAAAAATGTTCTTGTACGATCGTGCAATTTTTGTTTAATCAGTACAGTTTTCATAAAAAAAATACAATACAATACATTACACCACTTTCAAATTTGTATTCTGCCGTACAAGAATTTTCGCAACTTTAATTAACCTCTTCACTTTTGATATGAGACTAGCGTGAAAAAAAACCAACAGACAATCATGCATCCAATATTCTCATTGTGTGTACGGGGCTTAAAAATAAAAGATTGTGTAGTGTGCAAACCATACAGAGACACCTGACCTTTGTCTAGCGTCTATAGCCAACATTTTCAGAGTCACACAAGTAAAGAAACCCATAGCTGGGCAGTTGCTACCTGTTTGTCAACAACTTGACCTGCAATGGTTGGGAAGGAAAATTTGATCACAATATATCTTTGTCTCACAGTACATGCAGTCATTATAAAGCTGAAGTTAAGGTAAAAATATAATACACACATTAATACAGCTTCAATAATCATATACAGCAGCACTCAGACTAGGAGAAGGAGGGGCAGAGCTGGAAGCCAATTAAATGCGTTGCATACAAACATAACCCTCAATTGTCCCTCTCTTTAAGACCAAATTGCTCTGTCCCTTATATAACCTCAGTTGTCCCTCTTTATTCCCTGTTGTATACATCTCTATGCAAAACATACTATTTTGCTACCAAAAGTGTTATGCTGCACTTAACTTTTTAACCAATCTGTATATTACTGCATTTGTTATTTTGAAAAGCCAATATACAGTAAAGGAAAAATAGGAGGTGTAGCACTACCCCCTTGGGAGTTGCTGAAGTTTTGGCTCCCCCTATAGTCCTGCACAGCCAGGCAACACGCATTTCCTTCAGACCTTGCAACAGTCCTTGAACTTGGTTTTTTTGGGGATTTTATTAGGGGATTGAAACTTGGATGTGATGCGGGATACATGGGATGCCAGAGAAAATGCTGAACTGAGGACAACTTCTGGAAACTATGTGCTCAGAAGGGATCAGAAGGGTTTTATATTCTATAAGCTATCCAGCCTCTCCTGAGGTGCCACCTCAGAACCCAGATGAAATTTCCTCTTTGCCCAGCTGCCTGAGGGAATCACTGGGAAAGGGGACCCAGAATCTGAAACTTTAAGATCAGTAGTCCCAGATGGGGGCTAGTCAGGTTTTCCGCCAGAACGCTCTCTCCCCTTATCTGGCCCAAGGGGTGAGGGATTATTCACTCACTTCTCTCCTGCAAGCTTGTGGGTTGGTGGCTGCCTTCCGGCCTTATTCTGGGCTGGTTCCTTCCCTGCTTCAGGCTGTCCTCACTGTGGGGACAGTTGAGGCTGAGAGATCCCACTTTCCAGCTTCTCTGCCTGTAGGTAGGCCTCTCTCCTGGACCCTCTCCCAGGCTCCACACACCTGAGCAGGCTCGGTCACTCTTAAGGGCTGTCCTGACCCCATGCCAAGCCTCCTGCTTGGGGATTGGCCAGGATCCCTTTAGCGTACAGATCAGCTCCTCCTCACCCCCGCCCACTGAATTCTAGGAGACTTCTCCAAGTCTCTAGATCAGGGGGAGGTTTCAGAGAGCAGATCTGCAGAGCTTCTCAGCCCTGACCCAAATTTTACCCCTCTGACTATTGCACAGGCTGCTATTCAGCCTCTAACTAAAAACAGAAATATCTAGCACCCCCTAACTAACTGAGAGGGTGCTACAAAGATCAAGAAAGCATTACTGTGGTTTAGCCAATCATTTTTTGCATATTAGATCTTTGTGATTTGTATAACTGGGGCCATGGTAGAGATGTGTCCTTTGCCTACATACTATGGGCTAAAAGGTGTCCCTCTTTATCATTTCAGAAAGTCGGGAGGTATGATTTAAGGAGTACATTGTCTTTAATGTGTCACCTGACTCACAGACTTATATCATGGGAAGGTACAGTAAAGCGCCCCCATTATCTAGCATGCAAAGCAGGTGACATAGCCTTCATAAGTAATGAGTAAATATGTCTGCCCCTTGTGCATATATAATTACAAACATTTTTTAGCATTAACTTATTGATAATCAGGCTAATTTCTTTTTCACATTCAGGCTCCATGCACACTGGACATTTTAAAAATGTTGGTAACGTTAGCTGTATAAAGTTGTATTAAAAACATGAGTTTTTCAGTGTTTTTGCATTAGCATTTAGCCATGTTTTTTCGCATTTGCAGTTTTTAGTGTTTTTTTGGACCAAAAAAAAAATTTTTTTTTGCTGAAAAAAAGTCCAAAAACGCAGGTTTGCTGCAATTTACCGCATTTTTCAGCATTAGAGCATTTATACAGCTAAAAAACTCCTCTAGAAACCCACTAGTTCTGGGGGGTTTTTCCAGCCAAAAAACGCTGATTGCAGTCTATGTGTGCATGGACACATAGGATAACATGCTGGGGAGTTTACTGGCTGTAGAAAAAAACGTCAAAAGCCAAAAACAGCTGCTGTAAAAATGTTCTGTGTGGACTAAAAAAGCAAGAATAACAAAAACAAGCAACAAAACTATACCTTCCCTGTAATCACAGCTGTGAGTTTTTGTTAAATGCATGTATTGTATACTGTGTTTCCTGTAATCAAAACCTCTTCCTTATTTACTGAAGACACTTCCAAAAAGCAGGCTGAAAACAGTAAGAATTTAGGGAACTGAAAGCAGAAAACTTGATGTATTTCCCAATCCCATGATGGAACACGTTTTCTTGTTTCTTCTTGTTTTGGCATTAGCCAAAGTCAATAGTGCTACTGTACTCATATACTCTTATAAAGTTTCTTGGGACTTCCCTGGGTTCCAGGAACAGTTGTTGTTTCACTTGATGGAAAGATGGTATTTTCCAAACAGTGCTTGGATGATTCATAGGAAATGCTCAAAAGAGGATGACAGCAGCAAATGGCCTAAGGGTAAAAATTATAACCAGGCACCTTCTTCCTCAAGACAGAAGTCATTAGCCTCTAACAAAATACATTGCAACCAGCAAAACCCAAGCTGGTTTAGAGAAAGCATAGTTGGAATCCTTCCTGACACCTGTTTGCAAGCAGAAAAGTCTCTGGATCAATCGTCTAATACGTATTTTTGAAATATAGTAAGCCTTTTCTGTGTTTTAGTCAAGTATTCAACTCTTTGTTGGAACGATCTACTTTATCTGCTAAGAATTAGTTATCAAGGGACTTGATAACTAAAGCAGCCCAAGGAGATTGACCCCTTATTATTATTATACAGGATTTATACGTCGCCAACAGTTTGCTCAGCGCTTTACAATATAACGGGAGACAATACAGCAACAATACAGTTCAATACAAGAAGGTTAGGAGGGCCCTGCTCCTTGGAGCTTACAATCTAAGAGACCCCTTGATAACTAGCTGTACCTACTAGACCCCAAAGTAAAGTAATCCCTAGTAAATATGGGATTGTAAACGTTTGTGATTTTGGATCAGGTGCATCAATTGATATCTCTAATGATCACTCAGTTAATATAGCGAGCATGTGGAACTATCCAGTGGATAAGCTTTCATTACATTGACCAATAGGTTCACTGATACACATTCTTCAGTTTTGCTTGAACACGCTGCAAGAAATTTAGGGCCTCTGTAATCAGTTGTTATCAACAGCACTTGGAGGTTCTAGATTAAAGTGAGATAGGTCAACATGATATGGATGGAACCTTATGATCAAGTCATCGTAACACTGCCTTTGGTACCCCAAAATTCTGCTGTTTCTGTTGGCTAGCACACTGACCAGTACAGTACTAGGAAAAGACAGCCTGAAGAGGTTCTCCTTCTTCTTCTGATGCTTTTTAATATGCACTTTTTCCTTTCACGTCCTAGTCCTCTCCTATCCACCTGCTTTAATATTGTTGTCCCAAACAGGTACACTTCATCTACATAGAATGTAAAAGGTCATGTAGCTATGCAAGTACACTCTTTTACATGTATTTAAGAAGATACTCTGTTACAACAATGGAATACCATAATAAAGTAAACAAAACTGAAGCATTTCTATTGATCTGAGAAAGCCTAAGTGGCTTAAAACAATGCTCACTTAATTTTTTTCAGTCCAAAGCTTTGATGAAATATCCTGCTTGTAATTTCATCTGGGAAGATTCAGAGTTTTTGTGATTTCATAACACAAACAAATGCAATTTTGTTAGGCCGGAATAAATTATATAATGGCGTTAGGGAATGTTTATATCCTGCTTTCTCCGGACATAACAGCTAATATAATTGTACTAACTCTAATGACAGACCTGGCATTTCAGTCCTTGGCCATGTTGTGCTGCATTAATTCATTGTATGAGATGTATCCTGCCATTTAGCACAACAGACCAAAGACAAATGTGGCTAAGTATGTGCAACGCAAAGAATACAGTAAATAAGATCTAACTTGGATCATCCTTTCGTAAATGTCTTCCGCAGTCAGTTATGTAAATGGACCAAAAAGACCCAAGCAATAAGCTTTGTTGCTTGTTTGGCCACCAAGGGTCAGAACAATTCACATTAATAAACAAAGAGAGGAAATCAGCTAAGACTAAACCATATACGAGCCTAGATGATCTAATGCAAATGTTATCACCAACGTGTGAAAGCATATGAAGATAATTTCCTGTATGTACCATGAGATAGTCATTCCCGTATATTCTATGCATTGTGATCTCACGTCATAGTGATAAGTGCGAACTATGGTAACTTCAATAACTAAACAATAATTTCTTATGATGAGTTGATAGTAAACAGACCCCTTGAATGTCAATCTCATCGCTAATTTCTGAAGAAAAATGATGGTAGTCTAAGAATCGCTCGAATAAGAAGAGTCAGTGCAGAAACACTCTACCCCTATATTTAAAACAATATTTTTCTGTATTTTTAATTCTGAGAATAGTCTTATATTAGCCAACAATTCTGGATCACTAAACTTCCAGAAAATCCCTATTTTCATGGGGAATTTCAAAGGATCTCTGCTGACTTACAAATCATCGGCACATGTACTGTGATAAATGGGTATGGTTGGATCGTGTATGATTTGGTTAATAGCATGAGACTTAGGCAGGCCATAAATGTGATTTTCTTTCCTGAAACCATGTGATAATCGCTCGATTCCCCCATCAACACAGGAAAATCCCTCCAATAGAGCTATTGTGTTCTCCTGATAGTTGAGTACAGAGAGCCGTCCCTGCTGGGAGAACACAATTAATATTGCTAGCGGCTATAGCAGCTGGTAATAATCGAATGCTAGAAATCCAACATAACAGTTGTTATGTGAGATACAATAAGCCTGCCCATAGATGGATCGAATCTACACTGGACCCTGCTGAACCAGCCGAGATTCAAAGCATCTAATAATTTATGGTATGGATATGTAAAGTTATCACTGTGCCATAGGCTTTACACACACTTGAGCTAAAAAATTATGCTTTTACAGGCGTTTGAGCATAATTTTTTTTTCTCTAAAATGCCCCTCCGTGTTAGCCTATGTGTCCATGCACTCTATAGGCGTTTACAAGAGTTTAGAGGCAGAAAAACCCACCAAACCACCACGGGTTTAGGTGCATTTACCCACGTTTAGGCACGTTAGGTGGTTTTTCATGCTCAAAAGCTCCTCTCCTGAACATGATGTTCAGGAGAGGAGCTTTTGAGCATAAAAAAAGGCCTAACATACCTAAACATGGGTAAATGCACCTAAACCCGTGGTGGTTTGGTGGGTTTTTCTGCCTCTAAACTCTTGTAAACGCCTATAGAGTGCATGGACACATAGGCTAAGGGTGCATTTAGTGTTTGAGCATTTTTTTTTATTTCAATGGACAGAATAAATTAATATTAGGGCCAATTAAATAAATAAATGCTGAAGTGCTTGAAGCGCCTAAATGTGTTTGCAGAAACATGGCTTAGATGCGTCTTCATCTTTCCTATGAGAAAAGCATTTATAGAAGCCCCAATGTGCATGAAGCTTTATTTAATTTTTATGTTAAGAATGTTAGAACTTTACAGATCCATACTTTAAGCTGTCTACCATGTCATACCCACCTCCATCCTACCATACCCATTTATCACAAGGACTACTCGCATGATTTGTAAGACAGTGGAATTCCTACCATCTTTTTCTATACACGAGCTAGCTGCTAGTGCTGTAGATCCCCACATCATACTAAAATGTTCAGTAGTTAGCAATGAACTGTGAAATCAAACAAACTAATGGAAAATGAGAAGGAAATAGATTGTGGGCTTTTAGTTTATGTTTAACAAGGTCCTTGAGTTTACACTAAAAATGTCTGTATACTAAATAATAAAACATAAACCGCACATGCTGGCATAGGTGTGAAGTAGTTGACTGCTTTCCGCATAGCTTAAGTGCAGCTGAACATGCAGCACATTATTGCTGGCTCTAATGCTCGGGTGCTAAAGGGAATGATCTTGCAAATGAGCAAGGTGGGTTCTAATTCCCTAAAGATGGAGCATCTTTCACACTCATTATTCACTAATTAGAAATCTTTTGCAGCCATTGAGGACTGCATTATGATTTTCTTACTTGTTAAAAAAAATGCATAAGGAGAGTATGCTTAAAAATTAAACTCTAATAATAGATTTAACAACTTGTAATTGTAATTCAAAAACTAAGATGAAATTATTTTCCCCGAGTCCCTGAGTTGTGCAGTTGGCGGCCTGCTCACTCAGACACGCCAATTCAGACCACAGTAATCCTAGCGTCTGCTCCTTCAACTGTGCTGCTTGCAATGAATGTTTCATTCCCCAAGAGAGTCTCGGCGAAGCTAAGAAAAAGGCAGGAATAGATTTCTTGAAGTCATTGTTGGGGATAGTGACCTCCCTTGGGTGACTGCTTATTACTGTAAAAAGCGCCATGTGACATCATGAGTTACCGCATAGAGTCCAACTGACAGCCAGCAACCTTACTGACATGATTCAGTGAATCAAAACTTCACACATCCAAATAATCCACATAATGCAAGCAGCGTGATTTATTTGTCTTAAAACAGATGACAATAATGTATGAGTTTCAGGCACTGTCTGGCAGGAGACTAAGGGATGATAGCTGGAAACCACAAATGTTTGGTTTTTTTGCACTGTTCCTTTTAAAAAAAATTGTAATCACTTTTATTCTTAACACAAGAAATGCATGTATCCCTTGCATGAATAATTAGTGACAGGTCCTCTTTATGAAGAGATATGAGGTCAATAAGACCCCACATCTCTCCTCTGCAATGCAAAGCATTGGATCAAAAAAAGCATTGACCTAGTGCTTTAAAAAAAATGGCCGGAACCGGAAGTGACATCGCTCCGGTCCTCCAAGGGCATAGAGATGTGTTGTGGCCATCTTTCCTTCATCCCTCTCTATGCTCAGTGCCAGGATCGATGGTTTCTCAGGCAAGAGTGAATAACCGAGCGGTGGCCGTCGGGCGGGTGGCGGCGAGGGGCGGGTTTTTTCAGCACTTGTATCAGTGCTTTTTTTTTTTGTCATTTCGGCCGACTGCCGAAAGGGGTGTTTTCGGCTGAAACCTTTCGGCCACGGGAATTTCAGTGCATCCCTAGTAAAAGCAGCATAATTGTGATCAGCTTCTAATTAGAAATAATTCATCTTGTTCCCTTTTCAGCCAGCATTGGTGGCTTCTAAAAAGGTATGTTTATGGGCATTTAAGTATTTACTGTATATATTTTTGTCAAACACTAAATGAGCTTTAAAACAAGCCCTCACTGATGTCTACAGCTGCATTCACTGTAGAACAATTCAATCTCAAATTTCACAGAAGCATTGTTAAGGAAATCTTCTCTCAGCAGCTCAACCCCATTTCCTCCTCTCTATTAACAGTGCTGGCAGCATTCCAGACTTTTTAGCTCTAAGGTTAAATTCCCACTAATGTATCCCAGTACTCATTACCCTTGGTGCAGGTGGATATCTGGGGCCCCCTTTATTATAAAGGAGGCTTCCAGATTCCAGTAAGTCCCCCTCACATTTTTGGGAAGAGGATATGGGAAAGAGGCCCTCACTCATCAACATTGGGACAAGGCGCCTTGCAAGGGAGGGATCTGGGAAAGTTGGATTGAGAAACTGTGAACAGGCTGAGTTGGGGTCGAGTTTTGTGTTTTTCATCATACTTCATTATCCTCAAGTTAATGGTCATTAGCTAACTTGTCAGAAACAAAAGCAGGTTTGATAGATTATAATCAAGCAACTGATGAGTAGACTGCATACCTAAAGTCTGCACCAGTAGCTAGCAACCTACCTGCAACATGCATATCTAAAGGGTCCTAGAGAATGTGTTCTTCCACTGTGGATCAGATGGAACAGCAGTGTAGGAACTGGGGGCACTGCAAGGAACCATGGGAGATATAGTTTTGCGATTGGCAAAAAACTAATGCATTTCTCCCCCTTCCCCCACTGGGTTTAAAAAAGAGCCAGAACTACTAAAAACAGCAGCTGCAAAATGGAAAACACAATTCAGTAAAACTAATGCAGTGTTTAAGAGCCAGCGATTGATGCTTTCTGTTAATACTTAGGACCCATTCACACTGGTTGCGGTGGGACTGCGTTGGACAGCTACTGCAGCAGTCCAACCCCATGATAAGGCAAAATGCCTTGTCTCCTTAGCTGCCCCGTTGCAGGCTGTGTGCTCTTTTTTCCAGTGTAGCACAGTGTGAGGCAATCCACCATAGCTGGAAATTGAACTTTATGAGATGTCTGTGAGAGTTTATTTAAAATAAAAAGAAAAAAAAAGGGAACAGTGTGATACACCATCACACTGCGCTGATCACGCAGGACCACACAGCACGCCAGCGGCACAGAGACTGGTGTAAACATACCATTAAAGTGGCCATAGAGGCTTTTTTTTTTAATTTAAATAATATGCATTTTATTCTGGTAATGGCAATGGTATTGCAGAGTGGTCTCTTACCTCCCCTTCTGAAGACCTCACCAGCTCTTCTCTTCGCTCCTTTTCTGCGTGTGTTCCCATAGCATACCTTGTGCTATGGGGGCAGACATGTGGGCGAACTCCTGAGCCAAGCTATATGCATCCATACTCACACACAGCATGACTCAGTCGCCCCCCCTCTCTCCCCTCATAGGATTTGACTGACAGCAGAAAGAGCCAATGATCACTCAAAGGCAGTAGAAATATACACCAAAATGTAGTTTCTTGTTTCAATTGTGGACTAACAACATCACTATACCTCATGGCTCCTGTCTGTAATGGAGATTTATGATAAAATTAAAATAGGGTGACTCCATGTAGCATCAACGAGTACCTACCCCACACAGACTCCTAACAAAACAAAAAAACAGCATGGCCCAATTCTGCTTGTGCTTGGTGGACTAAACTCCAAACAATGAAAATAATCTAAATCATAAATGGAATGACTATATTTTGGCCTGGGCTTCAATACCAGATTTTACCAGTAGATGGAGCTGCAAATTAAATTTGCAACAGGAGATCATTGTTTCCAAAAAAACCTGGACCTGAGCAGGTGGGAACCTAAAATTCCAATTTATCTGAAAATTCAACACAGCAAATTAGTCAACAAGGAGCAGGGCCCTCAAATCGCTCTTGTATTGAACTGTATTGTTGCTGTATTGTCTCCCTTTATATTGTAAAGTGCTGAGCAAACTGTTGGTGCTACATAAATCCTGTATAATAATAATAACTGAAAATGAGTTCATTTGCAATATGGCAGCTTCCATTATGTTTGGCTGAAAAATATACTTTGGCTACTTACAGCGTTATTAAACCCTCAGTTTTTCAAGCTCTTCCAGCATCTGACTTCTTTATTTTTTAATCCTTGCCTGTGTTCCAGTTTAAGCTGGCGGAATGACTGCTGCCCCAGGTTTCTGCCTAGGTTCACATGTATGCATGTGCAGTTGATGCATTTTTAATGTGTTTTCATGCTTCTGTTTTTTTTTCGGTAGGAGGATACTGGTTGTTAAGCACAAGACCTTACCAAAAACGCATGTAAATGTGCTTTTGATGCAGTTCCATTGAAATCTATTATGCCAAAAATGCACCACGCTGCATGTAAAAAACTTCCTGCATGGGTGTGAACGGGACCCATAGCAAACAAGGTTGAATGGATTGTGGTGCATTTCTGCAGCTCTGCAAATGCACTAAAAACACACAGGTTTGAATCTAGTCTCAGGGTGGCTCCTTTCACTTGCAGCATTCTATGGAGCCATCCTTGCATGCAGAGACTATTATTATTATCCAGGGTTTATATAGCGCCAACAGTTTGCTCAGCGCTTTACAATATAACGGGAGACAATACAACAACAATACAGTTCAATACAAGAGGGTTAGGAGGGCGCTGCTCCTTGGAGCTTACAATCTAAGAGACTAGAGTTGTGTCTCCCTATCCATTAGCTGGGTATGGCAACACACTCCCTTCCTCCTTTCTTTTCTCTTCTTCAGACTAACAGGCTGGATCTAGGCTGCACTGTGCACTGTAAACTCTTTCCTGTTCAGGAAAGCTGCACTGAAAGAGCAGGAGCCAGAAGCACTAATGGCTGTAAACTGCAAGTGCTGGTATAAGAGTTGACAAATAGTTTACTGAAAATGTTTATTTTATTGTGTTCAACTAAAAACAAAGAGGATTTAATACTACTATAATGCCACACTAAAAGACATACTGTCAAATAGGCAGATAATATTATTCAAGGAAACAAATGATCACGCAGGAGGAAAATCCTCATAAATCCACTCCGTATTAATTGAAATTAACTAAGTGACCACTATACTTTCCTGGCAGGAGCAGGTCTAAGCTCAAATTAAAAATGTGTATAACATGCCCGGGGCACAAAGCAGTAGAGACATTACATCACATTTTCCCAACCCTGAGATGCTTTCCTTTCTTCTATCAGATATCCACAGAAACCTTTCTAGGGAGCCCTGAACCTCAGGAGAGATACTTAACACTGTTAAGCCTCCATTCTCTGTACATTTGCTGGCCTAGCCTTCTCCACCAGCAGGACACACAGGGGGATACCGTGTCTACGGGAGTGTGCCTGGCTTCCTTTAGCTGTGTAGTAGATATTATATATTCTGAACAACACTCTTCACAGGCAATTCTTGGAGCAGATCCTTCGAAAATTATCATTTGCAGTCTGACTCACTGCAAAAATCCCCAGCTTCTTAAAATACTGTTAAGCCTAAAATACAACTGCTAGCAGTCACGTCTCAGCCATATATGTAAAAGTTTCAGGAGCTCATCAGAGCTGAAGATCCTGGAAATAAAGTCATAGACTAGTGGAAGGTTTTCTGAGGGTGCAAATGGACAATTATTTGCATGAAATAAAACAGTAAAGCTGGCCATGCAATAATCATTCTTTTAGCCAGTAGGTTCAATGAAAAAAAAAAGACCCAATTCCTCCATCCACACAATCGAGATGGATGAGGGAATCACTCCCTTTGTGCTAATGTTTTCTGATGGCAGGGAGGCTTCCCCGCCTTCAGAATACAGTGATCAGTGCTGCTGGCTATAGCCGGCGACACTGATCATTTGTAAAAATTCAACAGGCTGGTAGTACAGAAGTTGATTGGTAGACTGATTTCTGTACACCCAGCTTGCCTATACATGGACTGAAATTTGTCTGGACCCTGTTCAACTGGCCGAATTTTGATCCATAAAAATAGCCTAGTAGGGCTTTTAGGGGGAACCCCATGCACTCCCCCCCCATTTTTTGGAGCTGTGGTTCCCCTTAAAAGTCCTACCAGTCCTAAAGGGCCTGGTATGGCTCTTCGGGGGACCCCACGCATTTAAAGAAAAAATAAAAATAAAAAATACTGTAGGGTCCCTCCTAACCTTCCTACCATACCTAAAGTGTCTGGTATGGATTGGGGGAGACCCCAAACTGTTTTTTTGTTTTTTTTTAATAAAAATGTAATTAAAAAAAAAAATATTTCAGTCCTGCTGCAGCAGGTTCTAAACATTGTACAGATGTGCAACTTTGCAGGTAGTTTAAGGGGACCCCCCGGGCATTATATTTAAAGGATTTTTTTTTTTTACTTTAAGCAATGAAAAATTACTGCCCCTTTAAAAACAACACTTTTTTTCACCGATTCATTGTCCCTGAGGCCAGTACCCAAGTCCCCATACCCATTTCATGGCCAATAACTTGCATGTAAGCCTTCAAAATTGGCACTTTTGAATTTACAAGTTCGAGACCCATAGACTTGCATTCAGTTGGAAGCTGGTGGTCAAACATTCATCAGGTTTGAATGTTCGACCGCAAACCAAACAATGGGGTGTTCAGCCTATCACTATTACATAGACACTGTTACCTTGCCCATGTAAGACAAAGTGACGGTGTCTCAAAAAAGGACATCCCTCAACCCCCTACATTCACCTTACCTGTGCTTCCTCACAACTACTTGCTCTTTCACAGCCAGCAAAAATACCCAGCATTTCCATGTATGGAGGAGCATGTGACCTGTCCCCTGTGATGATAGTCAGGCCTAGCAGCCATTTTCTAGGTCAAAGCACAGTCACATGACCAGAAGAGTGGTGCCAGCATTCCCTTGGCTTGCCACAAAGCCAGTTTCAGCTCTGACTGTGTGTGGTCAACAAATTCCAGAGATACCTTCACCTATCCATGCATGAGAAAAGTGTCTCTTCAACAGGAACCTCAACTGGCCTAAAACATTTCTAAGATAAAAACAGTGATGAAATAAAAGCATTTTATTCGTTTTTTTCTAACTTTTTCTCTATGTGGACCCCCTTGGGTCTTGACTGGGCTGTCTATAGGGCCTAGACTTCTGTCTAAGTCCTAGTATAGCGGGTGTTCAGCTTCAAAGCAATAGTTAACTCCTAGTCTAAACTTGTACCTACAGATAAACTTATAATAAGCCTTACCTGTAGGTACCATGACTGTCTTCCAAACTTGTGCCATTTGCAACCATTGACATCATCCATGTATGTGCAGTAGCTCTGCATTTGTGGCACGCTAGTGTTTCTTGATTGCAGAGAGTTGCGCCTCAATGGTGACTCCAGTGCATATGCATGGGAGTAATTGTGGCCCGGCCATTGAAAACGGAGATGTGCAAACCCGGAAGGAAGACAAGGCAAAGATGGAAGTGTCGGGTGCAGTGGCAGCTCTTCTCTGGAAGGCTCCATTTCTAAGGTAAGTGCGCCATAATGTGCTAGTATACAAAAAGGAATGTTTACTACAGTTTTAAAGTGTAATTTCACTCTAAAGGGAAAATTCCGCTTTATGCTCTACTCCTCCCTTCCTCTTCTTTTTTTGGAACTTTTTTTTTTGGGGGGGGGGGGCTCAACCTGGTTTTGACAGGTACCTTCACCCACTTCTAGTCCGATTGCTCAGGTGATTCCACCGGAAGTCCCCCCAGCCCACAACCATCTGGGACACATTACAGGTCCCAGAAGACTTCGGTACCATTCAAGAAGCGCAGCGCGGCTTGCGCATGTGCAGTGGGAAGCCGGCTGTGAAGCCGCAAGGAGAACTGGCCCAGGTGAAGACAGTTCTGGATCCCAGGACAGGTGAATGTCCTTTTATTAAAAGTCAACAACTACAGTATTTGTAGCTGCTGACTTTTATTTATTTTTTTAAAAAAACAAGGAAGAACCTCAAAGTTTTAAAATGTATATAAGAGCGTGAGTACACGCAATCTGCCAAGTAAATGCATTATTCCGTCTTAATTCTCAGAAACAGAAAGACTGGGAAATTCTGCCATTACTACATACATGATTTTTTGACTCTTCTTTCCCATCAGTGATCCTGAATAGCTTATCTACTTTTTTTTTTGTTAAGAAAAATAATATCACACCCAAAAGATTAATTTGTGTTATGTATTCACTTGGCCTCCCTTTCCTCCAAGATCTCCCCACTGTTGTAGACAAAGTGTAATTATATATCTAGTGTTACAATGTGTCATTGTGGGAACAGAGAGCTCAAAGATATTCTATAGTAATGTACAGCCCACCCTTCCCCAGAGGAAGAGGAGACTTAAACACCCCCCGTTCTTGCTGTCGACTCTGGTGGGATTCAGACTGTCGATTTCACTTATCAGAGGTTTATTTTTACACCACATCTGCACCGTTGTAAGGTCACATAATTTGGCAGCAATCCCAGTAGTTAGAAATTAATTTTTTCCTTTTTAATACAAACTGGTATCCCCCAAAGGATTAGATCAAGAGCCTTATCTGTATTTGACAGCTTCCTAAACCCCCAGAAAGAAATGCTTTCTTGTGCGAGGGTCTCTATAGTTCAAGACCACAATGCCTTGCAACAATGTGTTGTCAAGAACACTGACGGACTCAGGTCATCCCGCAGGTCTCTCTCTCTTTAAATTGACAGAGTAATCAAGGTTTTGCAGAACTGTAACAATATGCAACTGCATACACATCCCAGCACAAATCCCAAACCCTACAACCACCGTAGAGAATACACTTACATTGTTTTTTTTTGCTCAATACAACATAAATTACTGGTTTCCCTTCAATTTTTTTAAATACTCATGTTCAACCAACAGCTATAAATGCATGCTTACTTGTTATGTCTTCAATGTGATTTCATGTAAATTTTCAAATGCATATTATCTCTCCAAGATGTGACAGGCTATGAAGCAGTCCCATTTCAGACTCCGCAAGTCCTGCTGGCATCAATCTAAGTTGGACTTTCAATCAGGATTGCCCAAGCAGAAAAGTGGTAAGTAGCATAGATTAAAGTAATCAAATATGCATAAAATGAAATGATGCCCATATGGTGTTATTACCATTTAAGGGTAAATAAAGGCCATCCATAAATAATGCACGCTTTCATTTTTACATGCACATGCAAGATAATTAATACTGTAAGTTTGGAAGCCTGAGAGGAAACACTAGGAGGAAATAGGATTCCATAAAAGAGAAGTCACAAGTTCCTAAAAAATTACATTGTTTTGTGGACAACCCTTACCAGTATAGTTTCTAGGGTGTATTTTCTTTTTATGATATGAAAAAAAAATGATCAGCTATAAAAATGGTTGCAACTTCAAACAGAATGCCAACAGATTCAAGATAAACCTTAACCTGACAATGTTGTAAGCTATTGTCTATGGGCATCTTCAGATACCTTCAGCAACCCTGGATGACAGAATAGACTATTGACAGGAAAACCAAGCTGAGATACAATGGATACCAACCTTATGTAAGGGGAACATCACATTCTCTATAGATAAGGTTGGCATCAACTATATCTAAGCTAGTTGTTGGTTTTGTGCCCATGTTCTATCCCCAACTTTAAGAACATACTTATGGATCCAGGCAACATAAAAAGCACCATGTGCATGCAGACTACTTAGTTATTTCACATTTTTAAAAATACTTACTGCTAAGAAAAGACCATTTCTAAACCTGTTTATACCATTTCTTGAATAAATTGTTTTAAAACTGAATTTGATTACATCAGGGGAAAAAAAAAGAACATGAGTAGCAATACTGATAGCTTAACACAGTCATTGAAAAACACTGTGTTAACCTTCAAGTGCAACACCTGAGCCACTAAGTGATTTAATGGGTATTATCCGTAGGGCACAATTAAAATTAATTCTTTCTGATGCAATCCACTACTGAATTATAGTGTCTATTAGACCACCGGTGGCCACATTATTATTTTTTAACTCCCACATTTCCAAAACAGCTATCTTTATCTCGTGCGACGGCTAGCCTATATTGTTCAGTATCGGATTTCTGCACAGATGGTTTATGCATTTAACTCTGTGTCTTTACTGATAATGTAACATACAAAAGAAGATCAAAGACATATGTGGTATTAGTCTGAAAACGCAAGTATTGACCAAACAAAGGCAATGTCAGACTCTTAAATGACAAGGCCCTATGAAAAAATGGTATAATTTCCATTGTCCCACTATTGTCTCCAGTTAAACATATGGTTTCTGACGTATATAAACACTAATTCCAACCTAAATATTTCTCAAATTTCATACATGCTTGGATAAATCAATATTTGTTTAGGATGCATTATTTTTTTCTTTGTGAACTAGGGGCCTTGTTTTGAGGACTATATAGCATTCTATGGCAATTTATTATAATGTAAGATTGTCTGTTATGTACAAATTCTTTGAACCCTTGTGTCATTAATTGTAGTACCTTCCTACATCCTTTAGGTGTCCTTGTTTCCACAAACAAATATAACAATGATATAAACCTTGCAAAAAAACTTTTAAAGGCACATAAAAGTAACGTATGGCATATAGGAGGCCTGCGATGGCCACTGCATAGTAATATCAGTCATTTCGATTTTAGCTTCCTTTTTTTTTTTTATACGCACACTGAAGATTGTAGACACTAAAGATGAAAAAACTTGGGTTTTACGTTTTCTCTGAATTCAAAATGTGTCTCATGAGTTGGATCTGCTTGTTCATTACAACTTTGAGTCAGCTTTATGGGCAGCATAGTGGGTTAGCGGTTAGTACGTATGTTTTACAGCAATGGGGTTCTTGGTTTGAATCCTGGCCAAGACACTGTATGCTTGGAATTTGCATGGTTGCTCTATACTTGCATGATGCATGAGTTTCCTCCTACCCCTAAAGACAAGCTTGTAGGTTGTTTGGCTATTGTTTAAATTGGCCCTAGCATGTGTGTGCAGGTCCAAGAATCCCAACTGCAGACCCTGGTATCAGGGGTGGACTGACCATTGGGGAACTCGGGCACTGCCCGAGGGCCTGGGGTCAGTAGGGGGCCCCATGAGATGTCTCTGGTACATTTCATTGGCTTTTTTGGGTGTGATTTGAGTGTGGGTGAGGACACAGGGGCCCCATGATCCCCTATTGCTGGGGGCCCCATGGGTTGTCAGTCCGCCCTTGCCTGGTATACATTTTCAGCATGGAGCCACAGAAAAGTAGGGTTAGAAGTGCATCAAGTATCTCAATGTGGTCATGATAGTAGGGACGTAGAGGCAACTTCTGAAATGTCACAACTGATACCTTGCCATCTTTTTGTGGGAAATATTGTTTCCAACAACTGGCCTTTTTGCAAGGGTTCTCTACTGAGTTTTGACTAAGGTGAAAATAACATAACATATTGGAAACTATTGTAGAGTTGCCAATTTAGAGGCTTGATGTTTCTTTATAGAACTTTCCAGATAATTTAAAAACAGGCTAAAAGGTGTTTTGTTTTTTTTTGCAATTTTGCAGTATTTTGTGAGTCTTTTTTGTTGTCTTTTGCCAGTCGGTGTTTCTATGTCAAATTTTTTTACAGTAGGGAAAAAATTGGTAACAAAATGGGAAGAGTGTAGCTAAACCAAAGGCAACTAATTAATTGATATCTGCCCCAATGCAAGTTTTTCACTAAGCCCCACCACAATAAAAAGGGTGGAAGAGACAGCGTAGTGATACACTGGCTTTATCAGTCCAGGCACATTGCCATTTACCTTTTCCCAAATGTCCACATAATTTGAAAGCACAGCTCAGGTAATGACCATCCATATCTGTTAGACTTGATATTCAGTGCATATGGCCAACTATGTAAAAGAGCATAATAGCTCTGCCTCAAAAACAAACAGGTATGCCCAATCTTTTTGTGTATGTGTGGCCTAACAGAAGCTATTTTTACTTGCAGTTGTGAATGTTTATTCTTCATGAGAAAGCGAGGCGTTTTATGATTTTGTGGTATAATACTTGCCTGAAGACTTGTTTACTTCCTCGCTTCAAAAAGAACAAATTATACCAGCTAACCAGATTGCAGTTATTATGTGCGCAATTGCAACCTACATTGCACAATACCATAAAACTGCTCCAATATTTATTACGTTTCTGTTTAATAGAACTATGATATAACTATGCTATACCGTATATACTATATACCTACAAAGCTGTAAGTTTAACTACTTTCATGCCTGTATAAAAACGCAGCATACTTCAGGTCAACAGGGATCAACCTGAATGTGAAATCTGTCTAACAGCATAAACTCAACCAACATGTGTACAGTGTTTTCGAAGGGCATGAATCACCTATCAACTTGTGAGCATACGGCTTCAATCTGGAGGCTACATCAGTGCCACCACAATACAGTTTCCTTCTGGAAAACATTGTGATTGATGAGATGTGACGGGTGCATGCACATAACAGTACGATGTGCCTCTGACAATTTGAAGCCAGGTGGAGAAGACTGTTCATTGTGGTTCTAGTGACCACCTGCTGTAGATCATCAAGAACAAAGTCAGGGAGCTGGGACATACTTTCCATTCTGATGCTATAGGACCGAAGTCTAATATGCTGCCTTTTCACCTAACTGTGCTTTTGTATCAGAATCTAATGGCCATCTCTTTTCCTCTACTGTCTTTCTACAACTACAAATGCATTTTCTAAGAAACACACAATGGGTTTCAATGCAATACAACTACAGCAAAGTTCCACTTTACTGGTGCCCATGCCACCTTTATCAGGCTCTCAAGCTCATTAAACACATATATGAACTATTAGTCATCACTATAAATGAGATCACAACCACAAGTATTATTTTTCTGCAGTGTGATAGGCTGTTTGACAAAAATACTACTGACAAAACGCCTACAGATATTCTGTTTGTATATCTCCACAACCAAAGGCAAGCTATGTGCATTTGTATCTCTAGATTGCACCCTACTAGTTTTAGGCTGTGTGGCTAGCAAGAACCTTTTTTGTGCCTCTATTGAATTCAGTTTGTAGTTCCATTTCTTCTCTACAACATACTGGAATATTTGGAACACTTGTTAATATTATAACAGGTCATTCAGAGTACATTTTTCTAGCTTGGATTCAGAAATATTTTATTGCATATAAAAAAATCCCGTTGGCTTAACATTCAGATTGTGTACTGCAATAAGGTTTCAGGCATGTTTTTCCTCTTAGTACTCTACAGTAGTTTTTAGCATAAGAATGTATAGCTGGCTACAGCCAAGTCTTCCACCCTACAGATCTTCCATGCACTACTAGGTTGAAAGCCTAGGTGGCACTGTGACTTCAAGAACTAAGGATCAGCTTTTCTTGCTGGAGTCTTAAGTCCATTTTAGAGGTTCAAGATAGCAAAAAAAAAGCTTTTTCTCCAAGTTAGTTGACAGAAATCTAATTGGATGAGCATCCTTATTTACACATATACTATAATGCAAGGAAATGGTCATGCATTTGTACGTTGTATTATATCTGATTAAAAAATTCATATATTATCAAACATTACCAGGCATCATATTTGTGGAACTATGTCTACCGAAAATTTGTTAATTACAAAAAAAAAAAAAAAATAATAATATCAAGAGCTGAATTCACCTTATTTACAAAAACTGCTGAATGGATTTTCATGTAGATGACAGTTACCCCAATTAGACACCCATATTTTCCACAATACACTGACCGCACCTTACTTCATTAATAATTTTGAGTTCAGCTCCATTTTGCACAGAAGCATTATCGTATTTAGAGAGCACATTTCAGTCTGATAACTAGGCCTTTCGGTTTCCCAAACATTGGCACTCTGCGGATTCAGGAACTGGGGCTCAATAAGTACCTTACCAGTCAAACAGTAATAAACATCTTATGATTCTACTGATCCTTACGGCTATCGCTCATAATATTTTTCAGAAGATTGGATAAACATTAGCAGGAGGACTGATTGTATCTGCAAAAAGAATTGAACTATGAGCTAATACAATCCATATGTTTGCTGCCGCTTTAAAGTAAGGGAATACCACTGACAAACCTAAATGTTTTTTTCCGAAACAGCAACAGATGTTAGCAGTCATACACGGCATAAAACTGAACGCAAAGTGGCTCATTTAGAAAAAGTGTACCAAGAAGATTACTATGCCCATAGTGACTAGTCAGAATTCATTTTTTTCATCTGAAATGATAGTCAGAGGCTGATGGGTTGCTGCAGGGATCAAAAATGTACTTGTTTGCACACTTTTCGTATATGAGCCTCATAAGGTTATTGATGCTGTACTCAACCTCAGTCTACAGTTTATACCAGGGGCGGCCTGACCATTTGGAAACTCGGGCACTGCCCGAGGGTCCGCGGTCAGTAGGGGGCCCCATGAGATGCCCCTGCTACCTTTTTCATAGGCTTTTTTAAGTTTGGGCAAGGACACAGGGACCCCATGATCCCCTATTGCCCGGGGGCCCCATGAGTTGTCAGTCCACCCCTGGTTTACACCAATAATATCCTTTAGATTGTAAGCTCTTATGAGCACGTCCCTTTGAAAATGCTTGCATTGAATTGTATTTTAACTGTATTGTCTCCCTTGATTGTTTATAGCGCTCTGCAAACTGTTGGCGCCATTTAAATCCTGTATTATAATAATAAACATTTTTTAAAAATAGAATAGTATAAATATGGGTTTATTACACAATCTTTTTTAAGTAGTCAGCTAGTGGTTTCTGATCTCATGTATGAATTTTTTTGGTCATATGAAAAATGTTTTATATTTCTTTGGAACTTAGATTACTGCAGAAAATTCACGCACTCTTGTGCAGTTGGTCATCAGCCCTTCACATTTCAGCAGAAAGGACTTCACTTGAATCTCCCAGAGGGAGTTTACCCCAGATGTCCCCATCCGTGACTTTCCAGCAATAAATGGGTTAACCAAGACACAGCTGTCAACCTTAATGGGAAGAGATAAGTGTGAAAAGAAACCTACTCTGAGTGACACAATAAGAAGAGTCCCCACATGGTAAGGACAGAAGATTCTATTTCTGGAGGCCACATTACAAGACAGATCAGTAAATAGCATAAGGGATGTCCCTTGTGAAATACACTCTTCAGCTTTATGGACCATATAAACGGTCTACACACACACAAGTCAAAAACATACCAATCAGCATTGACAAGATAATAACTACAGCAAGGCGAAAGAAAATAAAATAAAACACAACAGCAAAGCAAAAAACATAAACAACAAAATAAAAAAAACAACAGACTAAGGTACATGTAAACTCAAAAGCCACAACAGATACGCAAAACACTAAGCAAATCATATGAGAATGAATTAAATAGGTCTACAGCTTCCATCACAGTCAGGTTCCATCTGCTATAAAAAATTGACAAATGTATGCAGAAGGTTAAGCATCTGGCTCACACATAAATGCCACCCAGTCAGTGGCCATCATTCAGCTAATCAGCTTGCCTGCCACTGAGTTCAGCTGGCCCTATAGCCATATCAGTCCATTTGTCATAGTGGAAGAGGCCGATCAGTGGGGTGAACTGGGTTCAGTAAAGTCCCTAAGCCATGAGTGTGTATGTGACACAATGTATGTCCCTTTGCTGGGAAAATATTGAATATGGGTCGATAAAGTGACAACAGTATAATTTATGGAAGGAGGGAGGGGGAGCTGGGTAGGATATCAATATTTTATTCAGCTGGAAAACGGTAATGGATTAAATATTCAGATTTGCCATCTAGAAAACAATATCCACAACTAGCCATGTTTCTTTTACTACATCTCCCACAGAAGCCACCAAAGGACTACAAGTCTTTGCATGTTCTTCCCATCTACAAGCTGAGACTTGTAGCTCCTCTATAGCTAAAAGAGCCATACGTTGTTCATCCCTGGCAGTAAACCAGATCACATACAGAATTTCATCCCTCTGCAGTAATTGTTCATTTCATATGAAAAAAAATAGCTGTATGTCTCTAGACAAAGCTATATGGTCAAAGAACAATTACATATGTGGGATAGCCTGGTTCACATTGTTGTAGGTGAAAATGGGGGTATAGCTACAATCAGGATACTCCATGTCTGAGCTATCGCTCCCATAAGCCAGGTAGCCAGCCTTTGATCAAATAAGAATCTTACATGCCTCTGTGATCCAATTATTCCAGAACATAATTCACCCAGCTATAGCAAAATAGGTTGCTTGTCCCTGTGAGATGAGGAGAGAGCAGACAAGTTGGGTATTTATGGCTCCGAACACCCCCCCCCCCCCCAGGCGTTTTTGCTACCCTTTAAAGTTTTTAATCACATGGGGATTGTCAAAGAAGGATGATTGCCAAAGCCACTTAGCTAGCCAGGGATCATAAGATGCCATTGCCTTCTGAAATCCCCTTTCCAACACCGAGATGGATAATCCTCTTTCTGAAATCACAGGGCTCATTCTCTCTTCTGCCAGTTCTGCAATTTGCTGTGTGTCTTTGCTGAGCCCCTAGTGTTGTGATCAGGGACAGCCTTGGGTTATATGGCACCCTGAGCAGAAATACAGCTCCTCAGCCTGGCACCCTTATCCCTCCTATATTCCTAAAGGCAGAATACGAAGAGCCAGTAAGCCAACGCAATACCAAAGTTGTGTAATGGTACCAGAGCAATGCCATGTTCCCTATATGATGACATGGTACTAGCCTGGTAATGTGATGTCATGATACTAATGTAATGTCACTCTAGTGATCACTGATTCCATGATACTGAAGCCAGGACTGTCAACTGAAACTTGTGCCAGTATTGGGGAGTCATCATCTGCAGCAAGTTAAGCCAATCCACATGTTTATTGCCAAGAACTGAGACAAGCGTACCATGTGCCAGCATTGCTGACCCTGGGTGTCCCTACACATGGCACCCTTCATTGACCACTATGGTGGTCTTCTAATTAACTACCAGTGACAACAGTTTGTCACCCACAAAGAGGACATTCCCTTTTTTTAATATCCCCGTCCCTAAAACCATCCTGAAGAAGAGGCTTCTTCCTCCAGGAAGAATTAGATCACCATCATTAATATTTTATTTCACCCGTACCATGCTGTAAATCGGAGAGAAAACATGTTGAATATGTAAGAGATGTGAAGGTAAGATCTCATATTTGGTTCCTAAGCACACAGAGCCTACTATACATTCAACTAGTGTCCCCGTCCTCCCCTCCAGAATAAGCCACCGCTGGTGTCCCCACCAGTGGATCCAGGTCCCATATGTAGTGCCAGTTCTGACCATTGCATGCTCAGTGCTTTGTGCTCCAGAGATTGGCCACTATGTATCCTTTGTGTATAGCCATCACTTTATCTCAGCTCCTCATACTGTGACAATACAACACTGTTTAGCTATGCAAATGAATCCCCCACCTTTCATTTCCTAATCTCATTTTATGAGCCTATATAAAGCTCCAATTAGGGATTACTGCCCCCAACAATGACCAGGCAAGTCTTTTCCACATTGTTGCATTAGGTAGTGCCATTGTATTTGGTGGTACTGTCGTAATTAAAGGGCTAGCTTCCATACAAAGGGGTCTAATCTTATTTACAAGTCAGCAAGACTTTCTACTAAAGAGAAAGGAGCGATCTCCAAATTACAATGTGGATTGAGCCAGCTGCAGGGGGGGGGGGGATAGTCAGATAAACACCTAAAATACCAGGTGATATTGTGTGTTTAATACACAACAGGTCAGAGAGGATGGCACTGCATTGTTGTGATATAAATTATATCTATATATATATATATTAGGAACTGGTATAATAAATGTAGTGATTGCAAGGAGAAGGATCCAGTAGATCTATCTGGTTTTGGGTTGTTCTGATGTCTTAGATCCCTGTTACAGCTCCTTGTTGGTTTTAGGAGAAGCTAGCCCCCCTGCTACCCATGACAGCCAGTGTATGGAGGAGAATGGCATGGCCAGGATCGCTGATCTAATCTGACTCCACTGTCCCTCTATCTCTAGCAAACTGCAAACACATGAAGAGTTCAAAACCACTTCACAGGGACCTCTGATGGCCTGAGGTTTACACTGTTTATTTTATCTCAGCAATGCCTATTCATTGGTTCTACAGGCACAAGGCTCCCAATATACCAGCACATTGGTCTGCAGACTGATAACAACCCCCCTAGATTTCTCAGCACCCTCCAGATCACCCAGAGCACCCCTTCTTTTCAGCTTTCCTTCAGTCCCTCTAATTGGAATTTCAATCAAGTCCTTATTAAGGATGAATGCTCTTCTAGTGGGACTGTAGGTAACTCATGGGAGACATGCACTGCTTCAAAACATGAAGAGCCTTGGAAAAAAAGGCTTTGTAGTATTTTTAAACGTTTGATTTAATCCAGATGTGCCATCCAGAGTGTCTCCATTGCTGAGCACTGGGTTTTGTTATGGGAGAGGAGCAGTGTCTGTCCTGCTTGGAGGGATGGATGGTGACAACTCCAAGATGATGGCACATGGACAGGCTTACCTTTTTCACCTGAAACTTTGGATCCTGAAAAGTGCAGACAGATAACTCCAAGCAGAAAAAACAAGATATCCATTGTCAGGCTGATAACCCCAGAGAGAGCTGTATTGGTGGAATCCCCTGGTTAACAAGTCATTGAGTCCTCCCTTGGATGGCTGTACACTCCTGATCCCTATTCCTCCAGTCTCATGTCACTTGCTGCAATGTCCACAATGTCACTTCTCCTCCCACACCGTCCCACTGGAGATCGCAGACACGGGGCACAGCGGATGGGGGGGCGGCTGGCTGAGGCTCCCCTGTGATCCCAGACCATCGGAGCTTTCCTCCGCTCACATACACAGAGAACTTGGACGAGCCGATGGTGTCTTGTCTGTGGAGGGAGTGTGAGCTGTGTGCCTCCTTCTTGTGTCTGCCTCCCTCCCAACTACTCGGCTCCCTTTTACAGAAAGACCAGCATGTGCATGTCAGTCCGGGGAGGGGGAGGGGCGAGGGAGGGAAGGAGGGAGCTCTGCTGCCATCTACACACAGCCCGGCCGCCCGGACACGCCCCCTTCCCTGCCACTGATTAAAGCGCAGCTCACAAAAATACCATTTATTACAGGCGGAGGGGGAGCCGGCACAGCACAGCACACAGCACAGCACAGCGCAGAGCGCACAGCACAGCACAGCACCCAGCACAGCACAGCACACTCATCTTCTGCCGCTCGTCATGCCAGAGATCATCCCCGAACTCAGGCAACAGGTTCCATCTAGGCGGTCCCGGAATCCAACATCCCTGGATTACTTTACAACGGGATCGATACGTATGAGAGAGATCCCATATATAATGTGTACATCTATGTACTGAAGAAGCAGTGCAATCCACCAATTCGATCCCTTATCCATGTATTCTTAGCTACCATGGATTACTTTAGTGGGATCTATACATATGAGAGGGATCCCATATATATATAGTGTACATCTATGTACTGAAGAAGCAGTGCAATCCACCAATTCGATCCCTTATCCATGTCCTCATAGCCACCATGGATTACTTTAGTGGGATCGATACATATGAGAGGGATCCCATATATATATAGTGTACATCTATGTACTGAAGAAGCAGTGCAATCCACCAATTCGATCCAACATCCCTGTCCTCATAGCCACCATGGATTACAATAGAGGGATTTATACAATTATCCCTCTATATAGCCAATCTAATAACCCTGTCTTCATATTGCTGGATTACTTTACCACAGGATCTATACATATGAGAGAGATCATATATATATATATATATATATATATATATATATATATATATATATATATATATATATATATATATGTACATCTATGTATCTATACACTCAAGAAGCAGTGCAATCCATGAATTCAATCCAACATATCCCCAAGATTACATTACAACAGGATCTATACATATGAGAGGGATCCTATAATCCTATTTATATAAAATGTGTATATCTATATAATCAAGAAGCAGTACAATTTTTCAATTCGATCCAACATCCCTGTCCTCATAGCCACCATGTATCTTTAGAGGGTTCTATACAAATATCCATATAGCTACAACACATAATCTATAGGATCAACAATCCAGAAATCCAACAACCCTGTCCTCATATTGCTGATTACTTTACAACGGGACCTATACATATGAGATGGATCCTATATATGTATAATAAAGTGTACATCTATGTATCTATACACTCAAGAAGCAGTGCAAGCCATGATTTCAATCCAACATCCCTGTCCTCATATCCCCAAGATTACATCAGGATCTATACATATGAGAGGGATCCTATAATCATATATATATATATATATATATATATATATATATATATATATATTTATATATACACACACACACACATATATTTATATATATATATATTTATTTATTTCAGGTACTTATATAGCGCCGTCAATTTACGCAGTGCTTTACATGTATATTGTACATTCACATCAGTCCCTAACCCTCAAGGTGTGTACAATCTAAGGTCCCTAACTCACATTCATACATACACATACTAGGGCCAATTTAGAATGGATCCACCTACCAGCATGTCTTTGGAGTGTTGGAGGAAACTGGAGTACCCAGAGGAAACCCACGCATGCACAATGAGAACATGCAAACTCCAGGCAGGTTGTGCCGTGGTTGGGATACAAACCAACGACCCTAGTACTGCCAGGCGGTGCAAACCATTTAACCACTGCTAATATATATATATATATATTGTACATCTATATACTAAAGAAGCAGTGCAATCCAGTGCATCCCTGTCCTCATAGCCACCATGTTTCACTTTAGAGGGATCTGCACAATTATCCATATAGCTACAACACATAAACTATGGGATCAACAATCCAAAAATCCAACATCCCTGTCCTCGTATCCCCTGGATTACTTTACAACAGGATCTATACATATATAAGGAAATATATATATATATATATATATATATATATATATATATATATACTATGTACATACACACACACATATATATATATATATACTCAAGAAGCAGTGCAATCCATTGATTCAATCCGGCATCCCTATGTTCATAGCCACCGTGTATTACTTTAGAATAATCTATACAATTATCTATATATAAGCACACACACCTAATGTATAGGATCAGCATTCCAGAGATGCAATCAATTTCGCTATGTAATACTTTAGAAAGGGATCTATGCACACACACAATCTATAGATGGGCAGCACAATAGCTACATGGTTAGCACATCCTCCTGGCAGCACTATTGTTGTCAGTTCAAATCCCAACTATGGCACCACCTGCCTGAAGCTTGCATGTTCTCTTTGTGCCTGTGTGGGTTTCCTCCAGGTACTCAGGTTTCCTCCCACACTCCAAAGACATGCTGGTAGGTTAATTGGATCCTGTCTAAATTGGCCCTAATATGTGTATGTATGAATGTAGGTTAGGGACCCTAAATTTTACACCCCTTGAGGGTTAGGGACTGATGTGAATGTACAATATATATGTAAAGTGCTGCGTAAATTGACAGCGCTATATAAGTACCTGTGATAATTAAATAAAATATAGGATCGACCAGCAGAAGCAATCCAGTAATGCATTCCAATATCCCTGTCCTCATCTTTCCCATGTATTCCTTTAGAAAGGGATCTATACTGTTCATGTGTAAAAACATATATACATATATAAGAAAACTTATATACCATATGTAAATTCTATACACATCTATATCTATACAATCTCTATTAACAAGCAGTGCAATCCAGTATTCTATATAATCTATAGGATCAGCCGGCAGAGCAATAAAGGAATGCATTCCAACAGCCTTGTCCTCATCTCCCCCATGTATTATTTTAGAAAGCGATTTCACAGGTACATAATCAACACATTTGTGTTCTTGGGTTCACAGCATAATAACCAACAATCCAATCTATGTAACTATAGAATCATAAAGCAGAGCAATCTACCATCCCTGTCCTCATCTCCCCATATATTATTTTATAAAGGGATATATATATATATATATATATATATATATATACAGTATATATACAAAATCTAAATTATCTACAAGCAGAGCAATGCAATAATGCAATTGAGCACCTCCCCCATGCATTATAATGGAAAAGGATTTCACAGGTAGAGCATAACGCACAGACAGATCTCTACAGAGTAAATCGTCGCATGTGTAGGAGGTTGAATAATAACTGTAGCTAAGAATATGTGTAGCAGTTTCACAGTGACTGCACAGCCAAGAAGAGAATGCAAGTCATCTGCTGTAACAAAGGGAATGCTTTGGTTTGTGTATTCAGCATTTAATGTAACATTGGCATTGATATAAGTGTGAGGGTTCATGTACAGTACATGTATAAAGGACTACTATAGAATAAAATGCATTCTGATAACTGCATGTCATTAATGCCTGTAATGATAGTGTTCAGTATATGAATTCCACTATTTGCAAATTTCACATGTCTGTATTTACATGATTCCCTACATGTACAAGCAGACCAAGTTGTCAAGCAAAATCAACAGTTTTAGGTGTTAGGACAAAACATATAAAACTGGTGGGCGTGCTGACAATAGTCAGCTTTTATTCATGTGACTTAAAACTCCTTTTGAAAAAGAAAACAAAAAACCTAGTTTGATCCCTGTTTAAAAAGTGCAGGCTCCTGGAGTAAGGATGGCCATACATGTGTAAATGAAATTTCTCTAGTTTGCCACCCCAATTCCCTCCTGGGCTGAATGGGGGAAATCGATCAAAAGATTGACATTTATCGAGTAGAGGGATGCTGATAGAACCACCCACAGCTCAAATTTTGACAATTCAGCAAAAATTAGACACAATTCAAACAATGTATGGCTATCTATAGGTTTTAATTTGTATTCAATTTAAAGCCACATATCTATCTAGGACTATCTTGTATACAATAGTGACAATGCTGCTGAGGGATTTCTGTGAAGAATGAATAGTGTTGTCACCCTGGTAAAGGAAGTGCAAAAATATAAATCCCTTGGCAGGATCAACAGGTAATAAAATTTTGTTTACGGGGCACTTAGAAAAATGAGAACCAATGTGTTAATGCTGGTTGCAGACTTCAGGAGGTTGTATGTCATTTTTAATTTTGCTGGTTGTTCTACTTTAAATGCACCACAATATTCTGGAACATATAAAGGAGGTGTTTGTACAGTAAAAGGAAAAGCTTGCATTGATCATAAGCTCTTGTGTAGTTGTTTACTTTTTGAGGAAAAGGCAATTAGAAAATGCTTAGCCAGTGTAATTCACAGCAGATGTCTGCACATTTAACAGATTGCTACTTATATGTGTTAAAGTTTTGTGTTTGTATGTTTCCAATGCAAGCATCCCTAACTGCCTGTGCGGGGTATCTGCCCTGTATACCACTATGCAATGCTTGGAAATACAGCACTCGGAGAGGATTTGTGATATTGACACAAAGATTTGAAAAATCCAATACCCAATAAATAACCTGAAATTGGTTCCTTTTTACCACTGCAAGCTATACTGACACAAAAATAGACTTGAGTGTTTTGTGCGCACAATAGGCTTCCATTTGATGGCATTTCAGAGTCAACTGAAAACCCTTTCATCAATGAAAGCTTTCCGATCTCTGGGAGAATAAAATATCTTCAGAGTCATAGCCCTGCTGCATGTTTATTACAAAAAATGGCCTTTACACTCTCCGTTTGCCAGAAATAGTCTAAATTCCATGCATGCTATTTGGGTCCTCTGTGACAGATTTTCAGTGGTGCCCCTCATAAAGGATGTTTAAGCTCAATTTACATAGCAGAGTCTGTGCTATTCCACCCTTTTAGAAAATGCTTTACTTCTGTACTAACAACGTATGGGCCAAAGGGGTCTTCAGTGTAACATCATTATATAAATATTTTATACCTGAAGCACCTCAACATTGATTGTCACAATTTGATAAAACTGGTAGACCAGCTTTAAAATGAAATAATTTGCAACACATTAACATTTGCTGTCCCAAGGACACTTAGAGGATGATTTACTAAAACTGGAGAGTGCAAAATCTGGTTCAGCTCTGCATAGAAACCAATTAGCTTCCAGTTTTTTTGGCAAAGCTTAATTGAAGAAGCTGAAATTAGAAGCTGATTGGTTTCCATGAACATCTGCACCAGATTCTGCACTCTCCAGTTTTAGTAAATCAACCCCTTTGTGTGCTCCAAGTATGATCTGTAGATCTTCCTACACAATTTGGTCTTTGGCCAAATCATGGTGGACTGTTGCTTCTGACTCAGAAGTCCCAGTTTACTGAGGACATAAACTCACTCACTAGAACAGCCATCCTCAACCAGGGTTTCATAGAACCATAGGGTTCCTCTAGAGGTTGTTGAGGTTCCTTGAGCTGTGGTTGATTGCCTAGTTCCAGGGCCAACAATAGTTGGCAGACTCAGCAGCATGGCGGCATCATCTTTTTAGCTATCTGTAAAGGTGGCATTCTGATCACCACTGTAAGAGTAGCATTCTTCCCACTGGCCATCAATGTAAGGTATATTCTTCTCACTGAGGGGTTCCCTTAGACCTGAAAATCATTTTAAGGTTTCCTCTTGAGAAAGGATGCACTAGACAGTTGATCTTGGGCAATCTAGCAATACGTTCTTCTTAGTAACTAAGAGTGGTGGTGGTGGTACAGTTCATTTGAAAGCATTTGAAGTCATTGCTGATTGGGGATTACAAGCTCACTAAATATGAGCTCATCTTTTCATGATCAAGATAACATACAGATTCTTAGCATAATTCCCTTATCTCACTAGAGAAAGTGAGCAGGTATTTCTTAAATGAGTAAATGATTTAAACTTAAGAAGAGTGTCACGATAATTACAAACAGGACAAATAAATATCACTGACTGATATTATATTTTAGGTAACCCTTGTAATTACTTTATTAATAAAATACATAAGTAAAATAATTAATATAATTAATTTGGTTTCCTGTGGTATATCATTTATTTCTTTATTTTAAAAAATAAGTTTGGCCGAGTTCTCTTTTAAGGACCTATTGTTCTAATTAAATCTAGGAACAATAAATATATTTAGGGAACATAATAGTATAAAATTGGTATTATTGGCAAACGTGACTTTATTGCTTGCAAAATGTTGCTGGTGGTGGAATATCTACTGTGACATGAGCCTAAGGGCTAATTTTTTCCCATAACAATCAAACGTCCCTCTAGGACAAGACACATTTGCTGCTATGAGTTACTGCACTTATGAATAGCGCACGTAGGCAAGGATTTCCATGATTACTCGTGGCTGTGGGTAAGGTGTTACTGCCCCTGGGAAGACATCAGCACCGAGCATTGGTTAGGATTGAGGTGAACTGTTAAACTCAAAATAACTTGGATGCATCAGTGTAAATTCTTTATTTTCTTTACGCTGAGAACAGCAATCAATATCACATTAACTGCAACATTGTGAGCCTAATGCATACAAGAGATTATATGAAGCAAATTCTTCATGGCGTGAGATAATCCAGCCGTTTCATGAGTTAAGGATGGCAGCTGTTCATGGCAGTGCTGGTGTCAGATATTATGTTTATATCTCTCATTTTTACTTTCTGACCTCTAGACTCCTGACATAGTTTTTCTGAAGCTAAGGTCACATTGCAGCTTCCCATACAGAGAAAAGTTTATTTTAAACTGTACAGCCCATCCACACATTGCACCCCTTTCTTGGCTCTTTGCCTTTATCTAATGTTTTTTGTTATCTCTCCGGCTCTTTGATTTTCTCTGATGTAAGCAAATCCTGCGTTCATGCAATATATTGTAGTATCACTGATCTATCATTTTGGCACACTTTGCGTGAGGATGTGACAGATTTTGAAAGTTTCCAGAAAAGTCGACCAAACCACAATTTTCCTGCTTAGATATACACACACAGACTGAAGCTGAATAAGGGGAAATCAAACAGGCGCCAGCATCTTGCAAAGCAACCATTGCAATGGGGATGTCGCTGGATAATATCATGCTTATATGTGCACATACTCTCTCTTTCCCTTTCTCTAATACTCGGGGGGTACTATATAAGGGGGGCTTCACTCAAGTTGTAGTGCTTTCAAATTAGTTCAGTCCAGCCAGGAAATACTGTTTCAGGGTTTGAATGCCCAATTTTATTTGAAGAGAAAGTAAAAGTTCCAACAAAAACAAAAGCTTACCCTCACAGGAGTTTCCACCATTACTTCACACACACAAGTAAAACTGGTATTAAGCCTCCTGGCTTCTTTTTTGAGTGTCACTGCTCATGCATCAAGCTATGGCCTTTTTGCCTGGTCCCTGAGACCAATTCACAGCACCCTTGTGCTCATATACAAACTCTATACCTCTCTTTTTACTGCACTCTCACAGTTCCCTGCTGTACTGGCTCACACCCTGTCCTCTGGGCTTCTGGTTGAAGCCATGAACTACAGACAAGCCTTTGATTATAAAGGCTGTGTATACCTGTACACTCAGCCTCCTGATGTCCAGCAAGACCTGGACACAGAGTTAGAGGCTTCATCCTTCCTAAGACTCTTTGAAGCTTCCAAACTCCAGAACCTAGTTTGGAAATTACCAATCCAACCAGGGGCGGACTGACCATTTGGAAACTCAGGCACTGCCGAGGGCCCGGGGTCAGTAGGGGGACCCATGTGATGCCCCTGGTACCTTTTTAATAGGCTTTTTTGAGTTTGGGTGAAGACACAGGGGCCCCATGATCCTCTGTTGCCCAGTGGCCCCATGAGTTGTCAGTCTGCCCCTGAATCCAACTTAAAACCCAAATTTTGTTCATAATAGAACTACCTTATTTCTTCGTGGCATAGATTCAACAAGGTGTTGGAAACATTCCTCAGAGATTTTGGTCCATATTTACATGAGTTACTGTTGCCTTTCTTTCATCTCGAACCAGTCTGCCCATTCTCCTCTGACCACTGACATCAACAAGGCATTTTCATCCACACAACTGCTGCTCACTGGATATTTTCTCTTTTGTGGGCCATTCTCTGTAAACCCTAGAGATGGTTGTGTGTGAAAATTCCAGTAGATCAGCAATTTTTGAAATACTCATACCAGTCTGTTTGGCTCCAACAATCATGCCACGTTCAAAGTCACTTAAATCCCCTTTCTTCCCCATTCTGATGCTTGGTTTGAACTTCAGCACTTCAGTTGCCTTCACCAGGTGGAGCCTTCTCTAAGAAGAGCCTTGACTGACTGGAGACTAATCTCTTGTGGGCAACACCAACCTGCCTTCAGTCAGTCTCACAACTGTTCAGGGATCCTTTCAATGTCCTGTTTACTATCTACATGTTTAAACAGTGACACACACACATATATATATATATATATATATATATATATATATATATATATATATAGTGCATCCAGAAAGTATTCACAGCGCTTACATTTTGCCACATTTTGCTATGTTACATCCTTATTCCAAAATGGATTAAATTCTACAAACAATACCCCATAATGACAACATGAAAGAAGTTAGTTTTGAAATCGTTGCAATTTATTAAAAATAAAAAACGAAAACATAACAAAATGTGGCAAAAATTAAGCTCTCTGAATACTTTCTGGATGTACTGTATGTATATATATATATATATATATATATATATATATATATATATATAAAATGAGTGATATGTATCAGTATTATGTCAGTGGATACCAGCAGAATGTTTTGTTTTGCTAACATTGCAGAGATGGTGCTGACAGTGCATGATCCCTCTCGTCCGTTGGATAAACAGGACTGCTCAGGCGAGTATGTTAAGACACACTTAAAGCTGACTTTCACTCAAACAGGCTTCTATATACCAAATGATTTGTAATTTTGTCAAACCAGTTTTGTGAGTCATATACCACTGCTAGATAAATGGTAGTGACACCACTTTCTTTGTTTCAAACTGATACTTTTTACCTCATTTTGTTTCCCTCTTCTGGGTTTCTCTGGACATTTGTGCCTAAATTGAGCAAATGAACTACAAAGGGATATTGAGAGAAGACAGAAGACTCACTATGGTTCATAGTTCAGGAGACATGAAACCATGTTTCTTTTGCTTGTAAGTCTGTAGATGGTAAAACGTATGTGAATATAAAGCAAACACAAACACTGCCACCTCCAATGGTGCATTCTAGTAGTAGTTTTTACAAAAATAATCATAAGGCACAAAGGGCCTAGTTTTCTCAAAAGGACACTTGCATTCAAACGTGACTAAGGAAGCATGATGTCTAAATACAGCTCTAATTACATTTACAGCTAAACATTCGCTAAGGTAAACTCAATCAGATAGGAAAGGTATTGTTTTCTGAGCAGACAGATAAGGGGGTTATACATAACTCAATAGCCACAAATGCTGATACCAATTCAGACATTGCTCCCTACGATCAGGCTATTGGATTATGTAGAAGATCATTAGGAGTTGATTACATGTGCTTTTAAACTATTAAGCCCTAGTTAATGCTCACACAGGCTTCCTAATATGTAGAAAACAATATTCATGCAATCATATGCTGGTCATTCAATCCACTATGGAAAGAAAAGAGAAAGTGGGCAGCACAGTGGCTAAATGGTTAGCACTTCCGCCTGGCAGTACTTGGGCCATTGGTTCAAATCCCAACCACAGCACCACCTGCCTGGAGTTTGCATGTTCTCCCTGTTCCCGTGTGGGTTTCCTTCCACACACCAAAGACATGCTGGCAGGTTAATTGGCTCCTATCTAAATTGGCCCTATTATGTATGTATGTATAAATTTATGTTAGGGACTTTAGATTGTGTGCCCCTTGAGGACAGGGACTGACATGAATGCACAATATATGTAAAAGCACTGCTCAAATTGACTGTGCTATATATAAGTACATGTAATAAATAAATAAGTGTTTAGCATGTGTATAACACATCATACAGTGTCCAAGCAAAGAGAAGAATATAGAGATCTGGTGTCTAACCTGCATCTCTTTTGCACTTATTGTGTGGCCCTCAGGCCCCAGTTGCCAATGGCAAGTGATTGGTAAAGGGGCCATAATGACAGTGATCTTTAGCCGTCTTAAACCAGTCATACATGGATCAAAATTCGGCCAGTTAAGCAGGGACTGGCTGAATTTTGATCCATGTATGGGCACCCTGGTTGTACAGAAATTAATCTGTCAATTGACTTCTGTACAACTGCCTTGGCAGTTTTATCCCAAATATTCAGTGCTGGCTATACCTCAAGGAAGGTCTGTTTCAGGTGGAGACATTCGTAAATGTAGTCTTTTTTTTTGACAAATTAAGTAATAGTAATAATAATAACAATAAGAGGAGCTAAGTTTGGGAGTGTGGCTTATATTTGTTATACAGTACTTATTACTAGTTTATTAATTTTACAGTACCTATTAGTTTTGTGTGTACAAGGACTGCGGCGTCTGCGTGCATTGTGTGCTGGTAGTAGGTTATGCCCAATATTCAATGTAGTCACACATACCTTTTGCCACTCCAAGCACTGCATGTTTTCATCTTTACAGGGTGTCCCTGTTTCTCAAAATCTGATGTTGGGAAGTATGCAGTTGGGGTACCCTAAGTTTGGCAAGTTGGTAATCACTGCTACAGAATATGCCAGCAATAAGAGCAAGGACAAGGAGATTTCTGGCTGGCCATGAATTCTTGATGAGACATCTTTCTGTCTATGGTCAGCTGTGAACTAACATTCAAAGTAAAAGGTTAGAACACTTAATGTGCAACACTGTTGAGCAGGAAGCACAGACTCCATACATAATTAACAAATATGCTTCCCCATGTGCATAGAATTACAGGCTATACATAGCAGCTAGATTTTAATGTTCATATTCACACAAATTGTTTAAAAGATGCTAGTTCCAACTACACACTCATCCATAAGAAATCTTCAGAAATAATTAATTGCTCTTATAGAGGAAGGTCTTCTGGCCTTGGTGACCTTTTTCTGAGAATACCAGATGCTTGGCAGTCTCTTGATTCATTACTTTCTAAATCAACCAAGTTCAGCTTAGTGTCTCAAAAAGTATTAAAGCCACAGGACCAGCTTGAAAGCCAGGAAACCAGCATTTTCAAATGGTTAGCAACAACCTTCATACTGTCTCAGCACAGGTTTCCTTTCAAAACACAGTTGATGTTGCTACATGAGAGGTAGTCCTTGAATTGAATGTTTTGCCCAGTCTAAATACTGTTTTTTCATTTATGAATATGTATGTCTTATATCACAAGAGAAAAATTCTATCAGCAGCAGCCAAAGCATAATAAACAGGAAAGGTGTTATCATTTGACTTGCAGTGAGATATACTGAAAAGGATGTAAACTTGTTTGTGGGTGATATTTCCTGAAATCATTTTCTAGCGCTGATATATGATAAAAATAAGGGTAGAAAATACTTTTGCATGTTGGCACAGTTTTTATCAGCTGGTGAAGCTTTACAACGTGACAACAGATGCAGAAGTGTGACCGTCCTCCCTTTCCTGTAAGGCCAGGCTGGGATACTCTTAACATCAAACAATTTTTACCTATATTATCATCCAGAAACTACAAATAGTAATATAAAATGTCTGGTTATACCCATCACTGCTTTGTTTGGATTCTGAATACTACCAATAGCAGCCATATTGAGTGCATTCCCAAAGTGAATACGTCAAGGCTAAAAAACAATGTCTGTGATAACTTCCATTCAAGGCCTTACAGATGCCTTCTGTTGTTTGATTTTAACTCCCATATTTCATAATGGACTGTGATTTCCATCATTATAATAGCTTGCCAAATTTTGTTTTTGTGAAAAATAGAAATGGATTTATAATTCAGAAAATCAAATTGTTTGCATATTTCTTTTATTTGGATATAGTGCATTTCCCATGTTGCTGGATCTTATCATTTTTGGTCACACGCTGCTGGCCAGTGAAAATTTCTAAGATACGTACTATGTTCAAAGCTATACAGAGCCTAAGGGGCATGTTTATAAAAGAATTCAAAGATTTGACCTTATTGGCCTTCTGTTCATGGTATAAAAAATTCTTGCTAGCAGAGGCAGGGGCTAATGTCGGTGTATGCAAATCAGAATTTTAGATTAAAGTACTTATTTTCAGGGACTAGGAGCAACCAGGGGCGGACTGACAACTCATGGGGCCCCTGGGCAATAGGGGATCATGGGGCCCCTGTGTCCTTGCCAAAACTCAAAAAAGCCTATGAAAACAGTACCAGGGGCATCTCATGGGGCCCCTACTGACCCTGGGCCCTCGGACAGTGCCCGACTTTCCAAATGGTCAGTCCGCCCCTGGGAGCAACCATCATATGCCTTCCCTTGGAATCAAAAAGGACTCATTGCTAAAGTCAATTACTTACCAATTTAAAACAGGGAATATGTAATACTAGTCCAGGTAAATGTTATTTAGACCTAAATGTCCTGTTCAAAAATGAGATACTATATTGGTCAAGACCTATTGCAGCTAAAAAGATGGTCAAGTAGATCCTGCTGGAAAATGTGCCTTTGTCATTGGGGGGGGGGGGGTTATTTACTAAAACTGAGTGAAAAATCTGATGCAACTCTGCATAGAAACCAACCAGGTTCCACATTTTTTTGTCAAAACGTAACTGAACAAGCTGAAGTGAGAAGCTGATTGGCTACCATGTACAGCTGCACCAGATTCTGAGTGCTCCAGTTTTAGTAAATCTCCCCTTGGGTGTCCAGTGCTGAAAAAGTGAACATTCATCACTTTTTTATAATATGAAAAGTAGATTTACTAAAGGTTTATGTTCATCCTAGTCAGGGTTAATTTATGGAGTTTTGGAAAAACATCTATTGGTTTTATACCTCCCTGTACCATATTTAGTACATTAAATGTGTGTTATTGCCACACATAAGGGTTGATTTACTAAAACTGGAGAGTGCAAAATCTGGTGCAGCTCTGCATAGAAACCGATCAGCTTCCAATTTTTTTGTCAAAGCTTAATTGAACACGCTGACATTAGAAGCTGATTGGCTACCATGTACAGCTGCAGCAAATTTTGCACTCTCCAGCTTTAGTCAATCAACCTTATGGTATAGCTGAATAAATGTATTATATTCAGTGGCTTTATACCCAGCATCATCTCTTTTTTACAGTACGGGCCATTTCACACCACATGCAGTCCAGTGCATTTTTATATCTGCATCAAAAATGCATTGATAGAAGGTTACATGGTTTCCAATGGCATAGTCCTAGATTGTAAGCTCGAAAGAGCAGGGCCCTCGAACCCCTCATGTATTGTATTGTACTGTATTGTCTCATGTTCTGTCCCCCTCGCTAATGTACAACACTGAGAAAACCCTTTGGCGCTATATAAACACTGTATAATAATAATAAGAGTTCTCAGGAGTGAAGTCAGTTCCGGTGTGTTCCAGAAAAAAACTTAGAACATGCTGCATTTTTTCTGCACTGAACTGTACTGGAACACAGTAAAACGCATCACAAATGCACCTAAACACACCAAAAATGCACTGGAATTCACATTACTGTCAGTTGATTTCCTTGATGTCCTTATTTAAGTTGAAAAAAAAGAGGAAAAATGCATCATAAACGCATCAAAAACGTACAAAAAAAATGTATCTGGAACACATGCGTTCCTATGGTGTTGACCAGCCCTAAAAGTTCAGAGTAAAGCTGAAAAAAATATCTTATACCTCTTAGAACAAGGTCACCGATGGGTGGACATGGAGGAATCATGTGCATGTCAGGTACTGGGACACATATTATGCACATACTTGTTCCAGGTCATTGTTCAATTAAGTAGGAATCAAAGATAACAATCACCATCCCTGGAGAGTTCATCTTCAAAAACAAGTTAGCAAAGGAAGCGCTCATTCTATCCTGAGAAATTTTCTTTAGTCAATGCTGCTGTAGATATTTTGCAACATTTAATTATCTTGTTTGGTCTTTTTTACATTTCCTAAAATTTATAATAATGAAAAATAAATTGGGATGCTCTAGACAACAGATGCCGACTACAGTTGACCATTTTCATTTTATTAGTAAAAAACAATACAAGAAAATTGTAGTAATTTGCAAAGAGCAAATTCACTTTTGCCTATAACAGAAATGTAATCAGCATATGGTGGAAATAAGAGTCAAACATTAATTTGTCCATTCATTTCAATCGTCTCTTTTTGTATGCTACTGTGTTACTTCAGATTTGTAGGTTTTCTCTATCTGAGATTCTTGGCAAGCCTTAAACAATGCTGAAATGCTGGTACAAAGAAAAAAGAAAGAAAAAACATCCAAGATGTGAGAGGCCTATTCCAGAAATTGCCACTAATTTAACTGTGACATTAAGAAAAAGCATTAAGTACATGAAAAAAAGAATGTCCTTTCTTGGCCTTCTAGCATTGAAGACCCTGGAGGAATGGGTGCCTTTACACCCACTGAAGTCATTAGTTTTCAAACCTGCCTAATTTTCACTCCCACTCCGTTTGCTAAGCTGCCAGTCAAACAACAGTGTGTGTTTAACGGGCTTTTTTGATAATTGTCTACAGAGAAAGGCAATGGAAGCTCCAGCTAAAAGAATATCCCCACTTAGCAAACTGCTGTAAGGAGAAAGCACTTAGTTTTTCCTGACATAGTTTTCCTTTGTACAGTATTCATGTCTGTGTGCTCCATGTGCATGTAGACAGATGTGTTTTATACCTTAGTGAATGCTCCTTCTTTGCTTTCTTTTTTTGTGCACAGATCCCTTTCACTGATACTTCAATGGATGCAAATTTACCTTTATCCTCCACCACCTATTGAAGCTGGACTGGGTGCCGTTTCAGATGTCATTATTTATTGATAGTCACATATTCTGTACTAGATAAAGTAATAATCTGATCTGATTTATATGAATAAATGGTATTATATATACAATCATGGACATACGTTTATATCAAAGAAAATTTTTTTTTTTTTATTGGACAGATTGTAGGTAGTGCACACAATCCCCTAAATTCACCTCTCCCCCCAAAAATAAAAATAAAAATGGAAAAATAGATATGTTGGTAGGTTAATTGGATCTAGTGTAAATTGTGTATATATATTTGTGAGTTAGGGACCTTAGATTGTAAGCCCCTTGAGGGATGGAACTGAAGTGAATGTACAATATATGTAAAAACGCTATGTATATTGATGATGCTATCTAAGTATCTGTAATAATAATAGATTAAAAAAACAAACAAAAACAACTTAACCCGCCCTCCATATTTATCTATACCTTTATCACTATTGAATCACCAGGATAAAATCATTACATGGAAAATATTTGTATATATGCAGAGGGTTACATGTAGAAGAAAACTATATATTATAAGCTTATATGGTATATTTCTTATTATATGCCCATATTGTTCATCCATGGATAAGACTGGTACTATCCAATATTCCGAATGACCCTTCACGAATGTACACATATAAAGCATCTATCTATTTATCTATCTATCTATCTATCTATCTATCTATCTATCTATCTAGGTAGCTATCTATTTCTGTATCAATTGTTATTATATACATATATATACACACACACATAGTGTGTATATACTATAAATATATATATATATATATATATATATATATATATATATATATATATATATATATATGTACACACATAGTGTGTATATACTATAAATATATATATATATATATATATATACATATATTATATATAATATTCTCTCTCTTTCTCCCCCTCCTCTTTCCTCCTCTCTCTCTCTTTTATATATATATATTTATGTATTTATTTATGGTACATGTCTTCAGCTGCCTGTCTCCAGAAGAGCCTGATCTCTGTTGGTGCACTGCTATAGAAGATAGTTAGGAAACTTAGATGGTTTAGAGCAGGGGCGGATGGACAACTCATGGGGCCCCCGGGCAATAGGGGATCATGGGGCCCCTGTGTCCTTGCCCAAACTCAAAAAAGCCTATGAAAAAGGTACCAGGGGCATCTCATGTATTCTCATAGTGAATATATATAGTATTTTTTTCACTGTTCAGAATATTTTTTGCAATAATTATTAATAATAGGTAGCCTAACATGACGACTATCAATAATGGGTAGTATAAAATGATGAAATCTATTTGTTTATCTTCCCTATGGAGATATCTATGATAAGTTCAGTGGCTGTCTAGCTACCTCTCTGTAGGTGTAATACAAGAAAATGTCCATTAGGGGGAGCATGTGACCAGTAAAGAAATCAATTCAGGGAATAATCTGCTGAAATTCCAAGAGAAATGTAATTGAAGCAGGAAAGGAATAACATAAAAAAGCCCCTCACTAACAGGTAAAATAAACAGAACAAACCAGCAGAAATGTACTTCAGGGTGAACACAGCACTTCGCAGCACTAAAGGATTTCTCCATACAATTATTCACTGACTGTTTAGCACAGTCTCCTGAAATAACTATAAATTAACGGCACTTAGAAATGTAAGAAACTCACTAATGTGATCTGAAATTAGTTTTAGCTTAAATTAAAAGTGTTCTGCAAAATAACATGTTCTTGCTGTCTGTTTCATACTCGTTTCAGTACATTTCTTACAGCTAGAATACAAAACTAGTAAATAGCATCTGTGATCTTGCCAAATAGTTCTAAGAGAATAGTGTTGTTATTTTTATCAGAATTTAGGAGAGTGTTTTATTCTGCTTTTTATTTATCTAAAAATCAAACAGCAGGTTCCTAAAAGTATTTGGCAAGATTATTTCTGTAAAGAATATTCCTGTGTTTACAGCTATCTATTAATAAGTGGAAAGATTTGACTGCAAAATATAAAACTGTAAAAAATAGAAAAAATAGATTAAAGTAGACATAAACTCACTTGGATGACATTTGGTTTGCTAAAGCACTGTGTATCATAAACAAGGTAAATTTTTGTGTTCACCTGTAGAGCTACCTCTAAAGGAGCCGCTGAATTTGATGGGTCCTCTGATGCTGGGCTTGATTTTCTCCAACCCTTCAGCCTCTCTGACACACCCGGCTGAGTTCACAATTACAGAGTTTTGCTACTCGCATAATACCCCTTTACTCAGCAATATTGTTGTCTAAAGGAATAGACTCTAATGCAGTCAAAGGTATGAACATTATATATTAAAATTTAATACTGGTTATACAAATAACAGAAAGAAAAAAAAATAAATAAGAGCAGTTAGAATACACTATTGCAAATAGCAATTAGAGTATTATTATTATTATAAAGGATTTATATAGCGCCAACAGTTTGCTCAGCGCTTTACAATATAACGGGAGACAATACAGCAACAATACAGTTCAATACAAGAGGGATTTGAGTAGTGCATCAAGCAGGCATATTCAGACATACAGTATGTATAATAATATATATGGCAATATGTGGTTCCCCCAGGGCCTCTAATTCCCCAACTGCCCAGATCAGCTTAAGCATATCACCACCACCCAATGTGCAACAGCTTGAAGTGATGGATAGATATGTCTAAACCCCCAGAACTGTACTGCCCATAAAAGCAGTGAGATGGCTACGCTAGGCCTAAGACTGCCTGGAGAATGCCACAGGCCAGGCTGTCCGAAGGTAGGTCACAGAAAGTGGTGTATGGACAGATAAAAGAAAAGGGGGTAGTTCTTTGAGTTGTTTCTTCTGACGGATATTGTTGGGACTTGATGATGTTGGTGCACTTATGGGAGTGTATAATAAACCTGCATACAGTAACGGTGTAGTAAAATACATATATAGGCCTTGAATTGGCTGTAGAGTAATAAGGAAGTCAAAAATAGGAGGACCGCAGGTCATATAATGAAACAATAAATGAAAGCACATTTGTCTTGGATTGGAAATCAGAGTGAAGTTCTATTTCAAACTACTTGTGAAGAGTTTAAGTGTACCTATGGAGAGTATGGGGATTGTCTAGTTTCTAAGAGACTCAGTTCCTGCCACACAGTGGAGATAGTGGGTGAATAGCCCTCTCACCAATCTGGCGAAACAGCATTACTTGTAGGTGCGGGAGGGGCCCCTCAACTGCCTCTTATTAAACCTCCGGAGAACAGAAATGTAGATGATAGTGATGGCAAACAGGCTTGCTAACTTTCTCTCTGACAGCACACAGCAACAACATAGCAGACAAGGGTGTCCACTTCCTGATGGCGGCAGCTGAAGTGTAGGCTGTACCTCTGACTGATGCCCCAGACCTTTCGACACACTGCCTCATGGGACTCATACCACTGCCCTCCCACAGAACTACATCTCCCAAGATGCTACATTATTATTATTATACAGGATGTATATACCGCCAACAGTTTGCTCAGCGCTTTAAAATATAACGGGAGACAATACAGCAACAATACCTTTCAATACAAGAGGGTTAGGAGGGCCCTGCTCCTTGGAGCTTACAATCTAAGATGTGGCTGTGCGTCTTTTAAGTTCAACACTGCCAAAATGGGAGGGGGGAGTGGAGAGAAATAGTGAGCAGATGTGTTGTGGACCTGCTGCTCACAGTTGTTGTTAGTTCTAAGCAGTCAATGGGCACAACTCGCCAGCACCTGGCTATATAATAATAATACTTTGTTTTGTCCTGTGTATTTCTTTTTCCTTATAGAGTGCTTTGAGAAGCTACATTTAAAGGAGCTATATAAAATGAAGGGAAAAAAGGGGACAAAAGCTTGTCTAAAGAAAAACGTTTTTAGATTTGATTTGAATGAGTTTAAAGACAATGACTATCCGATGTTCTTTGGAAGTGAATTCCAGAGTTTTGAGGAAAGCAGGTGATTGTAGCCGTATTAGTGCACTTGCGACAGAAACAATTGAGTACTGTCCGTGATACTTTTTTTATTTGCACTAATACAAGTCCCCTTCTTCAAGGTCCAAGGAGTACTGCTTGGACCTTGAAGAAGGGGACATGCCCCGAAAGCTTGTCCTCAAAATTGTATGTTAATGCAAATTAAAAAAGTATCATGGACAGTACTCAATTGTTTCTGAGGAGAAGGGGGGACACACAGAAGACCAGAACTTGAGGAGCAGGTTACATGGGGGGGGAGTAAGTTGATAAAAGTTAAGACAGATAATAGGGTGCCAAGCCATGAAGAGCCTTATTGATGAGTAAGAGGATCATAACCACTTGCCCTCCTGAAGGTTTACCTCCCTTCCTGACCAGGCCATTTTTTGCATTACGGCGCTGCATTACTTTAACTGACAATTGCGTGGACATGCAGCACTGCACCCAAATGAAATTTACCTCCTTTTTTCCCACGGATAGAGCTTTCTTTTGGTGGTATTTGATTGCTTGTGCGTTTTTATTTTTTTATGCTATAAAAAAAAAGACAGACAATTTGGAGAAAAAAACTGTATTTTTGACTTTTTGCTATTTAACATGTCCAGTGAAAAAAAATTAAAAATCAAATTTCGTCATAAATTTAGGCCAAAATGTATTCTGCTACATGTCTTTGCTAAAAAAAAACCCCAATATGTGTAAATTAATTGGTTTACGTGAAATTTATAGCATTTTCAAATGGTGGTATATATACTGGGGTTTTTTCTTTACTTTTTATTTTTATTAGTAATGGCGGTGATCAGTGACTTATAGCGGGACTGCAGCGGGCATTTTGACACTGAGGGGAACTGACTTTGTGATACTGACATCCTCAGTGACACCAATACAGTGATCAGTGCTAATAAAAGGCACTGGCACTGTACTAATGGCACATGGCAGGAAGGGGTTAACATGTGGGGCAATCAAAGGGTTAACTGTGTGCTGTGTGTGTTTTACTATGCGGCTGTGTGTTTGTGCTTCACTGTAAGCACACTGCTTTGCATGGCTGTGCTATGCACAGCCTTGCAAAGCAGTGTGCAGGAGCTGACAGGGGAGAGAACTGTTTTGTTTACAAACAGTTCTCCCCCCCCCCCATCGGAGTTGCTTGGTAATTACCGGATGCTGGCAAGTAATCACAGGCCTGGTCCCGGTGGTTGACAGCGACGGCTGTGAATGGTGGCGCGGGTAGGGCACCCACTATCCAGAAATGCAAAATCATGTATATATACATGATTTTGCACACCCATGCAGCCCAGTAGCAGTACTTCTTCTATAGGGCGGACGGAAAGCGGTTAAAGTCTATGCAAAGCCTGATGGGTAGCCAGTGCAAGGACTCCAGGATAGGAGTAATATGATCACATGTAACAGACTTTGTCAGGATGCTGGCTGCAGAGTTTTGTACATATTGTAGTTGATTAATAGTGGATTTAGTTACACCATCGAGTAGAGCATTGCAGTAGCCAGGTCAGAAGAACATGTATGGATCAGCTTTTCAGCTACAGAGTATGATAGCATAGGACGCAGCCAAACATGTTTCTCAAGTGGATAAAAGATGTTCTGACAACATTTTGTACATGTGGATCAAAGGTTAAACTAGCATCAAACATCACTCCTAGATTTTCACTATAGACTGAATCTCAAGTATAGTACCATCTATAGATAAGCTATCAGGACTGGCCTTACATAACTGATGGGGGGTGCCAGTAAGCATGACTTCAGTCTTGTCACAGGCTACCTTTGTTGCATCTCAGCTCTGTTGCTCTTTGCAGACATTTTCATTTCATCCAACATTTCATTTCCTCCAATGGCATTTCTCAGGGCAGGTTGCTTGATGCTGACAACTAGAGATGAGCGAATCGAACATGACGAAGTGGAATTCGTTTCGAAGATTAGGAAAAATTCGATTCGCGCCGAATCCGAAAATTAGCAAACTTCGGATGCACGAATCTAATTTTCCCAAAAATGGCGGCGACATGTGTGGCGACGGAGCGGGGATCTCTGGGAAGGCGCGCAGACAAGGCGCGCTGACCCATAATGCATTTATTCATGACATGTGATCGCATTAGCCAATCAGCAGCCAGCCAGCCAGCACTGTGTAATGGTGGAGCTATAAATCGCGGCCATCTTAGAATTCTCCATTAGCCTCCGGTCATTCAAGAGAGACAGACCTGTCTGTATTAGGGACAGAGTTAGGGCCACAGAGACTTTAGGGCCACAGAATCGTTACTCAGGGACACAGAATCGTTACTCAGGGACACAGAATCGTTACTCGGGGACACAGAATTGTTACTCAGGGACACAGAATCGTTACTCAGGGACACAGAATCGTTACTCGGGGACACAGAATCGTTACTCAGGGACACAGAATCGTTACTCAGGGACACAGAATCGTTACTCAGGGACACAGAGTCGTTACTCAGGGACACAGAATCGTTACTCAGGGACACAGAATCGTTACTCAGGGACACAGAATCGTTACTCAGGGACACAGAATCGTTACTCAGGGACACAGAATCGTTACTGAGGGACACAGAATCGTTACTCAGGGACACAGAATCGTTACTCAGGGACACAGAATCGTTACTGAGGGACACAGAATCGTTACTCAGGGACACAGAATCGTTACTCAGGGACACAGAATCGTTACTCAGGGACACAGAATCGTTACTCAGGGACACAGAATTGTTACTCAGGGACACAGAATCGTTACTTTCTGCTTCACAACCACTATTGTACGTTCAAAGAGTTAAATCCTGTTTTATGTTTGGGGTGCTTATTGAATTAAAGAGTATGTCAGACAACACGCAGAGGAGTGGCAGAGGAGGCAATGTTTCAGGAGCGAGCAGACGTGGCAGCAGAGGAAGGGGTCGAGGCAGCACTAGTCGCAGCCAGAGGCCAGTGCTCCCGGTGTCATCCAGCGGTCGTGTCTCCACCGACAACCCTGCCGTCATCGATTGGTTGACTCGGTCGTCTTCCTCTTCCCAGGTCACCTCTGACACCTACAGCCAACGGTCGGTGGGTACGTCAGACACAACCGTTAGTTGGCATGGCCCGGGAGCAAGCCCACTGAAATCACGTGTCCTCTACCTGCCCCTGTCCTTTGGTGTTCCCTCACCAAGCGAAGTATCGCATGCTGTGGGCTCAGCCCCACTGTACAGTGAGGAAGAGCTAACAGAGGGCGGTCAGGAACGGGGGGAGACATCCGCCTCTTCAGCAGCCAGGCGAAGAAGTACTGGCGAGGAGAGTGGCTCGGTAGCCGGTCTAGAGACAGGTCTGTCTCCTGACCCACACGCAGCCGAGGGGGCTAGTAGTGACGTGGAGACCCTAATTGATGATGATGAGGCTGATCGCACTTGGCAGCCTCGTCGTCATCAGGCTATTGCTTCCGCATCATCAGGAGAAGAGGGTGCCAGCTTGCCAGCGAGCAAAACAGTCGGTGGGTTGCCCAGGAGGCAGCAGGGTCGCAGCAGTGTCAGTGGAGGCAAACGGCCACGGAGTAGAGCACCAGCTCCACTGCAGCCTACCACCACGGCCAGTAGTGGTGCCGGTGTGCACGGAGGAAGTAGCAGTCAGCCAGTGAGGAGTATCGGGGGCAAAGTTTCTTACTTGGCGGTGTGGCAATTTTTCGTCAAGCCGCCCGAGGAAGTAAACGTAGCCGTATGTCGACTATGTGGCTAGAAAGTCAAGCGTGGCCAGGGGGCCCATGTTGGGACTACAGCATTGCGTCAGCATATGCAGCGTCGCCATTCGGTGGCCTGGGAAAACCGTGATAAAGATACGGCGGTTCTGCCTGCCCCAGCCCCGGCTCCATCACCCGCTCCGTTACTTGCTCCGTCACCCGACGTCAATCGCCCTCTATCAGCCAGTCAAGGCTCCAACACCTCTGCTGAGGGGAGTTGTCGCTCGTTGGCATCTTCCGCTCGTTCAGATGCTCCTTCTCCTGCTACTCCTCTTCACGGATTCCGTCAGCAGTCTTTCTTGGAATCCGTTTCCAAGAGACAACAGTTTGCGAGCACGCACCCGACGGTGCAGAAGCTGAACGTCCTCCTGTCCAAGTTGCTGGTGCTGCAGTCCCTCCCTTTCCAAGTGGTGGACTCAGCACCTTTCCGAGAAATGATGGCTTGTGCCGAGCCGCGGTGGAGAGTGCCAAGCCGGCATTCACATGTAGAAGAGATGGTGGGCCAGTCTTTGAGCATGTCGGTCTATGCCAAAGTGCACGGCAGTGCCGACGTGTGGAGCTGTGACTACGGTCAGGGACACTACATGTCATTTACGGCCCACTGGGTGAACGTGGTGCCGGCACAGCCGCACCAGCAACTTGGACAGGTCACGCCGCTTTTGCCTCCACGTTTGCACGTCCTTGGTCCAGCAAAGATGTCCGCCTCTACCACCTCTTCTTCCGCCGTGTCCTCAGCCGCCACCCCCGTGCCAAGTCCCATTACCCGACCGGCATATCACATGTGCAGGGCGCAACGGTGTCACGCTGTGCTGCACCTGGTATGCCTTGGCGAACGTAGTCACACAGGGGAGGAACTTCTGAGTGTAATGAACAGAGAAATCGACAGATGGCTGTCTCCGCGCAAACTGAAAATCGGAACCATGTTGACCGACAACGGAAAGAACATGGTGTCTGCTCTGCGTCAAGGAAGGTTGTGTCATGCGCCATGCATGGCTCACGTGTTCAATCTGGTTGTCAAGCGGTTCCTAAAATCCACCATCCCACTGCAAGACATCCTTAAAATGTCACGTAAACTTTGCATGCATTTCAGCCATTCCTACACCGCAAAGCACACCCTCCTTGAGCTGCAGCGGCAGAACGGAATTCCACAGCATCGCCTGATCTGCGACGTTGCAACAAGGTGGAATTCAACCCTACATATGTTAGACCGCCTTTACGAACAGCGAAAGGCCATCACCGATTTCCTGATGTTACAAGCGGATAAAGGTACTCCCCTGTGTAACTTCGATGTCAGCCATTGGCAGCTCATGCGTGACACCTGCCGCTTGCTCAGGCCCTTTGAGGAGGCCACGCTATTCGTGAGTCGGCAGGACTATGGGATGAACGACGTCATTCCTCTGTTGCACGTCCTGGAACAAATGCTGTTAACAATGGCTGGTCAGGGTGCGGTAGACGTGGCGCACAGATCTCAACGCCACATGACCCCTGTGGGGGCAGGACAGGAAGAAGAGGAGGAGGTAGAGGAGGACATTGGTGCTCAGGAATTATTGAGTGAAATGGGTGGTTTTTCCACTCAGCGGACAGGAGTGGAGGAGCAGGAGCATCTGGTAGAGGAGGAGGAGGAGACAGAGGACCCAGACGCACCGTGGCAGTATGCTGTGGAGATGGAGGCAGGGAGTCCCTCGCATTCCTTGGCACAAATGGCCCATAGCATGCTCGGTTGCTTGCGTAGCGACAGCCGAATAATAACCATCAGACAGAGGGATGACTTTTGGCTGTCCACCTTGTTGGACCCTCGCTACCGTTCAAAAATGGTGGCCTTTTTCACACCTGCTGAGAGGGAGGCCAAAATAAAGTACTATAAAAACCACCTATGTAGTCAGTTGGTCTCTGCCTTTCTGCGCCAACGTCCATCCTCAGACACTGTGGGCCCTGTGCGCTCGCGTTCCGCTGCCATGGCAGCAGGGGAGGGGTGGGGTGGTAGGAGCAGTGGCAGCTCCACCAGCAGCGGCTTCCTCAGTCTGCAGTCGATGATGAGTAGCTTTCTTCACCAGCGCAGTGAGGAAACTACTAACCAGCCGCAGCAGCAGCAGCATCAGGTGGACCTGGAGCAGGACCTCAAACAACAGGCTCGGGCCTACTTGGACAGCACCCTGCCAACCGAGGTAGACAATCCCCTTGACTACTGGGCAACGAAACTTGACCTTTGGCCCCAACTAGCTGAATTTGCCCTTGAAAGGCTGTCATGCCCGGTCAGTAGCGTGGCATCGGAGCGCGTGTTTAGTGCGGCAGGAGGTATTGTAACTCTGCGGAGGACACGACTGTCCACCCAAAGTGTGGAGAGACTCACGTTTGTGAAAATGAATCAGGCGTGGATTAGTCTGGATTTCAAACCACCAGTTCCTGACACAACTGACTAAATCCGCCATGAATCATGCCCCAAACATGTTATTATTTTTAACATAGGCCTCTGTATGGCCTTCAATTTAAGCTGCTTACGCTTCGCCACTCTGCCATGGGCCCCTGTACCGCCTCCTCTTGCTGCTGCCAGGTCCAGAGTGTGTCATGGGCCCCCGTACCGACTCCTCATGCTGCTGCCAGGCCCGTAATCTGTCATGGGCCCCTGTACCGCCTCCTCATGCTGCTGCCAGGTCCAGAGTGTGTCATGGGTCCCTGTACGGCCTCCCATTGCTGCTGTCTCCATCGCCACACTCTGCCATGTGCCACTTTCAGGTCTCCTCACACTGCTGGTGGGTTCCATTTTGTCATAGGGTGCTGTATGGCCTCCCATTGCTGCTGCCTCCACCGCCACACTGTGGCTCCACACTCTGGTTTTGGCCCCGTGACTGCCCAAATGAGTGAAGTGTGCGGTGATTCTAAGATCGACGGCACTCATCTGCATGTCATACTGACTGACAGTATTAGTTCTCTTCCCCAGCAGACTCCAAGGGCATTTAAATTAAAGGTACAGTGTTCTGCACTAATATAAAGGCTCTCTGAAGCCTAGAAACACCCTTTTTATAAGTTAAATTCGCAGCGAATATATTCGCCTCGAATCGAATTTATTCCGCGAATTCGGCGAATCAGCCGAATCGAATTTTTGAATAATTCGCTCATCTCTACTGACAACGGTAGAACATGCATCCATAATATTTGTTGGAATGGCATTTTCAGTCTCCATCATAAGACAGTAAGACAATGGAGTAGCATAACCGGGAGAGAGGGACAGTGTCACCTTCTAAAAAGAAATGCCCGAACAAGGACCTCCATGGCAGGATCAGTATAGTACAGTATATGTAGTATTTTAAAGAAAGCTGCAGTTTTTCAAATTCTGCAAATTAGCCCCTATTCACACTTGAGTATTTTTCTGCTTCTTTCCTTATGCCTGACTAAACATGACTATTCAGAATCCCATTCTATCTAACTGTCCCTTTTCACACTTGCACACCCAGTCGCCCTATGTTCTACACCACATACTGATAAAAAGTGCATGCGCTTTATTGAGCATATTTAAACTTCAATAGGAACACCTCTAAGCATGGTACATGCATTTTTATACATTCCTGCATGCATTTTTACACCTGAAGAGTTTCTCTCCTGTCTCCTCCTCTTGCCCAGCTCAGGAAACACCTTGATAAACATGCAACAATTCCTGTAATAAGCCCAGAAAAAAGCTTCAAAATCATTAGGAGTATGTTTTGCTGATGCTATGCTCAGCTGTGAATGCAGGCTTGCTTTTGAAAGCTAAAGCTGAACTCAAGGTATAATCATTATTGTATACCTACATTGGTCCAGTTTGGATCAATGTGAGTATGTATATCTTATACTTGAGGGGCCACTGGGGAAACTGACAATCACTATGATAGGTGGTGATACTACACTGAAAGCCGTGATTTTTAGGTTCTGTTCAAATACAAAGCTTTCTCTGATTTGAAGTGGAGATCATGGCTCCTCTTCTCCACCTCATGCAATCAGAGACTGTGTTGTATTCATTAAAAAAATAAAAGGTGTTCTGTGAATGGTGGTGGTGCTGAGTGAATGACCCCCTATGGTCAGTGTGCAGAAGGGGACCCTTTCACTTGGCACCACCAACAATCATATTTTTGTTTTTAATGAATACAAAGCATTCTCTGATTAGATGAGTAAAGTGGAGACCCCGCAATCCCAACCTCATCCAAACAGAGAAAGTCTTGTATTTACTGAAAGAAGTCATGTAAATGAAATTAGGATCATACCTTGATTTACAGTTTAAATGAGGTTTGAATGGTTGGACTTACAAATGCTTTAATAAATATCCCTAAAAATAACAAATAAAATAACCCAATGTGATTTGAAAAAAATGTCATCCCTTTTGTTCTTAAAAAATGTGGTTTATGGGTATATGCTTTTAACATGCTTTAAAGAATTTAAACTGTTAGGAGCTTCATGTGGAAATTCCTCCAGCATATTGGGGATGTCCAGGGGTGGACTGACAACTCATGGGGCCCCTGGGCAATAGGGGATCATGGGGCCCCTGTGTCCTTGCCCAAACTCAAAAAAGCCTATGAAAAAGGTACCAGGGGCATCTCATGGGACCCCCTACTGACCCGAGTTTCCAAATGGTCAGTCCGCCCTGGGGATGTCAGTGGTGGGGGCAAGCAGAAATGCTCTTTCCACTGACTCCCAGTGAACATAAGGCAGTGTGGATAGAGACAACAAATGGTTCTGACTGCCTCAGCTAATTTGCTTAAAAGAAATCTTTCCAGTTTCAAAAACCAGTTCAGTAATAGATATGTATCAGAATGCTGGACCCCAAAGTACAAGATTTTATGAAGATGCAGTTCTATGTCAGCCAAGGTGCCCTGCAACATCCCTGGTTAAATTTATAAATCATCAGAAAGATGAGGACTCCACAATGCTTGATTCAGTCCAGTAATATTTTATTTTTCGGCAAGTGATAATATACATTTTATAAAATCAATGTGTTTTTGGGGCTCAAAATTTCCCTTTCATCAGCCTTGATGAAGGGAGAGTTCTAAGCCTCCAAAACATTATTTCTATTACGGTTTGGTGAAAAATAAAATGATTACAGAATCAATCTTTGTGGAGGACTCATCTTTCTAATGCTTTCCAAACTGTGGCCTGTGGGCTAAATGCAGATCTTTGCTTGTTTTTATCTGGCCCTTGGGCTCAACAAGGAGGCTCCATTCCTTCCACTGAAAACAACAGTGGGGAACCATTCCTCTCACTGACATCAACAATAGGGCCTTTTTTAATTCTACTTGTACCAATGAGGGGGCATTATTCCTCCCATTGATACCAATGATGGGACACTATACCTTCTTCTACTAACTACAGGTACTACAGTATGTATTTTTTTTTCTCCAATTGACAACAAGTCTGAGACTTCTACTCCCACTGGCCACACCAGCCCCCCTAAAGTCTGAAGGGCTGTAAACTGACCCTTTGTTTAGACAGTTTGGGGCTCCCTGCTTTGGAGCTTCAAAAACTGATATAACATTGTTATTAGGTTAAATTCAACACTCAAGGAACAGATGTTGGGGCTGATTTGTTGAAGTCGAATAGGCTGTCCACTTTGTAAGGGAATTTTCCCTTAGTTTAGTGAATGCATTGAAGCTCCTCAAATTTCCATCAGCCAACCATGTGCAAGCAAAAATACTGTTGTTTTTTTTTTTCTAATTGCACAGGATTGGATATTCTTTGCAAAATGAATTCTTACCCCATTCACTGAGCTCTAGGGAAAATTCCCTTGCAAAGTGAGAAGCCTATTTACTTCTAGTAAATCAACCCTTGGTTTCTTCTTTAAAATGTTGCAAACTAATCTTTTGTTTGGCAGGAATAACTTGGCAGTAACAAGATAAAGAACATAGAAACCATACAGTCACTAGTGCAGCTTTCTGTCCTGTTTCTGCTCCAATTCACATTTCCTGTAGGAAGTAACTAAAGCCATTTATGCCATGAATTTATGTTCTGGAAAACTCATCCTTTCAGATTAAATAGATATTTCAGTGATATTCCTACTGGAGTTAGTATAATCTTCTAAATGTTGGAAATATACCTTGTAATAGATCAGTTGGGAGTACACTTACAGGGAAGCTGTTAGGACAAACAGATCAGCTGTAGTGGCTCACTAGTTTTTAAAGGTGCAAGTTCCCTGATTGCACAAATAACATTATTTAAATGTCTGGTGCCCACTGCTAACAGGAATAACTACATATAGAAGATATATGAAACAAGACACTGCTGGGTGGAGAAGCAGAGACTTGTTATCTCAAGAGTAAAAAAGTGTCATGTCCCTAATTAGATTGAACGAATAAGGAAAAAGCTTGGACCACAGTCCATGGACTTTATGGGCACCACACCAAGTTATAAAACTTTATCGAAGCACATAAAAAATAATTAAAACTCATCAAAACATAACATAAAGTAGCATTTGCACTCTTACGTCGATTGGGGTGGCGGTCCCACATTACATACAATGCCCTATTTTTAGGTATAAGGTAATCATCCTCCAATATATATATATATATATATATATATATATATATATACACAGTATATATATAGGGGGTATTCACATAAGGCTTGACATGTTTTACATTATTGTTTTCCTTCTTCAGAGGAAGAAGTTGCTCAAAATATAATGCTACAAATGATGTCAGCAGTGGTGATTGTTCCATCAAGAAAATGCCACAATAATCAACACAAAACCTCAAAATGCTCCCCCAGTCATAAAAACAACAATGCCAAAGAAAGAAATATATTTGTTCAATCTGTCCAGGCAGCTAAAGATGTCTTCCAATATATACTTAAACCACTCACTCAAAAGGTATCATTCGCTATCCAGCAAATGATTTAAGAAGGTAAAATTCACAATCAGTTATGATTATCCAAAGTTTACCAGGGATCCATTAGTGTAGACACTTAGATACAAAAACCAAGCTCAAAGAAAACTAATCCACAACAATCTGTAATGAGCCGCCACCGTGTATGGGATCCCCCAGTAGGGGGATCCCATACGCGGTGGCAGCACATTACAGATTTAAATTGTGTAAATATCGGGACTGGTTGAATAGAAATACAAATCCTTTGACTGATTAAACAGCTCTCATATATGAAATTCTTCTGTACATTTAATTGTTTTCCTGGATTTCAGCTTCAAGGGAATTTGAGTTGAGAAGGTTTGTTGCTAAATAATCTCTCATCTGATGGTGCCTGCATAGCTATAGGTCTAATGCCACTTGGCATGGCTCCATCCACGTCTAATGGAGTATGAAATCCCTCTTCAAACAGGCTTGGGGTAAGTGGAATGTTGCCTGGTAACTATGGACCTGCCACTCTTGACCAAGCACTCCCACACAGATTGCAAGTTATCAGAATTACCTTAGTGAGAGAATCAAAGGTGGGGTATTCTAGCCACTGACCAAATGGAAGAGGCATTTTCCCAATGACCCCAATGAATTTATTATAATAGGGATTGTTTGAGACTTGAAAATTATTTAAGGGCCTTTAGGGGTAAAAAAAAAAACTGAAAAAGGCTAATCTAGAATGACCTTTCAGATTTCATGTTTTTATGAAAAATAGAAACCCAACTGGTTGCAATATGAAATTGCTCACTTCTGCCATACAGTGCTTTGCTCAAGTCTCATGGACGTCAGAGACTAGAGAAAAATGTGCTGACTCCAGTCTGTGCCTAAAACAATATATTTTATGTTATTTTATTTACTTTTACCGATGTACCTGCAAACACCGGCTTACAAATAATCTGTACAGGTTACAAAGTGACAGCAGAGAAGCCAGTCTCCAAAAGGAAACAATTCTATAAGCAGCTAGTGGTAACAGCAGGATGCTTGTTGTCATGTAGATATCTGATTCAGTTTTGCTGGAGAGAAAAATGTTTTTACATTTGTTATCTACTTTTACTTATAATAAGCAAATTCGTAGTGAGCCACTGCAAGGTGTTTAATACAAATCTATATTTTTTTGCTTGTTCAAAGCTTTTTCTGCAGTCTATTTTACACCATGGTAAAAAGCTCAGGATGCTACTAAGTTTAGACTTGCGATCTAAACGGTAGACCTACGGTCTTTTCTATATATTAACCGGTAAGAGACAAACTGTCACACTGCATGAGAAAAGAGAGTACTTTAGAGTAACTGTAGTGTTTGAAGATACATTTTTTTATTTCACAGACTGTGCTAGAATCTAAAGAGTCCCCCGTTACCTAAATGTAGAAGTATATAAATGTCATGGTCATAATAGGATAGAATGGATTTTAATGCTTCCCAGGACCCCCTTGGTGCACCAGCTATAAACCTGACTAACATTTATATAGCAGTATTCTGTATTCATTTGAGTGTTCTGTAGGGGTTGGGTTCTTGATATCTGTACTTTTCCATATCAGGGTAGTTCAAGAAGTGAATGCTCTAGCTGATAATGATTTGCTTCAACAAAACTGTGTCCACATTCAAAAGAAAAGAGATTTATTATGGGCAATGTAAAAAAATTGTACATTTAGCATGGAATGCATATATGGTTACTGGTGGCTGGAGAAAAATGGCACAATAATCTTGCTCCAACTTACCTAATGTGACCATGTCACAAAGGCCAAAGTGATAGCTTTTCTTCAAAGAGGTGCCATATTTAAAACCAGTGTGACATCATGTTGTCGGATTGATGCTATGTCGTCAGAGTACTCCCACATAAATGTTTTGTAGCTCCAGTATGACACTATATTTCCACCAAATTGATAACACGTTGTATAGAACCCCCCAAGTAATGCCATGTTTCACCAGAGTAAGGAACCACCAGAGTGGGAGTGAGTTGTCATGTTGTAGGGTGCTTGCATAGTGGCAGCTACAGTATGTTACCATAGAGTAAGGCCATGCAAGAATGTCAAGCCCCTTTTTCTACAGGGCATTTCTACATATTTTCTTGCACTCCCATGTCTAAATGTCCTGTTGACAAGGTAGGGTCAACGTTGCTGCAGTAGACAGTATGCAAAGCAGACTACCAATTTTTCAAATCACAAAGATGTCACCTCCCAATTTATTAGGGAATATTGACAACTATATGCTATTCAACCCAATACTGACACCATATTGCCATCTATGGATACCTTGAAGTAATTCCAGACTATTGCATGCTGCCTTCAGAATGGTAGCATTCTGGTTTGCTACCACCCAGAGTAACCCCACATTTATGATCCATAGTGGTGCCATGTGCAAAATACGCTTCCAAAGTGATGTTCTATGAGTGATTGTGGTGAAATTGATTTTGTGAAAAATGACTTATTTTTGATTATTATTTATGCTTTGTTGATTTAAATGTTTATATTTTATTTATTTTTCGTTTGTCCATTTAGCTAGGTAAAGCCTGTCTTATTCCAATGTATTTCATCAAAACAGTGAAATTTCACTTCAAACTCTCCCAATTTCAGCAAAATGAAACTTCATAACTTAACCAAGAGTGATACCATTAGACATGTGCAATTCATTCAGATGCAGTTTATGATGCAATATCTTGGGTCTTGATGCATGCAAAATATTGTAACAACATAATATATAATCCAAATTGATTTGGATCCTTATGTTTTATTCAGATGAGAGAGGTGCGGTTGTCTTTGACTCTTGGATAGTCAACTGATTTTTTTGCATTAACTTTTTCATTGTAATAAGAAGTACACTACATATGAAATGGAAATATATTGCAATAAATACACTAAGGTATAAAAGTGAAATAAGATGATTCCTACTTATTGTGTTTGGGTTGCACACAGGTGGATCCATCAGAATCTCTGAATCATAACATCACAAATGAATCAGAAATTAACTTTTTTCCATTTGTTACTTTTGCTACTAAAGTCAATATTGGCCAATCAGCTCATTCCATTTCTCTTTGTGGGTTGGACTAGCAGGGATGACTCCGATTGCATAAGCAATCTCCCGAAATAATGAATTAACACATGAAAATGAATATAATTCCGTATCTCTAGATACCATTTTGCCCACAATTTACACCAGATTATTGTTGCCCAACAGTGATACTACGAGGGGAGTTTAAGTCAAACCAGGACTTTTGAGTTTATATAATAAAAGAACAGATTTCAAGGATTGCACACTGCATTTATTTTTCAACATACTCCCCTGCTACATTTATACACTTATCCCAGCATTTAACTAATGCCTGGAAAGCCTGAGCATAGAAAGATTTGAGAGTACACCTGAACCATCCTAGGACAGCCTGCTTCACTTAGCCATCATTGTGTTCACTGTTCCCACAAAAAGGTCCACCTCTTGTGCAATTTCCAGACCGCCTATGCGTCGATTATGCAGGATACTGCGTTTCACGTGTTGAATGTTCACTGGAATGACTGCTGTGGGCTGGGAACCACCATGGCTGGGATAGTCACTGATGAACATACGGCCATCTTTGAAATGTTTACACCATTCAAATGTCTTACTGCAGCTAAGTATCTCATCACCGTACTGTGCTTGAAGTTTTCTGTAGATATCTGTGAGTTTTATGCCTTCATTCACAAGAAACGTCATCACCACACGCTGTTCCATGCACTAACACTGTTTTCTGCCATCTTGATTAACGGTCTCTAGACTGGCCCATGACATGTGTGCTGCCTATCAGTAATAGGACACACTTGCCATCAACTACTGTATGTAGTACCTCCACGCTAGCATCCCTTTTTATATTTGTAAAATAAAAGTTCAGTTTTGACTTGAACACCCCTTATATATTTCCAGTTTGAGTGCTAGAGGCCATTCACACTTGCTTCTGATTGGTCCTTGCCAGCTTTCACCAAAATGTATGTATAGTATACAAGCAACCCGTTCAAGCATATACTGAGAGACCAGAATGAGAAAAGAACTGTTTGTAGCCACCCAAACAGTTCTTTCCTAGGCCATCACTGCTTGTTTTGGGTTGGTGTATCGAGACAACTAGGCAATTAGTATTTTTAAAGGAGGTCCCAATAACAGTACTAGTTTCTTTTAAAGAGAATGAGGCCACCTCCAAGGCAAGCCTTCTTTCAAATCGTTTAGGCAGAAGAGTACATTTTACAGAGGTGCATTGACATGGCAGTGTGTCTTCACATATTTAAAAAAAAATGTATAATTAGGATATGTTGTGATGGCTAGCTGGGTTGATTGCTGAGGAATTTATGTAACGCAAATCCAACTCAACAAATTGGTTCTTCCCTTGAGAAGCTTAAGTCAAAAGATGTCTCATAAGTTCAAAGTGTACTTATATATAAATTGCTGGCCAATCTGATTCTAAGCACAGCAGAGAACGCCATCTTTTGTCTGTAAGTACCCAAAGCCAAGAAGAAATGACTGTCTTTGATCTATTGTATTTTTTTTAGCGTAAGGCAAGTCATACAGCTTGGGGACTTGAAACATTTTCTTGATACAGCTTAATAATGTTTGCTGAAGAACTATAAGGTATGGGTAATTCTGATGAGCATATGGACTGATAACCACAGCTGTCTTCCTAAATGTGGCTGACACAGCTCCCTGATTTAAAATATAACAACCAAAAGAAATTGTTTCATAATACAAACCATTCCAGTAGAATGATTTAATTAATAGTTTATCCCCAATTAGATACTTCCAACATATTACATAGGGCATTTTTAGAAAACATAGAACTATTCATAACTGTCCTTGCTCCAGGGAGTCTTAAAGTGTATCTATGGTCAAAATTTAAAATCATATATTAATTACCACAATATAATTTTCAGTTATTTCCAGCCTACTCCTGATTTATCATGAATTTTCAAAATGTACCTTTTGAAGGATGCCCACACATTTTATTCCTGGAATTATTTGACAAGTTTGTGTGCTATTATCTTTCAATGGCAACCCAAACACGTTGCAATTCTGCTGTGATTGTTGTGGCATCTGCAGAAAACTGCATCTTTAACCACTAGCCAACAGGGCACTTATACCCCCTTCCTGCCCAGGCCAATTTCCAGCTTTCAGCGCTGTCACACTTTGAATGACAATTGCACGGTCATGCAACACTGTACCCATATGAAATTTTTATCATTTTTTTGAGACAGATAGAGCTTTCTTTTGGTGGTATTTAATCACCTCTGGGATTTTTATTTTTTCTTAAACAAACCAAAAACCACTGAAAAATTTGAAAAAAAAAGTTTTTTCGTAGTTTTTGTTATACAATTTTGTAAATAAGTGATCTTTCTCCTTCACTGATGTGTGCTAATGAGGCTGCGGTGATGGGCACTGATAGGCTGCACTGATGGACACTGATGGGTGGCACTGATGGGCACTGATGAGGAGGCACTGGTAGGTGGCACTGATGGGCATTGACAGGCATCACTGATGGGCACTGAAAGGCAGCACTGATACATGGCACTGATATATGGCACTGATAGGCGGCACTGGCTGGCACTGTTAGGCAGCACTGACTGGCACTGATAGGCGGCACTGACTGGCACTGATAGGCGGTACTGATGCGCATTGATAGGCAGCACTGATGCGCACTGATAGGCGGCACTGACTGGCACTGATAGGTGCCACTGACTGGCACTGATAGGTGGCACTGATTGGCAGCACTGATAGGTGGCACTGACTGGCACTAATGGGTGACATTGAAAGGCAGCTCAGATGGGCACTGATATGTGGCATTGATGTGCACTGGTATGCACTGATATGTGGCATTGGTGTGGCACTGATGGGCACTGGCATGTGGCACTGATGAGCACTGACTGCTGGCACTGATGGACACTGACAGGTGGCACTTCTGGGGCCACATTGATCATCAGGGCACACTGATCATCAGTGCCCTGATGATCAGTGTACATGTCCCCTCCGTGGAAAGCCGATTACCGGCTCTCCTCTCCTCTCAAGCTGTCAGCGTGACAGCTCAAGAGGAGAGAAATGCAGATAACCGGCATTTCCATTTTTTACATGTGATCAGCTGTGATTGGACACAGCTGATCACATGACCGAGCCGACATCTTCGGCTCTTTCCGTGATCCGCTGTGTCCAAGGGACACAATGCACCGGCGATCGCAGCGCTGCGCGCTCCCTGAGCCGCGCATGCGCGATGAGAATGGAAGGACGTCATATGAACGAGAGAACCACCTTGCGCCCGTCATTGTACTATATGGTGGGCGGAAGGCGGTTAAAAGGTGTCTCAGAGCCCGTACAAATAGACTGAAAAATAGTTTTTTTCCCTGTGGCTATTAAAGCATTGAACAGCTAATCATTAGACAATATTGCATTACTGTATATATTGTTCACCATTGCAGTACTGAACATTTCATTCATTAATGCACTACTCATTGCACCGATTATGGTATTACTGTATATTCCATACCCCGATTTTTATTATATTGTTATTTATTGTAAATGCGCCATTTATACACTTCTGGCTGGATGCTAACTGCATTTCATTGACTCTGTACATGTACTTTGCACAATGACAATAAAGTTGAATCTAATCTAAATAATCTAATCTAAAAAGTCTTGAAGCATGTTACCCAAAAAGGAACAGGAGCTTCTTTTCAGGTGACAAACGAGCAAAGGGCCGCCCATTCCAGTGGATGGGCGGTGTTATGTGACATGCAGAATCGTATGAAAATTGTGCTGTCATAATTGTGTAGCGGGAACACGATAATGTGAACGGAGCCTAAAAATACAGTATGAAAAGGACTGCGCAAATTGTTAAAAATACTTATAATAAATAATCTGTGTACAGTTGTCATTTTACCATAAAAATATGTCAATTGTTAATAATACACGCTCACGTCTTGTTTCCTTTACTGGAAATACATTGGATAAAAAAATGTGACATGTGCAATCCGGTCTTGTGTTGTGCTATTAATGGGTCTCATCAATGTACAATGCCTTCTGTGCTTTCTCTGCATCTTCATCCATCTCTGTCTCCTGTGATTTGTCCTATGGCCTATTCACAACACTCTCGCTTTCATCCTCTATTACATCCCTGCCTGTTGCTCCGTGTCTCTTTTTCAAAGCATCATTTCCCTTCTATCCTCTAGATCCCTTCCAAACCCTTTAGCTGAACACCGCTAAATAGAATCACTAGAAGATAATGCTATAAGGGAATTTAAGTTGCCTTATCCCATCAGTGGTGCCAGTGAGTGCGGCAAACTTCTTTGGGGGGTTTGCGGGCTGTCTAATCGCACAGACACAGCTCCAGTTGCTAAGGAATTAGAATGACACTTTTTGGAATGGGACTTGGTAATCGTATTACAGCCAGTCATTTCAGCTACTAATTGGACAATCATCTGACAAGCACCTTATTATTTAACAAGAGGAGAAAAATGCAGTAAACAAGCAGATACAATTAAACAAGCCTTTATGATCTGAGATGCAGCTTCCGCTTTCAATGAAAAGCATTTGCAGTCGTTTGAGGGGGAAAATGATTCGAGTGTTTATTGCTGTGAGTGATATTATTGGTGTGGAAATCCATGGCGGTTCGGCTTTTTGCAATAGGATCATATTAACATGTCATTTACCCTTCAAGGTTACTGTAAAACATATATTATACCAAATAAAAAATAAAAAAAAAACATTAATTAAATCAAAGGCGACGGAAGCCCCAGTGCTAAGTGGGGATGTCAGGCAAGCGTTATGTATAGCTGAGAGCCCCCCTTTCCTGTAGCGCGATTAATGGACTGTGGGGAATTATTTTTTAAAGCTCCAGAAGGTGCCATCAGGCTATGAAATGAGACATGGTACAACATTTAGATAATAACAGTAAAAGACTGTTAACTATTCATGGAAGAAGTGATTGAATGGAGTTCTCCTGCCATACAACAGTCTGCGTGTTTGAAAGCTTTGCTTGATATAGAATGAAATATTTTGTCTTAACGGAATAAAACAAACATTTCGGTTTTGCACTTCATGCAGATTCCATTGTGTATGGCTTTGTTGCTTGACATTGTATTTTTTTTTTCCCCCACTGATCCTTTAGGTGTGATATTTTATGGCGAATGACTTTTTAATGGGGACATATGTGGTCCACGAGTCGCATAAAGCGAAGTCCTCAGCTGCCAGTAGCAACAAAAGACGACCAGCTGGCCGTTAAATAGGGCCATACCATCGCCATGGCAACGGCAACGGCAGCCTCTCTTGTCATCCGCTGTTAATTAGCAGGGTGCCTTTGTAAAGAAAATAGGGGTAGTTTCCTAGTGCTGACAATGATTGGATGACGTCCTCGCTTCATGTGACTGGCCTTAGAAAAAGGAAGACTGGCAGAATAAAGGCACAGAGCAGGCAGTAAGTGCTGACAATTCACTTCAGTTTTTCTGTCTGTAGGGATGCTCTCGGGAGATCAGTAGAATGGGGTCTTGATGGCACATAACAACCGCCTGGGCGACCTTTTCTACTCCTCTACTGATTTAAAGTCTTACCGACTCAGTTTGACGCCTGCTTCCCTACAATCTTCAGTCTTTCTTTTTCAGTGTATGCGTACGCACGTTCTCGCCATATACTGTTACGCTGACATGCATGTGCCTTTACCTTCTCTTTCATATGCTAAATTCTACAAGACAAACTTCCAAGCAATAAAAATAGAGATGCTAAGAAACAGCAACTGTCATTTCCCCTACATATTTATGTTGTCCCCTCTGTTCTCCTTTTCTCCGCTCATACGTAGATCCAGATTATTACGAGGATTTGTAAGCCCTTTGTAGGTTTTTCAGGGTGACAGGTACAGAAAGGTACAGAGCCGATTTTTGTGATAACGTTTATTAGGGTTCATGTACACTGCAGCTGATAAACTGACATTCAGGAGTTGTTCAGCGTTTTTTTTCAGCAGCCCCTGAACTCTCCCTAATGTTTTCCTATGTGTCCATGTACACATAGTCGTTTACAGTCGTTTGCAGGCAGTTGAGTTTACAGTTGTTTTTTTGAACGCACCAAACTTGCATTCAGGAGTAGATCTTATCAGCGTTTCAAATGCCAAACGCTTGTAAACGCGGCTAACCACGTTTATAAGTTTTTGCGTTTAGAAGCGTTTTTTAACTGTTCCATATCCAAATGCTGTCCAGAGTCTTTCTTCATCATCAGAAATGCATGCAAAGCATTTTCCATGTATTCAAATGGACATAGAACACCAGCACAGTCAGTTCCAGGTTTCGCGTGAAAGAAAGAATGGTAGAACGTGCCGCATTATGCTCATGATGGGATCCATAGTGAATACAACTAGAAAAGACAGGTAATCTCAACACATACTGCTCTATCTGTTTCTGCTCTCTCTATTTCTCTCTTTTTTACTGTTTTTCAGTGCATTCTGGGCATTTTGGAAGGTCTCCTGATGTTATCTTTAAAAAACACTTCTGAATGCAAACGCGCATAAACGCAGTATCCAAGCGCAGCTAAACAGATGTTTTTAACATATGTTTTCCAGCAGTCAGTTTCCATCGTTCAGAAGTGTTTTCCAAACGTCCCGTGTACATGGAGCCTTATGCAGGCCATAGAAGGGTCGAAAATCAGCAGATTTTTCGGCCGAAAAAAAAAATCGGCCAATTTTCGCACCGTTAGTGGGTTATTTGGTCAGCCGATTTCCAGCATTTTGGCATTTTTTTTATCGGCGAAGTTGGAAAAAATCGGATGATTTTGCCGATCAGCCGATTTTCCCGGCAATGATGGGCAAATCGGCCAATCTTTTTACCGATAAAAAATCTGCACATGAGCCATGACCTGCAAGAAGAAAAAGAAGAAAAAGAAGAAGAAAAAGAAGACGAAGAAAAAAAAAGAAGAAGAAGAAGAAGAAAAAGAAGAAGAAAAAGAATAGGAATTCCAGTCCGCTATTATGTTTGACATGAAAAAGTATTGTGGTTGCAACAATGTATCTATTTGTATCCGAATAAAAACACCTGTATCCGAATTGGACACAAATAGATACATTGTTGCAACCGCAAGACTTTTTCATGTCAAATATAATAGCAGAGCTCTCTGCAAGGGACAGAAGTAATTAAATGCCGGTCGTACACGGGACGAAAATTGGCCGTTTTGTTTACCGTTGTTGGTAACGTCGGCTTATTGAACGACCGATTTTTCCTTTTTTTTAAAAAAAACGCCCGGTTTTCAACCCGTCTATGGCCAGCATTAAAGTTGAACTCCAGGGGGACAGCTGAATGCAGAGTTGAACGACATATATTTGAAGTGCTTTACTTACCGAAAGGATTATAATTCTAATTAGATAGTCTTATGATCCAGCCAAGGCTTTGTTTCCATAAAGGCACTTGTGGGCCAGTGTCTAGGGCAGCATGGTTAGAGGAAACACAACCAAGGCTTTAAAATTTCAAAAAAGATGGTAATAAAATAGATCAAAATTCGACCTCATGCACACTGGACGTTTTGATAACACTGGTAACATTAGCTATGTAAAGTCATGTTAAAAACGTGAGTTTTTCAGCTTTTTTTAGCGTTTTTGCATTAGCGTTTAGTGGCGTTTTGCTGCGTTTAGCTACGTTTTCCCGCGTTTTTCTGCGTTTGCTTTTTTTAGCTTTTTTTTGGTCAAAAAAAGTCCAAAAACTCTGTTTTTCAGCATTACAGCATTTTTACAGCTAAAAAACTCCTCTAGAAACCCACTAGTCCTGGGTTTTCTTTCCAGCCAAAAAACATCCCAGCCAAAAAACGTTGATTACAGTCTATGTGTGAATGGACACATAGGATAACATGCTGGGGGGTTTACTAGCTGTAGAAAAAAACGTCAAAAGCCAAAAACAGCAGCAGCTGTAAAAACGTGAAGTGTGCATAAAGAAAAAGGCTGCTTTCACACTGACCTGCTTTTGGCGTGTTCTTCAGTTAAAAAAAGCAAACAAAAAGTGGAAGAAAACTGCATCCCTTTATATCCTATGTAACTTTCCACATTGGTCTGTTGCACTTCAGTTGCGGTTAAAAAATCCAGCTTGCTTCATTTTTGGTGCATGTTTGGTCCAGTAAAAAAACAAAAAGCACTAAAAACGGATCCCTTCATTGAAATGAATGGAAACTGCATAAAAAAAACGCACACAAAATGCATCAAAACACAACGCATCTGTGGGAGGTTCTCAAGCCCAGGTTTACAGAGTCACATGACAAGGAAAATCACATTATATTCAATAGTCCCCTTCTCATCAACTCAGCACAGTGGGATTTTGGAAAAGGTTTCTGGTGGACTGCAGTGCAATTTCAGCCCCATAGACTTCTATGTTATTACACAGAAGTTGCATCGGAATAGACGAGCATTCCTATACGCCATTGATGAATCAGGGTTTTTTTAACACTTACCTCTCCTCCCTGGTCATCGTTCATCACTGGAGTTTGATACAGCAGCGATTTTGGAGCCTTCCTTTAATCTATCGTTCAGCGGCAGACTGACAACTCATGGGGCCCCTGGGCAATAGGGGATCATGGGACCCCTGTGTCCTTGCCCAAACTCAGAAAAGCCTATGAAAAAGGTACCAGGGGCATCTTGTGGGCCCCCTACTTACCCTGGGCCCTCAGGCAGTGCCCGTGTTTCCAAATGGTCAGTCCGCCCCTGCTATCGATCAACCCTTCCTTTGATTGATCAATCCTTCAATCAATCGATCGATCCTTCCTTTGAAGGAGTACACAAACAATTGATGGAAAAGTTGATTAAGTGAAGGGTCAATCGATTCATGGGCTGATCGAAGGAAGGGTCAATCAAGCTATCACTCGAAGGAAGGGTTGATCGATTGAAGGGTAGATCAGTGGAAGGAACTGTTGATCTAACGATTGATTGAAGGATAGATCAAAAACGCTTCAGTGTAACCCTAAGTTTTAGGCAGCAAGGATGAGGGAGGATAGGTGAGGGTTAAAAAATACATTGCTCCATCAAAGTCGTATAGGAATATTTCTTATCTATGCTGATGCAATTTTTGTGAGTTAACATAGAAGTCTATGTGGCTGAAATTGCACTGAAGTCAGAATATAATGTGGTTTCCCTTGTTATGCAATTCTGTGAACCCAGGCTTGAGTAGTTCTAAAGTTGCATTGAAGTCCCATCAAAGCTGCATCAATACTTGCACTGGAAAGCGCATGAAAATCACATTAGAATAGTGGGAAATAATATGGGGAATACACAGCGGCAAAAACACATCAAAACGCATAATGCGCTGTGTTAAATTTATTGCAACATGCTGAGCATACAGAGCAGTGTGAAAGTAGCCTAAATCAGCTGCGACTGGCCAAATTTAGGTTGGTGTGTGGTCATCCCTGCTTAATAGAAGTCCATTATTGGATCAAATTCTGTTGAACAGACAAGTTGCAGCCGATCAGTGGGCTGCTGCCAGAATGTGAGGAAAGAGTGGTAGCCTGTTATAAGGCCCCCCTTTCCCTCATGGGACCATGGCAGAAGCTGTATCAAATCCCCCTTGATTGATTATAATAGGGCACAATATAATAGGTCAAATAAGTTCATAAGATCTTGGAAGATTCTGGAATATTGAGGGGTCTTTAGAGAAGGTGAATTTAAGGTCATCTGACTGCCCGTAAAAGCCTGGGGTCCCTATAAAAGGGGGTTAGAGGGGTCCCTTGCCAGTCGCCAGAGAGTGACCATGTTTAAGAGCTCCCCATCCACCCCTTCCCTCGTTGTGGCCTGTTTATCTGGTGGGTTTGGTTTTAAATACCAAAAGGGGACAGTTAAGAAGATCTTTAAATGAAATGCTTTGATGGATTGAGTCTTAGTGGCTAGGTGGATTTGTTAAAAAGAAATTGATGTTTTTGTTTGTTTATTAAAGTTATGGTTGTTATGGTAATGATATGCTATATTTGGACGTTTTTGAAACCAATAAGCAAGGCCCTGGCCTCTGCTAATCCAGTTTGGTGTTGATGCGCATTCTTTGCATATTTGGAGAGATTAGCCTGCTCCCTACGATCCCATACAATGTTACAGTGGGGTCCTCCATCCACCTTGTTTGCTCGTCTATGGTCAGCTTAACGCCTTATATTTGTTCCCTCTTCTGGTCACCTCTGTGGCTAAAATCAGCAAGAGAACTGTAGGGTTACACAGTGTAGGAGATGCTGAGAGGAGTTAGGAGTTTATAGTTCAGGAAACAGGAGTCCACCTCTTTTTTCTTTTTTTTTTCTGGTCTGTAAAGTTAACAAGAACTTCTGCCTATAAAGCAAATCACATGCTGCCTCTCAGGGCCATGTTCCCCAGTGTTGCCGATTGAGGTGGTTGTCTCAGTTGGCACTCACGGATGCATGTTACTGGCCTGCCTCGCCGCTGGCTATCCCCGCTTCAGTCGATCCTGAATACAACTGCCAGACTCATTCACCTTTCCAACCGCACCATCTCCGCCACCCCCCTCTGCCAATCCCTCCACTGGCTTCCGATTGCGCAACGGATCAAATTCAAAATCCTAACAGTGACGTACAAAGCCATCCACCATACTGCCCCGAACTACATCACTGACCTAATATCCAAGTACCGCCCAGCACGCACACTCCGCTCCTCACAAGACCTCCTTCTCTCTAGTTCCCTTGTCTCCTCCTCCCATGCCCGCCTTCAGGACTTCTCCAGGGTGTCACCCATCCTCTGGAACTCCCTGCCCCAACCCATCAGATTATCACCTACTCTCCTCTCCTTTAGGCTCACCCTGAAAACCCATCTCTTCAGGGAAGCCTACCCCACCCCCTGCTAACTTGCTGACCTCCTCCACTATTCCTACCACTCCATCCCCCACAGCTATCTTCTCCTGTGCCACAATCCCCTCCCTCCTAGATTGTAAGCTCGAAAGAGCAGGGCCCTCGATCCCCTCATGTTTTGCATTGTATTGTTATTGTTCTGTCACATGTTCTGTCCCCCTTTGTAATGTACAGCGCTGAGCGAACTATTGGCGCTTTATAAATACTGTATAATAATAATAATAATGTTGGAGGGGGAAGGGGTAGCACCATGTCAAACACTCCATCCTTAGGCTGATTCACACTAGGAATCGCATAGGAACGCTCTGTGTTTTCCTGTGCAATTCACATGCAGTTCTGCACAGTGTGATTTCAGCCTTTTCATTTTAAATGGGCTGAAATCGCACCGCACCACACCACACCACACCAAAAGTAATGCATGAGCTACTTTTGTAAACACACAGCAACCGGATCAGAAGTACTATGCCCTCTGGTGTGGGCAAACACAGTGTGTTTGCGACCTGCTTTTGCGTTGTCATTAAATTAATATAGACACTCAGTGAAGATTGCAACTGCAGTACATTTTGAACACAGTTCAGGAAATGTGTACGCAACGTGGACAGCACCACAATCTGGTGTGAACTGGTACTTAGTTCAGTTCAGTAACACAGAGCCTACAGCAGCACAGTGGCCAATTGGTTAGCACTTCCACCTGGCAATACTAGGGTTGGTGGTTCAAATCCCAACCACAGCACCACCTGCCTAGAGCTTGCATGTTCTCCCTGTGCTTGCATGGGTTTCCTCCAAGTACTTAATTTTCCTCCAACACTCCAAAGACATGCTGGTAGGTTAATTGGATCCTGTCTAAATTGGCCCTAATAAGTATGTATGAATGTGAGTTAGGGACCTTAGATTGTACAACCCTTGAGGGTTAAGGACTGATGTGAATGTACAATATATATATATATATACATATATATGTGTAAAGTGCTACATAAATTGACAGCTCTCCATAAGTACCTGTAATAATTAAATAACATAAAGGCTTTGCATTACCAAGCTCCCTGCCCCAATCCTGTTCAGTGATGCAGAACTTGTTAAAACTGTAGGTTCAGGAAACAGTGCTCAGGGATGTAAAGGTCCACCTGCCCTTGGTCTATCCATTAAATACATGTGCCTCTTCTATGCGGGCTCTTAAATTTGGTAGAGTTAGGAACTACAAAATATTGGGGTGCCATGATGAGGCTTTGTAGCTTATGCATGTATTTGCAAATATGTGCTAACTAAGCCCTTGTCAAGGCCAGTTATAGATTGGGGCAGTGGTCATTATTTGTACTGCTGAATTGTTGGTGAGGGGGAGCACTGGACACCTTAGCTGCCATTGTGCTGGGTGTCCAGTGCGCTCCTGTACCTTTAAGGAGGGGTGGGTTCTCTCAGGTCCACTTGCCCTTGGTCTATCCATTAAGTACATGTGCCTCTACAAATGTGTGCTAACTAAACCCCTGTTTTTAACGCATACTGTTAGACACATTAATTTGGTTTGTCTGCAGGCTGGCTGGCAAGCTGAGCAGGGAATTTTTCTCTTTTGGTGTTTGCTCACTGACATTCGCCTGGTTTACACTTGATGCGGCTCAGTGCATTTTTAATCTGAATCAAAAATGCATGAACAATGCTTTTCATGTATTCCAACAGCCCTAGTTCAAATCAATGCAGTGCATTCCAGTCTACAAAAGTAGAACATGCTGCATTTCTTCAATATGGAATGTGGCAAAAAGCAGAAAAAATGCACTGGAACACATCAAAAAACACTAGAATGCACATGTCCTAAATTGAACCGAAGATAAAAAGAGGGGATGAATACACTGGAAGGCATCAAAAATGTACATGCAGAAACACATCTGCAATGCAGAAATTGTGGTCTGAAGCGGCAGTAAGCCTACACTTTCAACAGGTTCAGCATCTCTGTGTTGACTCATTGGTGGCTACAAAAGGGCATCATCATTCAGGTGCACTTAGGGCAGCATGATGTCTAAATACAGGCACCCCTACCAGACAATGCATCCAGCTCCAAGATCTCAATTTAGATCTACTGCAGTTAGGAAATACATAGTCTAGTCCATCCTGAAGAGTGCACAAGAAAGGAGCAGCCATACACTGAAGCCGGTCTTTCTCTGTTCTTTCTCTGCTCTTTCTCTCCTTCTCCGTTAAACATTTTCCCTGTAAGCAAAGGATCCCTTAATTGACTTGAAAGAGGACCCTTTCTCTGAAAGTTTGTTGCTGAAAAGATTTCAGGTGGCTGATATAAAGATAGATTCAGGGTAGTTATACTGAAAAGAATATGAATTTTAATATAAATGCATAACTGGATATACAGTAATTTTTTAAATTTGGTGTTTAAATGGTGTTTTTTGTCAAACTATCATAGAATATTTGATTAGCTATTGAAAAGGCTAGCATCAGGGAAATGTGTGAGTTATAGAATTGGTAAAATGGTAAAAGTAGTAATAAAGAGTGTAAGTATAAATCAGCACACACAAATACACAAAATCCTCAAAAATCCCTTAAAGTCATATCAATATCCTTCCCCTGAAGTACCAATAACTAATGTATTCATTGACTTAAACAAAACCCACAATTACAATGAAAAATCAAGTCCCAAAAAGATTTCCCATCTTTTTGGGAAATTCCTTTGGGACTTGATTTTTCATTGTAATTGTGGGTTTTGTTTAAGTCAATGAATATATTAGTAATAAAGAGTAGTTGGTAACAGTTTTAGTCCTCATGTACACATGAACTCCCCTAGACGTTTAGCCTTCCCTGGCAGCAGCAAAACGCTAAACAATGCAAAATGCGTGTAAACGTGGTGCCACGTTTTGCCACGTTTACCCAAGTTTAGCGCTTGGGCATTTATTCATTTGATTTGCCATAGTGATGGGTTGAACACTCCCCTGTTTGGTTCGTGATCGAACATAACAAGTTGAACCGCCAACGTCGGACAGAGGGGACATATCACTAAGAGGTATCTTACCACATCTGAGTATGCGGTAAGATACTGCACAGCTACTAAAAACATTCTTTATTGTTTCAGCTGTCAGTTGGGTTTCCAGCTGACAGCTGAGTGTAAAAAGAACTACTGGCATTGCCCAGCAATTAAAAAATTAAAAAAAAATGTGTGGCGTTCTCCCCCCATCTATACCAAGCCCTTTGGGTCTGGTATGGGTTTTGAGGGGAACCCCATACCAAAATTTTTGTTTAAATGGCATTGGGATCCCCCAAAATCCATACCAAACCCTTATCTGAGCATGTAGCCCAGCAGGTCAGGAAAGGGGGGGGGATGAGCAAGCATCCCCTCCCTGTACCATACCAGGGCTTATGCCCTCAACATGGGGGGGGTCTCCCATGTTGATGGAGACAATGGCCTCTTCCCAAGTGGTTGTGGGGGTCTGCAGGCAGGGGGCTTATCAGAATCTCGAAGCCCCCTTTAACAAGGGGGCCCCAGATCCCAGCCCGCTCTATGTGAATGAGTATGGGGTACATAATTAAGTGTAAAAAATGACAGTAGACAGTTTTTGACAAGTCCTTTATTAAAAACAAAAAACATTAAATAAATGTCAAAGTAGATTCAACGTCAATCACGATGCCCACCGCCACCACCGACCTGAAATATTTTGTTTAAAAAAAGTTCCCGTATGGCCTGGTCAGGATGTAGTTTTTAACAATGGAATTTGTTTGTTTATTTTAACACTTTTTTAGGTGGCTCATATTAAGGTGCTTTATTGATCAGGTTTCAACACAATCCACAGTAAAAAGATTAAGTGTGAATGGTCTAATCATTAACTGAAGCTATTAGGAACCAAACAAGGGTGTCCTTGTTTTGTGCAGTAGCATTGACACACAGGCACAATCAGCACATGTATAGGAAAGTCAGGTGTCTAGTCCCATACAAGCATAGAGCATGTTGTGAGTAAACATCTGGGGGGTTTGGAACTTGCAGGACACAAGGGAGAGAGGGTGCGGAAAGATGATATACATGCAGTAACCTGCTGGACATCGGAAACTAAGATTAGAGTGCTAAAGCCGGAACAGGTGTGCTTTAAAACATGAAAGAATTAGTGGATGGCCTATTTGGGTGGTCTAGTGTATAGTATGGTGCAGCATGGCCAATGACTTGAAGTCAGGAACAGGAGGTAATTTAGGACAATAACTTAGAACAGAATTGGAAAAGTTAGGTGTCTAACAATACACAGTATAAAAGAACTGCATCTAACATGGACAATATAATCCAGATGCTCTTGTAAAGAGGTTAGGTACTAGATTTATATTTACCACACTCACCATAATATAATGAAATGTAAATTCAGTAATTAAAAGAACCCTTGTGGGGACAACTCTTGGCCTCGACAACAGCTGAAACACATTTTGGCAGAGATCCCACAAGGGTGAAAGCTGGCTAGCAAATGTCCAAGGCTAATGGCTTGGTGCTTCCTTCTTGAGTTGCTGCATCAAGTTGTTACACCACATCTTTAGCCTAGTGTAAGTGTGCTGCTGTTGAAACCAGGATACACTGGACCAGGCAACTTTTTTCAAACCTTACAAACATTTTGCCTGCATGGGGCATGTCTTACAGAACTGGAAAAAAAAGAAATGAGTGTGAAGGTATTGTCCATAGTAACCTATTACAATTCTGTTTTTTTTTTAAAGAAAAAGGAAAAACTGACTCATTGTTGGTGGCAACAGCTCCAATTTTGTGCTCATATTCTCCTCTCCAGTGGAAATAATTTAGCAGTGCTGTAATGTTTTGTATTGTTTATTGTTACCTCAAATATATAGACATTTTATGATTTAATTTGTATTTCTATAGCACTTTTCTTCCTGGGGACTCAAAGCACTTAGGAGGTGAAGCAGACATCTTGGGTGCACTCAGTCGAGACCATTACCTACCAGCATATCTTTGGAGTGTAGGAGAAAATTGGAATGCCTGGAGGAAACCCACACAAGAAGAAAAGGAAAACCCCATATACATGGTGCCCTGGTTGGGATTCATACCAAAGACCCTAGTGCTACAAGTCAGAAGTACTAACCACTAAGCCAAGCAGACCCCTTTCCTTTCTTATCCAACCTGACCACACTAATTAAATGAGGGAGTAAAGCCAATAAAATTATTACTAGCCTCTTTCTTGCACTTTAGGAGTGTCTGTTGTCTGTATCCCCTCTACAAGTCAGAGACCAAACTCACCATTTAAAAAAGAAATGTTATCAGTGGCCAGCTTCTTTTTCTTTCTCCTCTGTTGCCCACTGATGATGTCCACACAGGATCTTGTGCATGCACCATAGAAGAGAAGGAATGGCTTCATACTGTTATATGTTGTCATGCTAGCATTATGAGCGGCATTATGCCGGCTGACCCTCACATGGCTGAAGCTATTGTAACATATACAGGTGAAACTCGAAAAATTAGAATATTGTGCAAAAGTTCATTTATTTCAGTAATGCAACTTAAAAGGTGAAACTAAGATATGAGATAGATTCATTACATGCAAAGCAAGATAGTTCAATTTTCAATATGATTTGTCATAATTGTGATAATTATGGCTTACAGCTCATGAAATCCAAACCCAAATCCACAATCTCTGAAAATTAGAATATTACATGCAATCAATAAAACAAGGATTGTACATAGAACAATATCGGACCTCTGAAAAGTATAGGCATGATTATGTACTCAGTACTTGGTTTGGGCCCCTTTTGAAGCAATCACTGCCTCAATGCGGCGTGGCATGGAAGCTATCAGTCTGTGGCACTGCTGAGGTGTTTTGGAAGACCAGGATGCTTCAATAGAGGCCTTCAGCTCTTCTGCATTGTTCGGTCTCATGTCTCTCATCTTTCTGTTGGCAATGCCCCATAGATTCTCTATGGGGTTCAGGTCAGGCGAGTTTGCTGGCCAATCAAGCACAGTACTCCCACGGTCATTGAACCAGGTTTTTGTGCTCTTGGCAGTGTGGGCAGGTGCCAAGTCCTGCTGGAAAATTAAGTCAGCATCCCCATAAAGCTCGTCTGCAGAAGGAAGCATGAACTACTCCAAAACCTCTTGGTAGATGGCTGCGTTGACCCTGGACTTAATGAAGCATGGCTCCCCAAATCAACACAGACTATGGAAACTTCACACTGGACTTCAAGCATCTTGCAGTGTGTGCCTCTCCATTCTTCCTCCATACTCTGGGTCCTTGGTTTACAAATGAGATGCAAAAGTTGCTCTCATCAGAAAAGAGGACTTTGGACCACTGAGCAACAGACCAGGTCTGTTTTTCTTTAGCCCAGATAAGACGCTTCTGACGTTGTTTGTTGTTCAGGAGCAGCTTGACAAGAGGAATACAACATTTGAAGCCCATGTCCAGGATCCGTCTGTGTGTGGTGGCTCTTGATGCACTGACTCCAGCCTCAGTCCACTCCTTCTGAAAGTCCCCAACACTCTTGAATGGCCTTTTCCTGACAATCCTCTCCAGGCTGCGGTCATCCATGCTGTTTGTGCACCTTTTTCTTCCACACTTTTCCCTTCCACATAACTTTCTATTAATGAGCTTTGATACAGCACTTTGGGAACATCCAACTTCTTTTGCAATTACCTTTTGAGGCTTTCCCTCCTTATGGAGGGTGTCAATGATGGTTTTCTGCACAACTGTCAGGTCAGCATGATTGTGATTCCTTCTGAACCAGACTGAGAGAACATTTAAAGGCTCAGGAACCCTTTGCAGGTGTTATGGCTTAATTAGCTGATTAGAGTGGGACACTTTGAGCCTAGAATATTGCACCTTTTCACAATATTCTCATTTTCTGAGATTGTGGATTTAGGGTTTTCATGAGCTGTAAGCCATAATCATCACAATTATGACAAATCACGGCTTGAACTGTCTTGCTTTGCATGTAATGAGTCTATCTCATATATTAGTTTCACCTTTTAAGTTGCATTACTGAAATAAATGAACTTTTGCATGATATTCTAATTTTTCGAGTGTCACCTGTAAGTGTAGCACCCTCTAGTGTGCTACTGTACTAGAATAGTGTAGGCAAATCTCTTGTGTATGACTGTGTGAGTCTGTTATTAAGGTCAGGTTACTGCAGGTCATGCTGGATGGCTTAACAGTTTGGGACTCTATTGCTTCTACCTTGTTCTAGAGGACCATGGGAACCTTTCAGAAGCTAGTAGGCAGAAGAGGTGGAGACCTAATCTGCATGTATATGAGAGTTTGACCAATCCCAGGTTTGGAGCCCTGGTAGAGTGGAGGAACAGCCCATAAATATGGGATAGTCAGGCCAGCTGGGCAAGTCGGATGGAAAATGGAGTGCTGAGGAGACTGTTGGTGGCCTGGGAGGGGTACCATAGGTCTGGGGAAGGAGGGGGGGCTGGCCTCCAGGCTGGGTTTGGGCTGGCTCCAGAGGATTCATTCAGTAGTACGGCATGAATAGGATACATACATGGGAGCAATGGGAGCAATGAGGACATCAGCACACCCAGGAATCAACAAGGGAGAGATTGCCACATTTAGCAAGCTTTCAAAGGACAACACTGTGCTTAATCCTTTATACTTGTCCTGGGAAATTGTCAGAGCAACCAGGAGGGCTGGTAGTGTCTGCAGGCTGTGGAGCTGGGAGCAGTTTTACAGGGGAGAGAAGACATCTCTGTATATAGTTACAAGTCAAGTTGATTTTCAGAGGAGGGTTTCGAGTCCCTCACTCGTAAGTGGCTGTTGCTAGACTGATGGCTTTCAAAGAAAAGAACAGTCCAGGATCTGTTTCTGTAAACAGGAAGGAAATTGTCCCTGTGCATTGATTCAGTCAAGTTGGGCATCCCATAATCTCTATTACCCTATCAAAGTCACATCCCCTAACAAAATAACAAAACAAAAAGCTCATGGACTGTTCGCTGACTGTGGATGAAAGTGTGGAAAATGCATATTGTCTGGCTGTGCAGAGCTTAGGGTTACCTAGAAATACAGAAATACCCTCACAAGGATAGCGCTACATAAGCAATAACGAAAAAAGTATTTTCCACAAGATCTGATTAACTACAATCACAAGTGGTAGCCTTCTCAGAGGGCATCAGTGAGACAGTATACAGGGACGGACTGATAACTCATGGGGCCCCTGGGCAATAGGGGATCATGGGGCCCCTGTGTCCTTGCCCAAACTCAAAAAAGCCTATGCAAAAGGTACCAGGGGCATCTCATGAGGCCCCTTACTGACCCCAGGCCCTTGGGCAGTACCCGAGTTTCCAAATGGTCAGTCCGCCCCTGCATGTATGTATTGTTTTCACCCAAGTAACTTTTGATTATACATATTTTCAGTTTTAATGCCAAGGTTTACTTTAGTTGGACAATACAAAATTATTATCTTTTTTTATGGAAACTAATTTCCATAAAAACCCGAATCTGTCCAACAGAAACTTGTCAAAATCAAAAGCCGTGGGAGGCCTGAGACAGCAATAGCATCTTAGTAGACAGTTTTCAATCATTAAACATTCAAGTGTGTGGTTTCACCCTTGACTGCTCACAATACAACTGATCAAGTTAAAGATTAAAATACGCTGTGGTCCTATTAGCCTAATGAGGCATATTAACCTGGCATTAATACTTTATGAGGAGCACAATTCTGAAATACCATGTATCTGCATTTTATAGAGTCAAGGTATTAACAATTTCATTTGTCTACAGCTACAGCTCATATAGTTTATTTCCAGGGAAATATCAATTAGAGACAGTCAGTGGTATATATACTTTAAGGATTACTATATAAGCATGAGAAACAATGATTCATTTTTTTCACCATATATTAGAATTCTGCATTATTTAGTGTTTACCCACACAGGGTTGCACAGGTGTTCCATGCATCCCTATGCAGGCAGTCCCATTGATGTCTGTTGGGACAGAGTGGCTGTATGGACACAGCTTTTGTGTCCCTAAATGACATCCGTGTGGGTGTGGGTGCATGTCCCTAAACACAGACAATGTGAGTTCGGAGACATGCACCTACAACCACACAGAGGCATATTGGGACACAGCAGCTGTGTCCATGCAGCCACTCTGCCCCAACATACTGTACATCAATGGGATTGCCTGCGTGGAGAAGCATGGAACACCTGTGCTTCAGATTGTGGGTAACTGTGGCCCTGCATGGGTGTATGGTATCATTTGGGGGTCAGCAACCTGTAGATCTACTGGTAGATCACGGCTAGGTGATGGGTAGATCCCAGTCTGGGCTTGCTGACGACCCACCATCCCAGATCATCAAACAGAGTGAAATGCAGAGGGAGTACTTGAAAAGTTGGAGCTGTAGTAGGGAGCAAGAGCCCCATAAGCGTATACCTCCTCTGTGGTGCTGGCTCCTGTCCCATGCATAGTGATACCAGCTGAACTCCACCTCTTATCCCAACTAGTGGTCTCTAGAGTGGTGAGAGCAGCAGGAAAGAAGAGATCTTCAGGACAGTGAGAAGCAATACACTGGGCATAATAGTAAAGGCCTGGGGGTTTGCTACACTTAGCCATAGACTTTTATTATATCCTGTGTGTTTGGTGCACTTTCTGAGAGCACACCAAAACTCCTAAATGATTTTGGAAAGTGCACCACACCTGCAGGATATAATAGAAGTCTATGGCAAAGTGCAGCTAACCCAGGAAAGTCGCAGATGCACGGTGTTGCATCCATGGTGCAGGTAAACCACAGCACATTAGTGTGAAAGCAGCCTTATAGGGAGCTCAGAACAGTAAGGGTTCATTTACATTTGTAGCTTGGGGGTGGTAAAAACCCCATAGTTAAGATGTGTTTTTAACACCCCCGCCCCAACCACACCTGCTTTAGCTGCAGTGGCCAGGGGTGTACACATGCCTCAGCTTTATGCACTGTTATGGTTGGTGGGTGTAGCAATTGCCAAGTATGACAGATTCAAGTGAATGAGGCCTCTCTGCAAGTGTCCTGCAACATTGTACAGTACAGCAAACATGGGGCTAAAACAGACGGTGTTGTGTTGCTTTCTCACCACCTGCTTTACCCCCTTGGACCCCGCAGAAGCATGCCGTTATGATTGCAGAAGGGCCCCATTTACTTGAATGGGTCACAATCCTCAGGCGGTAGCACTCACCAAAAGCAACAGGGGGTTTAATACCTGCAATACATGAGTACACCTTTGGCTGCTGCCTGAGCAGCTAACGGGGGGTAGGGATTGGGGGCAGTAATATCCCAACTCAACTGCAGGGTTTTACGCCCCCCCCCCCCCAACTTTACGTGTGTATGAGCCCTAAGGGTGCTGCTGCGGAATGCAACTAAGTGCTGCTCCTCTCAAAAGTCATACATGTTCAACAGGTGGTGAGGAGGCGATATGTTGCCTCCTCACCACTTGATTTAAACCCATGATTGCCGTGCAATGCACATGATTGCAACATGGTAGTACAGCAGTTAAAGGTTTAAATCAGGTGTGCGGAGGTGACTTCTCCCATGTTGCTCAGGTAGATCTCCACCTCTTTAAGGTTGTCTACCTCTGGTATAATTTATTGAGAGTTGTGACTAAAGTGTTAGATCTGCACATTTATGCCAGCCATACATAGGTCGAAATTCGACCGATTTCTCATCTGAAATTCAGACCTAAGAATAATCGGCCAATTTTCGCTTTGTTAGTGGGTCAATGGCACTGGACGATTTTCATGGTTCCTCACCTTTTTGGTGATCAGGCATGTTGGAAAATTCATGAAAAACGACTGATTTTCGACTCAATGATGGTCAAATCGTACGACTGTTTTTCCAAAAAGAATATACGTATGAGCCGTGACCTGAAAGGAACAGAAGTTTCGCCTGTTATATGGGGTGAACTCTATGACTTGGTCGGACGATTTTCGAAATCATTGATGGCACCATCGAATTGCTGAGTGAACAGCGTTTTCGATTTTCGGACGAAAAATCACTTGGAGTTCGACCCATGTATGGCCTGCATAAACATCAGCCACAATTATGTTTTGGTTTTCGATAGTGTAGGGAAGAGTTGCAGAATGTTTGGAGTTTAAGTGATACCCTTTATTTGCTAAGTTGAAATATCCAGAAAGCTTGTATCTGTAATAACTCAAGATAGCCAATATAAGTTTAAACCTAAAGAGTAACTCCACTTTTGTTGGGAAAAAAAAATCCCATTTGGGTGATCTTTGTACATTGCAAGTATTTGAACAAACTTTGTTGCATATTCTTAACTTTTGTTATTCTGAAGAAATAGCTGTTTGTTTGTCTGTGTCCATGTGCAAAGTGAATGTGAATCGGAGTGACTTTTTCATTACTGATCAGCTGCTGCACTTGCAGAGCTCTTATGAGGAAGGTGGCATGGTTTGCATGTCTGGTGATGACCAGAGACAGCAGGCATGCTACAAGAGATGGTTAGAGACTGTGAACATGATACAAGAGATAATCAGGGACAGCAGGCATGCAACAAGAAATGGTTATTATAATATATGTTCCAGGTATTATTATTTTGCACAGTGTGGCATCACAAGTTTTTTGGACTGTTTCATTTGATTTATTTCATGTAATTGGATATACTTATCACTTTGCACAGATAAAGTGTTATCATTTGTAATATAATTTTCACGGTTTTACCACTAGGGGGCTTATAATTTGTGTGTGTGAATTTTGCACTAGTTATCTGTATAGTTTGTTACAATTTAAGAGGGAATTAAGTATTTATTTTGGAATTTTTCACAATATTATTGATGTAAGAAGGATTTGTATACACTATATAAGTTGAGCGCTTCATCACAATATATATATTTTGATGCCACAAGAGATGGTCAGAGGCTGCAGACATAACACAAGAGATGGTCAGAGACTGTAGATTTGATACAAAAGTTGTTTAGAGACTACAGACATGCTACAGGAGTCTATCAGGGACTGTGAACATGATATAGGAGTTGTTTGAGACAATGGAACATGCTTGAAGAGACAGTCACTGACTGGGGACCCTTTTCATGAGATTGCTATTTATCACTGCTATACCAGGGCAATAGGGAAACACAGATTAGTGTCTGCAGGGCCACAGGTTAGGCACCAGGGATCTGAAGCTGGGTTTTAACAAGCTCAGTATATCAATATGATTATGCACCCAGTTTTGTTAGTGTAGAGATGTGCTGGTTGCTTTAAAACTTAACCATTAGCCGCCTGGCCTATAGCCGTTTGGCAGCCGCAAAAAATGCATTAGCTTTCCGGGGTGTACGTCATTTGGCGTTCTCCCGCACATGCGCAGTTCACGGGGTTGCAGAGCCGCGCAGCGGAGCGATCTATCGTCCGGCCGTGTACCTCGGACACGGCCGATGACAGATCTGAGTACCGACCCCTGTTGCTGGTACCATGTGACCTGCTGTGACCAATCACAGCAGGTCACATGACAGTTGTATACAATGGATGGCTTCATTCATGCCATCCATTGTATACTAGTGTCTAGCTGTGAATGGTCACAGCAGGTCACAAGCACATGTCATGTGATTAGCTGTGGCCAAATCACAGCTAAGCACAAAAAAAAAAAAAAACTGAATGAATCGATGTCATTCAGGTAAATGCTTGCTTATAGCAAAGTAATTCTTTGCTATAAGCAAATTGTGTAAAAAAAAAAAAAAAATACTGATCACTTCCCCAAAGTAGTACAATGTTACTATGGTAACATTGTACTACTTTGTTCATAGTAAAATATGAAAACGAAATCTTAAAAAAAAAAAAAAAAAATGTAATAAAAATTTAAAATAATTAAAAAATAAAAAAAAAAAAAATATATATATATATTTTTTTTTCATACTGTCACCAGTCAGTGTCCCTGTTCGCTGCCATGCCAGTTATATGATGATGCTGTACTGCACTGGTGACAGTATGTAAAAAAAAAAATAGTGAAAATAATTTTTTTAATTTTTTAATTTTCCGAAAAATTATGACAAAAAAATACAACTTCAAAAAACTCGCCACTCCTCTTATGAAGTACGTTGGACTGTCTACTTTACAAAAAGGGGTCATTTGGGGGATATATATACTGTTCTGACATTCTTGGACCTCAAGAAATTAGATTGGCTGCCAGTACTTCATGATTGATAAATTTTCAGATCTATACCATAGTTTGTGAACTCTATAACTTTCCTACAAACTAAATAATACATCCTAATTTGGGTTATTTTCACCAAAGACATGTAGTAGAATACATCTCGGCCTAAATATATGAAGAACAATTATTTATTTGTAAACTTTTATAACAGAAACAAAGAAAAACGTGTTTTTTTTTCAAATTTTTGGTCTTTTTTTGTTAATTTAGCAAAAAATAAAAACCCCGGCGGTGATTAAATACCACCAAAAGAAAGCTCTAGTTGTGTGAAGAAAATGATAAAATTTTAGTTTGGGTACAATGTTGTATGACCGCGCAATTGTCATTCAAAGTGTGAGAGCGCTGAAACCTGAAAAATGGCCTGGGCAGGAAGGTTTAAAATTGCACGGTATTGAATTGGTTAAACAGCAGTTGCAAAGCATTTTTTTTTCTTTTCTCTCTTTGTGAGTGACATACAGGAAACGCAGGACTGTGCTCTGACTGGTTGTTGCTACAGCTGAGAAGGATCCACCCATAGCAGCACAGTTGCAGCTGAACTTATGATTGGCTGTGGAGGAAAGGAGAGAGGAAAAAGGAAGAAGAAGCACATGTGGGGAAGCAGACATTTTCAGGGGAACAAGGGCTCCTGGTGTAAAGTCACAGAGTCTCACTCTCTGTGCTGCTGGAACCCATAAACTGGGCTGGGAGTGTGTAGCAGAGAAATTGTTGCAGGAGGACAGAGTGCAAACCAAGGATTGTCCTTCCTGACACTCAGAATTACAGCCACTCAAGTGCATGTGCCTCTCAAAGTTTGGAGCTGCTGAAAGAGAGAGGATTTCTACTACTGTCTAATGCTATCTACAGGACCATCCAGAAACAGTGAGTACTCTGTGATGAAAGGGGATTTTGATATTGCTGCATTTGCTGTTCATCTCTGGAGAATGGTCATGAGAAAGCCTGCTGTCTAATTCTAAGAGTGACACAGATCTTGGAAAGCCCAAGCTGCTCAGAATTAGCTATTCCTGCTGCTGATTGATGAGAGAATTCTGTCTCTGTATATTACTGGTTTGTCTCCTCAAGATTTGTGCTGTGGCTGAAGAGCGTGTTTAGTTCCAAGTCCCCACAGAAGCTTGCTGCTCTAAATATACTGAGCAAGTGTCAGTATATCAGGATTTCACCTGTATGGTAAAGATTTTGTTGAAGTGTTGTTTTTCTTCTATTGCAATGTTCACTGGAAGATTCTGCTTAAAGGAGACTGTGCTATCCTGTTACCCCTGGATTACTAATACTCTCCCATGCAGAGAGTGAGCACTCTTCCATTGATTAAAGGGCCCCAACATTGAGAGACTTTAAGTTTCATCCCACTGGCCAGTGGTTAGGTAGGACATTTCTGCTCTAGATAGTACCGCTATAGCAAATGTCAATAAGCTGCTAAACCTCATTAACCGTTATTGTTTCATGTGTCAATGTCACTGTCATATGTCACTCTAGTCAGTGTGATACTAGTCAGTTTTTGGAGTCTTTGGCGAGTGAATTGTGACTTCTTACTAACTGTGTTATGCAAAGTGGTATCTGTGTTTTATGTACATTACCTGTGTTAAATCAGCTGGTTCTTTTGCAGGGTTTGTATTCTTCAATGAAACCCATAAAAAATATTCTCAGAGTGTCAAAGTGTTCTGGGTATAATCGGAGGTGTCACCAGATTCAGGTGGGAGCTGAACCTATATATCTAGCCAAGCATCACCCAAGGGTGAGCTACATTAACATCTAGCAAGCTTAGCATTAGTGTTAGGATTTGTTCACACCAGTGGTGCACATGTAACACATGTTGCTTGGATGCAGCACCAATCATTTTGAATAGCACCCCAATACACCTTCCCAGCACGCCTTGTAGCACAGTACAGTTTGCAGTAATACACAAATGTGTGTTGCAATGTTCAGAGCTTCCAAAATACTGTACGATTTTTGGTCTGTTGTGTTGTGTTAGGCAACCCATACAAATGAATGGTCTGCCTTAAACTGACAATAAACTCTAATGCTAAATATATATATAAATAAATATATATATATACTGTATATATATATATAGATATATATTGCCAAAGTATTGGGACACCCCTCAAAATCATTGGATTCAGGTGTTCCAATCGCCTCCATAGCCATAAAATCAAGCACCTAGGCATGCAGACTGCTTCTACAAATATTTGTGAAAGAATGGATCACTCTCAGAAGCTCAGTGAATTCAAGCGTGGTACCGTGATAGGTTGCCACCAGTGCAATAAGTCCATATGTGAAATTTCCGTGCTACTAAATATTCCATGGTCAATGTTAGTGGTGTTACAACAAAGTGGAAGCAACTGGAAACAACAACAACTCAGCCACGAAATGGTAGACCATGTAAAATGACAGATCGGGGTCAGCGCATGCTGAAGCGCACAGCGCACAGAAGTCACCAACTGCCTGCAGAGTCAGTAGCTAAAAACCTCCAAACTTCCTGTGGCCTTCAGATTAGTACAACAGGGCATAGAAAACTTCATGGAATTGGTTTCCATGGCCGAGCAGCTGCATCCAAGCCTTACATCACCAAGTTCAATGCAAGGCATTGGATGCAGTGGTGTAAAGGACGCTGCCACTGGAGTTTAGAACAGTGGACACATGTTCTCTGGAGTGACCAATCATGATTCTCTGTCTAGCAATCCAATGGACATGTCTGGGTTTGGCGGTTGCCAGGAGAACGATACTTGCCTGACTGCATTGTGCCAAGTGTAAAGTTTGGTGGAGGGGGGGTTATGGTGTGGGGTTGTTTTTCAGAGGTTGGGCTTAGCCTCTTAGTTCCACTGAAGGGATCTCTTAAGGCATCAGCATACCAAGACATTTTGGACAATTTCATGCTCCCAACTTTGTGGGAACAGTTTGGGGATGGCCCCTTCCTATTCCAACATTACTGCGTACCAGTGTACCAAGCAAGGTCAATAAAGACATGGATGAGTGAGTTTGGAACGTGACTGGCCTGCAGATCCCTGACCTAAACCCAATAGAACACCTTTGGAATGAATTAGAGTGGAGACTGCTAGCCAGGTCTTCTCCTCCGACATCAGTGCCTGACCTCACAAATGCTCTTCTGGAAGAATGATCAAACATTTCCATAGACACACTCCTAAACCTTGTGGACAGCCTTCCCAGAAGAGTTGAAGCTGTTATAGCTGCAAAGGGTGGGCCAACTCAATATTGAACCCTACGGACTAAGACTTTGATACCGTTAAAGTTCATGTGTGTGTAAAGGCATGCATCCCAGTACTTTTGGCAGTATAGTGTATATATATATATATTCTAGAACTATATACATTTTTATACTCAAAAAGTACATTGTATTGCTCTCAGCCTCATTCAAATCTCCACATTTTTGGAGAATAAGACTTTTGTTTCAATAAATGCTCAGAGAACATTTCAGTTCTTTTAAATGTGGAGACTGAGCATCACATATAGATGTTGTCTAGACAGTCTTCGTGCAAATACAGCCTGCCTAAGAACATCCACTTCTCCAGTCTGACATCCAGCCATCAAGGCTTTTGATATGAACACAAACCTTCTCAAGAGCCAGCCGCCTGATTGCATCAGGACTGAACAAGACTCTTGTTTATTTATTACAGGTACTTCTATAATGCCAACAATTTACACATCACTTTACATTCCCAATCCGTCCCTGACCTCAGTGAGCTTACAATTTAAAGCCCCTAACTCACATTCCTACGTACTCATACTAGAACCAATTTAGACAGGATGCAATCAATTTACCAGAAACTGGAGTACCCAGAGGAAACCCACACAGGGTCAAGGAGAACATGCAAATTTTAGGTAGGTAGTGCCATGGTAAGGATTGAAACGGAAAACCCTAGTGCTACTAGATTGAAGTGCCAACCACTTAGCCACTGTGCTCTTGAAGGGAGTACTGAGAAAAGGTGTTGTGATGTTTTCAGAAAGTTATGTACAGCACCCTGCTGGCCCCTCCCACCAGCCATGATCTGCCTGCCTGCATAGAGAAGCACAAAGACCCAGTATTTTATGAAAATGGAAAAATTCTATTTAAAATTTGAATAGCATATCAATAAGGTGGGAAAGGGGGAACCAGGCAATGTAAAATATAAAAAATGTAAACATATTTATTTCAGGTACTTATATAGCGCCGTCAATTTATGCAGTGCTTTATACAATCCCCTCATGTTTTGCATTGTATTGGTATTGTTCTGTCACATGTTCTGTCCCCCTTTGTAATGTACAGCGCTGAGCGAACTATTGGTGCTTTATAAATACTGTATAATAATAATAATAATAATAATATACATATATTGTACTTCACATCAGTCCCTAACCCTCAAGGGGGTACAATCTAAGGTCCCTAACTCACATTCATACATACACATACTAGGGCCAATTTAGACAGGAGCCAGTTTAACCTACCAGCATGTCTTTGGCATGTGGGAGGAAAACGGAGTACATCCACACAAGCACAGGAAGAACATGCAAACTCCAGACAGGTGGTGCTGTGGTTGGGATTCAAACCAGCGACCTTAGTACTGCCATTTAGCCACTGTGCTGCCCAACTTCACAAAACAATAGTGCAGAGCTAAGATAAATTAAAATGTATGTGCAATACAATAGTGCAATACAAATATATCAAACTCATATGTGTCACCACAAATTGAAAAAATAAAGGAATCTAAATGTGAAGCCAAAAACTGTGAATTCAGTGGTTCTTTGATTATGAGGGAAATGACAGATGTGAATACCAAACGCCACCAAAAATTTTTAATGATAAATTACACAGCAAAGGGAAGCTTACCAGAATCACCTGACCCCCAATTAAGAGTGGTCAACAGGCACTTGTGTATCAATCCAAGATATCCATCTTTCCGCAAAACCACATGTCAAACAATGGTACTGCTGTGTTATATCAAATCACTGTGCATATATACTCAGTTGGACACAGTATCATGAAACAGAAAAAGACAGGCTCTCCATAGTGTAATCCTGATTAAAACACCAATTTAATGCGGTAAACGCACTTACAATGAAAAGACAACAATCAGGCACTTCATACAGGGGTGGACTGACAACTCATGGGGCCCCGGGCAATAGGGGATCATGGGGCCCCTGTGTCCTTGCCCAAACTCAAAAAAGCCTATGAAAAAGCTACCAGGGGCATCACATAGGGCCCCCTACTGACCCCGGGCCCTCGAGCAGTGCCCGAGTTGCCAAATGGTCAGTCTGCCCCTGACTTCATATCATATAAACAACACATATTCCAGAATCCAAGATGGCTGCACATATGCTTAGTGGCATGTGTTCCATCTCTGCCCACAATAAGGTGGGAAAGGTGGAACTAGGAAATGTAAAATATAAAAAGATTTAAACTTCAGCTTTAAAGTGGTTGTTAAATAATAAACTTGTTATTCTTTCCAGCTCTGTGTAATAGTTTTGCACAGAACAACCTCAATCCTCCTCTTCCTGGGTCCCCCAAAGGCACTCCTGGCTCCTCCCCTTCAGCGAGTGCCCCTCATAGAAAGCTGCTTTCTATGGGGACACTGATGCAGGCTTGCTCCCGAGCTGCCTTGTCTGCATCTATAGAGAGTGTGGTTTGACCCCGACTCCTGCTCCCTTATCACAGAATTTGATTGACAGCAGCAGGAGCCAATGGCTCCCACTGCAATCAATATGCCCAGTGAAGAGGGAGATAACCAAGAGAGATGCTGCTATTGTGCACAGCGCTGGATCAAATTCAGGCTCAGGTAGGTATCATGGGGGGCTGCTGGGGGGATCCTCATGCACAGAAAGTTTTTTACCTTAATGTATAGATCTGCATTAATATAAAAAACCTCAAGGCTTTAGAGCTACTTTAAGTATCAACTAAACAGACCATATTATATCAGAATGTGCAACTGATTGTAATTTGTGTTGGTTACTGTATGACAGCTGATGAAGACCCACTTAATTTAGTATAAAGCAGGAATGTGCAATTACAACAATAGAATATGGCCGGTGAACACAGGAGGCTTCTAGAAATATTTGATGCTTGATGAATCCTGGCAGCTGCTCAAATTGATGGGAATACAAAGACATGGAGAAAATTAGAAGCGCTCATAGATGCATCCTGCTGAGGTCAACAATGCCATGTGGCCGAGAAGCAGATCCATTCAAATCTGTATAGGAAAATTTGAATTACGCCGTACTACATCAGATGAATCACTTCATGGCATGTGTATGTATCTGGAAATATCCATGGGCTATTGCATGTATGTGTGTCTAAAAATATAATCCATATTATGAAAAATGTATGTTCTTTCAGTGCAATATAGAGGAAATATGTTAAATGAGCTCATAACACCAGAAAATGGGGAGACAATTTAGCAATGCATTAGACTGCATGGAATACATTGAATAGCTCTGAGACAAACATTGCTCTTTTTTAGTTTCTTGGAAATCAAAGATTATTTGCATTGTAACCATAAAAGACAGATGACTCACAGTACAGCAGAAGATTTCCATATATTCATGACATTACCCAGAATCTCCGACTGCAGTAGTGGGATCCATCCTAAGAAACTGTCTGGTGTCTTTTTTCCTGCAGAACTGACAGGCGGATGACTCTTTCTATGTTAAAAATCTATTAATAAATGTCATATTTATGATTGTTTGAAAATTAAGATACATTAGGGTCTTCATTTTGAAAAACATCAAAACCTTTTTGCTGAATAAAATGATGTTACATACTACCTAATTTATCTCCGCTTGTACACTCTTATTTTTTGCAAAACTTTGAAAACCAAATTAGATAAAGATCCTGCTTTGTGACAAATGGGTTAGGCACCATTATGCTGCTTATCTTGAAAGTGCTCCTGTCACTTTGGAGCAAACAATATGCTGCCAAGGAGATTTCTTTTAGTTATGATGGGCTTTTAGGGGAAGATGTTAAAGTGCATTTAAGCCCAACTTAATAAAAATGAAAAAACAAAAATCCAGCCTTTTAGTCGGGCCCTCCCAAACACTGCAAGGGTTAATTGTTCATTTAGTCTAGGGGCAGAGGATTAATGAGAAAATAGTTAAGCTGATCATAAATTAGATTTTTTTCTTCAGTCTTTAAAAATCGACAGATTCCTCAATCCACAAAAGCAAAACGGATGACAGAATTTGCCAGCTCCCCACCACCGCTGCCAGGACATTGTATTCTGACAGAGGGACCCAGCACTGTCAAATGCTGTGATCGACAAACATATATTTTGGCTCTAGTGAACAACTTCTGTCGAAACCAACCAAATTCAGCTTCTGCCAACTATACCTTACTCCTTGCTCAAGCATGCTCCTTCCAGCACTGCAACTGGTCACCTACAGCTACTCTGTAAACTGTGACCAGCTCAGTCCATACTCCAGCCTCCTAAATGGGTTAATATCTCTGTATTGTACATGATGACACAGAGGCTTCACCCATAGACCAGGGTTTTGGGCAGAGGCGGAGAGTGCCGGAGTTGGCCAGAGAGGAATGTAAGGTAAGTAAAGCCGCGTGTACATTGACCACTAGTAAAGCCGCGTGTACATTGACCACCAGTAAAGCCGCTTGTACATTGACCACTAGTAAAACCGCTTGTACATTGACCACTAGCAAAGCCACGTGTATATTGACCACTAGTAAAGCCATGTGTAGATTGACCACTAGTAAAGCCGCTTGTACATTGACCACTAGTAAAGCCGCATGTACATTGACCACTAGTAAAGCCGCTTGTACATTGACCACTAGTAAAGCCGCTTGTACATTGACCACTAGTAAAGCCGCGTGTACATTGACCACCAGTAAAGCTGCTTGTACATTGACCACTAGTAAAGCCGCTTGTATATTGACCACTAGTAAAGCCACGTGTATATTGACCACTAGTAAAGCCATGTGTACATTGACCACTAGTAAAGCCGCTTGTACATTGACCACTAGTAAAGCCACGTGTACATTGACCACTAGTAAAGCCGCTTGTACATTGACCACTACTAAAGCCGCTTGTACATTGACCACTACTAAAGCCGCGTGTACATTGACCACAAGTAAAGCCACTTGTACATTGATCACTAGTAAAGCCTCTTGTACATTGACCACTAGTAAAGCCGCGTGTACCTTGACCACTAGTAAAGCCGCTTGTACATTGACCACTAGTAAAGCCTCTTGTACATTGACCACTAGTAAAGCCGCTTGTACATTGATCATTAGTAAAGCCGCTTGTACATTGATCACTAGTAAAGCCGCATGTACATTGACCACTAGTAAAGCCATGTGTACATTGACCACTAGTATAGCCATTTGTACATTGTCCACTAGTAAAGCCGCGTGTACATTGACCACTAGTAAAGCCATGTGTACATTGACCACTAGTAAAGCCGCTTGTACATTGACCACTAGTAAAGCCGCTTGTACATTGACCACTAGTAAAGCCGCTTGTACATTGACCACTAGTAAAGCCGCGTGTACCTTGACCACTAGTAAAGCCTCTTGTACATTGACCACTAGTAAAGCCGCGTGTACCTTGACCACTAGTAAAGCTGCTTGTACATTGACCACTAGTAAAGCTGCTTGTACATTGACCACTAGTAAAGCCGCGTGTACATTGACCACTAGTAAAGCCGCTTGTACATTGATCACTACTAAAGCCTCTTGTACATTGACCACTAGTAAAGCCGCGTGTACCTTGACCACTAGTAAAGCCGCTTGTACATTGACCACTAGTAAAGCCGCTTGTATATTGACCACTAGTAAAGCCGCTTGTACATTGATCACTAGTAAAGCCGCTTGTACATTGATCACTAGTAAAGCCGCGTGTACATTGACCACTAGTAAAGCCGCTTGTACATTGACCACTAGTAAAGCCGCTTGTACATTGACCACTAGTAAAGCCGCGTGTACATTGACCACTAGTAAAGCCGCTTGTACATTGATCACTAGTAAAGCCGCGTGTACATTGACCACTAGTAAAGCCGCTTGTACATTGACCACTAGTAAAGCCGCTTGTACATTGACCACTAGTAAAGCCGCGTGTACATTGACCACTAGTAAAGCCGCTTGTACATTGACCACTAGTAAAGCCGCGTGTACCTTGACCACTAGTAAAGCCACTTGTACATTGACCACTAGTAAAGCTGCTTGTACATTGACCACTAGTAACGCCTCTTGTACATTGACCACTAGTAAAGCCGTGTGTACCTTGACCACTACTAAAGCCGCTTGTACATTGACCACTAGTAAAGCCGCGTGTACATTGACCACTAGTAAAGCCGCTTGTACATTGATTCATTTTACTGGTGACCACTGTCACTGGACAGGAACAGGAATAGAGGGGAATCTTCCAATGAAGACATTTGTTCCTGTCACAACTATCTAAGGATGGAGGGGATTTGCATTTTGTCCCTGAAATTTGTGTTAGATGTGTTGGAAGCAACAAAAATGGGCAATAGAGTTTGTTGTGTATGAGGCTGTGTAGCTGCAAACTGCTTAGGGTGCCCATGATGATCCATGTCCACAGCAAAAGTGCCTACAAAGGGAATGCTAGTGTCATAACTGGACCATGGAGCAATGGAATAAGATGGCCTGGTCTGATGAATCATATTTTCTTTTGTTCCATGTGTGCGTCACTTACCTGGGGAAGGGATTAGACCAGGATGCAGTATGAGAAGAGAGCAAGCTGGCAGAGGCAGTGTGATGCTTTGGACAATGCTCTTTAGGAAAACCTTGGGTACAGCCATTCATGTGGATGCTACTTGACACTTACCACCTACCTAAACATTGTTGGTGACCAAGTACACCCCGTCATGGAATCGTTATTCCCTGATGGCAGTGAACTCTTTCAGCAAAATTGTAGCACCTGCTACACTGCAAAATTGGTTCAAGAATGGATTGAGGAACACAACCAGTTTGAGGTATTGTCTTGGTCTCCAACTTCACCCCATCTCAATCCAAATAAGCATCTGTGGAATTTTCTGGAAAAACAAGTCTGATCCATGGAGGGCTGGTTTCCTGTTGAAAAGGGCTGTTTTGGAGGCAAACGAAGGACCTATGAAATATTTGGTGGGTGGTCATAAAGTTATGGTTAATCTGTGTATTTCAGCTGACCAATGCTTAGATGTGGTCAGGGGTGGAATGACAACTCATGGGGCAATAGGGAATCATGGGGCCCCTGTGTCCTTGCCCAAACTCAAAAAAGCCTATGAAAAAGGTACCAGGGGCATCTCATGGGGCCCCCTACTGAACCCGTGCCCTCGGGCAGTGCCTGAGTTTCCAAATGGTCAGTCCGCCCCTGGATGTGGTAGTTTTCTTTTTTCATATTTATTTGCTTTATTTTCACCTGGGGTTCCTGCCAGTAACTTCCTGTCATGGGGGGGGGGGGATGCTCACTCACAATACAGTATCTGGCCTACAGAACTTTTTCCCCTCTCCTTTTTCCATAATATATGGGTTCTATATTCCATAAAGAGCACTGAGAGCAATCCTAACTGGTAAGAGTGAAGAAGAGGCAGAGTGTGAAGAAGTTATTAGCTCACAAGCTTTCTGACAGCATAAACAGGTATTTTTTTGTGCTTATCAAACAGATAAAGCAAAACAATTTTAACCACTTTCCCTCCAGAAGATTTGCCCCCTTTTCTGACCAGGCCATTTTTTGCGATATGGCGCTGCGTTACTTTAACTGACAATTGCGTTGTCATGAATGCTGCACCCAAATTAAATTTATGTACTTTTTTCCCACAAATTGAGCTTTCCTTTGGTGGTATTTGATCACCTCTGCGTTTTTAATTTTTTGCGCTATAGACAAAAAAAGACCAACAATTTTGAAAAATATATATATATTTTTGACTTTTTGCTATAAAACATATCCATTAAAAAAATTTAAAAAAATCTAAATTTGTCATAATTTTAGGCCAAAATGTGTTCTACGACATGTCTTTGCTAAAGAAAATCCTTATACGTGTAATTTAATTGGTTCACTTGAAATTTATAGCGTCTACAAATAGCGGTATATATACTGGAATTTTTTTTATACTAGTAATGCTGGCGATCAGCGACTTATAGTGACTTATAGTGAGACTGCGGCAGGCATTCTGACACTGGGGGGGGGGAACTGACTAACTGCCACTGACATCCCCAGTGACACGAATACAGTGATCAGTGCTAATAAAAAGCACTGACACTGTACTAATGACACTGGGCAGGAAGGGGTTAACATCTGGTGCGATCACAGGGTTAACTGTATGTGTTTCAAATTATGTGCTGTGTTACTATGTAAGCTTTCTGCTTTGTATTGCTCTGCTATGCAGAGCAATGCAAAGCAGCATTCTGGTGCTGACAAGGGAGAGATCTGTATTGTTTACAGTACATGTATGTGTATGTTTCACATTATGTGCTGTGTGCTGTTTTACTATGTAAGCTTGCTGCTTTGTATTGCTCTGCTATGCAGAGCAATGCAAAGCAGCATGCTGGTGCTGACAGGGGAGAGATCTGTATTGTTTACATACAGACCTCTCCTCTGTCAGTGTTCCTTGGCGGTTGCTAGGTGCCGGCGGGGAATCTTCGGCTGAGACCCAGTGATCGACAGCTGTAGCTTCCAATGGCGTGCAGTTAATATGCTTCACAGACCAAAGGAGAGCAAATACATTTATTGTTGGGCTATACATACAATGAACCCTTTGATCCCTTTTTTCCTTCTTTCTCACCATTCTAGATGAGAAGGTCACCAGCTCTCTGCTCTGCCCCTCCAGCGCTCACTGGAGGAGGTGGGAGTGGCTAGCTTGAGAGGTTGTGACAATTGCTGGTCCAGGCATCAGGATCTCTCCAGAGTCTGGACCAGGTGAGGGACATCAGCTGACAGTGGTCCTTAGCCTGCTATCGCCTGAATATGAGCCACAGGACTGCAGAACAAAGTGCACTCCTGTGATCCCTAGGAGAAGCAGGACCAACAAAGTTTTGGCCACACTTCTCCTTTAAGTAAATCCTGTTAAACAAGCATGTTGTTGTATTGCTCTGTCTCCATCATGCTTGTTTCCATCTTCTAATACTGTAGACAAGTTGATGAAAATGACAAGAACCATGTTTACTCCATGTTTTAATCCTCTTCCAATCTGTCTTTTTGTGCAATCACCAGGCCAAAAAAAAAATGGAGAGAAGACTGAATGCAACTGTCAGCATTGTTTGGAAGGAAGGTTAAAAAGGAATTAAAGTCTGATTAAGGGGGATTAAAACTACAGCAAACTAACCTGTGTTTCTTTATGCCGCTTTTAACTTTGGAATAAAAACGTACCTGTGTATATACTGCATCCTTTATGCTCTCAGTGAAATCTGTGAACAAATCCCTTTTTTTATTTTTAAGAGCAGTAATGTTCCTCACACTATGCAGTTTTATCTAATGAGAATTTCCCTGGTCTTTCCACACTGAGCATGCAATACTCTCCAAGGTTACAATGTAGCACTGCTATGGAACACAGCAACTTAAATGCTTTTCAATATATTCAATTGTTTCATTTAATTGCCAGCAAAGGAGGTAAAATCTCCCAGTTGACATTTCCCAAAAGTTTGCTTTATCTGCAGACCTTTTCTACATGAACAATAAAAGGGAGACAGCATCTTGGCTAAGTAGCTGACAACATTTCAAACTTACTTTACTGGATAAGAGAGGTAAATTCTGAAAAATATCTTAAACACTTACCTGCACTATTTTACGTACAAGTAGCACACATTATGTGGAGGCCAGGACACGTGTCAGTAAATACATTAATTTCACTGTTCATAATCTGTGCTAAAATATCAGGATCCAATGACCATTTTAAACGACTGTGAATTTGTTTTACCAAGAGCTCGGCAAAGAATACAAATGAATGTAATGAATCATAAAACTTATTACATGCCTGAGAGGTTAATCTGAAAGCGGGTGGCTCTCGGTATGCCAAGATGGGAGTTTGTCTTCTTTAGAATCTTCCAAAGCATTGAAAGCAGAGCCCCATGTGTCTCATTAAAAATACAAATCTAACAACAGACAATCAACTCTTCCCACTCACAGTGGTCTCATCTTTTACCTGCTGCTGCAAAGTAGAACAAATATATATATATATATATATATATATATATATTACTGTGCAAAAGTTTTAGGCAGTTGTGAAAAATGCTGTAAGAATGATTTCATAAATAGAAGCGTTAATAGTTTGTTTTTATCAATTAACAAAATAGAAAGTAAATGAACAAAGGAGAAATCAAAATCAATATTGGTATGACCACCCTTTGCCTTTAAAAAAAGCATCTAATCTTCTAGGTACACTTGTACACAGTTTATTTGTTTATTTATTACAGGTATTTATATAGCGCTTGCAATTTACGCAGCACTTTACATATATATTTTACATTCACATCAGTCCCTGCCCTCAAGGAGCTTTCAGTCTCAGTTCTTGTAGGAAATTGGCAGGTAGGTTATTCCAAACATCTTGGAGAACTAACCACAGATCTTCTGTGGATGTAGGCTGCGTCAAATCCTTCTGTCTCTTCATGTAATCCCAGACAGACTTGATTTTGAGATCAAGGCTCTGTGGGGGCAAACTATCACTTCCAGGACTCCTTGTACTTCTTGACACTGAAGATAGTTCTTGACATTGGCTGTATGTTTGGGGTCATTGTTCTGCAACAGAATAAATTTGGGGCCAATCACACACCTTCCTGATGGTATGGCATGATGGATAAGTATCTGTCTGTATTTATCAGCATTGAGTACACCATTGATCCTGATTAAATCTCCAACTCCATTTGCAGAAATGTAGCACTAGACTTTAAAAAAAAACTCCACCATACTTCAATGTTTCCTGCAGACACTCATTATTGTACCACTCTCCAGCCCCTTGGTGAACAAACTACCTCCTGCTACAGCCAAATATTTTAAAGTTTGACTCATCAGTCGAGAATGCCTCCTGCTGTTTTTCTGCACCCCAGTTCCCATGTTTCCATGCAGAGTTGAGTTGCTTAGCCTTGTTTCCACATTGGAGGTATAACGTTTTGGCCACAACTCTTCCATGAAGACCATTTCTGACCAGACATTAGATGGGTGTACATGGGTCCCACTGGTTTCCACCAGTTCTGTGCTGATGACGCTGCTGGACATCTTCCAATGTTGAAGGGAAGTAAGAATGCTGTGTCTTTCATCTGCAGCATTATGTTTCCTTGGCTGACCACTATGTCTAAGGTCCACAACATGCCTGTTTCTTTGTGCCTCTTCAAAAAAGCTTGATGAATTGAATTGATACTGGTTTGAAGCCAAGGGGTAGTCACACCAAATATTGATTTGATTTATATTTTTCTTGTGAAATTGAAAATGTAAATTAATAAAAATAAACTATTGAATATATACTGTATTTTTGTTTTTTATAATATGATGTCAATAATCTCTTACTTTTTCTCTCCCTGTCTCTTTCTTCTCTCTCTTTCTTTCTCTCTATATATTCACATATACTCTGATGCTATGTCTGCATACCAGTGAAACAAAAAAATAAACAAAAAGTGTGTCTGTTATTTAAAAATGTACAAATGTGCATAGTGTTACATGGGTAAGCTATCTTTACTTTTGATTGTTAAGTTGTGCTATTTCTTACACTCATTACTCAATTTATATAAAATGACATAACAAAATAATAATGTTTAATGCAGCAATTTTTCATTGGTTTAATAATGTTTAATACGGTAATATTTCATTGGTTATGACTGGCAATGTGTTTATGGGATCATTAGAGTGACATTTCTTTAGAAGTGCTGCTCTGTTTACTATAGGGAATAATTATGCAGATAATATGTTAACATCGGTCTCAACATGTCTTCACTTGTCTTCTCTGGACGTGTCTTAACCTGAAAATGAAGGGGGGCTTACAAGGTGTTAGAATGCCACATAGTGAGTGGAAGAACATCTTTTAATACACATATCCAATTATTTTATCCTGGACGGGTAACAGAACATCCTTTGGGAATTTTATACCTTGGTATACATTACAAAACAAATGACTTCCGCTATATGTACTCCTGTGGTCATCATGCCTTAGGGGAAAAATCCAGCTACATACATGGAAATGAGACTATTTGAAGTTGTTCATACACTTCATACAGTGTCCCTATGTTACCTAGATTAAAAAAGTCTGTCAACTACTAATTTTTCCTTGTATGTTGATCACATCTTTATCACAGAGAGGCACTTTAGGGTAGGGCTTCTGCTACATAATTCTTAGATATGAGGAAGATTAAATAAAGATTGCACATTCAGATTGCAAGACGTATAACCATCTTAACAGTAGTTACTCTCGGACTGGACTTAAAGCGGAGCTCCACCCAAAAGAGGAAGTTCTGCTTTAAAGACTGGTCCCCGCTCCCCATTAAGAATTGGCACCTTTGGGGAACGGGAAGGAGCGGGTACCCAAAATCGACAGGTACTCCCACTTCCAATACAATTGTCTAGGCTATTGGAAGCAGAAGTTATCCCCCCCCCTCCTTCCCCATAGTCTTTTGGGACACGTGACAGTTCCCAGAAGACTATGGGACCATTCAGAATGTGCGGCGCTACTCTCACATGCTCAGTGGGCACCTGGCTGTGAAGCCACAAGCTGTCACAGCCGGGTGCCCACACTGAAGATGCCGGCACCAGGAACACCGGCCAGCCGGTGAAACAGGCTGTGCGGAGAACACCGTGGGATCGAGGGACAGGTGAGTGGCTGTTTTTTAAAAGTTAGGAGCTACAGTTTTTGTAGCTACTGACTTTTATTTTTTTTTTAGTGTGACCGGAACTCCGCCTTAAAGTAATATTAAATCCTCACCATTTTTTACCTTGTAGTTTAACAGACTGAGCACAAAAAATAACCAAGGAACTATTTGTGAAAATTTTACCCCAACACTATCCACACCATCTGTGCCCTGTCCACACCTGTTGGCTCCACAAAAGTCCATTGAAAAATCTAAGGAGCAATCAGGGTAAAAAAATGTCACCAGAATAGTGGCTGCATCCTTTCAAATGTAGTCAATATTCAGGTATTCAGACAGCTGCAGGTGCTGCTAATTAGTGTTTTTGCCTGTGCTACCTATCTTAGGAGAGAGCAATAGCAAGCACAAAAGGTCTGCTACCATTGCTTGACAAATACACCTGAAAGAACCTGACCAGTAGGAGTCCGTCTGTCACCACAGACATTTGGATATTGCCTAATTTACTTAAAATAACAAAAATGGGGGGGGGGGGGTGACAATCATCTCACATCAGTAGACTGCTGTACATGTTTCCTAGAATGTCCTTGCACATGTTTATTTTAGTGTACCAGCAATGCAGTAAATACAAATTATAATGGGCATTTACAACTGAAAATAAGAAACACTGGCTAGAAATTTGGAATGATTTTTCAATATGTTGGACAATTCTCTCCTAGAAGCTGTTCTTTACATGTTTACCAGCCCCGGGGGTCTATCTGTAGGGTTAGAGAGTCCATACAGGATTCATTTTTCTTTTTCGCCCAACCAGACGGTTTTCGAACAAAAATTAACTGATTCCCCCATCCACACATTTAATGTGGATGGGGAAAACACTCCTGCTGAGCGGGGAGCCTTCATGGAAGAATACAATGAACAGTGTTGTCAGCTATAGCCAGTAGCACTGATCTTTTAGAATAGTCTAGTCGTATACTAGTCAATCGATAGATCGACTTGTGTACAACTAGCTAGCCTAAACATGGATGAAATTAAAGTGATCCCCGCTGAACCAGACGAATTTCAATCCATGTATGGCTGGCTTTAGAACTGTCTCTCAGTTTTAAAAGCTTTCATAATTCAGTTTAAGTTGATTTTCCTAATTTGCTACCCCAGTGAGGGTGGTCACTGGGACAGGAAATGAGTGGCACTTCTTTTAACAACAGTGTAGAAATGTTAAAAACTATGTTGTTAGGGGACTCATAAAAACAAAAACTGCTGCGTTAATGCTAGTGGATTTTTCTTTTCTCACTCTCTTTGACCTATTACTTTTGGATTTATTAGCACAGGTGAATGTCCTCCTGGGAGGTCCCTCTCTTTGTGCTGAACTGCTGAATACAAGCCAGTTGGGCACAAGTAATGACTTTGTCCACATTTTTATAACTCATGAAAATCTGTGTCCAGTGCCCCTCTACCTCTTGATATTAATGCTACTGTAAGACTGCAGCACATGTTTTATTAATGCATTTGCCTATAGATATACTTTAATTAAGCATACTGTACCTACAATTTTATACCTATGGCACCCCAATACTTCCTTTTAAGACATACCATGTGCACAAAAATTCTTGATTGTTCCTCAAATAAAACTTATTCACAAAATTTTAGAAAATGTGTTAATACTACCAAATGTACTTTGAACTGTTAAAGTGGACCACCAAACCCTTTTTTAAACAGAGAAACCATTACTCATTATGAAAAAAAACACATCAAATAGCATTTACTTACCCTTGTAGTCTCAATACTGCACCATCGTGCCTCACAGATGTCATCGGTGGCTGTCTTCTTCTTCTCTGCTGGCCCACCAATGTTGTTTGCGCCTCATCTTGTGCACGCAATGTAACACCTTAGACTTATCTGCTTAAAAAAATCCTGTACCCCTGAGATCATGCTAGAATTTGCGAGATCCTGGATGGAAGGGCTTTTTCTCAACAGATGAGTATAGTGTCATACAGAGGGCTTTATTTCAATAGACATAATAGACATTTTAACAATGTTGTATGACATTGTTAAAATGTCTGTTATGTCTGTTGAAAGAAAGCCCTCTTCCAGTTTGAGGTAGGGAATGTAAAATTTCTCGATGTCCTCCTCACCCTGACTGAGATTCGCACCTCTCTCCCCATCTACGTAAAGAGCTGTAAGCTTACGGAGCCTCTCCCTTTAGACATCCCTCAGTTGGACATCCACCATTTATCTTTCAGTTTTCCTTATGCATGGAGAACTTCTTCAATTAAGTACCTTGGTGTTCGCATTACTTCATCTTGTGCTTCGCTATAGAAGGACAACTTTCTTCCTCATTTAAGTCCATTCAAGCGACTCTTCTCAAATGGAAGACTTACCAAATCTCTTGGATAGGCCGCATTATCTCTGTTAAAATGAATATACTTCCCAAGCTTTTATCCTTCTTTTAAACATTGCCAATTCTTACCCCCCCCCACTCATCTCCAGAAGTTACAAGCAGATTTATTGGATTATGTATGGCCCTTCAAGAGACATGCGGTTGCGAGATTTGTTTTACTCCCCTCACAAACTGATGGAGGATTGAGATTTCTGTCCCTAATGACCTATTACCATGTAGCACAGATGAGAGCCCTTGCCTTCTGGTTCACTCTGTTTGCTTATAATAGGTGGATGGAGAAAAACTTTGGCTGGCCCCAATTCATCCAAACAGGCTCTTTTGGAGCATAAATGTATCAGTGCCTTCTGAAAGACTTCTGTGCACCATGTCCTTTCTCCATAATCTTTGCAATATGTTGAAGCGTAGGTATAGACATGAAACACTTCTTTCCTGTATAACCCCAAAGTGCCAGATAGTCTGTCCGCTTTAATGATATCCCCCGATGACGACTGCAACGATTTCAATATCGACAGCTAGTAGACCCCATCACATAGAAAACTACTCTCTTTTGAGCAATTATAATCTAGTTCTTTATGATTATCTTCAGATAAGACATTTTGTCCTTTCCTTGACTCCTACACTGCAGTTTTCCAAAGCTACGCAATTTGAAAGACTTCTTGTATAAGGCCCCTCTCAAAAAGGCTTAATCTCAGATGACTATAAGTTGTTAAATGCCTACCCTTTTCAGATATGAGGTAAACACACCTACATCCTTAAGTGGGAAAATCTGGGGGGTGAGATTACTCTAGAAACCTAGCGAGTTATTTGGTCCCAAGCTACAAAAGCTCTATTTTTATAAAATTTTTATAAGTTTTTATAAACTACTTTATTTTTTGGTGTCTCCTCCTGGAAATTGTGCACACCATACATCCTACTGCCAGTGACCTGAGCTGGCACTGTAAATGAGCTAAAGGCTCCCATTTGCACATTTTCTGGGCTTGTTCTCGAATTGTACCCTATTGGGGAGCAGTTCATCAAATGGTACAATGAATATTTTACTCCAATTTTCCTTTTACCTATAAATTGTTCTTGCTGGGTCTGCTATCCCAAAGTCTCTCCAAATCATACAAAAAGCTGCTGAGGCACATACTGACAGTGGCCAAATGTTTGATTGCTCTTAACTGGGAAAAGAGTTCACCCCCATCTTATGGAAACGTTAACTGCTCGCCTTGGGAACAATTTAGAGAAACATAACCAGGTTTGGGAATTGTGGCATTTGCAAGAAGCCCTCTCTTAATGGATCCTGGGGTCTTTTTTTGCTCCCTTCCTTTTTGTGTGGCCAAGGGACAAAGAATGTGGAGAGACACAGACCTCTTTTTCTCCTTTACCTTATTTTTTTTCCTTTCTTTTTCTCTCTTTTTCCTTTTTTTCATTATTATGTTATTGTGGTTTGGGCTGGTTGCATAGCCATAATACCGATCATCTGATCTATCACTACCACCTGGTAATCTCAAGCTGTACCTTACAATACACTTAACTTGTATTAGCCACATACTAATTTCCCATAGTCACTCATGTGCAGATGTTAGTTATGCTTCATCAATGGTAATGGATTCCTCTTGGAATGGAAATTTGTAACATATATGTCACTTGTATAGTGTACTTTCTTTTTTTAGGATGTGCTAACATTTTTGCTGAGCTATGTCCACAGTCTTTGCATACCTGTCTTCTTTTTTTTCTGCATAACTGTACTCTGTATTAATAAGGAAAATGTTAAATAAAAATTGTTACTAATTAACAGAGATCTCATAGTTTAGGGATGTTATCTTTCTGGAAGGCACTTGTGACATAGCTTTCCCAGGGTGCATCTGTGGGGAGGGCAGAAAGATGTCTAGGAAGTGGGATTACATTAAATATAAGTAACAGCAACATTCTTTATTTAAGCAAATGTCAGGTGATTTAACACTAGCACGCAGAGATGCATGCTGATGTGATTTTTAGTGAAGAGGGTGGGGAGGTCCACCTTAAATAAAATGGCAAATTAGCATGAACAAAATAATTAATAGGCTTCAGCTCTAACTTTTTAAGTTCTCTACTTATGAACTGATTATCCCTAATACTAACAATACTTGCTGTTTGGACTATACTGTCCTCCATAAAAATTTGTACCCCCTCAGTTCTGCCCCCCATAATAAGATCTACCAACTTTATTTTGTCGTCCATTAGAAGATCTGCCTCCACTTTCCTGCCCTCCAAAAGAACTCATACACTCACTGTCCTGCCCCACTGTCCTGCCTTCCCTAAGAACATCAATCCCTACTGTCCTGCCTTTCCTAAGAAGACATGCCCCCGCTGTCCTGCCCTCCATAAGAAGATCTACCCCCACTGTCCTGCCTTCCATAAGAAAATCCCCCTCCCCTCACTGCTGTGCCCTCCATAAGAAGATCTACCCTCACTGTCCTGACCTCTATAAGAAGATATTCCCCCACCATCCTGTACTCCATATTAGGATGTGCCCCCACTGTCCTGCCCTCCATAAAAATGTGTGCCCCCACTGTTCTGCATTTCAGACCTGCACAGCCTCAATTCCCTATTCTTCCTCAGTTCCCCAGGTACCACACTGTCATATCAGCATCATTTATATCTGCACTGTCTCAGCTAAAGCTATGTGTTTTTTTAACACATCACTTTTTGTTAGGCCAAAACATCAATCATCTAAGTGAATTTGTCGAAATTTTATTATTTGGTATTTATTTCTGCGCAGCGGATTATTCTGTATTTAATGCATTCAGGCTTATCTTTTTTCCTGACAGAGAAGTGTGCTGTTTGGTGAATGGCAGGGATAATTTGCACGTCTGCTTTATAGGCTTCCCAGACTGCAGAGGTCTGTTAATATCAGATAAAGCGATCTCTGCTGTCTGCTTTTATTTCATGACATCTCTCCTTTTCTTCTGGGTGAAATGAGACTTATCCAACTGTCATCCGTTAACAATGACCAATGTAAGTGAGGCTTCAGAGAAGCCAAACAATGCAGCAATAGAGAGGTCTTCACTGCACATTGCTCCCCAGTGCACAGTACCAGTTGGCTGCTCCTGTCTGCTAGCTTGCACTGTACCTTTTTCCTCTTGATTGGAGAATCAAGCAGCGCATTGTTGTCATGTTTCTTTTCAGTAGGACCGGAATAGGAAGTGTTTAGATTGTTTTTCACTTCAAGACAATTGACTTTATGTTGTTACAACTTTGCCTTGAAGCTCGGATTCATAACAACAAATACTTGCCTTTCTTAGCCATAGATCTATTTCTTACTACCATCTTGACATTCAGCATTTTTAAAGCTCCTAAATGATTAGTATTACTATTTGGTTTTATTATGTTTTCGATAGATTGAGGGCAGGTTAGAACTCCTGTCGAAATTTAATTGTTGTCTATGTTCCTATTGAGCAGAATTCTCCACACTTCCTGTCCTGGTTGCTCAACAAGAAAATCACTATTGTCCCCACCATCCACCCATGGCAGGCTAGCCCTATAGTCCCCCCCAAACCCTCTGTATAGGTAATAACATTGCCCAGTGCTAATGTGAATGCTTGTATAGGCCGTCATTCATAAGAAAGACTGATTGGCAGCCAGAACTTGCATGCTTGGCCGACTGCCATCTAATATCGGCACTTTAGCCTTTTCCAATTCCAGTAGTAAACATGCTTTCATTGCTTGAAAGATATGGCCATTTTATAGCACAAAACAGTTGAACATAACCTTTCTAAGGTTTATTTATTTATTATTTATTATTTATTGCAGGTACTTATATAGCGCCATCAATTTACACAGCGCTTTACATATATATTGTACATTCACATCAGTCCCTAACCCTCAAGGGGTGTATAGTCTAAGGTCCCTAACTCACATTCATACATACACATACTAGAGACAATTTAGACAGGATCCAATTAACCTCCCAGCATGTCTTTGGAGTGTGGGAGGAAACCCACACAGGCACAAGGAGAACATGCAAACTCCAGGCAGGTGGTGCCATGGTTGGGATTTGAACCAACGACTCTAGTACTGCCAGGCAGAAGTGCTAACCACTTAGCCACTGTGCTTCAGAAGCAATCTAACACCCATTGATCCCAAAAAACTACCTTTACTCTTCTTTTACACCAATATAGTTCACATAACAATGGTGCCCATTTTTGCAGAAATTGCAGGAAATGAAAGCTCTTAACCACTTGCTGACTGCTCATGGTAAATATACTGCGAGTGTGTGACAGGTGCAGGTATGATTATGTACATGTACTGTACATGACCAGCTTTCTTCTGGGTTTGGGGCATGCACATGTACACCCCCCGGCTGAACCGTGCTGTGATTAAACAAGGCTGAAATCAGCTGATAGGCTGTGTCCAATCATACCCAGAGTTCTGTGTTTACAAAAACACAGAACCCTGTTTACAGGGAACAGTAATATAGCTAGAAAAACAGCCAAATAGTAAGTAAAAGCAGCCAGTTTGGTTAGTACAGTGATATTGTACAGTATTAGCACTGATCACTGTATTAGTGTCATTATTGATGTTAGCGTCAGTCAGTTAGTGTACCTCCCAGCCGGCATCAGCTAGTGCCAGATAGCCTTCCACACAATCACGGTCCCACTATAAGTCGCTGATCACCATGCATTACTAGTGTAGCATCATAACTTTGTAAATTATATATACAATAGTTTGTAGATGCTATAACTTTCGCACAAAGCAATTAATTTACACTTATTGGGATTTTTTTACCAAAGACATGTAGCAGAATACATTTTGGCCTACATTTATGAAGAAATTAGATTTTTTATTGTTTTTTAGAATATGTTTTTTTTCCAAAATGTTTGGTCCTTTCTTGTCTACATAATAATAAATGCCACAAAAAACTCCATTTGTGTGGAAAAAAAATATACATTTCATTTGCATACAGTGTTGCATGACCGTGCAATTATCAGTTAAACACTTTCCTGCTGCCCTACTGCTACAAGGCTGCAGGGCTGCGCAAAATCACGTGACACAAAAATGTGATTTGCATTTTCGGGTATGGGGCATGCGCAAGCGCCACCCTACCCACACCACCATTTGCATCTAGGGATGTTAATCACCGGGTCCCAGCTGGAGATTCCCCGCCGACACCCTGCGATTATCAGAGAAAGCTGACAAGGGAGAGACCTGTGTGTAAGGACATGTGTAAGGACATGCTGGTTTGTATTTCTCTGCACAGCAGCATGTTTCCCTAATAAAACACACACAGCACATAACGTTAAAAAAACGCCCCAGATGTTAACCCCTTCATGCCCAGTGTCATTAGTACAGTGTCAGTGCTTTACATTAGCATTGATCACTGTATTAGTGTGAATGAGATGTCAGTGGCAGTTAGTCAGTTCCCACCCAGTGTCAGAATGCCCGCCACAGTCCCGCAGTCCCTCTGTAAGTCGCTGATCACCACATTTACTAGTATAAAAAAACAAATTCCAGTATATATACCACCATTTGTCGATGCTATAACTTTCACGTAAACCAATTAATTTACACGTATTGGGATTTTTTTTTAGCAAAGACATGTAGCAAAATACATTTTGGCCTAAATTTATGCAGAAATTTGATTTTTTTTTAAATTTTTTTATTGGATATGATTTATAGCAAAAAGTAAAAAATATTGTTTTTTTTTTCATTTTTTGTTTATAGCACAAAAAATAAAAATCTCAGAGGTGATCAAATACCACCAAAAGAAAGCTCTATTTTTGGGGAAAAAAGGAGATTTCATTTATGTAGGGTGGTGCATGACTGTGCAATTGTCAGTTAACCACCTCCCGCCCGCCATATAGTAATATGACGGACGCAAGGTGGTTCTTTCGTTCTGGGAGGACCTCATATGACGTCCTCCCATTCTCACCGCGTATGCGCGGCTCCCGGAGTGTGCAGCGCGATGATCGGTGGTGCACTGTGTCCTTCAGACACAGCGGATCACCGATCCATGGAAAGAGTGGAAGATGTCAGCTCGGTCATGTGATCAGCTGTGTCCAATCACAGCTGATCACATGTAAACAGGGAAATGCCGGTTATCAGCATTTCTCTCTCCACGAGCTGTCACGCTGACAGCTTGAGAGGACAGGAGAGCTGGTAATTGGCATTCCTTGGAGGGGACATGTACACAGATCATCAGAGCACTGATGATCAGTGTGGCCTGATGATCTGTGTAGCCCCAGCAGTGCCACATGTCAGTGTCCATCAGTGCCAGCTGTCAGTGCTCATCCATGCCACCTGCCAGTGCCCATCAGTGCCACATTTCAGTGCCCATCTGAGCTGCCTTTCAGTGCCACCCATCAGTGCCAGTCAGTGCCACCTATCAATGCCAGTCAGTGCCACCTATCAGTGCTGCCAATCAGTGCCGCCTATCAGTGCCAATCAGTGCCAGTTATCAGTGTGCATCAGTGCCGCCTATCAGTGCCCGTCAGTGCTGCCTATCAGTGCTGCCTAGCAGTGCCACCTAACAGTGCCAGTCAGTGCCACCTAACAGTGCCAGTCAGTGCCACCTATCAGTGCTAGCCAGTGCCGCCTATCAGTGCCATATATGAGTGCTGCCTTTCAGTGCCCATCAGTGATGCCTGTCAATGCCCATCAGTGCCACCTACAAGTGCCTCCTCATCAGTGTCCATCAGTGCCACCTACCAGTGCCTCCTCATCAGTGCCCATCAGTGCCACCTACCAGTGCCCATCAGTGCCACCTATCAGTGTCCATCAGTGCAGCCTATCAGTGCCCATCACTGCAGCCTCATTAGCGCACATCAGTGAAGGAGAAAAATCACTTATTTACAAAATTTTATAACAAAAACTAAGAAAAAATTTTTTTTTTTCAAAATTTTCAGTGGTTTTTGGTTTGTTTAAGAAAAAATAAAAAACCCAGAGGTGATTAAATACCACCAAAAGAAAGCTCTATCTGTCACAATAAAATGATACAAATTTCATATGGGTACAGTGTTGCATGACCACACAATTGTTATTTAAATTGTGACAGCGCTAAAAGCTGGAAATTAGCCTGGGCAGGAAGGGGGTATAAGTGCCCTGTAGGCTAGTGGTTACAGTAACTCGGTGCCGTATCGCAAAAAATGGCCTGGTCAGGAGGGGGGTAAAACATTCCTATTTGTCACTGCTTATCAATTAACACTTGTTTGATTTACATATGGTCAGTATAACTAACTATACTTTCAAGATAGGTTAGAAAATAAATCACTAATCTGTTATTCAATTTAAAAACGGGTTTCAGTTGCATACATTTACAAATACATGCGGAAGCAACACCATCACGGTAAGGCACCTCTGATAAGTGTGTTCCTCAACTGTAAACTTTCTGAGTTCCCAGCAATAACCAACCAGCCTGTCTTCTTGTATCTATGAGGTTGTTTAACCAGACCAATACTTTTGCAGCAAAACTGCATCCTGCTGTTAATTTCACAGTCCTGTGTAATTAGGCTATCAGATGAAAACCTTTTAGAATAATCTCAATCTGTGAACAAAGCATTTTCTGTAATACAGTACAAATGAACATGAAAGAAACTGTCTGTAAATTACCAGCATTGATGGTTAATAAATCCAGTGTAAACTGTTTCATATATTGCATTTAATGATACTTGCTGATTTGTTAGCATAATACTTGGAGATTTGATTCACAGTTACCAGTGCATGTATCCAGACATTAGAAGCCACTGTAGTTGTGCACAATAGATTCCTTAAATACTATATAGCTGTTAATAGGTAACGTAAACACATCCCTAAAGCCTAATACACACAATGAGAAAATCGGATGAAAAAGACAGCTTTCTGAGTGATCGTCCAATATTCTGATCGATAGTACACAGCTTTCAAGAGTCGATCATGACAGTTCATGTGAATTTATCCACTGGACAAGCACGAAAATGTTTTCTCGTACGATATCAGAACAAACTTTTTTTGTTTAACCACTTGCCAACTGCGTTATAGCCGAATGACGGTCCAGTCCTGGGAGGGTGTCATATGATGTCCTCCCAGAGTGCGCTCCCTCCCGCACGCCCGTGAGGGCGCACACCCAGCGATCTCCATGATCGCTGTGTCCTATGTGGTAAAAGGCCAATCACAGCGGCCTTTTACCACGTGATCAGCTGTGTCCAGTGACACAGCAGATCTCCGATAAATGCAGCTGCCGGTTATTGGCTGCACTTTGCTTACGCTGTCACAGCATGAGGAAAGTACTGCCGATAACCAGCTAACCCCGTATGACTACGTGCCCTCGTACGAAATGCGTCAGAGAGTGGCTACAGCGGTGTGACGTCACACCGACCGGCGCCACGAGGGCCCCGGCGGCCATTTGCATTTGCACATGTATGGGTCAGTATCTTTCTTGCTCCTACCTGTACTGTTTTTTTGGGAATAAACACTCCTTGCCATAAGGATATTACACTATCTGGCCTTCTTTTGTTCTTTGAGCTCCGGTGGGAGCCATTTACATCTGCAGAGTGGCTATTTCCAAACATGGCAACACTATCAAGCAGTGAGGGGCATTTGACCAGATCTAACCAGACCCATATAAGGATCCTTGATGTCCTGAGAGTATCTGCTTTAAATGCGCATTGAGATTGCGTATCTGGTGAGTGCGCAATCCCTATATATCTATCACCTCATCCATGGATCCAGCCATTGGATTTTTTGAAGATCATTTGGGATCTTTTCTGCTCATGCTATAGACTGTATTTTGGTCTAGTGTCCAATCACCTATAGTCACCATTAGGTGACACTTTTACTTGCACCTTAATATTGTTTTATTATGCTGTTTTATTCTACTGTATTTTTGCATAAAGATGTCTATATGTCCTAAACACAACATTTTAGCGCTGCACCTTGCTTTATTTTGATTACTTTGGAGGTTTATATGGTGCCTTTTTGGTGTTCAGCTGCTATTTTCTCCTTCTATTTATTTATCATTTCACCTTAAGCGCTCACTTACCCTGCGATTTACTGATAACCAGCAATTGTCAGAGGATGGATCTGCACTGATCATCAGGGTACTGATGATCAGTGCCCTGATGATCAGTCCCCAGCAATGCCACCCACCAATGCTGCCCACCTGTGTCCAGCAGTGCAGCCCACAAGTGCTCAGCAGTGCCGCCCACTTGTGCCCATCAATAACCAGCAGTGCCACCCACCTGTGCCCATCAGTGCCTAGTAGTGCCACCCACCAGTGCCCAGCAGTGCTACCCATCAGTGCCCATCAGTGCCGCCAGTCAGTGCCTAGCAGTACCAGCAGGCAGTGCCACCCATCAGTGCCCATCAGTGCTGTTTATTAGTGCCACCTATCAATGCCCGTCAGTGCCCATCATTGTTGCAGATCAGTGCAGCATCATCAGTGCCACCTCACCAGTGCCACCTTTCAGTGCTGCCTATCCGTGCCACCTTTTCAGCGCCGCCTATCAGTGCCCATCAGTGCCACCTATCAGTGCTCATCAGTGCTGCCTATCAGTGCCCATCAGTTCTGCCTATCAGTGTAGCCTCATCAACCCACATCAGTGAAGGAGAAAAATTACCTGTTTGCAAAATTTTATAATAGAAACAAAGAAAAACTTTTTTTTTTTAATTTTTTTGCTCTTTTTTTGTTTATAGCGCAAAAAATAAAACACCCAGCGGTGATTAAATACCACCAAAAGAAATTTCTATTTGTGTGAAAAAAATGATAAAAATTTCACATGGCTACAGTGTTGCATGACCGCACAATTGTCATTCAAATTGTGAGAGCGCTGAAAGGTGGAAATTGGCCTGGGCAGGAAGGGGATATAAGTGCTTGGTAGGCAAGTGGTTAATCATTGCAGTATTTGTCTGGAAAAAAATTGAGTGGCCAAGACTGCACATGCTCGGAAATGAAAGAATACAATACAATACAATGCATTACATCACTTCCAAATTTGTATTCTGGCATACAAGAATTTTCATAACTTTGGTAACCTCTTCATCATCAATACGAGACTAGCATACAAGATAAAATGGACGATCATTCATCTGACATTCTTATCATGTGCACAAGGCTTAACAGACTGATCTTAGCATAAAGGCCATAAACAAATATATTCCTAAATAAGTTTTTATTATTATTATTATTATTATTATTATTATTATGTGCCATCCATTCGAGTCTGAGTCCTATTGACTTGATGAATAAGAGCTCTAAAAAGAAGTCTGCTTTGTGCTAGCCTTGTGAGATTCTCCAGTGTCATCCCCACACCTGTAGTGAAAGCATCCAACCACCTAGCAGTCAGTCTCCCTCTTCGCCTGGTTCCTTCAATATTCCCTAACATTATTACCTTCTCCAGTGATCTTTCCCTTCTGATAGTGTGACCAAAGAAGGACAGTCGCAACTTCATCATGTAAGTTTCTATCACATTTGCAAAATCCAAAGTTCTAGTCTTTGGCAAAACAAAAACTTACTTATACTAGCTGCAACATTTGCCTTAGCAGACAACCATCATCTAACAGCGATGCATGCATTGTATCCGAGTGGACTTTGAATCTTCTATGGGTACAGGGGCGGACTGACCATTTGGAAACTCGGGCACTGCCTGAGGGCCCGGGGTCAGTAGGGGGGCCCCATGAGATGCCCCTGGTACATTTTTTATAGGCTTTTTTGAGTTTTGGCAAGGACACAGGGGCCCCATGATTCTCTATTGCCCGGGGGCCCCATGAGTTGTCAGTCCACCCCTGTATGGGTGCATATTTGTAGCAAGGTAGTTGTAAAACTACAGTTAATTATCAAACGTTTGTCGGGACATTTTACATTTTGTTTGTTGGTGGGTAAGGGTGCAATGTACTTTAAATGGTTCCTGAGGGTTCACAAAATTCCTTTCAACTAATCTGGACTTGTTTTTGAGCTAACACTGGCATTAACTTGAGGATGATCCAAGCTCTAACCTAAGGCCTCTTTCACATGGGCGTTCTGTATGTCCGTTTATGGATGAAAAACGGACACCCATGTATTTCTATGGACTAGCGGATGTAAACAGATGATCATCTGTTTACATCCGTTAATGTCCTTATCCGTTAACATACATTTTTTTGAACGGACGAAAACCCTATTTTTCTTCTTTAAAAAAGAAAAAGGAACATACAAAAAAACAGATGTAAACGGATGTAAACAGACGAAAAATGGATGAAAATGGATGAAAACAGATGTAAATGGAAAAAAATGGATGTATACAGATGAAAAATGGAAGTAAATGGATGAAAACGGATGAAAAAACGGATAAAAAATGGATGTAAACTGATAAAAAAAAGATGTAAACTGATGAAAAAAATGGAACCACGCGTAAAAGGGGCCTAACACTTACCTAACACTTACCATCAGAAATCAGTGCCATTTGAAAGTCACACTCATACCAATGTAGCCCTAAAGCAATTGCATCTCCCATCTCACACAAATGATATCTGAGCAGATAACTGTTGGGTACGAAAGATGGCAGCAGCCCACACATGTGCCAATTAAAAAAATATAATTTCAGAAGCAAATGCTGTATGTGTTTTTTGGCTCTTTGTATGATGTCTTAACTGTGCGCTTCATATACAAATGGCGTTCTTGACAAACTGGGACTTTTAATTTTTCAGGTATAAAAAGGGATGCTAGCGTGGTGGTGCTACACGCAGTAGTACGTGGCAAGTGTGTCCTATTATTGATAGGCCCTCACATGTCATGGGCCAGTCCAGAGACCATTAATCAAGATGGCAGACAACAGTGTTAGTGCGTACATGGAACAGTGTGTGGTGATGAAGTTACTTGTGAACAAAGGTGTAAAACCCATGGATATCTACAGAAGACTGCAAGCACAGCACGGTGATGAGATGCTCAGCTGAAGTAAGACATTTGAATGGTGTAAACATTTAAAAAATGGCCGTACATCCATCAGTGCTGATCTTGGCCGCAGTGGTTATTATTATTATTATTATACAGGATTTATATAGCGCCAACAGTTTGCTCAGCGCTTTACAATATAACGGGAGACAATACAGCAACAATACAGTTCAATACAAGAGGGATAGGATGGCCCTGCTCCTTGGTTCCCAGCCCACAGCAGTTATTCCTGTGAACATTCAGCCTGTGGAACACCTGATGCTGGATAATCAACACATAACCTGTTGTGAATTTGCACAAGAGACAAATCCTTCTGTGGGAATGGTGAACACAAGGATGACAAAGTGAAGCAGGCTGTCCTAGGATGGTTCAGGTGTACTGACAAATTTTTCAATGTCTAAGTTTCCCAGGCATTAGTTAAATGCTGGGATAAGTATATAAATGTAGCAGGGGAGTATGTTGAAAAATAAATGCAGTTTCCACTCCATGAATTTCTTTCTTTTATTATATAAATTTAAAAGTCCCGGCTTGATGCCCCTCATAATTACATACAGTATATTGAGGTCCTAGGAAAAATAGGTTTGTTGCTACATTTGCAGTGTAGAGTTGTATACACATGTTCCTAATGAAAGGAAATGTCTGCTCTTCCCTACTACTTGGTTGTCAGTTTGCTCATATTAGCTCTCTGAGCAGTTATTGAGTCCCAATACTCATAAACCTTTAGTATCCTGTATGTTTAATTAGTAATTAATATAGAATTAAAGCAGCAAGATCACATGTCCTGTAGTTACAGCCTTTCATTGCAGTCCTTCGAAAGCCAATATCACAACAATATCAGTTTATGAGTTACTGAAGAATGTGTTTCCACACATCAATTGACCATAGAGGGTGAAAGGTCATGGTGGAAGGTTCAGGTTAATGGAGCAGTTAGAGAGAACATCACTATAGCACAGGAACCAGTGAACTGTATTAGGAGAAAGGTGCTTGACTGATCAAAGAGACAACCTACAAAATGGTCATGTCCTAAATTCCTTTCAGTCATCAAGTCTCATGTTTTGAACCTTTGGGAAATATGGGATACAAAAACAAATATGTTTTGGTCATTTGATGGATCATATCAAACATCCTCAGCTTTCCAGTAGAATGTTTGTGATCTTCAGTCCTGCATTTTTCACAAGAATGTATTGTAGACTGTCAATACAGGTCCACAATCTTGCCCCTTTACTAATGCATTTAAAATTTTATAGCACAAGAAATAATAAAATGGTGAAGAGAATTTATATATGCAAAACGAGATAAAAAGGTAGGATGTTACCATTTGCTATAACATGCAATGCTTTCTAATACTGGCTAATAGTTGGTACCTCTTTTTGTCTGATAGGAAAAAAAAAAGAACAATGTCCATTGAATAGTTAATAGAAGACCACCCCAAAAACTACAGAAACTGGTTAAATGTTAAGAAACAATCTGACCAACATAACATCTTTGGATACTTACACTGATATAAACATGTACAGTATGTGCAGATTTCAATTATATGAATATTCCTGTGCATTGCTCAATGGCCTAACACTGTTCTTACAACAACAGAATGTTGTCAACACTTTTCATCCCCACAGAGCATACGCTTTTCTCACGGCTTTTATGACTAATACACAATATTATTGCTTGATGATACTAATGAATGTATACATATACAATGATAGTAATCTAATGGGTATCTTTATTTTAAAATGTTGTCAGAGATACAAAAATACAACAGTGACCACCCAGTCATGTGTGCCTGCTAATATATCTAGTTTCTGGGGTTGGCATTATGATGGGCTTAGACATGCATATTAATGAAATTTATGAAATGTGCAATTGCATGAGAGGCTACTATCACTACATGCCCCGTAAAATGAACTAAATAATTATATTGACCCTAGGAGTGGGTGCTGTTTTCCCACTACCTTTGTAAAAAAAATTCCAAAACAAAAAAACAATTAATAAAAGTCAGCAAATAAATTATGTTTGATAAAAGTGACAGTTCTTTCAATTTCTTTATACTATGACCCGAACCAAAAAAAAGTGACATATCTTCACCATGTGCCAGCAGGAAATATAAAGATTGCTCACTCGCCAGATCTTTTGAACCCAATAAAGGTGGTCAGATGCACTTTTTGGTCATATAGGAGACCATTCTTTCAGGAAATTAATCCCCTCCAGCAGCTCTATGTTTATGGCCATAAGCTAAGGAATAGGAACTCACAACATGCCTCCGGTACTTTTATGGTGTTCGATATGGGCTAATCCTTGTATAGATTTTGTGACAGACCACTAGAATAAACCAGACTGATAAATATCCTTCTGAGTGCAGTATTTATTAAATGAACATTAAAACCAAATACAAACGATTTTGCACTCACATGGAATTGGGCCTGTATACCGGCACCAGTTTCTGCAGCCTGTGAATATCAAAGAAGGCCAACATGCGCTCCAAGCCTCACTTTCTCTAAGGCTGGACGTTCCCGGACCTGGAAGTGACAGAGTGACGCTTCGACGTATGTTTCACCTAGTGGCATCTTCAGGAAGTGTTTCCTAAAGTTTACTTAGCTCTGTACAATTATCACAACTTTTGCTGTGTATGAATGTCACATGTACTTTTCACAATGTCATCTACCTAAATTGGTGATGTTGTCTCAATGGTAAATAGATTTTTGATAACTCCAGGATACACACACTTCCTATTAGAAAGACTGGATCCTAGGCAAATGAGATCAAATGAGCAGCACAGTGGCTGAGTGGTTACCACTTCCACATGGCAGTACTAGGGTTGTCAGTTTGAATCCCATCCTCGGCACCACCTGCCTGGGGTTTTTCATGTTCTCCCTGTGGCTTCTTGGGATTCCTCCCACACGCCAAAGACATGCTGGTAGGTAAGTTGGCTCTAGTATATGAATGTGGGTTAGATTGCAGGCTCCTTGAGCGTTAGGGACTGATGTGAATGTACAATATATATGTAACGTGTTGTGTAAATTGATGGTGCAATATAAGTACCTGTAATAATAAATAGCTAACACATAGTCATACACCATGAGATATCCCTTCAATCTGTGAGGCTTCTAAGCTGTCGTCACATTTGTTCTGTAGGCAAACTGGTTCCCTTTTCGATCCACATCAGCATCACAAATGGTAGGTGTTTATATAAAAGAGGAAGAACAGAACCTCAAAGTGCACCCAATAAAAGCAAGATAAAATATATTTTGCTTATGCACTTACATGTGGAAATCAGCAACTTTCATTGTCAGAAACAAAGATGATGCCACCGGAACGTTTGCTGGTGTGTGTGATAACATCACTGGCCACAAGCTTCACCTTTAGAAGATGCTTCAGTGGTGCTATCCTTGTTTCTGTCAAGAATTTCTTTTTTAAAATGTCTTCATTTTTCAAAAAATTATGACAAAAAATTACAATTTAAAAAAACTCGCCATGCCTTTTACTAAATACTTTGGACTGTTTACTTTACAAAAAGGGGTCACTTTCCAACAGACTAAATAATAGATACTGATTTTTTTTTAACCAAAGAAATGTAGCAATATACATTTTGGCCTAAATTTTATGAAAAACGATTATTCATGACAGAAACGAAGAAAAACACCCAGCGGTGATTAAACACCACCAAAAGAAAACTCTATTTGTGTGAAAAAATGATAAAAATGTCATATGGGTACAGTATTGCATGACCACACAATTGTCATTTAAGTTGTGACATTGCTGAAAGCTGAAAATTGACCTGGGCAGGATGGGGGTGAAAATGCCCTGTATTGAAGTAGTTATAGATGCCCACAGAGTCTACAACATGATTAAAATAGTACAAATGTATTAATGCTAAAAATAAAAGTGAACATATTTTTAATTTTAATTTGTAAAAGTCCATTTTCAATATTTTTTTGCTAAATAAGTAGGATGTTAGGCCATGTAACAATCCCCCACATGCTATTCTAAGATTGTCTCCTTAGTAAAGTCCATTGGATCACATTCAAGCCCAAATTCCTCAGCGGCATTCCAATGTTAGCTGATACTACTGTGTTGTTAGAATAGAAGTATATTCATACAAGACATATTCACAGATATCCTGAGCCCTGCAGTCCTATCTGGATTGAGGAACAGTATCAACAGTGGTACGACTCCCAGACTAGGCTAGGCAATATTGATTGACCCGGGCACCATTTGTACTGATTGACCTGGGCAGGGGCGGACTGACAACTCATGGGGCCCCTGGACAATAGGGGATCATGGGGCCCTTGTGTCCTTGCCCACACTCAAAAAAGCCTATAAAAAAGGTACCAGGGGAATTTCATGGGGCCCCCTACTGACCCCGGCCCTCTGGCAGTGCCCGAGTGCTCGAATGGTCAGTCCGCCCCTGGACCCAGGCCTGACTATCAGGACATATTTAGGAACAATCTATTCCTATTCCAATCTTTAATCACATGACACTCAATTCACAAAGCTAAAACAGCTCAATAAGCATCCTTTTTTTTTGAGAACGGGACAGGTATTTTTATTGAGTCCAATAAGATTTGTAAATTACAACCACTTAGCCAAAAACCTACCTTGAGTAAAGACTCATGAATAGAGTTATTGGTATCTGAATTAATAGATTTCAAAAGTTATTGATTTATGTTTTTACATAATACATGTGAAGTGGCATTGAAACATTACCCGTTTATTAGAAGCAATCCCAAAATCGTCATCACATGTTTAAAAAATGTATGCCTGACATTAATTATTATTATCATTATTCCCAGCTCTGTATTGTATAGTTATTTCTTAATTACATTTTGCTACTGCTGATATTCATTGCTAAATTAGGGTATTAATCCTGAAGCATGTAAATGTAATGTAACATAGGCCTACTGGTCATTCCACTAGGGAGCTTTTCTTACTACAATGTATTCAATGATATTCAAAAAGCAGCTTGATTAAACTTGAATTCGTTTAGCAAAATCGTTTCAATTATAGATAGAAATTTTAATGAATAAGTTTATGATATAATGAGAATTTGAATATTTAATCTAAAAACTGGACTCTGGGATAAGCAAATATTGTCTAAAGAGTCATGTATATTCTTACTTATGCCTTGTGTTATTCTTCTACATCTGTGCAGTAATTATTATTATACAGTATTATACAGTAATCCATTGTGAAACTTTGTGCCACTATACAGGAACTTCCTATGATAGAGACCAGTCACTACTGTTCACTCTGCTTGTGCAGGGTGACTGGACTTGTAACTGCCCTCCTTGTAATTTTCTGCAGGCAGCCTGTAGTAGATGAGCCTACTGGGTCTCTTCCAGCTCTGCTCTTTGTACAGGTGATATACTGTACAGCACAATGATGATGTAATTGCCATTTTTACAAGGTAACATCTGGGTATGCAAAGGCATTTGGCACACACATTGGGGTTGATCTACTAAAGGCAAATAGACTGTGCACTTTGCAAGTGTAGTTGCACTCTTTTTTCTTTGTAAATGTAAATGGGTTGAAGCTTTACTTAAGAATACCCAATCAGCTGCAAGGAAAAGAAACATTTTTGTTTGCATATGATCAAAATCAGCAGAGCCTCATCACAAGTACTAAGCTCTGGGGGAAAATGAGTGCAACTGCACTTGTGAACTGCACAGTCTGTTCCCCTTGAGTAAATCAACCCCATTGAGAAATACATTAAATTTAAAGTTTTTGTACCTAGAGTTCAGTTTTAAAGCTTTTAAAACTCCAGGCAAACGTTTTGAAATTTTACACTTTCATAGATTCAAGAGTGTAGAGATAGGGAGGCCGATTAACTAATGGAGTTTATTTATTTATTTCAGGTACTTATATAGCGCTGTCAATTTACGCAGAGTAAACTGGACAGTAAACAGGAGTTGAGAATCTTCACTTAGCAATTATTCACTTCAACTATTAATTAAAGGATAAGTTCACCTTTGGAACATGTTACATGTTCCACCCGTTTTTACGGTGGAACATGTAACATGTTCCCATAGCCGCAGCCGCGCCTGCCACCCCCCCTCCCTCTGACAGATAGTACGGAGAGAAGTCTCCCCATACTATCTGTCAAATTTGAAAACAGCGCGGCCGTGCGGGGCTCCACCCACATGGCCGCATCATTCAATCACAGACTTCTGAGAATGAATGAATTGCAAGTCACGACAGCCTTAGCGGCTGTCAACTTGTAGTCCTCAATGAACTACTATGGTGCTGTGGAGCACTTTGGTAGTTCATTGATTCTGCCTGTCAGTATATCTGCTTGCTTGTACAGCCCATACGGGAAAGCAGATATACTAACAGATCTGCAGGAGACCAGCATGGCATCAGTGGTCTACTGATCACTGGTACAATACTTTCCAGGCTTCTGTAGACAAAAATAATAATTGCACATTTTTTTACCTGCAAAAAAAATGTGCATTTATTATTTTTGTCCAAAAGGTGAACTTATCCTTTAATGTGAAAAACAAACTCCAGTTTGCTTATTTCATCTTTACATGACTGGATAATTAAAGTGAACAGGAATTTGCTTCTCACATGATTGGTTAATTGAAGTGAATATTCGTCCAATTTATTGAGTGGAGATTCTCATTTCCTTTAGTAAATTAGCCTAAGTGCATGAGGTGCCATTGACAACTGTTTCGACTGTAAGTTAACCCCTGATCCTGGAAATTCCGGTGCCAAATTCAGACAAAGTAAGTAATGTTAAAAAGTATTACAGTATGATTCTTAGGACCAAATCAGTAAAAAAAAAAAAAAAAAAGATCTATATATATTTATATATATATATATATATATACGCTGTAAATTGGCCCAATCAACTGTCTCTTTAAGAGAAGGCGGTTGATCATGCCTTGTTTTTCAACATATTATAACTGTCACTCATTCCCAGTTCAGAGTGGACATAGAACTGAATTTGAAGGAATCCATTAGTGTTTAGTCCATTGTATAGAATCTGCCTAAAATGTGCTCTGCTAATACTAGTCTGAAGGTTACAGGGAGAGAAGATCTTGAGAAATGGATGACAAATTTCTTAAAGGGTCTAAAAATAGAGCTCAGTATGCACAGCATCCAGAATGCTTTTTCCGTTCTATAGTGTGTCTGTTAATGGCAATGTCAGAGCCTGGCGAGTTGAATGGAAAGCTAGGTAACCAAGGAAAACATTTTCATTATGAAAATTAATTTACTGTCAGAGTGCTTAAAATGTTGCACATATAAAGTGTTATTTTGCGGTTAGCATGTTGTTTTCCTGTTGGAATATTAAATGCACCAGCGTAGATAAGGGAAAATAACATAATCGTCTTTAACTTGAGTTGTTTATAGTCTTGTAAGAGACTCAAGCTGGGCATTTATATGTAATTACTCTAGGAAAATTCTGAAACTGAATAATGCACTGTGCAGAAAGAGGTCACATACTTATAACTAAATATACGGTATAACACAGAAAAGTGTTACTGTCATTGAATATAAATATTCCAATACATGTATGGAGTAAATGTAACTTCCACAATCAATATCTGCTTTGATAGCAGAAGGTATTTGCAGCTTTACGACAACCACATCTGCCTATGCATCCAGTCAGGGGATGACAGCCTTTGTTGACCTCCATGTAGTCTACAAGCCTGCTTTGGATATCAAAGATGAAGAGTAGCACTTTTCACCCATGCAGATCCACTACATTTGGCAGTTGAGGCCGTCTCAGCAGTCCAGATTCTATCTTCCTTAACTGCCCATTAGTAGTAAAGTACTGCGACTAGCTCCTTGTTGACCTACCTTTACACAGGTTCGCCCCACTTCCTTGTATCAAGAATGCTGCTGCCAGAATTTTTCACCTTACCAATCATTCAGAGACCTTCGATCCCCTCTACCAATCCCTCCGCTGGCTTCTGATTGCCCAATGAATAAAATACAAAATACAAACATTAAAAAACAAAGCATCCCCATCTCCGTCCTAAGCTAAATCACCAACCACCTTTCATCCCCATCTCTGTCCTAAGCTAAATCACCAACCACCTTTCAAGAAATCACATAAACCACCCTCTCCACAGCTCCCAAGACCTTTTAATCTTTAGCCCCCTCATCACCTCTTCCAGTGCTTACCACCAGGTCTGAGCCTCTCCCATACTCTGGAACTCCCTACCCCAATCTGCCTGTCTATCTCCTACTCTTGGCACCTTTAGGCAATCCACAAAAACTCTTCTGTTCTTGGAAGCCTATCCCATCTTTGCCTAATTAACTGTCCTTTTACTTTCTCCATCAGCTCATCCCTCACACTTATTGCCTTTGTATCACCTGACTCTCCCTTAGATTGTAATTACTCTCGAGCAGGATCCTTTTATAGTGAATTGTATTGTATTGGTACTTAATGCCTTTATTTTATCAAGCGCTGTGCAAACTTGGTGCTATAAAAATCGTTATTATTATTATTATTAATAATAATAACAATTATTATTATTATTAGTATAAAAATAAAAAATACAATACCAAAGCTGTGTTCCTATATATCATATACAACAGATGCAGGGAAGGCTTAATGCAATTGACAAAAGCATGTTTCTTGTAGGATCCTACTGCTTTTTGACTTGTCACTTCTTGCACTGCAGGGCCAGCTACCAGGAATCCTGCATGATTTTAGTTATTTACCCCCTAAACCACTTTTATTATGCTGTCCTTTGTGAGATCCTTGTAGGCAAACTGCTCAGTTCACCTCAAACAAAAAGCTTTCTGAAATCTACTAGTGATGTAGGGATTTTAAGAGCACCTGCCACCTCTTTACAGGGATATATCCTAAATTGCCTTTGCAAATTGCTGTGTAAGTGCCAAATGTAGGACCTCACAGGTAAACAGCCATCTTTTATTGCTGTCACTGGCCTAAACTAATAAGTGTAGTAAACTGATTTGAGCCTATGGATGTACACTCATTGGATACTGTGGAGTTCCGCACTTTGTACCATTACTGTCCTTTGTGTTACCTTTTTAAATAAGATTGTCTGCACAGAGCAATAGCATGAGTTTCTGACCTTGTCAATGTTCTAGAAGGGATTAAAGTAAAAAATTTACCATACATGGCTTAAGAGATGTCTAATGACTGGACTGAACTGGGATTATAATAAGCACAGTGGAAGAAAATGGCCAGTGCTCTGCCTGTGTTTTCTTCAATAATGAACAGTATACATTGCAATTATACTAAGGAATCTTAATAAGGATATTAATTCTCTTTTTGCAGCCAATATAAATATTTCTGTCTATCTACATTTACCTATTGGGCAGCACAGTGGCTAGCACTTCCGCCTAGCAGCACTAGGGTGGTTGGTTGGAATCCCAACCACCTCTCTACCTGCCTGGAGTTTGTGTGTTCTCCCTCTGCTTGTATGGGTTTCCAAAGACATACTGGTAGGTAAATTGGATCCTGTCTAAAAATGACCTTAGTATGTATAGATGTGAGTAAAGCTGGCCATAGATGGATCAATTTTCTTTCCTGCAATTACGGGCTGCAAGAAAGAAAATTGCTCAGTTCCCCCATCAACACAGTCAGTGTTGATGGGGTAATCCCTCTCACAGAGCCATTGTGTTCTCCCGGTGGGGAACCGTCCCCACTGGGAGAACACAGTGATTATTGCTAGTGGCCATAATAACCGCATACAAAATCTGAAAGGCTGGTTGTACCCAAGTTGTTCAACTTGGATACATTCAGCCTGTCCATACAGGGTTCACAATCTCAGCCAGTCCCTGCTGAACCAGCCCAGAGTCAAACCATCTATGGCCGGCTTTAGGGACCTTATATTGTACACCCCTTGACGGCAGTGAGTGAAGTGAATGTACAATATATATGTAAAGCGATGCATAAATTGATGGTGCTATATAAGTATCTGTAATAAATAATAAATATAATGACATACTGTATATACAGCATCTAAACATGTGCAACTCTGGAGATATCCTCCTTCGACTACTGCTCTACATAAACAGATTTGGTAGTTAAAACCAAACTGGACATGAACTATGCTGTTCTAACCTGAACAGACTTTTTAATTAGTATAGTTCCATGCAGGGCAAGACACTGCAGACAATGATATATTTAATGAGTCGAAAACTTGATACAGTTCTAAAATACAGTTATAACATTTTGAATATGTCTAAAAAATGTTTCTTTTCTCTTTTTTTTGTTAGTTTACCTTAGTGAATAATGCAATTAAATTATAGAAAATGTACCACTAAAGATTTTACAAATATACCAAATATGACTTCAGTTGTTATACTGTGTGTAATAACATTTTCTTGTATTACATTACGAATATACTTGAATGGTAAGATTTCAATACAAATATTTTTCAATTTAAGTGTATTATATACTGCAAATTAATGAAGTGAAATAGTTTTCAGGTTATTTGTACCAGCTGATGCCAGTTTTTTTTCTTTTTTGCTAAGCTGGGAAGGAAGAAGAAAGCAATGCCTAGAGCACAATCACAATAAGCAAAATAAAATAACCCCTCCTCCCCAGTGCTACCTATTAACTGTTCATTTTACCAATTTTTTTGGATCCTTGTTAATGGGAATCTTTGTTAGATTGTAAGCTCTCATAAGTAGGGCCCTCTTAACCCTTCTGTCTTGAATTGTATTGTAGCTGTTTATTCTCCCTTTAAATTGTAAAGTGCTGTGCAAACAGATGGTACTATAGGAGTCCTGTACAATAATAATAATGGCATTACACTTGGATATACATGGTATGCTTTTAATAGGTACAGAAGGAAGTACTCTTAGTCAAATGTACACTTTCAAGCATTAGGTGGAAATACAGGCAATGTTCTTCCAAAGTAATAACATAAGAATTACTGCTAAGCCGTGTTAAAAGCATTTGGACAATACAGGAACAAAGCCATTAGAAAAGTCAGTACATAATAAGGGTAGTGCCAGAACAAGCACCAAACAAAGGGGAAAAAAGATATGGTAGTTTCATGGAATCTGAAAAAAAAGACAAAAATTTTTCATAACTCCAATCAAAAATGGCAAGATGAACATGAATTAAAAGATAACAAAAACACTTTTTTTTGCATTATTCACCTTCTAGAGCTTTCCCCACTTTGTTTAGTAATTTCAATAATACATGTAGGAGATAACGGTACAGGTAAGTATAGACGTTTTAAAAAACAAGTTCTGAATACATTAGCCATCAGTGGTACATGTTATAATGAATCCAGAAAGGGAAGAAACTGTCCACAAAGACTTATATTTGAAACTCTAGAGAAATGCCTGAAATATAAATGTACCTTAGAAGAGTGATGGCAGAAAAGACCATGTGGTCCCTCCTTGCAGCAGATCCTTGTTATGACACTGCAGGATGTATATTGTAGAGTACAGCGGTAAGTGCAATAGAGATTTTTTATTTGGATCAGATGAAGAGGGAAGAAAAGCGGGGACAGGAAGAAGAGAAGATGGAACTGTAAAATAGTGATTCGTTTATGAGTAATATGAAGCTGGGGAGGAAAGTGGGTCAATGGTTAGGCCTGAGTAGGGAAAAGAAAGAGGTTTTAGTATTAGCGGTAGTACTTTTTTTCTGAAACTAGATGTCCCCACTCTAATGGCTAGCATCATATAGCCAAATTCTTCTGAACCAATGTCATCCTGGACCCACTCTAGCCTGTGATTGTACAGCGAAAGTAAAAGCAGCACAGTGTTCTCTCACTTGACCCTCCCTTCCTATCAGCATGCTTTTGTCGGCATATGAACTGATTGGCTTCTTGTGTTGCGTCTTCCTCTTCCACTCTGGTCCTGCTGTACAGGAACTTCAAGATGATGATACAAGGTCAAATTCAGGTGCTTATGTAAGCCATGTACCGGGGTGGGCTCCCCAGGATACAGTGAAGTCACGAACGAGGAAAGCAACCCCAACACCAGCTTTTGCCACAACAGAATTTTACTTAGATGTGGCAAATAAACACAACCACAAATGCTGAGAACATACAATAAATTTACATACATCCAGTCCAAAGGCTGAGACCTTTGTGCTGCACAGCACGGCGCCTCCTGATGGATGAAGGTAGAAAGTGTAGTAATTTACCTACTGGTGGGCACAACTAAGCTGCCACACCTTACCTGTTATTACCCTAAAAGAGGAAGAATCAGTGTATGGGTGTATGGTATGGGCTAGCCTGCGGTGCAGCACAACAGCTTACAATCTTACACAAATCTACAGTATTCCCCCTCCCATAACTGATCCTGTAGCACGTGCCTGATTTTTCCTTCTGAGCAAAACGCCAGTCTGGCTTGAGTTTGTGGGATGTTATCAGCTCTCCAATGTGAAATGTCACTTTAAGTTATGGAGTCCTTCCAATGATCAGTAACACTTGTGGCCTGACACAAACAGAGACCCTAACTAACTAACTATAGGCCTGGACTCAGTCTCTAGGCACTAACACTGAAATGAGGTGCGTGCACGATCTTACCGACCCGGGTCTGCTTTGCATCCGCTGGTGACTCTGAACAGAACAAATGTCTCTCCAACAAGCATGCGGTATCGCAGTGTATGTTGCTTTGTTCCTCTGCTCTCATCAGCATTCCTGGCAGCAATCTTCCTTTCTCTGAACAGGATCAGGGACTTGGACACGATCAGCTTCACTTAGCTGCAGCTCTGGTTACTGAGGGATTTTCTCACACCTGGATGCCATCAGATTCTCTGCTCACACGGCTCCTGCATTCACCATCCTCCAAAACATGGCTGCTCTCTCTCTCCTTCCTGTTCTCTAAACTCTGTGTGAAAAACCCCACCTCTTCATGAATATAGAAATATCTATGCAGTCTGAGGCTGTGTTAGGAAAACAGTGGCATCTTGTGGCTAAACCGCAGAATGTCACTCCAGAACATTTAATTTACTCCACACAATAATTTACTGCACACAAACAGTGCTCAAACATGGAGAGATGTTTCCCCATCTCACACTTACACTGCTTGCATTTAAAAATATATTTTTAGATGTTTTAATGATTACACAGCTGCACTAATTTGTATCTAGTATATCTGTCTAGAGTTCAGCTTCAACTTTTTGTGAAAGAAAACGAGAAATAGTCACTGAGCAGTTTTATTAAGCTGCTGCAAATGTATGTTCAAACTTTAGATTTAGCACAAGAAGATGACCTTTGCAGGTTGTCCTGAGTAAAAGTGAGCAAGGAATGGAAAATCTACTCCATTTGTGATTTACTATGGTGCCAGGCTACTGCGCATGAGCTCGCCCACATCAGACTGCCATATCGAGCCAGCGGTCAGGGAAGGAGTGTTGTTCTCCTCTCCATCACGGCCGGATCTAGGAGGATGCTGGGGTGGGCTGTGCCCCCCCAGATTTTAGTTGTGCCCCTCCAAACCAGGTGCACCCCTCTCTATGCTCGTTGTGCCTATGACCACTGAGCTCCCCCCCATCCCCTCAATAAGAGCTGGCCGCAGTGAACTGAAGTAAACAGTCTGGACAGGAGAAGTGACAGTGGCAGAGAGGAGAGAGTGGAGAGGAGCTGCGGGCTTCTCTGTGATCTCCCTCCTCCTGTCATAACAGCGATCCTCCATACAGAAGGTTACACAGGATCGCTCTTAGATCCGATGGTTTCATTACCCAACCCCATCTCCTTCAAAGACTGCTCAACTCCTGGAAATGTTGATGGAGGAGAGTGTACCGTCGGATCCAAGAACAATCCTGTGTAACCTTTTGTATGGAGGATCGCTGTTATGACAGGAGGAGGGAGATCACAGAGAAGCCCGCACCTCCTCTCCACTCTCTCCTCTCTGCCGCTGTCACTTCTCCTGTCCAGACTGTTTACTTCAATTCACTGCGGCCGGCTCTTTGTGAGGGGATGGGGGGGAGCTCAGTGGTCATAGGCACAATGAGCATGGAGGGGTTTGCACCTCCATAAAGCAGAGTTCCACTCAAAAGCAGAAGCTTCGTTATTTTACTCCTCCCCCCCTCCCACAGCCATATTTGGCACCTTTTGGGGAGAAGGGGGGAGCAGATACCTATTTTGGACAGTTACCCGCTCCCACTCCCGGTTCAGTTCCCCGTGGCACAGTGAGCCGAAAGTTTGGCTCTCCTTCCTCCCACAGTTTCCTGGGAACTTTCACAAGTCCCAGAAGACTTCCGGACCAATCTGGAGGAGCAGGACAACTCGCGCATGCGCAAGGGGCACCAGGCTGTGAAGCCGCAAGCTGTCACAGTCTGGTGCCCACAGCTGAGATGCTGGCGCCATGGAGGAGAGAAGGGGAGAAGGGACGGTGCGGGTGAGTACATTGCTGGACCCTGAGACAGGTAAGTGTGTATTTATTAAAAATCAGAAGCTACAGTTTTTGTAGCTGCTGACTTTTAATAAACACAAAAATGGCTGAAACTCCTCTTTAAGTGCCCTGCTAGCAGTGACCCTGTCCTCAACTCTTCTGACCACTGTCTTCCACCATGCTAACCCCTGTCCTCTGCCATGCTAGCCCCTGTACACTGCCTAGATAACCCAGTGTACACTGCCCTTCAAACTAATGGCCTCTGTACACTGCCCTACAAACTGCTAACCCTATCCTCTGCCCTACTGACCACTTTTTTTTTTTTTAAATTTAAATATTTATTAATTTTTTCATGTTAATACAAAAAGCCATAAAGGGGAAAAAATTCTCATACAAATAGACATTTATAACATTTCTACCTTTCCCTTACTAAAAACTCTTTTCCTTCCCATCCCACTACCCCCCCCTTTCCACCCCTCCTCCCCCCTCCTCCCCCTCTGCAGACTCTAGCCCATTCTACTCTCTTGAGGCTCTTGCCCTACTGACCACTTGTACACTGTTCTTCTGACTCTTACACACTGCCCTGTTGACCTCACATCCTCTGCCCCCCTGATGTTTTTCACTGCACCCCCAAATCAGACAGGCTAGATCTGGCCCTGTTCTCCATCCTTAGGCGGTGCTTACTCACTGCCAGCCATTGGAGCGCATTGTGATCCTTCCCCGGCCGCTGACTCGATATGGCGGTCTGATGTGGATGGGCACATGCACAGTAGCCTAGTGCCTGCGGATGTGACGTTGTGCGTGGGCCCTGCGTTGTGACATTGGGTGCCTGGCAGGGCATGTCACCCACTGGGGCATTACATCATATAGGGGAGAGACTGATGGGGCATTACATAATTTTTTGATGACTGACTGCATTATTGGCCATGAGGTATTGGGCTCGGCGGTAAATATTAGTTTTGAGGTAGTTCCTCTCTTGTTTCATTGGGGTAGGAATGATGCCATTACCCTTATTTAATATATGCTTTTATGGGGGTGATTTTAGTAATGAGCTGGATCTTTTGTTTGAAGGAATAAGTTTATCTATATTATCTCAGCCTCTTATTAAAAGCATTTGAATACACTTTACACTATGGATACTAGTGAATATAATGGTCCTTGGCTTACGCAGTTTATTTCAATACATATACCCTCTCTTTTGTCATATTACAGCTAACTAATAATGATTGGTGGTGGTCCTCATCATCTCTTCTTCCCTGTGTGGCCCGGTGTTTGACCTGGCTTTTCTTCTCTTCCCCCCTTTTGGGGTGGAGGTGGATCAATGGGCATGTGATGTGATGTTTCCTCCTGGGCAGCAGACATCGATGTATACTGGTTTTTTTAACCAATAGCAATCCTGTAATTCTGTTTGTTTGTTTTTTTTGTTTACTGTAAAGTTATGTACATGTTTTTGTAGATGATCCCCGCAAATCCTCTGAAGAAGCAGATATGGACTGTGAAATGCGTCAGCATTACTAGCGGGATATGTAATCGTCAAACTTAACTATGTGACCTGTTGATTATGTTTTAAATATCTGTTTATTTTTATTCCACCTTTTTAATGGACTTCAATAAATATATTTTTATATTCTACTTATGTTTATTGTTTAGTACAGTGCCTTAAAAGCCCCTTATTCTCTGGAGGTTGCTCCTTTTGGATTTAGCATTGTTGGTTGGGATGTGGCACTGTACATTCTTCCTGAGAGATAGGTTATGCTTTTTGGAGCTTAAAAGTGATTGTAAAAGTAAAAATATTTTTTTAAATAACAAAAATGGTGTACTTACCTGCTCTGTACTATGGTTTTGCACAGAGCAAATCATCCCTGAGTATGGGTGATTGTATGTGGCATCAGGAGCCCTGAATACTAACATAAGCTAGCATGTTAAAGCTGTACTGGAGAACTAAGCCAAACTACAGTATTTCCTGTTGCAGCTTCCTATGTCACCTAGCTGTTCCGTCATTATTAGGGATGAGCTCAGGTTTGTTCAGATCCTGGTCCAAACCCACCTGAGTGATCATGGGAGAACACTGTCATCTATACTGAGCCAATCGTAAGTGACCATAGCATTCCCCACCTCGAAGCTGCAAATATAGAAGGTTTGTGTATGCGTGCGGCTGCAGTTGAGGGATTGCCTTGGCCGCTTATGATTGGACAGATACAGTGACAGCTTCCTGGCATGATTGCTCACGTGGGTTTGGACTAAGATCTGAACATGTCTGAGCTTATCCCTAGTTATCAAAGGAGGTGCGAAAAACAAAAACCCGTAAGTGAACAATAAACGTGCAAGTGCAAAACACAAACACAAAAAAAATGCACTTGGGGTGTGCTTTAGTCCCCCCCCTGAAGGGGTAGGACCTCTACCCTTATCCCCTGGGGTGCAAGGCTCTTGACAGGGACAAAGGTTTCCACATGGTCCACCTAGCCTGGTGGACCCCTTTCCTTGTGGCTAGCCGAAGCCACCCACCAAGTACTAGGTCAGGGAGCTCTCCCGAAGAGAGACCCCCCCCCCCTCAGGAACAGGGAAGGAAGGAACCTAAGGCCACGCATCCTCCCCCTAGACCTTAGGGCAGGCCCAAGGACCCACACCCTCTGTCTTAGTGAGAAAAAAACACACACATAAGTGAAAAGTGACAGTGATATAAAAATAAATAAATAAGTGACCATACAATTGTGCACTGGCTAGGCCCTGAGGCCCGTAGCAAAAACAATTGCCCTGGAGTTAGCCAAAAGGCCTATCCCTAAAAAGGTGCAGTGCAGAAAAAGTGTTTAGAACAGTGACCATGTGCACTTTTCATACTTGGGATCCCACCCCATGTGTTACTAGGAGCAAACCCTGAGGCAACCACTCTCAGGGGGCACTGTTCCATGGACTCTCTGCCTCGCCGGCCCCTGGCCAGACAAGGTAGATCCATTCCAATCAGGAGGAACTGGGCCCCTCCAGTTTTCCCAGGGAAATTATTCCCGGGCCCCAACAGCTTGCGATTTCTCTTCCAGCCGGTACTAAACTTCAGTGCCCCCATCATACCGACAGGGGTATTAAATAGCCAGCCATCCTCGCCTGAAAGCAAGAATCATGTCAGAGCACCCCTACTGGACACTGATAAGAACAGATACTACACTTGATCTTAGCCAAAAGGCCGAGAAGCGATAGTTATACAATGAATAAACTTCACATTGTCCTCCCCTCTCTGTCCCCCCACCTGCTATAATTTGCCTAGATATCTTCTCCTGCAGCCCCCAGCGGGTAAAACATGTTAAATTGGGAGCATTGTGCAATGCACTGAAATGTGATTAGCTCATAATGCCTCCCATCCTCATTCTGATATGTTGTGGTGCAGATAATATAACTAGAGATGAGCGAATCGAAGTATCCGAAGTGGAATTCGAGTCGAATATCGGAAAAATTTCGATTCGTGCCGAATCCGAAAAACAGCCTAATTCGGACGCGCGAATCGAAATTTTTCCGAAAATGGCGGCTGACATGTGCGGCGACGGAGCGGGGATGTCGGGGAAGGCGCGCAGACAAGGCGCGCTGCCCCATAATGCATTCCTCAACGACATGTGATCGCATCAGCCAATCAGCAGCCAGCCAGCCAGCACTGTGTAATGGTCGAGGTATATATAGCGGCCATTTTGGAAATCTTCATTTGCCTGCAGTCATTGAACAGAGGCAGACCGCTCTGTACTAGGGACAGGGACAGAGTTAGGGCCACAGAAACGAGAATTGGGGACAGAGAGAAGTTACTTAGGGACAGAGAACCATTACTCAGGGACACAGACTTGTTAATGAGGGCCACAGAATCGTTATTTAGGGACAAAGAAACGCTAGTTAGGGCCACAGAATTCATACTCAGGGACAGACAGAATTGTTACTCAGTGCCAGAGAATTGTTACTTAGGGCCACAGAAACGTTATTAGGGCCACAGAATTTTTACTCAGGGACAGACAGAATTGTTACTGAGTGCCAGAGAATTGTTACTCAGGGACAGACAGAATTGTTACTGAGTGCCAGAGAATTCTTACTCAGGGCCACAGAATTCATTCTCAGGGACAGACAGAATTGTTACTCAGGGACAGACAGAATTGTTACTGAGTGCCAGAGAATTGTTACTCAGGGACAGACAGAATTGTTACTGAGTGCCAGAGAATTGTTACTCAGGGACAGACAGAATTGTTACTGAGTGCCAGAGAATTGTTACTCAGGGACAGACAGAATTGTTACTGAGTGCCAGAGAATTGTTACTCAGGGACAGACAGAATTGTTACTGAGTGCCAGAGAATTGTTACTCGCACAGACACAAAATTGTTACTTGCACAGACACAGAATTGTTACTCGCACAGACACAGAATTGTTACTCAGGGCCACAGAATTCATACTCAGGGACAGACAGAATTGTTACTGAGTGCCAGAGAATTGTTACTCAGGGACAGACAGAATTGTTACTGAGTGCCAGAGAATTGTTACTCAGGGACAGACAGAATTGTTACTGAGTGCCAGAGAATTGTTACTCGCACAGACACAAAATTGTTACTTGCACAGACACAGAATTGTTACTCGCACAGACACAGAATTGTTACTCAGGGCCACAGAATTCATACTCAGGGACAGACAGAATTGTTACTGAGTGCCAGAGAATTGTTACTCAGGGACAGACAGAATTGTTACTGAGTGCCAGAGAATTGTTACTCAGGGACAGACAGAATTGTTACTGAGTGCCAGAGAATTGTTACTCAGGGACAGACAGAATTGTTACTGAGTGCCAGAGAATTGTTACTCAGGGACAGACAGAATTGTTACTGAGTGCCAGAGAATTGTTACTCGCACAGACACAAAATTGTTACTTGCACAGACACAGAATTGTTACTCGCACAGACACAGAATTGTTACTCAGGGCCACAGAATTCATACTCAGGGATAGACAGAATTGTTACTGAGTGCCAGAGAATTGTTACTCAGGGACAGACAGAATTGTTACTGAGTGCCAGAGAATTGTTACTCAGGGACAGACAGAATTGTTACTGAGTGCCAGAGAATTGTTACTCGCACAGACACAAAATTGTTACTTGCACAGACACAGAATTGTTACTCGCACAGACACAGAATTGTTACTCAGGGCCACAGAATTCATACTCAGGGACAGACAGAATTGTTACTGAGTGCCAGAGAATTGTTACTTAGGGACAGACAGAATTGTTACTGAGTGCCAGAGAATTGTTACTCAGGGACAGACAGAATTGTTACTGAGTGCCAGAGAATTGTTACTCGCACAGACACAAAATTGTTACTTGCACAGACACAGAATTGTTACTCGCACAGACACAGAATTGTTACTCAGGGCCACAGAATTCATACTCAGGGACAGACAGAATTGTTACTGAGTGCCAGAGAATTGTTACTCAGGGACAGACAGAATTGTTACTGAGTGCCAGAGAATTGTTACTCAGGGACAGACAGAATTGTTACTGAGTGCCAGAGAATTGTTACTCAGGGACAGACAGAATTGTTACTGAGTGCCAGAGAATTGTTACTCGCACAGACACAAAATTGTTACTTGCACAGACACAGAATTGTTACTCGCACAGACACAGAATTGTTACTGAGTGCCAGAGAATTGTTACTCAGGGACAGACAGAATTGTTACTGAGTGCCAGAGAATTGTTACTCAGGGACAGACAGAATTGTTACTGAGTGCCAGAGAATTGTTACTCAGGGACAGACAGAATTGTTACTGAGTGCCAGAGAATTGTTACTCAGGGACAGACAGAATTGTTACTGAGTGCCAGAGAATTGTTACTCAGGGACAGACAGAATTGTTACTGAGTGCCAGAGAATTGTTACTCGCACAGACACAAAATTGTTACTTGCACAGACACAGAATTGTTACTCGCACAGACACAGAATTGTTACTCAGGGCCACAGAATTCATACTCAGGGACAGACAGAATTGTTACTGAGTGCCAGAGAATTGTTACTCAGGGACAGACAGAATTGTTACTGAGTGCCAGAGAATTGTTACTCGCACAGACACAAAATTGTTACTTGCACAGACACAGAATTGTTACTCGCACAGACACAGAATTGTTACTCAGGGCCACAGAATTCATACTCAGGGACAGACAGAATTGTTACTGAGTGCCAGAGAATTGTTACTCAGGGACAGACAGAATTGTTACTGAGTGCCAGAGAATTGTTACTCAGGGACAGACAGAATTGTTACTGAGTGCCAGAGAATTGTTACTCGCACAGACACAAAATTGTTACTTGCACAGACACAGAATTGTTACTCGCACAGACACAGAATTGTTACTCGCACAGACACAGAATTGTTACTCAGGGCCACAGAATTCATACTCAGGGACAGACAGAATTGTTACTGAGTGCCAGAGAATTGTTACTCAGGGACACCTAATCGTTGAATTAAATAGTATGTCAGACAACATGCAGAGGAGTGGCAGAGGAGGCAATGTTTTAGGAGCGAGCAGACGTGGCAGCAGAGGAAGGGGTCGAGGCAGCAGTATTCGCAGCCAGAGGCCAGTGCTCCCGGTGTCATCCAGCGGTCGTGTCTCCACCGACAACCCTGCCGTCATTGATTGGTTGGCTCGGTCGTCTTCCTCTTCCCAGGTCACCTCTGACACCTACAGCCAACGGTCGGTGGGTACGTCAGACACAACCGTTAGTTGGCATGGCCCGGGACCAAGCCCACTGAAATCACGTGTCCTCTACCTGCCCCTGTCCTTTGCTGTTCCCTCACCAAGCGAAGTATCGCATGCTGTGGGCTCAGCCCCACTGTACAGTGAGGAAGAGCTAACAGAGGGCGGTCAGGAACGGGGGGAGACATCGGCCTTTTCAGCAGCCAAGCGAACAAGTACTGGCGAGGAGAGTGGCTCGGTAGCCGGTCTAGAGACAGGTCTGTCTCCTGACCCAGACGCAGCCGAGGGGGCTAGTAGTGAGGCGGAGACCCTACTTGATGATGAGGAGGTTGATCGCACTTGGCAGCCTCGTCGTCATCAGGCAATTTCTTCCGCATCATCAGGAGAAGAGGGTGGCAGCTTGGCAGCGAGCAAAACAGTCGGTGGGTTGCCCAGGAGACAGCAGCAGGGTCGCATCAGTGTCAGTGGAGCCAAACGTCCACGGAGTAGAGCACCAGCTCCACTGCAGCCTACCACCACGGCCAGTAGTGGTGCCGGTGCGCACGGAGGAAGTAGCAGTCAGCCAGTGAAGAGTAGCGGGGGCAAAGTTTCCTACTCGGTGGTGTGGCAATTTTTCCTCAAGCCGCCCGAGGAAGTAAACGTAGCCGTATGTCGACTATGTGGCCAGAAATGCAAGCGTGGCCAGGGGGCCCATGTTGGGACTACAGCGTTGCGTCAGCATATGCAGCGTCACCATTCGGTGGCCTGGGAAAACCGTGATAAACATACGGCGGTTCTGCCTGCCCCAGCCCCCGCTCCATCACCCGCTCCGTTACTTGCTCCGTCACCCGACGTCGTCAATCGCCCTCTATCAGCCAGTCAAGGCTCCAACACCTCTGCTGAGGGGAGTTGTCGCTCATTGGCATCTTCCGCTCGTTCAGATGCTCCTTCTCCTGCTACTCCTCTTCTCGGATTCCGTCAACAGTCTTTCTTGGAATCCGTATCCAAGAGACAACAGTTTGCGAGCACGCACCCGACGGTGCAAAAGCTGAACGTCCTCCTGTCCAAGTTGCTGGTGCTGCAGTCCCTCCCTTTCCAACTGGTGGACTCAGCACCTTTCCGAGAAATGATGGCTTGTGCCGCGCCGCGGTGGAGAGTGCCAAGCCGTCATTTCTTTGCCCAAAAGGCAGTGCCAGCCCTGCATTCACATGTAGAAGAGATGGTGGGCCAGTCTTTGAGCATGTCGGTCTCTGCCAAAGTGCACGGCAGCGCCGACGTGTGGAGCTGTAACTACGGTCAGGGACAGTACATGTCATTTACGGCCCACTGGGTGAACGTGGTGCCGGCACAGCCGCACCAGCAACTTGGACAGGTCACGACGCTTTTGCCTCCACGTTTGCACGTCCTTGGTCCAGCAAGCATGTCCGCCTCTACCACCTCTTTTTCCGCCGTGTCCTCAGCCGCCACCCCCGTGCCAAGTCCCATTACCCGACCGGCATATCACATGTGCAGGGCGCAACGGTGTCACGCTGTGCTGCACCTGGTATGCCTTGGCGAACGTAGTCACACAGGGGAGGAACTGCTGAGTGTAATGAACAGAGAAATCGACAGATGGCTGTCTCCGCGCAAACTAAAAATCGGAACCATGTTGACTGACAACGGAAAGAACATGGTGTCTGCTCTGCGTCAAGGAAGGTTGTGCCATGCGCCATGCATGGCTCACGTGTTCAATCTGGTTGTCAAGCGGTTCCTAAAATCCACCATCCCACTGCAAGACATCCTTAAAATGTCACGTAAACTGTGCATGCATTTCAGCCATTCCTACACCGCAAAGAACACCCTCATTGAGCTGCAGCGGCAGAACGGAATTCCACAGCATCGCCTGATCTGCGACGTTGCAACAAGGTGGAATTCAACCCTACACATGTTAGACCGCCTTTACGAGCAGCGAAAGGCCATCACCGATTTCCTGATGTTACAAGCGGATAAAGGTACTCCCCTGTGTAACTTAGATGTCAGCCATTGGCAGCTCATGCGTGACACCTGCCGCTTGCTCAGGCCCTTTGAGGAGGCCACGCTATTCGTGAGTCGGCAGGACTATGGGATGAACGACGTCATTCCTCTGTTGCACGTCCTGGAACAAATGCTGTTAACAATGGCTGGTCAGGGTGCGGTAGACGTGGCGCACAGATGTCAACGCCACATGACCCCTGTGGGGGCAGGACAGGAAGAAGAGGAGGAGGTAGAGGAGGACATTTGTGCTCAGGAATTATTGAGTGAAATGGGTGGTTTTTCCACTCAGCGGACAGGAGTGGAGGAGCAGGAGCATCTGGTAGAGGAGGAGGAGGAGGAGACAGAGGACCCAGACGCACCGTGGCAGTATGCTGTGGAGATGGAGGCAGGGAGTCCCTCGCATTCCTTGGCACAAATGGCCCATAGCATGCTCGGTTGCTTGCGTAGCGACAGCCGAATAATAACCATCAGACAGAGGGATGACTTTTGGCTGTCCACCTTGTTGGACCCTCGCTACCGGTCCAAAATGGTGGCCTTTTTCACACCTGCTGAGAGGGAGGCCAAAATTACGTACTATAAAAACCACCTATGTAGTCAGTTGGTCTCTGCCTTTGTGCGCCAACGTCCATCCTCAGACACTGTGGGCCCTGTACGCTCGCGTTCCGCTGGCATGGCAGCAGGGGAGGGGTGGGGTGGTAGGAGCAGTGGCAGCTCCACCAGCAGTGGCTGCCTCAGTCTGCAGTCGATGATGAGTAGCTTTCTTCACCAGCGCAGTGAGGAAACTACTAACCAGCCGCAGCAGCAGCAGCAGCATCAGGTGGACCTGGAGCAGGAGCTCAAACAACAGGCTTGGGCCTACTTGGACAGCACCCTGCCAACCGAGGTAGACAATCCCCTTGACTACTGGGCAACGAAACTTGACCTTTGGCCCCAACTAGCTGAATTTGCCCTTGAAAGGCTGTCATGCCCGGCCAGTAGCGTGGCATCGGAGCGCGTGTTTAGTGCGGCAGGAGGTATTGTAACTCCGCGGAGGACACGACTGTCCACCCAAAGTGTGGAGAGACTCACGTTTGTGAAAATGAATCAGGCGTGGATTAGTCTGGATTTCAAACCACCAGTTCCTGACACAACTGACTAAATCCGCCATGAATCATGCCTCAAACATGTGCCACTTTGAGGTCTCCTCACACACTGCTGGTGTGTTGAATTTTTTGACATAGGGTGCTGGCAGATTATGGGCCTCCTATAGCTGCTGCCAGGCCCCTAATCTGCCATAGGCCCCTATATACCGCTTCCTCATGCTGCTGCCAGGTCCAGAGTCTCTCATGGGTCCCTGTACGGCCTCCCATTGCTGCTGTCTCCATCGCCACACTCTGCTGCCATGTGCCACTTTCAGGTCTCTTCACACTGCTGGTGTGTTTAATTTTTTGACATAGTGTGCAGGCAGATTACGGGCCTCACATAGCTGCTGCCAGGCCCCTAATCTGCCATGGGCCCCTATATACCGCCTCCTCATGCTGCTGCCAAGTCTAGAGTCTGTCATGGGTCCCTGTACGGCCTCCCATTGCTGCTGTCTCCATCGCCACACTCTGCCATGTGCCACTTTCAGGTCTCTTCACACTGCTGGTGTGTTTAATTTTTTGACATAGGGTGCAGGCAGATTACGGGCCTCACATAGCTGCTGCCAGGCCCCTAATCTGCCATGGGCCCCTATATACCGCATCCTCATGCTGCTGCCAAGTCTAGAGTCTGTCATGGGTCCCTGTACGGCCTCCCATTGCTGCTGTCTCCATCGCCACACTCTGCTGCCATGTGCCACTTTCAGGTCTCTTCACACTGCTGGTGTGTTTAATTTTTTGACATAGGGTGCAGGCAGATTACGGGCCTCACATAGCTGCTGCCAGGCCCCTAATCTGCCATGGGCCCCTATATACCGCCTCCTCATGCTGCTGCCAAGTCTAGAGTCTGTCATGGGTCCCTGTACGGCCTCCCATTGCTGCTGTCTCCATCGCCACACTCTGCCATGTGCCACTTTCAGGTCTCTTCACACTGCTGGTGTGTTTAATTTTTTGACATAGGGTGCAGGCAGATTACGGGCCTCACATAGCTGCTGCCAGGCCCCTAATCTGCCATGGGCCCCTATATACCGCCTCCTCATGCTGCTGCCAAGTCTAGAGTCTGTCATGGGTCCCTGTACGGCCTCCCATTGCTGCTGTCTCCATCGCCACACTCTGCTGCCATGTGCCACTTTCAGGTCTCTTCACACTGCTGGTGTGTTAAATTTTTTGACATAGGGTGCAGGCAGATTACGGGCCTCACATAGCTGCTGCCAGGCCCCTAATCTGCCATGGGCCCCTATATACCGCCTCCTCATGCTGCTGCCAAGTCCAGAGTCTCTCATGGGTCCCTGTACGGCCTCCCATTGCTGCTGTCTCCATCGCCACACTCTGCTGCCATGTGCCACTTTCAGGTCTCTTCACACTGCTGGTGTGTTAAATTTTTTGACATAGGGTGCAGGTAGATTACGGGCCTCACATAGCTGCTGCCAGGCCCCTAATCTGCCATGGGCCCCTATATACCGCCTCCTCATGCTGCTGCCAAGTCCAGAGTCTCTCATGGGTCCCTGTACGGCCTCCCATTGCTGCTGTCTCCATCGCCACACTCTGCTGCCATGTGCCACTTTCAGGTCTCTTCACACTGCTGGTGTGTTTAATTTTTTGACATAGGGTGCAGGCAGATTACGGGCCTCACATAGCTGCTGCCAGGCCCCTAATCTGCCATGGGCCCCTATATACCGCCTCCTCATGCTGCTGCCAAGTCTAGAGTCTGTCATGGGTCCCTGTACGGCCTCCCATTGCTGCTGTCTCCATCGCCACACTCTGCTGCCATGTGCCACTTTCAGGTCTCTTCACACTGCTGGTGTGTTTAATTTTTTGACATAGGGTGCAGGCAGATTACGGGCCTCACATAGCTGCTGCCAGGCCCCTAATCTGCCATGGGCCCCTATATACCGCCTCCTCATGCTGCTGCCAAGTCCAGAGTCTCTCATGGGTCCCTGTACGGCCTCCCATTGCTGCTGTCTCCATCGCCACACTCTGCTGCCATGTGCCACTTTCAGGTCTCTTCACACTGCTGGTGTGTTAAATTTTTTGACATAGGGTGCAGGCAGATTACGGGCCTCACATAGCTGCTGCCAGGCCCCTAATCTGCCATGGGCCCCTATATACCGCCTCCTCATGCTGCTGCCAAGTCTAGAGTCTCTCATGGGTCCCTGTACGGCCTCCCATTGCTGCTGTCTCCATCGCCACACTCTGCTGCCATGTGCCACTTTCAGGTCTCTTCACACTGCTGGTGTGTTTAATTTTTTGACATAGGGTGCAGGCAGATTACGGGCCTCACATAGCTGCTGCCAGGCCCCTAATCTGCCATGGGCCCCTATATACCGCCTCCTCATGCTGCTGCCAAGTCCAGAGTCTCTCATGGGTCCCTGTACGGCCTCCCATTGCTGCTGTCTCCATCGCCACACTCTGCTGCCATGTGCCACTTTCAGGTCTCTTCACACTGCTGGTGTGTTAAATTTTTTGACATAGGGTGCTGGCAGATTACGGGCCTCCCATTGCTGCTGCCAGACATGTAATCTGCCATGGGCCCCCGTACCGACTCCTCATGCTGTGACGTTGCAACAAGGTGTAATTCAACCCTACATATGTTAGACCGCCTTTACGAACAGCTAAAGGCCATCACAGATTTCCTGATGTTAAAAGCGGATAAAGGTACTCCCTGTGTAACTTAGATGTCAGCCATTGTCAGCTCATGTGTGACACCTGCGCTTGCTCAGGCCCTTTGAGGAGGCCACGCTATTCGTGAGTCGGCAGGACTATGGGATGAATGAGGTCAAATCGGCCATGGGCCCCCGTACCGCCTGTTCACGCTGATGCTGGTCCCACAGTGTGACCTGGGTCCCTGTACGGCCTCCCATTGCTTCCACTCTGCCATGTGCCACTTTGAAATCTCCTCACACTCCTGCGGTTGTCCATTTTGTCATAGGTTGCTGGCAGATTACAGGCCTTCCATAGGTGCCACCAAGCCCCATATCGGCCATGGGCCCCCGTACCGCCTGGTCACGCTGCTGCTGGGCCCACAGTGTGACCTGGGTCCCTGTACCGCCTCCCATTGCTCCCACTCTGCCATGTGCCACTTTCAGGTCTCCTCACGCTCCTGCTGGTTTCCATTTTGTCATAGGTTGCTGTATGGCCTCCCATTTCTGCTGCCTCCACCGCCACACTCTGCTGCCATGTGCCACTTTCAGGTCTCTTCACACTGCTGGTGTGTTAAATTTTTTGACATAGGGTGCAGGCAGATTACGGGCCTCACATAGCTGCTGCCAGGCCCCTAATCTGCCATGGGCCCCTATATACCGCCTCCTCATGCTGCTGCCAAGTCCAGAGTCTCTCATGGGTCCCTGTACGGCCTCCCATTGCTGCTGTCTCCATCGCCACACTCTGCTGCCATGTGCCACTTTCAGGTCTCTTCACACTGCTGGTGTGTTAAATTTTTTGACATAGGGTGCAGGCAGATTACGGGCCTCACATAGCTGCTGCCAGGCCCCTAATCTGCCATGGGCCCCTATATACCGCCTCCTCATGCTGCTGCCAAGTCCAGAGTCTCTCATGGGTCCCTGTACGGCCTCCCATTGCTGCTGTCTCCATCGCCACACTCTGCTGCCATGTGCCACTTTCAGGTCTCTTCACACTGCTGGTGTGTTTAATTTTTTGACATAGGGTGCAGGCAGATTACGGGCCTCACATAGCTGCTGCCAGGCCCCTAATCTGCCATGGGCCCCTATATACCGCCTCCTCATGCTGCTGCCAAGTCTAGAGTCTGTCATGGGTCCCTGTACGGCCTCCCATTGCTGCTGTCTCCATCGCCACACTCTGCCATGTGCCACTTTCAGGTCTCTTCACACTGCTGGTGTGTTTAATTTTTTGACATAGGGTGCAGGCAGATTACGGGCCTCACATAGCTGCTGCCAGGCCCCTAATCTGCCATGGGCCCCTATATACCGCCTCCTCATGCTGCTGCCAAGTCCAGAGTCTCTCATGGGTCCCTGTACGGCCTCCCATTGCTGCTGTCTCCATCGCCACACTCTGCTGCCATGTGCCACTTTCAGGTCTCTTCACACTGCTGGTGTGTTAAATTTTTTGACATAGGGTGCAGGCAGATTACGGGCCTCACATAGCTGCTGCCAGGCCCCTAATCTGCCATGGGCCCCTATATACCGCCTCCTCATGCTGCTGCCAAGTCTAGAGTCTCTCATGGGTCCCTGTACGGCCTCCCATTGCTGCTGTCTCCATCGCCACACTCTGCTGCCATGTGCCACTTTCAGGTCTCTTCACACTGCTGGTGTGTTTAATTTTTTGACATAGGGTGCAGGCAGATTACGGGCCTCACATAGCTGCTGCCAGGCCCCTAATCTGCCATGGGCCCCTATATACCGCCTCCTCATGCTGCTGCCAAGTCTAGAGTCTGTCATGGGTCCCTGTACGGCCTCCCATTGCTGCTGTCTCCATCGCCACACTCTGCCATGTGCCACTTTCAGGTCTCTTCACACTGCTGGTGTGTTTAATTTTTTGACATAGGGTGCAGGCAGATTACGGGCCTCACATAGCTGCTGCCAGGCCCCTAATCTGCCATGGGCCCCTATATACCGCCTCCTCATGCTGCTGCCAAGTCCAGAGTCTCTCATGGGTCCCTGTACGGCCTCCCATTGCTGCTGTCTCCATCGCCACACTCTGCTGCCATGTGCCACTTTCAGGTCTCTTCACACTGCTGGTGTGTTAAATTTTTTGACATAGGGTGCAGGCAGATTACGGGCCTCACATAGCTGCTGCCAGGCCCCTAATCTGCCATGGGCCCCTATATACCGCCTCCTCATGCTGCTGCCAAGTCTAGAGTCTCTCATGGGTCCCTGTACGGCCTCCCATTGCTGCTGTCTCCATCGCCACACTCTGCTGCCATGTGCCACTTTCAGGTCTCTTCACACTGCTGGTGTGTTTAATTTTTTGACATAGGGTGCAGGCAGATTACGGGCCTCACATAGCTGCTGCCAGGCCCCTAATCTGCCATGGGCCCCTATATACCGCCTCCTCATGCTGCTGCCAAGTCCAGAGTCTCTCATGGGTCCCTGTACGGCCTCCCATTGCTGCTGTCTCCATCGCCACACTCTGCTGCCATGTGCCACTTTCAGGTCTCTTCACACTGCTGGTGTGTTAAATTTTTTGACATAGGGTGCTGGCAGATTACGGGCCTCCCATTGCTGCTGCCAGACATGTAATCTGCCATGGGCCCCCGTACCGACTCCTCATGCTGTGACGTTGCAACAAGGTGTAATTCAACCCTACATATGTTAGACCGCCTTTACGAACAGCTAAAGGCCATCACAGATTTCCTGATGTTAAAAGCGGATAAAGGTACTCCCTGTGTAACTTAGATGTCAGCCATTGTCAGCTCATGTGTGACACCTGCGCTTGCTCAGGCCCTTTGAGGAGGCCACGCTATTCGTGAGTCGGCAGGACTATGGGATGAATGAGGTCAAATCGGCCATGGGCCCCCGTACCGCCTGTTCACGCTGATGCTGGTCCCACAGTGTGACCTGGGTCCCTGTACGGCCTCCCATTGCTTCCACTCTGCCATGTGCCACTTTGAAATCTCCTCACACTCCTGCGGTTGTCCATTTTGTCATAGGTTGCTGGCAGATTACAGGCCTTCCATAGGTGCCACCAAGCCCCATATCGGCCATGGGCCCCCGTACCGCCTGGTCACGCTGCTGCTGGGCCCACAGTGTGACCTGGGTCCCTGTACCGCCTCCCATTGCTCCCACTCTGCCATGTGCCACTTTCAGGTCTCCTCACGCTCCTGCTGGTTTCCATTTTGTCATAGGTTGCTGTATGGCCTCCCATTTCTGCTGCCTCCACCGCCACACTGTGGCTCCAAACACTGGTTTTGGCCCCGTGACTGGCCAAAGGAGTGAAGTGTGCAGTGATTCTAAGATCGACGGCACTCATCTGCATGTCATACTGACAGACAGTATTATTTCTCTTCCCCAGCAGACTCCAAGGGCATTTAAATTAAAGGTACAGTGTTCTGCACTAATATTAAGTCTCTCTGAAGCCTAGAAACACCCTTTTTTAAGTTAAATTCACAGCGAATTTATTCGACTCGAATCGAATATTGTCCACGAATTCGCCGAATCAGTCGAATCGAATTTTTCATTTCTTCGCTCATCTCTAAATATAACAATAGATCCAGGCAGTTGTACTTGCACTATTTTAAAGCACCTTTAATTATTATTTAATGAATAAGTCATTTAACTAAAAGGTGTTTTTTTATTTGCTTAGCTGTCCAGTTTAATTTCCATACTACACTGTACAGTTTGTTTTCTCACACGTTACATTTTCATTTCCCCTTCTGAAAGTGAATCAGCAATATAAATAGAAGAGCGGTTTATGTGCATGGAATTCCAGTGCTCTCAAGTAATTGTGATATCCTGTCGGTACAGGCACATCCTGGTTTCATGGATACTTAATAAACATTCTATCTTCTTGTCTTGGACTTATCCTGTGTTTACAGCTGCTCCCTACAGTGTGACAAATATTAATCACCCTGACAAGTACCGTTCCAAATGCCTAGGTTAATAAAGCTTGCAGTGAGGTATAATGAATATAACACAGGCCCAGCCAGTCGTAAAAATGTCACATCTCTTCTGAGCAATCATACACACAAATAATACACACTCGACTATATGACTCAAGGACTTATGGAGGTCAGGTAATGGTACTCACTGCTCGCAGGACATATCCCCAATTTCAGAATGATACACACTTCAGTAACATTAAGGATCGGACTTGTTGTTCCATACCTACACGCTCTCAGTGTCTGCAGATTGCTTTTATTTTTCTCAATAGGGTTATATAACTCGGAGCAGAGTTTTTAAGGTCTAAAAAGTACTTATATGCTTCAAGAACTTTCCCTTTGTGTTTTGTAGCCTCTTTTTTCTCTTGTGTCTCAATAATTTTTTAACTCCTCTACTCCAGAACAAGCAGGGAAAATGAGTTAGTTATCGGTGTAAAGTGTAATATTACTGATCATTGGAGACTCTGCTCAGTAAAGTCTAAATGGATTTTAACTAAAATTTGATAATGCTCTATGACTACAGAATGTTGTGTTCAACAAATGCGTGCACTTTCCTCAAGCTGTCAGTGTGAGGAAAGTACCTCCGATAACCGGCAATTGTCAGAGAACATATCGGCACTGATGATCAGTGCCCAGCAGTACTGCCCACCAGTGCCACCCTCGAGTGCCCAGTAGTGTCACCCACCTGTTCCAATCAGTGCCCAGCAGTGCCACCAACCAGTGCCCAACCGTGCCACCCACCTGTGCCCAGCAGTGCCACCCACCAGTGCCCAGCAGTGCCACCCATCAGTGCTGCCCAGCAGTGACCCCCATCAGTGCCACCCAGCAAGTGCCACCCATCAGCGCCCAGTAGTGCTGCTCATCAGTGCCCAGCAGTGTCACCAGTCAGTGCTGCCCGTCAGTGCCACCTATCAGTGCCCATCAGTATAGCCCATCATTGCTGCATATCAGTGCAACATCAGTGCTGCCTATCTGTGCCACCTCATCAGTGCCTACCAGTGCTGCCTATCCATGCCACCTTATCAGTGCCCATCAGTGCTGCTTATTAGTGCAACACACATCAGTGAATGAGAAAAATTACCTGTTTGGAAAATTTTAGAATAGAGAAAGAAAAATGTTTTTTTTTTCAAATGTTTTGCTGTTTTTTGGTTTATAGTGCAAAAAATAAAACAACTAGTGGCGATTAAATACCACCAAAGAAATCTCTATTTGTGTAAAAGAAAATGATACAAATTTCATATGGGCACAGTGTTGCATGACTGTGCAATTGTCATTCAAGGTGCGAAGGCCTGAAAGCTGAAAATTGGCCTGGGCAGGAAGGGGTTATAAGTGCCCCCAAGGCAAGTGGTTAAAGAGGGGTTCCAGATTTCGATAAGCCTCACACACCCATACCCCCACAACCACCGGCCAGAGTTGTAGAGAAGAGGCCCTTGTTCCCATCAACATAGCGACAAGGCCCTTTGGCGGGAGAACCCCCCTGCCCCGAAGCACCCCCCATTTTGAGGGCATGTGGCTTGGTATGGTTCATGAGGGGGAGGACCTAGCTCGCACCCCCTTTTCTGACCTGCCTGGCTGCATGCTTGGATAAGGGTCTGGTATGGATTTTGGGGGGGACCCCACACCATTTTTTTTTATTCTGGCATCCAAAATCCATACCAGACCAGAAGGGATTGGTATGGATGGGAGAGGGGACCCAATGCCGTTTAAAAAAAAAAAAATTTAATTGTGGGTCAATGCCCTCAATTCTTTTGACATTCAGCTGTCAACAGAGAACCTCGCTGACAGCTGACACATTAAAGAACAATTTCACCAGTAAAATACCGCATGACTTAATAATATAACTCATGCAGTATTTTAGAAGCTGAGCGGTGTCTTACCACATACTCAGATGCGGTAAGATACCGTTCAGTAAATTGTCCCTGTTCAAAGTTCACGGTCGAACTTTCGGTAGGTTTGAATGTTCGACCGTGAACCAAACAGGGGGGTGACGGTCCCATCACTATATTACATGGGCTTCCAGTGTGAATGATAATTGACTGTTCAACACACAATTTGCATGCCATGAAAAAGAAGCATTAAAGCACTAAAATTCTGTATTTGTGTGTTTAGCTATTTTGCCACTAAAAGCAAGTAATTTGACATCACTTTTTTTCTTCTCTCGTGTATTTATTCCTGGCCTCCAAGGTATATTATACTTTTTTGCTAATTAGAAAAAAATGTCAGTTTGTGACCAAAATGTATCTTTTTTTTAAAATAATTTCATCATTGTCTACAATCTCACAATATTTTAATTAAAGTGATATTAAAGCTTTGTTTTTTTTGTATAATAACAAACATGTCACACTTGCCTGCGCAATGGTTTTGCACAGAGCAGCCCGGATCCTCTTCTTCTCGGGTCCCCCTCCGGCACTCATGGTTCCTCCCCCTTGACAAGTGCCCACAATATCAAGCCACTTGCTATGGGGGTACTGGTGCATGCTCGCGCCTGAGCCCCACTCTATGCGTCCATAATACACATAGAGCCGTGGCTCGGCACCGCCTCCAGGCTCTCCTCATTGGCTCACTGGCTGTGATTGAAAGCAGTGGGAGTCAATAGCTCTCGCTGCTGTGTCTCAGCCAATGAGAAGAGAGAGAGGCCCACGACAGCCAAGGCTCCTGTGCAGATCACTGGATGGAGAGGGGCTTAGGTGAGTATTAATGGGGGGCTGTGAGGGAAGCAGCACACAGAAGGTTTTTAACTTTAATTCAGGGTTTACGTCTACTTTAATAAATTAGTGCTTTGTATATATTGATTTTTTTGCAATATTACTGAGTTATGTGGTTATAAAGTGTAAGTATAGCCAAAACATTTTTCTTTTCAGTTTTGGATAAAGTAGGAATAGTTAAAATCCCCTGTCAGTTTATTATTTTCTCTCTAAATCCTGTTGGAGAGATGTACCTTTGCTTCCTGTCCTGGAGATTAAAAAGAAAATTAAAGGAAGTCTTTACAAAGTGGGTGGATATCCCCTTTTAGACAGCTGTCAGCCAAACAAGTGTCCCAATGTGAGAATCACCTTCCTATTTCTGCTTACATAGGCTTTTGAAGGTCATGAACATAATAATCTGGATTTCTTTTGGTGGCTTGATATATAGCATCTAAAAGATTTGTATCCAAACAGTAATTTTTTTTATTAATTTCAAGTACTATAGGTGAAATATAAAAATCTTATTGGAATGATTCTATTATCAAGCATATAAGGAAAATTGCAATAAGAGTTCTTTGTTGTATGAATCTAACTATCTTTTGAAAAACACATATATAGTTGATGATATGTATACCTCAAATTTCAGTTTTAATCAAGGAATATATCTCACCTTTAGAAAATGACAGTATATAAAAGAAAACAAAACCTTCAGATTTAATGACAAATTATTATAGCTTTAGGGAAAACGAAGAGACATTCATGACTTGCTTGTAAGAATTATTGTTGAAGGTAACAGATGATATAAAATACCATCATCCATAAATCTAACAAGTGAAGCTTTTTGTTGGCTAAAGAAAGACGATATAGGGATGTACACTATATTGCCAAAACTATTGGGACACCTCTCCAAATCATTGGATTTAGGTGTTCCAAACACCTCCATGGCCACAGGTGTATAAAATCAAGCACCTAGGCATGCAGACTGCTTCTACAAATATTTGTGAAAGAATGGGTCGCTCTCAGGAGCTCAGTGAATTCAAGCGTGGTACCGTGATAGGTTGCCACCTGTGCAATAAGTCCATCTGTGAAAGTTCCTTGCTACTAAATATTCCACGGTCAACTGTTAGTGGTATTATAACAAAGTGGAAGCAACTGGGAACAACAGCAATTCAGCCACGAAGTGGTAGGCCATGTAAAATTACACAGTGAGGTCAGCACAAGCTGAAGCGCACAGTGCACAGAAGTCACTGTCTTCAGAGTCAATAGCTAAAGACCTCCAAACTTTGTGTGACCTTCAGGTTAGCACAACAACAGTGCGTAGAGGGTATTATGGAATGGGTTTCCATGCCCAAGCAGCTGCATCCAAGCCTTACATCAAGTGCAATGAAAAGTGTCGGATGCAGTGGTGTAAAGCACGTCGCCACTGGACTCTAGAGCAGTGGAGACATGTTCTCTGAAGCGCTAAATCATGCTCTTCTGTCTGGCAATTCGATGGACATGTCTGGTTTTTGTGGTAGCCAGAGGAACGGTACTTGCCTGACTGCATTGTGCCAAGTGTAAAATCTGGTGGAGGGGGGATTATGGTGTGGGGTTGTTTTTCAGAGGTGGGCTTGGCCCCTTAGTTCCAGTAAAGAGAACTCTTAAGGCGTCAGCATACCAAGATATTTGTGACAATTTCATGCTCCCAACTTTGTGGGAACAGTTTGGCGATGGCCCCTTCCTGTTCCAGCATGACTGCGCACCAGTGCCCAAAGCAAGGTCCAAAAAGACATGGATGAGCAAGTCTGGGGTGGAGGAACTTGCCTGGCCTGCACAGAGTCCTGGCCTCAACCTAACAGAACACCTTTGGGATAAATTAGAGTGGAGGCTGCAAGCCAGGCCTTCTCGTCCGACATCAGGGCCTGACCCCACAAATGTGCTTCTGAAAGAATGGTCAAACATTCCCATAGACACACTCCTAAACCTTGTGGACAGCCTTCCCAGAAGAGTTGAAGCTGTTTTAGCTGCAAAGGGTGGGCCAACTCAATATTGAACCCTACGGTCTAAGACTTGGATATCATAAAAGTTCATGTGCGTGTAAAGGCATGCATCCCAGTACTTTTGGCAATATAGTGTATTTGCCTATGTGGCCGGTTTAGATATCCTTTTATTATTAACTTCTGAAATAAAAGCTTTTACATAGTGGTGATATATGTATTACCGATGAACTAGTGCTTTTGAATTTGGATTCAGATGATGTCCAGTTACAATAAAAAAAAAGTGTGATCACCCTTTTCAATTATGGCTACAAATTTCCTAGTTCCTGAGTTTTGAAAACATTCCAAATCTTCAAAAATTACCAAATGGATCAAAGAAATAAATGCATTTGAACAATATGAACAAGTGTTTAATGTATTTATCCAAAAATGAACAGTTGCTTTATACATGGACAACCTGGAACCAAATGAGATTTAGTGCTCACAAATATATGTTTATATTTTCATGACCTGATATGCTTAATTGCACATATGATTACTTTTTGAGATAATAATGGGCACTGTTTGCATTTTTTTGTTTCTCATTAATTGTCTCATTAATTGTAATTATATTGACCCTCTTTGTACTGATCTACATTGTATTCAATATGTTTGTGCTGAGCTTTATTTCTTTTTTAAAGGTAAACATATTCAAAAATGAAATGCAAAAAAAGACTTAGGGGGCATAAATCTGTAATACTTCAGCATGCATTGCAGTAGTGTAATTCTTTTTCTTGTTAACAGAGAGCTCACAGAGTAAAAAGAAAAAGGTTTGGCTTTCTTGGCTTCAGGGCAGTCGAGAATTTATGTGAAGAGACAGAACAGCACAGGTGACTGTTAAATGTAGTGTTTATTACATTGTGTACAATGGGCATATAGGGAAATGTCAGACGTGCTCAATTTGTACTGAGGCCAGTAGCTAAAAAAAGGCATCAAATGTTTGCTTACAGTACCTTACATCTATGGTCCTGACAAATGGCAATGTCTGAGCGAATTTCACAAATCATGTGACTGTGTCTATGGTGCTTTATTACAATAATTAGTAACATGTTTACATCGTGATGTAAGTTTGCTTTTCATCTTTTGCACTTGTATTTAAAAAAGTAGTTTTGATGATCGTATAAAACATTGATGCAACTATCTTCAACAGCCAGTCAGTAATTTCCTAACTCTTGAACTCAAATTATGACGTATAGTTGCTATGATGAATATCTGCGATTCCCTGTCAAGGTTTAAAAATTAGCTGTACTTTGTGTTGATATGAAATAATGTGTACGTGTGTACATATTTACAGTGTGTCAGAATGAAACACAAAAGTTAATCTTCCCTTTTACCAGACTTTCACCACTTTTGTACAGTAAACAAAGCAAGCAAATTTGCAACCATAGGCTTTCATTGCTTTTCTTGCCTTTGCTATGTTATGAGATATCCACTAGTATTCTAAAAGGAACTGTTGGTTCAAATTTCCTGGCTTATGACTAATGCCTAGTATACATGATTATTATTATTATAGCGCAAACAGTTTGCGCAGCGCTTTACAATATAAGGGAGATGGTCCAATTACAATACATTTCAGTACAGAAAGAATATGAGGGCCCTGCTCATGGAGCTTACAATCTAAAAGAAGGGGGAGGTGATACAAAAGGTGATGATCTGGTGAAGGTGATTCAAGTACAGTTCTTAAGTGGAGGTGGGATAGGGTTCCCTGAATAAGTGAGTTTTCAAGATAGCCTAAAGGCAGACAGGGTGGAGGCTGACCAGACATATTGTGATAGGGAGTTCCAGAGGACGGGAGAGGCTCTGGAGAAGTCCTGGAGGCGAGCGTGGGAGGAGGTGATGAGGGAGCTAGAGAGGAAGATATCTTGGGAGGAGCGGAGTGGGCGATTTTGGTGAGATCTGTGAAGGTGGTGATGTAGCTAGGGGCAGTGTTGTGGATGGCTTTGTATGCTGTGGTTAGCATTTTGAATTTTATACATTGGGTTAGTGGAAGCCAATGAAGGGATTGGCAGAGAGGGGCAGCAGTCGCTGATCGGTTGGTAAGGTGTATGAGTCTAGCAGCAGCATTAATAATAGACTGAAGGGGGATAGCCTGTGTAACAGTAGACCAGTGAGGAGGGAGTTGCAGTAGTCAAGGCAGGATAAAACCAAGGCATGGATAAGTTGTTTTGTGGTGTCATTGGTCAGAAAGGGGCAGATTTTGGAAATGTTCCCGAGGTTGAGGCGGCAGGATTTAGCCAGTGAGTGGATGTGGAGCCCAAAGGAGAGGTCAGAGCCTAGGATTACGCCTAGCACCCTTGCATGAGCAGAAGGACCAATGGTTGTACTGTTGATCTTAATGGTAAAGTCATGAGTGGGGGATCGGGGAGGAGGAAATATTACAAGCTCGGTTTTGAAAGATTGAGTTTAAGGTAGTGATGTGACATCCATGCTGATATGTCATTTAGTAGATTTGTGATACGTGAGGAGATTGAGGGGGTGAGCTGGGGAGCGGAGAGATAGATCTGGGTGTCATCAGCATAGAGGTGGTATTGGAAGCCATCGGAGGTTATCAATTGGCCCAAGGAGAAGGTGTAGAGAGAGAAAAGGAGAGGCCCAAGGACAGAACCTTGGGGTACCCCTACAGAAAGAGGGAGAGGAGCGGAGGAAGAGGAGTTGTATGTGACACTGAAAGTGCGCTGAGAAAGGTTAGATGAGAACCAGGAGAGAGCAGAGTCATGGAGGCCGAATTGTTACTATATTGCATGATGAGAATATCCATGCAATATACAGTAGTAACAAATAGGTTACTAGAATTGTGAAAATTCTCGGAAGACAGAATACAACTTCCCACAATGATGTAATGTATTGTATTGTTGTATTGTATTGTAATGTATTATTTTGTTTTCGAGCATGCGCTGTCTTGGTCACTTGATTTTTTATGGACCAATACAGTACTGATTAAGCAAAAATAATTTGTTCTGTTATCTCATGAGAAAAATGTTTGTGCTTGTCCCTTCGTATAATTTTGCATGAACTGTCATGATCATCTCTCGAAAGCTGTATACTAATGAATAAATTATCGCATTATAAGTCTTCAAGCACAGGACAATGCAGTTATATAATTAAAGGTCTATACTACAGCCCTGTGAAGTGCATGCTCCCTTTCTCCTGCTGAGATATGGAAGGAGGGGATGGGATACTTTACACAACAGAACAGCAGGCTGTTTATTTGTCCTGCTCCTCCTCTGGGAATGTCTGTTTTGTACTGTCCATCTAGTAGTCATGCACTCCTGCTTGCAGTGAACTTCTGCACTGTAGAAAAAAAGATTCTGTAGCCTCCCTAGCGATCTGATTATGTCCATATTTCTGTGCTCAAAGCGGTACATTTTTTTTTCATGGAAATATGTATTTTTTTTATTGTAGGCCTGTAATTGTAGGAATAACTCACTAAAATCTGTCCGAACAAGAGTCTAGTAAACATCCCGGGTATGTTAAAATTTTAAACACGAAATCATAAATTATAATTTAACCCCTTGACTCTGATGGCACACAAATATGCGGCCTCACTGAACTGGGCTTTTTACCATGGGGCCGCATAATTGCATACCTGTCTTTGTGCTGGGAGCGCACGACTTGGTGCACTCCCAACACAGAGACCACGGTGTCACTGAGACTCCTGATTCCGGGTCACGTGATCGCTGTGATAGCCTCTGATTGGCTATCACAGTGATCAGTCACTGTGCAGCCTGGCCCCCTTGTTTTTTTCTCTCTCTATGAATGGAGAAGAGAGATACATTGTATCTCTCTAACTTCTGACATAGAGAGATAAAAAAAAGTTTGTAAAAAAAAAAGATAAATAAATAAATATTAAAAAATAAAAGAAAAAATAAAGAAAAATACCTAGATCAAGGTTTGATCTAGTTCAGTGCCAGGGTTAGTGTTTGGGTCAAGGTCAGGGAGAAAGGGCAGGGTCAAAGGTTAGGATTTTAAAAAAATCGTATCAGTGTCAGTTAGCGTTAATGTCAGTGCCAGTGTGTTTTAGGTAAAAAAAAAAAGACAAAAACAAAATGCGCACTATTGTTTCTGGGCTGTACTACGGGTGCAAACAACAAACAACATACACATATATGGTATCGCTGCGATCGTCAAGAGCTGGAGAATTTATTTTTGGGTTGTTCTATGGAGGTAGGTTATGGTTGTAACAAGAAACACACAGCTAAATAAAAAAAAACTATTTTTTTTTTCTATTTTGGGCCAGTTTTCCTTTGATATTAAAAAATAAATTAGGAGCTATCCATTACCATTTACCACCAAATGAAAGCCCAATTTGTCCTGAAAAAAAACAAGGTATAATCCACCTGGATGTACAAAGTAGTTGTGATGATATGTATGGTGTTACTAACACATGTCATTGTTGCAGAATTGTGCTTAGGCATTTAGATTTGTTTTACCCTTAGGCATGAAGGGGTTAAACAATCATAAAAAATAATAATATAATAATAAATTTAATTCAATAATATAATCAAACCAAAAACACTGGAATTTGAAATATAGCGTCAAGTTCGCACATCACTGAGCAAAGTCGCAAAATCATTTTCAATGTCTGATGACGAATTTCCCCACGAATCATTATCACACAATTCTGCAAGTAGTTTTAGTTTACTATCTCTGTTTTCTAGCTGGTCTAAAACTGCTTTTGACCTAAAAGGGACGCTTTTTGGACGCCATGGACATTTCTCAGTTTCCAGGCAGAAAGAACAGTAAAAATGCAGGCAGGGCACAAGACAAAGTACTCGGGACAAAATGTATGTGAAATGGTTTGATACAGTAATGTTTTACTATGTGATTTTAGTGAATTCAGTGAATGTCACTTTTAGAACTTTCAAATGTCCCGCCAGTTCCTTCCCCGTACGTCCTGACGTTGCAGATGCCGGCATCAGCCAGATGACATTGCCGGGGACGCTGCAAGGGGGACATCGCGGGAGCGCAGGACAAGGTAAGTGAAGAAGAGATCCCGGAGCAATGCTGCAAGGTATTCCCGAGTGTAGCTCGGGGTTATCGCTTGTGGTGCTGAAACTTTACCCCGAGCTACACTCGGGAATACCGCCCGGGAGGTAAACTGTCACCTACTGGGCATAGATCATATAGGTATGAGGAACACCATAACAGTTTACTTTTTGCTCAGTATGGACTGTGTTATAAATTATTCAATCCTGCCTAATCACTCAAAAATGTTTTCCTTATATTGTGGTCTAACAAAGCTGCTTACATATTGTTCAGCCACTGTACAATATTGTGGCCCTTGTTTCACAGATAATACACTCCAATGTTTATTTCAATATAAAACCTACTTCATCTCTTTCTCTTAAAGTGGACATTTCCCCTCTTTCACTAAAAATCACATCAGCATGCAGCTCTCCATGCTGATATGAAATCATGTTACATTCACCAGTTAAGCTTAAAGTAATGTAGCTCTACCCCCTCAGGAGTCAATAAGTAAGGGTTCCTTGTCTTGTCCAACCCTGCTCTGAAAGCCCAACCCCTGCTGACAACACCTTAACCCCTTGACGCCGACGTAACACAAATATGCGGCCTCACGGACCTGGGCTTTTTTCCGTGGGGCCGCATATTTGCATACCTGTCTTTGTGTTGGGAGCACGCCCCTCAGCGCGCTCCCAGCACCGAGACCGCAGTGTCACTGAGAGCACCGGGTCCCGTTCTAACGATCGGGACCCGGGACTCCCTGTGATAACATGATCGCTGTGATAGCCTCTGATTGGCTATCACAGTGATCAGTCACTGTGCAGCCCGGCCCCCTTGTTTTTTTTTCTCTCTCTCTCTATGAATGGAGAAGAGAGATACATTGTATCTCTCGAACTCCTGTCAGAGAGAAGAAAAAAAAAAGTTTGTAAAAAAAAAAGATAAATAAATAAATAAATATTAAAAAAATAAAAGAAAAAAAAAATACCTAGATCATAGTTTGATCTAGTTCAGTGCCAGGGTTAGTGTTTAGGTCAGGGTCAAGGCCAAAGGTCAGGGTCAAAGGTCAATATTTAAAAAAAAATTGGTATCAGTGTCAGTTAGTGTTAATGTCAGTGTCAGTTAGTGTTAGTGTGTTTTAGGTAAAAAAAAAAAAAGACAAAAACAAAATGTGCACTATGGTTCTGGGCTGTACTACGGGTACAAACAACAAACAACATACACATATATGGTATCGCTGCGATCGTCAAGAGCTGGAGAATTTATTTTGGGTTGCTCTTTGGTGGTAGGTTATGGTCATAACAAGAAACACATAGCTAAATAAAAAAAAGGATTTTTTTTACTATTTTGGGCCAGTTTTCCTTTGATAATAAAAAAAAAATCAGGAGATATCCATTACCATTTACCACCAAATGAAAGCCCAATTTGTCCTGAAAAAATCAAGGTATAATCCACCTGGATGTGCAAAGTAGTTGTGATGATATGTACGGTTTTGCTATCACATGTCAACGGTGCAGAATTGTGCTTAGGCCTTTAGATTTGTTTTACCCTTAGGCGTGAAGGGGTTAAACCTCCAGTCAGAGGAACCCTCTGGCTGCAACCACAAATAAAACTCACAGACAGTTTAGAGTGAACTGATATCTTGGCTATATTGAAATCAAATGTAATCACAGTAAAACAACAGAAACATTTCTGCATTTAATAATAGCTATCACTTAGAGTAATTTCGAGCAAAAGTCAAACACAGCAAAATCTCAATTAGTTATGGACATTCTGCAATTCAGAATTTAGCCAGTAACTGCAGCCCTGAGATGTCTTTTTCCAGTGAACAAGAAAAAATCTACCAAGCCGAGTGGCTAGTTCACTTTGGGCTCTCAGAAGAAGGTGACAGGGTTCAATTCTGAGGCTAAGAAAAAAACTCTTGAATTACATAGGTCACTGTCCCTTTAAACTGCAGTAGAAGATCCTCTGTGCACTTGATTGGGCCCGAGTTGGTGCACTTTATGAATTCCAATCCTTTGGAAGCAAAGGTAGAAATTCCTTAATAAGATGTGAATACAAAAAAAAAGAGCTGCCCCTTGAAGTGGTAGGTAGCCTGGACAGTACCCCTTTAACACACACAGGGTGAGATGTAAATTTATGCTGGGATTAAAGAATGAGCAGAAGCCCCTTCCCCTAGGGATTAATTCCTCTTGCAACCCCAGTAGTGAACTGCAGCATTGCAGGAGCTCTTTGGTGAATGTGGGCCGACTGCAATGGAAGCAATGATGTGGCTTAACTTGCAAAAGGCAAGACACAGCAGTGGGCTCTTGTGATTGGATTATGCTGAAAGTGTAGTAACTGGTAAGATGGGTGAACTAGGCCTTAACATGTGTAAGTTGTTAACAGTGTCAGTTAAACTAGGCAGGAAGCAGCAGACTTGAATAATGTTATTGGCAACTTGAATGACTTGAAAATGGAACTCTTTCACCCCATCCATGGCACCAGTCAAGTAGTAGCTGATGGTCTCTGTGTGGATGGGGGCCCCCAATGTTCCTGCGGTTCCTCCTTCAGAGATTTCAGATCCTCCTTTAGACAGCAGCATTCTGGACCACCAGACCGTGGGACAGCTAACCAGACTTGTCAGAGGTGTCAGTGGACAGCAGCTTCTCCTTTTCCCTTCTCTCTCTCTTTGTGGCCTAGCCTGGCCCAGTCCTCCGGTATCCCACACAGCCTTCTCCTCCACATCTGCTCTCCAGCTCTCACCCCTAACTTCCTGCCCCAGGTTCTGGTTATGTAGTCCTGACTTCAAATTCTTGAATGGCTATATCAACAGTGTCTTCTCCCTCAGATGATGTGCATAGTGATATGTTCCAGGAGGCAGACCCAGAACTCCAGGCAGAGTTCCAGAAAGTAAAAGGAGATTGATACATCTGCCCTTAGTAAAGATGACCACTGTGATAAGAATGGGGAACAAAAGACAAAGGTGTGCAAAGAATAAAAGGCCTTCAACTATTTATAACAGTGATTCTTAGCCTTAAGGAGACCAGTACTTGATAAATTCTTCAAAAACCTTCCAGGATCCAACATAGCAGCAAATGATGAGGAGTAGATCACAATCAACCTGTTGCTGACCTCTGTGCTAAATCTTTCCAACTCTATCCATAACCATTACAAACGTTTGGGCTGTAAATATATAACACATAACCTATTTTCATAAACCCTATAGGACTGATCCGTTAGAACTGAAAAGAAGAAAAATAGCCCACAGTTGCAGTTTTATCAGGAACAGTCTCTGGAGCAGATATTTTTGCACAGTGTCAATATCTAGACCAGGGGTCTCCAAACATTTCATTCAAAGGGCCAGTTTACTGGACTGGATTGTGGTCAGTGGGGGTAAAAAATGTCCCGGGACCAGGATCTATGAGAATAAACATGGCCTTAGGGTTGGTGGTCAGTAAAAGGAAGAGTATTGCCCCATCTTTGGTATTAGTGGAAGGAATAGTAACCCATCGTTGGTATCAGTGGAAGAAATAGTGCACCATTGATGGTGTCACTGGGAGGAATAGTGCCTTGTATCAATCAGAGGCTGGCAAAAGGCTGCATCTGGCCCCCAGGCCACAGTTTGGAGACCTCTGATCTATACTCTTCACATAAATGCACACCCATATCAGAATGGATACAAACTTGCAACAAGCCATTTCAATCCATGATCAATAAAAGAAGATTGATCATTAGGACTATACTGAGCTTTGCAGACAGTAGAGAAAAGTGTTCAAGATGAGGGCAGTGTGCAGGTCCAGCCATATGAGTTCAGAAGGCAGGGATGTACTGGGCTGTGGGGCAAATGCCACTCTAATGCCCCATAAAAAGGCTGCATCCAGAGGTGGACTGATCATTTGGGCACTGCCGGAAGGTCTCATGAGAGGCTGCTGGCTGGTACCTTTATTGGGTCGCCGGCTGCCGTGACAGCTGGGTGCCATCTGGTGGATAGAAAGAGCTGGCCATTGTGACAGCTACCTGCCGATGACAGGACTGCTGACACTCCAAGTCCCCTCAGCTTCACCTTAGGCATCCTCACCACCCAGTCCACTACCGCCACTTCTATATGGCTCTGCCCTTCTTACTTCTCATTGCGGGTGCTGTCTCAGCTGGTATGCTCCAGTCTCGCCCAAAGTCCCAGCTATCCCTGGTTGAGTGGATGATAGGCAAATCAGGCCAGAAGCAGCATGGCGGACACGCTACCCCAAACACAGGTAACCCGGACAACGGGGGACCAGAGGGTGGTAGGGGGGAGTCTGATACAAATGTGTCACTCCATAGGAAGGATGTGCCAGACAGGATCAGGAACTGGAGAGAGAGACAGTGAGGGGAGTGTAAGGAATGTCCCATATAGAGGTAAGTGGGTATCAGGGGGCCTTATATACAGGTAGGTAGGTGTCAGGGGTCTTATATAGAGATAAACAGATGTAATGGGGTCTTATATGGAGGTAGATAGGTGTCCAGGGGTCTTATGTAGAGGTTAGTAGGTGTATGGGGGTCTAATATAGAGGTAGGTAGGTGTCAGGGGGTCTTACATGGAGGTGGTTAGGTGTCCAGGGGTCTTATATAGGGGTAAGTGGATGTCAGGGGTCTTATATAGAGGTAGGTAGATGTCAGGGGGTCTTATATAGAGGTGGGTAAGTGTCAGTGGGTCTTATATAGAGGTTGGTAGGTATTTGGAGGTCTTATATAGAAGTCAACAGGTGTCTGGAGTCTTATATAGGTTGGTAGGTGTTGGGGGGGGATCGTATAAAGAAATTGGTAGGCTTCAGGGAGTCAGTAGATTTCTGGAATTCTATATAGAGGTTGGTAGGTGTCAGGAGGGTTCTTATATAGAAGTCTGTAGGTGTTGGGGGGTCATATATAGAGGTCGGTAGGTGTCAGGGGGTCTTATATAGATGTCAGTGTGTCGGGCGTCTTATATAGAGGTTGGTAGCTCTTATGTAAAGGTCAGTAGATATCTGGAGGTCTTATATAGAGGTTGTAGGTAACGTTTGTACCAATGTGTACATGTGTGCAGTATACATGGACCTGATTGGCGGCTGTCACTGTTCAGGGCTGACATATCAGTAACGCTTACTTAGTGACACATGCACATCTCATCCTCGGCAGACATTTAGAGAATACTGAAAACTCTTCATTTTTCTCAGTCTCATCCCCCCCTTTCTCTTCCCCACACTCTCTCTCATCTTTTTCTCCTTCCCTCTTTCTCTCCCCACTCTTCCTCCCTCTCACCCTCCTCTATCCCCTCTTTTGTCCCCCCTTTCTCCCCCTCTGCTCTCTCTCCCCCTCTCCCCCGTCCTCTCTCTCTCTCCCCATCTCTCTTCCCCTCTCCTCTCTTTCCTCCTCTCCCTTCTCTCTCCCTCTGCCGCTCTGCTCTTTCTCCCCTTCTCCTCTCTCTCCCCCTCTCCTCTCTCTCTCTCCCTTTTCCCAGGGGCCAAGTCGCTGCACCATGGACCTCTGGGTTGTACTTGCCTCCTGGGCCAAAAGGTGCCAGTCAGCCCCTATCAGAAAGAGAATGTGAAAGTGAGTTCACAGCCAAAACTGGCCCTTCTAAATACACACCACATTCCTTCAGTATGTTGCATGTTTCCCTGGCAACCTACCATGTATTCTGCAATGTGGCCAGACCTGGTGGCTGCAGGATGCTTCTGTGCAAGCGACAGCTTTGTGCTGATCAGAAAGTCCAACACCCTTCATCTGTTAGACCAGACTCTTTCTTGCAGCTATAGTTTCATTCCAGTTACATAATTGCAGAGATCTGAGCTGTCCTGTACCCCCACTAACCCCTAGAACTAGGGCAAAGTCATAAGGTGTACTCCAGCCAGCTTTGGCTACTGCTTAGTACCAGTGGAGAAGATGAATGCTGGTGCACATGACTTTTCTGGTACCGTCAGGTGCCCAGGGCAGCCAGAGCTGGAGCTCCACCCCAAACTCCAGGAGCCAGTAGGATGCAGGACAGTGTGCTGCTGCTGAGCCGTGCCCACATATCTGTTTAATATCTAGAGATGAGACTCGCCTCATCTGTCCCTCTTATTTTGTGGCCTAATGAAGCTGCTTACTTACTGTCCAGCCATTGAATAATATATCTGACTATTGTCTCCCAGATGATACACTTTTATTTCTATTTCAACAGAAAAACTGCCTTGTCTCTCCATCTTATATTTCTGCCTAACCAAGATGATTCAATTCTGCCTAGCCACAAAACAATGTTTGTGGCTATTGTCTTTCCAATAATATACTCTAATGTCTGTTTCAAGATAAAACATGTCTTGTCTATCCCTTTTACATTGCAACTATATACTAAACTACTTACATACTGTGTAGCCACTAAACAATATTTATGGCTCTCAAATAATACACTCTACTTTCTGTATCAACATAAAGCTTGGCTTGTCTCTTCCTTTTATTTTGGGCCTGATCAACCTGCTTATATGCTGTCCAGCCACTGAAAAATATTTGTGGCTATTGCCTCTCAGATGATTCATTCTAATTTTTATTTCAATATAAAACATGCCTTGTCACTTTCTATTTGCTGCCTATTACAGTGCTCACATACTGTCCTGACACTAACCAATTTCTACCAAACACATACCTATAGTTATATTTTGGGGAATAATTGAAGGGGAATCTGTTTTAACATGTTATTAAACTTTTAGGATAATGCAGTGTGGCACTGTGAAAAGAACAAGCTTACCAACTACTATTAAACTGTTTGCTACTGCCACTGTCTATGTAGTTGAGGGCTTTAGCTTTACTTTCTTCACAGTAAACTTTCCTATAGCTTTTAGATCTGCTTTTTTCAAGTTGAAAGTATTTAGGCCAAGCTAAATGTAAAAGTTAAAAGTAAAGTTTTTCCCATGTCACCTTTATAAAGATTCCTTCGCTGCTGTATGTTTTTCTTTTCTGCTTCATTTAATGTTTCCCATGCCCTCTTTTTCAACATCTTACTTATTAGCCTTGAAAATGTCCAGACTAGACTTCAGTAGGTTTGTATGCTAAGTTCAGGTTTTGTGGACTTCAAGCAGGATTTTATGAACCCCCTATGAATAGAACCTTGGAAGATTCAAACTTGGCATTATTTGACAGATATCCTAAAGCTGGCCCCACCGAGACACTGTATTCTGACAGTGGCACCCATTGCTCTCAGAATACACTAATTGGCTGCAGTCACTGGATAAGAAAGGTTTTCCAACTTCTTCATTCAACAGAAATTGTTCAATCAAATGATCAACTTCTGTCAAGCATGGATGATCACACACTGACTGAAATTTTATTTAGTGCATGGTCAGCTTAAGGCCCCATGTACATGGGACACTCCTGAACGATGGAAACTGACTACTGAAAAATGTAGGTAAAAAAGGTCTGTTTAGCTGCGTTTGCATAATGCGTTAGAAACATTTTTTAAAGATAAGCACAGAAGAACCTCCCAAATGCCCAGAATGCACTGAAAAGTGGTAATTTATTAACTATTTCAGACTGTTTCAGAGAAATACACAAAGTAGAAGCAGACATAGCTGCATGTGTTGACATTAGCTAGGTGTGAGTTGCTCATTAACATTTCTTTTGTTTCCAAGGGTGTGAGAGGTCTGAGGTGTGAATTGGTCATTACAATGTGTGACAAGCTTGGTAGGAACATCCTGTGTTCAGTGTTTTGTCCATCTGAGCACCTTGAAAATGCTTTGCATGCATTTTTCATGATGAAAAAAGGCTCTGGACAGCATCGGAAACTGGAAGAGTTAATAAAAAAATTCAAACGCAAATGCTTATAAACGCGAATTGCCGCGTTTACAAGCATTTACAAGCGTTTTGCATTTGAAATGTTGATACAATCGACAGCTGAACGCAAGTTTGGTGCGTTCAAAAAAACGACTGTAAACTCAAATGCCTGTAAACGACTGTAAACGAAGATATGTACATGGACACATAGGAAAACATTTGGGTGAGTTCAGGGGCTGCTGAAAAACTTGCTGAACAGTTCCTAAACATGAGTTTATCAGCTGCAGTGTACATGAGCCCTTACTCTTCCCCACTCTATCCAAAAATATAAGATGTGGTAAAAAAATTGCAAAAATTTTGGCTGTTAGATAGTTACCTCTTGTAACTAATGTCAGTGTCTGAAAGTGGCCTAGTCTTTTGCAGCTATCATAATTAGAATCACAAGTTCACTCACTATGAATGTTGCTACAAATTAAAACGTACTTTGACATTCCAGTCAGGAGAGAAGTGATTTGAATTTTTTACCTAATTATAAGCAAAATATCATTTTATTTTTAACTGTATACTGTACAGAAGTAGTAGCTGTGGAAGTGGTTTCCTAGAAAAAACAAGTATTTGGATAAGCCCTGGCTACTGGCTATAACTCCAAAGCACAAATCAACATCCCATACTGCCAGGAAAAGAAAAATATATTTTCTATTGCTCCATATGGTTGGGGAAGATATAATATATACAACACTGCAGGGCTAATGTGTCATTTTTTATTACCTCTTAGTTTTAGTCTGGTTACATCAATAGTTTGTCATCTCCTACTGTATTTGTAATTTTCCATTAACTTCTCACTACAGAGAGACCTTAAAATAAAGTGATGTGTTACTGTTACAGTGCATAGGAGAGTTTTGTGATTCTTTAGTGGTGGATTGAGAGTACCACAATCACTTTGTATTGTTTGGAATTTTGTGGCTTTTCATGATATTGGTAACATTTTCCACTGGGTATGTGTTTTCCTGGCTCTAATGTAATAGAACCATTTTTTTGCATCACGCTGCAGAAATAGTGGAAGGAGAGGTGATAAAGCTCATGACTGAAAGCCACACAACTTTTAGAACTTGCAGTATTTTATCTTTCAATAACTCTTCTTTACTCACATGAATGATTTTCAAGTCTGTTTGTCTGTTCTGCATATCTTCAAATATTCTGTTTACAGAAAAAGTACATGCACATTTTTATCTCTATGCCTCTTCAGAGGGAATGCATTGACATTCACCAGATTACATAGCAGAAACGACTGAACAATATTGCATAAAACTTCCAAATAATGACACAGACACCCACCTGTCCAAACAGATAACATGTCTGTATACATGAAATGTACAGACAAGATAGCTGGTTACCTCCTTCGTAGCTAAACTCTTTTAGAACCTGATGTAAAGAGTGAGTTACATTTCCACATGCTTTCCTTACCACCATCTACCACATTCATACATGCCTCACACTATGTCATAGACAAGAATGCTTTTTCTTGCTGTTAAAGCACATATAAACCCAATGATCCTGCAAATAGCACACTTCTTTCCTTATGGTTCCATGTTTGCTCCTTCACTGTATCTATGGAGGGAGACATGGTTGTCACCCTAGACTACTCTTCTAATTTGGAGTACAAACCCATTTTCTTCTTAATTACATGGGAACATATGTAATTTTCAGAAGATTGCTCAGAAGGGAGACAGTATTGTTTGTGAATTCAGTTCAATCCAAATTAAAGTACAAATACATCGCAATTATTGCATGATCAGCAGGTATTTTCTGAACTTGCTCAAAATGTTCTTAGCCTGAAAAATGAAAGCCTAATGCAGCCACCCCATCTAAAGACCAGCAAGCTGCAGTATATTACAGTTTTGTTCTTGGGTTTGACCACTTCAATACCCCCACTTTTACCCCCTTCCAGCCCAGGCCACTTTTCAGCTTTTAGCTCTCTCTCAATTTGAATGGCAATTGCGCAGTCATGCAATACTGTACCCAAATTAAATTTTCATCATTTTGTTCACACAACTAGAGCTTTCTTTTGGTGGTATTTAATCAGTTCCCACCCAGCCTATTGTCAGATGACATCCATGCAGGACACTTGTCATTCTTGGTGGATGTGCCCCTCTAGCCATGCTGCGGTGTGACCTGTCATCCACCGGACACAGTGTAAGACTAGTCAGTGTACCAGCCACTGCTGGTACCATGTGAGCACTGTGATCAATCACAGCAGATCACATGACAGTTGCACAGTGGATGGCATTCATTCATGCCATCCATTGTGTAGTATAGTTTTTATCTCTGTGTTTGGTCACAGTGATCAGACAAGGTCAATCACAGCCCATCTGTACCATGTGATTAGCTGTGGCCAATCACAGCTAACAACAATATTAAATACTGAATGGATCGATTTCTTTCAGTAAAAACTATAACAGTGAAATTCACGAGTATAAGCAATCATAACGTGTAGGAAAAAATTCCTGATCACTTCCCCAGAGTAGTACCGTGTTACTCTAGTAATACTGTAATGCTCTGGTCACAGTAAGTTAAAAAAAAGACCCTCCCAACCTCCTCCAGATGAAAGAAAAAAATGCCACAAAGACTCTTGGAATATATGACATGGTTTAGGCCAAGGCCAGAACTAAAGAAATTAGATTTAAATTATATATTAAAGCATATACCTCATACTGTGTTTTGCTGCTCAGGAAATTTGCTGCAACATACACTGCTCAAACAATTTAAAGGAACACTTTTTAATCAGAGTATAGCATCAAGTCAATTAAACTCCTGGGATATTGATCTGGTCAGTTAAGTAGCAGAAGAGGTTGTTAATCAGTTTCAGCTGCTTTGGTGTTAATGAAATTAACAAGTGCACTAGATGGGAAACAATGAGACAACTCCAAAAATAGGAATGTTTTTCCAGGTGGAGGCCACTGACATTTTTTTCCTTACTCATCTTTTCTGACTGTTTTTCACTAGTTTTGCATTTGGCTAGGGTCAGTGTCACTACTGGTAAGCATGAAGCCATACCTGGACCCTACAGAGGTTGCACAGGCAGTCCAACTCCTCCAGGATGGCACATCAATACATGCCAATGCCAGAAGGTTTGCTGTGTCTCCCAGCACAGCCTCAAGAGCATGTAGGAGATTCCAGGAGACAGGGAGTTACTCTAGGAGAGCTGGACAGGGCTGTAAAAGGTCCTTAACCCATCAGCAGGACTGCTATCTATTCCTTTGTGCAAGGAGGAACAGGATGAGCACTGCCAGAGCCCTAAAAGTGACCTCCAGCAGGTCACTGGTGTGAATGTCTCTGATCAAATAATAAGAAACAGACTTCATGTGGATGGCCTGAGGGCTCAACATCCTCTAGTGGGACCTGTACTCCCTGCCCGGCACCATAGAGCTCGATTGGCATTTGCCATTGAACACCAGAATTGGAAGGTCCACCACTGGCACCCTGGGGATAGAGCTTTAAACAAAGTAAGAATTTCAGTAAAAGTTGTATTTTATTTTTTAAATACCCTGAGTTCCCTAAAATAGATTAGCAGGACCTCTGTGTAAAATAATTAAATATATAGGTACTGATGGAGCAAGGAAGGGAGCTTTAACCTTATTATCTCAACTTCATCAACTGCTTTAAAGATCTAGCCAAAGGCTGGCCATACATTACACAATTCTCTTGTACAACTTTCCTTTAGGTTTACCAAAAACATAATATGAGGTCAAACGTAAACACTTTCAATTTGTATGCAATCAGACAGCCCCTTGCACTGCACAGTTGAAGGTAAATCTAAAGGAAATTGGACAAGAACATTTTATAATGTATGACCAGCTTAAGTTGCCATAAACCTGTAGATGTCTATTTAAAACTCTCAACATTTGGGAATATTGAGGCACAGGCTGCAGGTCTCACAGTCATATTTCCACAAGCACTCTGCCAATCCCCTCCTGATCCCTCACTAATCCCTTCTTGATTAGCATGGATTTGTCATTTATTTATATGGACCATTACTGTATTTTCTGAAGATCATGTTACAAAACAAAAGAGATTTATAAAAAATGTGGACATATATGGATGTGTTTCAATAATAAAGGAATGCAATTAGTTGCTTGTTGGTCCACTGCTCAGAGAGCAAAATGTCATAGTACTGCTGTTAAATAGCGAGCTTGGAGCTGGCATCACATCTGCACTGTGGACGCATATACAAGGAGCATGGCTTCGCAAATGTCAAGTTTAGAATTCCACACTTTCATTATGAAATGTTTTCTTATATTATTACACAACATCTGCTAGAATACTTGGGCAGATTCATACTGTCATAAAAGAAAAAGATAAAGAAAATTGGAGCTCACCCATATCATGTTTCTAAGCTTTGCAGAGCCTATTGGCCAGTTAATTTATTAAAGCTGGAAATGTACTAAATTACATTGCTACATTTACTTGGTAAGAAACTTCTATTAAAATGTTTTAGCCAGTTTATATCCACATTGATCCATGCATAATGTTGTACTTAACAATATTTTATTTTACAATCATAACAGAAGCTTACCAGCACTGAGTCAATGCAGGTTATTTAAAACAGAAAGGAAAAAAAGGCTTGCCAAAAAGCCAACAAGAATAATCATCAAAGTATAAAGAGAGTAGACTTTATTCACAAAGCAAAAAAAAAAACCTTAGTATATGCTGTATTTATTGAAAAACCTGCATTTCATCAAGTACTGCTAGAAGCAATTAAAAACATTTAGAAAACATGCAGAGCCAGAGAAACCTTGGTCAGGGGCAAGTTGACCTTGCCCCCCTCCCATTTTAGGCTGAGAATTATCTTCTTTCATTTTCCATTTTCAGCTTTTTGTTCAGTCATTGTTCTTCTCATTCTGCCTACTACTATTGCAATTTCTGACCTTTGCAACACAGCATGCAATTAACATGAATGACTATAAAAGAAAATAAAAAGGTGGAGAGCCTGGTTATGTGACTTTGCTCCCAGTCATTGTTAACTAGAGAGAACTCCTGCATTTTATAAATGGGCTGTAAAATTCAGGCTATGGTATACAGTAATATTGCAGATTATAGCAGAGAGCAGGTAGTGCTATCCACTGTCTGTTATAAATAGGCCCTTGTGTTTTCCTTTCCCACCCAGTCCTGATGGCTCAAAAAACATATTCTTCTGCACCCAGATACACAGTGCAGAAGGTAATGGGCTTTACAAACGTGAAGAACTAATAAATATGTTTTTTTAAGATGAATTCCAGGTATGCTATATTTTTATGTAGTTATATTGGTCCAGCTTGGAGGAGGTCAGCCGCTCAGCACGGGCGCCATTCAAAGAATGCTTTGCATCCTTTTGAATGAAAGCAAAGTATTCTTTGATAGGACAAGGTAGAGAGCATGACTTCAATGCCCCGCTTCACCTTGCCCAATTAGAGAACACTTTACATTCATTCAGAAAATCATCCTGTGCTCAGAATCCAGCAGACCTGCTGCTCAGCACAAGACCCAGAAGTAAGTGGAGATCATTGGAGTAGTGGTTCCCAGCTTCCATGAGAATCAGCCAGGCATGGTATATACATAGTTACATTGGCTCAAGTTGGACCAGTGTAACTGTGTAGCAGTATTCCATACCTAGAATTCATCTTTAATCACTTAAGCTCCAAAAGATTTTACCCCCTTCATGACCACGGCATTTTTTGCTATTTGGCACTGTAGTACTTTACCTGGCAATTCCGTGGCCATGCAACACTGTACACAAATGAAATTTATACAATTTTTTTTCACACAAATACAGCTTTCTTTCGATGGTATTTGATCACCGCTGTTTTCTAAAAATTTTTATTATATACACAAAAAAATACCAAAAATGATGGAAGCAAACTTTTTTTTATGTTATAAAATTTGCACAAAGTAAGTTTTCTTCTTCACTGATGTGTGCTGATGAGGCTGCACTGATGGGCACAGAAAATCAATTTTCTTCATAAATTTGAGCCAAAGAGTATTCTGCTATATGTCTTTGGTAAAAACAATCCCAATAAGTATATATTGATTGGTTTGTGTAAAGTCGTAACATCTAAAAACTATGATATATATATATATATATATATATATATTTATATATATATATATATATATATATATATATATATATATATAGTGCTCAGCATAATTGAGTACACCACTTTTGAAAAGTAAGATTTTAATCAATATCTCAATGAACACAAGAACAATTTCCATAATTTTACAAATCTGAGTTTTATAGAACATTTGTTTAGCTCATTACATGAAAGTAAGGTTAATAATAGATTACAAAATCTTCAGTTTTACTCAAATTAGTTGATGCAAAAATGAATACACCCACAACAAAAACTACTATATCTAGTATTTTGTATGACCTCCATGGTTTGTAAGGACAGCTTCAAGTCTTCTAGGCATGTAATGAACAAGTTGGTGACATATTCCAACATCTATCTTTTCCCATTCTTCAAGACTGACCTCTTTTAGAACCTGGATGCTGGATGTAGAGTGATGCTCAACTTGTCTCTTCAGAATTCCCCATAGGTGTTCGCTTCGAATCAGATCAGATTTACTTGGCCACTGAATCTTTTTCACCCTGTTTCACCCTGTGGCCTTAGATGTGTGTTTTGAATCATTGTTGTGATGGTAGCATCTTCTCTTTCAATATAGAGCAGTACATCTGTGAATTCACGATACCATCAATGAAGTGCAGCTCTCCAACACCAGCAGCACTCATGCAGCCCCACAGAAGGACACTGCCACCACCATATTTCACTGTAGGCACCAAGCATTTTTCTTTATTCTCCTGTATGCGACACCATACAGTTTTGAAGCCATCAGTTCCAAAAACATTTATCTTGGTCTTATCACTCCAGAGTCCCAGTAGTCTTCTTTTTCAGCATGGGCTCTGGCAAATTCTAGGCAGGTTTTTTTGTGCATGGGCTTTAAGAGAGGCTTCCTTTGTGAATAACACCCATGCATGCCATTCCTCTGCAGTATACGACATATCCTGTCATGGGAAACAATCACTCTAGTTTGGCTTTCTACTTCTATAGCTAACTGCAGTGAACTTGCATGGCGAATTTCTCCTGTCGAGGTGTTAACTTCCATGGACAGCCTGGATGTCTCTGTGAGATGGTTGCAATTCCATCTTTGTTAAATTTTTGTACCACTTTTGCTACAGTATTCTGACTGATAATTAAAGCTTTTCTGATCTTCACCTTTCTTGTGTAAAGAAATTATTTCTTTCTCAGGCCTTGTGACATTTCTATTCCATGTGGTGCCATTGCTGACAGCATGAAATAGGAAGGGGTTTTCTTTGTTAAGTAACACCCTTTTATAACCAGCTGTCTGCTAGACACCTGTTTAATAAATAATTAGACTCACCTGTAGTTGAATTCTTGTTAATTAGGATTTTGTTGTCTAAAATTTAGCTTTGCTCCTAAGACTTTCATTGGGGTGTATTCATTTTTGCAACATGGTCTTGAATAAATTAGTGAGGAAAAACACTTTTTTGTGTGTGAAAATAACAAATCTTATTTGCAACCAATGGATTGGAGTTGCGGGAGTATTTTGTAGTATAGTGTCCTATAGAAATTGTTGTTTCTGAAAGGAAAGTAAAGGTTTTTTGACAAATCTGTCAGGCTGTACTCATTATGCTAAGCACTGTAAATATATATATATAATGAAATTTACACATCTATAGACACTATACTGGTGATGGCGGTGATCAGACCTATAGTGGGACTGTGATAGTGCAGGGATAATCTGAAACTAACTGACAATGAGTGGGAACTGACTAACTGACACCGACATCACCAGTGACACTAATACAGTGCTAGTACTACACACAGCCACTGTACTAATGACACTGGCTGGGAAGGGGTTAATTTCTAGGCGCAATCAAAGGGTTAACTGTGTGCCTATAAATGTGTAATGTGTCCTGCTTTTACTAAGCAATGTGTTTGCTTTTTTTCCCTGCTTTGCAGGGAGTAAAAATCATGCACATTGCTGCTCTCCGTTCAGAGCCCTGTGTTCTTAGTAAACACGGGGCTCTGAACTGTCATATGTTAAGCCGATCTGTAGGTTCCAGTCATAAACCATTGGACGGGACCTGCTGATCAGCTTGTGCTGTAGCAATGACAGCACAGAAGGGGTGGCAGGCGCACACGCCTCCTACCTTGAAATGCCAGATCACTGATCTGGCACAATGGAGACACTCTGCTGTAGTAAAACTTTGGTAGGCAGTCTGCAGCTGGTTAAGCAGTGCTAAATGTATGGCCATTCATATATTTATGTGACGGCTGAGGGTCTATAGTCACAAAAATAATATGGAAACATAACTGTCTTAATAAAGGGTTGCTTGAACGTATCCAACAATCCTATTGAATCTGATGGTATAAGGACTCCTTTTTGTCTACAGTCATAGCTTAGAATATCTATCCCAAAGGCTTTATAACATGTAGATAATGAGCAGAGAAACCTAAAACAGTAAGAACTACAGAAAACAGGATTATAGGATTAGTTTGTTTTATAATTAATAACTGACTTTCTGGGCTATTTTTAAACATCTCTGACCTAAAAGAAATTTTTTATTTTATAACAATTAAAAAGGTATAACACTACTTTTAAACAGAACATCTGTTGTAACAAAGCACTTCTTGTAGCACACCCAGGGGTGGACTGACCATTTGTAAACTCGGGCACTGCCCGAGGGCCCGGGGTCAGTAGGGGGCCCCTTGAGATGCCCCTGGTACCTTTTTCATAGGCTTTTTTGAGTTTGGGCAAGGACACAGGGGCCCCATGATCCCCTATTGCCCAGGGGCCCCATGAGTTGTCAGTCCACCCCTGAGCACACCCCTACATTTTAAACTACTTGGTAGAGCCCAATGCAATGATTATTATAAATAGCACTTTGCTGATAGACCAGCCATGGACTAGGATCCTTTTGTTCTCAGCATAGCCAGCAATAGGAGGCAGCATAGGAGTATCAGTCAACCAGTAATATATGTCAATTCATTCCTCACTGTCAGTTGTAAAGATTTTAAAGAATTATAAGACCATGGTACTAATCTTTTCCCCAAAAAATTTATTTTCAGCTCTAGAGGACGTAGAAAGAATATACAGTTTGTGGGCACTTCAAAACCCATGAGGATTTTAGCCTTGCTCTGTCATTTTTCTTAAAAAACAGCAGATTCAGAAAATATTCATTTGCTGTTTCATTTTCTTTCCTGTTTTCCTTCCTGATTAGTGGTGTAAGAAAGCAATGTCAAACAATTAAATATTTTTCCTTAAAAGACTAACAATGCTTTTCCACAATCATGAGAAATGGCCTTGCCAGTTAATGAATAAAATCTCTCAAACCTGTAGCAGCAAGAAATAATAAGCAAGAAATGTCACTTTTGGAATGTCACTTTATCACATCAATTACATTTTAGCAGTTGGTCACATTAATGAAAGCAGATTTTAAGCCAAGCTTTGGTAGTTTACCACAGTCCATTGACTTATGTACAATGTCATTTATGTATCAATAAGTAGCACTGGGAGTCCTTTATAGCACCTGGCGGTATCATAGTTTGTGATGTTGTGGTGGTGTATATGTAAATGCAGAGACATGCCTAGCATTCATAGGACTATATTTTTACTTAGCCTGCATTCCTGATATGGAAAACCAAAACATTATCTACTTCAAAAACAGAAAATCTACAGTATATGGTCCATGGCACAGAGATGCATTGAACTTCTCCAGACCCCTTTTAATAGCTTATGATTTTCTTGAAGAGATACACTGTGCAACATAAAAAATATTCTAAGGGAACCCATAGTATGTTTGCACAAGCGCACATCTATTTTTATTTATTATGGCCAAAAATATTTTTTTCTTTATAATTATAAGTATAGATAGATATGATATATTACATTTGAAAATTCAGAGTTCTTATAGGCAAGTTAGCAGATGGAATGCTCTCCTCCTTTTCACATGTTTTTCAGTTTCTTCTAGTTTCTTTGTAAAATGCCAGTTTTTCACAGAGCTCAATAGTTCAAGCTTAATATAGGTGAATGAGCCAGGGCAGTAACTCATTTTGCACTCACTTCTGTCTCAGTACTCAATCATGGGTTTTAGTAACAGATATCATGTCTTCTGTTGTGCTCTCTTTAAAAAGCAAATAGCTACCCTGCATCCTTTATCTTCTCCAGGCACTCCTGATCAAGAGCCTCCAGACCTTTTTTGCTCAACTTTGCTTGGTTTTTCTCTCATATATTTAGGACCATGGGGTAGCAAGACTTAATCATATTCTTATTATTCACCCCAAATTGGATGATGGAATTGATCTCCTTGATAAGATACCATCTCACCAGACTGGTCAACTAGTGTTGTCATGAAAATGTGAAACAATGGGTTAAGATGGAATACTAAGGATCCCTTGAGATCCCTGGTTTTCCTAAACCCTTTTTCCTACAGTTAAACAGCATCACTCCATAGAAGCTACCATCCAAACCACCAAGAAAATCTTCTCATTCACTCTCTTGCTCCACCCATCCCTTTCCTTTCACCACGACCTTCCTATTCCCTCCGGATCTGACGTCCTATTAGAGGGTGGCTACATTCATTCTCAGTGATGTTTCATCTTTGGTCAAAGCAGCTATTTTCTGGCTCATTTCCAACATACTAGTTCTTTCGGTACAGTAGCTAAATTTATTTGAGTCACAGCCCTGGAACCAGTATACAGGAATATCTGCTTCCGTCAGAATGTAAAGTGTAAACCCAAGAACAATTCTTAACAAGAGCTTGATAGAAATTTATATCAGAGATAACAGGGATAGCTACAGTGAACTACAGGCCACTTTTTTTTTGCCAGTCAAAGCAGTCCTAATATCATTTAAATGGTTGCACCCAAAATCACCTGAACAAAGGCCTTATTTTTACTTTGAAATTAATCAGATTGGAGTGCTACTGCTGTAATGTATGCCAAACTCATTGTAAATATAAAAATCAATTTCACAGCCAAATATGTGCTGTCAATGTATGCTGTCGCTGAGACTGTCTGTAAAAATCGTACTGTTCCTTAAGAGCATATACAGCTTTAATGCATCCACTAAGCATGTTATTTAAAGGATTTGTGTATTGTATTGTTGCCCTCAAAGCCACAAGAAAAGACCCTCTCCTTGCTGTACAGTATTTTTATGCTAGCTGTTGCATTGCTACATGGCAATGCCCAGTTTACCATGCCTTTTTGACAGTAGTTTTCTTGGACCTAAAAATTACCAGAATTTGCCTACAAAATTTAGCCCCCCTAAAATTCATTGGGATTCCCCTCTAAGTTTGGGTTTGCTAAATTTTCAACAAGACTAGCTGGACCCTTGACAAATACACTCACCGGCCACTTTATTAGGTACACCTGCTCAATTGCTTGATAACACAAATTGCTAATCAGCCAATCCGATAGCAGCAACTCAATGCATTTAGGCATGTAGACGTGGTGAAAATGATTTGCTGAAGTTCAGACATTAGAATGAGGGAAAAAGGGGATGGTACAATTTTAAAAAATCAAAACGATTTTTAGAAGTGGTTGGAGTGTAGGGGAAAAAAAGAGTTTGGAAATAATAGGAAAGAAAGAGGAAAAAGATAAGGAGGGGAAAAAGTAAGACAGATTAACAAACGAAGAACAAGAAGTAAATGGAAGGACCAAGAAGAAAAAAGGGAGAGGGGAGGTAGGGTAAATATGGGGATGGGTAATGTAATTAAGTATGGATTTTGCATTGCATGATGTTGGTTTAAAATGGATTTGTATTATAAAAATTAATAAAGATATAATAAAAAAAAAAAGAATGGGAAAAAATGGGATTTAAGTGACTTTGAACCTGGCATGGTTGCTGGGGCCAGACGGGCTGGTCTGAGGTTTCAAAAACTGCTGATCTACTGGAATTTTCATGCACAACCATCTCTAGGATTTACAGAGACTGGTCAGAAAAAAAGAAAATATCCAATGATCTGCAGTTGTGTGGGCGAAAATGTCTTGTTGATGTTAGAGGTCAGAGAAGAATGGGCAGACTAGTGGCTGTAACATTCAGATGGTAGGGTCAGAATTTGGTGTAAACAATGTGAAAGCATGGATCCATCCTACTTTGTATCAATGGTTCAGGCTGGCGGTGGTAGTGTAATGGTGTGGGGGATATTTTCTTGGCACTAGCAAGGTGTACTTAATAAAGTGGCTGGTGAGTGTAAAATTCACATTCTCCCATCACTATCTGCCATTAACAATTTTCCTGTCCTAAAGTGACAACACTCACTCACTGTACTGTGTCTATGGAAGAGTACCCTAGGAAAGTCTTTTATGACTACAGAACATTTCTTCATCTCCATAACATAGGGGATAGTGTTCTGTAGTGCATGAAAGAACAATGGATATGGCTTACAACACTTTTTAAAATGACACTGCAAAGTTCACAGAACGTTTTGAACTCATTGGATTTCTGATAGGATGTGTCTGATATATTACAAAGTGCTTTCACTTGTACATTTAAGGGATCAAATAAGATAAGTTCATTGTTAGGATTCTCATACACTTTAATCACACAGGTGTTTAGCATCATAGCAGTGTCTCTTTTAAGGGAAATTTTCCGTTTTTAAAGATGTTGGGTATTGTGTTATACACGTACAAATAGGCAAACTACATAAAAATATCATGAACATAATTTTACAAACTTCAGTGAAGTTTTAGCAAGATTAATAGCCATAGTGAGAATAATACAGCAGAATAAATTGCAAAGAAGCATATGTAACCAAAAATATAGTCTCCCGGTTCAATCATAGTGGTCTAAATGGTAAGCATAGAAGGCATCCCTGGACCCCAAATTTTATCAAACCGCTTGCTTTAGGGGATGAGCAGAATAAATACAATTTTTCCACGTGGTGGATAGAATCAATTTCAGGTTATTGGCATGGTTTAGTAGCAGTTCTTCAAAATAACTACTATCCATTGTTTAACACCAGACCAAGCAGCCTTACTACGATAAAAAGATGTTCTCTTTGTTTTTTATTGCTCTTTTGCTGGTTCAGTATGTTTTTTACATGATGTAAGAGTCCACCCATATAATTTATGATTATTATAATTATTTAAATTTCTGGCTATATATCTGTAATCAGAATGCATGTTTTACTTCGAGACCACATAAGCAGGTTGAGGCTTGATGAAACTGGATCCTGCTTACAGTGTAATTTTAAATGGTCGCATTCATTTAATTATATCCTAAAAACACTTTACCACAATAGCAGTAATCAACCTTTGTCATGCAGAGAGCCACTTCAGCAGTGAGCCTCAGAGCTGCATTCAATCGTTCTTTTGTTTTACACTGTCATAACAGCTTTGCTGTATTCTCTGTTAACTGGTGCCATACTGAATTACCCTGCTGTCAGGTATAGGATAAAAAGAGAAAAAGAAAAGACAAAATGCACAATGGTTGCTTTACCGGCAATGCGTAGTAACAAATGTGATGCATAACTCTGTTGTTTCCAGAATGTCATGAAGATGTGGAGAAAAATTGCTTAAAAACAAGGATTTAAAATGTTCACCGACTAGCTGATATGTGTGGTTACAGCACATCTACAGGAATATGTGATACTTTGGAATGAAAGTGGAGAAGTCTGTTTTATTCAAGATTCACACATTTTTCTAATTGGACTCAATTGAGAAAATGGGTAAGTTCTGGGTGAAAGTAGCATGAATCTTGTGTGAAAAAATGTATTAATAGACCACAAAAACTAGCCATAGATAGGTCTTCTTTTTTTTATTCAGCAAGAAAGCCAAACAAAAGAGAAATAACAGATTCCTCCATCAACACAACAGAGGAACCCTCCCTGTTGGGACATTGCATTCTCACAGTGAGACTTTCTGTTGTCAATATATACTGATCAGCAGCTGCAGCCACTGACCAAGAGATGTTGTCCATTATTTCCATTCATCTGAAGTCGAACTAATGATCAACTTCTGTTAAAGGTGGTGACCACACATAGGTTTATAATATGCCCAGTTCCTACTGACCTGGCTAAATTTCAATCTATCTATGGCCAGCTTAAGTTAAGTTGGGTACTCACAAGTAGACTCCTATTAGAAAACTATGAATTCCAAAACATTGGTGCAATTTTTTAAAGAATAGGTTCACCTTTCGTAATATGTTACATATTACACCCATACTCAGGGTGTAACATGTAATATATTGTGAATGTGAAAGGAACAGATCCCGATTCCCCCTTTTTGACAGCCAGCTGTCAACATTTTTTCAAAAATGTGGCGGGGCTCTGTCTGCCAGTTTGCGTCACTTATTCACAGTACTGTATTCTGTGAATGGGAAAACTACTTTTGCAGCTGTTGGCTTGTAGTTCTCAATGACACAAAATATGCGCCAAGGAAATAAGTGAAAAACTAAATGCTGCTGTTCAAGGATTGACTAAACATCAAAAAATAATAAAAATAATACAGTGCAAATAATACAAATTAATAAATAATTTGCGCTAGTAAATATATATAAATATATGTAAAGAAATCATCAAATCATAAGTCCAGAAAAATATATATATACCAATACCACAGAAAAATATAAAAAACTTTTTAGGTGCAAAAAAACTTTTGTGCAAAAGGAGTGTCTCAATATAAAAAAAGTGTCTCAATATAAAAAAATTTCACCAAAAAACCTTGATAATATAATGGCAGATCATCCATAAAAATATCTTCAGAAACGGAAGCTCTCCAACACACCGATCCTCATCGATCGAAATAACAGGACGAAAAACTTTGTAGTTAATCGAAAATCCACTTCTCCAATAGAAAAAGGACCACCTTCAAACGTATCCATGGGGGGAAATGCCAAGCACTTGAGAGAAACAGAAAGACTTCATGGTGCAATATTATAAAAACCAATTCCTTTATTAGATACTCATTGCACTTACTCAAGAGGTGTCCCAGCCGACACCAGCATCAACAGCATCAACAGCAATCACATAAACGAGCCTGACTACTCAGCACATGTGCAATAGCTGGCAGTCAAAAACGTAATGACATCACATCAATCAAGCTCCGCCCTACGCGTTTCGTCATCGACGTCCTCACGGAGCGGATAGATGTGAGACGTCTCACCCTCATTAAATATACACTCACAGGAAACGAACAGCTGACATCAATGGGGAATCAAGCAAAGCAAGCCGCCCCAAGGATGACAGAAGTCCACAAAAAGTATACAATATATCCAATATATTTGCCATCACAAGCAAAAAACTTTAAAACAAGGGAACAAAAATAAAAAGAAATTTAAATAAAACAATGATAGTAAATAAATTAAATAAATAAATACATTAACGGGCCAATACCCTCTAAGACTGTGTTTCAAAAAGGGAACTTAAAGGTAGGTTAATACCTACTATATACTATTTACCAAAAATACACAAAAATAAGGAGAACCCACCGGGGAGACCCATTGTGAGTGGGATAAATTCTTTATTTGCAAGAGTTGGTGAATATGTTGATACTTTTCTGAAAAATATTGTTATGACAAATAGGGCTTTTCTGAGAGATGGTGGACATCTTATTAATATTCTTAAAGAATTACATAATGTTGATAATTGCATATTGGTTACTATAGATGTAGAATCTTTATATACTAACATTGATCAAAATGATGGAATTAATGCGGTAAAATGGGCCCTTAAACATAAATCACTCCTGAAAAGATCGCAGAGGAAATTCGTTGTTGAATTACTTGAATTTGCGATGAATAATAATTTCTTTTGGTATAACAACACTTTTTTTCAGCAATGCAAAGGTGTTGCTATGGGAGCTAAGTATGCTCCCAGTGTTGCAAATCTGGTAATGGATAAATGGGAGGAAGAAAGTATTTTCAATAAATGGCCAGAGATGGCGCTATACAAGAGGTATATTGATGACATTATAATGGTATGGGATGGATCCAGAGAAAAACTCGATTCTTTTATGGAATATATTAACATGAACCGCTATGGATTGAGATTCACTGTTATTAGTGATTTTGAGCGAATTAATTTTTTGGATCTGGTCCTATATAAAGATAATGGTCAAATTTGTACCAAAACTTACTTCAAGGAAGTGGACAAAAACAGCTATATACCTATTTCTAGTGGACATCATCCAAATTGGTTATATAGCACTCCAAAAAGTCAGTTTACCAGATTAAAAAGAAATTGTAGCGCTAACAAAGAAAAAAAAGAAAAAAAGATTTTTTCGATCAATCTGAGGTGTTAATTGAAAGATTTCTAGAGAAAGGGTATGATAAGACCTTTTTGATTAAAGAGAGAAATTCGATTGGTATTAAAGATAGGGAGACATTTCTTGGAAATAAAAAGGCTCATGTGGGATTTGAAAATAATGTACCCTTTATTACTAACTATAATATGCAATATAAAAATATTGAACGAATTTTTAAAAAATATTGGCCCATTTTGCTAAAAGATGATATACTAAATAAATTCTTATCTAAAACTCCTAAATTCATTTATAAGAAAAATAAGTCTCTTAGGATGAAATTGGCTCTCAATGTCATCGAACCCCCAAAAAAGTTCGATCTGTTTCCAAATTTAAATGTTTTTTTTCCTTGTAGGAAGTGTAAAGTATGTAGGACTGTAAAAGTCGGTAGTAATAAAAAAAGAAAGTCATTCTGCTCTTCATTTTCCAAAAAAGAATATGATATTAAATCCCTGATTACATGTAATTCTACACATGTGATTTATGTTTTAGAATGTCCATGTCATTTGAGATATATTGGGAGAACTGGGAGATGTTTAAAAACAAGAATAGGCGAACATATAAGAAACATAGTAAAAGGATTTGATAAACATAGTGTATCCAAACATTTTAAATTGGTACATAATTGTGATCCGAGCTTACTTACCTTTTATGGGATTGAGATGGTAAAACCCCATTGGAGGGGCTCGGATTTGGTTAATGAGATTTCCAAAAAAGAGACGTTTTGGATTTATGAACTAAATTCCTTGCAACCATTCGGGTTAAATGTCGATATAGATTTGAACTGTTTTCTCACAAATTTTTAAATTTTAATTTTTATGCTTTTTAAGTATATTTTCATATAGGCAACTGTTTAAAGATGATATATGGAAGATTGTGTGCTTTTTATACAATTTCTGCATTATTTTTGTATTATCACTAGAGTTCCCCTTTATTTGTGCTTAATGTGTTACTGGCCCTTTAAGTTCCCTTTTTGAAACACAGTCTTAGAGGGTATTGGCCCGTTAATGTATTTATTTATTTAATTTATTTACTATCATTGTTTTATTTAAATTTCTTTTTATTTTTGTTCCCTTGTTTTAAAGTTTTTTGCTTGTGATGGCAAATATATTGGATATATTGTATACTTTTTGTGGACTTCTGTCATCCTTGGGGCGGCTTGCTTTGCTTGATTCCCCATTGATGTCAGCTGTTCGTTTCCTGTGAGTGTATATTTAATGAGGGTGAGACGTCTCACATCTATCCGCTCCGTGAGGACGTCGATGACGAAACGCGTAGGGCGGAGCTTGATTGAAGTGATGTCATTACGTTTTTGACTGCCAGCTATTGCACATGTGCTGAGTATTCAGGCTCGTTTATGTGATTGCTGTTGATGCTGTTGATGCTGGTGTCGGCTGGGACACCTCTTGAGTAAGTGCAATGAGTATCTAATAAAGGAATTGGTTTTTATAATATTGCACCATGAAGTCTTTCTGTTTCTCTCGAGTGCTTGGCATTTCCCCCCATGGATACGTTTGAAGGTGGTCCTTTTTCTATTGGAGAAGTGGATTTTCGATTAACTACAAAGTTTTTCGTCCTGTTATTTCGATCGATGAGGATCGGTGTGTTGGAGAGCTTCCGTTTCTGAAGATATTTTTATGGATGATCTGCCATTATATTATCAAGGTTTTTTGGTGAAATTTTTTTATATTGAGACACTTTTTTTATATTGAGACACTCCTTTTGCACAAAAGTTTTTTTGCACCTAAAAAGTTTTTTTATATTTTTCTGTGGTATTGGTATATATATATTTTCTGGACTTATGATTTGATGATTTCTTTACATATATTTATATATATTTACTAGCGCAAATTATTTATTAATTGGTACACTTTATATATGGTGGTTTTTTTGCAGCTGGTACACTATTAGTAAGTTATACAATTTTGACCATAGGCGCTATTATTAATTTTTCAAATAATACAAATATTTGTATTATTTGTGCTGTGTTATTTTTATTATTATTTGTAGTTCTCAATGAACTACCACAGCACCATTGAGCTCTGTGGTAGTTCATTGATTCTTCTTGTCAATGTGTATCTGCCTGCCTGAACAATGTACAAGCAGACAGATACACTGACAGGGCTGCAGGAGTCCAGCAGGGCACCCACAGTCTACTGATCACTGGTACAATGTTTTACAGGCTCCCTAAACAAAATATAGTGAATGCACGCTTTTTTTTAACCTGCATAAAATATGCATTTATTATTTTTTTTGTTAAAAGATGAACTTACCATTTAATGGTTAATGGGGTCAAATCAGGGTTCATTTTTGACCATTGTGATGAGAAAATTCAGAGGAGCAGGATGGGAAATTTTTCCAGAAAAAAAACAAAAATACAGCCAAAGCAAGTTGGCATAAAGGTAACAAAGAGAATTGGCATACAAGTTTACAATACCAAAATGGGACAGTTACTGATGGCAAGTGGACAGATCAGTGCAAAAATCCATGTACAACATATTAATGTACAATGCAATTAAACTCAGAGTAACATAATAAAACATTCAAATATTCAGGTCATCCTCAGGTAGCGAGACAGAAAATATAAAGGGGGGGGGGTGAACAAGGGAGGGGAGGAAGTAGGAAAGGGAGAAGAGAAAAGAGAAAAAAAAATGGGGGGGGGGAGGTACAGAAAAGGTAATCTCGTTGTGATCAGCATAGGGAAATTCGCCAAAGTAATAGCAGTAGGTCATAGCGTTAGGTCCCCCCCCATTTTTTTTCTCTTTTTTAAATTTCGTGGGTCAGTTTTGACCCAGATACATGAGTTTATATAGCGGCAACACTTGGTTAACCAAAGTACACCACTGTTGCAGTGTGGGGGGAATATCTAGCTTCCATTTAAGAAGAATATACTTCCTAGGATAGTACAATGCATTAAAACAAAAATAATATTTTGTAATGGGTAGTAATAAATGTATCACTGATGCCTAAGAGGATTACTGGGTCCAAAGGTACCACCAATGCACTTGTATAGTAGGGCAAGATTAGACCATGTGAAGAAAGGTACCAATATCCCTCTTACATATAGGATACATGTGATCTTGCATAGGGTATATCAAAGAGAGACAATGGGGAGAATAATATACCCTATCTTATATGAGATTTTAGTGATTGGGCATACACATAATTTGAATACAGTGCTATTGTATGGTATGATTATGTTACTGGCTATTCTAGGATGCGTACACTGGTGAGAATCTGGCTATTAAGATGATCATACAAAAGCCTTATTATTATTATCACTATTATTCAGGATTTATATAGCAATAATATCAAACAATGCAGCGCTCAGATGAAATAATCTCCTTTTGACTCGTAAAACATAGATAATTAAATATAAATAAATATAAATATACAACGCATGTGAATAACGTGTTATAAACGCATGTGAGATGAGCTGATGCTCAGTCCAATAGGAAACAAAATAACAATGATCATGTTAGGACTCTACAGAAGTGTCACAAAGGGTGCATAAATGCATCTAATTGGCGCAAAAACTTGGCGTGTCGGTGACAATTAAATCTTCAAACAGGTGCAGATCCGTGCGTCAAGTGCATGTGAAAAGGTGAGTATGTTGCACTAACCAGACAGCGCAAATAAAAGTGCTTTTGAGTAATCAAGACCACTCCTTGTCATCATCATCCTGGAATCAAAAGGAGATTATTTCATCTGAGCTCTGCATTGTTTGATATTATTGTTTACAAGGGTTGGAGGTTTAACCTTTTATGCAAGCTGCTACCTATACATTTCTAGCGCTCTTTCACCTACCTTTTAAGGATTTATATAGCGCCAACAGTTTACACAGCGCTTTACAACATATGGGAAGACAATACAATGACAATACAAATTAATACAGGATGGATCAGAGGGCCCTGCTCGTTAGAGTTTACAATCTAAGAGGGAGGGTCAAAAGATAAAAAAGATAATAACTGAGGGGAATGGGGTGATGGAGAAAATACATATACAGTTGTTAGGTGGGGGCAGAATAGGCCTCTCTGAAGAGATGAATATTCAGGGATCGTCTAAAAGTGAACAGAATAGGAGATAGTCAAACACATTGGGGAAGAGAGTTCTAGAGGATGGGAGTGGCTTTTGAGAAGTATTGGGAGGAGGTGACAAGGGAGCTAGAGAGCAGGAGGTCTTGGGAGCAACAAAGAAAACTATTTGGTTGGTATTTTGAGACATGGGTAGTGATGTAGCTCGGGGATGAGTTGTGGATGGCTTTATAAATTGTTGTAAGTATCTTGAATTTAATTTGTTGGGTGAGCGAAAGCCAGTAGAGGGATTGGCAGAGTGGGGCAGCAGACACTGAATAAGGTAGATGAGCCTGGCAGCAGCATTCATGGTGGACTGAAGGGGGGATAGCCTATGTAAAGGTAAGCCAATGAGGAGGGAGTTGCAGTAATCAAGGCAAGAGATGACCAAGGAGTGAGTTAAAAGCTTTGTGGTGTCATTGGTTAGAAAGTGGTGTATCTTGGAAATGTTACGGAGGTTGAGGCGGCAAGCTCTGGACAGTAATTGGATGTGGGGCCGAAAGGATAGTTCAGTGTACATAATTACACCTAGAACCTTGGCATGTGGGGACGGGTTGATGGGTGAGCCATTGATTTTGACAGAGAAGTCAGGGGAAAGGGCACATAAGGGAGGAAATATTAAGAGCTCCGTTTTGGATAGATTGATTTTCAGGCAGTAGTGTGACATCCACACTGATATGTCTGTTAGTTGGTTAGTGATGCGTGAAGAGACTGATGGAGTGAGATGAGGGGTATAGAGATACATTTGGGTGTCATCAACATAGAAATGGTATTGAAAGCCATGGAAGGCAATAAACTGACCCAGGGAGGAAGTGTAGATTGAGAATAGGAGAGGTCCAAGAACAGATCTTTGGGGAACCCTGATGGAGAAAGGAAAGGGAGAAGAGAAAGTAGAATTGTAAGTGACACTGAAGGTGCGGTAGGTAGGATGAGAACCAGCGAAGAGTACAGTTGAGAAGACCAAATTAAAGAGTTTTTTGAGAAGAAGGGAGTGGTCCACTGTGTCAAAGGCAGCAGAGAGGTCCTTAATAGAATTCTCATACACTGACAGTATCTGTAATACAGTACCTGCTTAGAAATGGTCAATATGTTGCAACAGTTTCCACACCAGTTTGTTATGTCCTCCTATAAAATATTTTAAAGCAGATAAGCTGTGGCTGAATCTCATCTTTGTCCTATATAAGTAATATATAAGTGCACTGCAAAAGCAAAATGCAACCCTATACATGGTCTAATAGTAGTGAGCATTGTAAGAAAACTGAACATCATTTATGTAAATTGGGCAACTATTAATTCTTTTGCTGCCAAAACTTTTTTTTTTTTTTTGTACAATTGAGACCTGAATATTAGTTAAAACCCACCCATAACATTATGTATTTTATGAAAGCAAAAACCCTGGAGAACAGATTTGTGTTAGTTGAAATTGTTTTTTTTCACAAGATATTGATGTAGCTATATATCAAACCCGTTATTTTAGTAACAAATACACAAAATTTAATTTTACTGCATACAAACACAATATAATATCCAGTTTATTGATGAAATATAAGAGATATGTACGTTTCAAATATATAGATACCAAACATGTCAACATGACTGCGCAAGTGTGACGCATGTTTTTTGTGTACCCCGTAAATGCTCAAAAACACAAATTTTCACATGCTCCATGGAATGCAGAGATGTAAATGCAGCTTAAATGTAGACAGTGGCACCTTGGGTACCTTATACATGGTCCAATAGTTAGCAGTAGTAAGCAATACAACAAGACTGAGCATCACTTATGTAAATTTGACAATTGCCCAAAATTTGCACACTTTTCTCACATGCAGAGAAATGCACTGCCATTAAGCAAATGCGTCATGGTGCCATAAATTGGTAATGGTAGCCCCATGCATCTGCATAAATGAACATTTTCTCTTTTCTCATGCCCCTAACTGCGTGGTGCTGTGACACTTGGAAAAGAGTCATTGACTTCTTTCAGCATTTTCTGTTAATTACAAGGGGCTGCCCTACAAGCAGAAACTCAGTCACACCTGTATTTATGAATCAAGCCTAACAGAGAACAACAGGATCCCAGACACACTTTCAAGCTTGTCAGTGAAAAATATCCTAATCAGTGTCAACTACTGTTTGTTAAAAACAGAGGTATTAGTTGCAGCTTCTGTTGAATGGTTTTGCTGAAAAAACAGCATTTGATTAGCGCTTGCAGCCAATGGCTGCAAGTGCTGATCAGTGTATTCAGGTGGGGAGGGAGTCCCCCTGTCAGAATACAATAGTACATAGTTGTGTTGATGCAGGGATATGTCAGTTTTTTTCTTTTGTTCAACCCACTGGTTTAGGTGTCCTTTTATCACGCAGCGGTAAATGACCGCTGCTCAGTTCTCCATCATTCTCAGAGGAGAGAGTTCTCCTCTGAATGCCTTTTTTATGAAGCGGTGTAGATTGCTTCTCCAAATGAAGGGAGAAGCGGTCTACAAATGCTTTGAACGCTAGAAAATGGCTGCTTTTACTGTGATCTGTAAGAAACACCGTTTACTAAGCAGCGGTAAATTACCACTGCTTTGTTTGCAGTTCCCCCAATTCTCCAGTTCTGGGCTGGAGAAACTGGAGGGAGAACACAGATCGCCAGTGAAGGGCTGACATCGCTCCTTCATACACTGGAAGTTTGTGTGCTGAGATCATGTTCTCCACTGATCATCTCTGTTTCCTAAACCACTAATGATCGGAGATCAGCAACGATCCTCAGGATTGCCGCTGATCTCTGTTTCATAAGAGGACACCTTAACGCAAAAACTGAACATGTATACCCAGCTTTAAGGCACCTCTGATAAGTGTGGACCCTAACTCTAAACTCTTAACTCTCTGAGATTCCCAGTTATAGAACATATTCCTCAATTCCTCAATAAATATACAGAAACACACCAGAAACCTAGACATCACCTTTACAAGGCAGCTGGAAATTCTCAGCATGTATCTGCACCAAATCCAAAAAAAAGAAACAGCCACCCTGATCTGTTTAATGTTAGCAAAGAACGAAAAGTGCACATAGAGAGTGCAATATACAAAACAAAAACAGCACACTTTGAAAAAGCTAGTCAAAAAAAAATATTTTTTTCAACTACTTATCTTAAAAACGGGTCCTTTAAGAGTACAGTAGAGGCATTAAGCATTTCAGAGCAGCAGAAGGGATAGAGATTGCAACAATGGGATTTGTTTTTGTTTTTTCAGGGCCAATAGGGTGTTCACATTGCAAGGGAAGTTGCACTTTGCAAAGGAATTTGCCCCAGAGCTTAGTGAATGTGGTGAAAATTTACTTTGCAAAGCAGGGGCGGACTGACCATTCGAGAACACGGGCACTGCCCGAGGGCCCGGGGTCAGTAGGGGGCCCCATGAGATGCCCCTGGTAACTTTTTATAGGCTTTTTTTGGGGAAGGACACATGGGCCCCATGATCCCCTATTGCCTGGGGGCCCCATGAGTTGTCAGTCCGCCCCTGTCAAAGTATACCCAATCTAGCGCAAGGAAAATTAAAAAAAAGTTTTTTTGCTCATACATGATTGGATGATGGAAGTCAGGAGAGCTTCACCTCATTCACTAACCCCTGGGGAAAATTCCCTTGCAAAACAGCAATGAGCTGTCAAAATAAACAGCCTATTTGCCTTTAGTAAATCAACCCCAATGTGTACAAAAAAAATTTAGATTGCTCCCCTTATTGTGCAAAATACATTTACCAACAAGTGTAGTTTGAGAGCCCATCTATTTGGATATAAACTGAATCTGGCTCTCTCACTTTGTGTGTAAACTTCAGCTTGAGCTTGAGCTATTGAGATACAGTATGAAAAATGCAGATATGTAAACTGCAGGTATTTTCAAAATTTTAGTTAAATATAAGTATGAAATATTCATAAAGAATATTTTATGTTTGATTGAATTAAATTATATTTTTTAACTTTGGTGTGAGCATAATACAAAAATTATCTAGAAACACACTATACATTCCTAGTACTGAAAGATGTTGCAAGGGGTAAAATGAAAATTACCTACTGGGTGATATCACAGATCTATTCTTTTACTGAATGGCATTGAAATCCCCTGCCTTAGGCTGCCAAGCCTGAACAAATACTTATTTTTTTTCAGTATTTGCTATACCTCTGCTGTTGTGAGCTCCCCTTATTGTGCTTCTAAAGGTGGAGATTGTTTTATTTTTCTTAAAAGTAATAACCACAAAAAATACCTTATTTTTCAGAGACAGTATTTTTAGCTCTTGAATAGCCCTTATTAGGAAAACAAGTCTCACACATAGAATCTGAAATAATGATGAGAAATATAATGATGATACAAAAAACTGCCCACTGAAAATCACTGAAAAGATTTATTTGAAACAAGCTGTGGGTTTCTTCCATTAGTAGAGCACATCCAAGATCTGCAAGTCCCCGCTGCGTGTTGGAAATCTATCACTTGGCAGATTTGTGATGCACAATGTCCGTATTCATCTAAATTTGTTTAATTGGCTATTCATTTGGCTAATACTCCTGAAGCCATTTACAATGGTGGTTCACATGCATCTATCAAGATTTCATACTGGAAATTGTAATAAAATGTCCACTTGTGTATTTACTTGAAATCAACTACATACAAGCTAAAGCCTCAGACTGCATGCTAGTCAATGTATTACCTAAAATTGTTCCTTATTTGAGTAGCTAACATCACTGCAGCTACTGCTCATGGAACAAGGAGCCTTGATTGGTCTGGAGGGTATAATTTACATTTTTGCCTCACTAATTCTGAGCAGATAGAACAGATATGTGAACAAGTTTTGTTGTTTTGGTCAATGTACAACAAATTATATGTATTATCTGCAAATTGGTATCAGAATAAATAATTTACCTAATAACAACCTTTTATTTTAACCCCTTGTTGCCAGAGTTTCCTGGCCCTTTAGGAGGTTTCACATGCCGGGAGGCGGGGCGGAGTTTCTGATCATATGACCGCCATGATTGGCTGTCACAGCGGTCACATAATCGGAAGCCTCTTGCTTCTCAGTAGAGATCATGAGCTTTCTGTTAGCTGCCACTAACTGTGCCGGGAGTGCGCAGGGCTTACCCTGAGAAGATTTTTACATCTCCACTTTTACTCCTTCAAAGTGTTTCGCTCAACAGTATCCGGTATGCAAGAGTGTGTTCAAACACCTGGTAGACAAGATTATTCCCTTTTTATAACTCTCTTTTCCTTTCCTTAGTGGACCCAGCTATGCAACCTGTATAATATGGCATCCTGTCAGACCACTGTCTAGACCAGCGTTTTTCAACCACTGTGCCGCGGCACACTAGTGTGCCGTGAGATATTGTCTGGTGTGCCGTGGGAAAAATTCCAATTTCATCTGTAACATGTGGCTTCGGCTCACAAATAGACCAATCATTAGAATCTAATGATTCAGTGGTCGGCAAGCCGCGGCTCGCGAGCCACATGCGGCTCTTTACCCAGTCTAATGCGGCTCTTCTGTGTGCCGGGCGCCTGCTCCCCTCCCTCCTCTCGGTCGGCCGCTCCCCTGCCTCCTCTCGGTTGGCAGCCCCAAAAGTCCGCGCGGACCTTTTAATCCGGCTTGCGGATGTGGCTGTCAGGATGTGTGTAGGCGGGGCAGCGTGCCGAACGTGAGGGGAGGGGAGCTAGGCTCCTCTCACAGTCCGCCCTGAAGACCCGAACGGCGCGGGAAGACAGCGAGAGGAACGCAAAAGGTAAGTGAATTGACACGGGGGACTTGGCTTACTAGAAGGGGGGGGGGGGAATAGTACTGTGGGGGATGAAATACTATATGAGGGATGAATTACTTTATGAGGGATGAAATACTATATGGGGGGATGAAATACTATATGGGGGATGAATTACTATATCAGGGATGAATTACTATATGAGGGATGAAATACTATATGGGGGGATGAAATACTATATGGGGGGATGAAATACTATATGGGGGGATGAATTACTATATGAGGGATGAAATACTATATGGGGGGATGAAATACTATATGAGGGATGAAATACTATATGGGGGATGAATTACTATATGAGGGATGAATTACTGTATGAGGGATGAAATACTATATGGGGGGATGAAATACTATATGAGGGATGAAATACTATATGAGGGGATGAAATACTATATGGGGGGATGAAATACTATATGGGGGATGAAATACTATATGAGGGATGAAATACTATATGAGGGATGAAATACTATATGAGGGATGAATTACTATATGAGGGATGAAATACTATATGGGGGGATGAAATACTATATGGGGGGATGAAATACTATATGGGGGGATGAAATACTATATGAGGGATGAATTACTATATGAGGGATGAAATACTATATGGGGGGATGAAATACTATATGGGGGGATGAAATACTATATGAGGGATGAATTACTATATGGGGGGATGAAATACTATATGAGGGATGAATTACTATATGAGGGATGAAATACTATATGAGGGATGAAATACTATATGGGGGGATGAAATACTATATGAGGGATTAATTACTATGCTTACTATGGGGGAATATTACTATACTTACTATGGATGACACATACACATCATTCATCTACTCTTGGTCCGGCCCCCGGGTCCAATTATAAAATACTTTATTATTTCATAATAAAGTAATTATAAAATAATTTCTTTGTGTTTGATTCCTATTCAAGAGAATTACTTTATATATAGTCAATATAGGCACAGAGGTAAATTTTTTTAACATTTTCTAATGGTGGTGTGCCTCGTGATTTTTTTCATGAAAAAAGTGTGCCTTTGCACAAAAAAGGTTGAAAAACACTGGTCTAGACTAAGCACATGGCTCAAAATTTAGCTCCATCCTTAAGAATGCATCTGTCCTGAAAGGAACATGCTTGCATAAGAAGACATAGCCCTCCAAGCAAGCCAAGACTGGTGCCAAGGCTTCTTCACAGTGGTGGGGTACCCACACTTCTAAAATTGGGGGACATCTGTTGGCTTTCTTATACCTCTGGCCTCAGAAAACCTCAGATGCTTAGGGGTGCCATTTCCAAGGGCTATAAACTGTAGTTTTTCACTCTGTCTGATCCCTGTCTTGTCTTCTTCCCTGTCTTGGCAAACAGATTGCTTGTTGCTATCTCTTAGCTCATGCCTCAATGAATCAGTATTCAGTATATTCCTTCCTCAAGACAAATTTATGTCTCTTTGTTCTCATGCCTGTGTCCTTTTGGCCAAGTGTAAGCCCTTGACTTGTGTTTGCATGACAGTCTTGGGTCTTATGGTTGCTTTCTTTGAGGCTGTACTGTATATCCAATTTTACTCCTGAGAAGGAGTGCATTCTGGTGATCTTTATTGCACTAAATTAGCCCAGGAGAATATGTTTCTCAGACATACTGAGACTCCTAGAAGATGATCCATGGGCCCTTCCAGATCATTTAGACCTCCTGTTCCAAGGGCCAAAGTTCCATATTGCCTCTTGGTCTCTTGGCTTTAACAGCATGGCTGTGGTTCTTCCTGGGGTCTTCCAGATACAGTTATCCCTATCCTCTTAAAGACTAGACAGTTGATTTTTCAGAAAGTCTACCATTGCACCCGGAAGACCTTGGGCTTTGCTTGGTGCAAGTTGAGGAATTTTCATTCTAGAAAGTACTCTGTGGAATATAGTCTGTCTTTCCTCCATTATGGTCTGGAACAACATCTGGCTTTGAGCATCAATAAAGGACACATCTTGACCTTGGCTGTTCTGTTTCAGAGACCTTTGGCCTCGCAGTCATTAGCTAAGGCCTTTGTTCAGGACGTAGTTCACATCACTCTTCCATCTCCTTTGTCCCTTAGGACACGAAAATTCTTCTAGCAGCTTATCAGAAACCACCCTTTGAACCTATTAGAGATCTTCACGAGTCTAACCTTACCTGTTAGGGGACTTTTTAGGTTACTAGCAAATCTACAAGAGAGTTTCTGAATTTGCAGCCTTTCAGTCTGAGGCCTAAGGGATTGTTTCTACCAAAGATTATCTCTGCCTTGCTCCTTAATATGGATATTTTCTTTTCTTCCTTATGTACAGCTCTGAAGCTTCCTAGAGAAATGTATCCCCACTGCCTGAAAGCTGTGTGTGCTGTGAGAGTTTACCTACTGCCACCTTTAGGAAATCAGGTTACCTCTTTGTGCTTCCTGAAGGGCCTACATGCTTCTTGCTCCTCCATCAATAGGTGTATCAGACAAGATATCATTAGACACTATAGTCTGACAGATAGGGCTCTTCCTTTCCCTGTCAAGGCATACTTTACTAGGTATGTTAGTGCTTCAGGGGTGTTTCAGCATCTGGCAACATTTTTTTCCGATTTGCAAGACTGGTGCCTGGGCTTATGTTCATTAAAGTGGTTGTAAACATACAACAATCAGATTATATAATTGAATACATTTTAACTGCACCAAGCATTGGAACTTTGTTTTACATTTAGAAGTATTCCTAATCTCCTGTAATCCTCCCTTCTCTCCTGAACTGACTAACTCAGCACCAGGAAACCTAGGGGGACAGACCTCACCTTCTCTTGTGAGTGACAGGCTGTGCAGAGGAGACACATGCACAAGCTTTCTAATGATGCTTTGTAAAAGAGGGTTGGGGTGCTTTCTAAACGTCAAATTTATCATAAGGAAAATAAACTCTATTATGACCATAAGAAGTACAGCGATAGGAGCACTGTATAGCTTTTATGATTTTGCCACAATGCTCATCATTTTCATATGCAGATACAGTCATAGTCATGCAGAGGCCAGGATGCTGTGCCGTGCGTGCTCATGAGGTGGTGCGTGTCTGCTTTGAGCAGATATGGTCATAGTCATTCAGATGACAGGTAGCTGTGCTGTGCATGCTCATTAGGTAGTACATGTCTGTTCTGAGGAGGGCTTGTGGGGGGGGGATCATGTGGTATCACATCCCCCACCCCCCAACTCAGGTCCTAAGCCATGCCTACAGAGCCACAGTTTTAGGAGATCTAAAACTGAAGAAAACTTTTAAGAAGTAAAAAAAATGTGGTTCCTGTTTTTACAGCAATATCTATTAATTGATGCAAGAGAGTGTACTTTTGATTTACATTTCAAATACTTTACGGCATAGCTGGTGAATGTTCAGGTATCCTCTGATGTCAGCTTTAGACATAAGGTGGTACAAGCTGCTCTTTGAGTCTGTTGGGCCCTTCTTGATCTATTTTGCTATGTGAGCCTGTTGGTGTTGTCTGCTGTGTTGTCCACCCCTTGGTTGGACTGCTATTAGATATCCTAGTTGTAATAATTAACAAGCCTGTTTCCTGTACTGTATGACTAGGAAAAGAGGATTTTTAAACTTAACCGGTAAAATCCATTTCTTGTAGAGCAGTAAAGTACACAGGTTTCTCCCTTCTGTTCTTTTGATTTCCCTATTTCTTGCTACCTTAAGGTAGTTCTCTATGCTTTCCCCCTTTATCAAAACTCTAGGAAATAAATAAAAAATACCTGTAGGGAAAAAAAGATGTTATACTCACTTTCCTTTTACTTTTGTAGTGCAGGGGGTGACATTACCATCATTCGTCACCAAGATTCTGGGGCAAAGTGAGTGTTCCAAAGATCACAAGAAGATGCTGAAGTAATCTGGTGGGAGATTTGGAGTACTCTACCTTCCCCAGATCTCGACAGAAGGATGACGTCGTAGACGCTGTAGGTGGAAACTGGGGGAATGGCGAGTGTACTATTTTTTCCTTACAAATGTGTTTTATCCTTTTTGCCCAGGTTTTCAATGAGTAGGAGGCGGAGCAACTTGCCTTTTAGGCACAGGCATTTAAAGAAGTACAAAAAGGAAAATTAAGATGTGTGGGACTTTTAAGTTTACATAAAACAGTTAAGTTTTATTTTAAAAAATCATTACAATGAAGGGATATACCCATAAAAACAGTGCATGGATGATATCCCACAAAATATTCAGTACAGTGAACCCCAAGACACCTTCCTAAGTCATATGTTTCTGTTTAGTACTGTATATAATAATTATAAGATATTTGGTTAGATGATTCAAGAGGGAGGTTTCACCGGAAAGGCTTCTCTAGGGGTTTATCTAGGGTACACTGTTAATGCAAGGCATATATTATTGTACAGATACAGATATAGATGGGGGCTGCCTTAGGGCACAACAATCTAAACGCTCCTCTCCATATATAGTCATGCAATGTTCGGATGATCGACAGCTGGGGCGGACTGACCATTTGAGCACTCGGGCACTGCCTGAGGGCCCAGGGTCAGTAGGGGGCCCCATGAAATGCCCCTGGTACCTTTTATAGGCTTTTTTTTGACTGTGGATGAGGACATAGGGGCCCCATGATCCCCTATTGCCCGGCAGCCCCATGAGTTGTCAGTCCGCCCCTGATCATCAGTTTGGGTAAAATGTGTACATTTTTCTATTTTTTAACTTGATTGAATATAAAATATTTACTTTAGCTTAAAGGCAAAGCTACCTATCTGTACAAATTATAATATATGCTTTGCATTAACAGTGTACCCGATCTGAACCCCTAAAGTAGCCTGTCTAGTGAAATGTGTCAGTTGAAGGCACCTTCCTCTTAAATCATCTCACTTATTATGTTATCTTTATTATATACTACACAGAAACAGACAGGAAGGTGTATTGGGGTTCACTGTACTGAACATTTTGTGTGATATCATCCATGCACTGCTTTTATGGGTATATCTTTTGATTTTCATGATTTTTTTAAAATAAAACTTAATGTATTTTATGTAAACTTGTGTAGAAGTTATTTTTCCTGAGAGTAGGAAAGCACCTTAAAAGTCCTACACATCTTGATTTTCTTTTTTTCCTTGACACACTTATTGGGGATGTGGTGCTGATAGATCAACCACTCCTACTATTGGTTTCACTTAAAAAAGGAAAAACAATAGTGTCCTAGTTAGTTAGATGGATGTGTTCTTCTTTCTGGATTGATTTGCAAGCAGCAAGTGCTTCTGTTCACACACAAATGCAGCATGCTTTCAGGGGCATTAGACTGTGTTCCTTCTGTACTCACCTGAACTGCTTTTGGACTCCTGTCCTGTCCAAAAGCAGTAAGCATGTCCTTTTAAAGCTACTGCTTACCTGTACTGGTGGCTGCTTCCAATGTCAAAAATCAGCTGGTGTGCAGAGGCTTATATAATGCTAGCTTGGAGGAAAATTATTCACTGACTCTTTAAATCATTCATAGACTGTAGAAAGTAGAAATGAGCGGCTATCTGCCAAGCATATTTTGTTCATTTTTATATAGCTGGCTCTTATTGTGATCATTCTGAATATCCATGTGAATCAGGGGCGGACTGACCATTTGGAGACTTGGGCACTGCCCAAGGGCCCGGGGTCAGTAAGGGGCCCCATGAGATGCCCCTGGTACCTTTTTCATATAGATGTAAAAATGCTCTAACGCTGAAAAACACGGAAGGCCGCAGTAAAACGCCACAAACCGTCATTTTTGGACTTTTTTTTGACCAAAACATTTTGGGGGGGGTAAAAAAAAGGCTACAAAATGCAAACGCGGAAAAACACCACTAAACGCTAATGCAAAAACGCTAAAACAAAGCTGAAAAACAGCTAACGTTACCAGCATTATCAAAACACCCAGTGTGCATGGAGCCAACAACAAGCTCCTTTATTTGATCCTTTTTGGCCTGTTAACTTTTCCTTTGAAAGTGTTTTGTTATAACTAAGTGCAAGAAAAAATGCTGATCTTGTCAGATATCTTGTCAGCTGATGACGTACTATGCTAGTGTCTTATCAGTTATTTTTTTTTTACCAGTCACCTTTAATCACTACAGAACCCCATCCCTCTATGTTGTGAAGAAGGGATAAAAGGGAGGTTGTTGCAGTTCTACCCTAGAATGACAATGCTGCTTTTCATAGATACTATATAGCACGGGTGTCAAAGTCCCATGAGGCATTGCAAGAATGACAGTTACAAGCAGGGGCGGACTGACCATCTGGAAACTCGGGCAATGCCCGAGGGCCCGGGGTCAGTAGGGGGCCCCATGAGATGCCCCTGGTACCTTTTTCATAGGCTTTTTTGAGTTTGGGCAAGGACACAGGAGCTCCATGATCCCCTATTGCCTGGGGGCCCCATGAGTTGTCAGTCCGCCCCTGATGTGAATACTAAACATAATGAACCACGAATACATCTTAAAGCACCAAAAAACAAGAATACATATGTGCATATTCTTACATATCAGATGAGAACAAAAAAGGGAACCACCCAAAATATTTCTAATATATCTTTTTATTTCAATGCAAAATAGAAACATATCATTTGTACCGGGATTCATAATAAGAGTAAGGGTAAGTAGTATAAAATCTTTATTCTGCTGCATCAAAGGATTATTTTTTTTACAGTATTTATATATTTATATAAACAATACATTGTACAGTATACAAAAAGACATAGAAAAGATCGACTAGAAGTTATACTTCTCAAATGACACATTCAGCTCTCTAATCGGTGCAATTTGGATTTAAACGTTCTTCATGCAGTTCAGAGTCCAGAGGAGTAATCAAAAGTAATTCACCAGATTCCTGGAAGACTAATGTGTTCTAAGCAGGAGGCAGCACCTTGCCTTTACACTAGAACAATTAGGCAGCATGCTTTGCCACTTCATGTAATACCAAACAGCATCTAGGGTACTAATCTTAGTACAGAATGTAATCCATGAATAGTTCTTCTGTCTTCCCTACTGTACATGGAAAATACTCTGTGCTTTTGATGCATATGCACACTGCACAACTACTCTGCGAAACACTACTAAGCAACCATTAACACTATCGCAACTACTCCCACCTGTCTTAAAACATTCTTATTACACTGATTTGGAAAAAAAGTACATTAACTATACATTCATTCAGAATCTATTTCCTCCAAAAAGGTAACAGGTAGCCAAACATTATATACTGTAGCTTCTATAGGGTGAATAATAAAAGCATAACTTTCATGAAATCTCTGTATGATCATATATATATATATATCTCCATCGTAATAAATGTTACTTTGATCTGATCTCTTCAGGAGCCTAGAGTCAAAGCATGAAACAATGTACAGGAAAAATTCCCTTGTTAACTGTGATGGACAACAATGATTTGAACCTTTCCCCATGAGATCACTGATTAAAAAAAAGTCCAGCCCTGTACATAGGATTATCACCATTCTGGCAGTCCATGTCCTGAAACGCCACCATGACTTGTACATCACCAAAGGATGTAAGGCCAGGTGGGAAGGAAGCGGTGAATACCCAAATAGCCAGGGAGCAGTGAAAAGGCAGCAATTTAAGACATGGGCCACTGGAAATGTAAGTATAGATTATACGCTTTACAAGCCTGTGCTTTTCTTTATCAGTGAACCTGTAGTGACAGGGTCTCTTTCAGGGGTGGACTGACCATTTGGAAACTCGGGCACTGCCTGAGGGCCCGGGGTCAGTAGGGGGCCCCATGAGATGCCCCTGGTACCTTTTTCATAGGCTTTTTTGAGTTTGGGCAAGGACACAGGGGCCCCATGATTCCCTATTGCCCAGGGGACCCATGAGTTGTCAGTCCGCCCCTGGTCACTTTAAAACAAGCCCTATTTTAATGTGTCCTAAGCTCTAATATTGTAGCCTTATTATACAAACTGTAAAATGCCCCTGCACTCTTAACCTGAGTTCAACGACCAAACATTGCTTAGTTTAACCATCTATGCCTAACCAGGGAGGACAATGATCCTAAGATACTAATATATAAGGTTGTAATTTTATTATGTGTCACTCTGTTTTGACAAGACACTAAACATATTTGTCAACTCTTATTTGCAAAGCAAGCTCTCAAACATATCTCATGGTGCATTTCACTAACGTTGGTTAAATTAATTCAATACTGATTAAATAATACTTCCAAGTTAATGGAATGGGAAAAATGAGTTGAAGACAGGGAAAAAATATTATGTGTGTCTGTAAAATGTAAATATATTAGAAGTTTTGTGGTTACCAAAAAAGAGACATGACTGACTACTACTAGGTTACAAATAACTTGATTCATTGATGTATTTATAATAAGGTATTAGTATTTTAAACTAATAATAATGTATTAATATTTTAAACCAATGTGCTTTTTATAAGATCTATCTTTTCCACTGACTTATCTAAATGTAGAACACAAGGGGCAATAGCCATTCAAGAAAGGTCATTTGAAAACAATTATGACAAAAATTCCCTGCATATCAGGAAAACTGAGTGTTCTACCAAGTCCTTATCTGATCAGGTACAGTATGTTTCAGGCAGATCGGAAAACTTGGTTGCACAACAGCCACAACTGTCTATGTACAGTTGCACAAAGTGGAGGTTCAGCTGAGGTTCATACTGTTGTAGCTTTTAGTTCCATACAACATAAAACCACGGACAGCATGGTTTGCCAATTCAATACAACACTGACCAATATAGGTAAATTTGCTTAGAGGGGTGTATGTTGCATTGTGATTCCGTATCCAGCCAGTTGCAAATAAATGTTGGCTTAGCTGTGAACTGTAAGTTAATTGGGATCTAGTTCAACAATCAAGCAGAAATATTCAGGCAATAAATGTTTCCTGATACATTTAAAGATGTGTATGGAGACTTTGAGGATTAACCCCCTCCCCTTTCCAAATAAGTAAATAGGATCTATATTTAGGCCTCTTACACTGATTTTGACAGGTAACCTTTCCCATCTCCACTTAGAACACCTAGGTGATCGGAAGCGTAAGTTGGCCTCCCTCCCTCCCTCCCCGAAGTCTTCTGGGACATGTAACAGATCCCAGGAGACCACAAGACCATTCACAATGGTTATCATTGCTCGCTATTCGCAGTGGGCATCTGGCTGTGAAGCTGCAAGTTGTCACAGCCCGGTGCCCCCCGTTAAGATGGTCCAGTCACAGACAGATTTTGCCTTTTGAAAGACCTTGCAGATAATTTGCATGCTTAGAACATTTGTGTACATGGTTATATGAATACAGACATGTAGGATGATTGTAAACAGAAACCTACAGTACCAGCAACCCTAACATGAGGATCTTTGGCTGGATCAGACAGTGATCATATCATGCCTATAGGTATGCTTACTTAGGGTGGGTTCTCATCAATCCCCTTCATTTGCACAGTACATTATCCTGTATTTTGTAGATGAACATGTTCCTTGGTATCATTGGCCACCTTAGATTGATTTGACTCAGCAGACAAAGTAACAAAGCCAAGCCAGAAACAGCAACAAAATATATTTTTTCCTGAAATAAACAATATGTTCATTGCAAATTTAAGATTAACATCACTGCAGGGAAACAGTGTTTCCTTTGAGAAACTGAACTGCAGATTCATATCAAACATTGCTGTGTGTTGGCCTGTTCCAAATGAGTGCACATTTCCAAATACAAGTGACTCATGCCAGAACAATCATCTTGAAAGAGGAACAAATAGTTTGATAGAACCGCTAAAGTTGTTTTTGGACAGAATCTGGAATGTAGAAGTAGAATATTTATTTCTGTTGAAAGCTTCAGTTATATAGCACAACATTTGACATAGCAGCTTACTGCTCCCTTTAGGAATTCTATAATGGTTTAGGGTCAATGGTATTTTAGTGGCTTTTTAGGTCTATATGATTTTTAAACTATTGTTTAACATCTGTTTTTTGAATATTTACAATCTTTTTTAGAGAATAAACATTTCTTACATGACAAAGGGTTTCCAGAGCACTATGTATTACCTAAAGAAAAAAACAGAGCTGCTTGTTTTGCAGGTCTAGTGGTCTGGTTTTACATCTATTGGTTATTGTGTTTCCCAGTATAGTTACAATTAAATAAACAATAATGTAGGCTAGCCATGCATGCATATATGTTTTCCAAACTATGACTGGCATGGCAATATTTATACATCTTATATAGTGCTAGAACCCACAAATAAATCACATGCAATGTATTCAACAGAATTAGGAGGCTCATAGTTAACACCTTTTTTTTCTTATTCAGAAACTCTTCTGAATATATGAGCCAGGTCGCACAGAGATTCACTGCCAAAGGATGAAGAGAGCTTCCCATGGTACATAGAGTATACTGTAGTGCTCTCTTTACCAAAGCTTTGACTGTGTCTGGGAAAGTAATAGTTTATGGCAATGACAAGACTTTGTTTAACATATGGAATATACCTAGCCGAGATGTTTATATAATTCCTTAGATGTTTGTTCAAGGTTTCTATAACTATTACTAAATGCACCATAGTGAACTATTTTATTGCTAATTGCAGCTAGTAAAATGTGAATAAATGATGTAATTCATATTTAGGTATATATTTTGGAAATAGGTCCCACTTCCAGAACAAGAAGATGTCATCTATTAACATTAGTAGGGCTGTCAGTTGTGTTACAAGATGTAAATGAACTCTAATGACTTTTATTGGCAAGTAATAGAACATAATAATTATGTTTGTGAGTTTAATTGGATATTGTTAAATATAGATTTTAAGATTGAGATTCTGCTAAATAGTATTTATTTTCATATTAAACTAAAGCATAAAATTAGGAGAAAGAGAGGAGAACAAACTGGTTCAATGTTTAACCTTTTGTTAATACTACCTCATTTTCATTTTGTGGGTCAACTTTACTTATGTTTATTCAGTATAATAAAATATATGCTATAAGAGGCTAACTGGCTCCCATTGGTCAGGATATGGCCTGGATCCTCTTGGTTTTTAAATCAGAAGACCAGCCAGTATAAGGAAGGGCCTCGGCAATGAATGAAGGAGGGTCAATTTATGTTGTAAGTCTAAAACCTCTTAAACAGTTCCTAAGTCTGCAAGACCATATATAATAAAGTATCTGCCAGTTGCCCCATATCTAACATGCCTAAAGCATATCAAAAGCCAACAGTTTTTTATTTGCTTTAATTTTGGATAGAGTGGTGAGGCGTTTAGAACCGTCAGATTATTAGTGCTGCCTGTGTCCCTGTTAGGGAGATTCTCATTCTCTGTTCATCCTGGTAACTATAGTCAATAGGACTGAATGTAGGAAAAAATGTCACCAGATAAATAATAGAGGGGAAGCCTTCCAATAGAAACACTTGTTCCAGTGACATCTGTCTAAGAGGAGGATCTCTTAGGAAAATTTCGCCAATGGCACACAGATGCCAAAAAAAGTCATCCCGTACGTTATTCAAAATAAAAGAGAAAAAAAGGTTGGACTTTAGAGATACTCAAAGTTCTCTACACATTACAGTTACCTTTCTTCAATGCACTTGCACATACAAGACACTATATTACAGATAAACAAAGATAACTTGCTATACTATTTGCACTTCTCAATTTACTTTTTAATATCTACATCCCCTGGCCATTTGAATAGGTTCAGTTGGCAAACTTTTCAGTGTTGTTTGACATTTACATTTTAATAAAGTAGTCCTCAAAAAAACAAACAGAATTCTTTTGGCATGTGATCATTACAAATGTCCATGTTTCTTGACTACTAGACTTGAGTCTTGATTTGTACATATACCAGAGGTGGCTTCATTAAGTGAGTGTACAGAGGTGTACAGTGACACAGTTAATTGCTCTTAAAGAGCAACATTTAAGTTTCAAGGTATGGGCCCCCAAAGAGTAATCTGCCCTAATGCTGATTTTTTTATGTAGTCAAATAAAACTGGTGTGTAGAACAGCAGAGTAAAAGCCAGTCTTATTATTGTAATAAAAATTGACATGGTTCATACTGTTTTTCTTGGCTGCCCTGCTTTGTGTTTAACTCGCAGTCAAATTCTTCCAATTGAGCCTTCCCTGCTTTTGGCTGCCCCTTCGCCAGGCCATAAAGCTGACCATCCATGGGGAGAAGAAAAACCAACCCTAGGGCATCCTTTTTTTTTATTAATGGCTGTACTGTTTAAACTCCCAGGTGTACTACTAAAAGAACAGCAGGCAAAGTTTCAGCAGAAAATTGAAAAAAAAGAGAGAGAAAAGAAAAAGCGTAGCCAGGGGTTTGCAATGTTTTGTTGCTGTGATACATTTTTCACTGTAAAAAGCATGCTGTGACAGAAAGTATTGATTGCACACTTAGTATGGGATCAATACATTCTGCAGGCTGAATTCACTTTGAACATGAACTATGCTTGTACGTTTCAGCTTTTTTCCATTTATGGGTTTTTTTTTTTAGATTTTTTTTTAAAGCATTAACAAGTTCTTTTGAATACAGATTCTGGTCCTTGATATTCTGATTTTGAATGAAGATAATTTCATCTATTATTCTGCTGACCTATCTGCCATTTTAGGGCTTTGAATATACTAGTGGTTTCTATACCTTTAAACTGTGTATAACTGCAGATTGACCATTTGGAAACTCGGGCACTGCCCGAGGGCCCGGGGTCAATAGGGGGCCCCATGAGATGCCCCTGGTACCTTTTTCATAGGCTTTTTTGAGTTTAGGCAAGGACACAGGGGCCCCATGATTCCCTATTGCCCGGGGGCCCCATGAGTTGTCAGTCTGCCCCTGGATCAGATGGTATGTTTTTTTCTGGTTGGGAAAATACATGTGACAATATTGACATACCCTTGTGCTTTAGAGTGAATCCACCAACTAAACAGTAGTGTACCTGGGGAAGGGGGGCCCATACTTAGTACCATCATTTAAAGAGTGTCCTGGTGCGGCCATCGATGGCATGCAGATTGGCAGCAGTGTTCCAGGTGCTGAAATGCTTTCTGTATTCCAGCCCCTGGCACTGAAAGAAGTTGGACCTATCAGGTGGAGTGACCCCCACTGGACAATAGAACTAAAGTCCCGGCTGGATGGTGAAGCGAAAGCTCACCATGGGAGCGCGTGTTTAGGTAAGTTTGACAATATCTATTAAGCTCTCTCTAGAAACAAAATGGGGAAATAAGGAGATCAATGGTATTCACAAAATGACAAATACATTGTTGCTCTGACTTAAAATTTCCAAATCTTAGATTAACCAGAAATGTCTATAAAGGGGAGTTACTTTTTAAATATACATATAAGCAACAATAATAAATTAGCAGATTTTTTAAAATTGATTTTGAACAGATATAGAATGTATCTTTTTTGGAATATTCTTACACATTGGTGGCTACAGTTACATTAACTCATAAAGTTCACATGGTATCAGTTGGTAACTTTGGCCAATTGAAAAAAGAAAAAAAAGGGGGGATGGGCGCTAAAGGAGCAAATATTGTTAAAAATCATACAGATCTACAATCAGAAATTGTAATATAAGTCCATCAAATGTCCATAGTATGAATTCTATATGAGCACCAGTGGCAGCTCCCTCCAGAGTAAAGCTGAGGCTCTGTAAACAGTATACGAAAAGAACACAGAGGAGCGCCAGACTAAGTGCAGTATATTTACAGTTTTGTCCATTAAAAATAAACAAATTGGGAACTCACTATTAAACAGATGTGATTTAGCATGTAAAATCATGTGGGAAGGTCCCCATGGTAATCTAGTGGATGGAGTAGTCATCCCAATCCAGGCAGGAGCAGTGGTGAGTATCCAGATGCCGCTGGAACCAGCGTGGAATGCAAAGATGGTGTGGTAACGGAAGTGATGACACCAAGGAGACGTCACTCCAATAATACTGAAGGGAGGTTTACTGCGGCCACTTTCATCAGTGCTGGGAGTTATTATTGCTGTCAATCATGTATCATCCCTATGGAACACTTTCCTGGAAATTGCCAGAGGTAAGAAGGGTGTTGTAGCAACTGCCAGCTGGAAACCGGTAACAAGTCAAAGTGTATATTGTCAGCACGACACAGATCTTTGAAATAATGTTCAAATGTTTATTCAGAAGATCATATCACAGCAATAAAGTGCAACATTTAAGGGGCATGCAGGGCCCTTTCATCAGGGATATGATCACATGCCTGCATGGCCCAAACACATTGAACTTTACTGATGTAATGTGATCATCTGAATAATCTATGGCTTGTCTTACTATTATTGCCAATGACATAAATTCTCGGGTTTATTTTACTCTCACACTACAAACCTTAAACCGTGAAGCAACACCCATTTTATGACAGGCAGCACACTGTGCACAGTGCATTATTCTGCTGTGTACCTTCAATGGGTCCCGCCTAATTATTTTTGAATGTTGGTAACCAGGCAATTCAACATCTCTGCATGAAGTTAAATTATTTTAAATATGGAAGGGAGGTATTTAAAAATATGATCTGTTCCAAGTGCCAGATAAGCTAGGAATGCCATTGCAGCAAAATGTTCCTTCATCTTGAGTTATTGCAAATAGATCAGTATAATGCTTTCTAAAAATATGTAGTGTATGTACTTTGCATACTTTGCCAGCAGAAAGCATAGTTATGTTTGCACTGATGTTTATTTTGTTAGCATATAAAAAATTGGAAGAAACATTACAAATGATTCCAACAAGAAATTGTACAAATTCTAAATAAGGCTTTATAAAATATAGTACCATGCAACTATTAATCTTCTATACCGTTATTACAACATTAGTATAAAATACCAAAAAGCTCAGCCCTGATATATTCATCTACTCCAGAGAACGGCATTTGATCATGACATTCGGCCAGCAATTTTTTATCATTAGCCATTTTATTACAGAGGTAGTGAGTAGACGTGAAAAAGCAAACTGTTCAACCCAGCAATCTCCCGTCTGGCGGCGATGAATTATAAAAATATATTTAAGAAGCAGAAGTGATGATAAAAATCTGTAACTAGCTTTAAATTGAAACTTCAGGCCAACAGCTAAATATACATTTGAAACACATATCTGTTTACTGTTTTACCTGGCAAATTATTCATTATTTTGTTCAGCTATGTGATGTGATTTATGAACCTCTTCAGCACTGGCCAGCCAAGCAGACAGGTGACAGACGTATTTCCTGGTTCAGCAAAGCAACAATCTGGTCAAGTTTTGTGGTTTCCAATGCTAAAACTGGCCATACACAGGTTAATGAAGAATTGATTGAAACCAGAGAGAAATAAACCTATTTTAACTAAAATAATCCGATTTTTCCACCAGGTTTGATCGAGGCAAATTCGATCCTATTTAATTCCAAGTGGTAGAAATTGCTGGAAACTTGTCATGTGTATGCGGGGGCGGACTAACCATTCGGGAACTCGGGCACTGCCCGAGGGCCCCGGGTCAGTAGGGGGCCCCATGAGATGCCCCTGGTACCTTTCATAGACTTTTTTGGGTGTGGTTTGAGTGTGGGCGAGGACACAGGGGCCCCATGATCCCTTACTGCCCTGGGGTCCCATGAGTTGTCAGTCCGTCCCTGTATGTATGGCCACCTTTACTTTCTCCCTCCAGGCTAATCTAAGGCTATTAAATCAACATTATCTTTTCAGTCTAAAGCTAAGTACACACTATAAGAAAATCAGAAGAAAAATTCCATACGAGGAACGTTCTGTCGATTATCTGTTATTATAGTGCTTTCTACAGCAGATTCTGACTGTTCAGACGAACAAAAAAAACAAAGGTGCAAGCTAGAAAAGCTAGCTAGATAAAGGTGCAAGCTAGACATTGTACATGAACACATCAGTTTTTCGATCAAGGTGTACAGTAATCGTACCAAATAGAAGAAAATGCGCATGATCAGAAGGAAAGCATGACCCAGAAGAAGGTTGCAACAAAAATAGCAATCATACACAAAAAAGAATGTCTGCCTTTGTTGTACGAGAATTTTCATACCAGTTAAAGGAGAAGTATGGGAATGTTTTTTATTTAAAAATCATACTTACCTAGGTGGATGCAGCATGAGTTCGATGCTGCAACTGTTTAAGAGTGAGAACTCAGCGATCACAAGACCTCTGATTGCTGAGTTCTCACAGCCGCTCTGAGCAGACAGCGGTGACTGTCAGTCACTTGCTGAGTCTACCTCCTGAGAGGATGAGCCAGGTGCCACTCCAGACTCTGGGGTGGATCCCGACTTTAAAGTCGGGATCTTTCCCCAGGTTAGACCAGCTGAGTGATGACAATAGGCTTCAGCCCGCTGTCAACCGATAATGGGTCATAGAAGTGCAGAACAAACTGCACTCCTGTGATCCACAGAAGTGCAGCCTAAAAATCTTTGGCTATACTTCTCCTCTAATACCATTTGCGGTTACCTCATAATGCGCACCTTCACTGAAAATCGGATGATTGTTCTTTGATTTTCCCATAGTGTGTACCCCACTTAATGAACAGCTGGCCAATCCTAGGAACCAGTAAACTGATTCCTTAACACCTTTTCTATTTATTTCAATGGAACCCGTCAAAGTGCATGTCATAGTGGTTTGTCGCAATGCAGATTGTACTGAATGCCACCGCAAGTCTTAATGTGTATTAACCCCTACTGACATGCATCATTATACATTTGCATGTGTCATGATTTGACAACTTACATCATGGTGCACATTGATGCTGGCCTTAATGTTGATATCATATCACGACTCGATTACTGCAACTCCCTCCTTACTGGCCTGCCTCGCCGCTGGCTATCCCCGCTTCAGTCGATCCTGAATACGGCTGCCAGACTCATTCACCTTTCCAACCGCTCCGTTTCCACCACCCCCCTCTGCCAATCCCTTCACTGGCTTCCGATTGCGCAACGGATCAAATTCAAAATCCTAACAGTGACGTACAAAGCCATCCACCATACTGCCCCGAACTACATCACTGACCTAATATCCAAGTACCACCCAGCACGCACACTCCGTTCCTCACAAGACCTCCTTCTCTCTAGTTCCCTGGTCTCCTCCTCCCATGCCTGCCTCCAGGACTTCTCCAGGCTGTCACCCATCCTCTGGAACTCCCTACCCCAACCCATCAGATTATCACCTACTCTCCTCTCCTTTAGGCACACCCTGAAAACCCATCTCTTCAGGGAAGCCTATCCCACCCCCTGCTAACTTGCCAACCTCCTCCACTCTTCCTACCACTCCATCCCCCACAGCTATCTCCTCCTGTGCCACCACCCCCTCCCTCGTAGATTGTAAGCTCAAAAGAGCAGGGCCCTCGATCCCCTCATATTTTGCATTGTATTGTTGTTGTTCTGTCACCCTTTGTAATGTACAGCTCTGAGCGAACTATTGGCGCTTTATAAATACTGTATAATAATAATAATAATATGTGTATTGATACATTTCCATTGATTTCAGTAGAAAACACATCAAGAAAAAAAACACAAAACTGTGAATTGTGAACTAAGAAATATCACATCATTCTGAATGGATCAGAAAATGGCTGGACAAAAGTACAAATCCACTGGCAGCTAAAACAGTAAAATTGCTGTGTATTTAGCTATTGGCGCAATAGAAAAATATGTTACATATGTAAATAAATGTAAATAAATATAAGGTATTTAAGTAAGAAAATGTGTCTGTTAAATGTAATAATTTGATACAATGAGACTATCTTACTATGTTATCAATAGTTATATGGAAAGTTTTAGTAAATGCTCTACTTATATCAGAAAGACATATTAGACCTTTTTGCAATAATGATACATTCTGTAAATGATACGTATGAATGGATGTCATCACCACCTGTGGCTAGCACACAAATCAAACAAAAAACAAATACCTAAAATACCTTCATGTTCAGGAAATTGAAATACCATACAAAATGCACATGTGGTTAAAATCAATATTCGTATAGGTAGTTCGAAGGCATCAAAACAGCACTGCGCTGTGAACAGATATTGCTTTACATAAGGCTAGATTTCTAATACCATTCCATAGGGTACCGTAAAATTGTTTTGGCATTTACACAGTTAGCAGCTGAAAGCTGGTTATGTCTTTCATTTCATAGTATGTTTAACTCCAGGCATATTATGATGATAGGTAGACTATACAGCAGCAGTCATGGCATTTTTATGTTTAGGTTCCTGACTTCTGTACCGATCTTGCCCTGATCTTCCTCCAGTACCATATCCAGGCATTCGATGACTTTGAGGTGGAGAGGGTGGAACATCCTGCCGCAGAGGACCTTTGGCTGGTGGTGCCTGATATGGAGGATATCTGTAGTTATCTTCTTGATGTGCTTTAGATCTGGAATAAGTACCTCTACTGTTTGATACAGCAACATCATAGTAATAAGGAGGGTCCCTCTCCATGTACATTGCCCGAGGTCCAGCCATGTACTCCGCAGTATCCACTGGGCCTGGTCTGCAATGCAAACACAACATTATTGTGCTGTAATCTGTAGTGGAAAACATTTCTAAAAATCATCAACTACCTCAGAAAATAGACATTTGATCAGATTTAGAAAAGAAAGTTGCTATGGACAAGATGTGCATATTTTCTTCCATAAAGGTTTTACAAGTTCATAGTGTATATATTATCATCACAGAACACATTATAATTTGGTAAACATTTTTAGGTTTCATTTTTTAGATAACGTGAAATCCAGTACTGACCAGTAGATGTAATATGTTTTAGATATAATAGGTTAGATATATGTGATGATCTACGTGATCATTGATTAGCATAACTACTAGGGACTATAGCTGTCCATACACACACTTGTTCACCTGTGGGGCTGAAATCCATTGATTCCCCCATCCACACCAAGCAGCATGGATAGAGGAATGTCAGCTGGCAGCTATTATATCCAGCAGTCGCTCCTCCAACAGCTGTTAAATACCTGGACATTGCTTGCATCTGATTGGATGCAAGCACTGTTCGGCTGACAATTTTTGGACTTGCTCCTTTGTTTATTTATTTATTTCAGGTACTTGTATAGCACCATCAATTTATGCAGCGCTTTACATATATATATTATATTTGCATCAGTCCCTAACCCTCAAGAGTTGTACAATCTAAGGTTCCTAACTCACATTCATACATACTAGGGTCAATTTAGACAGGATCCAATTAACCTACCAGCATGTCTTTGGAGTGTGGGAGGAAACCAGAGGACCCAGAGGAAACCCACGCAGGCACAGAGAGAACATGCACATTCCAAGCAGGTGGTGCCATGATTGGCATTCGAACCAACGACCCTAGTACTGCCAGGTGGGAGTGCTAACCATTTAGCCACTGTGCTGCCCTTTGTTTATTTGTATTCATCAGCTCCTTAGAAGGATGATTTTTCACCCAACTTATGTATGCACTGTTTTTTTCCCAACCCACAGTGATTAGTGCAAAATCTGAAATAAAAATATTTCCAACCCACTGGATTTTCTTCTTGTGATTTAGTAGTAATTTCTCATTCTCCCTCTCGGACCAGTTTAAAGTGTATGTATAGCCAAGGGAAGGGTAGGATAAAACCCTGTTGTGTTTTTATTGCTCTCTGTATCCCTTGTTGGGGACCACTGTCACAGACACAGAAACTAACTGGAAATCAGAGCAGGAGAGCACAACTATTCCAATATGGACACATGTTCTGGTGACAACTGTCTGAAGCTAGCCAGGGCATACGCTGATCAAATTCTGGCCATTCCAGCAGGGACCACTCAAACAAACTGACTATTTAATTGACTATTATTAAAGGCACATCAAATTTTTGAATGATCGTCAGTACAGTCAAACAGCTGCAGCCACTGATCAGTATTTTCTGATAGTAACAGGTGCCACTGTCAGAATACAATGTCCAGGCAGTGGGAATTCATCCATCCATCTTGTTTGTGTGGGTGGAGAAATCTGCCCACTCGCTAAACTTTAAAAAAAAACTAACCATGTATGGCCAGCCTAAGAAGGAATACCCTCTTACTCTATAACATTTCTGTTGTTGCGTTTCTAGGACAGTAAGTGAAGAAAAATCTATTACAAGTTGGGTTTTTAAATTTTTCCTATTTAAAGTGATAATAAAGGCTTACATTTAATATCAGCCAATGGCTGCAGTGCTGATCTGTGTTTTCTGGGGATGGGGGAAGGATGTTAGTCCTGCCTGTCAGAATACAATAGCACAACAGGGGAGATCCCTGCATCACACGCCATTGTGTTGATGAAGGGATCTGTCAATTTTCTTTTACTCAACTTGTTGGTTGAATGATATAAAATCTGCAGGTGTATTCCCAGCCTAACACCCGGTCACATCAAGCCTGACATTGAAATTATGCAATTTACAGTGAAGTTGCACGCTTTCAAAGTCGGGGACATGCCGATTTCAGGTGCGATTTGCAAGACATCTGATTTAAAAATCGGTGCGGCTCCGACCAAGTTGGAACCACACCGAAATGACGCTGTAATTGCGGACAATAAGGTGTGACTTGGCATACGATTGCAAGTTGCATGGCATGCAAATCGCATGCCAAGTCAGACCGGATGTGACCGGGGTTAAAGAACAAAATTATAACACAAAGAATCTTATATTCACTGCAGGTGAATCTTCCAGGTGCATGTGTTTTAAACAACGTGTAAATGTTTGGTGAAAGTCACATTCACTGGTTCTATGGGTGACACTGTCTGGCAGACAACAACAGAAATATCTTTGATAGCTGAATAATCTGTGGATGTTCAACACGCTCCTAATGCAATGGTTGTGTAATTTACACCATCACATGCTTGTAAGTTATAGAGATGATGTTGGTAATATTTCATGGAATTAAGTGTTTTAAAATAAAGCAAGAAAAAAACTCTTACTTTCCCACTGCAACAATTTTTATAAAGCATTCATCATGTGGTTTCTAATAAAACTCCAGAGCCTTCATTGATGGGACTCTATGATGAAAATCTCATCTTCTTATATGTCATGAATTTCAATAAAAAAGGTATAGGATAGTGGATAACGGCTCTCAATCATCGAAGAAGAATTCTCTATAAATTTGCTTTATTTATGCTCCTCTGCAGTTCACAAATTTGGCTGCAATGAGGACAGAAGATTCAAACTTATGTAGAACAGGGAGATAATACTCTTGTTAATAAGCCCTTAGACAGGTATGTGTGTATCTGCTTTTTGTATACGGTATAAACTCAGTTTAAGCCCTGGTTCACACTGATGAGTGTGGAATTTGCAGCGTTTTCAGTGCGAATTCAGCATCGCATCACAATGGGCAGCACAGTGGCTAAATGGTTAGCACTTCCACCTGGCAGTACTAGGGGCAATTGGTTCGAATCCCAGCCACGGCACCTCCTGCCTGGCATATGCATGTTCTCCCTGTGCCTGTGTGGGTGTACTCCTGTTTCCTCCCACACTCCAAAGACTTGCTGGTAGGTTATTTGGATCCTGTCTAAATTGGCCCTTGTATATGAATGTAAGTTAGGGACCTTAGATTGTACACCCCTTGAGGGTTAGGGACTGATGTGAATGTACAATATATATGTAAAGCGCTGCGTAAATTGATGGCGCTATATAAGTACCTGAAATAAATTAAATAAATAAATTGCACCCCGTTCATGTAAACCGCTGCGGATGTGTATGTTAAGTTAATAACACCCCGAAAGTGGTCCGCAAAACACGGTGCGATGTGCAGAATCGGATTGCATAGGTGTGAATACCTATGCGATCTGATTCTAGTGCAGACCCAAAAAAAGGTCCTGCACATTTTTGGTGCAGTGCGATTAGAGCCATACAAAATGTATGGCTCCGATCACACCGCACACAAATCGCATGTGTTTTGCACAGGAATGCGGTGCGGTTCCTGTGCGAATCACATGTGATATACAACACCGCACGTATGTGAACCCAGGCTAAGATGCAAACTGATCGATTTAAGAGGCTTTGAAAACAGGTGACCTTTGACATGTAAAGCAAATTTGACACTTGATATACAGCATGTATTAAAAGAAGAAAAGTGAGAAAATAAAGTAAATGACTTCCTAATGAATATTTTATTTCCATTAAAAGAGTGGACTTCATATTCACAAAATATGTTCTAAAATCTGTGCAGTCATTCCTAGATGTTCAGTGCATGGAGACCAAATTCACCCTTTTGGCATACACACGCACCTAACAGAATTACTTTGGCCGAAACACTCTCCTGTGATGGATCAGCTATGGATATAAATTTGAATCCCAATAAGTGATGACCACATTGACAGCTGTGAAATAATTCTCTCTCTGTAATCCATTCATCCCACAGAGGAGCAACTGAATGTGTTTTGTTTGGCCTACGGCTCATACAGCACACCAACGCTGGTCACAGGTTCAATTATTTGGCAGTCAGGTTGATTAAATGGAAGGTAATGTGTGTGAACAGATTTAGAAATAGCCTAGTGAAATGTCACATAGTAATCTACAGTGCCAAGACCCTCTACCATTCATGTATCCAGTTATTTACAAAAGAATCTGCCATAATAACTAGACAGCTGATGATTGATCTCTATTGAGCTGAGTTGGCATGTTATAATCACTTCCCTGAAGAATTCACTGAAAAAGGGAAACCTATAAGAGGTCTTGAATGCGAACAGGATTGCACAGTTGCGATATTTTATATCCTTTGTTTATGCACCCTAATAGGTTGTGCAAATCATTCAGATTATTTGAAGAATGGAAATTTGTTTTGGTTTTATGGGGCTAAAGCTGGTCATACATTTTGCAGCAAACGATAACAATATAGTGTGTTACCAAAATGGCAGATACATAGGTGTGGGCAGCCTATTTCACCCCAAAGCTCAAACACACATCTGTATTTACATATATATATGGCCCTGGCACATTGATTCCCCTGCCTGCACAGTGAAAGAGAAGTGTGCAAGCATGTCTCTTATGGCAGAGCTGGTAAGAAGGAGATCATTTTTATCTCCCTGCTGGCACGCAGAGTGATAATGGTAATGCGCACAAGGTGATTAGGGTGTGCCCAGGCACATCTGGCACACCTTGTGCGCACGCCTGTGGGCAGATACTGAGAGGGAGTTTACTAAGACTGGAGCAGCTGTGCATGACAACCAATCAACTGCTAGCTGTCATTTTCAAAGTTTACCTGAACAAGCTGAAGCTAGAAGCTGATTGGTTACTGTGCACAACTGCTCCAGATTCTGGCTGCTCCAGCTTTAGTAAATCCTCCCACAAGAGGTTACATTTGTTTGTTGTAGCATAGGCACCAGGGAAACAGGGATTGTAAACCAATTACACCGGCTATTTTTTGTTTTCTTTTAAAGCCATCAGTCATCAGGCATGTCAAGTCAGCTTCAGCAGATAGACAGCCTAGGTCAAGGTTTTTTTTTTTTTTGCAGAAAGTTTGGAAGTAGGGAGGGGCAGCACAGGCACAATGATATACAAAAGGTTTCCTGCAGCAGCAAAATCAAGAAGAATGGGAGGCTCCCTGATGTGAATGGGTTAAAAAGAGCTTGGTGCCAATGGGTAGGCACTATCAATGGCTGTTTGATGAATCTATGAATTTGTGTGAGGTAGAGGTGGTTGAGAATTATCAGCTGTCATGCATTGATTTGTTGAAAAAAATATTCTCTTGTGGTGAATAAATAATACTCCCAGATATCATAATATCTCCTTTCCCACAAAATATTCTTTCTGATAGACATTGAAAGGTTGGAGAGTGAGCACCTGTTGAGAAAACAGGGTCAGTTCAGATGACTGGTCCAGTTTTTACACCTGAACTCCACAAAGCCATGGCTTAGCTTATCTCTGACTGGAGCTATTACAAGTACAATCTGAAGATCTGTTCAAAATACCTTTTTGGTTTTATTTGTGTGTCTCAGTGGGCTATTGTATTGTGTACACTGAAGTTCCTTTTTCTCAGTGTTAGAAGAGGTGGTGGCAGCATTGTTGGTGTGTTGATGCAGCGAGTATTTAAAGCCTCGTACATGCGATGAGAATATCAGATGATCATCAGCTACTTTTTGCATGCTAGTCTCATACCGAAAATGAGGAGGTTACTAAAGTTACGAAAATTCTCGTATAACAAAATTCAACTTTGGAAGTGATGTAATGTAGCACATTGTATTGAAGGGCTTGACAGATCCCAAGCACCAGGTCGGCGTAGCCTCTGCCAGCCCACCCACCGCTGACAGTACCGCCATGGGGGGGGGGGGGACAGCCCATACACATATAAGGTACCCAACGTCCCAAGGGGCCTAGACCATGGGCCCCAACCAGGGTCATCTTTAAGAAGGGGCAGCTGCTGTCAGAATGAAACAGTGGCAGGATGCAGAGAAGGGTGAGGTGGTGGGCGGATGTCAGATGCTTGCAGGGAGTGGTTGAGGCCTGCTGTCAGGCAGGATCCGGTCAGGAATGACAGTGTGCGCTGGGCTGTGCAGGAAGGGTGAGGCCAGGGGGTGCCAGCAGAGGGCCCCCTAGAGAAGGAGGAGGTCATGGTGGAGGAGCCCCCCGCTCTTTGTTGCGGCTGCCACCAGAGACCGTGGTGGAGATGGGACACAGTCTAAGCTACCCCACTTGGCAAAGATCCTCTCCACCGATATCATCTGGAGGAGCCACTGCTGGACAGGTGAGAGCTGGGAGGATTGGTGATTCCCAAGGTGTATAGACACTGCCCCCCATCTGACCTGCTGCTCTCACCTCTCCCACACTGTCCCCCAAACTGTGACGCTGACCCCCACCTATCCCGCTGCCCCCCCTTCCATAACACTTCCTGTCCTGCTTCCCCCCTTTTTTCCCACTGCCCTCCATCTGTCATGCTGCCACCCCCTACATGACTTTTTTAGCTGACTCCTAGATTCAAAGCAAATTTTTCAATCCTTTTGCATTGTAATGTATTCTTTCGTTTCCAAGCATGCGTGGTTTTGGTCTTCTGATTTTTTCAGACAAATACTATACTGATTAAATGAAAATTGTTTGTTCTGGTATCATACAAGAACATTTTTTGTGTTCGTCCCTTCGGATAATTTTGCCTGAACTGTCGTGATTGGCTCTTGAAAGCTGTGTACTAATGATCAGATTATCATTGTTTTGAAAGTGGTATTTTACGTCCTATTTTCTGATCGTGTGTACTAGGTATAAGGGAAATCTAATCTTCAGAGGTGTGGCTAGGAACTGTGTAGTCTTGCAAAGACCTAAAGCTGCTGTAGGTGCTGGGTGCCAGCATATCTGTATAATAGGCCTGATTTGTAAAGTTACCATAGCATGAATTCAATTTCCTTTCAAGCAACTGTATTACATATAAAAATCTCATGAATCATCAAAGAGAGGAACATTTGGGTGTTAACAAATTAGATTTTACAAATATTTAGGACACAAAACAAAGATGCTCTTTAATTTATTTTTAATATTCAAAACAAACTCCCCCATCCAAAATGACTCCATACTCTATTTTGCTGAGAACACCCCCTAGCATGTCTGGCCATAGTCATCTTGAGTAAGGGCAGAAGAGTCATGTAATATTTATTTTCTGGAATTCATCTGCCTTTAGCTCAGGCATGCAGGCAGAAGGGTGTGCTTAGCTGAGAAAGCCCCTCCTCCCCTCCTGAAGACTCCTGGAAAGCAGGAAGTAACTGAAGAAAGAAAGTTTAAAACAAGTAAATATAATATACTTTTGTAGCTATTTACCAATGCTAGCAGCATAGGAATTAAAAATAATCAATGTTGAGAGAGAGGGTGAAGTTACACTTTAACTGCTGCTGTGCCGCCCTATAGCAGAAATACTGCTACAGGGCAGCAAGGGTGTGCAAAATCATGTTCCGGGTCGGAGGTGCGCATGCGCCCTACTCGCTCCACTATTCGTGGCCTCAGCTGTCAATCACCGGGTCCCGGCCGGTGATTCCCCGCCGACACCCGGAGATCTCCAAGGATTTCTGGCAGGAGAGAGACCTGTATGTAAACAATACAGATCTCTCCCCTGTCAGCTCCTGCACACTGCTTGTATGGATCTGCATAGCAGAACCATCCAAAGCAGTGTGCTTACAGTGAAACACACACACAGCCTCATAGTAAAACAGCACACAGTTAACCCTTTGATCGCACCACATGTTAACCACTTCCTGCCCAGTGCAATTAGTACAGTGTCAGTTTTTTTATTAGCACTGATCACTGTATTGGTGTCACTGGGGATGTCAGTGACACCAAGTCAGTTCCCCCCAGTGTCAGAATGCCTTCTGCAGTCCCGCTATAAGTCGCTGATCGCCGCCATTACTAGTAAAATAAATTCCAGTATATATACCGCCATTTGTAAACGCTATAACTTTCACGTAAACCAATTAATTTACACATATTGGGATTTTGTTTTTAGCAAAGACACGTAGCAGAATACATTTTGGCCTAAATTTTTGACAAAATTTGATTCTTCACATTTTTTTACTAGACATGTTTAATAGCAAAATGTCAAAAATACTGTTTTTTTCTCAAAATTGTCAGTCTTTTTTTTATAGCGCAAAAAGTAAAAAATGCACAGGCGATCAAATACCACCGAAAGAAAGCTCTATTTGTGGGAAAAAAAGGATGTAAATTTCATTTGGATGCAGCGTTGCATGACTGCGCAATTGTCAGTTAAACTAATGCAGCTCAGTATCACAAAAAATGGCCTGCTCAGGAAGGGGGGGTAAATCCTCTGGAGGGCAAGTGGTTAATAGCAAAAAGTAAAAACTATAGTTTTTTTTCAAAATTGTAGTTCTTTTTTTGTCTATAGCGCAAAAAAATAAAAAACACACAGGCGATCAAATACCACCAAAAGAAAGCTCTATTTGTGGGAAAAAAAGGACATAGATTGTATTTGGGTGCAGCGTTGCATGACCACGCAATTGTCAGTTAAAATAACGCAGTGCCGTATCACAAAAAATAGCCTGGTCAGGAAGGGGGCTAAATCCTCTGGAGGGCAAGTGGTTAAAGTGAGGTATTGATGACACGATTCACCTTGTAGATCCCGACAGCAACAAAGCATTAAGTAAATCATTGAACATCATCTTTTGTTCACACTTTGCTGCATTTATATCAGCATTTTGTCATATATGAAGATGAGCGGGATGACATCATAATAATGTATTTGTCCATACTAGGGAATCTTATCACCTCTTACCACCTTCTAAGGCATTGAAGCCTTAGCTGGTATTGGCTGGGATCTAAAAAGCATGTGACATTTGCTTTGCTCCTGGAATACATATCATAGCCGTTGACTGCTTTCCATTGCTCATTGAGGTGACTGAACATTTGCAAAGTGGCATTTCGCCATTTGGGAACAGCGAAGGTGAATATGTGAATAGTAAAACTGTTACTTTCACTTCAACCCAGTATAGGTTTTTTTTAAATTTGACTTGCAGCATGGGTCGGATGTTGAATGTCTGGTTGACAGATACGTTAAAGCTTGTTACTGCACAACTAGCACTGCCAGAGAAATATTCTTTAAACATCAGCCAGCAAGTTCATACATACGCATGTGAAAACGAACGACTTGCCTTTGTGTTGAAACTTTCAAAAATAAAACAAAACACATGTATAAAACAGTTAGTATTTGTTGACAGCATTGGACTGGGACTAGATGCATAAAAAAATGCCTCTCCTTATAATATTTAGGTTTTTCATGATAACTGATCTTATTTGTCTACTCGCATATACTGTAAGAGCCTGTGGGCTCTCTGATTGATGGCAACAACCCCTGACAAAAAATGAGACTTAGGGACAAAGCACAGTGGCTAAATGGTTAGCAATTCTGCTTGGCAGTACTAGGGTCGCTGGTTCAAATCCCAGCCATGGCACAACCTGCCTGGAGTTTGCATGGGTGGGTTTCCTCCAGGTACTCCAGCTTCCTGCCACACTCCAAAGACGTGCTGGTAGGTTAATTGGCTCCCCTCTAAATTGGCCAGTGTATGTATGAATGTAAGTTAGGGACCTTAGATTGTACACCCCTTGAGGGTTAGGGACTGATGTGAATGTATAATATATACAGTTGTGTTCAAAATAATAGCAGTGAGTTGAAAAAAGTGAATAAAGCTCAAAATCCTTCTAATAGCTTTTATTTCCATACACACAAATGCATTGGGAACACTACACATTCTATTCCAAATCAAAACATGAAGAAAAATATATCAAATGTGTGTTGTTCCTCTAAAAAAATCGAAGAAAAGTAAATATTAGACTGTTAAAAAAATAGCAGTGTTTGTATTCTTCTTTACAAACTCAAACATTCACTATATAAACTGAAAAATGTTTGAAGATTTTGCTTTCCTTTGAATCACTTAATTAATATTTAGTTGTATAAACACTGTTTCTGAGAACTGCTGTACATCTGTGTTGCATGGAGTCAACCAACTTCTGGCACCTGTGAACAGGTATTCCAGCCCAGGATGATTGGACTACATTCCACAGTTCTTCTCTATTTCTTGGTTTTGCCTCAGAAACTGCGTTTTTGATGTCACCCCACAAGTTTTCTATTGGATCAAGATCCGGGGATTGGGCTGGCCACTCCATAACGTCAATCTTGTTGGTCTGGAACCAAGATGTTGCACGTTTACTGGTGTGTTTGGGGTCGTTGTCTTGTTGGAACACCCATTTCAAGGGCATTTCCTCTTCAGCATAAGGCAGCATGACCTCTTCAAGTATTCTGATGTATTCAAACTGATCCATGATCCATGAAATTGTAACCTCTTTAGCACATGTCTTTTTTTCAACAGTGGGACTTTGCGGGGGCTTCTTGCAGATAGCTTGGCTTCACATAGGCGTCTTCTAATTGTAACAGTACTCACAGGTAATTTTAGACGTTCTTTGATCTTCCTGGAGCTGATTGTTGGCTGAGTCCTTGCCATTTTGGTTATTCTTCTATCCATTCAAATGGTAGTTTTTCGCTTTCTTCCACATCTTTCAGGTTTTGGTTGCCATTTTTAAGCATTTGCGATCATTTTAGCTGAGCAGCCTGTCATTTTCTGCACTTCTTTATATGTTTTCCCCTCTCCAATCAACTTTTTAATCAAGGTACGCTGTTCTTCTGAACAATGTCTGGAACTACCCATTTTCCTCAGAATTTCAGAGAGAAATGCAATGTAACCAGCATGTACAACATTTGATGCCTTCCTTCCTTAAATAAGGGCAATAATTGCCACCTGTTTTTCAAAGAATGAATGACCTCACTAATAGAACTCCACACTGCTATTATTTTGAACATGCCCCTTTCAATTAGTGATTCAATTACACAGAATCAGCAGCATGCATGTCATGACTGTTGGGTCTGTTGGATTTCTATTACTCTACTACACCTGCTAGTAAATTATTTGCCATGTAGAAATATCATTTCTACCAAAAACAGTGATTGATCAGGTTAGTGATGTCTGACTGCTATTATTTTGAACACAACTGTATATGTAAAGCACTGCATAAATTGATGGCACTATATAAGTACCTGAAAAAAATAAAGCAAATTGTAAACTACACCTTAGCCATGATTAAGACTAGGTTCACACTGATGTTGTGCAAATTTGATGCAATTTCTGTCATGACAAGTGCAAATTAATGCAATTACTGAGGGGATTTGGTGTAGCTGGAGATAAAATTTGCACCAAACTCGCTCAGGACCCGTTTTTAACCGGATCAAAATTGCACCGCATAGATGTGAATGGCTTTCATATCAAACAATGTTTTTTTCAGATGACATGCGAATCTATGCCTTTCGGATTGGATCTAATCTGCATGATGATATTTATGAATGTGATGAACCACAGATACACTCCATGAAATGCAAGGCTACTGAAAGATCCTAAACTGTCATTAAGAACTAAAAATCACACAAAATATTTTGCACTGAAGTGATAAAGTCTTGATTTTTTTTTTTTTAATAAAAAACATGTTATACTTACCTGCTCTGTGCAGTGGTTTTGCACAGAGCAGCCCAGATCCTTCTCTTCTCTGCTACCCCGCCGGTGCTCCTGGCACTTACCTGCTGTCCATTGCCCCCATAGCTAACAGCTTGTTATGGAGGCACCCAAGCAGGCACACTCCCGAGCCATTGTTCTGAGTGTCCATTCACACACAGAGCCGTGGCCCACCCCCTCCGTCTCTTGATTGACTCGCTGGATGTGATTGTCAGCAGCAGGAGCCAATGGCTCCTGCTGCTGCCTCAGCCAATCAGGAGTGATTTTCCCTGGAAAACCGAGGCTCTCGTGGACATCGCTGGGTCAAGAGGGGCTCAGGTAAGTATTAGAGGGGACTTGGGGGGGCTGCTAAACACAGAAAGTTATTTACCTTCATGCATACAATGCTTGAAGGTAAAAAAAACCTTGAGACTTTAGAACCACTTTAAATCTGTGAACATTTGGTTTGTTTTTAATTTATTTATGGCCACTTTATGCATTTTATGTGAAATGCAGGAATCCAGGCAATCATAGTTCATACATTGATAAGACTTCTTGCAGACTATACAAATTTGCATGATAATATTCACAAAAATCAAAAAGTTTGAACCTTGCCAGGTTTTTGCAGGTTTAAAATTGTCCACTGACATGCAACATGTACACATTTAAAACTGTATTCCATGAAGCAGATGAGGAAATGTAAAACAACCTTACTGGAAAACAACTGGATAAAATGCAAAATAAATTATTAGTCCATATTTTTCCTATCCAGATGTGTCTCATTAAGCGCACAATAATAGAATGTATTTCAGTTTATAGGCCATGTTATCTTGGCAAGAAGATGATGTTCTTGTTGTAAAATGAACGTTAAAAACTATGAGCATTTCCTGTGTCTGAATAATGATGCAATGAGTTTTTCTTTATTCTCAGAACAGTTTGCAGCTACCTGGCACAACAACTTTGGTTGATTTGCTGTATATTCATGTATTGTGGAAGAAAAAAATGTAAAGATGCAATGGACAGCTGGTGTTTGATTCATTTGTTATCTGATAATATAAATAAATATTAATAAGTGTATGACGTAAAAGTTAACATTTGTTCAGGAAGCATGCCAACTATTGTTGATTGTGGATGCCAGTCTGTTCTCACTAAGCTCACGCCACTAAACATGCTAAAATTCCCATCTTCAGCACACAGGTCTGTAGTATGATGATAGATGAGGAAGACTGAGGCTAGATTCACACTTGCATTGCAGCACATTTTTCAGGTGTATTTATGATGGGTTGACATGCATTGCCATACCTATCCAAAACCCACTTTCCAGTATCTATATCAGCAATGAGATCCATACCCTAGCATCTGCAGTCAATGAACACAGTTCTCTTCCCATCATCTATGTCACCAGAGAGATCTGTACACAACAAACACAGTTCTCTTCCCATCATCTATGTCACCAGAGAGATCTGCACACAACAAACACCACAGTTCTCTTCCCATCATCTATGTGTCATCAGAAAGATCTGCACTCAACAAACACAGTTCTCTTTCCAGTATCTATGACACCAGAGAGATCTGCACTCAACACAACCCCCCCCCCCCCAATATGCCTTTAACCAGAAAGATCTGCACTCAACACACACAGCTCTCTTCCCAGCATCCATGTCACCCAATAGATTTCCACTCAACACACACATCTTTCTCTCCAGTATCTTTTTTTACCAGAGAAATCTGCATTCAACACACACAGCTCCCTCCCCAATATCCATGTCACCAGAGAGATCTGCACTCAACACACATAGCTATTTCCTCAGTATACATGTCACCAGAGAGATCTGCACTCAACACACACAGCTATCTCCTCAGCATACATGTCACCAGAGAGATCTGCACTCTACACACACAGCTCCCTCCCTAGTATCCATGTCACCAGAGAGATCTGCACTCTACACACATAGCTATCTCCTTGGCATACATGTCACCAGAGAGATCTGCACTCAATACACACAGCTCTCTTCCCAGTATCCATGTCCCCAGAAAGATCTGCACTCTACACACATAGCTATCTCCTCATCATACATGTCACCATAGAGATCTGCACTCAACACACACAGCTCCCTCCCTAGTATCCATATCACCAGAGAGATCTGCACTCTACACACATAGCTATCTCCTCATCATACATGTCACCAGAGAGATCTGCACTCTACACACACAGCTATCTCCTCATCATACATGTCCCCAGAGAGAGCTGCACTCTACACACATAGCTATCTCCCCAGCATACATGTCACCAGAGAGATCTGCACTCGACACACATAGCTCTCTCCCCAGCATACATGTCATCAGAGAGATCTGCATTCGACACACACTCAATACACACAGCTCTCTTCCCAGTATCCATGTCCCCAGACAGATCTGCACTCAACACACACAGCTGTCTCCCCAGTATTCAGAAATCTTCACTCAATAAACACAGTTCTCTCCCCAGTATCCATGTCACTAGAGAGATCTGCACTAAATACACACAGCTCTCTTCCCAGTATCCATGTCACCAGAGAGATCTGTCAACACACACAGCCCTCTCCCCAGTATCCATGTCACCAGAGACATCAGCACTCAACACACACAGTTCTCTCCCCAGTATAAATGTCACCAGAGAGATCTGCACTCAACACACACAGTTCTCTCCTAGTATCCATGTCACCAGAGAGATCTGCACTCCACACACAGCTATCTCCCCAGCATACATGTCACCAGAGAGATCTGCACTCAGCACACACAGCTCCCTCCCTAGTATCCATGTCACCAAAGACATCTGCACTCAACATACACAGCTCTCTTCCCAGTATCCATGTCACCAGAGAGATCTGCACTCAGCACACACAACTATCTCTCCAGTATCCATGTCACCAGAGAGATCTGCACTCAGCACACATACAGCTCTCTCCCCAGTATCAACCTCACCAGAGAGATTTTCACTTAACACACACAGTTCTCTGCTACTATCCATGTCACCAGAAAGATCTGCACTCATCACACACAGTTCTCTCCCCAGTATCCATGATACCAGAAAGATCTCCACTCTACGCACACAGTTATCTCCCCAGCAGGGGCGGACTGACCATTTAGAAACTCGGGCACTCATGAGCTGCCAGTCCGCCCCTGCTCCCCAGTATACATGTCACCAGAGAGATCTGCATGCAACGTACGCAGCTCTCTCCCTGGTATCTATGTTACCAGAGAGATTTGCACTCTACACACACAGCTATCTCCTGAGTATCCATATCACCAGAGTGGGTTGCTAAACCCACAACAGTAAATTCAGTCTGTATATGCAGTAAAGCATGCTTGCTATACTCACTGTGGAATCTAAGGGGTTAATCCTCTGCATTATGTCCCCTTCTTCCAATGTCCCCCTATTATCTCCTAATAAGACATATCATGTGGAGTCACTCTGCACATGCTCAGTTTATTGTGTTTTTCTAGAGAGTTTTTTTTTCTTGGGAGAGTGCATGTGATCAGTACAGGGCCAATCAGCACTGTCCAGACAGAGGTCAGGGGTTCTGCAACCTCCTAGAGCAAAATTAAAACTGCTCCTACAAGCTTTAACCAGTGCTCGGTTGGATACTGATAGAAGTCACAAGTCTGCTCTTACTGCTGATGAGAAAAGGTATTTAGCTGTTTATATTTACTAAAATAATTGCATTTCCATGTTCTGTGCACTGGCGGAGACAAGATATAGTGGATGCAGGGTCCTGGGTTTAGTAACACTTTAATGTAGGGTGTGTATCCAGTGTTGTTGGTAAAACTCAAGGAGATTGTACAGTAGAATTGTGTGTGTGATCAGTTTTGCAACCTGCATATGTGCTTGTGTATTGCAAACAATGTTTCAAACAGACATAACCAAATTTTATTCAATCTATGTACAATTTTCTTTAGGTTTACCCCAAAAATGTAGTTCAAGGGCTGACTAAACAATTCAAACTATATCCAATCATGTAGGCCCTTAAAGCACATAAATGTAGGTACGTCCCCAAACAGATTGCAAAATCATATTTTACCATATATGGCGCATTTTAGATAATTGTACCATCAGATTATAATATTTTAGACAAGTTTTCTTTTTACCACAATTGCTAAATTGCTTTAAAACCAAAATCCATTTCAATTTACCCATTTAGGGAATGGGTACATATTTGCTAGTAGAATAAAAGAATGAATGTCTACAGTGTGTGTATCTGTAGAAAATATGATATTTGATGCATATTTCTTATTATCTATTTGTCATCCAATGACTTTGCTACAACAAGCAATAGTGACCTCGCTCAAAAACCATTACTACATGCCTCCTTTATCTCAGGTGTTGGCCCTTCATGACCTATCCAAGATACAACCAGCACACCATGCTACAGCTTGGATTGGACTCATGCTCTAGTGGCATCATTCGCCATTTTACCACTGCACCCTCCTATGACTGGGCCCGCTAGACTTTTTGTAGTTGTTGTCCTTCTTGGCCTGTTCTACCTGAACATACAGCAAATCTAAAGAAGGTTCCATTCCATGATCAATTGTATTCAAAACTACCCACAGAAACTCCTCCCCTGACACATTTCAATCCCCAAAGAGCTTCTCAGAGTTTAGAGTTTGTGCAGATGGTGTAGTATCAATATAGTTGATCAAGGGACCAGAACCTGGAGTGTGGCCACTAATTTTTTGGATATCTAATATCCATGACAAGCCTAACAATACTCCTGTACCAGGGTGAAATTTATATGTGAAGACCTAATACAATGGAAGCCATATCTAAAGTTGCAAAGGTGTATGCATTAAAGGCCTCCAACATATATGTGGACTATTGTGTGATTTTTGTTTGGAAAAGTATCTTCAGAGGGGAGATGTTTGGTGATACGGATATTGAGTTTATTTAAATAAACTTCATCAGTTGAGCAAGAATACAGTTTCAAAGTTAAATGGTCAGTATAAGGCATTCAAAGAGCTTGTGGTTTATGTCTGCCCCTGGCATTTTACATGACTTTAATACTCCATCAGCAAGAGCTTTCTACCATAACAGCCAACTTTCTATCAGTCCACCTGGGGATTTCCTTGCCTGCCTTTGTTGTGTTCCAGGATCTCCCAATAAACCCCTCATAATTTCCACATGAAGTTTGCAGACCAAGGACCTCAAGTACAGATATCCCACCAATAGAGTAGAAAAAGTCAAGAAGGTAATTTATTTTGCATGCAAAGAGTGATATACTAGTTATATTGAGAGTCTGGTGGTTTGAATGCAGGTTATGACTCTGCCCATTTTGGTTTTTCATTCACAGAACACAAATGTTCTTTCTCTCCATAATGCAGAATATATTAACAATCCAAAAAGGGAGGAGATACCTTTAAGATAGTCCCCAAAAGACAGCATAAACCAATATAGGATTTAACTCTCCAGCATCTATAAAAAATAATACATTCATTTTTGAGCAGGTTGACCTTAAACCATTTTCTGTTGTTTGATACTCATGGTTTAGTTATCTTAAAAAGAAACAAAAAACACTAGAAACACAAATGCTGGATACATTTTTAATATTTTCCTGTTGACCATTATAAGTCCTCATACACACTAGACTTTTTTACAGCGGCTGTTTTTGGCTTTTGACATTTTTTTCTACAGCCAGTAAACCCCCCAGCATGTTATCCTATGTGTCCATGCATACATAGACTGTAATCAACGTTTTTTCGCTGGGACGTTTTTTGGCTATAAAAAAACCCAGGACTATTGGGTTTCTGGAGGAGTTTTTTAGCTGTAAAAACACTCTAACACTGAAAAACGCTGCAAAATGTGGTAAAACACTGCAAACCGTCATTTTTGGAAGTTTTATTGACACTCCCCCCCCAATTTAAAAAAAAAAAACAAACCGCAAACGTGGAAAACCATGGGACGACGCAACTAAATGCGGCAAAACACCACTATACGCTAATGCAAAAATGCTGAAGAACTCACGTTTTTAACATGACTTTACACAGCTAATGTTACCAGCGTTATTAAAACGCCCGTGTGCATGAGGACTTATTAGAGCAGGAAAACTGCAATTAAATAATAGGCCTGGCTCAAATTACATTTGTTGAATGTGTATGTGCTCGTGTTTCCTAATGAGCATCCGTGATATATCTGGAGACATCGACAAGAAGGAAGGAGAAGAATTCAGTGTTGTAAAATCTGTTCGAATTATGTTGTACATAGGGCGTAGCCCTTTTTAAACACATGCATCCAGATCTATCATATAAGAATATTAGATGATCTTTCAATAACATAAAACACATCTATAAGATCTAGTTCACACTGGCATTGAAAGCAAGCTTTTGAGGGATGTTTTTAACGCTCCTCAAATACCTATGCAAATGATACTATGGGCAGCACACAGTGCTGTTCACATTATCAAAACATGAAGTCAGGGGCGGACTGACAATTCATGGGGTCCCCGGGCAATAGGGGATCATGGGGCCCCTGTGTCCTCGCCCACACCCAAAAAAGCCTATGAAAAAGCCAATGAAAGGTACCAGGGGCATCTCATGGGGCCCCCTACTGACCCCGGGCCCTTGGGCAGTGCCTGAGTGCTCAAATGGTCAGTCCGCCCCTGCATGAAGTGTTAGCGTCGCATTGCTTCAAAACTGAAGCCTTATGTCAGGAGGAGTTTGAAGCCTTACAAGTCTATGGTGACACTTGTAGGCATTTGCGGTGCAGTTGCAGAGCATTAATAATATTACAGTTTATTTAGTTTATGGTGTGGTTGTAACGCTTATAAAACGCTTCAAAACTGCACATAGGGCATTTGTGGAGCATTTTTAATGCTTGTAAAAAGCCAGTCTAAGGCTCATACTAAAGTTCATTAATGCCTGTCTAACGCCTATACTAAAGCTATAGGAGCGTTTGGTAAGAGTTAGAAATGTAGTCAAGTGTGATCAAGCCCTAATGGATTTGAAAAAAGCGTCAATTATAATGGTATCGTGTCCTTGTTCAATTTGGGGGAAAATACATCATTTTATAGCATGACATTAACAGTTTCTAAGATCTTAACTTAAACCATACCTGATTCCTTCACAATGATATAACCTGTTTTACTACTTGTTGCCATATGTGTTTGCGATTATAAAATACAATCACTATCTCTTTCACAAGGGTCCAGCTGGCGTAGGATAGGTGCCTTTCTTTGAGATTCAAAGGCTCAGTCAAGGACTCACATTATCTGTCTGAAAATGATTCAGTAATTGTCCCACTGGAATCACTTAGTGCAAATGTTTCCTGTCCAAAATAAAATAAGGTACTGGAGGGAGAGCAGACTGTGTACATTCTGGAAATCCTGCTTACCCTCTGGGATATGATATTGGAAATCGGAGGGCTGAATAAGACAGGCGCTTATAGTTTTCATTGAGATAGTCCAGACTAAGTGTTGAAGGAAGAGACAAAAGCTGCCTAAAACATGCAAAAATGGTTCCTAAATGGTATAAACTAGAGAACAACTGGTATCTTTACACTCACACCTCCTCTTTACTCAGTCATTCCACTCATCACTCCTCTGGAAACGATTTTCCTGCTTTTATTGCCAGTGAAGTGAAGGAAAATAGACTGAAAACAGCCCAAGGATACTCCCTGCTTAACGTAATGTTTAACCGAAACTCTAACTGCAACACTTTTTTTTAGTAATAAATAGTACACTTAAAGCAGACTTTTCAGTAATCTTACATGTCTGTATCGATAAATTTCTGACATCTTACAAAATACAGCAGAAGCATGAGTTAAAATAAAAAAAAAATGTATTCACAAAAAAAAGGTGTCCTAAAGTGGTTGTAAAGACTGGACATTTTTAACCTTAAAGTGATTCTAAAGCTTGCATTTTTTTTAAAATAGCAAACATGTTATGCTTACCTGCTCTGTGCAACGGTTTTGCACAGAGCCACCCTGATGCTCTTCTTTTCAGGTCCCCTGCTAGTGGTCTTGGCTCCTCCCCCTGCCAAGTATCCCCAGTAGCAAGCCTCATGCTATGGAGGCACTCGAGCAGGCTCGCTCCCTAGGCACACACCTGTGAATAGACATTGTACATTCACACACAGAGCACAGCTCGGCCCCGCCCCTGTTCTGTCCTCATTGGCTCCCTGGGTGTGATTGACAGCAGCATAAGCCAATGGCTCCTGCTGCTGTGTGAACCAATGAAGAGAGAAAGACCCGTAAGAGCCGCTACTCTCATGCACATCACTGAAACGAGATGGAGCTCAGGTAATTATAAGGGGGAGCTACACCCAGAAAGTTTTTGTTACCTTATAACATAAGACAGGGCTTGAAAAAGCTGCTCGCCCACTCGCCAAATGTGAGGAGAAATTCCTCTGTGGCGAGCGGCTGCAAGCACAGATGAAGCATGGAGCGACTGCGGTTTCCAGCTTCTGCGGCACTGCCGCAGAGGGGACAGGTGGAGGAGAGGTCCGCTCTCCTCCGCTGAGAGGAGACACCCTCTCCACCACCGCGGGGGACTCGGGGGGACAGTAAGTACTGTATACAACATGTCCTATCACTATAATGGAGTACAGGGGAGCTGGGATATACAGTCATGGCCGAAATTGTTGGCACCCTTGATATTTTTCCTGAAAATCAAGTATTTCACACAAAAAAGGTATTGCATTAACACATGTTTTGCTATACACATGTTTATTCCCTTTGTATGTATTGGAACAAATATAAAACAGAGGCAGAAAAGCAAATATGACATAATGTCACACAAAACCCCAAAAATGGGCTGGACAAAAGTATTGGCACCCTTAACTTAATATTTGGTTGCACACCCTTTGGAAAACATAACTGAAATCAGTCGCTTCCTATAACCATCAATAAGCTTCTGACACCTCTCACCCGGAATTTTGGACCACTCTTCCTTTGCAAACAGCTCCAGGTCTCTCTTATTGGAAGGACACCTTTTCCCAACAGCAATTTTAAGATCTCTCCACAGGTGTTCAATGGGATTTAGATCTGGGCTCATTGCTGGCCACTTCAGAACTCTCCAGCGCTTCTTTGCCATCCATTTCTGAGTGCTTTTTGACGTATGTTTGGGGTCATTGTCCTGCTGGAAGACCCAGGATCTTGGACGCAAACCCAGCTTTCTGACACTGGGCCCTACAGTGCGACCCAAAATCCTTTGGTAATCCTCAGATTTCATGATGCCTTGCACACAGTCAAGGCACCCAGTGCCAGAGGCAGCAAAACAACCCCAAAACATCATTGAACCTCCACCATATTTTACCGTAGGTACTGTGTTTTGTTCTTTGTAGGCCTCATTCCGTTTTCGGTAAACAGTAGAATGATGTGCTTTACCGAAAAGCTCTATCTTGGTCTCATCTGTCCACAAGACGTTTTCCCAGAAGGCTTTTGGCTTACTCAAGTACATTTTGGCAAACTGTAGTCTTGCTTTTTTATGTCTCTGTGTCAGCAGTGGGATCCTCCTGGGTCTCCTGCCATAGCGTTTCATTTCATTTAAATGTCGACGGATAGTTCGCGCTGACACTGATGCTCCCTGAGCCTGCAGGACAGCTTGAATGTCTTTGGAACATGTTTGGGGCTGCTTATCCACCATCCGGACTATTCTGCGTTGCAATCTTTCATCAATTTTCCTCATCCGTCCACGACCAGGGAGATTAGCTACAGTGCCATGGGTTGCAAACTTCTTGATAATGTTGCGCACTGTGGACAAAGGCAAATCTAGTTCTCTGGAGATGGACTTGTAACCTTGAGATTGTTGATATTTTGCCACAATTTTGGTTCTCAGGTCCTCAGACAGTTCTCGTCTCCTCTTTCTGTTGTCCATGCTTAGTGTGGCACAGACAGACACACAATGCAAAGGTTAAGTGAACGTCTCTCCTTTTTATCTGCTTTCAGGTGTGATTTCTATATTGCCCACACCTGTTACTTGCCCCAGGTGAGTTTACAGGAGCATCACATGCTTGTAACATTCTTATTTATCCGCAGTTGTGAAAGGGTGCCAATACTTTTGTCCAGCCCATTTTTGGAGGTTTGTGTGACATTATGTCGAATTTGCTTTCTTTCCTCCCTTTTTTTGTTTTGTCCCAATACACACAAAGGGAATAAACATGTGTATAGCAAAACATGTGTTAATGCAATACGTTTCGTGAGAAATACATGATTTCCTGGAGAAATATCAAGGGTGCCAACAATTTCGGCCATGACTGTACATTACTCAGTACTGTATATCCCAGCTCCCCTGTACTCCATTATAGTGATGTGACATGTATACAGTAATGTATATCCCAGCTCCCCTGTACTCCATTATAGTGATATGACATGTATACAGTAATGTATATCCCAGCTCCCCTGTACTCCATTATAGTGATATGACATGTATACAGTAATGTATATCCCAGCTCCCCTGTACTCCATTATAGTGATATGACATGTATACAGTAATGTATATCCCAGAATCCCTGTACTCCATTATAGTGATGATATGTATACAGTAATGATTACTGTATACATGTCATATCACTCAGTAATGTATATCCCAGCTCCCCTGTACTCCATTATAGTGATATGACATGTATACAGTAATGTATATCCCAGCTCCCCTGTACTCCATTGTAGTGATATGACATGAATACAGTATGTAAATCCCAGTTCCCCTGTACTCCATTATAGTGATATTACATGTATACAGTAATGTATATCCCAGCTCCCCTGTACTCCATTACAGTGATGTGACATGTATACAGTAATGTATATCCCAGCTCCCCTGTACTCCATTATAGTGATGTGACATGTATACAGTAATGTATATCCCAGCTCCCCTGCACTCCATTATAGTGATATGACATGTATACAGTAATGTATATCCCAGCTCCCCTGTACTCCATTATAGTGATATGACATGTATACAGTATGTATATCCCAGCTCCCCTGTACTCCATTATAGTGATATGACATGTATACAGTAATGTATATCCCAGCTCCCCTGTACTCCATTATAGTGATATGACATGTATACAGTAATGTATATCCCAGCTCCCCTGTACTCCATTATAGTGATATGACATGTATACAGTAATGTATATCCCAGAACCTCTGTACTCCATTATAGTGATGATATGTATACAGTAATGATTACTGTATACATGTCATATCACTCAGTAATGTATATCCCAGCTCCCCTATACTCCATTATAGTGATATGACATGTATACAGTAATGTATATCCCAGCTCCCCTGTACTCCATTGTAGTGATATGACATGAATACAGTATGTAAATCCCAGTTCCCCTGTACTCCATTATAGTGATATTACATGTATACAGTAATGTATATCCCAGCTCCCCTGTACTCCATTATAGTGATATGAAATGTATACAGTAATGTATATCCCAGCTCCCCTGTACTCCATTATAGTGATATGACATGTATACAGTAATGTATATCCCAGCTCCCCTGTACTCCATTATAGTGATATGACATGTATACAGTAATGTATATCCCAGAACCTCTGTACTCCATTGTAGTGATGACATGTATACAGTAATGATTACTGTATACATGTCATATCACTCAGTAATGTATATCCCAGCTCCCCTGTACTCCATTATAGTGATATGACATGTATACAGTAATCATTACTGTATACATGTCATATCACTATAATGGAGTACAGGGGAGCTGGGATATACATTACTGTGTACAGTTTTATATTTTGGACTTATTTTTAAAGAAAAATGTAATTGCATAAGCTTTAGGGGGCGTGGTTGGGGTGGGCCGGGGGTGGGATTGAGGGTGGACCTGGGCAAGGTTGGGTGGGGCAACTGGTGGAGAGTAAGTTTTGTAATGTTTTGTAGGTCTGGACTCGAAATTTTAACCCCTGACATAAGACGTAACATAAGACATAACATAGGACGTCCCTGGACAGGGGTAAGTTGTTTGTGTATCTTTGGGAGATGGTGGAAAATTGGGGTGATTGGATTATTAACCATCAAAAAGTGTTTATATCATTAAGCTGCCTTAAAGCTTCTATTTTATAGCTGTTAGTATCAAGGACTAGTACTGAACCCCCTTTATCTGGCAGATAAAGGGGGTTCAGTAGTAGTCCTTGATACCAACAGCTATAAATTAAAAGCTTTAAGGCAGCATAATGATATAAGCTCTTTTCGTGTCCTTGATAGTAATCCTACCCTCCTTTTTAAAGAGAAAGTGCAACATCTATTGGCCACAGGTAAAGAAATGGGAGTTATAGATCAAAAAATGATGGCCTTTTTGATGGTTGATAATCCAGAGACGTCCTATAGTGGCAGGTCTCTACTGGAAAGGATCTCTACTGGAAAGGCTTAGTGATTGGGTGAATAACATCTTCAACCGCTAGTTACCCGGTTACTGGGTTATTTGAGAGACACTGGCCATTTGCTAGCTCATATACATGAGAATAAGTGGACGGAATACAATAACTGGCTCACTATAGATGTTAAAGCACTGTACTCAAGTATACCCCGTCATCTAGCTCTATTAGCCATTGAACACCACCTGACACGTTATGGTACACATAATATACAATTAAGGGAATTTTTGTGCATGGCAATTTACTTTTTGCTTAAACACAATTTCTTTATGTTTGATTTGAAATATTACATTCACTGTCAAGGGGCATCGATGGGAGCTAAGTTTTCCACCTCATTAGCCAATCTGTATATGGGATGGTGGGGGGAGACTTTTTTATTTTCTCACAATAACATACATAGATCTCACATTACCTGGCACAGTCGTTTTATTGATGATCTGATTCTGGTCTGGACTGGCACAGTTTGAGTTGAAACATTTTGTTGCATATTTGAATAATAATAGTTTCAGTTCGGAATTTACATATAATTGCCATCTGTCCAACATTGATTATCTGGATTTGACGCTAACAGGACATGTGGATAGTGGTAAAGTCACTACTAAAACCTATAGAAAACAGTGCATGGGCAATTCCTTATTGCTCGCCTCTAGTTGTCATCCGACACATACTATTAAAGCATTACCCATTGGTGAGTTTGTAAGGGCGAGAAGGAATTGTTCCACTCAAACTGATTTTGATAAGGAATGTGACATAGTCTCAGGAAGACTTAGAGAGTGGGGATACAGCCAATATCTGGTAGATCGAGGAATGATTGCAGCCAAAGAAAAACACTGGGATAATTTAATCATAGAACCTTTGAAGAAAGATAGATTTTGTAAACGAAAATCATGCAATAAAGTTCATTTTGTTACTACAAATTCTATGCAGTACAATCAAATTGTCACCATAGTTAAAAAATGTCTACCAATTCCTTATGCTGATAAGGTGTTTTATAACCTTTTGAAAAATGGATGCAATTTTTCCTGTAGAAGAGCTACTTTAGGCACATTATTATCACCCAGTTTGTTTTGTTCAAAAACTAATTGTCAAAGTAGTGAATGATTGAGAACTAAGGGTTCTTATCCATGTGGCACAAACACATGTAGACAATGTAAAAGACATTAAAGAAAAATACTACAGTCACTTCGTTCTCTACAGAGAAAATATAGGCTTTAAAATTTTATATTAATTGCAATTCACGGATGGTAGTTTATACTTTAGAATGCAGTGCTTGCCTTCTCCAATATGTGGGATGTACTATTCGTTCATTACGAGTTCGAATATCTGAACATTATAATGATACTAATAATCCACAGGCTAAAAACATTTCCAATGTCTCTAAAAATTTCAGAGAGAAGCATGGTGGGAACCTTGACTCCTTTTCTTTCCTTTCCGTGAAGTGTGGTGGATTTATACGCTCAATACTAGGGTCCCTTTTGATTTACATAATAGAATGGATGATAATCTTTTTTTGAAAGAATATTTGAAATATGATCCTTATTATTTTCATGTTTAATTTGCGGGCATCCATGTTGAGGGCAGTTTTGTTGTGCTGCTCTTGCACTAGGATGCTTGCAGTTATATGCATTTGATGAAGTTTTCTCTTTTTTCTTCTTTTTCTCTGAAATGCTACTGCTTCACTTTCACCTGCAATCATTTAGACTGAACAATGATTTTAATTAAGTATGTACCGCCCCTAATTTTGTGGGCTGTTATGTTATATGAGAGTGAAAACCTCCTACGCTTCTACCTAAATCCCTAAATCAATAAAACTAATGAAGCTGCCAACATCCAATCGTATACCTAATGATCTATAAGCAAATAACACAATATATGATGTAGCGCTAATAACAAAGGTGCATAAGTGAAATGCACAAATATAAGTGGAAGATATATAAATACAACATATATAAATAAACAATAAGTAATATAAGACAGAGTATACAATGTGACTATACTTCATAGGCGCTGCCTATATACTGTGAGGTCTGAATACGAAATTTGATCTCCCAGGGATCATAATGGTGAAAATTGATAACGTGAAAAATAATAAAATAAAAAGAAAGTGTCAACAATACTCACAAAGATGTGTGTGTGTGGATTGATCCTAATTGGATCTATAAGTGGTGTTGAATATCCAAAATAGTCCAAATGAGACTAGTGCATCAGGTGTGCCAAAATTGATCCTAATTGGATCTATAAGTGATGGTAAAACATCCAAAAAGTCCAAATGGGACTAGTGCATCAGGTGTGCCCAAACTGGGATAAATGAGAAATAATGCATGTAATTGCATGCAAAAACTCCCCAAAAACCAAAATTCAACTCAAATATCTATACACAAAACAGTGTCAACAAACAACGCACACATGACCACATGCGTGATAGTGCATACAAACTGTCAATTGATGTGAATACACAAACAATCACTAAAAAAAGCATGTCACTAAAAATGTGTATAAATGCTAATAGACAGATGAATAAATGTCCAGAGTGGTGTGAAACCACCATATATTCAAATAAGACAAACACCCGTGAAGGTGGGTGATAGGTTATATGATGACAAGAAGGTATCCACAAATGGCTGTAATGCACGCTGACCTCCTTGCCTCAACCCGCAAAGGGCCAAAACACTTTTAGGATCACTACACTGGATCCTCCATGCATGAGACTCCTCTGGAATCGCGTCACTCTCCCCGTAGTGGTCTCCCCCTCAAGGACAGGCTTAATGGTGGTAAACCTCCTCTCCAGGCAGATACATAAGATGTAGCCAGTTATATTTCAATACATCTTGGTCAGAGCATTGAAAGGAAAAACCTCATGTTCTGGGTGTAGTTGCATGGGTGTACAAAGATGGCATCCAAACCAGAAGTGTGTCACTGCGTGCCCAGGGGCGGACTGACCATTTGGAAACTCGGGCACTGCCCGAGGGCCCGGGGTCATTAGGGGGCCCCATGAGATGCCCCTGCTACCTTTTTCATAGGCTTTTTTGAGTTTGGGCAAGGACACAGGGGCCCCATGAGTTGTCAGTCCGCCCCTGTGCACGCCTATGCGTTGCATCACGTGACTTCCTCAGGGCTCATTATGTTATATAAGTCTGAATTTTAGTTCTTTTTGATGTAAGATTTGACAAAGGTTGTGGCCGAAACGCGTCAGTTTATGGATTCCATATTCTCTACTGTGTGCCAATAAAGCAAATATGATAAGGATATGAGTTGCCGGCTATTCTGTCATGTAACTTCCCTGTGCTATACAGAAGTACTGGAGGTAAGTAAAAAAAAAAAAACACAGTATCCAAGTTTCCAGAGTTCATTGCCATTTCTCCCTCCAGTAGGCCATCTGAGAGTGGCCTTTGCAGCCCTGTGTATGATACAGCAGCAGAGGAATTAGCTGGGCATTATTAGGAGGGACTAGTCAGTGTTGGTGTCAGGATGATTGAGGTATACATCCACTAGAAAAATGTACCACATGGACAGGTGACATCATCAAGTCAAGCTGTAGTCTGAGTTCACACAGCAGATGCAAATGATGCAAATGGTGCCAATGAGGTTTTGGTATAGGGGCAGAATCGTTGTCACCGCTGCACAGGATATTAAGAAAAAACAGCCTTCACCTGTATCTTCAACAGCTAAAGTCGGAGACTTGATTTAATTTTTTTAAATGAACAAAAAAGATGCTCGTATATTGGCTGTTGCTGCCACATAGGGTTTTTTCTAAGGTATTTTCTTTGAGCCTATAGTTGTACTTTAAATGTGTCATTCTGCTAAACTCATTATATACTGTGTGTTTGCTTTTGCTAGAGAAGGGAAATGGAACAAAAATGAAACTTATAATTATAATATCCAAGCTGCATTTTGTTGGCATACTCCTGTTTCTTTCTGCACAGTGTAAATCCTGACCTACATATTTTTTAAACTGTATTTTTTTCCTAAAGTAAGGATTATGAATGGGTTTCGCTGTCATGTTGTAAACTGATGTCTTTGTAAATGTGGGATTAGACTGTCTGAAGAAAAAAAAATCTGACAATCACAGACTAGCATTCAGGTTTTCTGGCTGGCATTCACAATTAAGCACACACATACACGAATGCTGAATGCTAAGAGCATCCAGTGCCATGTTTCTTTTTCAGCTTTACGTTTACCTTTGATTCCCCCTGTGCATGGGATGTTAAGGGGAACCTTTGATTTAAAGGATGCGGAAGGGTTACTGTGCGGCAGCACTGCAGTGCATGCTCCGTTCTGATGCACAATGAAGAAAATCAAAGGCTACACTTTGCCTTTCTTTGTACTGTGCCATTCAGCTCAATACATGTCTAATGAATCAGATGCAGAAGAGCGGTTGGAAAGCCTAAGAGCTTTGTGCTGAGAATTCACTGCCACCAATCATGTCTTTCAGTCCTCCCAAAGACATGCATCTACATAGGCAAATGTAAGCAAAAATGACTTAAATGTAGGTTAGGTGCATAACATTAAAAAGTAACTATACAACCACATTCACAATCAAATAAAAAGTAAAGGCATGATTTAGGGATTTGTTGCTCATCCTTTGGCACTTTGACCCTATTTCTCCATCCAAAAAACACACAAATGCTCCATAACATGGATTTAAATTGAACATAGCAGCCCTTTTTTTTAAAAAAAAACAATACAACAAAAAATACAAATACATCTGTATAAAATATGTAAACAGTATGCAAACCCTGACAATGAACATCTTTATTTTGCTATCCATTTATCTTTAAATATACAGTACCATTGAAACTGTTTTATTATATCTGTTTTATACATGTAAAAAAAATTGCCTATGACAACAATTCTGAGCTGCCCTGTGTCCCTGCACACTTCCTGTGTTATCTAAAAAGTGTAATTAGCCCTCCTAATTCTTATGTTAGGACTACATAATGATTAGTGCCTGTGGTGATGGTGGACTGGGTGGGTTTGGGCACTTTACCAAGAGACAACTGGGCAGGGCTGACACCACTTAGAAGTAGATAAAATGCTGTGTATTGTCAGCTCACAACAAGGTTTAGGAGCTGCCTGCATTTCTAGGCAATCAACAGGTATTTTTGTGTACTCGCAAAGTCTATAAAGGCCTAAAACATAGGAAAAGTGTGTGTATATTACAAAGATGTACTGCATGTCAAATTACTGAATATCAGCCAAAAAGCAACCATGGCATGACTCTTAGCTATCAACATAAATAAAACAGTAGAGGGTCTTAGAAGGCACACCAAGATGTGCCTCCACTATACTTAGCTCTGGCCCCAGCTAAACCACACCACCTCGAAGGCACTTTCAGGGACACAGTATTTCACATTATCCATGGAGACTTAGCTCAAGGGAACACCATCAAAATATAATGTATCACCCAATGCGGAATACTATAACACCAGATGTCACCCCTGACTTTTAATTTAATTATTAGTTACTAATATTCCTGCTAAGCTGCCACAATGATAAATTCCACCTTGCTGTACAAAATACTGGGCAGGGAAAGTTCCATTGCATTCCATTGCACACTTGCACAACCTCTGAAACCTCCTCAGTTTCACTACTACCCCTACACACCTCAATGTAAAAGCAAATAGTCAAAGCTCAAAAAATAGCGCAGTGGGAAGGATTCCCTCATCAATAATGAGCATGTTGATGGGGGAATTGAGCGATCTTCTTTCCTTCAATCTGTGGAAGAAGGAAAGAAAATTGCATAATCTATGGCTAGCCCAAGTCATGTAGCCCATTAACCCAACTTTGTCCTGGACTCTGTGATGGGAAAGATAAAAGGAAGTGTTGTTCAAAGCAACCATATTGCACTTGCAATTGCTACAGAAACTGACAATTCCAATTTTTCTTTAGCTACGCACCCTAAATATTGCACACTTACTAAAAAGAAGACTTCACCTTATGTAGTTTGGCAAACTGCAATTAGTCTGTGTGTTGACTGCTGTAGAAATACAATGTTCATGCATTTTTGTACAACTACATTAGTATTCAGTAGAGATATATTCTTCGGCCAGTAGATGCAGTGTTTATACATTTGTATCTATGGGTAAACTGTATGTCTTTTCTCTATAATAAAAGTTCCTGTTTGCAAGGAAGCAACAGTTAAACATATGTAGACTGTGTATTGTCTGTTCTGTAGGGCTAGATGCAGAATTTCTAACAACCGCCCCAAACCCAGGCTGCCAACCGTCAGTAAATTTACAGACAGTTTGTAAAAATCATTGATTTTTACAACTGTCTGTACATTTCTGGGACTAATAATTTGTCATGCTGTGTGGACTTTTGAAAGTGTAAACCAGTCAAATTACTAGTCATGGGTATTGCCAGTGTTTCCATATTGTGTTTATACTGTTTAAATATTGATTGTCTTAGTTTTTAATGTCATTTTTCACGTTGTTTGTAACAAAAAATGTGCTTGGTCAGTAAATTTTCCATGTTTTGTCGGTAAAGAATGCTATGGGAAGTTGGCAACGCTGCTCAAACCTTTTACTTATAACAGTTATTCTCTCTACAATATTAAAAATATGGTAGGAAGGGTGGCATCAGTGTATGATTATGGTTCTTAGAGTGTCTGTAAACCCTAAAATTGAACTTTTCCTATTTATTTGCTCATTTTTGGTCTGGTAAATATGCAGTTGAAAGTGTTTTGTTAGATCAATGGGTATTTTATGCACTTATGAAGCAGATATAACAGAAATCCTGTGAGCTGATCATTTCAAGTGTTTTCTGCCACTGCTGTACTGTTTTCAGTTATATTGTTCCTGGCTATTTATGTGGACTACAAATACCCCTATGAAGATCAGTACAGCAAGTATGTGTTGTCATCCTAGGACAGGAAGTGTGTTACTGGTAGCCTGAAAACAGAAAACGTATACATCCACCATGTGTGAGGACTGGTAAAATCCAATACTGTATATTACAACCTCTACTACCCTGACCTCCTAGATATGTCAGACTTGGCCATCATCATAAATGGACAAATCTCTTGCTGATTTGAAATAACCTTATTAACAAATTAACATTTTGAGACCTGATATTTACTTCTATAAAACAGATCATGATGTAAGCCTGTTTAATAGCGGTAGATTTTAGGCCCTGTTCACATTAAGCGATTTGGAATCATGGGCAGAATGGCCACAATTCTGCCCGTGATTCCAAACCGCAGCATAACACATAACAAGCATTTGGGTGCCATTATTCTAAATGGCACCTCAAACACTGTGCAATTCAGCCACAATTACCATGGCAACATGTGCGTTTAAAAATCACGCTAAGCTTGTGTTCAAAATGTGTTTTGTGTTCAAAAAAAGAAGCAGGAGCTTCTTTTGGCTGACAAATGTGCATATGGCAGCCCATTAAAGTGAATGGACTGCCCTATATGCGACATGTGGAACTGTGTGAAAATTGTACAACCAAAATCATGAGCAGGAATATTTGTTCCCACTACGTGATATGTGAATAGGGCTTAAGTGAAAATATATATCATAAAACAAAAAAGGCTCATATTTTCATATTTTACAATTATAGTGCTTAACCACTTGCCTACCAGGCACTTATACCCCCTTATTTACCAGGCCAATTTTCAGCTTTCAGCGCTGCCGCACTTTGATTAACAATTTCGCAGTCATGCAACATTGTACCCATATGAAATTTTGAACATTTTTTTCTCACAAATAGAGCTTTCTTTTGGTGGTATTTAATCACCGCTGGGCACTTTACTTTTTGCGCTATAAATAAAAAAAGTGCAAAAAATTTGAAGAAAAAAAAAAAGTTTCTTTGTTTCTATTATAAAATTTTTCAAACAGGTAATTTTTCTCCTTCACTGATGTGCGTTGCTGAGGCAGCACTGATGGGCACTGATAGGCGGCACTGATGGGCACTGATAGGCAGCACTAAAGGGCACTGATAGGCAGTACTAATGAGGTGGCACGGATAGGCGGCACTGATAGACAGCACTAATGAGGTGTCACGGATAGGCGGCACTAATATGCGGCACTGATAGGTGACACTGATGATGGGTACTGATAGACGGCACTGACTGGCATCACTGCTGGGCACTGACTGGCGGCACTGACTGGCACAACCGCTATACACTGACTGGTGGCACTGACTGGCAGCACTGCTGGGCTGCACTGGTGGGCGGCACTGGTGGGCAGCACTGGTGGGTGGGCACAGGTGGGTGGCACTGGTGGGCACAGGTGGGTGGCACTGCTGGGCACAGGTAGGTGGCACTTCTGGGCACAGGTGTGTGACACTGCAGAGTGGCACAGGTGGGTGCACTGCTGGGCACAGGTAGGTGCACTGCTGGGCACAGGTGGGTGATCTGCTGGGCAAGGGTGGAGCTAGTGGGCGCACTGCTGGGCACAGGTGGGCGGAACTTGCGGGTGCCACTGCTGGGCACCGATCATCAGGGCACTGATTACACTGTTCAACAGGTAAAAAGTTTTGGGCATAAAATTAGCTAATCTTACATAATTTTGGGGTGCTGAAAATGAAAATGACCCTAAAAAATGTTGATTGGCTCTAGTTTCCATGATATATTCACCCATCTAATGACGTAAGCCATTCAAAATTATGATGCAACTTCAGCTGCATATTGCGCAGTTGATACTGGTGACCAATAGAAAATTGCATGTATACTGAGATGATGCAATATTAGCCTTTAATTGCATCACTTCACTGCATAAAAGCTGCAGTATCTGTAGCTGATTGTAGTTCGACAGCGTCTTTACATTTCGTTTTATGCTTATATAGGCTACTCAGTAATGCCTCGAACTTGTGTGAATAAAGCAGATAATTTCTGCTATATCTGCGGTGAAATAACTTTTATCTCACAAAAAAGGAGGATAACAGGAATGATTAAGAAAGCCTACAACTTGTATTTTGGCTGCAAGATAGGAGACCAGGACAAGAGCTGGGCACCACATATATGCTGCAATTCTTGTGGGACGGCACTGGAGCAATGGTTGAATGGAAAAAAGGCATCTATGCCTTTCGCTGTGCCAATGATTTGGAGAGAGCCAACAGATCATGTTAGTAATTGTTACTTTTGTATGGTGCCTCCAATTGTAAAAGGGCTAAATAAGAAGAAAAAGTTATCTGTTCACTATCCAAATATTCCATCGGCAATACGTCCAGTTCCTCATGGAGAGGGGCTACCAATTCCTAAAGCACCAGAATCCTTCGTGGTTGAGTCAAGTGAGGAAGAACCTGAAGCGTGTAGTCATCAACCGTCAACCTCACATGACCCAGACCTTCTTCCATCCACACCCACTGAACCACACCTCATTACACAGCCTATAGTAGAAAACTTTCCGTTTACAGAAAAACTAGAGCCAATTGACAAATGTAATTGTTATATTTGAACTCAGAATGTGAAATTCATTAAGAAATGGATCCTTTTGTTTCCAAAACTGGCAAAAAATAAAAATTTGTTGAACAGTGTTATCAGTGCCCTGATGATCGGTGCTGATCCTCACTCTGACAACTGCCGGTTCTCGGCAGTACTTTCCTCACGATCTGACAGCGTGAGGAAAGTGCAGCCGAGAACCGGCACTTGCATTTCCCTCTGATCAGCGTGTCATTGGACACCGCTGATCACGTGGTAAATGGCCGCTGTGATTGGCCTTTTACCACATCACGTGATCAGCTGTGTCCGTAGGACACAGCGATCACGGAGATCGCCGGATGCGCGTCATATGACGTCCACTCAGAACTGGCCGGCCGCAGTGCAGCCGTCATTCGGCTATCTGCGGTCGGCAACAAGTTAACATTTAAATATATTTAAGAGTGTGTACTATCTATACCAGCCAATCAAATTTCACATGTAATACTTTATTACATATAAATATCTAATTGTCTGATATGGGAAACACGTATGTTTCTTTACAGACATTTTATATACACAAGGACCTATATACACAAGGACCAATTAAGTAATAAGGAGAGAAAAACTGTTAGGCTTGGCAAAATGAAATAAGGCGGATGAAGGGAAATACCAACTATGAAATGGATGGAATTTTTCCAATGGCAAAAGAAATTTCATTAGATATAAAAGACAGGATATATGACTTTGGAGAACATCGTTTTATGTGATCTTACACAAATTAATTCCATGCAACTTTAGTGAACAGTTTCTGGTCTACCTTCTGCTATGTTCTGCCAGCAGAATGATGTACTTTGCCAAAGCTGTCTGTACAAATTAAGACTTGGCAATTCTGCCTGTATCTATATTTAACATATATATCTGTAAATGATTTAAACACATAAGTAGCACAGTATATAGGCATCCAAACTTATTTTCATTTAAAAGCTTAAAAAAGAAAAAGTGTAAGACAATTTACAAAGTATTTACAATTTGGCACTGGATGTTTAGTAGTAACCCCACTACTTAAATATAATTGAAATAGGTTTTAATTAATTGAGTTATTTCCTACAGATGTAGCTAGAATATATCTGTTCGGCTGCAGATACTCACTTTACCCCAATCATCACAAAATCTTTATGAATTTCCTTATTATGAATGGCAATATTTCTAGTAATGAACACAAGGCCATTTTCTAGAAAGCCATATACAGTATACAGAAAGAGTGTAGGAGAAATGGGAAAACGGGAAGGGGAAAAGAGGTGAAAAGAGAATCAAAGGGAATAGGTTAGTATTGGGTGCCCAGAGAGAAACCCCAAAAGCTTTTTGAGGTTATTTTTACTGTAAAAATATGGGGGTAGTGTCTCTACTGGCAACAACTTTTCTGTTAGTTTGATCCAGAAATCCATGCAATTAAAGTTATTATAACCAACAGCCAAAGAATGGGACTAAGTCATTGGTAAACATGTTAGAGTACCTACAGTATGGTCAAAATGGAAAATCACATATTAATTTCCACATTGTATTTCAATAAAGCAGCCTAATCCTATAGCTCTGAATACTTTTGAAGGTTGTAAACCTACCTTGTGTAGATCCCCCCATATCTATTTCTTTAAATTCTGTGACACATATTCACTATGCCTTGTTAATACACACTGTTGTGTCACACATTTCAGATAGCCTGGCTTCTGAACTACAGAGGTGCTGAGAGGAGGAGTTTCAGGAGGCAAAGTCAATACCAGAATCACAGCTTGCAGGTAGCATGGTACAATGGGATATGTAGTCCCTAGAAATCAAAGCAAACAGCAGAAAAGAAGCTGCAAAGCATGCAGGGAATCCAGGAAGTTGTGGAAAAAGACAGCCAGCAATCAGGCATAACTCAAAACTTGAAAAGAGATTTTTAAGTAGTCTTATATTGGGTTGTCAATTATATCTATTGTTTGTGTTGCTATTATAATGCTGATGTTCTACAATGAAAGTGGTTCTAAAGGCAAAATATTTTTTACTTGAATGTATTCCCTGCATTAAAGTGTTACTAAAGTCTATTTTGTTTTATAAATAAATGCTCCGATGCTGCATTTGTCCCCTACCAACTCTAAGGGTGAGAACTCATCGATCACATGACTGCTGATTTCTGAGTTCTCACAGTCGTTTGGAGCAAGGAGCCGTGCCTGTCACTGCTATCTGCTCTGCACCCCCACCCTGCGCTCACTGGAGCGCTGGGCTGTGAAGAGGCTGAGCCGGGTGCCGCTTCAGACTCTGGAGTGGATCCCGACTTTAAAGTCGGGATGTTTCCCCAGCCTGGACTGGATGAGTGACACTTCAGCCCGCTGTCAGCTGATAACAGGTCACAGGAGTGCAGAACAAACTGCACTTCTGTGATCCACAGGAGAAGTACAGCCAAAAGAGCTTTGGCTGTATTTTTCCTTTAATGCAAGGAATTCATTAAGGTAAAAACATTTTTAGCTTTAGTATCACTTTAAGGTTAAAAATGTTCCAGTGGAAGTATCCCCCCTCGCCTGAGTCCTATCTCAATACAGTGTGGTGCCTGTCTACAGTTGCGCTTGTCTCTCTCCCTCATCACAAGCTCAGAGACATGGAGCCATTGGCTCTCACTGCTGTCAATTAATTCCTGTGAGCAGTGAGTCTATAGACACACACGGCCTGGCCCAGGAGCGAACCCCCAGCTGTGCCTGCAGAAGAAGCTATGGTGGAAAACTGAGAAGAGGAGGAGCCTGGAGCACTGGTGGGGGACCCCAGAACAGGAGGTCTGGGCCACTCTGTGCAATAATATTGCACAAGTCAGGTAAGTATAACATGTTTATTATTTTAAAAAAATGGAGACTTTACAAACACTAAGTGGCTTACGGAGGCCAGCAGTCACTGCTTTTGGTATAGGCATAATGGCACCCTGCAAGAAGCCCAGGAGCGAAGCACATTAAAGTCCCAGTAAGACAGCTGGGTTTCCAAAAATGGGGTAATTTGACCCATGTATGAATAAATGGATCGGTGTCTGTCTAGTTACAGACTCATAAAAGTAGAGGAATAGGGGCAGGGAAGGAGGATTGTGAGTGTCAATATTTATGGTGTAACCTCAGCAAAGGGATGAGTGGCATAGACAATAGTGGGGTTTCTATGTCATCTTATTATTTAACTTTGCTATGAAAGGTCCAATCTAGGATATGGGAACACAGATTTATAGTAGAGGGTGACACGAGGAAGACATGAGGATTGTGTCTAGTCAAAATGTCATAGTGGGCAGCACAGTGGCTAAATGGTTAGCACTTCCACCTGGCAGCACTAGGTTCATTGGTTCAAATCCATGGCACCATCTGCCTGGAGTTTGCATGTTCTCCTTGTGCCTGCGTGAGTTTCCTCTGGTTTCCTCCCACACTCCAAAGACATGCTAGTAGGTTATTTGGATCCTGTCTAAATTGGCCCTATTATGTGTATGTATGATTGTAAGTTAGGAACCTTAGATTGTACACCCCTTGAGGGTTAGCGACTGATGTGAAGGTACAATATATATGTAAAGTGCTGCGTAAATTGACGGTGCTATATAAGTACCTGAAATAAATAAATAGTGCAGTCACTTCAGAGTGTATGCTAAATTGTAGAGCAATAGTGTAGACTTTCATAAGTCATAGAAAAACTTTGTGGGTTGAGAGTTCTGCAGGGATTTGTACACTGAAGTATATGATCACCTTTGAGAAACTTTCTGTAAGATGTTGCCTCTCACCCTTAGGAAGGGAAAAGTCAAGTTCGACTGATTTGTTTTACTAAACAGTCCAAATGTGGCAAGCTCCTGTAGAATAGTGGAAAAAGCAAGGGTTGGGTTAGACACATCTAAGGAGAGGTTGACTAAATACAGACCTATTTAAAATGGTGGTTTTCTAAGAATATATTTTTAACAGATTGAGTTTTATGGTGTGTCCTGGCTAGGTGTTCCATTTTCAAAATGAGAGGCTAGAAAGATAGGGTGGGAATGTGCACATCTGACATTATGTATCAGTACTGGTTCAGATATAGAGCTATTAACATAGATGTAAAGTTATAGAGAGCCATGATCTTCTTGAAAAGGGATGGGTTATACCAATTTGCCTTTTTATCGTCTATGGAAATAACGTAAAGGCAATGTTATATATATACAGTATACAGGCTACAAGAAAATGGCACCACCATTATATATAACCCAATAGAGTGCCGTGCCGTGCCGTCCAATTAGATCCCCCTGATGAAACCACATAGGGAAACACCAGGCAGCACTAATGGCAAAACAGAAGGCAACCCACAGAGAGCTCTGGGGGTTGCAATCCACCATTGAAAGACCAACGAAGGGTGGAGGGATACAACTTTCCCCCAAGGCGTGCTAGGTAGTGTACGCTGAAGACTATAAGTAAAAGTAAGATGCAGAATGAAACCCACAAACAGGACATAGAAGCAGACACTGCAATCAGGTCAATCCCTCCAGATCCTGGAGCTCCACCATCATGCACAGAGGAGTCAGCTGAATTATTCGAACATAGTGTCAGTCACATGCTGCTAGAGGATGTGCAGCAATTTCAATGCTCCGATTGTGGTTCCCAGATTGAGGAAGGGAATGACATGAGCCTAGAGAGGGGGGTGCCAATGATGGAGAAGAAATTGGCAGTCATGTTCCCCCAGCCGCAGCATACTGCCAAGTTGACTCCAGTGATGAGGAGGGAGGGGATGATGAGGTCACTGACTGTACTTGGGTTCCTGAGAGAACAGAAGAGGAAAATGAGGAGGAGGCATAACTCCAATGAGGCAGGAGGTCCTCCAGGGGCAGGCATAAGGACAGCCACCCTACTGTATCACAAGACAGAGCTCCACAGGTGCAGGGCACTGCTGACTCCCTGCTGACTTCTAAAAGTTCATTGGTGTGGGCTTCTTTCAACACATGTGCAGCAGACCACAGCATTGCTGTTTGTAGTCTCTGTCTTAAGTGGATCAAGTGTGACCAAAACACTACCTGCTTGGGCACCACATGCATGACAAGACATGTGAGGACCTGCCATGCAGCCTTTTGGCAACAGCACCTGAAAGACCCACATCATGAAGAAGTGCAAACTTTTCCTTGCTCCCCTTGTTAGATGTAAACAATTTGTTGGAGCTAGCAGTGATGCCACCGGTGACATCACCGCTAGCTACGCCTATTTGTTTACATCTGACTGGCAAATGTCAGACCTGTCATATTGCGGCGAGTGCTTGACAGGTGCTGATGGGACAGGTGCTGGTGGGCCAGCGGCTGTTGGGTTTTTTGTTTCTATTTTGGTGAGACGGCGTTGTCGTGACAATGCTGGCTGTCATGATTGATGATGGATTACAACGATGGACCTATTTTTTCTCACTTTTTTTTTGTTTTTTGCTCAAATAAAGAAAATTTTCAAAAGACTTGTCTCTTTACTTTTTACTGAATTTAACCTTTTAGTGAATGGAAGGAGGAATGGAAGGGGGGGTCCCCTCATTTAAAGGGGTACCCTGAGGCTTTTAGGGGGAACCCCATGCACTTTAAAAAAATCTTTTTACTGTGGGGTCCCTCCTAACCTTCTTACCAGACCTAAAGGGTCTGGTACAGATTAGGGGGACCCCACGCTGTTTTTTTTTTTTTTGAGACAGGTAGAAATTTCTTTTGGTGGTATTTAATCACCACTGGGGTTTTTATTTTTTGATAAACAAACTACAAAACACTGAAAATTTTGAAGAAAAAAAAAGTTTTTTTCTTAGTTTCTATTATAAACTTGTGCAAATAGGTTAGGCAGCACTGATGGGCACTAATAGGCACTGATAGGTAGCACTGACTGGCACTGATAAAAGACTCTGATGGGCACTGATAGGTGGCACTGATAGGCGTCACTGACTGGGACTGATAGACGACACCGACTGGTAGTGGTAGTTGGCACTTAAAGGCAGCTCTGATGGGCAGTGAGGAGAGGACTGCCAATAACTGGAATTTGCTATTTTCATGCGGTCAGCTGTGTTTGGACACAGCTGATCAAATGATAAAGCCTGTGTCATCAGCTTTTTACTGGGATCGGTGATCTGCTGTGTCCCAGGGACACAGCGTACCACCAATCGGGGCACGCATACGCAGCTAGAGTGGGAGGATGTCATATGAGATATCTATCTCTCTACCCCTCGCCTCACCCCTTCAGTCTCTGCCCGAATCACTAGCCTACTGAACGACATATTGGATTGGATGTCACTCCACTTCCTCAAACTGAACCTTTCCAAAACCGAGCTCTTAGTTTTCTCCCCAGCCCGCACCCCCCCCCCCCGACTTATCCATCACGACCAACAATGCCACCATCAGTCCCACCCCGCAAGCCAGAGTACTAGGTGTCATCCTAGACTCCTAGAATCTGTCCTTCCAGCCCCAGGTCCAATCGCTGACAAACTCATGTAGACTCCACCTCCGCAACATCTCCAAAATACGTCCGTTCCTAAGCCCGGAAACTACTAAGCAACTCATTCACTCCCTTATCATATCACGACTTGACTACTGTAACTCCCTCCTCACCGGTCTACCTCACCACAGGCTATCCCCGCTTCAGTCTATCCTGAATACTGCGGCCAGACTCATCCACATTACTAACCGCTCTGTATCCGCCACCCCCCTCTGCCAATCCCTCCACTAGTTCCGATTGCCCAATGGATGAAATTCAAAATGCTAAAACTGACGTACATGCTGTCCATAACACTGCCCCAAACTATATCACCAACCTGATATCCAAATACCACCCAAAACGTACTCTCCGCTCCTCACAAGACCTCCTACTCTCTAGTTCCCTGGTCTCCTCCTCTCATGCCCGTCTCCAGGACTTCTCCAGGGCTTCCACCATCCTCTGGAACTCCCTACCCCAATCCATCAGACTATCACCTACTCTCCTCTCCTTTAGGTGCACCCTGAAAACCCACCTCTTCATGGAAGCCAATCTTGCCCTCAGCTAATTGCCGATCTCCTCCACTCTTCCTCCCGTACCACTTATTCCCCCACAGCTATTCCTCCCGTACCACTATCCCCTCCCTCCTAGATTGTAAGCTCCAAGGAGCAGGGCCCTCAAACCCCTCGTGTATCGCATTGTACTGTTATTGTACTGTCTCGTGTATTGTCTCCCATTGTAATGTACAGTGCTGAGCAAAGTGTTGGCGCTATATAAATACTGTATAATAATAATAATAATATTGAGAGAACCACCGCCCTCCCATAATTTCCTTATATGGTGGGCGGTAGGCAGTTAAAGGAATTTTTTTTTTTTTCTTTACTGTAAGCAATGAAAAATGACTGTCCCTTTAAAAAAGGTACCTTTTGAAAACATTTTTTAACTGATTCATGTCCCTCAGAGCAGTACCCAAGTCCCCATACCCCTTTTATGGCCAATTACTTGCATATAAGCCTTCAAAATGGGAACTTTTGATTTTACAAGGTCGAGTCCATTGACTTGCATTGAGTTTGAAGTTCAAGGTCAAACGTTCATCAGGTTTAAACATTCGACCTCAAACCAAACACAGAGGTGTTTGACCCATTACTGTGCACAAGATTCCCAAAAAGTATATAGTGGGACAACAAGACTTCAATGTCAGCTTTCAGCAAGAGCTGACAGTCAATCAAGCAGGTTACAGTCCAACAATCACCAGAATACCTGCAAAATAGAAACAGGAACATAAGTGCAGTCATGTTACCGCTATTTTATGCTCATGCATTTTATATATGCAAAAAAATACAGAGCTTTTAAGAGGCTGAACATGGCGATGAAACTAAGCAGTTGATGAAGGTACTTTTTTCTACTGCTCAGGAAGAGCCAGTGGAGACCACACAGGTGGAGCTCCAACTTCACAGGAGCAAGACCAAGGGCTTTCAGGAATGATGACGGGTTGGCAAAAGATCATTGAATATTCAACTTCTTATTTTACCTGATGTCCACACTAAAAAGTAATGCCTACATCTGTAATACCTTGGTCAGGGAATGCAAAGATTAGTATCTGGCCAAGGTGCGGTGGGAAACTTGAGAAAACAGGGATATCCAGATACCATCAAAACTGCCCTTCTCTCTGGCTTTAGAAACCTCTGGCTTTCAGTACCTTAATGTCTCCCAACCACATTATGCTTGATGGCTACTTTTTCCAACAAAAAGAGGACATTTTTTCTAAAGCCAGAGAGAATGGCACTTTTGATGGCACCCAGATATCTTGTAACACATTAACCATAGTGACAAAAGTGGATGTGGTAGTCTCTATGGCTTCCAGAAGCTGATGTAAACCTTTCAGGCCCTGGTGCAAATCAGTCATATTCTGCTTATGCAAGTCTTCCAGTTGGGATAAATAATGCCTGAACATTCTTTCGAATGCTGGGTCTTTGGCATCTTCTCTAGCTTCTGGCAGAGTATCCTCATCTAGTAAAGCAGTAGAGCCAGGATAATCAACTTATGACAGTGGAGAGGAAGTCTGAATCTTCTCCTCCAGATGCCTTCTTGCTAAAGCTTGCTGGATCCTTGGACTATGGGCATATCTTGGTCTAGGTGTGAGAACTCCCTCTCAGGCATCTACTCAACGTCATAGGCAAGCCACACCACCAGCCTTTTGTGTTTTTACTACATATTGTGCTCCATTAGGAATTACTTCCTGCTGACAATGATTTAACCAGACCTAAAGTGAGAGAAAACCTGCAACAGTGACACAGATAGAAATAGAAAGAGGCTCAACCCTTCCCAATTCTACTAAAGAAAATTCTTTTTATTTCTGTCTGTGTTGATGTTGGAGAAGTACCCTCACTTTCAGCATGTTAAAACGTTGTAAACAGAAGTGAAGGAAAATCTTTCTAATGGAGCCCTGGATGGCAGACAAAATCTAATGGGGCTCTTATTCTTTCTTTGGAAAGTTTGGGCTTGACATACAATTTAAAACATGACTAGGAGAGAAGTAGAAATAAGGTGTTGGCCCGAGCCAGGAAAATATAACATCAAGGCAGTGAAAGGAGATAGAGACAGAAGCATACAAAGTAGAAGAAGATGGAGAAATTTGGCAAGCATACGAAAAAAGGAATAGCAGATTAAAAAAAAAACCCACAATGAAACATAGGTCTCTTTTCTGCCAAACACTCACCATGATGTTCAGTTTCACTTTTTAAAGTATCCTCATGATCCCCCCTTCTTTTTAGGTTGTGAAGCAAAATGCATGTGAACATCTGGATGGAGCAGGTTTCAAAACAATCGATATCAAATCACTGGCTAAATGGGTAGCACTTCCGTCTGGCAGTATTAGGGTTGTTGGTTCGAATCCAAACCATGGCACCACCTGCCTGGAGTTTGTATGTTTTCCCTGTGTTTGCGTGGGTTTCCTCTGGGTACTCTGGTTTCCTCCTACACTCCAAAGACATGCTGGTAGGTGAATTGGTTCCTGTCTAAATTGGCCCTAGTATGTGTATGTATAAATGTAAGTTAGGGACTTTAGATTGTACACCCCTTGAGGGTTAGGGACTGATGTAAATATACAATATATATGTAAAGTGCTGTGTAAAATTGACAGCTCTCTATACGTACCTGTAATAAATAAATCTTGGTGCTCAAAGCAAGCACAGAATTTTGCCCATGCCTTAATCTATGTGCTCTAAAGGCCCATTGTTTCCCTAATTATTATACTGCATATTAGTGGCTGCCCCTTCCACCTGTCAAAATTTGTTTGAATGCATTCATGCTGCTATGTGTGATGCAATACATAGACAGATCAAACTCAAGATTGTATAATGAACTTATTTTATGTTAGAATCTTTGTTTTAAAAAGGATTATGTATGTGTGTGTATAGTTATTTGTCTACTTATACCCCTCAGATGAATTCTTGTTTGAAACTGGCTAGGATTTCTCTTATATCATAGCTAAATGGGTGGCATTGTGACACTTCAGGGTGACAAGAAGATTGATGCTTCACTTACAGCTCTACACACTCACTGGAAACGATATATCACCCAGCTTGAAACAATAAACAGGTTAGATTTGTACCTCTTCAGAATCAGGAAAAGACAGATGTCTCCTAGGGTCTTAGCATTTCAAGCACACAGACAGAACTGACTGGTTCTGTTTTCATGTCTAGTGTCTTATCAACATGGGACTTTAGCTGAACAGATAAGGTAAACTAACACAATCCAAAGTTGTCCTATAAAGTAAATGATGAATCAAGAAAGCTATTTTTATTTGAGGGTTTCTTACATTTCAAATTTTATGCAATCATTTTTAAATGTATTCAAGTGGATTTAAAACTTCCAAAATTACACTAAAGCCTCCCAAATACATTCATGAACGATCTGTGCCTTTATTTATTCTAATTTAATTTTTGTAGAAAATATCTGTTAATCCTGCCCTTGTAGCGTTGTCACTGCAGTTCACATGCTCAAGATCTCAAGCAAAGCTAAAGCTGTCTCTACATGACCATTCAATTCTCCTTACCGCCAGTGTCACATGCAGTTCCACCTGTAGAAGCAGATCTGAGCTCTTGATTGATTGCAGCTCATAGCATAGGGAAGCTTCTTTGTCAATATACTACATATGGGAACATAGAGGAGCCTTTTTATAATTATACTACATGGTGAATAAGCAACATGTATTTCAGGATTGGCTGGTGAACTAAGATGGCACTGCTTGAATTTCTGCTGGTGTGCACGATACCATCACTGGCCACAAGCTCCACCCAACGCGTTTCCACAAAACTGTCACCATCGGGGACAGATGGGAGTTGTGTTGAAATGCGTTGGATGGAGCTTGTGGCCAGTGACGTTATTGCACAGTGGCATCTTTGTTTCTGTCAATGCGAGTTACTGATATCCACATGTAACTGTATAAGCAAAATACATTTTTCCTTGCTTTTATTGGTTGCACTGTTAGGTTCTTTTCTTCCTCTTTTACATAAATACTTATCATTTGTGATGCTGATGTGGAGTGGAAAGGGGACCAGTTTGGCAGAGTCACAGAACAAATGTGATGAGAGCATAGGAGCCTCACAGATTGAAGGGATATCTCATAGTGTATGGCTGTGTGTCAGCTGAGTCCATTTGATCTCATTTGCCTGAGATCCAATCTTTCTCTTAAGAAGTGTGTGTATCCTGGTGGCGTGGATTTTCTCACAACACTGGCTTCTTTTGGGATTTGCTTATTTACAATTGATTTGAACGTCACTTTTAGAGACTTAATTTCACCTTTGTGGTCTTTATTGGATACTTTTCCTCATCTATGTACACGTGGATTTCTTGAATTTTTTGTTTAGCATTATACGGATTTGTCATGCCTTGTAAAGTGGAAACAAATGTAGGGTTTACAACTGCTTTAACTATGACAGTGTAGAAACACATCTGCATAAATTTGTCTTTGATATATTTCATTGATATCAAAAAACTTTTTTCTGACAATGGCATCCATGCCAAGCAAAGGGGTCTCATTCTTAAGTGTTAAAGTGGAATTCAAGACTTACTGGTAACGCTCCCACCCCCCTTCTAACTGCCAGGTGAAAGGAAGATAGTTATACATACCTATTCTGATGGTGCTCTGGTCCAGTCAAATGATTAGCTCTCAGAGGTGGCTTCAGGGGAGAGGAGGGACAGCCGACAATAGATGCCCCATATTAAGCATATGGGTGATGTCACTGCCCGAACATTGCAGCCATTTCGGTGATCCCTCCTGTCCCCTAAAGCTGGCCGCTGACCGGACTGGTGCACCCTCAGAATAGGAAAGTAAAAGTATCTTCCTTTGACAGGGTAGTTAGAATAGGATTTAGAAGGAGGTGGGAGTAGATTTAAGCATACTTAGCAAAAACCCTGGAATTCCACTTTAGTTCCTAACTGCAGTAATCCATAACAACCAATTAGAATCCTACTGGTATGACTTCAACAGAGTGCATTTTAATTGGACGCTACGTGTTACTGCACTGAAAGTGTTACTAAAGTCTTGGGTTTTTTTTTAAAATAACAAACATGTCATAGTCACCTGCTCTGTGCAGTGATTTTTTACAGAGCAGCCTGTATCCTCCTCTTCTCGGATCCCCCGCTGGTGCTTCAGGCCCCTCCCTCCTGTTGGGTGCCCCCACAGCAAGCAGTTTGCTATGAGGGCACCTGAGCAGCAGCTCTGTGTATCCATTCACACACAGAGCTGCAGCTCAGCCCAGCCCAATCGCTCTCCTGATTGGTTCACTTGCTGTGATTGACAGCAGCGGGAGCCAATGACTCCTGCTGCTGCCTCAGTCAATCAGGAATGAGAGTCCCTGGAGAACTGAGGCTCTCGTGCACATCACTGGATCGGTATGGTGCTCAGGTAAGTGTTAGGGTGGGCTGCTACACACACATAGAATGCATGAAGGTAAAGAACCTTGAGTCTTTAGAACCACTTTAAAGCTGATTTACAGCTAATTTGAAAAATCTCATCTCTTGTTCTGGTGACTGCAACATTTTAAATTTTCCATCATTTACTACTTCTGTGAAAAGGGTCTCAGGACAAATAGAAAGGCTGAATCCAAACAACCAAGAAAAAGACAGCAATTAAAAATTGGCAGAGGTTCTAATCCTTCCCTACTCTATTCAAGAAGATAAAAACTTTACAGAACTGATAATAATATTGCTAACATGTCACAATATACAGAAATAAAATAATTTATTAAAAAAATCCACTTTTTATCAATTATGGGGTGGTGAGTACCTGAACAGGTAAGAGGCCTGTAAGGTTAGTGGTTCCAACAGGGCCAGCCTTTGGCTGTCCCACACTTTATCTGTGGTGGCCATGCTGGCAACAGGCTTTCATGGCAGTAGCTACTGCTGCAGAGCACATGTGGTTGCGTTTCTATGATGGCGGCGGCCTTTGTGGGGCCCATGTTGGTGGCCAGTCTCACATGCAGGCTTAGGGATGAAGATTCTGCCAGGTGCCTGGCTAGCAGGTAGTCCAACAGGGGGCACAGGAGGAGGAGGAGTGGGCCTTGTGTGTAAAGGAACAAGCAAGCTAGGGATTTAGCATTCTGCAATGTGATGAGGAAACTGGTATGGGGACTCTGAAGCCAAGTGCATAAGGGTCTCAGCAAAGTTAGAGAGGTGCTCAACTGAGGGTATCCTCAGTAATAAGGCAGCAGGCAAGATGCCACAATCTGTAGTGTTTTTTATTTCTGAATTCCTCTGTAAATTGGCATTCCCCCAAACATTACCTTCATGTCATTGTGAAGTTTTCATTTGGGGAGAGGAGTGCCAGAAAAGTGACCCATCCAGTCCTTAAAGTCGTTCTTGAGCTTGAGCCTAGACGTTTCCCATGTAATAAGCCTACTGCATGCAGGAAGAGGTATTTCTGTTATCACTTTTCCCTCACTGACAGGCAGCAACAATGTAACTTTATAGCAAGTCAAATTGTAACTTTGTTCCAAGGTGAGAGGCTGTTTAAGGGGCTGATGTATGGCATATGACTCATCTCTCAGCCAAGATCTCAGTCCAGAAAATAGATGCTGATCCAGAATAATACCTGAACAATGACAGTTCCATCCTTTTGAAACGAAAAGCAAATAAAGTAATTGCCAAGGGGAATACTCCATGAGAGGTAATACATGTATTAAATAAATATCTGTAAGTCTAACACCTGCACATTACATAGCATACATGCACTTAGCATAAAAAATGTATTTTGAATCTAATGACAAATGGAAGGGGCAGAAAAAGTGAAAGGAATCCCCACCTTTGATAGCTGTTGCTGCAAAAGGTTCCCATATTAGGAGATTTTCCCTCATTCTGTTTGATGACAACATTAGAACCTCCCTTACTTTCTTTCCTCTTAGCAACTGTTATTGAAATAAAAATAAAGGGTGAATCTACTCAATAGTAGCCCCGACAGCTATAAAATCCTGAATGAAATGCATACTATGAATGGGGGAAGGGCTTATTCATCCTCCTGTTCTCCTTTCATAGATATCTTTTTATTCATGGAAACTATAGTACAACTTCTATGAATGGAGGAGGGGTGGAAAGGGTGGGCATAGTTGGCAAACTCGATGAGTGCCTGTGAGAGGTCCCTAAGCTCTCATACAGCAGCACTGGGAGATTACGGCTATAGGGAGGGGAGAAGAGGACACAGGATTTCAATTATGCCAGCCGTCACCAACACCAACACCAATACCAGAAACACAGCAGATTAAATGTAAGTACTGTTCCTTGTGCTTATTTTAAAAAAATGACCTAAGCATAGGCTTTAAGGCAGAACTCTAGCCAAAACAGTTATGGACAGAGTGGGTAAAGGTAACACGTACTGTATGAGTCCCCACTCGGGAGATTTAATCTTATTTCCAGTTGTGTTAGAACCCTTGTCAGTTTTTCAAGGATATCTATAGCAAAATTTGGTTACTATCTGTTGTGTCCTTGGAACAGGAAATGAGGAAGGGGAAAACTCCCTAAAAGGGACACAGACAGCAGGATTCTAATCATTGTACACTCTATCCAAAACCAAAATAATAACCGTGCAAGGACTAAGGACTCCATTACAACAAATCTGAAAAGAAGTGCTTGTTATACTGTTTATTCTGCAGTACATCTACAGTATGCACAGTTATTACCGTCATCAAGCAATTAAAACTGTGTTGTAGCTTACATGATGAACTTAGTTGAGATATTTAAAGAAGGTGAAAATTCTCTGAACTGAAGCTTAACTTCATGAAGGTTCTTTGTGTAAAACATCTGCCGCACCTTTTACTATATACCTTAATGCTGCCAATTAAAACACTTTGCCAGATTTCCAGTGCTGATTATAATTAGTGCCCTCTGACCTTTCAGAAATTGCACACTTGGAGTAGCCAGGCATGAGGGTGCACGTGCACTTCTATTTACTGTCACTCACAATGTAAACCATTACGGTGGTTCAATATCTTGCCTGCAGTCTCTGACAATATGTTATTATCTAGTCATGTATTTTGCACTGTGGGATATTTTGTTGAAGCATTTCAATTGCTGAAGAATTTGTGACCACAAAATGAACAGAGAATCCATGACATTGACATGTAGTATAGAGCAATCTACCTGATCTTGTAGCTTTTATGGAACTAGGAGGAAATATTGAACATGGTGATTATAAATAGCTTAAAAGGATTGCTAATGCCCATCATTTATCCATACATGGTCAATTTGTAGCCCCTCTATGGTAGCACATGTAATTACTAGCAGAGGAAAGGTGCACATGGATGAGACTTGCAGAAAATGAAAAATATAGAAATTCCATAGAACTCAATTCAGCTGGTCTGCATAGAGTTGGGGCAGATCAGCAGGAAACCACCCAAATTGATTAGGGGTACCAAGTCTTAGCATTATCTTGCTAATTAGAACATTCTTGGCAGTATGACCAGATTTTAATATACATACCAATGGAAGCTGGTTCCCTTAATCAAGGGTACCTAAAGTTTAGCAGTGTGCGGAAAGCAAACTAAGCTTTACTAAGAAAAATATCTGTCTGCACACACACACATGGAAAGGTTTAATGGAGCTCAAATAAGAAAATGGGGTGAAGGACAGTTCAGTTTTCATCAGATCTTATCAAACCTTACAATTGGACCCAGGCTGGTGTATTTAATAGAATCAGGTTTGCACTTTGTAACTTCCCCACATGGTGGACACAGCTCAGAACTGAAATATCACATGTGGATTCTAACCTTTATATTTACTTTTGAATATCTCTGCCACATGAGACACATTAATAGCTATAGTAAAGTTTGATTAACCACTTCAATACCGGGCACTTATACCCCTTTTCTGCCCAGACCAATTTTCAGCTTTCAGCACTGTCGCACTTTGCATAACAATTGTGTTGACATGCAACACTGTACCCATATGAAATTTTTATCATTTTTTCACACAAATAGAGCTTTCTTTTGGTGGTATTTAATCACCACTGTGTCTTTTACTTTTTGCTAAATAAAACACAAAATCACCTGAAACGTTTGAAAAAAATGCACTTTTTTTAGTTTGTTATAAAATTTTGCAAATAAATAACATTTCTTCATAAATTTAAGTCAAAATGTATTCTGTTACATTACTTTGGTGAAAATAATAAACATAATAATAATAATATTAATTTAATTTGTTTTTTCTTTTAATTTTTCTATTTTGTTATTACATTATTTTTCTTTTTTTTTTAACACACTGTGACCAAAGCAATACAATGTTACCATAGTAATATTGAACTACTCTGGGCAAGTGAATCAGGATTTTTCTTTTTTTTTTTAACACATTATGATTGCTAATACCAATGTATTGCATTGGTATTTGCAAGCATTGTTACTGAATTAAACTAATTCATTAAGTCTTCTGTTGTGATTAGCTGTGATTGGGAAAAGCTGATCACATGATACAGATGGGCTGTGAATGGCACGTCTGTATCATGTGACTGCTTTGACCAATCACAGCTAACAACGCAATTGTATACAATGGATAGCATGGCAGGAAGCCATCCATTGTATACAATTGACATGTGATCTGCTGTGATTGGTCACATGACACTGGCAACGGGCCGGTGTAGAGATATGTCATTGGCTGTGTCCCATGGACACAGATGGTGACATATTGCACCGCTGCACAGCCCTGCAGCCACATGAGTGGCTCGTTTTGAGAGGACATCATATGACACCCAGTCACAATGGCGAGTGTCATTCTGCTATAGGCTGGGCGGGAAGGTGTTAAACAACAAGCACACAGCCGTAATGAATTTACTGATCCTCTATGGGATCTTGCTGAGAAAGGGTGGAAGGATCCAGTAAATAAACAACATGAAATTGTTCATAATGTGCTGTTGTTTATGCACATATAGATGTGTGTCTGTACAACATTTAGATGTGTAAAATTCCACTTTCATTTTATGAAATGTATTCCCATACACATGTACTGTACATGAGTTCACATGTGTTTACACGTGTACATTACTGATCCTGAATGCAGATTTTTCTTTTCTGATTTAAAGTGGTAGTTAACTCTAGTAAGAAAATAAAAGTTTTCCCTTGCAAGACAAAGGCATAATGTACTAGTATGCCTTAGAATGAAGCCCTCCAGTGGCATGCTGTCATCGCTGACAGGGCTTCCATCTTCACTCAATCCTTCTTCTGGGTTCGCGGGCTCTGGCAGCGTGAATGGCCGAATGTGTGCAGGAGTCACTTTTTGCAGTACACAGCTCTGAAGGAATGGCACTGGCATGCCATTCCTTCAGAGCGCATGTGTCGGTGCTGTAGACAGGTAAAGATTTCCTAAACAGTGCACGTTTAGGAGATATTTACAGTACCGATAGGTAAGCTTTATTATAGGCTTACCTGTAGTTACAAGTTAAAAAGCAGACTTTTACTACCACTTTAAGGATCTGAATGTACTAAAAACGCTATGCACTGTTTTCATGGACCCTTAGAGAACAATAAGATTTCTGCACACAGCTGTACAGGGCCACACATGCAAAGCTATGTAATCACTCTCCTGGACCCCACTGCTGCCATGTACAGCAGTTGTATGGGGTTCTGCACCAGGGGTTTCATAAAACACCTGCACAGATAAATACTCTGGGTTCACATCTTTTTGAATTTAGAGCAAATGTCTGCAAGTGTTACACAACTCCTGCTACATAACTGTGGAAAGCCACATCTTCTAATTCATTTCATTGGGCAGCTGATTGTGGTGGGAGCAGGTTCCAGTAGAGGTAACTATGCAGGCTCTACACACTGGATGGCCCCTGTGAAGCCATGTGCATGAAGCCCAAAACTGTGCTTGGATCAGTAAACAAAAAAAGGCAGTACTGATAAAAACACACAAGTCATATAGTAGCTGATGTCCAGAAATACATACAGGAATTTTGTACCCAAAATGGAACAATGAGAAGGATATCTGAGCCAGACCCTGGTGAAAAAAGAGAGGAGGAGAAAAAAACCCCCAACATTTTAAGAGTTAGAGAACCCCTTTTCTCAAGAACCTCCTGCTATTTGGTGTGCTTACTATATACACAGTATATAAAATCTAGAAAAAAATCTATTGTTGGTTGCTTGAAGGAGAAGTAGGGCCAAAACTCATTTGGCCCTACTTCTCCTATGGATCACAGGAGTACACTTAGTTCTGCACTTCTGTGACCCATATTCAACCAACAGTGGGCTATAGTTCACTGTCAGCTGACATCAATGTCAGGAACCACCCAGATGCTAGACCAGATTGCAGCTGACACAAGCCTCGTTCACAAGATGAGAATATCAGACAAATGATCATCCTTTTTTTTTGCATGCTAGTCTCATATCGAAAAGGAAAAATTACTAAAATTATGAAAATTCTTGTAAGACAAAATACAATATCCCACAATGGTGTAATGTATTGCATTGTATTGTAAAGTAATCTTTCGTTTCTGAGCATGCACGGTCTTGGTCACTTGATTTTTTACAGACTAATACTGTACTCATTAAACAAAAACGGTTTGTGTTGTTATCATAGGAGAAAAATGATTGTGCTTGTCCCTTCAGATAATTACACATGAACTGTCATGATTGGCTCTCGAAAGCTGTGTACTAACGATCATATTAGCTCTCATTGTGCCGCTGAGTCAGCTACAGAAAACGCTGGAGGGGCAGAGCAGAGAACTGGTGACTGACAGTTACCTGCTATCTGCTCACTAAAGACTGAAAAATGGTCTTTGATCGCTCAGTTCTCACTCTTAGAGGTGGTAGCATCAACTGCAGCATCAGACTGATGCTGCATCCACCTGGATGAGTACGATTGGTTTTTTTTATATTTTTTAATACCACACTTCTCTTTTAATGGTGTAGATAATACTGGTGTGTAGAACTTTACTGCTAATTACAGAGTAAAAATGATCCCTTGCAGCTGGGCTGTGCCCCCACTGCAAGGGTAATAACTTGTTTTGTTTAGGGGAGAAAAGCTATTTTACTTACCTGATCCTCCGCTACTTAGCAGGTGATCAACTGTCCCTGAACATCCCCATGATCAAGTAGTCGACTGTCCCTTGCAGGGGCGGACTGACCATTCGAGCACTGCCCGAGGGCTCGGGGTCAGTAGGGGGCCCCATGAGATGCCTCTGGTACCTTTCATTGGCTTTTTCATAGGCTTTTTTGGGTGTGGGTAAGGACACGGGGGACCCATGATCCCCTATTGCCTGAGGGCCCCATGAGTTGTCAGTCCACTCCTGGTCCCTTGGCATCGTCACACCCAGGGCAGGTTTATGGACTCTGCTCAGGTCTTGATGATGCCAGAACCATAGACTGCTAGAGCCCGAGAGTGCAGAAGCTGTGGGCAAGAACAGATGATTGAGTAAGTATATCTCCTTTTAATGTTTCCCTAGACAAAAAATGATCAATTAACCCTTGTAATGCAGGCACAGCCCCTCTGCAAGGGATAACTTTTATTTGGCCAAAGTTGGGCTTTAAACAACTGACCGCTACAGTGAGAAACAGTGGGTGAGCAAAAATATAAATATTGTGGAAATATTCTAAATGATCACATAACTATCAGTACACAAGACAGATTGATGTAAGTTGCATTGGAATTGCTTAGATAGTATGACAGCTTGTACCTTTATATGGATACTTTTGCAAAGTTAAAAATAAAAACACTTTGGCTGTGTCTCCCAGTGAGTATGCATACAAAGGCTAGGAAATGTAATGACAACATTTTCTACTCTGCTCACACTTTATGCAAATGCTAGAGGTAGAGAGTGAAAGCCATTGATGGCAGATAAGAGGATCTAACACATTTTTATGTGAATACTACAAAGGTGCTCTTCTCTAGTGATGATGAGATCAAAGGTAAGGAGTTTCATTCAAACAATGGCGATTGTAGGCAACAGAGATGACAAGTATGTGTGAAAATTATTAACACCTACACTATCATCGCCTTCCAGAGTATTGTTTCATTACTAAAGAGCCAAGATAGATGAATAGCTGAAATATTTCACACCATCCATGCTTATGGAAGTCAATTATGTAAGAAAGCAAAAAAAAAAAAAATCAGATTGGAAATGCTCACTAAATATTTCTGCAGGCAGTTTAAAACAAAAAAGAAAAAATTGTACTTTAAAATGGTTGAAAACTCATTCAAAAGATAACATAGCATTGGATGGGCTAGCTTGTTTTGAGTTCTTCTGAAACACCCTAATTTGCTATAAATGGGATAATATTATGGTCAGTTCTTTATTCCTTTTCCTGGTCTATATAATCGAATATTTTTCCTTTTGTTTATGAAGCTTTATTCATAGGACTTTGATATATGTTTTTCGAGAATAAAATGTGATTGAAGGTGCATTCAAGCAGGGATTAGTTCTAGGTTTATGATTATATATACCTGGATCACCTATGTTTGACAGTAGTTCTAGCTTGATTTAGAATGTACCAGGAAGACATCCTCATTGTAAAAGGATAAGTTCACCTTGGGGAACATGTTAAATGTTCCATCTGCTTTTAGGGTGGAACATGTAACGTGTTCCCGCAGCCACAGCCTGGCACCCCCTCCCTCTGACATATAGTACAGGGAGAAGTCTCCCTGTACTATCTGTCTAATTTGAAAACAGCGCGGCCGTATGGGGCTCCACTCACACGGCCGCATCATTGATTCATGGATTTCCGTGAATGAATGAACTGTAAGTCCTGACAGCCTAAGCAGCTGTAGGCTTGTAGTTTTCAACAAACTATGACGGCGGTGTGGAGCACCATGGTAGTTCATTCATTGAAGCTTTCTATCAGTATATCTGCTTGCTCATACATCCCGTACGGCAAGCACATATTTTTTGCATTTACCTGCAAAACAATGTGCATTTATTATTTTTGTCTAAAAGGTGAACTTATCCTTTAAGGCATCACAGTGGCTCAATGGTTAGCACTTCCTCCTTGCAGTAATAGGGTTGTTGGTTCGCATCCCAGCCAGTTTGCATGTTCTCCCTGTGCCTGCGTGGGTTTCCTCCGGGTACTCCGGTTTCCTCCCACACTCCAAAGGCATGCTGGTACGTTAATTGGCCCCTGTCTAAATTGTCCCTAGTATGTGTATGTATGAATGTGAGTTAGAGACCTTAGATTGTACTCCCCTTGAGGGTTAGGGAATGATGTGAATGTACAATATATATATGTAAAGTGCTGTGGAAATTGATGGCGCTATATAAGTACCTGTAATAAATAAATAAATAAAGGCATATTGCATTATATTGCTCCTGATAGATATGCTATATGACAACACATGGAATGTTGAAATTCTTTTATTTTCGAAGTACAAGTTTCTCTATTGCTTACTTTCAATAAAAATGTTATTGTAAAAAAAAAAGATAACATAGCTTTTCAAGTATGGATCATATGTGCACAAATATTTACGAAAATAGCAGATACACCTGGCCACTGTTATCTTGGGATTATATTAGCTATCAGCAAGATAAGCCATTCTGAGTGACCCCGACACTTTAGATCTACCCTAGGAAAGGGCCCAAGTTGGAAATTGCGTATAGACTCCACAATGCAGCAAAGCTGGCTACAACAACCAAATATCATGGTGTTCTTGTACACGTCTAACATAAACTGTACAAAGATATTAGAGTTTTAGGGCATGCTAAAGTCAAGTGCTCTTTTTACTCTTTCCTATTTTTGGTGTAGTATCAGCATATAAAATATCTCTTTATGGAGTACACACATCCATCCTTTTCATCAGCCCTTGTCCCCAAGGAGGGTCACAGTGTAATGTCTCTCTCCTAAGACAGAGATACAAAATGTAGGATCCTACCATTGTAGGAAAAAGGAGCACCTGGAGGAAACCCACTCCAACACAGGAAGACTATAAAGAACACAATGCAGGTAGGACCCAAGATGAAATTCAAACCAACAACCCAGAGCCATAAGGTACTTTACCATAACCTTTACTGCTTAGCCACCATAGCATTGCAAATAGAAAGGCTATAGGAAGGCTACAGGTTTTGAGCAAGGTGCAGAAGGTTGGTGTCAAACGATAAGGGGAGAAAATTTGTGATTAGGATGGATTTTTCAGTCTCCAATCACTTGTTCCCTTTATGGGAGCTGGCTCATGGTGCACACACAGACGTGAGATATTCTTCGATGGGTTGGAATACTGTCTATAAGTACACAGAGGGGCTGATTTATAATGTTGCTGCCAGTGTCATCCACCTTACCAACCGTCCAGTGTCTAGTACCCCTCTCTGCCAATCCCTTCACTGGCTTCTACTCACCCAATGAATAAAATTCAAAGTACTAACAGCAACTTACAAGGCCATCCACAACTCAGCCCCCAGCTACATCACTAAGTTGGTCTCAAAATATCAACTAAACCACTCTCTTTGGTCCTCCCAAGACCTCCTGCTCTCTAGCTCCCTTGTCACCTTGTCAAGACTTCTCCTGAGCTTCTCCCATCCTATGGAACTCCCTATCCCAATCTGTCTTACTATCTCCTAATATATCAACCTTTAGACGATCCCTCAAAACCCTTCTTTTTAAAGAAGGCTATCCTGCTTTTAACTGATGCACTGTGTTTTTACTTTCTCCATTAGCTCATCCCCCACAGCTGTTAGTCTTTGTATCACTCATCCATCCCCCTTTAATTGTAGGCTCTAACAAGCAGGGCCCTCTGATTCCCCTTGTACCAAATTGTATTGTAACTGTAATGTCTGCCTTCATTTTGTAAAGCGCTGCACAAACCATTGGCGCTATATGAATACTGTATAATAATAATAATGATAATAGAGAGATAATATCACTATATACATTATTAATAATCTAGATCAGAGCCTGCGTTTTACAGCCTATTCCTAAAAGGCAAGAGCCTACCATATTTCACATATTTCAGTTCTTTCTTCCTAATACAACAGAGAGACACGTCATATGACTTTTCAAGATTTTTTTTTTTTTTTGTACACACTCATTCATTTTAAAGGAGCTTCACTGGCATTAGAGAAATTTGTCAATCACATCTGCTTTGTTCTTTACGTAGTGGTATGGCCATGGTAAGCCATTAAACTGGTTTTACAATGCAGCCAAAATAGTTCAAAATTATTATTTACTACTACTTATAGCTAAAAAAATGTTTGTATATGTTTTACATTAAAGTAAAAAAAAAAATTATATATATATATATATATATATTTAATAATGTTGAAGTATCCATAGAACCCACCAGATGTACCCTTTGGGGCACATATACAGCTGTCTGAGGGCGTCTTAAAAAGATATAGAAATGTCTTCCTGGTCACTTCTCAGTAGAATATTTGACTGGCCATTGATTTGATTTTTTGGCCGTTTGCTTTTGTTCACCCCAGATAAAGCCTGCAATACAGTCGATAAACATGTATACTGGGGTGATACAAAGGTAAATGTTTGTACAACAAGACCATTTACAAAATGTCAAATTGTACCCCTATACTCAATCACCATCTATAGTGTTGACAATTACATGTCCAACACATGTTCGACAGACAGATTGTCTGTGGAGTATAGATGACCACAGCAGATAACTCCAGGCTACTTTAGTTGGAGGAAGTGTCTCTTTCAAAGGATATTAAAAAAACAGAGTATGTCTGTAAACATGAAGAATGAATAGCATCTAGGTCTCTACACAAGCGTAAATGTAACAATTATTTCTAAATCATTAAGGACCGGTTCACATAGAAATGTGGTCCACGTTCCTGTGCATTCTCCTGTAGTGCGATTTGGCAGCCAAACTGTACTGAAATATTCAAAAAGTAGTACATGCACTACTTCTGAAAAACATGCCTCACCAAATTGCATGGTACTGCGCAAGGGCAGACTGACAACTCATGGGGCCCCCGGGCAATAGGGGATCATGGGGCCCCTGTGTCCTTGCCCAAACTCAAAAAATCCTTTGAAAAAGGTACCAGGGGCATCTCATGGGGCCCCCTACTGACCCCGGGCCCTTGGGCAGTGCCCGAGTTTCCAAATGGTCAGTCCACCCCTGGTACTGCGGTACCATATGATATGATGTCCATAAACACACTGCATTTCTGATCTGCATTTGGGGTGCCATTAGCTATGTATTGGCACCTGCAGAAGACTGTGGGTTTGCATATTTCCTGCACTGTGTTGTGGTGTGACCAGGGGCAGACTGACCATTTGGAAACTCGGGCACTGCCCGAGGGCCTGGGGTCAGTAGGGGGCCCCATGAGATGACCCTGGTACCTTTTTCATAGGCTTTTTTGAGTTTGGGCAAGGACACAGGGGCCCCATGATCCCCCTATTGCCCGGGGGCCCCATGAGTTGTCAGTCCGCCCCTGGGTGTGACCCAGCCCTACTGTTGGTTTTATCCTGTGTGTGATTATTTATTCCTAATACACAAAGCTTATTTATAAAAAAATGCAATAACATTTAATTGGAAACAATCGGTTGCCTCAGATGTGATTAAATCACAAACAGTCACATGTCTATATTGTCACTGAAAAAATATTATTAGGGAGATTTAAATCTTATATTAAACAAAAAAATTGCCTTTTTAGTTTTTAGTATTTTTCATTGGTTTCACACTTACTGTGATGTATTATACATGACTACATTTAGCTGGTACACATTTTGAACTATTGTACAATTTAAATGCTTAAACATAGGAAATTATCTTCTCCAAGGAGCTACACCCCACTGCCACTGTACAAATGAGTGCAGGAAGCAAAACATGCCATCCATGCTTACAAACTGAATGTAGTAGAAGAGAGCCATTAAACACCAGAGGGATAACAATCATTCGTGTTTATTGTGCAGTATATCCACATACATGACTTTGACAGTCCCCACCCTAGGACTGTCCATCTAATGCAGCGTTTTCTGCAGAAAAAATGCTTGAAGCTTGTAAACACTTTTAGGTGAGTCAAGCACTTGGGGTGTAAATTCATTTAATTGACCAGAATAATCATTTATTCTTTCCATTGAAATAAATTAAAGCTCAAGCGCCAAACATGCCTAGCGTTAATGCAGGTTTACACGTGTTTACTCACATCAAGCATTTTTTCTGCCAAAACGCTGCTGCTCCTGGAAACTCCTCTAAACACCTGTCTGTGCACGGACACTTAGGTAACATGCATGGACATTTAGAGGCAGGAAAAAAAATCAGACACCCCAAGTGTAGCTGGAAAAACATCCAGTGGGCATGAGGCCTAAAGGTCTTGATTGTCTCACAACCTGTGACTGAATAGTGAATAGAGAAGCAGCAGAGTTCTCTGAACTTTCCTCTTTAAAGATGGCAGCTTAAGAGCACAGTGGCCAGGAGCTCCCAGAAGACTGATGGGCTCATCTCTCTGTCACTCTGCTCTCTCCTTTTCTCAGGGTAGCACCCTCCTAGTTTAGCTAGGGGAGCTAGAGTCTTGATTGTCAGTAACGAAGGCTGAGTAGCAGCCTGGGTGTAATAGCCAGAAGGTCAAATCTTGGTTAGGAGCTGACAGGCTCTATAGATCAGCCCCCTGGAAATTTTCCCCGCTCTAGGGCTTTTGGATGAATGACCTAGAGGCAGTGGGTGGATCTGAGGAGTGGTTGGTTGCAGTCTTGAGTGACCTCAGCCAATCCCCAACAGGAGGTTGGAAAGGGGTTGGGGCACCCTTAAAAGTGTTGGAGACTGCTCAGTGGCAGGGGAGTTCAGGTGGAAGCCAGTGAGGAAGATGTGAGGCTGAAGGAAATAGGCTGCGAGGAGATCCAGTGGAATAGGGCCTACTTGCAGGCCTGGAGCTGGAAAGGAGGAAAGCTCAGAGCTCACCGACCCCTGAGAGAGGACCACCTGTATGGCAGGGAAGGAGCAGCCCAGCTGATAGGCCTGGTAGCAGCCAGCATCCCACAAGCAGTACAGGAGGGGGTCTGAGTGAGTACACCTACACCCTCTGGGCGGATAGGGGAAGGAGTACTCTGGTGGAAAACCAGATTAGCCACCTACCAGTGACTGCTCATCTCTTAAAGTGACAGGAACCAGATCCCCTGTTCAGGGATACCTCCAGATTTCTGGGTGAAGAAAAGTTAATCTTTAGTCTGAGGTTGTACAATAAAGGAGATGCTGGCTAGCTCTCCAACAAAGGCTGTACTGCAGAGGAGGCTTGTAAATAGTTCCAGGAAGTTGTCCTCAGTTTATCAGTACCCTTGGACATCCTGTGCACCCCTAACCCTATCCCAGTTCAAATCCCCTAAATAAAACAACAAAACTAAAGCTCAAGGACTGATTTCTGACTCTGGTTGCAAACTGATGTGAGAAGATGCGTGTTGCCTGGCGGTGCTGGGCTATAGGGGGACCCAAATCTTCTAGCAACTCCTAAGGGGGTAGTGTTACATCAGCATGTCCCTTGTTAGCACAGAAGCAGCACATCAGATTGGCTTCTTGTGCTGCTTCTCATTCTGCCTTTCTGAGTTCTGCTGTACAGAGACTGGAAGAGACTAGCCAAACTTCCTGAACTTAAAAGAATACATTTAGCCTTGGTTTACACTATGAACCACATGTGAATCACACTGGACCTCACCACATTTCTGTGCAATTTACATGCAATTCATTGTGGCTTGTTTTGAGCCCATTTTGGGCCCATTGCAGAGCCTTTGTAAAGAATTAAACAATATTGAATTGCCCAGTAATGTACCAGCTGATTGACACTCTGTCCTGCAATTTGTTTATGCGCAATCTATACAAAATCAGAGCCCAGCATAACACCTCTTAAACTGGGCCAATGGTACTGTATACTTTTTGATTGTGTTGTTATTGAATCATCCAACTATACATTTCCAGTACCACAGTAAAGAATGACTTATTGTACACAACTCTAATTATGTGCCAGTAGTGTAAAGAAACACACCTCCCACACTCCAGGGTGCCAATGTTCCAGACATATAAGGCCCAGGGGCCAGTGCTACAGACCTGTGGATAGTACAACTCTATACATAAATAACTGCAATCAGATTGTAGGGCTGTGATGAGGTGTGAACTAAGCACAGAGTTGTTTTCTTTATTTACCTTAGCAGAGATGTGTTCTAGGGTTTCCTTCTCTCATGCTATGTTTATCCAATTAGTCTATGGTTAAGCAGGCTGTGGAATAGGGATGTTCCTATTGGCCAGCATTAGGGAAACCTGAGAATTGTGTTTAAACTACTTGTACTTAAACTGTAAGCTCTTATGTACACTGAATCCTGTTGTGGACTGTTTACTTAAGTAAGTGGCATTCCACAGTCAGTACTACAAAGCTGCCAATTTAATTAACCCATAGGGAGAGGTCTAAGCACTGGTACATGTTTGCATTGTTACTCTACTCGCTCTGCCATTAATATTTCAGCCTAGGCAAAATACCAAGATGCCAACATTGAATTTCTAGGCAGAACTAAAAATAAAAATAATAATAAAGGTGTTCGTTGACACTACCTGAAGTAGAGGCTGCTACATCTGCCTGGTAGAAGTGCATTCTCCAAAATTCTATTAGAGAGTATATTTAAATAATTGCAGACATCTATGAGTACTATAACTGTAGATGCCGATATAATGTCAAATCCTATAAATACTACCTATACTTCAGATACCATGATTTCTATCTAAAAATGTCCAGGTGCAGGCACTATACAGCTGCCCTCAGCAGTTCACGTTACAAACATAATTGCACAGCATGGCCGAGCATCATTTTTTTTTTCTAGGGAAGAGAGGAGGAGAGAGATGAGGGAAACATGACTATCATTACGTACTACATAAGGCTAATATACAGTAGTAATTGTGGTAGGGTTAGGTACCTCCCTCCTAGATTGTAAGCTCGAAAGAGCAGGGCCCTCGAACCCCTCGTGTATTGTATTGTTACTGTCTTGTCTCATGTTCTGTCCCCCTTGCAATTGTACAGCGCTGAGCAAACCCTTTTGCGCTATATAAATACTGTATAATAATAATAATATTGTATAAAATGTCTCACAATTGAAGCATGATCGCATGGTGGTCATAGGCAGCTTTCAGACACACAAGATCATTTATCTGGATCAACTGAATGTCATCTCAATTGTGGAAAATATGAATAGTTTTAGTATGTGCTGACACCTATAGTCACTGTATGGCTACTTTCCTTTCCTTCAACCTACGGGTTGAACAAGAGAAAATCAATAAACTCCTTCATCCATTCTAAAAAGCATCCTTTGGCTGTCTGAATACCTGAACAGTGACTACATCTGATAGGATACAAACCCTGTTCAACTGATAAATTTCCATCCACCCTTAATCAATATTTAACTCAACTATTGTTAAGCCGCATGGTGATGACATAGCAAACCAATGGCTTATACTTAAACCAATTAGCAGGCCAAAATTCAATTTGATGTATGGTTAGGGTAAGGTCCTACTGCTGCATATTACAGAGCTGTGCTAAAGAGCACCTTTACTCTTTTTGCTATTACTTTATATATACAAGGAAAAAGTGAAACATACATGATGGTATTAAAGTGTGTGTAGCACCCTCCTAGGTAAGTTGCTAGGATGTACATAGTTTGGTTTAGTATAGTGTGGTCTCCTGCTTAATGGGAGACTGATCGGTAAAACATAGCAGCTTCTTTGATTAACAGGGAGCTACAATTGTTTAGTGAGAGATCCTATGTGGCGCACAGTGCTGCTGCTGTAATTGGCTCCTCTGTATCCACTCTATACAGGAGACCTTGGAAGGTTCTGGGTGAACAGGAATGACCCATGCAAATCAAGGTGGAAGGAAGGTGACCTGCCGCAAGGGCCTTTTGAGTATAGACTGTTCTACATGAAAGCTGAAACTTGTGCTGTTTATCCCCCCCCCTCTGGATTTATATAGTCAGCTGCTGGGTGTAAGCTAGAGGGGACACCAGCTGGTGTCCAGAAGAGCAATTGTCCACTAAGTCTGCATATCTACAGAGGGACTTTGTTCCATTCTTGTACAATCTGCTACACAATTCCACTTTGAGAAAGCTGTCCTCAATTGTGCAAAGGTTGATTCGGAGTATCCTAATATATTCCTTCTCTATCCTGGTTTCAAAAAACAAATAAAACAACAACAAAAACTACAATCCCTAGACTGATCATTGAAGTGTGCTTGGCTGCGGCAGGGAATGTAGGGGAAACTAAAAAGTAGGGCTATCCAGTTCAACTTGCCAGCCTACCCCAGTCTAATAATGGCCATTGTCGGCAAGGAACATGGATAGGTATAACTTATCAGCAAAGGGGGATAAGAAAAGCCAGTTCAATCTGCCAGCCAGTTAGCCAACTATCAAAAACCAAATCAACCAATCTAAAAACATGCATTTAAAAAGAGGGGTTTAGTTAGCACACATTTGCAAATACATATGTAAGCCACAGAGCCACATCACGGCACGTGCCTCCATTGTGAGTACTCTCAAGATTTATAGAGTTAGGACCACAGATACTCAGGGTGCTGTGATGTGGCTCTATTATTTTTTAAAATAATTTTCTTATTATTCGTCACAATTTTTTTCCCACAACTGTGTGTGTGTGTGTTTGGGGGGGGGGGGGGGACCACTGAGATATCAGACTGCTAAAATATAATTTTTTTGGACAGAGAAAGGGACTGGCAACATAGATTTCCCGATCCCTTTCTCTGCAGCCTCAGCTGCATGGTAGATGAACGAATAGGAAGTGCTTTGAGGCTTCCTGTTCATTCACAAACTGAAGCAACACAATTTATTATACCTCAGTTATGAATGAACACAGATAGTGATCGATACCAATCACTCTCTGTGCTCATCAAGGAAAGGGCTGGTAAATATGATATATCCCCTGTGGCCCTCAGCAGTCAGTGGGATCACAGGGAAGCCAGCAGCGCTGTTGAGTGCTGGGGGGTGGAGAGAGCATTGCATGCTATGCACACCGCAGGGGCACACAGTGGGAGCCCAGGCAGCAGGGGGAATTGCACTGCATAAAGTGGATGATCAGTGGGTGGATATAGGAAATTACTGGAATTGATCTTCTGTGTGGCTCTCTCTGCAACAGCTAAGAGGCAGAAGGAGGGAGGAGGAGATGCCAGCTTTCAGCCACACAGAAGATTGGTACCAATAATTTCCCCCTCCCACCACACTGATCACCCGGCTCTGTCCACATGCAATTTCCCCTGCTGGGGGGAGGGGGGGACTGCAGGGTTCTCCCATGCACCTGGTGCCCATGCATTAGGAAGACCCTGGCGGCTTGCTCAGTCTCCCAGCGGTGCAGCTGAGAAGCTGAGCCAGCTGCCAATCTAGGCTTTTGAGTGTATCTTGACGATATGGTCAGAATCTTTTCAGAGCCAAAATCGGCTCTGTGACGTCAACCGAAAATGTCACAGGAGTGCATAACTAATGGCACTTCTGTAATCCATAGGAGAAGCATAGCCAAAAACGTTTTGGCTATAATTTTTGGGAAACCAATGTAACTGTGTTGCCTAGTGTTCATGTGTACAGTGACATTTGGGTAAACACACTTCTAGAACATTATGTGCTTCAGGGTACAAAACTAACACTAACACATGTTGGTTTTAGCATCCATATGCTCAGGTCTTCTGTGTCTAATGGTAAATCCCACCCTAGGGACAAGTTTAATACATGATACAGGAATTTTCAAAGGTGAGACAATATCCTGCTTCTAGTCAGTTGTAAAATTATATTCAGTTTTTTTATTTATCATTTCTAATCAATCCATTTGCCAACATGGCTTCCCAAGCAATTGATAAATGTACATGTTAATCAAAAGGAAAAAAGTTCTGATCATGGAGATGTGAACAATTTCATATCCCTCCTGCATTGCTGGCATAGGAGGCAAGTATTTTCAGAAGCATTCATAGCTTGACAGCTCCCCCAATTTTCTATGTTTTCAGTTAGTGTAAATTGGAAATAGAATATACATTTACAACACATGCTACATGTAGATTTGTTTGTATAATAAAAATTATGAGTAGCACCTAAAGTAAACTTGTCAGAAGCCTGGGCAATTCAAATTGAAAATATGATGAAAAATGCATTAGCACAGTTATCTTCTATGTGGACCATGAGCTAAAATGATCTGTAGATATAGATATGGATACTGAAGGTATAGATTTGTGACAGCTTCACTTTAACAAAAGGATGTAGGGACAAAATGTCTTATTCAGGCCAATTGTAAAAACTCTTATAGTAAGGAAACTTTTTGAATTGATCATGTGGTGTTTAAATATTTATTTATTACAGCTGTTTACATAGTGCTGTCAATTTACACCACGTGCTATATATAATATACAGTATATACAGGTGTACCTCGGTTTACGAATGTAATCCATTCTCTGGGACATTTTGTATTGAGAAAAATTCATAAACCGAAACGTGTTTTCCCATAGGAATGCAATGAAAACCAATTAATCTGTTCCGGAGATCAAAAAAAAGTTTTTTAAAAGTCAGTGCCAGTTTTTAAATATAATTACCGGCTTTTTTTTTCTTCACTATAGCTCAGAGAATCAGCTGTCACTTTTCCCCCAGATAAAAGAAACAATGTTTCCTTTTAGTTTGTTTCCTGAGATACTGTAAAAGAGTATCAGGAGGAAACTGGAGTACCCGGAGGAAACAGGCACAGGAAGAACATGCAAACTCCTTGTGGGTTTTGTGGTGGTTGGGATTTGAACCGATGACCCTAGTGCTGTCTAAGGTGAGTGTGCTAACGTTTTGGAAATTAGTAGTACGCATTAATCCAGACCAGGTACATTTTAATTTCCATTACTCTGGTTTATCAGGAGCTAAAAAGCCTATAATTTTTTGTGTTTTATAGAGGCTCCAAGTGGTTAACAAAGGTGGTTGTCATCTCCCACACCTACACAGTACTGTGTGATTGTAGCAAATCACATAATCGCCCAGTGTGCGAGTTTATCTAGGAAACATTGTCTTACTAATGCCCAGCCTACTCATTTATTTTGCTGCTGTTCTCTTAAGTGTGAGGCTGTTTCATTCCATCTGTGGGCATTCAACAGGACAAAGATTCAGTTATACCAAACTGTGCTGCCTCACCCGTATTAACTCCATTAGGATATGATGATCTCAACAGTGCACCACAAGATATGAATAAACTAATTGAGCCAGATAAGCAAACTGTAGTAATTCTTTTGCAATAACAAAGTGCCTAACTGAAACCACAAAGTGGCAAAAACTTTGAAGGTTTTTTTTTCCAGGAAAAGATATTTGCTAATACAATGAATGTGTTGTGTTTTATGTAACAACAGGCTTTATCTTTGCAGAGGATCACTTCTAGCATATTAATTATGCACCAACAGGAACTAGGTGCACCCTGCAGAAACATGCTAAACTTCAACAATTATGAAATGGGACTGTTGAACATGTTTTAGTGGAGATTGAGGCTAAAACAGAAATTGTCCAAAATAGGAACAGTCGGGGAATTTGTAAAAGTTGATTTTTCTAGAAACCAGCAGAAGGAACCATTTTTGCCCTAAAGCTTAGTTATCACTGAATTGTGTTTTTAATACACCAACTCCCCATAGGTCTCCTGAGTGATTTGCTGTGTGACAAGAAGGCTTTTCTATTTATAACATTTTTATAATGCATTGTAACTTAAATCAGTACTAAAGCCCATATCAAACACTTATTATAGTTCAGCCTACCTATTATTATATGTGGTGGCTGAATTAGTTTTCTTTTTTTAGGCTTTCTTCCTTTTATTTTGACCTGGTGATCAGATCTGTAAGTTAGTTGTTTTTCAACGTAACAAGCTGTCCTTCAGATGTAGCAATTTAGAGAGTGGAGACAAACCATTTACCACTAACAGGGGTACTTACAATAGTCAGCTTTTATTTATGTTAAACCTTTATCCAAAAAGAAAAATTCACTGTTGCTATAACTGCTTAAAATGTGTCAGCTGGAATTTGGCCACATTCTGGAGAGTTGGACCACTGCTCTCACAAACAAGCATCAGCCTGGGTCTCCAGTGGTCTGATGTTCTCCCTGCACAGTGCTCCAATCAACAATGCTGTTTGGGCAGCAATTAGTATGTGAAAAAAAAACAAAAAGAAGAATATATTTATTATTGTATATGCAACTCGACTTCATTACAGTAATAAATTAAAAAGTCTCAGTTAGGCTTTACGAGCCTTCAAAAATGATTAGCAGAGATGGATTAAGGTAAAATGCGGCTATAGGTTAGATAGCAGTTTGGGCCCTCTATCCCTTTGATCAGCATTGATAAGCACTGCAGTAGTAACAGAGAAGCCCTCTATTTTAAATTTTTGTACTGGCTTGCCCAACCACATCAAACACCAACTGCCTACAAGTGTGGAGATAGGAAGTCACACAGATGACCAATTATGCTATCCCCCTGGTTTACTGTTGGAGCATGAAGATTGTAGCTGGGCCCCCATGGCTAAACGTCTACCTAGGTCGCCTTGTTGTTTATCAAGCACACCAACAGAAGGAAAAATCCAAAGTCCATACAGGTAATATCCAAGCCTACATCAAATCCAGTATCATAGCCCTGCAAACTAGCAAAGCTAAAGGGCACTAGAGTCATCGTTATGCAGGTATTTTCTGGCTTCCAGCTTTTCCTGACCCAGTCTTTTAGTGACAGTGGCTTCCAGTGGAATCTACTAATGTTAAATGACATGCTGGATTTTATGGATCACCAAAGGGACGTATTTCATTCATGGAATGATGATGATGGGAAGATGATATATTACAAAACAAAACATTTTTTGCTCTTAGACTTTATGTGGATGTTCCTCTATCTATGTGTTTTTTTTCAGAATGCCCATGGCACAATAGGTGGTCATCATGAATGGGAGATATTTTCTTTTTGTGTAAATAAACCCATGTCAGACATGCCCGTTCTTCATAAATGAACCCACTGTAAAGTAGACAGCTATTCAGTACCACTGTAATCCTACATACATGCAGGCATCTTGCAAGCACTGAACTAGAAAACACTAGGAATGATAAATCACACCCGTATTTACCCCTTGAAGATATGATCCACTAGGGAAATTTGTTTTGTCAATAACCATGGTGTTTTACAGTACTTGAGCTATAACTCATCATTAGAAAATATTGCTATGATGATGCCGTTTTTTTTTCTTTTGTGGACAGTCCAGAATGTACAAATACAATATGTCAATATCACCTCCAGAGCCCTGAAGCCAAGCTGGTGTGAGATGTCACCTTAATGTAATAGCGGTTATCTCTGACAGCAATTAAACATAGCTCACTACACAGAGCACGGTGAAGAGAAACAGCTGTGGAATACTCTGATACAAACAAAAAAATGTTCTCACCTTTTCCCTTAGGAAAAAGTCCATAGGGATACCAGACTTGCTAAAGAATGCCAAAGAGATTTCTCAAATTACATGAGACAAAAGGCCCTATTAACCGCTTATTGCTAATTGGATGAGAATAGAATTCTTTCTTATGTTTTCAACTTTCTTTAATAGGGCTAACTCTGCCAATACAAATCTAGAGTTGAAAAATAAGCCCATAACCTATAAGAAATCATGTGAACTTATGTATGAGCAGCTCTTACAATGCTATAAGATCTTCATTTGAGGTATAAATATATATAAACCTCATATAAATATGAGGTTACTGCCTTCAGGTAGATCGGCTGACCATCTCACATCTGTTGTTCCTTAGACAGCCCAGGCTGACTGTTCTTCAGGGGATAGGATCAATCATTCAGGTATTTTCTCCTGCAGATAACTTGGCACAACAGCTCTCATCCCATGGCTCCATCCTTATCCTACCTAGTTCTTGCCCAACTTGGGCAAGAAATGTTTAATTGGATCCCCCAGCAGCCCATAAAATTAAAAAAGCAGCTCTAGTTGCTATACTCACCTCTGCTCCGGTACTGTTCCCCACAGACTCGCTCACTTGCCGATGGACTAAAACAGATTTGTAGGTGCACCAGAGTATTATACTAATACTAGATCTTACATATCAGTCAAAATAAAATAATATAGCTTGGTTTTATTGGCTAAGCCATTTTCAAACAATTATATAGCTAAAAAGTAAACTGTATTAAAGTACTTAGACCAGGAAAATTTTATATGTGGATAATTTTAAACATACATATTTAGGTTAGAAGCAAATAAGCTTTGGAGGTAATATTGGCATACCAACACATCAAATTGGGGGCAAATTATAATTAACATATTTGCTGCCCTTTTAAGAAAACAATACATTATCAAATGTTGCTAGTACCTTTGTGTCAACAATAAATGTTGTTTTTTTTTTATAATTAATCGGGGTGTGTCATCAGCCATAAAGTGGCTTGTACCAGAAATAATGCTACTATAAAAATGTATATTCAATGAAGATTATCTGCATAGGCTGGCATCTTTTCAGGCTGACAGATCTCCTCCTGGATACAGAATGTCCAAAACTCAGCATGTTACTGTACAGAGACCCTGCTATGTATGGGCTTCCTGCACCTGCAACAAATGTTCATATTTGTCACATATTGCCAACACAGATGACTGATCTATTATACACAGTTTCATGGTTTTTCATCCTGATCTGCACATAGCTCTGTATCATATATAGGGGTGGAAAGTAGATGTGATTAAGGGACTCTCCCTTCCACTTTCTTATATTATGGGGTATTCAGGAAGTAACAGTTGTGCCAAGGTATTGTCTGGTATGGTTTGACTGTCTGGATCAACAGAACAACAGTCAGATAGCTTAATTGAATCAGAAGGAAGACAAGTACAAAATTACATCTCTCTAAAGAAGGAGATACAGGTAGCAGCAGATCAACTTTAACACAAGCTCACCAATAATGGGGTAGGCAACTGTATTAGAGTCAACAGGCAGGGACAAAGTTAGAGGGACCAACCACAGGTAAGCAATGTAGATGGTGTAGAATCAGCAGACAAGATCAAGTTAGTAAAAGGTTAAGCCGACCATAGACAATGCTAATTGCAGGAAAGAAAATTGCTTGATTCCCCCATTAAAACACAGTCAGTGTTGATGGGGAATCCCTCCTGTGGAGCTATTGTGTTCTCCCAGTGGTTCAGGGAGCCATATCTGCATGCAGAACACAGTGATTATTGCTAGCGGCTATAGCCGCTGGCAAAAATCGTGTGAAAAATCCATCAGGCTGATTGTACCCAAGTCGTACAACAGTCGATTTGGGTACAATCAGCCTGCCCATAGATTTTTTTAATCTCAGCAGGTCCTTGCTGAACTGGCTGAGACTTGAATGATTTATGGCTGGCTTTACTGATCAACAGTGTAATGTAAATGTGTCTACAGATATAACAAAGTTCTGGCCAAACTGCAAAAATCTAATGTCTAAGGGTCCCTTTATGACTCCAGTCAAAGTTCCTTGGGTGGGCCTGGGAAGAAATAATAATGCAATGGCTTTTCCTGGCCAATTGGTAATTTTTCCCTTCTAAAAAAGTCAATACTTGTATAGCACCCTCCTAGATAGCTAGGGGGAGCTAGTGTCTAATTGTTAGTCAGAGGCTGAGTAGCAGCCTGTGGTGACAGACAGAGGGAGGTTAAATTTTTAGTCAGAGCTGAGAGGCTCTGCAGGTCAGTTCTTTGATACCGCTCCCTGCTCTAGAGATGTTGGAAAAGATTCTAGAAGCAGTGGGCAGGGGTAAGGAGGGGCTGACTTGCACACTTGGAGGATCTTGGCAAATCCCCAAGCAGGAGGCTTGGCATTGGGCCATGGCAGCCTTCAAATGTGACAGAACCTGCTCGCAGGAGGGAAGATGAAGTAAGAGGCTGGAGAGCAGGAGCCTGGGAGGGGGCCCAGATGGGAAGGGGTTCACCTACAGGCAGAGAAGCTGGCAAGGAGGAAGGTTCAGGACCATCTGTGCAGCAGGGATGGAGCGGCCCAGAAGAAGGCCTGAAAGCATCCACTGACCCATCTGCTCACAGACAGCGGACTGAGTGAGCAGGCCCACACCCCCTGGGCCAGTAACGGGAAGGAGCACTCTAGTGGGAAACTGGATTAGCTTGCTACATACTTCCAGGAAGATTGTCCTTAGCTGCCATTCCCTTTGGGCATCCCATACATCCCTTACCTCCCTTACCTCACCCAAGTTATTAATCTCCTAATAAAATCCAAAAAAACAAGCTCAAGGACTGGTTACTGTCTCCTGGATGAAAGTCTGTGTGGAAAATGCATGATGCCTGGCTGTGCAGAACTATAGGGAGATGCAAAAGCTCAGCAACTCCTAAGGGGGTAGTGCTACACTTGTTTGCTTACACCTCCCTGTTTCATAGGCACAATCAAATTCACCCACTGCAAACATGTAAAATGATCCTTTCTGTGGAGTTTTCATGCCCTGTCACTCAAGGACTATAGATTATTTAGCAGAGTGAATGTAAATGATCTCATACAACCACTTCTACCAATACCTGTATTATCCTCAAGTTTAAAGCAAGTGAAGAATGTTTGCCCAAGTAGATTTGGCTATCCCTGTAAATTATGAAGTCACAGAAACTTTAGACCAGTTGAAGGGTTGACCATACACAGATGTGAAAAGGACTCACATATTCTAGCACAAGGAACCCTGTGAAATTGTTCTCCTTGACAGCTTTTTTGCTGGTGTTACAATGAAGAACAAAACATGATAAAAGCAAAAGTGTTTTCTGTTTTCAATGGAAAAGGGAACAATTGAGTACTGTCCATGATACTTTTTTTATTTGCACTAACATACAATTTTGAGGACAACACTTCTTCAAAGTCCAAGCAGTACTGTACAAATCACAAAGTTTCAGCAGAATGTTGGATGTTCTGCTGAAACTTTGCGATTTGTACAGTACTGCTTGGACCTTGAAGAAGGGGACATACCCCGAAAGCTTGTCCTCAAAATTGTATGTTAGTGCAAATAAAAAAAGTATCACGGACAGTACTCAATTGTTTCTGTTGCAAATGCATTAATATGGCTACAATCACCTCAAACACAATGGAAAAGGGGAATGATTGGCACTTGGCTGTAGAGGTTTTTTTAACACATCAGAGAACTTTCAGTATTCAGAAATACACAGCTCAATTATCCTAATCGGTAAATAAGTCTGGATCAACATATTCTCATTTCTGTTTTCATGTGTTTTTATGTACATTACCAAGAATCAAGTTTTTGCAATTGCATTGTAATCAATAGGCTGTATAACATGTCAGTGCACAAGCATCACACAGATTTAAATAGACAATGGTTGCATTAATTAGATGATACATGGTTCTATTGCTAGCACAGGTGGATCATTCATGTAGCAACCTCCTACGTAGGTACTAGGATTTGTATGGTTAGGTTAAGCATAGCTGTGTTCCTCTGCTTAACAGAGAGACTATTAGGGAAATCTAATTGGGCACTCTGTTTACCAGAGTGCTGTGATAGATTAGGTAGGTCAGCTCAGGATGCTCTGGTGCTGTTTGAGATTGTCTGAGTTCTGCCTGCTTTCATGAAGCTGTGAGAGCCTTCCAGAACATGGGTAGGGGCTAGGCAAATTAACAGAATGAATATGGATACAGCCCTGGCCATTTTCAGAGAAGGGGGGCTCCATTGCATGCTGGGAGTGGCATTTATATTCTGTGAGCACATGGGTCCAGCGTTTTTCCCATGAGAGGACTGAAGCTTGGTTGGAGGCAGGCTTTCCTCACCTGGCACGAGCTACCATGTGGGCCTCAGGTAGTTAACCTGAGGGCCTGAAGTTAGAGAGAGTGACCCTGGTTTTACAGTGTGCTGACTAAAGGGAGCTATCTGCCAAAGCTCTGCCTGGTACCACTGGAGGGTTTCGCTGGGAAGATTGGAAGGAGGCAACCATTCTGTCATTGGGCCTTGTGAGTACAAACATTGAGGAATTTGGAGACTCTGTGTGCTTGCTACCCCCTGGTGCTTGATACTGTAGTCAGTGTGGGTCCAAAAAAGAAAGGGAACACTGTCTAGTGTTCTGAAGAGCTTGTCCAATTGTTGCTACTGCAAAGGACTTTTTTCAGCTAAGTTACCTTTGGGCTGTTGCAGTCTGTAGTAACTGGCTCGTACCTGAGGAGCTCAGCCCTGTAACTACTACTACTGCAAAAATGGACTTTGCTCACTTCTAAACTACTTGCTGCTACATTTTAAAGAGACGTCTGCTATCTGCTTTCAGCCAGGACTTCAAAAGTGCTCAACTAAGAGATCAGCTAGATGTCCTCAGTTTGAATAGTTCTAATTTTGGAGTATCCTACTGAATTCCCTATCCCTATCCCCATTTTTACTAAAAAAATCCAAAAACAAACATCACCTAGACTGGTCATTGAAGACAACGAGCGAAAGAGTGTGTGTACCTGGCTGTGGAAAACACCTTGTGCCTGGTTGCTGGGCAAAGTAGGGGAAAACCTGGGCAAAAGTACAAGAGGCTCCTCTGGGGGTATCGCTACACTCAGTTATTATACAGTATACTATATATATATATATATATACATATATATTAGGTATAGAAAAGAATCAAAAGAATCACCCCCCCTTTAAAATAATCACATTTTGTTGCATTGCAGCCTGAAATGAAGACAGACACAGTTTTTGTTTTATCCAGCTGTATTTACTCTGTGCAACTTATAACATCCAAGTGAAAGATAACACCAAAATGTCAGAAAAAAATTTAAAAAGATCAAAAACAGAATCACTGAGTTGGAAAAAAGGATCACCCCCTTGTGTCAGTATTTTGTTGAACTACCGTTTGCTTTAATTACAGCCTTTAGTCTGTTGGGAGGTGTCTCTACTAATGTTGCACATCTAGACTTTACAATATTTGCCCACTCTTCTTTGCAGAACTGCTCAAGTTCAATTAAATTTGATGGTGACCATTTGTGGACTGCAGTCTTCAAGTCATTCCACAGATTTTGAATGGGGTTTATGTCTGGGCTCTGATGCAAAGACATTCACCTTTTTCTCCTTCAACCAATGTGTGGTCATTTTTGTTGTGTGCTTTGGGTCATTGTCATGTTGCAAGGTAAACCTTCTTTCCATTGACAACTTTCTGGCAGAGGGCAGCAGATTTTCCTCCTCCAGAATTTTATTGTATTTTACCCCATCCATTTTTCCTTCTATCCTGACAAGTGCTCCAGTCCCTTCTGCAGAGAAACAACCCCATAACAGGATATTACCACCTCCATGCTTTACTGTAGGAATGGTGTTATTTGGATGGCGAGCGGCATAGGATTTCCGATAACATATCGTTTAGTGTTGAGGCCAAATAATTAAATTTTAGTCTCATCTGACCATAACACCTTTTTCCATGTGAGCTCAGAATCTTCAAGGTGAATTTTGGCAAAGCTCGGTCGTGACTGCATGTGGCCTTTCTTGAGGAGCGGCTTTTTTCTTGCAACTCTCCCATACAAGCCACATTTGTAGAGAATGTGCAATATTGTTGTCAGATGCACACAATGACCACTCTTTGTCATAATTCCTGCAACTGCTTTAGAGTTGCTGTAAGCCGCTTGTTAGCCTCTCTGACCAGTTTCCTCCTGGCTCTTTCATCCAGTTTGGAGCAAGGTCCTGATCCTGGGAGGGTCTGTGTTGTACCAAATACCTTCCACATAATAGACTGCACTGTGCTTCTAAGCATTGATAAAGCCTTTGATATTTTTTGTATCCATCTCCTGACTTTTGCCTGTCCACAACTTTATCCCAAAGATCTTTTGACAGTGCCCTGCCACCCATAGTTAATTGTTTGCTTCAGTTTCACTAAAGAGGACTGAAATGCTCCATGAAAGCTCTTTTTAGTCTGAGCTAATCAAAATGACCACAGCTGATCACAGCTGAAAGTGAAATGGCTTTGTGTGCCATTTGAGAAGGTGACTTGCTACACCTGGTTGCTCTCAGCAGCTCATTGATTCCAAGCGTGGTACCGTGACAGGTTTCCACCTGTGCTATAAGTCTGTCTGTGAAATGTCCTTGCTACTAAATATCCCATGGTCAACTGTTAGTGGTATTATAACAAAGTGGAAGCAACTGTGAACAACAGCAACTCAGCCACGAATTGGTAGGCCACGTAAAATGAGCAGGGCCAGCGCATGCTGAAGCGCACAGGGCGCAGAAGGTGCCAACTGTCTGCAGAGTCAATAGCTAAAGACCTTCAAACTTCATGTGATTTTAGATTAGCACAACAGAGTGTAGAGAGCTTCATGGAATAGGTCTTTATGGCCGAGCAGTTGCATCCAAACCTTACATCACCAAGTGCAATGCAAAACATCAGATGCAGTGGTATAAAGCATGCCACCACTGGACTCTAGAGCAATGAAGACCTGTTCTCTGGAGTGACGAATCATGCTTCTCTGTCTGGCAATCCGATGGACTTGTCTGGGTTTAGTGGTTGCCAAGAGAACGGTACTTGCCTGACTGCATTGTGCCAAGTGTAAAGTTTGGTGGAGAGAGGACTATGGTGAGAATTGTTTTTCAGGGGTTGGGCTTGGCCCCAGTGAAGGGAACTTCTTAAGGCAACAGCATACCAAGACATTATGGACAATTTCATGCTCCCAACTTTGTGGGAACAGTTTGGTAATGGCCCCTTCCTGTTCCAACATGACTGCGTACCAGTGCACAAATAATGTCTATAAAGACATGGATAAGCAAGTTTGGGGTAGAAGAACTTGACTGGCCTGCACAGAGTCCTGACCTCAACCCGATAGAACATCTTTGGGATGAATTAGAGCGGAGACTGAGAGACAGGCCTTCTCATCTGACATCAGTACCTGACCTCACAAATGTGCTTCTGGAAGAATGGTCAAACATTCCTATAGACACACTCCTAAACCTTGTGTACAGCCTTCCCAGAAGAGCTGAAGCTGTTATAGCTGCAAAGGGTGGGCCAGCTCAATATTGAACCCCTCAGAAATCTCAAAGAACTGGAAGACTTTTGTAAGGAAGAATGGGCAAAGATACCTCAAACAAGAATTGAAAGACTCTTGGCTGGCTACAAAAAGCGTTTACAAGCTGTGATACTTGCCAAAGGGGGCAGTACAAGATATTAACTCTGCAGGGTGCCCAAACTTTTGCAGACGCCATTTTTTTGTTTTCTGTTATTTTGAAAGTGTAAATGATGGAAATAAAATCTAACTTTTGTTGACATATTATAAGAATGTCTAATCTGTAATTTGATGCCTTTTGGAGATGTTTCCATCTTTCCTTGGCTTCTTTATGCACATTAATACAAATTTTTAGCTGGGGTGCCCAAACTTTAGATCCCCACTGTATGTATGTATGTATATGAAATCCACCTGTGATTACACATATCAGTACTTCATAAACCATTTCTGCAGGTCATTTTATCCACACTATTCCATTTAAAAAAGAAAAAAAAATTGATTCCAGTTCAAATTCCTTTCTATGACCTCGACTGTATGCTGCTATTTTCCATCTGTGTTTGTCCATGTGTTTTGCATCCAGAATTCCCAATTTAACAAATTACATAAAATGCTCTTCTTTTACACAAACATAAAAATGTTGTTTTTGTTAGTCCCATAAAAAAGCAAAGCATGTGGTATCCACCATTGTTGAACCCTTCTAAAAGCAGCACACATTGCCAAAGTGCTATAGACGGAGACGTAGTCGTTCGCCTGCATATTCAATTCCTCATAGCTGTGAAGTAAAAGCACATGCTGACAATTCAACGTATGGATTATATTACTGTAAGGATTCCAGTGTGTTTTTATTTAACACAGCGGAACGCTAAATTCACTCGTTAAAATGTGGCAGTGCCAAAAGTTGGTGGTTTAGGGATTCATAGCTCGTTTAGCGCTAGTGAAATAAAAACATTTATATAACTCTTTAAAATATATGTATTCAAGCAGAGTTTAAGATGGACTCTGTGATGACTATAAGGATAGAAATTGACACTAACCATTGTCCAAATCACACCCAGAAAGACCTGAGCTGACTTTGCTGTGTGCGTGTCTAGATGGTACGAGCTTTGTCTACAATTAATGACGTTTTTGAATGTTGTGGGTTTTGTGCTGAAGAAACTGTAATAGATCCTCTGTGTCAGATGTGTTCAGAGTTTTGCTGGAATAGTCGTGGTAGCCAAATATTCCAAAGGAGGATCAAAGTAAAAGTTAAACTCTTAAGGATATATTAAACTATAAATAATGGGAAAAAGTGAAGAAAACGCCCAGATCATTCAGTATAGCAGCACATCATGAAAGGTATACTTGCTTGACTTTTGTATGTCAAGGATATAACTTTGTTATAGCTTTTGGTCATGGGACCTCATATTTTGATTATTTACAGAATAGTTATTTACAGGTGGAGCATAGTCTGTGATTCACCTCTAAACTTATTTTGCTTGCTTTCAGTTGTGTCTTTTTCTCTTTATTCGCCAGTTCATTGCAGTCTAACAAATTCCCAATGAACACTAATAAATTCTATGATAAATAGATTCTGAAGTTTAGCTAGACATCACATGTTTCCTACACAAGCAGCACACAGTAATTCATGTAACACTCAGGGCACACCGCAGAGAGCAGAGAGCCTAGGAAGGCAAGTCTTCTAGGTACAGCGTTGAATAGTCAGTTCATAAATCTGGTCTATGGCACTGCTACCTGTCCTCAAAGTAGTGGGCAGTAAGTAGAATGCTACTATGTATGGCTTATTGTTACGCAGCATGTTTCCCTATGTTGTTTGTTCTTATGGATATTCTCTCACTATGAAAAACCCGGGAACTTAACTTAAATATGGCCAGGTTACAATTTTACGGTCTAGGTGTACAGACTTTCCATTAAGGTGGGAAATGCCTCCTTGGTTTTAGTTTGTGACTTTATAACTAAATAGAGAAAGAAAACTAAAAGTTAAGGCTTTAAAACATCTGGCAGACATAGAGACACAGACTTCAAATTTGCTAGGACATTAGAGACTAACAAAGCTGAGTACTGTCAGATATTAACGATTCCAACAGCACCTATAACACTGTAAAAGAATGAAGATTCCATACAATGGAGCCACTAAAATATATATATTATAAATGTATGTTCTAAAATTGTGCGTAATTTATTTTTAATTGTTTTCGAGCTTTTGATCTCCTCTGGTGAGATTTCGCTTCCCTGACATGTCAACAGTAAATGAAGCAAAGAAAAATCTTTCCAAGGCATAGTAAACAAAAACAACTCAACAGACATTCTAAACCTTCTCTTATATAAAAAGAAAAAAAAAATAAAATAAAATCCAGCTTGGCCAGAGTTTCGGCAAGGTGGTCCCAGGAAACTGTAAGCAGACTGCATACTTCATTATCATAAATCATTATGGATGGATTGCATCATAATCTTTTTGATTCAATTAAGAAACAATTTTTAATGTAAAATGCTGAAGAAACCACCTAGTAATTTAAAAAATGGCTCAGTTCCATGACTACCTAGAGATGAGCAGACGTATTTACAGAAATGGTAGTTGAGCAGATATACAGTATACTGTACTTGTAGCTTCCAAGCCACTTCTGCATCCAACAGACGGAAGTCATGCAGTTGAGGTCTACTGGCAGTTCAGACATTTTTTTTTTTTTTTTTACAACGTGGGAAATATTTGTGAGCGATAAAAGGTGCTTCTGTCTATCACAGCTTATGAAGCCCATAAATGGACCAATCCTCACCCAAGTATCAGATTAGGTGTTGAATCAGATTGTTTTTGATGTTTGGTAAAAAATTTAAATTTTTTAGAAACCCACAATATAACTTTTTTCTGCCAGGTGCACATCTTATCAGTTTCGCTACAAAATAAAATCTGACTATTGCTATAGGTTACCGGTGTCAAACTGGCGGCCTTTCAGCTGTTGCCAAACTACAAGTCCCATGAGGCATTGCAAGATTGACAGTTACAAGCATGACTCCCAAAGGCAGAAGCATGATGGGACTTGTAGTTTTGCAACAGCTGGAGGGCCGCCAGTTTGACACCTTTTGCATTTGGTATTCACCATTTTCAAGGAATTTTAGCATTCCCCTCAAAGCATTGTTTGCAAATTTCTACGGAATCTTAAATAATGTCTGCTGTGAGAAAAGAAGAAAAATGCTTCAGTGCCACAATTTCAGCAACAAGTGCACATGACAGACATGACCATCCGTCTATAAAGCTTCATATTTCAATAGGTAGACAGGGGAGCTTCTAGGCCTTTCTATCCTAATCAAATTGAGGTTATCTTTCAAACTAAAGGAGAGAGACAAAAAAGCTCTGATAAAGAGGGCATGTCCCTCGAAACGCATTAGCTGCATCTGTCATGGAGTGTCTCCTAAATCTGTCTTATTGGCAAGCAGGGAGCTCTGAATCCTCCTGTAATAATTTGTATTGTAATTGTATTGTCGGAGCTACATAAATCCTGTATAATATTAATAATTGCCAGCATGTGAGTTGTCCACAGCAAGCTGAGTTTTTTATTTATGCATTTATAACTAAGTTGGTTTTTTGAAAATATTTCTTATGTACTCTCTACAATAAATGGTATTTGATATAATGCACAAGGCTGGTACACCCCTTTTTTGTTTCTTTAGAAAGTCTGCTGTGGGATTGGGGTAAAAATAGGGCTAGAAAGGGAAAATATTATTTCATTGCCAGAGTAGTAGATACAAGGAAGAAAAAAACTGCCAGCAGGCCTACTATTATAGCAACACTTACTTACAAAAAACTAGAAAAAGACTATAAAAGCTAAACCATTCTTAATTAAAACAAAACAGTTGGATGGGAGTTTGTTCTTTATGTGACATAATATTTTATGCTTCTGTGTTTAAAGTTGGGTGCTCGCAGAAAAAATATAATTTTGCTGAATTGTGGCCAGGCCTGCAAGAATACTGACCTTTCCAGATGAAGTGTGACATGCAACTATAAATGCCTATTCAGCTCTTTGGTATTGAGAACACATATCATTACATATTTTATTGTTTCCAGGGCAGTGAGACAGTGACCACCCATGCAGGGCAGGCGAGCTTGACGTATATCTATATACCATAAAAATCCGTGTGTCTGGTTAGACGTTATTCTTTCAAGCAATCTAATCCCACCACTGCCGTGCACAGCCCAATCATTTCTCAGACTTGACAAAAGGAAAACCAAATGCAATTCTACGGCTTTCTTAAGTAGAATGAAACCACATGTGACTCATGATGGAAAATATGGCACTTCATACACAGGAAGGCTCAAGGCCTTGTGCACAAGCCAGCTCAATGGCAACCCTTAAGCTAGGTATTGGTGAGAGCATTTTATGCTGCTTGTTAGAGAAATCCTCTGTTGAAGTGGTAATTCCACTCAATCACTCCCAGCTTTCACTTCCTCTCTGCTCTTTGCAGATTTCAAGTTTTCAGGACGGTTTACACTCCCGAAAATCTTCTGGAATTTCTTCAGGCAGGTTCTAATGATATATAATTCTTTATAATGATGCTTAAAATAGCTGTTATTCACTGTTTCTATAACCCATATAATTTGGCACTTTACAGAAAGCAGAGCTATAAATATACAAATCTTGTATTTTTATTGGACCTCAGAATATTCTATTGCATAAAATCGTATGCTAGATCTAAAAGTCTATGTGACTGTTCATTGAAGATTGGATTTATTCCAAGATTGGATGTCCAAAACTATGCTAAGAAAATCTTTTGTGACAAATTAGCATCAAGGGCTAAGTAATGAGCTAGTACTATAAAAATAGGGAAGAATCTTTCTTTAAATAAACTTGACTAACAAAGAATGTCCTACAAATACAAAAAAAGAACAAAACCACAGTGCTTACGTGTACAGACACATGCTAGATGGGTAGCAGTATGGATAGTAAACCACAGCATGTGTCTATATGTTTTCCTGTGGTCTTCTGCCAAATGTTTTGAGGCCTTTAATTTTAGTATTCTTTCCCTATTTAGATGTGAGGTCACAAACCAAAGCCAAAGTGGCACTGTAGGGTGGTAACGAGTAGTAACATTTGTGTTGCAGCCAGAATTGCTACGTTACCAGTAATTTAATTTACCAGCAACAAATATAGAGAGAGAAATTGGTCATCTAGCATGGTCACAAACACATAAACTAACAAAATATCACCTAACATATTCTGTGCCTGAATTACTGTAAATGTTCCTTTTTCGATCTAATATGAATATATCTATTGTGGGGTATTGTGCATTGAGATTCTATCATTTGCAGTTAGCATTTGTTACATTTTGCTACTTTTAGGCACCCAAGTCCCAATGACAGACATTTGGACATGTACCTTTACACACTAAGAACACCCCTAAATTTCATTCTATGAGTGTATACTCCCCCCCCCCCCAACTATCACCTATCTTTAACACATTTATTTTATTATTTATTACAGTTACTTATATAGCGCCATCAATTTACGCAGCGCTTTCCATATAAATTGTACATTCACATCAGTCCCTAACCCTTAAGGAGTGTACAATCTAAAGTCCCTAACTTACATTCAAACATACACATACTAGGGCCAATTTAGACAAAAAAAATTAAAAAACCGAGGCATTATTTTCAACGGATTTTCATTCATAAACCAAAAATTATGTTAACCGAGGCGTTTCGTAAACCAAGGTACACCTGTATGTATGTAACTATATATACATTCACATCAGTCTTTGCCCTCAAGAAGCTTACAATCTAAGGTCCCTAACCTACATTCATACATACACATATCAGGGCCAATTTAGACAGGATCCAATTAACCTACCAGCATGTCTTTGGAGTGTTGGAGGAAACTGGAGTACCCAGAGGAAACCCACACAGGCACAGAGAAATCAGGCAAACTCCAGGCAGGTGGTGCCATGGTTGGGATTCAAACCAGCGACCCTAGTACTGCCAGGGGTGCTATCCATTTGTGCACTGTGCTGCCCTACACATCACATTAAGGCAGCCCTTAGATGATTTTTTTCACTCCACCAATGGACTGAATAAAAATAAATGACTCAAATCCCCCATCCACACATTTGATGTGGATGGGGAAATCCTCCTACTGTGCCTTTGTATCTTACAGAGGGAAGACTTCCCCACCATCAGAATACACTGATTCGGCAGTCCAGCACTAATCGAGTGCCAAAAATCCAACTGGGAGGTTGTACAGAATTCAATCAGTAGACTTCTGTACAACCACCCTGTCCAAACATGGATCAAAATTTGTCTGGTCTCCGCTGAATTGGCTGAATGTCGATTCCTGCATGTTTGGCTTTAGGGTCAGTGGTGCACAAGTCTAGAGGAATGCAGTTTGATGTTGGTCAAATGCAGGTCAAATACATTTCAGATTATTTCTGAACAAACTGAGAAGCTTCTCAAGCTGAGAACAAAAGCTCAGGTTACCAGATTTCTAAAGCAAAATCTGGGGACACCCTATTGACCATATCCATTTTTATGCACACCCATAAAATCACACACCCCACTTTTAGCACACCTAAATAATTAATCACAGACTTTTGGAGAAAGAGGCAGACATTCAAGGAATGAAGACAAAAGTCTTTTGTGCTTTGAGTATAGAAATGATGTGGGGCATGTAGAATTTTGCTATGAATTGTGGGTTTGGCCAAGATGCAGTAACTACAGGGCAATTGCTTTTGAGACTGTTTAACAGATCGGAGCCTGGGGCCCAATCTAATTTCATGAGTAGTTCTAGGGTGGATTTTTCAGTTTCTCCCTTCACTTAGCACTGATGTATTGATCTCTTTAAAAATGTTGCTGTTGCTTGGTGCCTCTGCTCTACCATCAAACACCTGAATAATTTCTCCAAAGCCTGCCCACTGTAGACAGCAACTTCTGATGTGGTGAGAATCCCTCCTGTTCTGAAGATGAGGGCTCATTGCTAGTTTAGGCACCACTTTTTTTTTCTTCAATACACACCTATCAGAATTGTAAGGACCTTTGTCAGCCTTGAAATCAATATCTGTGGAGTCTGTTAAGTAGATATGTACGATTCGTTTTGTTACGAATGAAAATGTGGATGAAATGTTTGTTATTCAGAGGTTGTCTGAATCACAAGTTTCAATAAAACCAAAATAAATGATAACAAAACAAATTATCCAAATTCAAATTTAAAAATGAATTTGAATTTAAAATGGAAACATATTACAATAAATACAGTAAAGTACAAAGTAAAATAAAGATGAGGATTCCTACTTAGGCTGCTTTATATAATAGAAGTGAATAGAACAGAATAGAAAATAAAGGATTAGAATAAAACAGAATAGAATAGAAAATAAAATAATGGAATAGAGTAGAATACAACAGAATAAAATAGATCGAATATAGTGGTCTTCTAAAATTTTAATTTCAAATTAATATTTTGAATCAATTTGAAAATAATGAATATATGAAACGAATCTGAATTTATGAAAGAAAATCTAAAAAAATGAATTCAAACATAACGAAACAAAATTATTAACTTAAGGGACGAATCTGAAATGAAAACATTATTTCCATCAAGCACAGCTCTATTTTTAGAACCCGAGTCCCAGGATGTACACAGGGCCTCCACTTATGTATTTGTTAGGATGAAGTCCCCCCAGTGCTGAACTCCTTCCCATCATTAATTTGTCCATTAATTTCCTTGTACCGCCTAGAATACAGGGGGGCCCTACAGGGTCAAAATATTTGATCTGAACATTTAGAAAAAATACTTACAGGCAAAACTTCAGCACTATTCCTAAACAGGATTAAGAATTTTTTTAGAACAGCTTTAACACAGTCTATGGTCCTTCATTTCTCCATTCATATTTCAATTTTCAAACTTTGCTCCTTAAAGGATAACATTGGTCTGTACAAAAAAAAAAATGGGAGTACTTATCCCAACTTAAAGGATTAATATGATCCTCTCATTGTGTGGCCTGCAACACCTGGCTTTTGCCTTAAATTGTGCTGATGAGGGAGAAGTGAATCCTGGCAGTGGCAAGAAGGAGCTCTAGGTGTGACTCCCAGTAGCAGATTCTTCCTTGGCAGCAGAATGCCTATAGCACAGAGCTCTGAAACTTCTCAGTTACTGTATGTCCTACAGGTCTGGCAGGCAGTGAGCAGGTGGACAGAAGCCAGTACCTGCATATGATACTGTAAGTGCCAATAACAAATTTCTCAAAATGGGGACTGTTTCTGGCAAATAGGGTTAGATGGCAACCATAGTCAAAAGCACACTGCATTTATGCCTCAGCACCTGTTGACAGTAACCCTTACAACGTTCCTCTCCCCAACCATCACAGGTAACCTATCTCCTAAAACCAATCCTCAAACCTCAACACACCCTCTATCATTGAAATGCATAGACTAACCCTGTATGTTAGCACTTTATAGTTAACCTACCCTAACACCTAAGCTGGGTATACACGGGTAGTTTCTTCTCATCCAACCAGCGAGTTGAATGAAAGAAATCTGACAGACCCGCTCATCCACGCAAACAATGTTGATGCAGGGGTCTCTCCTGCTGTGCTATTGAATTCGGACACGTGGACTCCCCCTCACCAGAATACACTGATCAGTGCTTGCATCCATTCGGTGCAAGCGTTGATCAAATGTTGGTTTTCCAGCAAGACTGTTTGGCAGAATTCGGTCGATAGAGTGTCTTCTGTTGAATAGACAGCAATACGCACATTCCTAAAGTTGACTGGTTCCTTCTGAGCTGGATGATTTTCAGTACAAGTGTACTGGGCTTTAGTATAAAAATTCATCCCCCAACACCTAACCTATCTCTGAAAATCAATCCTTAACCCCTAGCCCTATCTTTCCTGATAACCCTAACCCTTAAACCTAACCAACTAACCCCTAGCCTAAAGCAGCTCATAGGTGATTAGATTTTATTTGATTCCCCCAACAACACAGTCCGTGTTGATGGGGGAATGCCTCCTGCAGCGCTATTGCGTTCTACCGGCAGAGGGGATCGGGGGACCTTCTTGGTCGACAGAACACAATGAGTACTGCTAGCAGCTATAGCTGCTGGCAGTAACCCTAATGCCGGCCATACATGGGTTGAAATTCAACAGATTTTTCATCCAAAATCGGACCTAAGAATAATTGGCCGATTTTTTGCTCTGTTAGTGGGTCAATGGCACTAGCCGATTTTTGTGGTTCCTCCCCTTTTCGGTGATCGGGCTTATTGGAAAATTTGTGAAAAACAACCGATTTTCGACTCAATGATGGTCAAATCGTACGTTTGTTTTTCCAAAAAGAATATGCGCATGAGCCGTGACCTGGAAGGAACAGAAGTTTCGCCTGTTATATGGGGTGAACTTTATGACTTGGTCAGCCAATTTTCGAAATCATTGATGGCACCATCAGATTATCGTGCGAACAATGTTTTTCGATTTTTGGACGAAAAATCGTTTGGGATTCAAACCATGTATAGCCTGCATAAGTATAAAATTCACTAGACTGGTTGTACCCAAGTTGATCAATGGATCGACTTGTGCACAATCAGCCTGTTCATAGATGGATCGAATCTCAGCCAGTCCCTGCTGAACTGGCTGAATTTTCATACATGTATGGAAGGCTTAAATGTACCTTAAAGCCCAAGTACAGCCACATTCTTATTTTGGTTTCAACAAAGTTGGTAATAGAAGCTCTGTCAGGAATTTATATTTTTTGTCATCTGTATTCTCAATAAAGAGATGTTCTGTTACCTCCTGTCCCAGTGACATCAAGACAAAGCATGAAAGGATGTGGGCTCTATCAGCACAGTATGACAAAAGCAGTAGAAATCTGTAAAAACTTGAAAAATCTTCTAACACTTACCCACTCTATTAACTGTGTGTTTTTTGCCGTCTTTGTCCCCATCTGAGAGAAATCTTATCACCAACAGAGGTAACCAACAGGGGCATAAACAACAACAAAAACTGGCAACCCCCCAGGATATTCCCTCCTTTCTTCTCTTTTCTCTTTTTCTCTTCCCTTCTGGGCTCTTGTTTTTGTACGCTGGCTGACGAGTGGCACTTCGGCCTTCTCCTCCCCTGGGTTGTGGGTTATACTTGTTAAACAGGAGGCGCAGACACCGCGCAGTAGGGCTGTTCCCTTGACATACGCATTCCCATAAAACTGCTATATTTACTTTGTCTGATGTCATTGTGACTGTGCTTTCAAATATTGTTTTGTCTTTGATATCTCTGACCAATTTGCGAACTCCCCTTGAGCTCCCTTATTTGTATACGCAGTTTTTTGTACTGTTATCTTGTGCTGTTTATAACTATTGAAAAACCTTACTAAATATGTTTTGCAGTGAAAACTTTGACAACTCCTCTGTACCCTTAGGCCCAGAACACACTAGTATGAGCCTCGAGGCCTGTGTTCGCTTGGCACTGACAGCCCATTTTTTTGAATTGGCTTCTGTGCTGTGTGTCCCACACAAAAAAGGTGCACCTTTTCCAAAATGCATCTGCAGAGAAACTGCATAGTCTTTTTGACCATTCGGTTTCCCTGCGATTCAGGCACCTGCGATTGCCCTGCAGGCTGAGATGCGTGGGGGTTCCATTAAGAAAGAATGGCAGCCCCACGCATCTCGCGAGAGCAGCACGATTCAGTTGCAGGTGGTTGCAAGTGTGGGAACAGGTGCAATTCCTGCATCCGCAACCAGCCCACACATGCAGGTTAGTTTAACCCAGGGTCAAAGAATAAATATACTATGGTATAGTTACTCTTTAAGTTACCCCACTCTGCTCACTAGCTTTCCCCAGTGTTTTAAAATCACTTTCCCACACTCTTGGCTGGATCCATGTTGTGCTTCCCACAATGACGATGCCATCTCTTTAGCTAGTCCCTCACATCTTCTATATACTGTATGCAGGGAGAAATCTCATTCATTCCTGTGGAAGCCATCTGTCACTGAGATACAAAATAGATGGCCTTTCCATATGAATGATTGGGCTTTTTTTGCTCATGTGCAGAAGCTAGGGCCCAACTACGGAGTTTGCAGCAGCAGCTGTGTGGCTCACCGTGGGCTGCACAGCATGGATCTTGCAGGAGTGTGGGTAAGGGAGTATAAAACTTCGATGGAGGAAGCTACTGGTTAGTTAAACCTCAACTTAGCTAAAAATAAATTACATCTCCCTAATAATTTCCCCTGTATGCTAATAGGAAAGCACATTTACTAGTCCATGGAGTCCAACATTGTCTTCTTGGCACCCAAACTGCTCCTTGCACTGCTTTTCATCCACACTGCCATCTTGGAACTTGTGTTTGGAGTCAAGCTCTAGTTTTATTGCTCATGTGTTCCATGAAAACCCATGCAATCACAGACATGCTGCACACCCCTGCTAGGTATTTGGAAACTGCCAGAGACCTTTGGCATATCTGCACATGCAAAGGTTCTTGTGGCATGCATGCACCTCTGACAGAAACACTCCATCCAATATATGGTACATGTACACCCCAGTCGGCAGCAGAGCCAATCCTGGCCTAGGCAAGGAATCAGGGAGGGAAGGAATGCACCAGTATTTAATAAAAATAAAGGTATTTACTTTTTTTTGTTATCTGGAATGATGTACCTCTACTGGCTTCCCGCTGCCGAACGGATAAAATTCAAAACATTAACAATAACATATAAAGCCATTTATAACTCTGCCCCAAATTACATCACCGATCTTATCTCCAAATATCACCCAAACCGTACTCTCCGCTCCTCGCACGACCTCATGCTCTCTAGCTCCCTTGTCTCCGCCTCCCATGCTCGTCTCCAGGACTTCTCCAGAGCTTCCCCCATCCTCTGGAACCCTCTACCCCAATTTATCAGACTATCACCTACTCTGCTCACTTTTAGGCGATCTCTGAAAACCTCTCTCTTCAGGGAAGCCTATCATGCCCTCAGCTAATAATGGAATTTTCTACTCTTCCTACCAGTCCATCCCCCACAGTTACTACCTTTTGTACCACTAGCCCCTCCCTTTTAGATTGTAAGCTCTGTGGAGCAGGGCCCTCCTATCCCTCTTGTACTGAACTGTATTGTCTCCCGTTATATTGTAAAGCACTGAGCAAACTGTTGGCGCTATATAAATCCTGCATAATAATAATGTAAGGCACAGTGGGCACAATTTACTAAGCGGTATCTTACCACCTCCGAGTATGCAGCAGGATACCGCGCAGAATTAAAAAAAAAAAAAAAAAGTTTGAATTTACTAAAAATGCTACTAAAATACCACATGAGTTATTTTATCAAGTAATGCGGTATTTTAGTAGTGAAAAGCATGCATTAATGTTTCAGCTGTCAACGGGGTTCCCCACTGAAAGCTGAATGTAAAAGAAAGAATTGCCGGCAGTTAAAAAATAATTTAAAAAACAGAGTGGGGTCAGCCCCATGCATACCAAGGCCTTCAGGTCATATGACTGTTGTGATTGGTTGTCACAACGGTCACATAATTGAAAAGTTCCCAATTGCAAGTATGCATCAAGAGTTTACCCAATATCGGGAGTGTGCAGGGAGGGTGCTATTAGCACAGTAAATAGTTTTAACCACTTCCCCTTCAGAGGATTTACCCCCCCTTCCTGACCAGGCCATTTTTTGCATTACAGCGCTGCGTTACTTTGACTGACAATTGCGCGGTCATGCAAAGCTGCACCTTTTTTGCCACAAATAGAGCTATCTTTTGGAGGTATTTGATCGCCTGTACGGTTTTAATTTTTTGCGCTATAATAAAAAAAAGACAATTTTGAGAAAAAAAACAATATTTTTGACTTTTTGCTATTAAACATGTCCAGTAAAAATATTTAAAAATCAAATTTCATCATAAATTTAGGCCAAAATGTATTCTGCTACATGTCTTTGCTAAAAATAAATCTCAATACGTGTAAATGAATTGGTTTATGTGAAAGTTATAGCGTTTACAAATAGTGGTATATATACTGGGATTTAAATTTTTTTTTAAATTTTTACTAGTAATGGCAGCGATCAGCAACTTATAGTGGGACTGCGGCGGGCATTTTGACACTTGGGGGGGAACTGACTTGGTGTCACTGACATCTCCAGTGACACCAATACAGTGATCAGTGCTAATAAAAAGCACTGACACTGTACTAATGAATAAATAGATAAATTTGGTATCCACAAATAAATATAACCGAAGAATATTAAATATAATAAACTTAATTATAAAAAACGGTGTAAATCCAACAAAGTTCCGCAAAAATCCAAAAAAGTCACACTTTCACCCCTGAAAACGAATTAAATTAAAAACATTTTTTGTGCCAGTCAATGTTTGTAATTCAAAATAAAGTCCACAAAAATCACTCTTCCGTGTCCAACTTGCACTTCCACATAAATCCAGATAAAGTGTGTACCTCCAACAAATGAAAAAACTAAATAGTGCATTACCTTCAATAACAGTTGGTATATACTGTACTTTACCAAACAATAAGTAGATACTTAACAAAAATAAGTGCAAAATAAAATTGAATTGAAACAAGATTCAAATCGTGAGCAACACGTGAATCGTGAAATCACTCCGTGTACATCATAAATAAATAAATGTGAACAATCAGTGTACACTCATAAACAAATGAATAAATAAATAAAATTAAACAAATAAATAAAAGGATTAATGGCACTGGGCAGGAGGGGGTTAATATGCGGGGTGATCAAAGGGTTAACTGTGTGCTGTTTTGCATACTGGGCTGTGTTTGTGCTTCACTGTAAGCACACTGCTTTGCATGGCTGCAGAGCCATGCAAAGCAGTGTGCAGGAGCTGACAGGGGAGAGAACTGTTTTGTTTACAAACATTTCTTCCCCTCTGTCAGAGTGCTGGCAAGTCATCACCAGCGGGACACGGTGATTGACAGCCGAGGCCACGAATGGCGGTGCGGGTTGGGCGCACGTTCCCCCTACCCAGAAATGCAAAATCACGTATATATACATGATTTTGCGCACCCGTATTGCCCTGTAGCAGTACTTCTGCTATAGGGTGGACGGGAAGTGGTTAACAGGGTGCATGTATGCTGCCGCTCAGTGTGTGGGCCTTAACATATGTACTGCCGGAGTCAACAGGTTTAATAAGAATATGAAACATTTCAGAAGTATTTGATCTACATACTGTAAAATTTACTGTCATAAGTTCATAGATATTTATAGGATTTACAAACTACTTTATAAAATAGATGAAAAAATACTGAATATACAAATTGTATCAATGTGTTGCCATGTACCACCTAACACCTTGTAATGACTTGATTCTGTTGTTCTAGCACAGTACATAGCCCTCACGGAAGACTCATTTTATGGCACTTTTTTGCTATAGTTGTGGTTTTCTTTACGATGCTTTTCGATTTTATTAGTTTACATTTCACTGTGTAATAAACACTGAAGAACTGGTATGATTTTGGAAGGTGAAAGGTTGACTGAAATGATAAAGTCATCCCGAGGAAAATAATGAAGGTTGTTTAAGAAGAAAGAGCAGATCCTGATGGGCAGTCCTGCTCTGAACATTCACTGACAGCCTGGCAGTAAACATGGTTGATGACTGCTGAGTTCTCCTTCACAGTGCAATTGGATTTTGAAGTTGAGAACATAAAAATCATAGCTTCAAGATGAGTCTTCCTTGAAACCCTTCTTGTGAGAGGTGGTGGCATTTATTTCTAAAGCTACATTACCCAATATTACTGGAGCACACACATCTACAATTTTAGTGAGATTGTTACTGTGAATCTTAAGAAATGTTAGCAAGTGTGCTATAGAAAATCTAGCTTGAGAAACATATATCCTTACAAACTATACATAGAGAACTTTTAAAACATTATTGGTGACTATAAACACTTTGATAAATAATCAGTCCAATCACTCCTGATAATAATTGATCAATAATTTTCCACCCTAGCTGATCAACTCAGTTTGATCTGATCTAGAGCAAGTCTAAGATATGCCTAACTGATTGTTTACCTATCCAATTGCTTTGATCAAATCACCTATCGATTGAAAGCATGTATGGCTACCATAGAACACATGAATCGGGTTATTTACATCAAGCGATTACATGTTATTACAAAAAAACTCATAAAAAATAAAAAAAAGTCAAACGATCACACACTCCCTTTGGACCTTTCACAATTACCCCTGGTTCACATCTGTGCGGGTGGTGCCGCTGCAGATCCGCAGGAAAATCTGTGCAGCCGCACCACCCACACAGAGAAATGCGGACTCGTGGGCGATTGGCGTTAATTTTAATGGCATGCCACCCACACTGGGAAACACAACCGTACTGGGAACCGAGGTTCCCGTGCGGGCTGCGTTTTTGGAAGAAGTGCAGGGACTTCATTCCCTGCGTGTCATGGGCACGGGAGTCCATTCAAATGAATGGGCTCTCATGCCCATGCAAAACGCGGCCCGCACGACCGCATATATGTGAACCGGGGGTTATGGTAATGCCTACCACCCTCTGAAAAGCAATCTGTGGCGAATCGCTTTTCAGAGGGCGGTAAAGAAGTGGCTGACAGGCATTCAGGAGATACTAATTTTACAATGTCAAATAGAAATTTTACATTGTGGGACCGTGCTTAAAATGCAAGCCAAGCAATTGACTTGTGGTTGTGATGTGGCCCTATTGACCTCAAAGGGCAAGTTTATTACTTTGTTGCTCCACTTTTAACTCAGGTTGCAGAGTTTGGTAGACAGCACTATCAAAGTATTGAGGCATGTGTACATCCCTGTCAAGCTGTAATGTTAACATTCAGGTGGGTGGCCAGGGGTGGTAGCCATACATGGACGGAAATTCAACCAGGGACCATGTATGGGCTAGCTGGTTGTGCAAAAGTTGACCTATCGATCGACTTGCATAAAAGCCTGTCGGGTTTTTCCCAGCGATAAGTGCCGCTGGCTATAGTTTGCAACACTGATCAATGCATTCTGCTGGGGGATATACAATAGCTCAGCGGGAGTGATTCCTCCATCCACATCAAATGTGTGGATGAGGGAAATCAGTTAATTTTTTTAAATGAAAAAAATTAATTAGGTATGGCTAGCCTTAGCCACCTGGCTCCAGCCACCAGTGCCCTTTAAAGCAGAGCTCCACCCAAAAGGGGAAGTTCCGCTTTAAGCCTTTGTCCCCTGCTCCCCATTGAGGATTGGCACCTTTGGGGAGCGGGTACCCAAATTTGACAGGTACCCGCTTCCACTTCTGCTGCGATCGACTAGGCGATCAGAAGAGGAGGTTGTCCTCCCCCCCCCGTAGTCTTCTGGGACACATGACAGGTCCCAGAAGACTACGGGGCCATTCACAAAGTGCAGTGCTTCTCACACATGTGCAGTGGGTGCCCAGCTGTGAAGCCGCAAGCTGTCACAGCCAGGTGCCCACACTGAAGATGCCGACACCAGGGAGTGAAGACAGACTTTGAAACCAAACGTGGTGAGGACACCGCTGGACTGAGGGACAGGTAAGTGACTGTTTTTTAAAAGTCATCAGCTACAGTTTTTGTAGCTGCTGATGTTTTTTTTTTTTTCCAGGAGGAACTCCGCTTTAAGCATTGATTGACTTTATCCGCAGTATCAGAAAAACTACTGCTTTCAGTAAAAATATTTATTCTGTAGGGTATAAAGTCAAATATTTGAAGGACTGTCTACTTTTTCTTCAGCAGGGTGCTAGAATTAAACAAGCTGTTGTTCTTTTTCTCTTGGGAAATTGGGTTTCCCTTTGGGAGAAAATGTTATATATACGTTCCCATTGTTCTTCGCACATTCCCCATCTCTAAATGATGTTTGTGTGTACATGTCATACATTTCATTCCAGCGCTACACGTTCTCTCAGTATGTTGTATTATGCTTTAATAGAGTGATATTCTTCACTGACCTCAGGGACCGACATGAATCGCACATTTAAAGATATTACTGTTGTGTTCAGGAATCTGGAAATAGAGGGACTTGAGGGTTTGTAGGAGAAGGTCAGACTGACCAAATATTCGGAGAACTTTGCTTTCCCTTTACTCAACATTATCCAGAAAATAGTGTTTTTTCAGCTGCTAGAAGTATCAATTACAGAGGCCTTTGGGCTGACAAGCCACTCTCAATAGGCATTACCTTCCAACTCACTTTATCATGTGTCTCTGAGTTTCTGAATAAATGCATACTGGAAAAGTCCCCAGAAATGAAGCATTGCACTGCCTGGCTGCACACTCCCACAACATTTACTTCTAAATCAAGAAATCTCATACTCCTCAGAGAATAAAGCCGTCTTCCAAATCCCTCCCTTTTCTCAGTACCAAGCTCATTGATCTTCATAGAAATACTCCTATCAGCAATATTCCACCTCGCCAAGACGGTTCTTCTGCCCAGGATATTTCAATCTGTATTTGTTGGCTCCCAACAAGCATTTTTATTTTCTGGATAAAGTCCACAGTGTAAATATACTGTCCAGAAAGGGCAGGGTGATAAAGAAAATATGAATGTTCTCTGCAGTGAAATGGTTTATAGTTCTTATTACACCTTTTTTTTCTTTTTGGGCATACAGTAGAGATCAGTTTCTTGATGTTAACCTCTTCACTGTCAGGGAAACCTGCTGCACATTATAATGCTAATGCTTGTTGCACTTTGTGCCTGTAAATGGCCAAAGGCAACAACAAGAAAACAAAGAGAGGTATTTTTGTCTTAATTAGATAATTGCGATTCATGGTGGATACTAGAGGTCATGCTGCTCTGCCAGTCAATCAGAATTAGAAGCGGTGATAAGGACAGTTGTGTTGTTCAGTGTTCCTTGTGTTGCCCTGGAAAATTTGTGACCTACTGTAGTTGCTGTCATTGATAAACACAAGAAACTCTTGATTAAAAGGACACAATACTATATTTCCATTCATTAAGCATTTGGAGATATTATTGACAGATTTATATTACAGGATCACAGTGTTTTTAATAAAGTTGGGGCCAACTGCTTTCTCTGAGCCTATGTTCACACTACAGCGGTGCTGTAAATCCCATGTGATTCGCACAGGAACCGCACCGCACCGCATTCCTGTACAAATCACATGCGATTTGTATGCGGTGCGATTGCACCTGCACCAAAAACGTGCAGGGCCTTTTTTTTCGTCCGCACTAGAATTGGGTCGCATAGGTATTCACACCTATGCAATCCGATTCTGCAAATCGCAACGCGTTTTGTGGACCGATGTCAGGGTGTTGTTAACTTAACTTACACACCCAACAGACTTTTACAAATCTGATACATTACGGCTAGTTGATTGTTGAAATGGAACTTCAGTCTATTATTATTATTATTATTATATAGCACCAACAGTTTGCTCAGCACTTTACAATATAAGGGGAGGCAATACAGCAACAATACAGTTCATTACAAGAAGGTTAAGAGGGCCCTGCTCCTCGGAGCTTACAATCTAAGATATATCTATCATGAATGCTGCTGCCAGACTCATCCACCTTACTAACCATTCCGTATCTGCCACCCTTCTCTGCCAATCCCTCCACTAGCTTCCCATTGCCTAACAGATAAAATTCAAAACATTAACAAAAATATATAGCCATTTATAACTCTGCCCCAAATTACATCACCAATCTTGTCTCCAAATATCACCCAAACCGTACTCTCTGGTCCTCGCACAACCTTCTGCTCTATAGCTCCCTTGTCTCCTTCTCCCATGCTCATCTCCAGGACTTCTCCAGAGCTTCTCTAATCCTCTGGAACTCTCTACCCCAATTTATCAGACTATCGCCTACTCTGCTCACTTTTAGGTGATCTCTGAAAACCTATCTCTTCAGGGAAGCCTATCCTGCCCTCAGCTAATAATGGAATCTTCTACTCCTCCTACCAGTCCTACCCCCACAGTTACTACCTTTAGTATCACTAGCCCCTCCCTTTTAGATTGTAAGCTTTAAAGAGCAGGGCCCTCCTATCCCTCTTGTATTGAACTGTATTGTTGCTGTATTGTCTCCCGTTATATTGTAAAGCTCTGAGCAAACTGTTGGCGCTATATAAACCCTGGATAATAATAATATTAACTTGATGGCCCACCCGCAACTGTTATTATCGTGTGTGTTCTGCGCTTTTCTTTCTTTTCCTTCTCTGACTTTTGTTTCCTCTACTCAACCTCTACATACTCTGAAAATTTTTTACTGATGTGGTCTTACAACTCTGCAACAAAGGGCTATAAAGATGTAATCCTATTTTATTTGCTGTATATGAACAATGCACATTTTTCTTGTACCCATTTGTATGATTGTCTACTGCCCTGCTCTTTGCTCTTGTATTTCCCTTCATTTTTCAATTAAAAAAAAAAATTTGGGATTAAAAAAAAAACATACACACCCGCATCGGTTCGTATGAACGGGGTGCGATTGTGATGTGGTGCGGAATTCTGCACCACATCAGTGTGAACCAGGGCTTAATCTTCCCATCGCATATACATATCCCACCACTACTGACCACAGATCAGGTGGGAACCTCTCTACTTGGCCCCAGCATTTCTGTGGATGCCTTAAAGTGCTAGTTCAGAAAAAGTGATAACACCTTACATCCTCCCCACTCCCTGTACTTACCTCCATGGGTGATGAGCTGTCAGTGCCTACGCACTTAATAGCGGGCACTTTCAACCCCTTCCTGCCCAGGCCAATTTTCAGCTTTCAGCACAATCGCACTTTGGGCCCTGGTTCACACTGATAAGTGCGGAATTTGCAGCGTTTTCTGTGAGAATTCCGCACCGCATCAGAATCGCACCCCGTTCATGCGAACCACTGCGGGTGTGTATGTTAAGTTAACAACACCCCGAAAGCTCTCCAAAAAACGTGGTGCAATGTGCAGAATCAGATCACATAGGTGTGAACACCCATGCAATCTGATTCTAGTAAGGACCAAAAAAAGGGTCCTGCACGTTTTTTGTGTGGGTGCGGTGCGATTAGAGCCATACAAAATTTATGGCTCCAATCGCACTGCACATAAATTGCATGTAATTTGCACAGGAATGCGGTGTGGTTCCTGTGAGAATCACATGCGATATACCGCACCGCATATATGTGAACCCAGGCTAAATGATTATGAAAAACTCTACCCATATTACATTTTTGTCATTTTTATTCGCACAAATATAGCTTTCTTTTGGTGGTACTTAATCACCACTGGATTTTTTATTTTTTGCTAAATAAATGAAAAAAAAACCAAAAATGTATTTTCTTCATTCTTGTAACATTTTGCAAATAAATAATCTTTCTTTATACATTTAGGCCAAAATGTATACTGATACATTTCTTTGGTGAAAATAACCCAAATCAGTGTTTATTAGGAAAATTATAGAGTCTACAAGCTATAGTATTTATATCTGAAAATCGATCAATACTGACGACCGATCTCATTTCTTGAGGCCCGGAAATGCCCAGACAGTACAAATATCCCCCAAATGACTATTTTAGACAGTCCAAGGTATTCAGTAAGAGCCATGGTGAGTTGTTTGGCATTGTAGTTTTTTTGTCACAATGTTTTAGAAAATGAAGGAATAAAAAAAAATATTGTTTTTTCACTTTTTTAAATTTTTTTACATATTGTCACCAGTAGAGCAAAGCGTCATCATATAACTGGTATGGCAGTAATAAGGGACACTGACTGCTGACAGTATGTAGACGACAACAAAAAAAATTTTTTAATTCTGTGACCAGAGCAATACAGTGTTACCACAGTAACACTGTACTACTCTGGGGAGGTGAACAGGATTTTTTTTTACATTTTTTATACACAATATGATTGTTTATGACTGTGAATTTCACTGTGATAAAAAAACATTTTTTCTGAATGAAATCTATCTATTCAGTGTTCACTTTTGTGATTAGCTATAACTTGCCACAGCTAATCACATAGTACAGATGGGCTGTAATTGGCCCTGTCTGTATCATGTGATCACTGTGATCAATCACTGTGATCAATCACAGAGATCAACACAACATTACACAATGAATGGCATGAATGAACGTCATCCATTGTGTACAATTGTCCTGTAACCTGCTGTGAGTGGTCACAGCGATCACATGGTACTGACAATGGGCTGGTACACTGACCTGTCATCCGCTGTGTTTGGTGTACACAGTGGGTGACAGATTGCACATGCGGTGAGATGCATTCTCGGTGGGAAGGATGTCATATGATGTCCTCCCAGAATGGCGGATGTTCTGCCCAGCCATCATTTTACTAGAGGATGGTAAGGAATGTGGTAAAAACCCAGATATGTTCCCTCTTCTCTCTTCCTGGATGGATCAGATCAATGCTCTGTGCTAGTGCTAACTAATCAGAATTGCGCTAATCCATCTTGGAAGCCCTGCACAAAGAAGAAGGAGAAAAGTAGGGATTTCAAATTCGTGGAGGTAAGTACAAGTGCAAAAAAATACTGTTGATCTGCCAGACATACAGTACATTGTGTGCCTAACTTCCTATTTGGGCTGATACCACTATACCTTTTGCTGCACTCAAATCCCAAGCAGCCTTGTCAGCCCAGCTTGCTGCACTACAGAACTCTGCTTTCCCCACCTTTATCTACACATGCATCTATTGCATGTGGGGGATTTACTAAAACTGGTGCACACAGAATCAGGTGCAACTGTGTATAGTAACCAATCAGCTTCTATCTTCAGCTTGTGCAATTAAGCTTTGACAATAAAACCTGGAAGCTGATTGGTTACTATACACAGCTGCACCAGATTCGGTGTGCACCAGTTTTAGTAAATCTTTCCCATTGATTGATTGGATCATGCTTTGCTGTTTTTTTTTGCCTTCCTCTGAGTCAACTGTGGGTGTAGAATAACTTATTTTATTTTTTTTTGTATGGTTGAACTGGATGGACTTTTGTCTTTTTTCAACCAGACTAACTATGTAATATACCTATCTATAAACTATGTAATTGAATTTTTCCTCTGATAAACAATGCTACTGCTTTGACTCCCATGAGTCTACCCAAACTGTGAGTAAAGAATAGACTCTTAGAAGATGCAGTTCTGGGGGCCTCTCTATTTCTGTAGGAAATAACCTCCTAGCAGCTGCCTTGCTAGAATTTTAAAATCCTGGTAATGGCATCATAGGGAATAATGAAAAATTGTTACTACTGCAGGAATAAGGTGAAAGAAATAATGCTGGAACATACAATAGAGAGGGAGAAAGAGGTCTGAGGATAAAACTGGGTAATGTGATTAGCTGGTGGGTTGTGGCATACTGCACATGCTGGCCTTTTCTCAATTGGTTCTAACAGAGAGGGTGTCAATGTACAAGCCCACAGGCTGCACACTGCGGCCTGCCTCTCAATGAAGAAGATTTCGAGGATATCAGAGCCAGCAAAAAGTAAAGCAGAACACCGAGAAAACTATAAATACTTTGTTGCAGTGGGGCTGCACCAGAACTTCAAGGGGTTGGCTCTTTTAGGTCTAGGGGAACAAGAAAAGCAGTTTTACTTTGCCAATCCCCCCGCTCCCACAGACTCCTCTATGCTGTTAGACCAGTCCTGGCAGCGTCTTCTTTCCTATGCTCCAGCAGTCTAAGACCCTCAGTCATCATCAAGATGCAGCAGGGCCCATAGAACTGCATTGGATGTACAGATGCTGAAGGACAGTCCAATGCTGGAGCAGAGTAGTAAAACTGCTTTTTAATCCCCTAGTTTATGTGAGCATTTAACCCTTTCAGTGAGGGCACAACCAAACTGCAAGGAATGATATTTAGCTTTACTGGAGATGGGCTTTAAAGGATAAGTTCACCTTTTAACAAAAAATAATAAATGCACATTTTTTGCGATAAAAAAAAATATTATTTTTGTTTCTGGAGCCTCTAAAGCATTGTACCAGTGATTGGCAGATAAATGGTGTCATGCAGGTCTCCTGTAGACCTGTCAGTGAATCTGTGTGCCCGTACTTCGTAAGAGCAAGAAGATACATTCTGACAGGGAGACTCAATGAACTACTGCAGTGCGCCACAGTGTCATGGTAGTTAATTTAGAACTACAGGCCGATAGTCGCAAAGGCTGTCCGGACTTGAAGTTTTTTCATACTCTCATTCACAGAATACTGAGAATGAGTGTTGCAGCCAGGCAGGCAGGGCCCTGCATGGCCACTGTTTTTAATATTGTGACAGCTAGCAGGGGGAGACGATCCCCTTCTAGCTGTCAAAATGGGGGAGCGGGGGAGGTGGTCCATTTGTAACATGTTACATGTTGTACTCTGAATATGGGTGTAACATGTGACATGTTACAAAAGGTGAACTTATCCTTTAAGGTTAATGGAGGAGTCTATGTTTGATCTAAGGAGGGTGAGGAGGGTAGTCAGCCCTAACTTGGTTAAACATATTGTTTTTAAATCATAATTGATATACTTTTTTTACATTCTTTTATGCTTATTGTTCCATATTTTAGCAATTATGCCCATTGCTCACAGGGAGATAAGACATGCCTGGAGCTTTGAAAGAAGAGAATAAGCGCAGGGCATACATGACAGGGTGGAAGTAAACCTGATAGTATAGGGTTAGGGTGTGGTTGAGCTATGAAATCCGAGCACACTTACCGAATTGGTGGAGTGGACGGGGTGATGGGAGGAGCTTATGAGAGAACAGTTGGTGGGGGTAGAGTGAGGGGCATCACTTGCAAGCTGGAAACGTTCCTCCCTCCCACCCTGGTAATTGGATTGGTTTGGTTTGTAGGAGGTAGGGTGCGGTTGTGGTCCTTGACTAGGTTTAAAAATGTGGTATGGTGGTAAATGATAAAACACATCTCAGGTATGGAGTCCTCCGGATGGTCTGTTTCAGTTTAGACCGACCGGGGAGATAAGGTTGGTAGGGGTCTGTGGTTAGTTAGGATAGTCCCCAAGGCGGTGTTTAGCAGCTGGGGATAGAACCTAGTTTAATGGTACCAAGAACTCCAAAATGGTGTTAGGAGGTCATTGTCAAGAATCCGCAACTGTTCTTGGAGGTGGATTGTCATAACGGTGAATGTTGTTTTTTATGGTTTTGTTTAATAAAGGGGCCGATTTGGCCATTTAATCCATTGGGGTGTTGGTGTCGTTATTTAAGGAAACAAGGGGATGGAAATGGGGAGCGGTTTAGAGTGGGCATAGGGAACAGGTGTATCTGAACTACCCTAGTCATGTTGCCCATATATGACCAGTCTAAGAAAGGTTTAATTACTGTATGTGTGGCACTTGCATTGCAGGGCATTGCCAAATGCAAACAATCCTGGCCTTTGTACTTTAGCAATATTCTTGCCATAAATAATCAAGTGGGTTGAAAATTTTCATCAGATTCCCTTTTGTTCTTCTTGATGTAGAACATATCAGATATACTTGACTTGATACTTGATTTATTTCATATAATATACTTAAACAGTGTATGTGATGTCAGCTAAAACTATTATTAAAGTATTATTTTGTTAAATTGAAAATGAACAACTTTTCCTTCCTTAATGTGGATCTTTACCTAGTGATCTAGCAGGACTTAATTTTCTGACTAAAGTTCCACTTTAAAGATTTAATGCTGCTCAGGACTCTGGGCTTCAGCAAAATGGCAGCCTCCAGCAAGAAGAAGCAGGAGCAATAGTGGAGGCAATTTACGTTGCGCAATGTATGTTCCTTACTAAACAACATAACTTTGTATCAAGTTGTTATGGTTAAAGTTCAGCTTTAAGCTGTCAGCAGATCGGCATCTACAAATTTGGCACAGTGCCTACATATAGAGAGCAACTGAGCATGTGCAGAGCAGGAATATTGCTGGATTTTAAACACGGGCACTTATTTTTAATGTTTTACATACTGTAGCTATGCCAGGAAAAGGGGCCAGTCTGTGATTTAGCAGGACTTAATTTTCTGACTAAAGTTCCACTTTTACAGAAGAATAATTAAGTGCTATACTATTTTTACATGGATTTACACATTATTGTTATTGATTGTAGGACAAGCTGCAGTGTTCCCAAAAGACCTTTAGGCTTTGAAGATGTGACACTACACAACCCAGCTAATTAATGCTACCAAGCTGTCATTTGTTTGTAATGTCGATTTTCCTTTTCTTGGGAATGTTTCTATGGAGATACATTCTTCCACCTTCCACCTAAAAGGTCAATCAAGTCATGCAGACCAGATTTTGGGTTGGGATCTTTGTTAAGGTGGCCATAGAGATGAGATGATGGCCACCCAACCTGACCAATTTTAATTGGATCAGGAAACACTCTTGCAGACACTGCTATCTTATTGGTTTTAGGAGAGACACAGTTCATACATGTAAAAAGCCTTTGTCCAATCATAAGAAAAAACACACAATGAAGACTCCTGTAAGTGTCTTCTTCTTTCATAGCACACCAAACATTTCTGTACATATGTTGGTAGCTGAGCTAAAAGCTGGGGGGCCCCATGAAAGGCACCTGTCCTGGACTCACCTTTATTTTGTACAGAAAGGGACAAAATGAGTTGGAGCTGGCTGACATGGGATGGCGGTGGTGTATATATGGAGGGCACATTCTGTACGACCAGGGACAGTGTGCGTGGCTCCTCCACATATCAGGGGTCCATTGATGAGGAGGTAGCCCACACATTGTCCTTCACTGTGTTTGGGGACAGCTCCATTTGTGTCCCTTCCTTTCCAGGATGAATCTCATCACATTGTCAGTCTAGTCTGGGCTCCACTCCCCCGACTGTTCTTTTCTTTCTCTGCCTGACTCAAGACTATGTGGCAGGGAAAAAACTCTGCTATGCCTTAGCTGGGGGACAACCCCAGGGCCCAGCTTAACTCTTGGGTCCACAGAGCACTGTTCACTACAGACAATGGCTCACAGACTGGGCGCTGCATTCTACAGTAAGTGCCCCACCACTGTGCATACCCCCTGTCATAAACTAACTTCTACTAATCTACAGTATGTTTGGCAGGGAAAAGTTTTTTTTTTGCTAAAGTTTAATAGCACTTTTGATTTACCCACCCTGTGAAATGTTTGGTTGAGGACTGAAGCCACAGAGCATGCCTAGTAGGCAATACCATCAACTTACAATTGTTGCAAGAACATGTAAACTTTCCATTGTGGTGGAAAATCTCTGTTTAACTTAGCCAAATTGTTAATCTATGGAGAATAGTGAAAAATGCGGAACATGTGCCATTTCATTCATCAACTTAGAATCAAATCAGTTACTGGAGTTTGAAAGAAGCAGCCAAAATCTCCCTGTTTATTGCTTCGGAGGCAATCTTGTATCTACTGATCTATCGGCAGATTTAAACAATCACAAAGATAGTCATATCACTGGTAGGAACAAAATTGCTGGATTATTATTACAGGTACTTTTATAGCGCTGTCAATTTATGCAGTGCTTTTACGTGTGTGTATATATATATTGTACATTCACATCAGTCCCAAACCCTCAAGGGGTGTACAATCTAAAGTCCCTAACTCACATTCATACATACTAGGGACAATTTTAGACAGGAACCAATAAACCTACCAGCATGTCTTTGGAGTGTGGGAGGAAGCCCACGCAGGCACAGGGAGAACATGCAAACCCCAGGCAGGTGGTGCCGTGTTTGGGATTCAAACGAACGAAGTGCTCACCATTTATCCACTGTACTGCCCATACATGGATGCTGTCCAGTACATTAATAGCCAAACTGGACAGTAGTTGAATATCTGTATGTGTAGGATTGTGTTTGTGATTTCAGATTCCAAAAGGTGTGTGCCATTCATTCTCACTTTTTTTGTAATATTCAGTCTTGGGAAATGATGGGAAGAGAATACCAGTAGGTATGCATTTTGATCACATGACATCTCATCAAGGACGCAGATGGCAATAAAACTCGAGACGTTTAAACCCTTTCCCACTTTAACCAGAAATATGTTTTTCTTGGAGTTGGGTTTTAAATGCTATTCTTTACCTACATTTCCTGCAAAGCCCAGTGAGATAACAAGTCTTCCTGCCTGTGACATACAGAGGTCTGTAGACTTATGAATGTTGTCAGATAATGAAATATAACTTGCAAAGGTGACAACTCTAAAGATCCCACTTCAAAGCTTAGGAGCTGTTCATCCTTCTTTCACAGTCCTTCAATCTTTACCCACCTGAACCCTTCACCCCACTAAAGTTCAATGGCAATGGCCCTTTTAATAAAACAAATTGCATACCCTGCCCCTAAAACAGAATGATTTATTGCCAGTAAACTAGATAAAAGCGGCCTGAGAACATCTTGATGTAGTTATGTAATAATGGTCTGTCTATGTAAATTTTAAGTTAACTAATATACATATCTGTCAACTAGTCAGAACAGAAAATAACACCATCAGGCTTATCTGATACAAATCCAACATATCCTGGATATAAATACTACAGCTTAGTGGGTAAATGAGGTCATACTCAGCTTACTTTACCATTGAAAACAACCAAGAAGCTATTTAGGGGTGTTATTTAAGCACATGAACACGCACTCATCTAGTTTTTGTCCTCTTTGTATGTGGAACCTGATTTTCTTTCTATACAAAAAATTAGCAGTGATTAACAGGATATAGAATGAAATGGAAGTTAAACCTTCTTTAAGCTCTTTGTTAAATTGGACAACAGAAAGCTTTCTTTCATAAGTAATCCACATCACAGAGATGCATACATACATAAGTACCTTGTTTACAGCATGCTGATACACTGCACTAAAGCGTTTGTAAGTGGTGGTTACTGCCCTGGTTGGTTCTTTTCGGTCTACTGGGTCGTGTTGGAATGGGCTCAAATAAAGTTGGGATAAAGTTATATGGAAGTAATTTCACCAAGAGGGGAATGCCATCATCCCTATAATTTACAACATATAATCACACAACACTGCATGGGACTTTTTTAAGGCATTCACAATGTGCATACAAAAATGTAAAACAAAACAGATTTATTGTAGAGCAATGATTAAAACTTGTTCATATATAAAACCAAAACAAAATAGAGAGCTTATTCCTTTTATTCCTCCATAAATGAATGTACCACCAATTAAATGGTTCAAATAGGACCCAAAGCCAATGGAGGAATAAGAATGTGTACAATTCGGAGAGTACATTGCTTGATACATACTGGCACATAATACAACCAACTTTATGCAATGTTCTTGTGACGCTGTTGTCAACGCCAAAAATTCTTGAATACAGATTTGTTTTTATTGCTGACATAACACTTTGTCACTTCTGAGTCTGTGAGAAGAGTCTCTCCTCTCCCTAAGGAAGAAGTTTGAAACGTGTTGGGATTGTTGTGACGCACTGAATAGTGACATATTTCAAATGTAAAGCGCTGAGCAAACTGTTGACGCTTTATAATAATAATAAATGAATACATTGTCAGCCCTCCTTTTTGTTTAATTTTATATATAAACACGTTTGATTCATTGATATACATTAAAATTGGTTTGCTTTACATTTTTGTGTGCACATTATGAATGCCTAAAAAGTTCCAGGCAGTGTTATGCCATTGCATGTTCTATATAGAGTTGGGGAGTAAAACTTAATGAATTGTTTTTTAAATAACAAATATGTCATACTTAACTGCTTTGTACAATGGTTTTGCACAGAGGAGACCTGATCTTCCTCTTCTCATGTTCCCTGTCAGCGTTCCTGCCTCCCCCCCCCCCGCCAAGTGCCCACAGTAGCAAGCTGCTTGCTATGGGGGCACTCATGCAGGCTCACTCCTGAGTCACTTCCTGCTCCCTCCTCACTGGCTGTATTTGACGGTATTGGGAGCAGGGGCGGACTGACAACTCATGGGGCCCCCGGGCAATAGGTGATCATGGGGCCCCTGTGTCCTTGCCCAAACTCAAAAAAGCCTATGAAAAAGGTACCATGGGCATCTCATGGGGCCCCCTACTGACCCCGGGCCCTCAGCAGTGCCCTAGTTTCCAAATGGTCAGTCCGCCCCTGATTGGGAGCAAATGACTCCTGCTGCTGTCTCTAAGTCAATGAGAAGTGAGAGAGCAGAGAAAGCCTTGGCTCTCGTGCACATTGCTGGATTAAGATCTGGCTCAGGTGAGCATAGGAGGGGGCTGGGAGGGAGCTGCACTCAGAAGGTTTTTATTACCTTTATGCAGAGGAAAAAACTTTTGCTTTTACAACTACTTTATTTAAACGGCGTTACAAGTATATAGTAGGAAAAAGAATCAAAATTGAGGACAGTGCAGACCTCTACATAGGGGCACACTTGGTAAGGCCAAAGTTTGGGACGTTGTGGCATTGCCACACATGCCTAAGTTTCATCACATATGACTATACTAGAATAATAATACACACCCTGTAGGCTGCATTTCTATGAATTAATAAGTGTCTCTGCTGAGTTTCAGATCTACTCTCTTCATTAAATCCATGTCCCATGGTTGTCTATGGCAAGCAGAACACTAGGCAGCTTCGTAGTGTCGTTCATCCATCCATCCATTTATTTATATGCGAGCAGTGCAGTGCATCACCAGGGAAGTATTTTTAATATATATATATGTGTAACTTTCTACTTATTTATTTTTTATTTTTCATTTGCACACTTCTTATGGTTTATATGATTTTATGATTGTCATTAGTTTCAATGGTTTTATTTATACATATATATTTATATATTTTTATAGATCTTTTGTGTTTACTTATACTATGTCATATTGCCCCTGTGACTCCTCCACCTGCATAGGGGAGTGTCCAGGACGGCCCATGTGACCTTTGGTTCAACTAGTAGTAAGCATATAAAAGAGGGAGCAGACATTTGGTCAGTTGGCTCTGAGGAAGCGGCAAGTCCTCGAAACGCATCAGCCTATTGGTTGTCTACACTCCCTATTGCGGACTGTTACTCAGCGCGGTGTTGACCCAGCTGTTCTGTTATGACGTGCCTTGACTTTATTGTTGTTTGTGAGTACAACACCTACTTTATTTCTTATTAAACATTTTTTATGGTAATGCACTAGGCCTGTGCACCCTCTGTTTGTTCTTTCCTCATTCACTATATTTGGATTCCCCGGTCTATTTGAGGGCAGCAAGGTGTGCATGTTCCAGGACATTCTTAATGTGGTTGTAGCCTGCATCGAGTCCATCCCCAAGCGCAGGAGCATTTGTGGTCAAAGTTTGGGATGGTATGGCACACAGCAACTCCCCCCTCTGCTACTACCCTTAGATAGGACCAGTTATGACCTGTAAGTTCTTCTTCCACAGTTAAGGACATTGGTCATATGATTGGTACTATTATTACCATAGATTTGGTACAGTACACAGAATGCTGCTCTGAAGATATCTATTATGTTTGGCTGAAGAATTCAGCTCATTAAAATAGTTCCAAAAAAAACAGTTTGCCTTCATGTGATACTGAGTGTGGCTAATTACAGACAGAGTGGATACAATTGATAGAGGGCTGGAGGGATTTAGGCACAACAGTAAAGCCTAACAAGAACCCTACGGACACTCTTGACACTAGATTTGCACCCAATAGACAAATTTTAGTAAACCTATAATACAGCATGCACTCCAATTCAGCATGAACATTCCTGAACATAGCAAATTGATGGTCCAGTATGTACAATTAGTGAAGCAGGTATAGGTTTGAACTAGAACCATATGTGCGTGTAGGCGATACTCTAGTCAGTGACCAAGGGTCTAGTAATTTCTCCTTTTATTGAGAGAGCAAGGCTGTGCTGAAGAATGTTGCCCTCACACTCAGTCTGGTCATAGACCTTTAACCTCTAGAAGATTTACCCCTCTTCATTACCAGGCCATTTTTTGCTACATGGCAGAGCGCCATGTACTTTAACTGACAATTACACGTTCATGCAACACTGTACACAAATCAATTTTTTGGTGGTATTTGACCACCACTGGGTTTTTTATTTTTTGCACTATAAACAAAAAAAAGACCAAAAAAAACCCCCCAAACAATTATTTTTCTTTTTGCTATACAACATATCCCATAAAAAATTTCTTCATAAATTTAGACCAAAATGTATTCCGCCACGTCTTTGAAAAACATCCCAATAATTGTATATTAATTGGTTTGCATGAAAATTATAGCGTCTACAAATTATAGTATATATACTGTTTTAATTTATTTATTTTTTTTTAATACTAGCAATGGAGTTGATCAGCGACTTCTAACAGGACTGTGATAGTACAGTGGGCATTCTGACACTGCGTAACTGACACTGATATGACCAGTGACACTAATACAGTGATCACTGCTAATAAAATGCACTGACACTGTACTAATGACACTGGGCAGGAAGGGGTTAACAACTGGTGCAATCAAAGGGTTAACTGTGAGCCTAACTATGTAATGTGTTGACTGTGTGCTGTTTTAGTAGGGGATGTGAAATTTTTTGTCTCCCTGCAAAGCATGTATTTACCAACACAGATCTCTCTCCTGTCACTAGCTCCAATTGTCGGTGGGTCCTGGACCCGCTGATCAGCATGTCAGGGAGCCAGTGACAGCGTGGGTAGGTGGGTGTGCACACCCTCTACCCAGAAAAGCGAAATCATGTATATATACGTGATTTTGCACAGCCGGCCCGCACTGTAGCAGTAAAGCTACAGTGCATGATCGGCAAGCAGTTAACAGACTAAGCCATAGAAATTACTGATTATATACGAAATAAACATGCCTGTCTCTGGCTGTGCACAGCAGAAGGTGCAGGTGCCACATTTAAGGGTTACATGGTACTACAACTGCTAGTAGAAATAATCCAATCAGAACAAAAAACTCCAATCAGCTAGCATATTATAGCTATTACAGTAGAGGGCACCTGCAGATACCTATGCAGAAATCACAGATCCCCTCCTTATTGGTAAGGACATGGGCAGGGTGAAAGGCCCTAACAGTTTAAAATCACCAGATGGTTGTTTACATTAGAGGGCTATCAGCCTGCCAAGATCTGCTCTCAGGAAAAACACAGTGTCTGTGTTGTAAAGTTTGAAAATTAATTTCTTCAAAATGCTTATAGATACAGAGATGAATGAAGGCTTGCTTAAAATGCTTTTATGACTTTTTTGGTTTACGAGATTGTTCTCCATGAGGATCTTGCACAATGTACTTTGTATGACTTCACCTTTTTATACCCTATACTACTTTAAAATAATCTTAATAAAGAAATATTGGAAATTATTATTATTATACAGTATTTATATAGCGCCAAAGGGTTTGCTCAGCGCTGTACAATAGCAAGGGGGACAGAACATGAGACAAGACAGAAACAATACAATACACAAGGGGTTCGAGGGCCCTGCTCTTTCGAGCTTACAATCTAGGAGATAAAGTGCTTTTCTGTTTGTTCAGAAAATGTAATAACTAAAGAGTATATGACTTTGGCACAAGTTAGCCTTAAATGGATTCGATCAGCCGTTTTAATGTACAATGTACTTGTTACAGTCAGGAGTCAGGCTTGAAGACCAGTAGGTATAGCAGTACAGAGGCTTCCACTAACCAGATGGATAAGTGAAGCAACAGGTCAATCTAGTGGATGATACGGGCTCACCTGAAGTGCAGAGTCTAAGCACCAACCAGTGTTCACCAGAGGTCCTGATGGTGGAAAAGGGATATAACAGGTAGGGATCAAGAAAAAGTGTAGTCAGTAAACAAGCCAAACATCAGGACAAGTGGTTTCAGGTTGTGTCACGGTCTGGGTTACATTCAGAGACCAGTAGCTACAGCAGTTGTAAGGCTTACCTGAAACCAGCAGGATTGGTACACCAGCGGCCCACCCTGGGAATGACGCAGGCTCACCTGAGGTGTGGGGTCTAAGCATCCACCGGTCTTCCCCAGAGCTCCTAATGGTGGAGATGGATTTGGCTGCGTGTGAATGCCAGGTCGCAGATCTCAGGATCACCCCACCAGGGAATGAGTAGGCTGGAAACCAAAAGCGGATAAACAGTTCAGGGATCAAACAGAAGCGGAGTCAGTCACAAGCCAAGGGTCGGTCACCAATGGTAGTAGATAGGATAAGGCAGAATCGTAGTCAGTAGCAAGCCAAAGGTCGGTAACGTAGATGAAGACGGCAGCAGGAACAGTAAGCGGGATATTGGCTGGTAAGGCACAATAATCTGGCAACCAGGAAGTGCAGAGACATGGCTTTTATAGGAAGTTCATGGGAGGAGCAAGGAGTTCAAGGTTCAAGACAAAACAGGGGAAAGGCAGGATCATCCAAAGAATTGTCAAGGGAGCTGTCCAGCATTCCAGGTGGCTCAGGGAGAAGAAACACTGTCCCTCACCGCAGAAGGCCCGGGTTCGATTCCAGGCACTGACAGGTTGGGATCAAGCAGAAGCATAGTTGAGGAACAAGCCAAAGGTCAGTAACAAGTGGTAACAGAGATATGGATGGCAGCAGGAGTGACAAGAGTGAGATACTGGCTGTACAATAATCTGGCAAACAGGAAGTGCAAAGGCATGGCTAAAAGAGAAAGTTCATGGGAGGAGTAAAGGTTCAAGGTTCAAGAGAAACAAGTTTTGAGACAGGATCATTCAAGGAATTGTCCAGAGAGCTGGCTAGCATCCAAGGTGGCTCAGCAAGAAGAAACATCAACAGACACAGCAGAGGTTGTAGGTTCAGACCTGGGTCCTGACAGTACTTAAGTAAAGAACAGGCATCAAAAAGTACCTGATAGTACCATTGTTGTCCAAAAACAATCTCTTATGCAGTCTTGGTTTTACTGTGTAACAAGGAGCTTGGAGCTAGACCTCAGCTGCCTATTAGGAGATCACCTCAGAGGTCAATAGGAGAGCTCTTATTGAAAAGAGGAATAGCAAGTGGGAAGGGATTAATTCTAGGGCCAGGCCTAGCCCCAAAGTCAAGGACACGGAATTTATGAGTTCTAAAGTGAAACCAGCACATGAATACTGCACAGAAGAGGCTTACTTTTTTTTACAACACCACAAATGGTCCTTTACTGTTATGGAGGTGTTCTTTAATGTTAGGGAACTAACAATGTGGAGCTCCCTTGCCCAAATTACGGTGTTGATAAATTTAAAGAAAACCTTTAGTGCTCTTCCTCAGGGAGCATAATATACAGGGATATGGGAATTCTTAGATACGCAAAATCATACACACATAAAGGTCAAACTGGATGGACCTGTGTTTTTTTAACTTGTAGAACTATGGTAGTTTAGTATAGTTTCTCAAAATTAATTAGCATTAACAAAAACATTCAGGTGATGGTAATATACACCTTCACATCCAGAGAGCAATAGCTGTAGTGAGGCGTTACAATATTCACTTAACATTTAATGTACAATTAAAACTCAGTTTTATCTTCATCCTGTGCTTCTGACTGAATATTTTGCTTTTATATTGCACACACATAACTGGGGTAATGCCATCTCTTTAGTGCTCTTTATTATACACAAAAGTATAAAATAACTTACCTTACCTTTTTAAAACAATTTTAGTATGCCATTTCTATCTAGCCGTTTACTGCCATTGATAATAAACAAAATCATAATAAAAGTTAAGGCAATAAGAATGTTATATTTAGAGATTAAAATTGTTTAGGATTTCCACTAACAAAGAAAATATTCACCTTTATAGACAATAAAAATAATAACAGCGATAATTAATAATGCAATAAATGATTCCTTTTGAGAGATATTTTGCTTAAACTACCTTTGAGGTTAATAATCTTAGCTCATCATTTAAAAGCTATATGCTTCAGAAGGAGTTTAGGAATAATGTGATTATGCACTAAAACTAGAAGCAAGAAGGTGACTGCTAGAACATGCTGGATTCACAACAGAAATATACGAACTGAGATTTCATTTTGAGGACATCTTTTGGAGTCCCAGACCGGTGGCAAATTGATACCAAAAAGCCAATTTTACAGTACGTAATCCAGACCTTTTGGAACTTAACTCCAACAAATGGGTAAGTCTCTATGCAGGGTAGGTGGGCAAAATAGATCTGTGTCTTATTCTTCTGTCAGCTGCTTCATCAAACCTTTTTAAAATGGTCCACTTACGTAAATGTGGTTATTTTTATGATAGTTACAGGATAAACACCAATCCTATTTTTGTATAGAAAAGTGAGAGTTTTCAATTAGTTACAGAAGTTTTCTAACATTTTGAAAACCTTTTTCGAACAATGATTGGCATTTAGTGCAAAAGTAGACCTATAACACGTAGTTATGGAGAAAGGATAAAGCATACACTTGATGAGTATATGACTCTAGTCAAACACACAGAATAGAAAGTAAAATGAATGTTGGGCACATTTGTCATAAAACTATCTTTTTTGTGGAAGAAGGAACAACTGAGCATTGGCTAGAATACGTATTCCAGCATGCTACCAATTCTCTTCAATGGACTCTGTATTCCAGAACAGTAACCTAGAACAATATCCTGCACCATGCTAATGTTGTAGGTCATGCAGTCGACAGTTGTAAATATAATTTGTTTTTGTTTAAGTGGATGTAAACTAAATTATTAAATCTCATATAAAATTTAATCTGTTAATGTAATTCAAAAAGTCATTTTTTTAATAATTTTAATTCTGTAGATTCCATAAAATAATCATTTTAATCCTGCCATAAAGATACTTGTTCAGGCACTTCCTGTTAAAGGATGACAAAGCTGAGTATTGGTCTACCAATTGTTTTCCTGCGTTGTCACCCTGTTACATGCACTCTGGAGACTACAATCAACTGTGCAAATGCCCATTTGGCAAGCATGTTCTGCTGTAGTCAAAATCAGGAAACTGGACCCAAACAATGACATTAATCTGTTGCTAGAGCAAGGGCATGACAACAGGAATTTACTGCAAAGTGACTGCAAATGATCTGCACCACTGAGATGCAAAAAAAAATGGAAAAAGTGTTTTATGAGACAAAAACCATGGTAGTTGTTTATTGTTCACACTGCTTTAGAAAACTAAATGCCATCAAGTTAGAGTTTACATGTGCATCTCAATAACTTAGAATATCATAAAAAAGTTTATTTATTTCAGTAATTCCATTCAAAAAGTGAAACTCATTTGTTATATAGATTCATTACACACAGAGTGATATATTTCAAGCATTTCTTTCTTTTATTTTGAGGATTATGGCTTACAGCTAGTGAAAACCCAAAATTCATTATCCCACAAAATTAGAATATTGTGAAAAATTTCAATATTGTAGACTCATGGTGTGATACTCTAATCAGCTAATTAACTCAAAACACCTGTAAAGGTTTCCTTAGCCTTTAAATGGTCTCTCAGTCTGGTTCATTAGGTTACACAATCATGGGGAAGACTGCTGACTTTACTGTTGTCCAGAAGACAGTCATTGACACCCTCCACAAGGAGGGTAAGTCACAAAAGGCCATTGCTAAATGATCTGTCTGGCTGTTCACAGAGTGCTGTATCCAAGCATGTTAATGGAAAGTTGAGTGGAAGGAAACCATGTGGTGGAAAAAGGTGCATAAGCAACAGGAATAACCGCAGATTTGAGAGGATCGTTATGCAAAGGCCATTCAAGAATTTAGGGGATATTCACGAGGAGTGGACTACAGCTAGTATCAGTCCTTGAAGAGCCACCACTCACAGACATATCCAGAACATGGGCTGCAACTGTCACATTCCTTGTGTCAAGCCACTCCTGAACCAAAAATAATGTCAGAAGCATCTTACCTGGGCTAAGGAGAAAAAGGACTGGACTGTTGCTCCGTGGTCCAAAGTAAATGTTGTATTTCATTTGAAAATCGAGGTCCCAGAGTGGAGAGGCACAGAATCCAAGTTGCATGAGGTCCAGTGTGAAGTTTCCACAGTCAGTGATGATTTAGGGAGCCATGTCATCTGCTGGTGTTGGTCCGCTGTGTTTTATCAAGTCAAAAGTCAGCACAGCCCTCCATCAGGAAATTCTAGAGCACGTCATGCTTTCCTCTGCTGACCAGTTTTATGGAGATGCTGATTTCATTTTCCAGCAGGACTTGGCACCTGCCCACACTGCCGAAAGTACCAATACCTGGTTGGTATCACTGTGATTGACTGGCCAGCAAACTCACCTGACTAAAACCCCATAGAGAATTTGTGGGGTATTGTCAAGAGGAAGATGAGAGACACCAGACCCAACAATGCAGATGAGCTGAAGGCCACTATCAAAGCAACCTGGGCTTCCATAACACCTCAGTAGTGCCACAGGCTGGTCGCCTTCATGCCACGCCGCAGTGATGCAACAATTCATGCAAAGGGAGCACCAACCAAGTTTTGAGTGCTTACTATACTGTACATGGACATACTTTTCAGTAAGCCAACATTTCTATATTAAAAATCCTTTTTTATTGGTCTTATGTAATATTGTAATTTTCTGAGATACTGAATTTTGGGTTTTCACTAGCTGTAAGCCATAATCATCAAAATTAAAAGAAATAAATGCTTGAATAATATCACTCTATGTGTAATGAATCTATATAATATATGAGTTTCACTTTTTAAATTGAATTACTGAAATAAATTAACTTTTGATGATATTCTAATTTATTGAGATGCATCTGTATGTCTACTTTCTTGTAAGCATTAATTAGTATGTTGATTAATACCTGGGCCAAATTTCAACTGTTGCATTTAGTTTGCATTTTGCTTGTGTTTTGCCTTTGGCTTACATGTGTATTGTTTACTTCCTTTCTATACTGGAATATTGAAAACAAGTACTGTATGCACTGTATGCAAATGCGAGTAGAAACATATGGATCTAAATGATACCACCGAGTATGAATAAACATAATTTCCTAATGCCTGGTACAAACCATCAGGTTTTTTTCTGTTCAACCCAGCGGGCTCGCTCGCTATACTAACTATCCGATGTTAGTCAAGCAATCTCCCTGCTGAGATACTGTGTTCTGACAGGGGGACTGCCCCACAGGGGGACTGCCCCCCCCATGTGCCAGAACAGTACAGTCAGTGCTCGCAGCCATTGGCTGCCAGCACTGATCGGATGCTGATCAGATTCTGGTTTTCCAGCACACTCGTGTGACAGAAGTCGGCTGTTCGGCCAGCTTCTGTCGGATAAGTTGGTGGACAAACGGGCCAAATGTTGGCTGGTTTCTGTTAATCTGGCCAATAACAGTTGATATTCAGTCTGTGTGTACTGCTTTACTGTTTCAGTGACATTTAGACTATCCAAAACAAACTCAAACTGTATCAGTAGAAATAAGCCCTAATTATCAATAGGAGATGGCAAAGTCAACTAGGATTCAGTGTATACAACAGCTGACAGGAGAGCAGATGACACAGCTAATACACTATTTATTTGCAAACAAATTTGTGTAATTGAAACACAAAGATGCTGATTAATCACACTAATTGATAAGCAGAATTGGGAATGGTAGATTTTTTAAGAACCAAGTTTAACTTTAAACCATCAAACTTGGATGATAAATAGACACAATGTGGTTAATTGCAGACATTTGCTTAGTAAACGGATCAATGCAGTAATGATTGAAGGCACATTCCATACATTTTCACAGTGGCTGCAATGCACAATGTAAGCCTACATGTGACAGTATTTGGGCTCCAGTAGGCCTACTTTGGAACACAGCCTTTTACTAATATTGTTGTGTTATATGGTCATTTAAAAGGTTTTAGTTCTCTCCAATACAAACAATCCCAAAGCCTTTCTGATTTGACAGGAATGATTATGGAAAATTAACACATTTGAATGGTTAGGTTGGATAATTCTCAACAATTCACACATACATCATTTTGTTGCCAGGTGTAGGTTCACTCCTGGACAGAAGTGGCTCAAAGAAAAAAGGATGGCAGTCAATACATCCGACCTTCAAACAACAATTAGTGAGGATGACTGTTTGATAGACATGCATGCTCACCCTGTGCAAATACGGACTTTTTCTCAAATCTGTCTAAAAAATCCTCCCCCTCCACTCCCCATGTGACAGATGCTCTAAGCCAGGTATCTATTCACACTGTCACCACGGATTGTTGGAAGGTAATTGGAGCTCCATATATTTCCCCATATCCAGGAATACTGTCATTTTAAAAGCAGTGCCTGTAGGGAATGAGTTGTTGGCCACTGGTGCTATTAACAGACTGGGGTGTATTTATAGCCAAAACCTTTTTAAAATTTTGGATAGCACAAGGATGTATTAGAACCACTGACACACTTTTATTGCTGTATGTGTACTTGCTAGGTAAATTCACCTGAAACAGAAAATGTTTGAGTTGTTCCCAGAAGATTTTTTTGTAAAGAATAGAATGATTTGAGCAAAAGTTACTTGACAGCATAAATAGCTTTACACATAAAAAAAAACCCTTCAATACCAACACTTAAACATCCCAGTGACAGAGTGCAGGAACTGGACTGCTGAGACAACATGGAGTCACCATTGATTAATAGCATCACCAGGCCCAGAACACATTACTCTAATTGGATTTCTAGGGGATGAGGGGGGTTGATATGCATTAACATCTTAAATGTATCAGAAAAAATATCAAATCCATTAAGCCGGCGTCCTGGAGTAAAAAAAAAAAGCAACTTATTTATTTACCATGTATCATCACATACACAGATAGGTTTAATATAATGTGCAGCTATAGCAAGTTTCTGTTTGGGAGAATCCACGAGATGGTGGCCAATGCCCAGCTAGCTCACTGTGATCAAATGGTCACCAGCAGCTGTGGTACCACTAGATTTTGTAGGCTGACATTTTTTTCACCAACATATCAGGATATATGGATTCCGGTCAGCTAGGGCAAGCACAGATCCTGAAGTCTATTCTTTACTTAGAACTTGATATGAATGCAGCCAATAAATTACATATACTGTATGAAAACACAGGTTTAAATCAACAATTAACATACTCTGCCAACTTATATCTACATAAGGCTAACATTTTAATTTTTATAGACCATGGGACCTAAGCCATCCATACATAGATTGAAATTTGGGTGGTTCAGCAGGGCCCAGCTGAATTTCGATCCATGTATGGGCTAGCTGATTGTACACAAGTCAATCTATTGATCGACTTGTGTACAAGCAGCCTGTCCAATTTTACTCAGTGCCTCGGCACTGAGCTGGCAACACTGATCAATGTACGGTATTCTGCCGGCAGGGAAGACTCCCCACCTGCAGAACACAATAGTGCTGCGGGAAGATGTCCCCCATCAGCACTGAGTGGCATGATGGGTGAATCAGCACATTTTTTTTTCTTCATTCAACCCACTGGATGAACAGAAAAAATGTAATTGTATGATTTGCTCTAGAGCTGCCTGCACTGAAAGTGGCAGCTCTACACAGTGCAAGTACACAATATAGTATGCCAAGTGTGACAAATATAAAAGGTGCATGTAGGTAAAGCCTGCCTACAAATGAAAAACCATTATTCCACTGAAAATTTTTTAAAAAAATAGAATTCCAGCAGAAAAAAAGGGGAGAAAAAGCAGGGATGGAGTATTGATTTGAAGGAGGACCTAAATAGCAGGTATCAGAAGATGAAGTCTGAAAGCAATGGATATAGTTGAAAGGCCATTCATGGGCTCAAGTGTGTTAGAGAATGAGAGTGAGGAAACCACTATACAAGAAAAACATACATGCAATAAGGTGGCCATCAAACAATCTTAACCTAAAATTAACCTAAAGGCACATCGACAATTCTAACAATCGCTCTGATCTTTCTGGTCAGGAACCTGACCCCATCTGCACACAGGCCTCATTTCTCAACACATATGTAGGCCAGAAGACAAGTAGAGAAGAGAAGGAGAGTTGTGGCCAGGTTCTTTACCTGCATACCAGAGTCTGACTGAACACCTAGTAGCTATGCTGAGCCGGTATGTACACATAGGAAGATGCTTAGTCTATCGTAGCAGTTTGCGGTCACTTCAGATTTAGTTTATAATTATCAAAGTTGGAAAGTTGTGCAGAATTCACATATATAATTTTTATTTGATAATATGACAATATGATGAAGGCCATAGGACCACAATGTTGTACTGTTATCCTCTATGACAGGAAAACATGCAGCTGGCCACCACGATGTTAGCATTATAGCCCAAATTTAATTTTTATCCAATCAATTAGGTCCTTACACTACATCATTTTTGGTATAACTAAAGGAAAAGTTACAATCAGATTCTATCAATGTGGGCAACTAAGCATTTAAAACAGAAGTACGGCTTTTTATCCCCCTATTTATACTTACCTAGGTGGATGCAGCATTGGCCCGATGCTGCATCTGTCCCCCCCACCCGCTGGCTCTAAGGGTGAGAACTGAGCGATGACATGATCACTGATCGCTGAGTTTTCACAGCCGCTCTGAGCAGAGAGTGGGACTGTCAGTCACTACTGTCTGCTGCCCCCCAGTGCTCAATGGAGTGCTGGGCTGTGAAATGGGAAGGAACAGCTGGCTCAGGCTCTTAGTGCTTCGCTGAGAAGCTGAGCCAGGTGCTGCTCCAGACTCTGGGGTGGATCCCGATTTTGAATTCCGGATCTTTCCCCAACCTGGACTGGCTGAGTGACGTCAACCGAAAGCAGACTTCAGTCCGCTGTCAGCTGAAAACAGGTCACAGGAATGCAGAACAAACTGCACTCCTGTAATGGACAGGAGAAGTACAGCCAAAAAACCTTTGGCTGTACTTCCCCTTTAAGTTATATACAGTGGTCAGTTGTGCATGTTATTCCAATCACTAGAAAATGCACATTGTGTGTTTGCTCTAAAACTTCTTTCTCCTGGCAGGAGAAAAGCTGCTTTAAAAAATGCCGTAGAAAACTCATTTTGCACACGCGGTAATGTGTGTTTATGCATGCGAATGTGTTTGGTGTTTAAATATTAATTTATTCTGACCATAAGAATGCAATAACGTGCAAACACGCCTAATCTAGCAGTTATGTGCGTTCATGCATTTTTTTGTGAATTTACATGGTTTTTCTGCCCAAATGCACTGGTGATTTTTTTTTTCAGCCTGTAAACACTCCTCTTCTAAAGCTCATGTGAACGCTTATGTGTATCATCACATAGGCTAATATACAAGTTCGATTACAGGCCGACAAAAATTAAATCCAAACACCTGCAAAAGTGGCATTTTTATCTGCCCAATGTGCACAAGGCCTAAATGTTTCTGTATCTACAACAAACCTTTACAAAATTTTGTTCCCTCTCTTGCAATAAACAAGGGAGTATTTGATTTGTAATGTTGTATTTTCTATTCAGTGTAGCTACCTCATGACACAATTGTGTACAGGTAATGTTGTATGCCTAGTTGTTTACCTAAAAGTAGGGAAATTAAAACAAAAAAAGTAGTCATTCTGCATGCATTATTAGCCCCAGTACATGCTACCTTTGCAGGTCACAATGACATCACGTTCAAAGGAACTTACTTAAATATCATCTGATTTCCAGCAGTCAAAATGGAAATTAAATAGAAAGGATTTTTGTCTATGCAACTCCAAGCTCTTTGTTACATATTGTATTCTGAATCCCATCCCCATAAAACTCTGTACAAAAAAACTCAAAGGTTATAAAAAGAATAGCAATTAAAAATAGCACAGTGTCTGTAATTATTCTGTTAGATGCTATCAAGCAGTAATATAATCAAATGTATTAGTGAGATAAATGGAAGTGTGTTTTGTTCCCCTCAGTAATTTGTTCTAATGATGGTTTAATATAGAAGACTGCTATTTGATGGGACTTAACAGTCATCATTTACAAAGTTACAGGGAACATAATGTAAACTACAGCATAAACTGGCATAAACTTTGAGTTTGTTGCTTTATAATTCTTTGCTCAAACATACTACATACAGTACAACAGTAAGGCTGAGTACAAATGGATCAAAATTCAGAAAGCGGAATTTTGGTCTGTGTGTGCCCCTCCCTGTTCAACAGAAGTCAATTATCAGATCAACCTCTCTTGAACAATCACCTTGGAAAACTTTCATCAAACAGTGGCTGCAGCTGCTGATCAGGGTATTCTGGTAGCGAAGAGTCTAGTCATTGTATTGGTAGTAAAGTCTTGGGAAAATTTAAAAAAAAACAATTTTCTCTGCAAGTATGCATTGCATACTAGCACATCATGAAAGACTTACCCTAAAACAAAGCCCTCCAGCAACATGCTGTCACTGCTGACATGGCTTCTATCTTCATGCAGTCTTTCTTCCGGGTTCATGGGCTCTGGCTGTTTGAATGGCCAAGCCACTGTGACGTCAGTCCCTCGCATGGGCAGGGCTGTGGATAAGAGGGTACCACCAGTCCTCCTATACAGGGCCCAGTCCAGCAGGGGGGCCCAGGCAGTTAGGTGAACTGGATGTGGACAGGGAGAGTGATCAGCACAGTATGGGGGGCAATTACTGGAACCGATCCCCTGTATGGCTCCCTCTGCAGCAGCTGAAAGCTGGCTTCTCCTCTTTGGTTCCAGTAATTGCCCCCCACCGCACCCATGACCATCCCTGTACACCATATGTTTCCCCCTGCTGCCCAGGCCCCACTGTGTGTCCCCCACCCTGCAGTGCTTCCGGCTTTCCTCCTCTCCTTCCAACCAGCAGCTAAAAGCACACATTAGAATCCTTCATGATGGAGAGTGGGGAAAGGGTCCTGTAAAAATGTCACATTTACCAGCCCCTATCTTTCCTGAATGAACACAAGCAGAACCGATCACTCACTGTGTTCATTCATAACTGAATCATAGTAAACTGTTTTTTTTGGGGGGGGGGGGGGGGGTTGGCTGTAAGAGGCCCCATGGTTACTAACAGCAGCCCAGTGCATGGGAGTCACTGACATGGTACAGAGCTCTGAAAGGGTGACATGAGTATGTTGTCCCTTCAGAGCACATGTGGAATTGATACCAGCGGCTGCATAAACAGTGAATATCTCCAAAATGGTGAACGTTTAGGCGATATTCCTTGTGCCTACAGGTAAGCTTTATTTAGGCTTCCCTGTAGGTACAAGTGTCCAAGCGGTGTTTACTAGCCCTTTACAAGTTTAACCCCTTGACGCCAACCGTACGCAAATATGCGACCTCTCGGCGGCTGGGCCTTGACGCAAAGCGGCCACATATTTGTGTACAATTTGAAAACACATATGTGCTGAGAGCGCATACCCTGTGCGCTCCCAGCACATATGTCGGTGTCTCACGGAAAGGTCCCAATCTCCCCTTGCGATCAGGACCTTTTCCGATCATGTGACCGCTGTGACAAAAAAATCACAGCTGTCACATGACCCCGAAACCCCACCCCGCCTCCTGGCGTCTGAAACCCCTTAAAGGGCCGTGAGGCGCCGGCGTGAAGAGGTTAATCAATGTCAAAACAGAGCACAGAATGACACTTCAAAACCACAACCCCACTTTACTCCAACTCTATCCGATTCCTGTGTCCCCAAACTTTTCACAATATAGATGTCAGGTATGTGTTTGGCTAGCATTGGGACAGTACATGACCACTTGAATATATATGCTGATATATGCTGTGTTGAAAGTATTAGCTATTTTGGTAACACGTGCATGAGATAACACAGGATTCTGAACCATAGAACTCAGTGGGAGCAGTACATCACTGAAATCATAAAAGGCAGATTCTCCTAATTCCTCAAGCGATTGCCTCGGTGATTGGAAGTGAAGGTTGTCCTCCCCCCTCCCTCCCTGTAGTCTTCTGGGACATGTGACAGGTCCCAGAAAACTACAGGACCATTCACAAAGCGCAGCGCTACTCACGCATGTGCAGTGGGCACCTGGCTGTGAAGCCGCAAGCTGTCACAGCCGGGTTCCCTCAATGAAGATGCCTGCACCAAGGAGACAGGATGGTCGGTCAACCTGACTGGTGTGAGGACACTGCGGGATCAAGGGACAGGTGAGTGTTCATTTTTTAAAAGTCAGCAGCTACAGTTTTTGTAGCTGCTGACAAATTATTTTTAATTGCAACTGAACCTCCACTTTAAGTGCTCTTTTTCTCCCCCTACTACTCGAAGGTGCATAGCAGCTATTAGTGAAGTAGTGAAAATGATAACATCAAAGGAGAAGTAGGGCCAAAGCTCTTTCATTCTGCAATCCTGTTCCTTATATTCAGCAGACAGCAGGCTAAAATCCATTGTTGGTTGACATCACTGAGCCAGTTCAGGCTCTGGAGATGTGCCAACTTTAAAGTCGGTACCCGTCTAGATGCCTGGACAGACAGCTGGCTCAGCCTGTCAGCGAGTCGATGACAGCCGTAGCCAGCAAGTCCAGTCCCCTCCACAGCTCAGCACTCCAGTGAGCTGTGGAGGGGCAGAGCAGAGAGGTGCTGTCTGACAGTCACTGCTCTCTGCTCACTCAGAACCAAGAACTGAGCAATCAGCAATCTTTGATCACTCAGTTCTTGATATTAGAGCCGGTGGGGGATAGATGAAGCATCCACCTAGGTAAGTATGTTTGTATTTTTAAATCTCAAACTTCTCTTTTAAAATGTCTCTGTCACTTTAAAGTTGCAAATAAACCTGCTAACGGATATTTAAAGCTCAGGAAAGTGACCATTTGGGACCAGCAAAACTTGAGTACTCTTTCTGCTCCCGCCTGCTCCCATGCATTGCTACTGACCTGCAAAGCAGCAAGTCATTGTGAAGGAACAATAGAAATGCAAAGGACCCTTTAGCTTCCTGTACTTTATACCTTCTAGCGGCTTTAATGTTTTAAAAGTCAGAATCACTTTAAGATATTCCTTCCCAACAAATGACACTGAATGGAACAATATATTACAAAGGGATTTTCCTCTTTTAGACAACTTATGCTTAAAATGCAGTGGAACACTGTGGTCATATATTTACTATTCAGCAAGACTTTAAACTTTGAAAAATCATCATAAAAAGCAATTTATGTATTCTTGCATTACACAGAGCGCTTAAAAACATTTGATAAACAAGTGGTTGAGCACATTGTTCCTGTAGATCTCTGTATTTAGTCTTGGTATTATTAATATTTGACACTTTACTAGGCGATCTCTATTCAGAACCACACAAAAAGGGATTGTAGCTGTTAACTTATTAATTGCTGAAGAACCTGGACTGTTTTATGGGCAAAACGCAGTCAGGTGTAAAATAGGCCTGTAAATTTTCTGGCCACATAAGATTTATTGCATTTTCAAAAGGCCTTGTAATGTACTTGTAAATTAGGGGAAGCAGGGCGTCCTTGCTTATAGTTTTTCGATCTCCTGTACTACGCCAGGCTAAAATCCATCAGCAGGGTAACTCACTCCATAGATCATTACTGAGAAATATATGGATCAGTTGTTCATATGCTCTACTGGGCTATTTGCAGGTCACCATTCAATTAGCCTAAACCACAATGGCTGGCAGAGGAAAAGGTTTGGCCATTGTTAAAACAAAACAAAAAAAAAAAAGAAAAGAATGCCATTTGTATTTACACATTTAGAAAACCGGGCCATTTTTGAACGCACACTTGGTTAATGCCATAAATGTCTAGACACATACAATCATATTCAGAAATTTTTCCTTGCCCTGTGTAGAATATAAACATAACCACCATATAGTATTTAAATCACATTAACCAAACTTACCCTTTGTGCAAAGACTACATGAGAACCCAACTCACATAATATCTCATACTATTGTCTTAAAGGTGTATCTTTGAAAAACAGCCAAAAAAGCATTTACTTTTTATGAAATAGAATGGGTAATGGAAAGGATTTGTTTTTAAAAGGCCTGCTGTGTTCTATGAAGGTCCAGGAGAATGACAGAGTGTAAAATTGTCTTGGAATCTGTTACTGAGTGGTATGGGGAAACATGTAATATATGTTATGAAATGTAATATACATATCATGATCATTGTGTGTTCTGCATGTGAACATTGTTTCCATCTCTGTTCCAATCGATTTGTACAATCATTTTTAAAATACCATGCACCACTGAAAAGAATGTGTCAGTGTTTTAAAAGAAAATGGTTTTCACTAGAAAGGGTGAAGCTGATGTTCTCCACTCCCATATATCCTATGCGCTATGTAACTCTGGCTCCCTCTAAGTCAGGAGTTCTCTACTGAAGGAATCCATACTTTTCGGAGGCATGGGTGCCAAATAATGGGACTGAATCGCTAAATGAATTAAAAATAATTAAAACAGGATTCATCAAATCTGAAATCAAAATCAGTTTGGTTTGTCAGCTGACATGCACCTGACTGTACCTCAATTCCATGTTTTGAAGGCACAAAAACACCAACAAAAATCTCATTGGTTGCAGTTTTGTACTTTTGTATGTCCTTTTTGTTGGTTTTATATAAATAAATATGATAAAAATGCTTATGATTACCTTTGTAGTTGCCTTTCTCTGAGCTATCCATATGTAAGCAAATTACATCTTTTGAAGTCGTACCTAGTAGAACTGGTGATAATGAGGATTTTGACAGTCTAATGAAGGGGGTATGGGGACCTATTGGATGACCCACTGAGGTCTGTAATCCTGAAAACATTAAGAATCCCTGATCTATGTGCTGAATTTCCTATTGCCCTGTACAGGTTCACATCTGTTGTATGTCATGGGTGCAGTGTACAGTAGACATTGCTTGCAGGATTTGGATGAAGTAGCCAGATATTACTTTACTTTAATACCTTTTATTTGGGTTAGCCCCAACACTTACATGTTCCTATTATTTTAAACATTTATCTATTTCTCTGGTGTTTAGGCCACTTTTCTTTTTCCTGGTCCAATTACACAGGGGCCATAATTTTTTTTTTTTCTTGGGTTCTGCCCTTTGCGCCGAGAGAAAAAGTGAATTTTGGGTGTGACAAAATTGCAGAGGGAGTACTTAAAACTTGAGCCTGCTTATTTTGTCACAGTTCTTGTACCTTAAAAATATTTTTTAATGACTGCCACAAGCAGAAAGCTAGCATAAGCTTCAGCATAGTCATTTGTAAAAAAAAAAAATAAAAAAAAAAATTAATAAATCTTTAAATACATATGCTTTTCTTCACACAGCCTACCAGTATTTCAGTAACATAGTCACTGACTTCTAAGCAACCAGCAACTGTGGTATAATGTATTTATCTATTTATTACAGGTACTTACTGTACATAGCGCCATCAAGTTATGCAGCTCTTTACATACAGTATCTCACAGAAGTGAGTACACCCCTCACATTTCTGTAAATATTTTATTCTACCTTTTCATGTGACAACAGTGAAGAAATGACACTTTGCTACAATGTAAAGTAGTGAGTGTACAGCTTGTATAACAGTGTAAATTTGCTGTCCCCTCAAAGTAACTCAACACACAGCCATTAATGTCTAAACCACTGGCAACAAAAGTGAGTACACCCCTAAGTGAAAATTTCCAAATTGGGCCCAATTAGCCATTTTCCCTCCCCGGTGTCATGTGACTTGTTAGTGTTACATGGTCTCAGGTGTGAATGGGGAGCAAGTGTGTTAAATTTGGTGCTATCGCTCTCACTCTCTCATACTGGTCACTGGAAGTTCAACATGGCACCTCATTTATTTATTTATTTATCTAGTTTATATAGCGCCAAAGGGTTTGCTCAGCGCTGTACAATAGAGGGGGGGACAATACATGAAACAGTACAGTAACATCAAACAGCACACGAGGGGTAAGAGGGCCCTACTCTTTCGAGCTTACAATCTAGGAGGGAGTGGGTAGTGGTACAGGAGGAAATGGCTGTGGGGGATGGAGTGGTAGGAGGAGGGAAGGGCAGCGGCTGTTACGTGAGGGTGGGGTAGGCTTCCCTGAAGAGGTGGGTTTTCAGGGAGCGCCTGAAGGTGAGGAGGGAAGGTGACAGTCTGGTGGATTGGGGTAGTGAGTTCCAGAGGATGGGGGAGGACCTGGAGAAGTCTTGCAGTCGTGCGTGGGAGGAGGAGACCAGGGAGCAAGATAGAAGGAGGTCCTGTGAAGAGCGAAGGGTACGGGTAGGGTGGTACCTGGGAATCAGGTCGGTGAGGTAGTTAGGGGCAGTCTTGTGAATGGCCTTATAGGTCAGGGTGAGCAATTTGAATTTAATGCGTTGGGCAATGGGGAGCCAGTGGAGGGAGAGGCAGAGGGGGGTGGCAGAGGTGGAGCGGCTGGTGAGGTGGATGAGTCTGGCAGCTGAGTTCAGGATGGTCTGAAGCGGGGAGAGTTTGCACTGGGGTAGGCCGGTGAGGAGGGAGTTGCAGTAGTCAAGGCGTGAGATAATCAGGGAGTGTACAAGTAGTTTAGTGGTGTCTGGGGTAAGGAAGGAGCGTATCTTGGCGATGTTCCGGAGGTGGAGCCTGCATGTGTTTGTGAGAGATTTGATATGAGGTTGAAAGGAAAGGTTTGAGTCCAGAATGACGCCAAGGACCTTGGCTTGCTGGGCGGGATTGATGGTGGTGGTGTTGGTAGTGATGGAAAGGATGGGGGGGGGCGCGGGCTGGGGGGAAGACGAGAAGCTCGGTTTTGGAGAGGTTGAGCTTCAGGAAATGGAGCGACATCCAGTCAGAGATGTCGTTTAGGAGGTGAGTGATGCGGGCGGAGAATGTGGGGGTGAGGTGAGGGGTGGATAGGTAGATTTGAGTATCATCAGCGTAGAGGTGGTAATTGAAGCCGTGGGAGTGTATGAGTTTGCCAAGGGAGGAGGTGTAGATGGAGAAGAGAAGGGGTCCAAGGACAGAGCCCTGGGGGACCCCAACAGAGAGGGGGAGGGAAGAGGAGGTGGCATCGTTGTAGGAAACGCTGAAGGAGCGTTGGGATAGATAGGACGAGAACCAAGAGAGAGCGGTGTCTCTGATGCCAAGGGAGAGTAGCTGATTAAGGAGGAGGGGGTGGTCGACTGTGTCAAAGGCCGCGGAGAGGTCTAGGAGAAGGAGGACAGAGTAGTCGCCTTTGGCTTTGGCGGTTAGTAGATCGTTGGTGATTTTGAGGAGGGCAGTTTCGGTGGAGTGTAGGGGACGGAAGCCGGACTGTAGTGGGTCAAGGAGGTTGCTGTCAGTTAGGTGGGCGCTTAGGCGATCGAAGACCAAGCGCTCAAGGAGCTTGGAAGTGAGTGGCAGCAGGGAAATTGGTCTGAGGTTGTTGAGGTCAGTGGGGTCCAGGGAGGGCTTTTTGAGTATGGGGGTGATGTGCGCATGTTTTAGGGGGGAGGGGAAGACGCCAGTAGAGAGGGAGAGATTGAAGATGTGGGTAAGGGAGCGGATGAGGGAAGAGGGGGGTGACCGGAGGAGTTGAGAGGGGATAGGGCCCAGGGGGCAGGTAGTGAGGCGGGCTTCTGAGAAGACTCTGGTGACTTCCTCAGTGGTAGTAGGGCTGAAGGAGTGCAGTGATGGGGGGGTTATGGTAGGCAGGGCCTTGGGTGTGGTGGGGGGCAGTGCCGTTGCGAGGTCAGAGGAAGGGAAAGATGAGGGGGTGATGGAAGGGGGGAGACTAGATGGGGAGGTAGATTGCAAGTTGACTATGTCCTTGCGGATTGCGTCAATTTTGTTGTGGAGATGAGTGGCAATCTCGTGGGCGGTAAGTGAGGTACTGAGTGGAGGAGGGGGGGGAGAGAGCAGGGAGTTGAAGGTGGAGAAGAGTCGGCGAGGGCAGGTGGAGAGGGTGTTGATCAGGTCAACGAAGTAGGCCTGCTTGGCGGCGTGGAGGGAGGAGGTGTAGGTGAGGAAGGCAGATTTGTAGAGGGAGAATGCATGAGGGGACCTGGTTTTGCGCCATAGTCTCTCCAGCGCACGACTGCGACGTTTGAGGCATTTAGTGCTGTCATTCTGCCATGGTTGGAGCGGTCTGGGTTTGATGTTGCGTGTGGTTAGGGGTGCCAGAGAGTCTAGGGTAGCTGATAGTGAGTCGTTGTACGCGGTGGTGGCTAGGTCAGGACATGACAGTGGAAGGATGCTGTCGTGTAAGCGGTCGGCAGCCGAGTGGAGGGGGGCCGGGTGCAGGTTGCGGAGGTTGCGGCTGGTGATGGTTTGGCGCACTGGGGGGGGGGAGTTAGGGGAAGGAGAGATGGAGAACGTGAGGAGGTGGTGGTCGGAGAGAGGGAAGGGGGTGTTAGAGAACTGGTTGAGGGTACAGAGGTGGGAGAAGACTAGGTCCAGGGTGTTCCCATTGATGTGGGTGGAGGATTGAGTGTATTGTGTGAGCGCGAAGGAGGAGGTTAGGTGGAGGAGTTGGGAGGTAGCTGGGGTGTTGTCGTTGATGGGGATGTTGAAGTCCCCGAGGATGATGGTCGGTAGCTCAGAGGAGAGGAAGAAGGGAAGCCAGGCGGCAAAGTCATCCAGGAAGCGGGCTATGGATCCGGGGGGCCTGTAGATCACTGCGATCCTTAGGGGGGTGGGTGAGAAGAGCCGGATGCAGTGAGCTTCGAAGGAAGAGAAGGTTAGGGAGGGGGGGTTAGGGAGGACCTGGAAGGTGCTCAGCGGTGATAGGAGCAGGCCGACACCACCACCTTTGTGACCGCTCAGTCTTGGTGAATGGGACCAGACGAGACCTCCATGGGAGAGTGCCGCAGGGGAGGTAGTGTCAGTGGCCTGTACCCAGGTTTCGGTGATGGCTAGGAGGTTGAGGGAGCGGGAGATAAAGAGGTCATGGATGGCAGTTAGTTTGTTGCAAACCGAACGGGCGTTCAGAAGTGCAACCGAGAGAGGGGGGATGGATGCGGGGAGGAGGTGCACAGGTATGAGGTTGAGGGGGTTGCGGCGGCTGGCGGGGGCAGGGGGGTCCCTGGAGGGGGGGTTCCTGGAGGGGGGGAGAGGTGGTGAGGGGCCAGGGTTCGGGGAGATGTCCCCAGCGGATAGGAGAAGGAGAAGGGTGAGGAGGGTGGCATGAGAATGGGAGGTGTAGGAGCGTGTGGGTCTGGTAGTGGTGGCACGTGGGTCGACCGGGGAGTGGAGTACCAGGAGGAGGTGGTGAGTGCCGTAGTGGGGAGAGGGCAGAAGTGAAGGGGCAATGTAGAGCTGTTTTGGGGGGGTGGGCGGGTAGAGGGAGGCGATTTTTGGGATGGAGGAGAGGAAAACGAGGAGGAGAAGTGCAGGTGGCATGCTGGGGTGAGTGCAGTGCTGTTCGGGTCAGGAGAGGTGAAGGGATACGGGTCAGGGCGAGGTGATGTGGAGAGTCTGTATCACCGTGGAGGAGTCCACTAGAGTCCTTCTGTAGCTGCAATCTGTGGGTGCAGTATGCTGGCATCCGAGGGGTCTTCAGTGGTACCGGTGGATCGGCGAGTGGAGGGGTCGTAGGGTGCGATGTCTGGGGGTGTTGGTAGGCACGGCATCTGGTGATGCTGGCGGCTCCGTGACTGGAGATTCGCTGGGTGGTCCGAGAGATTCGCTGGGCGACGTCTTGATTCGCTGGGTGGTCCGGGTGTTGGGTGACCAGAGGTGGTAGCCGGGTGCCCGGTAGCTGGGTGCCTGGTGTCCAGGGGTGGTAGCTGGGTGCCCGGTAGCTGGGTGTCCAGGGGTGGTAGCTGGGTGCCCGGTAGCTGGGTGTCCAGGGGTGGTAGCTGGGTGCCCAATAGCTGGGTGCCCGGTTGCTGGGTGTCCAGGGGTGGTAGCTGGGTGCCCGGTAGCTGGGTGCAGGGTGTCCAGGGGTGGGCCCAGAACCAATGTATGGGTTGGGCAGCGGAGCAGCGATCAGTGGGCCTGAGCTGGTTCCTGGTGGTCAGGGATGGACACAGGGCTAGTGGGGAGGGCCCTGCGGAGGCTGGCAGGTCTGTGGGGATCGGTGGTGGCAGCTTACCCGTTCTAGTGGTGCTGCCGTGCAGGTATCCTGGGGTGGTCCTGGGCTGCTGTCAGCTTGGTGGTCCTTGCTTGCTGTTCCAGGTGGTCCAGGGTAGTAAACGAGGACCCAGGGCTGATGGGGAGGGCCCTGGGCAGGCAGGCAGGTCGGTGGTACCCGGTGGGCAGAGCGGAGACGGTCGGGCGGATGTCCGGCGATGCGGTCCGTTCGCGGCTCGGCCGCGGCAAAAATTGAGGCCCCCGGCTTCAGGTGCGCGGGTAGGCCGCGATTCCCGGAGCTCCGGGAAAAGGTCCAGAAGCCTTCCCTGGTGGTCGGGCTGGGCCGGGAGTGTCTTAGGGGCCCCGCTGGGGTCCGCTGCGGGCCGGATGGCAGCGGATTGGGGCTAGGAGCGCAGGAGCTCCTAGCGCATGTCTGCTCCCGCCGCCATCTCATGGCAAAGAACTCTATGAGGATCTGAAAAAAATAATCCTCGCTCTACCAAAAGATGGCCTTGGCTATAAGAAGATTGCCAAGACCCTGAAACTGAGCTGTAGCACATTCATATCAGTCCCAGCCCTCAAGGAGTGAACAATCTAAGGTCCCTAACTCACATTCACATACTAGGGGCAGTTTATACAGGAGCCAGTTAACCTACCAACCTTTGAAGGGTGGGAGGAAACCAGAGTACTCAGAGGAAACCCCACACAGCTACAGGGAGAACATGCAAACTCCAGGCAGGTAACGTCATGGTTGGGATTCAAACTGATGACCCTAGTGCTCCTAGGTAGAAGTACTAGCCATTTAGCCACTGTGTAGCCCATAATTAAGCATAAAGAGTTCAGTGGTCAGGAGTATGAAATATACAGCATAGTAAATATAGTACACGACTTGAGAGTGCATAATGCATTGACCACTGGGGTCAGGAGTGTGTATAGCATAGAGGGCCCTTAAAAGTGGGTAAAGCACAGAGTGCCAGGGTCAGGAGCAAGTAAGGCACAGAATGCAGGGTCAGAAACACCTAATTCGCAGAGATCTGGGGTCAGGAGTGCCTAATGCACAGAACATAGGGGTCAAAAATATGTAACACACAGAGCCCTGCTGTCAGGAGCACATAGCACAGAAAATGCAGTGTCAGGTGTCTGTAACACACATAGCACCATGGTCAGTATTGTGTGATGTGCTGAATTTATACTTCATGAGTGGGTAATGCAAAGGTCAGTAGACAGAAAACAACAAAAAAATGACCTCCTTTCCCAAGCCAAAACCCTCTGTAGTACAGACCCTCTCTCCCAGCACAGTTCTACCCTCACAATACAGACTTTTAGAGTTAGCTTCGGAGCTGTGGATGCTCTGGGGGGAAGGGAGATAGGCCCCATTCTCCCCCTCCCCATATCTACACCTCTGCCATTTTGACTTTTCCCTTCCTATAATGACCCTTATTCTGTAAATAGATAATTTCGGGGAGTATCAAAATAGTGAGATTGGAAGAGTGCATATTAAAGGTTTAAATGTGAAAAATTTTACCTAAACATATTTGTAATAGTAAATTCTACTTTTATTTCCAACAATTATATAGTGATGTATTACACAGACTTTCGACAAATACATAGAATCATTCACATCAGTTCCTGGTCCCCAATGATCTTACAATTTAACGTCTCTATCATAATTACACACATGCTGCAAGGCCAGTTTGGAAGAAAGTCAATCAATCTACCAGTATGCTTTTTGGATTGCGGGCAGAAAGTAAAGTATGCAGAGTAGACTCATACAAACAATACAAATCTAAATAGTGTCCTTATTCCCTAATGGGATGTGAACTTAGGACAAAATGCTGCAAGTCATCCTTTTTTATAATTTGGCAATAATCCTTTTTGGCACGCTAAACCTGGTTGTATCATAACAAATATTCTATATAGACATGATGACATGGCAGTCAAACAAACTGTAAACTATCTCAAAAAGTAAATATTTTCCTCTACTGAAGTATATCAATCTTCCCCCCTACCTTTTCCAGATACTGTTACCCTGTGGCCAATGTTCACGGTGCATTGCATCAAGATTTTCCTCTGACAAATATATTCACAAGAATCAGAACGCATATGCATAAATATAATCAGCGTGAATTCTAACATCTCATTAGAACTGTTGTTTATCTTTTTTATTTTTAGCATTTTAAACTCTTGGAATTTGTATTGAAGTGGCAAATTACAGAGTAAGATAGAGATATTTTTCTCCATTTATTTTCACAGTAAATGGAAGTTTAACTAAAACTTGTCAAGAAAGTGCGCAAAGTTCTGTTATTTCAGGCTGTATAACTTTCTTTATTGCTCTCTTGCGTAAACTTACATTCTTCAGAATATTTATGACAATAATATCTCTACCAATATAGTTGGGGAATACTCTGCAATCGTTCAGGATAGGAGAGCCTTTACTGAAAGCAGCAGGCAGTTTCTCAGTACATACATTTATTTTCAAATGGTCACCAGAAGGGATAAAATCTGCTACGCAGGAATGCCAAAAGATGATTTTATTGGTGAACTACTTGTCTAAGCTCCATGAATGACCTATAAAAAAAACTTTTCCTATTACTGTGGGTTATGAAACGTATTAATATTTTTTGTCGCTGTAAAAAGTATTGACTCTCTGAAAAACTTAGGCCTCGTTCACACTTTAGGGCTATAGTTGAAGTTATGGTGGCAAAAATCCTGTGGCCAGAGCAACAGGTGTTTGTGAATAGCTGTGTTTGCTCAGCCTATATAAAGCAATGACAGGCAGATGGCATCCAATCAGATGAATTCGGACATTCACTAATTATCTGCAATTAGGGACCAGTGATTATCCCTGGAGGCAGACAGACTGGGGTTTATTTACTAAAGCTGGAGAGTGCAAAATCAGACTTACTTCTGCATAGAAACCAATCAGCTTCCAGGTTTTGTCAAAGCTTAAATGAACAAGCTGAGGTTAGAAGCTGATTGGTTTCTCTGCAGAAGTGAGCCTGATTTTGCACTCTCAAGCTTAAGTAAATAAACTCCACTTTGTCTAGGGATGGTTGAGGAAAGTGCAAAGATAGTGCTGGACCCATAGGGTCATCTTATTGGCGTTGGTGTAAATGATCTGGTTCCTGGGCAGGCAGCTTCTACACCCCAGTCCACAAGCTTTTGGCTTTTAGCATAATATAACGAGAATTGAAATTAAAGCGCCACACCACTGCTAAGAGGTCCAGATACAACTTTTATTCCATTAAAAGTCAGGGATACAATCCCAAAAAAGTATCCAACGCGTTTCGGAGATCCAAGTGCCCCACTCATCAGGGCTTGACCAGCAACAATGTGAACACACCAGAAGTGAACTTGGCCTACAATGGTATTTTTTATAATGTGAATTACAAGCACAGGCCTTATCAGCAGCTTGTTTGGCAGCCTATGTAATCAAACATCCACTGATTATCTGCCATTAGGGATACATGATTATCCCTTGCTGCAGACAAGCTGTGTCTAGGGATGAACATATGTCCTCAACCGAAGACAATCACTGGATGTGCAAACAGCAACAGACAGCTGCGGCTGCAATGAGCCTGTCATTGTTTTGTACAGGCTAAGCGGAAAGGATGGTCCCTGAAAAATATATGCATTTCCTTTCAACCCAACATCTTCATGACCAGAGGTCAATGAAGTCTAGAACAAATTTATAGATAAACTATGATTAAGCCCATTGGATGAAACATCTCAGATGAGTGGTCCTTGGGGCAGGGCCCTGTGCTGAAGCTTATCAGTGGATTAACATTTTGCCTGTGAAGACATTATTAGTGTTCGGTTTTTTGATTATATTGAGCTACGTATAGAGAAGTGACAGACGCCAAACCAACACTTGATTCTAGCATATGGGTTTGCAGCAGTGTACTTTTCTTTGACTTTACACACTCAGTATGTGTTGGTTACCTTCAGAATAGTTCTATGAATGATTTGCTAACCTGAAAAAATTGTAACCTTGTTTTTTTAAGAACATGTAAAACTTTTATTTGGTACTGCTTTAACATTTTATTTTATTACACGATGACAAGTGGACAAAAATGTTTTAAAAATACATAGTTAGTCTGGCTGAAAAAAGACAAAAGTCCATCCAGTTCAACCATTAAAAAAAGTTATAATCCTATACCCACAGTTGATCCAGAGGTAGGCAAAAAAACCCAACAAAGCATGATCCAATTTTCTCCTGCTGGGAAAAAAATTCCTTCCTGATCCCCCGAGAGGCAATCAGATATTCCCTGGGTCAACTTTACCTATAAATGTTAGTATCCAGTTATATTCTGTGTTTCTAAGAAATAATCCAGGCCATTTTTGATGCAATCCACTGAGCTGGCCAGAACCAACTCTTGAGGGAGTCTATTCCACATTTTCACAGCTCTCACTGTGAAGAAACCTTTCCGTGTTTGGAGATTAAATTTCTTTTCCTCCAGACGTAAAGAGTGCCCCCTTGTCCTCTGTGATGACCTCAGGGTGAATAACTCTACACCGAGTTCACTATATGAACCACTGACGTATTTATACATGTTGATCATATCCCCCCTTAATCTCCTCTTCTCAAGAGACAATAAATTCAGTTCCTCTAGGTTTCCTCATAGCTGATCTCCTCCATGCCTCTTATCAGTTTGGTTGCCCTTCTCTGTACTTTCTCCAGTTCCCCAATGTTCTTTTTGTTATATTACAGTTTACAATTTTTAATGACATTTTTAAAACCTATTTTGATTAAAATGGTTGCACAGGCAAAAGGTTTTTTTTTTATTTAATGCATTCTCCCCATTAAGGTAAAAAATCTTCTAAAACAGTGCCCCCAGCACCCCCCTAAACTCTTTTGTTAGTCTTCTGTCAATCCAGCGCTGTTCCTGGCTTCAGTTTTCTTCTCCCCCTCCATTCATTCACAAGCTTTGCTGAGAGAAGCTGGAGTCATTGACTTCTGCTGCTGTCATTCAGGAGGAGTGGGGGTGGGACTGAGCTGCACTGTGTGAGTCTATAGCTGTACACAGCCCGGCACAGGATTGAGCCCACAAGAGTGCCCCCATAGCAAGTGGCTTGCTATGGGGACACTTTGAGAAGAAGAGGAACACAGGGCGCCTGTGGGGATCCCAGAAGAGAAGGTTGTACAGAGCAGGTAAGTTTAACATGTTTGTTATTTGAAAAAAAAACCTTTACAACCATTTTAATTTTTGTACACATTGCATTTCAGTGTGACGGCTGCAGCCTGCTGGCTTTAGCTGTAACTATGGTACAGTAACAGATGAAACCAGCAAGTGTGTTTGTAAATAAATCACATGGAATCATTATAACTGGTGTCTTGGTGATTGGGAGCCACACTGGTTGATTCCTGACCATTAGTGTAGATCAGTGGCTGTCAGCAACAGCACGGTCTGAGGACAAGAAACTGTGACTGAGAAGGTGACTAAAGAGATTGCAGGCATCACGGTGGTAAATTCAAGAAATATTGAACTGACTCTCCAACAGGACAGAAAAAACATTCTCTACTGACTATTATTATTGAGATTTTTATCAATGTTAATGATCACACAGATGGTAAGGTTGGCCCATAGATGAGTCAGTTTTTTTTCGTGAACCAGTGGGTGGAACAAAAAAACTGCCTCAGTTCCCCCATCCACACATCCCAAGTGGATGGAGGAATCCTCCCTGATGTGTCTTTGTCATCTGACTTTCCCGCCATCAGAATACAAAGATCAGTGCTGCAGTCTACAGCCTGGCACACTGAATGAATGGAAAATTTCCATCAGGGCAATTGAACAGAAGTCAATCAGAAGATCAAATTCTGTTCAACCACAGTGACCATATATTCAGCTGTTCATCAGGATTTTTTGGTCCATATATGGCTAGCTTAAACAATGCAATTGTTGTGACATTTGTGTAAATCTGCGCAAACAATGACAAAACCAAACAATTTGCAGGAAAATCATTCAATTTTTGATTGGTGAATGTTTGCATATTTGAGCCACATTATATATTTTATGTTTGTCTTCTAATTTTGATTGGACGAAACATTGTTATGGAAATGGTTTGCCTTACCTTGTCTGATTTGGTTTTTGCTAGTTAAGAGCAGTAAGAACAGTGTTGGGTTATTGACAACTGTTATTTATTTATTAAACTGCTGTTTAATTACACTGTGCACATTTCCACTTGCCCTATAAAAAAATCAGTTTAGAACAATTCATATGTTTTAGCACTTAGGGTACAAAAACACCTTTGGTCTGTAAAGAGTTGTAGCAATGTCTTTAAAAGAATTGACCTTACCTCCCCAACTTAGATGGTAATAGAGCTTCTGTTCTCTGATTGGTGGACTCAAGAATAGAATTTACCTTAAGTCCACTGTTTGAGCCATGATGAAGGAAATGTGTTGTTACCCCCGAAATGTGTTGTATGTTTTAATGTGATCAATTTAAGGATTGCTAAAAGTATATTAAGCAATATTTTCACTTTTTATATGTATCCATAGTATGAGCGGTCACCATAAAGTTCAACTGTGGGCACACAAACCTTTATCTAATTATTTTCCTCAATAGCCACAAATTTTATAAATCCACTTTTTGAACACCAAATGCCTTTCCAAAACCAGATACTACATTGTAAATTTAGCAGTGACATCATCACTGTGCTGATAATAGCCTGTGCAGAGAGCAGAGCTGTGGGAGGGAATCAGCATGTCCACCCACTACAGGATGCCTACAAGAGAGAGCAAATAGAAGACCATTTACTTTGTTCAAAGAGTGAGAGCAGCAGTGGCAGGTCTTTTTTATTATTATACAGGATTTATATAGCGCCAACAGTTTGCTCAGCGCTTTACAATATACTATTTATTACAGTTAGCTCTATACAGAGGCAAAGTTTCACATTGGATTACTGTACAGATCTAGAAGAATTATTACTGCATTGTAAAATGCCTCTCACTGCAAGGACAAACAGAAAGAATTGTTTCCTGTGTATCCCATTTACACTGTAAAGCAGCCTGGGGCTGTGTACATACTGTACAGAATCACATGGTACTGCACAGCAGCATAGCACAGTGCCATGAATAAACATTTTGTACACTTCAAATAAAGTTTGTACAAATACAAACAAAAAACTGAACCATGTGTGATGTGCTGAATCGTGCACCAAACTGCCCCCTACCACAGTAACAATGGACAGCTTAGCAAACCACAGCAGTTTACCTCTCCGGCAACTGTACATGTTGTATGAACTGGCCCTTAATCACTTCCTGCCCGTAGGATGTCATATGACGTCCTCAGGTTGAAGGCTTTATGCCAGAATGAAGCCTGCACCTGTCGGCATCATCCCAGTATCAGTTTTTTTTCAGCAGCCAATTCCCTTTAAGACAGAAGTGATTTGAATGGTTGAACAGCCACTCGATCACTTCTACAGGTGGTGGAATAGGGTTCTCCTCCTCCTGCTGATGTCTTTCCTGGACTCTTCCGTCCGATCACTGAGCCAGGGACCACTGCGATCTGAGTCTGATTGGCTGCTTTGGAGGCCAGGGGAGAAATTTGGGGTCTAATAGACCCCAGATCTCTCCATAAAGAGGACCTGTCACGACCCATGCTATCACAAGGGATGTTGTCTATGTTGTTAAAAAAATGAAAGAGCCGTGTTAAAAAAAATTTTCAAATAAAATAAATAACAAAAAATGCTTATGTGCAAACGTGAATGCACATGTAAACGGTGATCGCATTACATCTGCAAGGTATAGTCACGAGTGTGAGAAATAATTTGAGCTCCAGACCTCCTATGTAACTAAACTGGTAACCTGTAAAGCCTTTTAAAGCATCACCTATGGAGATTTTTAAGTACCATAGATTGGCGTTGTTCCACGGGCGTATGCAATTTTTAAGAGTGACATGTTCTGTATCTCTTTATTTGGTGTAACATCATATTTTTATTTTACCCCATAAATTTGTATTGTATAATGTTTGTGTGCAATAAAATCCATTAAAATGTATTTCCTCAAAAATAATTACATAGTTAGTCTGGCTGAAAAAAGACAAAAGTCCATCCAGTTCAACCATTAAAAAAAAAAAAGTTATAATCCTATACCCACAAAGGCAAAAAAACTGCAAAGCACGATCCAATATGCTTCTGCAGGAAAAAAAATTCCTTTCTGATCCCCCAAGTGGCAATCAGATATTCCCTGGATCAACTTTACCTATACAGTGGGGATCGAAAGTTTGGGCACCCCAGCTAAAAATTTGTATTAATGTGCATAAAGAAGCCAAGGAAAGATGGAAAAATCACCAAAAGGCATCAAATTACAGATTAGACATTCTTATAATATGTCAACAAAAGTTAGATTTTATTTCCATCATTTACACTTTCAAAATAACAGAAAACAAAAAAATGGCGTCTGCAAAAGTTTGGGCACCCTGCAGAATTTATAGCATGCACTGCCCCCTTTGCCAAGCTGGGACCTGCCAGTGTCATGGATTGTTCTCAATCATCGTCTGGGAAGACCAGGTTATGTCAATCTCAAAGGTTTTAAATGCCCAGACTCATCTGACCTTGCCCCAACAATCAGCACCATGGGTTCTTCTAAGCAGTTGTCTAGAAAACTGAAACTGAAAATAGTTGACGCTCACAAAGCTGGAGAAGGCTATAAGAAGATAGGAAAGCGTTTTCAGATGTCAATATCTTCTGTTTGGAATGTAATTAAGAAATGGCAGTCATCAGGAACAGTGGAAGTTAAAGCAAGATCTGGAAGACCAAGAAAAATATCAGACAGAACAGCTCGCAGGATTGTGAGAAAAACAATTCAAAACCCAAGTTTGACTGCACGATCCCTCCAGAAAGATCTGGCAGACACTGGAGTTGTGGTCCACTATTCCACTATAAAGAGATACTTGTACAAATATGGTCTTCATGGAAGAGTCATCAGAAGAAAACCTCTTCTACGTCCTCACTACAAAAATCATCATTTGAACTTTGCAAATGAACATATAGACAAGCCTGATGCATTTTGGAAACAAGTTCTGTGGATTGATGAGGTTAAACTTGAACTTTTTGGCCGGAATGAGCAAAGGTATGTTTGGAGAAGAAGGGGCACAGAATTTAATGAAAAGAACCTCTGTCCAACTGTTAAGCATGGGGTTGGATCAATCATGCTTTGGGGTTGTGTTTCAGCCAGTGGCACAGGGAACATCTCACGAGTAGAAGGAAAAATGGATTCAATAAAATTTCAGCAAATTTTGGATGGTAACTTGATGCCATCTGTGAAAAAGCTGAAGTTAAAGAGAGGATGGCTTCTACAAATGGATAATGATCCTAAACACACCTCAAAATCCACGGGGGATTACATCAAGAGGCGTAAACTGAAGGTTTTGCCATGGCCTTCACAATCTCCTGACCTCAACATAATTGAAAATCTATGGATAGACCTTAAAAGAGCAATGCGTGACAGACAGCCCAGAAATCTCAAAGAACTGGAAGACTTTTGTAAGGAAGAATGGGCAAAGATACCTCAGACAAGAATTGAAAGACTCTTGGCTGGCTACAAAAAGCGTTTACAAGCTGTGATACTTGCCAAAGGGGGCAGTACAAGATATTAACTCTGCAGGGGGCCCAAACTTTTGCAGACGCCATTTTTTTGTTTTCTGTTATTTTGAAAGTGTAAATGATGGAAATAAAATCTAACTTTTGTTGACATATTATAAGAATGTCTGATCTGTAATTTGCTGCCTTTTGGAGATTTTCCCATCTTTCCTTGGCTTCTTTATGCACATTAATACAAATTTTTAGCTGGGGTGCCCAAACTTTCGATCCCCACTGTAAATGTTAGTATCCAGTTATATTCTGTGTATCCAAGAAAGAATCCAGGCCTTTTTAAAAGCAATCCACTGAGCTGGCCAGAACCAACTCTTGAGGGAGTCTATTCCACATTTTCACAGCTCTCACTGTGAAGAAACTTTTCTGTGTCTGGAGATTACATTTCTTTTCCTCCAGACGTAAAGAGTGCCCCCTTGTCCTCTGTGTTGACCTCAGGGTGAATAACTCTACACCGAGTTCACTATATGAACCAATGATGTATTTATACATGTTGATCATATCCCCCCTTAATTTCCTCTTCTGAAGAGAGAATACATTCAGTTCCTCTAATCTTTCCTCATAGCTGAGCTCCTCCATGCCAGTTATCAGTTTGGTTGCCCTTCTCTGTACTTTCTCCAGTTCCCCAATGTTCTTTTTGTGAATTGGTGCCCAAAATGATATATCTCGCTCTCTGCAGTCCATACCTCTTTTAATACAAGAGAGGATTTTGCTCGCTTTAGAAACCACAACTTGGCATTGTATGCCATTATTAAGCTTGTGATCTACCAGAACTCCCAGATCCTTCTCCACCATTGATTCCCCCAGTTGTACTCCCTCTAGTATGTATGATGCATGCATATTCTTAGCCCCCAAGTGCACAACCTTACATTTATCAACATTAAACCTGATTTGCCACATAGTTGCCTAATTAAACACTGTTATGAGGTCAGCTTGTAAGTTGAAGACATCCTGCAAGGACGTTATTCCACGGCACCGCTTGGTGTCATCTTCAAAGACTGAAATGGTATTTTTAATCCCAGACCCTATATTGTTTATAAATATATTAAAACTGCTGCGCAAATATTGTGTGACATAAAAAATGTATAACACTCACCATTTTATTCTCTAGGGAATCTGCCAAAAATACATAATTTTTGGGGTTCTAAGAACTTTTCTAACAAAAATACTGATTTTTTACATGTAGGAGAGAAACGTCAGAAGTAGCCTGGGGTGGAAGTAGTTAAACAAAATCTGGTAATCCCAGAGTTCAGCTGAAGTCTGATAGTCACTGGACTGTCAACTGCCAGACTTTACACACTATCTGCCTGTCTCCTGAATGTGCGGTGGGTAAAGTCAGAAAGTTAATGGTGCAGCAATTGACAGACTTCGGGTGACCTCTCACCCCTGATACTCCAGTTATAGTGTCAGAATGGTAAAGATAAAAGAGGAGAAATTAACCATTTTTAAGTAAGCTTACACAAGTATAAAAAGTAAAACTTCAATACTAAAATTCCTGCACAAGCCTAGTCTTGACTGGTCCTCTTTAAAGATATTTAAAGCCAAAACCAATTTTACATGAACTTTTTGTGCTGCAGTAAAATATAGAAATGTGCTCATATCATTTACTCATTTATATGTGATGTGTCCCAGTCCTTCACCTTTTATTTGGATTTTATTAATAGTAATTACACAAGCACGGCAACCCGGTGCTCCAGTCTGTATTACAGGTCCTCTGAGCAACCCCGGCATTAATACTGCAGGTGATGTAGGCAAAAACATTTGATCTAAAACTACAATTATGGTGAGAAAAAAATACCAGACTTTGTCTTCAGCAAGACAAATTAATTGGAAGAAAATAGACCAAGGACTGCCACCTTTTAGCATGAGAGCAGGGAAGTGCCCTTTTGAACACGCATATAAATTAGCATGCTTGTGTGTTTCTGCAGCAGGGAAGAAGCATTGAGCTGACAGTATTATACTCCAGCACTACACTATCTTTCATTAAAATTCAAAGTGCCAGTGTTATTATATCAGTGGCATTCTGCCCTGTAGCAATATTTTCCCATCTTCCCTGAGGTTTGTGAAGAGTTTAATTTAACACACAGGTTCTTTCTCTAGTAAGTTTAACTACTCGTACTGCATGTTTCAGTTATTTTCATAGTAGAACTGCACAGCATAATATTACATTGTAACAGGATTACACAATGTTTAACTGGATGTTTGGTCACTATATAGGCTTAGCTATAAATAGGCAGGAATGGAGAATATTACTTTATTACAAATTATCCTGCAAATGCGTATGTTGATATGTAGCACCAAAGAGCATTCTGTCCCGCTATGTCCCACCAAGTGGTGTTTATTATAAATGCAAATATGTGGCGAGCGCTGATATAAAGAGCCTCTAGCACAAAGGGTAATGGCAACAAATCCCACAGAACATGTAAAATAAAGTGCAGCGCAGTGGGAAAGGTGGTTGCGGGATGTCCAGGAATTGGATAATGACGACTGGGATAATATTTGGGATTTGACTTTTCGCTCTCTGGTCTCTCTGCGGGACCGTTTGATCCAGTTCAAAATAGCACATCGGGCCTACTACACCCCATATAGGTTTCACAAAATGAGTTCATCACACACCCCTGAATGTTGACATTGTGGGGGCTCACCAGCAGGGGCGGACTAACAACTCATGGGACCCCCGGGCAATAGGGGATCATGGGGCCCCTGTGTCCTTCCCAAACTCAAAAAAGCCTATGAAAAATGTACCAGGGGCATCTCATGGGGCCCCCTACTGACCCCAGGCCCTCGGGCAGTGCCCGAGTTTCCAAATGGTCAGTCCGCCCCTGCTCACCAGGAGATTTTGCCCATGTGTTTTGGCACTGTGCAGCATTGTCTGATTTCTGGAAGGAGGTAATATCCTTGTGCAATAAGTTGACCTCAGTCCTCATACGTCCTTCTATGTCGGTATGTTTGTTAGGTCTGGTTAGTGATCTCTTGCCCACTGTGGCTGAACATACCCTGATTGGCCTATTATTGTTCTACACTAGAAAGGCCATCACTCTGAGCTGGAAGAAACCTGCTCCCCCATCTATTATATCATGGAAGCAGATAATTAATGCCAATTTACCACTTTATAAGGATACTTATATGCACAGGGGATGCCCCAAAAATATGATAGAGTATGGTCCAAATGACTGGCCGAACCCTCCACTGTCTCTGACATGCCATAACCTGAGTAATATTGTATTTTCAGGCTCTTTATTTTCTACTGATTCTTGAAACATGGTATTGGTTATAATATGCACTAGTATGGGACACTTAATATTTACACATTCATCTCTCAGTTGGTAACGACGACCATGTGGGCATCTTGGAGTTTCTTTCAATGCAGCCTTGTTGTAATTTTTGGATGTGTGATTGATCTTCTACAATCCCACGAGAATAGGATACATGTGAACCAGTGTTCTATGTTTTATGTTCTAATACATATGTTTTTTATGTGTTAAAAATTTAGAAAAATATATTTCAAAAGATAAAAAAAATAAAGTGCAGCGCTAAATATTAAATGTCATCATTAAGTGCAAAAATGACAATAAAATACATATACAATAACACTGAAGTGATTAAGTGGTATGATGCATATATGTCCATCCAATAATAAAACAAGGTGATGAAAAACTGGTAAAAAATAAAAAAAAGTATCCGTGGTACTACAAGGCACAGTAATATCAATGCTGAATATCCAAATAGGTGCTCAAAATCCAGTGAGGAAATCCACCACCGCTAATGGCAATGCACTCACCAGAAAGCTACTGGTATGGTAGCATTAATGCTGATCTCCTAGGTGAATAAACAAGTATGCATATGTACAGAGCAGACTTCTCCAATAAGTAATGCTAAGCTCAGATCAGAAAAGGGAATTCTCCTAAAGAAAAAAGCTCACCACAGGAGCCAGGGATTCGATATATAGTGTAGTATTTATTAAAATAGAGTATAAAACAATCCACATGGAAAAGCATACAAACATGTGTTTATTATACTGCTCCATCTTCCAAACTCCCTATCAATGCTGCTGCAGGTAATTGCTCACTACAGGTTGGAGCAAAGTGAGTCATGTTCCCATCAATCACTGACTGCAGATAATCACAGAGCATTGTTGCTGAACTGTCTTTACCTTTACCCACTTTGCCCTGGCTTTCCATCAAACTCACACTACAGTTAAGATATGGGTGGACACCTGTGTCCTCTTTCTTCCTGATCTTCCACAGGGCCTCTCTAGCTCATTATTGGCCGTCTGCCTCCACTCCACGGTGGGTCAGAATTACCTGTAGGACTCTAAGGACATTTTATTTGTGTATTTATCACAGTGTATTGTTCATGAATTATTTTCCCTAATATCATCACAATTGATTATATGCTTATACATACTATTGTATGCCACATCTACCTCCTTACTCCGTCGCGCAATGTGCCAAATATCCTGCTTGCCTTTTTTACCTGTGTATATGAACCCTTAGCAGCTCTTTTCACACACATTGATGCATCCTAAACAAATAAAAGGTAAACTTAGTGAGATAAATATTAGGGGGGTTGGTTTCTGGAATCCCCTTACATGTTTCCTTCCAACACTTAGAAACTAAAGTTTAAACCTTTTTGGAAAAAGAAACTACAATAAAATATATTGTTAGTGTTAAAACAACACTTTCCTATCAAAAATAACAAGATAAAAATGAAAAGCCTACCAGTAGAGATTGCCCTCTTTTCTACTCAACCTCCTTCCCACATAATCTCCCTAATATACAGGCTTCTAAATGGGGGGACCCCTGAAGGTAGACCTCCTTTTGTGTTTTAATGGGAACATCACCATGGGGGGACCTACTCCATTAATTATGGTAGAAAATGCAATGTATTTACCCATGAATTTTCAAAGTCCTCTTATTTCCAAGAAAAAAAGTTACAAAATTATTTATTTCTTGTACTGGACTCCCCTGGAGTAGAGTCATACCTACCCATCATCCTCAGGCTCCTGTTGGAGAGGAATAAAGAAAACAAACAGAGAGCGCACCAGCCTAGTGTATTACCTTAAAAATATGTTTAATAAAAGATAAAGAAGGTATTGTACTCACAAAATGACAATACAGTCAGTCAAAGGCACATCATAAAGGAACAGCTCTGTCCGATCCGCACTACGTGTCTGTCCTCATTGGAAACTATGGACTTCCAACTGGCTAACACATTTCGAGGAATTGCCTCTTCCTCAGAGCCAGAGTTGGTCTTTGACTGTATTGTCATTTTGTGAGTACAATACCTTCTTTTATCTTTTATTAAACACATTTTTAAGGTAATGCACTAGGCCAGTGCGCCCTCTGTTTGTTTTCTTTATTCGGTATATTTGGATTCCCCCGGTCTCTTGAGGGCAGCAAGGCATGCATATTCCAGGACATTCGTGATGTGGTCCTAATTTGTACTGAGTCCATCCCTAAGCGCAGGAGCATCTGAGTTTGCTCTTTCTTTCCTGCTGGAGATGCTCTGAGAAATCAAGTGACTATTTATATATCTGGTTGGAATCTCCTCCTGTATGCATCTTGCCAGCACATGAATTGATTGGCACCGTACTGTATTCTGCTACTTCCTCTTACACTGCAGTCTTGCTGTACATAGGCTCCATCCATGCTGAAACCAGGTCAAACTTAGGTACATAACACATAATGATATATTAGTGATTACAATGCTGCATGAATTTATATCTTTTACATCTGCCTAGCTTAGATTTTAATTTAAATTGTATGTCTGGGGAATATAAAAAGACCTATGTTGTAATTCTCTGCAATACATGCACATTTACCCCTAGTTTGTCTCTTTAAAAACCTTCCAAGTATAGAAAACAGAAATACAAAATATCCTTGATTCTGCCAAAAATCTTGTGAGCTCCTAACCTTCTGAGCCAACAATGCTGCCACTGATACATTGAAATCACAAGCAGTATTTTCTGTGTTCTCTGTTCAAGCTTGTCCTAAAATGTTGCAGTTTGGGCAATAGTACTTAATGGGGTGGAACTGTTCCGTACGAGATAAATGTTTGACCTAAAGTCCATGTGATACGTTCATTTTTGGGCTTAAAAAGAAGTAAGGCCAAAGTTTTTTGGCCATGCTTTTCTTGTGATCACCGGAGTGCACCTACTTTTGCTCTTTTGTGACCCGGAATCAGTCAACAGCGGGTCAAAATTGCTGTCAGCTGATGTCACAGAGCTGCTCCAGGTTCTTGAAAGATCCCAACCATATTATTGTGATCCATCCAGCTGCCTGACTGACAGTTGTTACTGGCTCTTAGTGTGATCCTTGTGGGTCACAGGAGTGCACTTACTTTTGCTGTCCTGTCACCCAGAATCAGCTGACGGTGGGCAAAGATTGCTGTCCAACCACGTTACTGGGATCCCCCCAGATGCCTGATTGACAGTTGGCTCCAGCTCTTGGTATGTAGCTGAGAGACGAAGCCAGCTGCACCCATCCTCCATGCTCCAATGAATACTGGAGGGGCAGAGTGGAAAGCAACGACTGACAGTCACTGCTCTCCGCTCCAAGAAGACCAAGAACAGAGAAATCAGCGGTCATGTGATTGCTCAGTTATTGATCTTAAATCCGATGGGGGACAACTACAGCAACACACTGATGCTGCAGCATACAAGTGAGTATGTATGTTTGTTTTCATATTTACCTCAAACTTCTCCTTTAATGTATATGTAATGGCATATTTTTTTATATGCATTGAGTGGAGAAGGGTTAGGTACATTATTAAGTTTTTATTGCTGTCTGTGTCCCTGGGGAGATTCACATTTCTCTCTATATTTAGCATTTTCACCAGAGCAAAAGGTAAGAAAACACCCTCATAATTTTCAACTCTCCAGAAAAGAGAATTGTTTCTACTTTAGAAAGCTTTCCTCTCACTTTCTGTTGCATCTCCAGGAACAGGTTTACAAAATAAATTGATAAGGGTTACCCACTCTTCCCTATGCTATCCAAAACTGATAGGGTTTTCCTTTCCGTACACTTTGTTAGCCTTAGTGAGAAGGTAGGGGTTAAATTGAAGTTAAATTAGAAAGAACAGTAAGGCAGGCCATAGATGGTGCAAATTTCTTTCCTGCAACCATGGGTGTTGACAGGGGAATCCCTCCCACCGAGCCATTGTGTTCTCCTAGAAGGGGGGAGGGAAGCTATCCCCACCAGGAGAAGACGGTGACTATTGCTATAGCAGCGGCACGTGATAATCACACGTAAAATTTGGCAGACTGGTTGTATCCAAGTTGATCCATTGATCAGCTTGGGTACACTCAGTCTGCCCATACATGGTTCAAATCTCAGCCAGCTCTTACTGAACCGTCCGAAATTCGAACCTTCTATGGCAGGCTTAAGTTTAATGGTTGTATTTGGAGATAAGATGGACATTGTAAAAATAAACCATTTCTCAGAAAAAATTTGGTGTCTGCCATTGCAGATTTCTTTGTGGAAATGCTAGTTGCCTGGCTATTGTCATAGTATACTGTATTCAATACTTTTTGTCACTTACCTAGGATAAGTACACAGGCCAGGAAATAAAAAAAAAGAAGAAGTCATAATTTGCATATATCTTCTGGGTTCATTACTAAGTGTGAGCTCAGGCATGTTCAGATCTTAATCTAAACCCACCTGATCTATCCCACCAGGAAACGGTCACTGAACAAAGCCATTCATAAGCAGCAGAGGGATTCCGTCGCAGCCACACTTACATACACCTCTTGCAGAAATGTGGCTGCAGAGCTGAGAATGCCTTGGCTGCCTATGATTGGCTTTGTGCAGTAACAGTTTCCTGGCGGGATAGCTCAGGTGGGTTCAGACTAAGATCCATACACACCTAAATGTATGCCTATTTGTGGCTAAATATTGTACCCAGTTGCTTCCACTTTGTTATAATACTACTAACAGTTGACGTGGAATATTTAGTAGCAAGAAAATTTCAGGGACGGACTTATTGCACAGGTGGCAACCTATCATGGTACCACGCTTGAATGCCCTGAGCTCATAAGAGCGACCAATTCTTTCACAAATGTTTGTAGAAACAGTCTGCATGCCTAGGTGCTTGATTTTATACACTTGCGGCCATGGAGGTGATTTGAACACCTGAATCCAATGATTTGGAGGGGTGTCTCAATAGTTTTGGCAATATAAAACAAAGCTATGTACAGAAGCACACCTTGACATTTTGGTTCAATCATATTTATAACAATGAAATTCGCCTATGACTTTTTTTTTACATTTTATTTGATAGACAGGCAAAAATATACCTTAAATATGCAGCAAGTAACCTTTTGGACCACACAAGAATCTAAAGCCATTCACATGCTCAGTCCCCATAGACCTTCGTGTGTTTGCATTTATGTAATACAGGTCATGTTTCACGCAGCACCATATTTTTAATATTTACTTAACAAAGGGCTTCTTCTTTAACAGAATGTTAAATCTTCAATATAAAATACTTAGAACTTGAAATATTATGATACCGTATGGAATATTAACATTCTTTTAAACAAATAAATAAAGAACGGATTGTCAAATACAATAAGGAATGTGGTTCTTTATGTGCAAATCCATCACTCACAAAGACCATGAAACCAGAAAAGAAAAACATGATCACTTCCCCACTGTGTGGCCATAGACATTTAAGAAAAGACATCTTCTATCATCGCAATTGTATTCTTTTCGAGAAATATTTTACTGCATGAGTTAAAGTAATGTAAATCTAAAGCTCAAACCCTTATCCTTCATTTTGGCTAGAGAAGGGGAGAGTTAAACACCTGTTTGTTTGTTTTTTTGCAATCTGTGTCCAATTAGGGAGATTTCCACCTCCTTTTTGTCCTGTACACACAACAAGAAGTGAGTGGTAATCTCTCCAAAGAATGGGAAAATCCTGTATACAAATAATCACAGATTAAAGCAAAGCATAACTGTATCTGAGTACCAAAAACCAAAAACTCTATTTCATTCATTTTTAATATTCAAAGCAAACTCACCCTGTCTCTGTGTTTAATTTTGTTGAGAAATCACTTTGAAAAATGCCCCCTAGCATTTTAAGCCATGGCCATCTTGAGTAAGGACAGATTATTCATGTCATGTCTACTTCCTGGAATCCATCTGCCTTTAGCTTAAGCATGCAGACAGGCGGGTGTGCTTAGGTGAGAAAGCCCCTCCTCCCATCTTCCAGATGAAAGAATAAATGCCCATGAAGACTGATTTTGGCATACACCAGAAACCAGGAAGTAACTGAAGAAATGTGAAATATAAGTTTAAAAGGTAACTTGACTTTCATGGTAAAAAAATTTGAAAATAAAAAAAAAATAATATAGCATACACAATTGCAACTCAAGTCATATTGTAATTGAATGATATTAAAAATGACCTTGAATTTTCAATCTGCAGTGCTGTAATGTTCTGTAAAATGCAATACAATATGGCTACCTGGACGTGTTCTGTATATAGACAGATATGTACAGAACGCCCCCTGAAAATGTAATTTCCTGATTGCCACTGCTTTGTTTTTCAGATTTTTTTTTTGTTTATAATGCAAAAAATAAAACTCCCAGTGGCGATTAAACACCACCAAAAGAAAGATCTATTTGTGTGAAAAAAATTATAAAAATTTTATATGAGTACAGTGTTGCATGACCGCGCAATTGCCATTCAAAATGCAACAGCACTGAAAGCTGAAAAGTGGCCTGGGCCATGAAGGGGGTAAAAGGGGGTGCCCGGTAGGTAAGTGGTTAAAAGGTAATGCTGAGCGGTCTTGAATATATTGTCTTTGTTATGGTGGGGACTAAAGGTTAAAGCTAAAGTTTAATAAAAATGTTTTTACTACATCATGGTGGTTACCAGTTACTATAAAATCCTCCCTCTAGTGATGATAAATCCTCCTCCCAGTGGTGAACTTTCAGCATTGCATGGATTAACTGCCACAGCTGTAACAGTTAAGAATCATGCTTCTTTTCTCTCCCCTTTTGCCTGCTCCTCCATTTACAAAATTACGTATTTTATTCACAGAGTGCAGAGCTTTCAGTGAATGGAGGAAAGGCAGAATGAGCGGAACCCCCTCCTCCACTCATATAATGTTTTGCATTCTGTGAAAATAATACAAGGAGTTTATTGTTTCAACAGTTTCGTTAGATACAACACGTTTTCTTTTTTGTCACTTAATATAACATATTACAAATTAATATTTTGTGTTTTCTCATTATAGTCAGCAGGAAGAGTTTCAGGCTACCTTCTGTGTGTTTTCTATGATATTCTTTATCTGCTTTGCTAAAAAGTCTGTTTTTTTTTTTTTACAGAGCTCAATGGCTGAAGCTAAAATTTACATATACATACTGAAGTGGTCAGAGCAGTAAGTCCACCTCACTCTATCCACCTCTCTGTCTGCTCTATTTACGTGGCTCTGAGAGAATTCCTGAAAGTAAACAGCCTAACACTATATCGGTCTTGTATCTGTAATCCCTTTTTCTAGTGGAAAACAAACAAGAAAAATGATTTTCTTTAACGCTGAAAATGTAGTTTGTCCCTTTAACCCTTTGAGGACTGTAAGATTTTGGAAAGCCAAAAGAATCAATTTTTTGTTTTTAAAGTTCGTACACTTCAGTTGCTGTAACTAAGCCATTTCATGAAATAATTGGCAAAAAGCTAGATCCATTTGTTGATAAGAACTAATATTTTGACTCAAACCAAAAAAAAAAGTATTTTACGTTCTTAATCAGATGATACAGGCAATTAAAAACATGAGACAAATACGTCCCTTGGTCCTCAAAGGGTTAAATATAAAGTTTTAACATTTATAGTTTGATCACAGCTATTTATCAGTTTCTGACAAATCAATAAATCTTTTGTTTTTATTTAATATTGTACAACAGTCATATTATTTAAATAGCATACACAGTTTAAGTTTCAGATATGCTTCAGTAGATCATAACAAAAGAACTCTTTGTTCAAATTTCATAAGTGACAATGCTTTAATTTGGCTTGCAAGTTAAGTCTCAGCAAGCTGTAAATTCCAAGCCAGAGATGAACACATTCAGCAATGAAAGGGTTGCGGAGAGCTGTGTTTGATTGCTCTGTTATACAGCTTGGAGGAATGAATCTAAATTTCAGTGACTTATTACCTTCCCAAAAGATGAAGCCAGCAGAGATTAACATCCAAAAAGATCATGGTCCACCGCTGTGTTTACTCTAAATGTTCTCCAGACAGGGCTACCGGTACTTATTTTATACCCTTCGGCTAGAAGAGAATGCTAAGCTGTGGTGTATTATTAGGCAATGGTGAATCCTATCTTCACTACCAGTGTTAAACAAGATTCATTCACAGCCTGTCAATCCCTTCCAGGGCCGTGTCATGAAATCAAGAGACGTGCCAATAACACAAAAATCTGCTCACGTCAAGTGTACTTTGCAAATAGTAGTTTTGCTCACTGATCCTAGGGAGACAAACAAAGATATTTGATGGTGGCCCCCATTCTACATTCCAGAGGCATATTTTCTAAACAGATGCTAGAAACAAGGTTAAATACGGACAAAATCAACCTTGGTCTTAAGAGATCTAATTTTCCTGTAATATTAAATAAAGGCCATTGAGAGTCAGCACTGAGGCTGCCTAAGATCAGACAGGCAAGAAAAGAATGCCATAAATACAATTTTACATAGAATCTTGAGAAGCACAGTGGATAAATGGTTAGCACTTCCACCTGGCAGTACTAGGGTTGTTGGTTGGAATCCCAGCCACGGCACCTCCTGCCTGGAGTTTGCATGTTCTCCCTGTGCCTGCGTGGGTTTCCTCCTGGTACTCCGGTTTCCTCCCACACTCCAAAGACATGCTGGTAGGTGAATTGGCTCCTGTCTTAATTGGCCCTAGTATGTGTATGTATGACTGTGAGTTAGAGACCTTAGATTGTACGCCCCTTGAGGGTTAGGGACTGATGTGAATGAACAACATATATGTAAAGCGCTGCGTAAAATTGACGGTGCTATATAAGTACCTGTAATAAATAAATAAATCTGCCTTAGAAGTGCATTGCACATTCTTCTTAAACCTGTAAATGCCTTTGACACAGGATGTAATAATAAATGACACTATCTCACAATTTTTTTTAAATGGATTTAGATTTATATACATCTCCAGCCAATTGTCAAATATGCAAAACATAAGTGCTGCAACCCTCATAACATAGATCTCACCATGCGACTCCTGCGGTCTCCATCCGCTGAACCAATAAGTCAATCATATAGGATCGGCAACAAGGTGAGGATGAACTGTAGAGACTTTATTTGAATGCAGAGTATAAAACTGTTCCAGAAGACAAGCAACACTAGGCGTTTCAGTCAAACAAGACCTTACTTATAGTTAGTTACTTGTAGTGCAGCACACCATTATATAGTGGTCTATCACACCCTTAAGGGCCAATCATTGAACATAGCCATCATCTGTTGCATCCAATGGAAAAGGAAGAGTGATCACCACTAACTGATACATGTGCTTAGTCAATTAGACCTACATATCTGACACAATATAAAAAATACACCAAAAGCAAAATAATATAAAATAGCAACCATAAATATAAATATGAATATGCCACTTAATCAAAGCTTGTAATGAACGCTAACAAAACTTTCATTAGAAACAATGGCAATGACAGGAGTAAAGATAATACACAGGACAATGAATATCAACCTAGATGCATGTCCAAATCCCTTCTAAAGTTTAACCCATGAGGTGATCTTGTTTGTAACCTGTGTATCCATTGTGTCTCTTTCTGTAGTAATATACGATGCTTATCACTCCCTCGAGGGAAGGTTGTAATTCTATTAATGCCACAAAATCTAATCGAAGTAGTGTCTCCAGCATGAAAATCTCTAAAGTGCCTGGATACACTAGAAATCTATTTTGCTTGAAAATTACTTAAATCACAAAAGTGTTCTCCAATACGTATTCTCAAAGGACAGCCAACATATTGCAAAGGGAAACTTGTACAGTAAATAAGGTACACTACATAAGTAGTGTTCCAATTTACATAATGTAAGATTTTAAAGCTTTCTCCTGTAGTTAAAGAGTCAAAAGTTTTAGTGCACAGGTTCAGTCGACAATATTTGCAAGTCTTAATACCCACAACCATATGAGCCTGTGCATGACAACCAAGTGGATGTCGTATTCTTGGAGGTAAAAAGACTAGGGGAAAGTAATGAACCTACCATGGGTGCACTTCGGTTTATATTCTTCAGAAAAAGTTGTAACAAAAGTAATTTTATTACATTCTAATCTCCTGTCCTTACTGTTAGATCTATGATATCTATTGTTACCTAATAGGTTGTCACAATCTCTTACCTCTGCAATACGCCTGCCCCTTTCAATGCTCCAAAATGGAAAATGTCCTTCCTGTAAACTAGGTTGTATGGTACAACATTCCTTCCTGAACATTTCATCTGTAGAACAATTTCTCCGGGCTCTGATAAATTCTCCTACCGGTAGGGCTTTAATAGTATGCAAATGATGACAACTTCTGGCATATAAAGTCATATTACCTGAACAGAATTTATGAAAAGTTGTGGAAGCTATCTCACCTGTCTCCAGGTTGTTGGTCAAAGTGATGTAAACCCATTGTATACTCATCATGGATGATAACAGAAGAGTTTCCTTGCAGGGGAGTATTTCAGTTCAAAACAGCAACACAAGACAATGATTTTACATATCGCTTGGTCTGCTGTGGTGTCCGGTCAGCACAGACTAATCTCTCCCATACGTTGGTTTGGGTTGGGCAGGTGTCCCTTCAAGCTTCACACTGAGTCTACTTTTAATTCTCCCAACAGTCTCCACCTCTCATTCTCATTATTGGTTCTCATTATTCTGGTTTAGTTACATGAAATTTAGGTCAAACAAACGCACACTGTGAGTAATTTAGAAAAAGCATTTATGACACACTTCTGGTGGCATGGTCCCTTTAAAATGTCCTGCATCCAATTCATGCCTCAGACAGTTTCAGTAACAGTGAAGTGTTAAGTGGGGTACCACAAGGCTTTGTCCTGGGGCCAATTCTGTTTATTTTTTTCATAAATGAAATAGAGGTTGGTATAAAGAACTCAATCTCAGTTTTTACTGATGATACAAAGCTAAATAGGGCAATAATTTCACAACAAGATATAGAAACTTTACAAGAGGACCTCATTAAAATAACGGGGTGGGCAAATACAGGGCAAACGAGGTTTAATGTTGAAAAAGTTAAAGTAATGCACTTGGGGACTAAAAATAGGAATGCAAATTACTCGCTGGGGAGGGGAACCTCTAGGAAAATCCAGGATGGAAAAGGATCTGGGGGTCCTAGTAGATGACAGACTCAGCAATGGTATGCAATGTTAAGCTGCAGCAAGCAAAGCAAACAAAATATTTGTGTGCATTAAAAGGGAATTTACGCAAGAGATAACACTATAATCCTGCCACTTTCCAAAGCTCTGCTTCGGCCTCATCTGCAGTATGCTGTCCAGTTCTGGTCACCAATCCTCAGGAGGGAGGTGCTGGAACTGGAGAGAGTCCAGAGAAGGGAAACATAGTTAATAATGGGAATGGAAGACCTCAGTTATGAGGAACAATTACAAACACTAAACCTATTCTTCCTGGAGAAAAGATGCTTGAGAGGAGTTATGATAATGATATACAAGTATCTTAACCCCTTCACGTCGGCACCTCCCGGCCCTTTAAGGGGTTTCTGATGCTGGGAGGCGGAGCGGTGTTTAGGGTCACGTGACCTCCGTGATTGGTTGTCAAGGCAGTCACATGATGTCAGGGATCGCTGCTCCGTGGTCCACGATCGCGGCTCTGTCCCCCGCGCATGTGCTTTGGCGGCAGATCGCGCCGGGACACAGGCACTAGGTCCCGGCGAGCCGCGGCTGACAGGATGCCGCGCATGCGCAGTAGGAGCCGCGGGCGCGCCTCAGGCGTCCAATGACAGCCGGGGGCGCGTCCTAGCCGGCCAATGACAGTGCAGGGCGCACTATTTAAAGATGCCCTGCACTGTCACAGATTGCCGCAAGGTCTTCCTGTGATCCTGAGTTCCTGCACCCGTCTAGTGACCCTGATTGACCCTGACTACGCTGCCTGCCCCTGTGTTTGACCCGGATTGCCCTGACCATTCTACGGATTGACTTCCCTGCTGACCCTGCGTGTGACCCGACTACTCTTCGCCTACCGATTCTGTACCCCGCTTACCCTCACGGGCCCACGATCCGTTACTACCCTGCTGGGGCCGCCATCCTCTTCATATCTGGCTCTCCCGGTACCTGTCCCCAAAGGTCTCCTCAGCCACTGGTGGGCCTGCTCGGAGGTCGTGACCTGGCCCGGGACTGTTTCAAGTCCATCCCCACCATCAGGGGCCCTGGTGAAAGCACAGCCCGGGCTTAGACCCCACGCTCTGAGTAGGTCTGTCAGTTAGCAGCCTGAGGCACCACCTGGCGGATCATAACAGTACCTTGCGGCCATGACAGAGCCAGGAAGTGGACCGGCGTCCCTAGAGGATATTTGTCAGCACCTGGCAACCTTGACCCAGGCTTTCCAGAACTTCCACAGTCGCTGCGCCCGACTGGAGGACCGCATGGAGTCATTAGCTCCCCTGACTCCCCCTGCTCAGAGTCCTCCACCTGCAGAACCTCCCGCTAACCCGGTATCCGGAGCGGTTGCCACACCCCTAGCTCCTGAACCCCGCGTTCCTCTGCCGGAACGATTCCGTGGTGACCGGAGCCGCTTCCGAGCCTTCCGGAACGCTTGCACCCTGTACTTCGACTTACAGCCCCGCACGTTCACCACCGAGACCGTCAGGATGAGCCCCAGGATTGGGCTCACCATCTGATGGAGAAGCACGACCCCCATCTTGACTCCGTGACCGAGTTCTTTCGGGCCATGGCCGTTTTGTATGACGACCCTCAGCGGGCTGCTTCCGCAGAGGCTACTCTATACTCTCTGCGGCAGGGCCGCCGGACAGCCGAAGAATACACGTCCGATTTTAGGCGTTGCATGGGAGACACCAGATGGAACGATGCGGCCTTATGTCACCAGTTCCGCATCGGGCTGTCTGAGTCTCTCAAAGACGAACTAGCACGAGTAGGCCTACCTGACTCCCTGGAAAAACTGATTGAGTTGGCCATTCAAATTGACCGTAGACTAAGGGAACGTCGGCTGGAAAGGAGCAGCCAGGGTCAAAGGGTGGCATGGATTCCATCCAGAGATACAGCTCCAACCCCAGGGAACCATCCGCGAAGCACGGAAACAGGGGACAACCCGGAACCCATGCAACTGGGATTGGCCCGTTCCCACTTATCGGTCGAGGAACGTCAGAGGAGACTATCACAGAACCTATGTCTGTACTGCGGGGAAGCTGGTCATCAGGTGCGCTCCTGTCCTGCTAAAATGAGTAAGTCCACGCCCGTTTCTTTTACTTTACCTGCAGGAAGGGATGATCAGTCGAGTTACCTGGCCATTCCTGTGTCTTTACAGCTCCCCGAAGGAACATTGTCGGTGACCGCAATCGTTGACTCAGGAGCCTGTAGTTGCTTCATCGATCTGACTTTTGCCCACCGGCAAAAAATCCCTCTCCAGACCAAAGAAAGGGGGTTCAACATCTTCTTGGCAGATGGGTCCCGTATAAAATCAGGGGTGGTGGACCAGGAGACACCACCCATTTTCACCACAATGGCAGACCATCACCAGAAGTTCCTCCGTTTGGATGCCATCGCATCCCCCCGTTTTCCAGTCATTCTGGGGCTCCCTTGGCTGAGGGCCCATAACCCCCAGATTGACTGGGAAAAGGGAACAATTCAATTTCGCTCACCTTATTGTTTGAGTCACTGCCACGTCACAGGATCCGTGGTTCCCCGGTTCCTCCTGTGCTTGGATGGCGACACCAATCTATCCCAGGTTATTCCTCCGGCCTACCATGACTTCTTAGACGTCTTTAGTAAGCGAGGAGCTGACGTTCTCCCTCCGCACCGTTCCTACGACTGCCCCATAGACCTCCTACCCGGATCTGAAATCTCATTCGGCCGTATCTTTCCCTTGTCCGAAACAGAATCGGGAGTGCTGAGGGAATACATTGACGAAAACCTTCGGAAGGGATTTATTCGTCCATCCACATCCCCAGCCGGGGCCGGGTTATTCTTCGTAGAGAAGAAGGACAAATCGTTACGGCCCTGCATAGACTACCGTGACCTGAACAAAATAACGGTAAAGAATCGTTATCCCTTACCCCTAGTCCCCGAGCTCCTCCAGAGATTGAGATCGGCAACGATATTTACTAAATTAGACCTGCGGGGGGCCTATAACCTTGTCCGTATCAGGGAGGGGGATGAGTGGAAGACGGCGTTCCGTACGAGATTCGGTCACTATGAATATTTGGTGATGCCGTTCGGGCTCTGTAATGCTCCGGCGACCTTTCAGCACTTTATCAACGATGTTTTTCGTGATTTTCTCGATATTTTCGTGGTGGTTTATTTGGATGACATCCTAATTTTTTCCCCCTCACTGGAGGTTCATCGGGGTCACGTGATACGGGTATTAGAACGGTTGCGTCAACACGGGCTATACGCGAAGGCAGAAAAGTGCTGTTTCGAACAGCACGAAATCACGTTCTTGGGACTGGTTCTCTCTTCCGCGGGGGTCGCGATGGATCCCCAGAAAGTCACGGCGATCTTAGATTGGCCAATACCCGCCGACAAAAAGGGGGTACAGCGTTTCATCGGTTTTTCTAACTTTTACAGGAAGTTTATTAGGAACTTCTCCGGTCTGGTCTCCCCGATCACGCAACTGACGAAACAAGGGGTCCGCTTTAAGTGGACTCCCGAAGCGCAGACGGCATTCGAAAAGCTCAAAGAATTGTTCATCTCTGCTCCCATTCTCTGCCATCCAGATTCTTCTCTCCCATATGTTTTGGAAGTGGACGCCTCCGAAAATGCGGTAGGAGCGGTTTTGTCCCAAAGGAATGGTACCAAGGAACTACTGCACCCTGTGGCGTTCTTCTCCAGGAAGTTGACACCAGCGGAACGTAACTATGACATTGGAGATCGGGAGCTCCTGGCCATTAAAACTGCTCTTGAAGAATGGAGGTATTTACTGGAAGGAGCCACGCACCCAATTCTAATATTCACAGATCACAAAAACCTTGAATATTTAAGAACGGCAAAACGACTGAGACCTCGCCAAGCGAGATGGGCTCTTTTCTTTTCTCGATTCTCATTCCATATAACGTACCGACCCGGTACTAAGAACACTAAACCAGACGCTCTGTCCCGCATGTTTGAGGACCCCGACGACGCTGTGGTACCTGACACCATCTTACCTTCTGGGAGTTTCCTCGCTCTACAAACGGAACTTCGCTCCCGGCTTCTCGATGCTTCTGTAGGACTACCAGTTCCGTCTGGGTCACCCCTCCAGAGCCATGGTGGGCTATTTTGGAAGGAAGACCGGATCATGGTCCCAGAAGAAGTGCGAACCTTGGTCCTAGGGCACTGCCATGACCATCCAATGGCGGGCCACTTCGGGGTAACGAAAACTCTGGATCTACTACGGCGCTCGTTCTGGTGGCCAGACATGATCAAGGATTATGAGCATTACGTCCGAACTTGCCCCACCTGTCAAAGGAACAAGCCCTCCAGGAGCAGGGCATGGGGATTGTTACGTCCATTACCCATACCCAAGCGGGCCTGGCAAATGATAGCCATGGATTTCGTGGTCGAACTTCCACCATCCGAGGGCTACACTGCAATAATGGTGATCGTCGACCGCTTCTCAAAGATGGCACATTTCGTGCCCCTGGAGAAGACCCCATCAGCACCGGAAACGGCACGGATCTTTATCAAGGAAGTGGTGAGGCTTCATGGGGTTCCCGAAGATATAGTGTCAGATCGGGGGGTCCAATTCACCTCCAGGTTCCGGAACGCCTTATGTAAATTGCTGGGAATCAAGCTGTCGCTTTCATCCGCCTACCATCCACAGACCAACGGCCAAACTGAGAGGACCAACCAGACGCTGGAACAGTACTTACGGTGCTACACATCCTACCTTCAGGATGACTGGCTGTCGTTGCTGCCTTCCGCAGAATTCTCATACAACAACTCGAGTCACTCAGCTACGGGTCAGTCCCCGTTCTTTTCCAATTACGGGTATCATCCCACATTCCTCCCTGATCTTATGCCTGAGAATCCGGTACCGGCGTCTCAAGACATCTTGAACTTCTTTTCTGTCAATAACAAGACAATTCAGGAAGCCATCGCTAAAGCCCAAGAGGACAGTAAAAGGGCATTCGACAGAAAGAGAAGAGGAGAATTACTGCTTCAACCAGGGGATCAGGTTTGGCTAGCAACAACCAAATTGAAGATGCTGTGCCCTTCAAGGAAGCTGGGACCCAAGTACATTGGCCCATTTCCGGTAAAACGAGTAGTCAACGAGGTGGCCTACGAACTCGAGCTTCCGCAGACCTTCAAGATACATCCTGTGTTCCATGTGTCTCTCCTGAAGCCATCCAGACCGGATCCCTTCCTGGACCGTGAATCCAGACCTCCCGAGGCAGTCACCATAGGTGACCAGGAGGAATATGAAGTGGAGACTATCCTCAGTTGCCGAAGGAGGGGGGGCCAGACACAGTTCCTGATAAAATGGAAGGGGTATGGCCCTGAGGAGAACTCATGGGAACCCGCCCAGAACGTTCACGCACCCAGGCTCATCCAGGAATTTTGTCATGGTCACCCGCGGTGGAGAGATCAGTGGGGCTCCCGGAGGGTGCCCATTGGGGGGGGGCAATGTCAGGGATCGCTGCTCCGTGGTCCACGATCGCGGCTCTGTCCCCCGCGCATGCGCTTTGGCGGCAGATCGCGCCGGGACACAGGCACTAGGTCCCGGCGAGCCGCGGCTGACAGGACGCCGCGCATGCGCAGTAGGAGCCGCGGGCGCGCCTCAGGCGTCCAATGACAGCCGGGGGCGCGTCCTAGCCGGCCAATGACAGTGCAGGGCGCACTATTTAAAGATGCCCTGCACTGTCACAGATTGCCGCAAGGTCTTCCTGTGATCCTGAGTTCCTGCACCCGTCTAGTGACCCTGATTGACCCTGACTACGCTGCCTGCCCCTGTGATTGACCCGGATTGCCCTGACTATTCTGCCTGCTCCTGTGATTGACCCGGATTGTCCTGACTACTCTGCCTGCTCCTGCGTTTGACCCGGATTGCCCTGACCATTCTACGGATTGACTTCCCTGCTGACCCTGCGTGTGACCCGACTACTCTTCGCCTACCGATTCTGTACCCCGCTTACCCTCACGGGCCCACGATCCGTTACTACCCTGCTGGGGCCGCCATCCTCTTCATATCTGGCTCTCCCGGTACCTGTCCCCAAAGGTCTCCTCAGCCACTGGTGGGCTTGCTCGGAGGTCGTGACCTGGCCCGGGACTGTTTCAAGTCCATCCCCACCATCAGGGGCCCTGGTGAAAGCACAGCCCGGGCTTAGACCCCACGCTCTGAGTAGGTCTGTCAGTTGGCAGCCTGAGGCACCACCTGGCGGATCATAACACATGATCAGAAAGCTCCTGATCGCAAGGAGAGATCAGGACCTTTCCGTGGGACGCTGGCACATGTGCTGAGAGCTAGTAGGGCGCGCACTCTCAGCCCGTTTGTTTACAAATGGTTCGCAAATATGCGGCCGTTCGGCATCAAGGCCCAGCCGCTGAGAGGCTGCATATTTGTGTACAGTCGGTGTGAAGAGGTTAATGGTGATTCTAGTATAGGGAATAAACTATTCAGTCTTAGTGAATATAAGAAGACACAAGGTTACTCAATAAAATCGGAAAAAAGTGGTTTAACCTGAAACTGTGTAATGGGTTTTTCACTGTCAGGATGGCAAGGATGAAAAACTCATTTCCACAATTGGTGGTGTCAGCAGGAATCATTGATAGTTTTAAAAACTCTTGGATGGGTATCTTGATGAACACAATATACAGGGATACGGGCAATGTTTTTGACATGAACACACACACGCCCACACAGGGTGAACTGGATGGACTGGTGTCTTTATTCAACCTTACCAACCATGTAACGGCTCTGACATGTACAACAGATTCATGCAGTTCTTATTTGCATCACTTTTTTCAAATGTGTCACTGTAAGGCCTCATGCAGGACGTTTTTACTGCCACTTTTAGGGGCTTCAGGCATTTTTTTTCCTGCTTCCAAACACCCCTCCATGCTAGCCTATGTGTCCATGTACACATAGACTTTTAGCAGCGTTTAGTGACAGGAGAAATTAGAGGAAGGAAAAAAATCCACAGCCAGTGCGTCCAGGAGCAGAAGCGTTTTGGCAGAAAAAGAAGCTTAATGGGTGTAAATGTGAGTAAACGTGTGTTAATGCTAGCTGCATTTAACTCTTGAACGTTAATTCATTTCAATGGCCAGAATTCTGGGCAATGAAATGAATTAATGCCCAAGCACTTGACACCTAAGTGTCAGGTGTTTTTTCTGCAAAAATGCTGCTGTCAGAATGAAAAGTTTCCAGGAGAGTTTTCAAAACGTTCTGTGTGCATGAAGCCTAACGGCTACGAATTCAAAAAGAATTACCTACAGTTTGCAGATAACAAAACTGGAGGTAAAGTTGTAGTAAATTGTTTTTGTATACTTTTACCTTCAGGCAAGCTTACAGTTGTGTCCAAAATTATTCAACCCCCAATGCTGTAAAGGGGTTTAGGGACTATAGTGTACATTTGGAATTGTATTCAGAATCAAATCCTACAAGGACGTTGTAACTACCCAAATGCAACTAAAATGACATCAATTGTTTATGTAATACAGTAGTAAATGGTTCTTATGTGGTTTCTTCATTGCCACAATTATTCAACCCCTTAAAGACTACCACTCTGAAGAACAGAGGTTCATACAGGTGCTTTCCATCAGGTATTGAAAACACCTGTGGATGTCACCGAGCAGCAATCAAGCATAATAAGCACCAATTAGGCAGCTTTAAAATGACTGTGATACTCAGCTCCTTCTAGACATTTACTGGTGTGGTTACAAACATGGTGAAGGCAAGAGAATGGTCCAGGAAGACAAGAGAAGAGGTGATTTCTCTTCACAGGAAGGGCAATGGCTATAAGAAGATTGCAAAGATGTTAAACATACCAAGAGACACCTTAGGAAGCATCATTCGCAAATTCAAGGCAAAGGGCACTGTTGAAACGCTACCTGGTCGTGGCAGAAAGAAGATGCTGACTTCGACTGCTGTGCGCTACCTGAAGCGTAGAGTGGAGAGAAGTCCCCGTGTGACTGCTGAGGAACTGAGAAAAGATTTGTCAGATGTGGGTACAGAAGTTTCAGCCCAGACAATAAGACGCACACTGCGTAATGAAGGCCTCCGTGCCAGAACTCCCAGGCGTACCCCCTTGCTGTCTCCAAAGAATAAGAAGAGTCGACTGCAGTATGCCAAAAGCCATGTGGACAAACCACAAAAGTTGTGGGATAGTGTTCTGTGGACTGATGAAACAAAATTAGAACTGTTTGGGCCCATGGATCAACGCTATGTTTGGAGGAGGAAGAACAAGGCCTATGATGAAAAGAACACCTTGCCTACTGTGAAGCATGGTGGAGGGTCAATCATGCTTTGGGGCTGTTTTGCTTCTGCAGGTACAGGGAAGCTTCAGCGTGTGCAAGGTACCATGAATTCTCTTCAGTACCAGGAGATATTGGATGGAAACGTGATGCAGTCCGTCACACACCTGAGGCTTGGGAGACGTTGGACCTTTCAACAGGACAATGATCCCAAGCATACCTCCAAGTCCACTAGAGCATGGTTGCAGAGGAAAGGCTGGAACATTTTGGAGTGGCCATCGCAGTCACCAGACTTAAATCCGATTGAGAACCTCTGGTGGGACTTAAAGAAAGCAGTTGCAGTGCGCAAGCCTAAGAATGTGACTGAACTGGAGGCCTTTGCCCATGAAGAATGGGCGAAGATACCCGTAGATCGCTGCAAGACACTTGTGTCAAGCTATGCTTCACGTTTAAAAGCTGTTATAACTGTAAAAGGATGCTGTACTAAGTACTAAGATTGAATGTCACTTGGGGGTTGAATAAAACTGATAATGCTGTGAGCACAGAAAAGACATTTGTGGTTATTTCATTATAACTGTTATGTTATATTTGTCTGACCTACAAGTGCCTCTTTAATGTAAATGTAAGGAAGATGACTGAATGATCAAAAGCAATGTCAAACTGGCCAAAACACTCAATTTCAGTGGGGGTTGAATAATTTTGGACACAACTGTATATTATTTCTTACTGTAGGTAAAATGAAGATCTCCTAAACGTGCACTGTTTAGGAGATATTTGCTCTTTTTGAGAGCTGGCTTTTGTGTTCTGAAGGAATGGTATGCACACAAGCCTGGGACTGATGTCATGGTGATTCATGGTGGCTCGGCTGGTCAGACAGCTGGAGCTTGCAAACCTGGAAGGAAGCCCGGGTGGAGAAGGAAGCCCTGTCAGCAGTGACAGCGCGCCACTGGAGGGCTTCAATTTAAGGTATGGCCTTGATAATGTGATAGTATGTGATGCATACTAGCACATTATGACATTACCTTGAAGGAAATGTTTTTTTTTAATTTCAAGAAGCGGTTTACTACTGCTTTAAGACCAGCTCCATCCTGGCATACAGGCAGGCCAGTGTTGGGGAGGGAAATTAAGAAAAGGCGTTGTGTTCTTAACTTATTAATGTTTTGTTTTTGCTTTATTGGTTGCTGTGACAAAGGTCACCAGGTATCCAGCAACCAATAACGCAGGGCACACCGACGGGGAGGAAACCTGATGGAGAACTCAGGTCTGCCTGCCTTTCAACTGAAAGTGGAAGGCAGCTACTATTCAGTCCAATAGTGGCTATGCTGTCTTTTGATGATCATTATAAGGCAGGAGAATCTGCTGGGGAATTAGTCTCAGAGTTCCAATCAGACTCTGCCCACCCAACAACAAAACTTAACCGCTGCTCCAGTCTGTGTGATGGGCTCAGTGGTGGAGCAGGAAGCCCTGATGAGTCTGTGATTTTATTAGGTTCATGATTACTAGGCAGCTTTGAGGATGGAGTTTCCAGTATGTACACTTTGGCTTTAGCACCAGCTGCCTCCTTTGACAAATTAATATACCTGAAAGCACTAACATATTTGGTGCAGAATTCTAAAAAGTGTCTATGGACTGTGTGCCCTACTCTCTGACCCTTTTAGTCCCACTTGCATGCTGCCTCAGCAGCAAGGGTGGATGCAACAGCCCTTGCCTTGACACCCACCCAGAGGATGTCCACTTCTTTGGGTCCATGCAGGGCCATCTTCTCAATCCAGTCTCTCTCTTTGTCAACTAAACCTACCTGTTTTTAATCAGGCTCCCTTTCACTTCCAAAACTAGCACTCCCAATGTAATTTACTGCATTTCTATTCACGGTGACAGACTTGTGTGTACATATATATATATATATATATATATATATATACACACATACATACACACATATATATATAGATTATTTTTTAATACATAAAAACTCATTTATATGTCCTGATTGTAGGTGTGAATGTGTTTTCGTATCCGCTTCATAAAATACAGACGGTGGACATGCACAACTAATATTCTAGTGAAAAGGTCAGGGCTGATGCCTATTGCAGACCAAGGCATAAGGTAAGTAGACGTAGGTGTAATATTTTTTCAAATCAATTTTACACCTAAGTGAAAAAGTCACACCGCATTTTCATTTTTCAAAGGTGAATCTGCTATTTGATTGTTTTACTCTCAGTAAAAAGAATGACAGCTCTAGACCTATAGTTTAAACGAATCAAGCTAACGTTTGCTTTCTGCATTGCAAAATGATTTGCTAATGCAGAAGTAGTCTGATAAAAATGGGTTGGATCTTAACAGCCTCCCATGAATGATGTTGTAATAGAGTTAATGGATCCCAGAACAGAAAATCTGGGCAGAGATCTCACAATATGCATTACTGAATCAATGTGTCTAATGCTAATGCCATTTGTAACTGTTCAGGATCGAAAATAAATAGACATAAAATAATATACTGCTGAAGGCAAAAGTATTTCTGCTTTCAAACATAGAAAAAAAAGGCCAAGAGTAAAGTGGAACCCTGCCCAAAACCTTCCTTACTACCTCTAGAGAGATTGATCTCGGGTGTTCATAGCGATCTGTGTTCCTGTTGGACAGATTCCCCTATAACTTTAAAGCTTAGTTAAATTGGTCATTTTCTGGGACATACTCCTAAATAAGACACCTGTTCTGCTGACAGCTGTCAAATGTTGTATTTCTCTTTACTTTGGGGATATTTCTTCTCATTTCTTTCCATGTCTGTGGACAGGAAGCAAGAGAAATCACATCAAGAAGGACACAGACAGCAAATAAAACCCGACAAAGATCTTAATCCTCCTTAACTCAATCTCAGATTAAAAAAAAAAGAAAAAAGAAAAGTTGAAGCTGCAGTTCCACTTTAAAGTGGTTCTAAAGGCTGTAGTTTTTTTTACCGTCATGCATTCCGTGCATGAAGGTAAAAAACCTTCAGCATGTAGCTCCCCCTTACCCCCCAACCCTCCCTCTGAATACTTACCTGAGCCCAATCTTGATCCAGCACTGTGCACGAGAGCAGCAGCTCCATCGGTTCTCTTCCTTCTCATTGGTTGAGACACAGCAGCGGGAGTCATTGGCAAGCAACTTGCTCTGGGAGATCAGCAAGGGGGAAGAGAGCCGAAGGGGGATCCGAGAAGAGGATGATCGGGACTGTCCTGTGCAAAACCACTGCACAGAGCAGGTGAGTATGACATGTTTGTTATTTTATAACAAAAAGTATGGACCTTTAGAGCTGATTCACACATGTACAGTGAACATTGAAACTCAGGTTTCACAGCTAATTGGCACAGTAGTTGTTCTCGTGGTTCAGGTCAAGTTTACATCAGGTTCAGGACAGGTTCAGCTCAGGATTTTATCCTGTTCACACATGTGCAGTTTAGAAACGGTTCCCATAGAAATCAATAGCCTGTAATCCGCACCTGAACCGGACTGCACTGCTCAGAAATTGGACATGACATTTTTTTAAATCTGCACTGAATCCGCACTGCCAGTGCGCAGCTTACATATGTGAACAGGCACAAAAGGAAGCAATGTTATTTCAGTTTAAACCACATCCAATCCACATATAATGTATGTGAACTGGCACTTAGTATCACTTTAACTACTGCTGAATTTTTTTCATAATTTCAGAATGAACAAAAACATGAAAAAGTATTGCTATAAATATAAGATATACCTGCACAGCAGTGACAGCATGAATCAACAACCCCCTGCACATGACCAATGTTTGGTTCCCCATTTAACTACTGGCCAAGTAAAAAACTTCACTGTGTCCCTGTAGACCAAGACAAGGGGGCATGGTCCCACATGTTGTATTGTTCTGACTGGCCTAACCCCTTCCTCTTTAACCTTCCCCCTGCCCCTTCTTTCCCCTTGTTCTTTTTATAGTATTCTTATTGTCTTGTTTCACTTCATTCTCATCCTTTTTCCTTTCCTTTATGCTCTGCATTTCCTTTCCACAAGTCAAGGAAGGGCTTCTAGATCAGGGTTTCTCCATGCTGGACCCAGGTTGTTTATATAGGTCCTCTTTTGCAGTTCTCCCATAGCTTTTTTGGTAACATACAATTTGTTTGACCAAACATTAGTCAGACCCTATGGACATAGGTGGTTGTAGATCAATTATCCTGACTCTAATAAAACGCATACCTCGTATTGACTATCCATATATTGTTGTACACAGTTTTATGCCCTTATTTATGATCTGGTTTTGCATGTTGCAGAAAGACTTGTACCTCGGATCTTGGGTGTATTCTTTTAATGTTACTGCAAAACCTTTCAAATAAAATTTTAGAAACAAAAACATTCACTGTTAATTGTGCACCCATCTGGCCTAGTATAAATGAGCCCAAAAGTACCAAAGAGCAGCTGCATGATTTACACAAGCTGTATGTCTGCCTCTGCAGCACGCACAATCAAACCTTCAAAAATCACCACAGGAAGTCACAGTATTATTATTGTACCCTTATAATCCTGTCCTAAAGGATAAGTTCACCTGTTAGTATAAAATAATAAATGCACATTTTTTTGCAGGTAAATAAATGTGCATTTATTATTTTTGTCTGCAAGAGCCTAGAAAGCATTGTACCCATGATCAGCAGATCGCTGATGCCATGCAGGTCTCCTGCAGATCTGTCAGAATATCTGCTTGCTCGTACGGGAGGTACGAGTAAGCAGATATAGTGACAGGAAGAATCCATTAACTACCACGGCGCTCCACAGAGCCGTGGTAGTTCATTGAGGACTACAAGCTGACAGCCGCTAAGGATGCTAGGACTTGTAGTCTCTCATTCACTGAATGCTGTCAAAGAGTGACGCGGCTAGGCAGGCTGGGCAGGCGGAGCCCCGGTTTTTAAAAATTTGACAGCTAGCAAGGGGGAGAAGATCCCTGCTAGCTGTCAAAGTGGGAATCTGGGGGAGAGTTGGGTTAGGTCAGATCGTAACATGTTACATCCGGACTATGGGTGTAACATGTAAAAAGTTATGGAAGGTGAACTTATCCTTTAAACTGGTAGGAAAGCTATAGAAAAGTTTGTTCCAGGTTCCTTTTAAATACAGGAAACTTGCAAAACATTAGTAATGTGCACACACACTTACAGTGGCAATAGTTAAAATTGCCCATAGTGACCAGGTCATACAGGTGAAACTCGAAAAATTAGAATATCGTGCAAAAGTTCATTTATTTCAGTAATGCAACTTAAAAGATGAAACTAATATATGAGATAGACTCATTACATGCAAAGCAAGATAGTTCAAGCCGTGATTTGTCACAATTGTGATGATTATGGCTTACAACTTACAATGAAAACCCCAAATCCACAATCTCAGAAAATTAGAATATTACATGCAATCAATAAAACAAGGATTGTACATAGAACAATATCGGACCTCTGAAAAGTATAAGCATGCATATGTACTCAGTACTTGGTTTGGGCCCCTTTTGCAGCAATTACTGCCTCAATGCGGCGTGGCATGGAAGCTATCAGCCTGTGGCACTGCTGATGTGTTATGGAAGACCAGGATGCTTCAATAGCGGCCTTCAGCTCTTCTGCATTGTTTGGTCTCATGTCTCTTATCTTTCTCTTGGCAATGGGGTTCAGGTCAGACTAGTTTGCTGGCCAATCAAGCACAGTAATCCCACAGTCATTGAACCAGAATTTAGTGCTTTTGGCAGTGTGGGCAGGTGCCAAGTCCTGCTGGAAAATGAAGTCAGCATCCCCATAAAGCTCGTCTGCGGAAGGAAGCATGAAGTGTTTTAAAATCTCCTGGTAGATGGCTTCGTTGACCCTGGACTTTATGAAGCACAGTGGACAAACACCAGCAGATGACATGGCTCCCCAAATCAACACAGACTGTGGATCTTCGCACTGGACTTCAAGCATCTTGCAGTGTGTGCCTCTCCATTCTTCCTCCATACTCTGGGTCCTTGGTTTACAAATGAGATGCAAAAGTTGCTCTCATCAGAAAAGAGAACTTTGGACCACTGAGCAACAGACTAGGTCTGTTTTTCTTTAGCCCAGGCAAGACGCTTCTGACGTTGTTTGTTGTTCAGGAGCGGCTTGACAAGAGGAATATGACATTTGAAGCCCATGTCCAGGATCCATCTGTGTGTGGTGGCTCTTGATGCACTGACTCTAGCCTCAGTCCACTCCTTGTGAAAGTCCCCAACACTTCTGAATGGCCTTTTCCTGACAATCCTCTCCAGGCTGCGGTCATCCTTGCTGCTTGTGCACCTTTTTTTTCCACACTTTTCCCTTCCACATAACCTTCTATTAATGTGCTTTGATACAGCACTTTGGGAACATCCAACTTCTTTTGCAATTACCTTTTGAGGCTTTCCCTCCTTATGGAGGGTGTCAACGATGGTTTTCTGCACAACTGTCAGGTCAGCAGCCTTTTCTATGATTGTGATTCCTACTGAACCAGACTGAGAGACCATTTAAAGGCTCAGGAACCCTTTGCAGGTGTTATGGCTTAATTAGCTGATTTGAGTGGGACACTTTGAGCCTAGAATATTGCACCTTTTCACAATATTCTAATTTTCTGAGATTGTGGATTTGTGGTTTTCATGAGCTGTAAGCCATAATCATCACAATTATGACAAATCACGGCTTGAACTATCTTGCTTTGCATGTAATTAGTCTATCTCATATATTAGGTTCACCTTTTAAGTTGCATTACTGAAATAAATGAACTTTTGCACAATATTCAAATTTTTCGAATTTCACCTGTATACAGTATGTATATTTAGGCATGAAAATACAGCCAGTAGATTAATATAATGTATTTAATCTTTGATCGTGATTATAATAAAAGACGTTAATGCTGAAATGTAATCATTATGGAACTGTATTTCAGGCACTGAAAATGTTAAAGTTTCAAAATACACATTAGACCACACAGCTGTTGTATCATTGCAGTCATAACCACTTAAGTAACTTAGACAGATGTAGAATGCTACACCACAAAGCTAAACAGTGAGCAGTAGATAAAATAAACCTAAACAGAACAACAACCTCCTGCTAGGCTGAAAATACAGGAAAGAGAAATCCAGTGAAAGGCTTTCAAATAAGCCAATAAACTAATTAAACTTCAGGAAGGCAGCACAAGTAAGTGATAGAGAGCTAGCAACAGCATGTAAAGAAACTGTAATTGGGAAAATAAATTAGCGGTTACTTTAACCTGCAGCCTACTCAAAGTGAACTCCGTTTAAAGACTAGAACAGTTAACAGAGATATTTTGAATGCCAATTTCAGACCAGAAAGTCACCTTCTTTTCTCCAGAATTAATGAAAACAATTTGTCTTTGTTACATGAATCTTCTCAAAATTAATGGCACTAATAAGTAATGCTCGGGTGGCATTAAGATGCTCGTCAAATAGCCTTCCCTTGCTTGGCATGGGGTACCATAGATTTAGGTTGCTCCCACCAAAAAGTGTCAGGAGCATGTTTAAAGATGGAAACAGAAGATAATCACATTTTCTTGCAACCATTAACCATTTCAACTGAAATATGACTGTAAAGTCAAAAATAATATCTAAGTTCTACAATCTTTCATTTTGCTGCAACACCTACAGTATAAGCTATTCTGGAACAGGATTGGGAGGGATCAGTATTTAAACAGCCTTGTTTTTAGTTTATCCTGCTGTGAGTGTGGACCCAGTGATACACAGATTATAAAAGTTTCTCGAGGAAGTGAAATATTATTTGGTCGTCACAGCTAGGTATAATATATTTTTTAAAAGACACTGAATATGTTTTGGGCTGTTCAATCATCCAGCTAGGGATAAATGAGGAAATCCAGTCAATGACCAGAGAAGGAGAAAGGGAGTATGGGATTGGAGGGTATGGGGGCTTTTCCCCCCTGCACCAATAAAATAATTATATGTTAGGTTGGTGGTCCTAAGTGGAGATACATACCATCATTTAAATCTCAATAAATGTTGGACACATAATCAATAACATTGATCTGCTCCCTGTTCAGTCCTGTATTCACGGCATTTGGCAAAGGATGGTTTTCCATCATTGACTTCCATTTGTGACCTAATATATTTTACAACTAATTGCAGAGAGTGGCAAATGTGGACAATCTTGGAGAATGCAGAACTGTAAAATGGGTGCTTCTTATTTGTTAAAGGAGATGTGCAGCCAAAGCTTGTTTGACTATATTTGTCCTGTGGATCACATTAGTGCAGTTTGTTCTGCATTGCTGTGACCCATTTTCAGCCAACAGCGAGCTAAAGTCCTCAGTAGGCTGATGTCAGTCAGCCGATTCAGGCTGGGGAAAGATCCCGACCATATGGTCTGGACCGGAACCTGGCTCAGCCTTTCAGCAAGCTGCTGAGAGCCTGAACCAGCTGTTCCCATCCATTCCACAGCTCAGTGCTCCCTCAAGCTCTGGGGGACGGGGGGGGGGGAGGGATGAGCAGAGAGCCAGAGACTGACAGTCCCGGTTCTCTGCTCAGAGCGTCAGGGAGAGAACTGAGCAATCAGCAGTGTCTGATCACTCATTTCTCACCCTTAGACCTGTCTGGGGACAGAGGCAGCATTGGATCGATGCTACATCCACTTAGGTAAGTATAATTAAGAAAAAATCCTAAACTTCCCTTTTAAACAAAGTTAAATGATAAAGATTATTTGTGATAATGGCATGGTCTTTTTTTCAGTATTTTAATAGACTGAGTCCATTTAATTTTCATAGAGCAGCATTGACTTTGTTAAGTTCACATAGTACCCCTGAATTTTGTATCTGAATATGTCAGTGAAAATGTGTGTTACAATAAACCATGTCCTTTATTACAGGTTTTTTTATAGCACCAACAACTAAAACAGCACTTTATATATTATTCATTCACATCAGTCCTTGCCCTCAAGGAGCTTACAATCTATAAGCACAGAGAGAACACGCAACATTCAGATACTGTCCTAGCTGGGATTCAAACCAAGTGCTGCAAGCAGAATTGTCAATCACTAAGCCAACATGCTGCCCAGGACAACACATTATGTAGTATACTTCCCTTTAACCAACAGGATACTGTATCTGCCATGAAAAAAAGGTGGTGGTGTTCACTTCCCAGGCTGAAAGTGTTACTAAACCCAGGACGCTGCATTCACTATATCTGATCTTCCATAGTACAAAGAACATAGAAATGCAATTATTTTAGTAAATAAAAACTGCTAACTGTTACAGCAGTCTTGTGACTTCAGCAGAGCACTGGTTAAAGCTTGTAGGAGGAAATTTCTTTCTGCTCTAGGAGGATGCAAAACTCCTGAACTCTGTCTGGACAGTGCTGATTGGCCCTTTGCTGATCACATGCACTCTCCCAAGATAAAAAAAAAAACCCTCTAGCAATACATATTGAAAGAAAAAAATGGGGGGACCATCAGGTGGTAGAAGGTCATACCCAAACCCATACCATAGTGCCACATCCCTATTAATAGATAATGAAAACACAAATTTTGAATGGACTTTCTAGGCACAAAAACTAAAACCAATTTTGCTTTATTAATATATCACTATAAAACATATCTTGTATGTCATTTTTAAAAAATCACATTTCACACTTGAAACATAGCTGATCCCCCACAACCAACCAATCATAAACGACTGATTCCAAAAAGAAGTTGAGTGACTATAGTACAAACAGTAGCCTTCTTTTAGAAGGTGGGGAGTATTCAAACTGTGTGACATTTTATCTTTTGTGTACCGAGTTTTTGTGCCTAGAAAGTCCATTAGAAATTTTTGTTTTCATTATCTCTAGCAATACACACTAAACAGAACATGTGCATGTGAGTACGGGTTCAGTCTGTCTTATCAGGTGAACATTTGGAAAAGAGGAGGGGTAGAGAAGTAGGGATCAAAACAGCCTTTTTACACAATGCAGAGGATTAACCGCTTAGGTTCCACAGTGAGTATAACAAGCATGCTTTACTGCATATACAGACTGATTTTACTGTTGTGGATTTAGTAACACTTTAAACCCAGGACCCTGCATTCACGATATCTGGTCTCCCACAGTACAAAGAGCATGGTAATGCAATTATTTTAGTACATAGAAACTGCTAAATACATTTTGTCATCAGCAGTTAGAGCAGTCTTGTGACTTCCATCAGTGTCCAGCAGGACACTGGTTAAAACTTGTAGGAGGCGTTTTCTTTCTGCTCTAGGAGGATGCAGAACCCCTGACCTCTGTTTGGACAGTGCTGATTGGCCTGTGCTTATTGCATGCACGTTTCCAAGAAAAAAAAAATATCTCTAGCAATGCACACCAAAACTGAGCATGTGCAGAGTGTCTCCACACAATATGTCTTAACAGGAAATAAGAGGTGGACACTGAAAGAAGGGGAGGATCCGAGAAGTTGGGATCAAACAGCATTTTTACACAATGCAGAGAATTAGCCCCTTAGGTTCCACAGTGAGTATATCCCTCTGTCACGGTTTAGGTGCTAAAATCACCTTTCATCCTGTTGCTCCGCTCTCCCCCCTCCCTTGACCCGCTCAAATGACCCCCCTCCACCTCTCATCCTGCCGCGGCTCTTTGAAACCGACTCCTGTCACCCTCTGTCACTATCTTCTCCCCATCCAGCAAGGCCAGAGGGAAGAAGATAGCCTCCTCGCAGTGAGGTTCATACCTCTCCGCTGAGAGGTGCAAACCTCCCGCAGGGATGTTCCGGGCCGCGGTGTCAGGCTGACGTCCCACGGCCCCGGCGTCAGGCTGACGTCCCACGGCCCCAGCATCCGCAGCATGGGCACGAAAAGTTCCCGCACTTGCGGATACTATTGGACAAAGGCCGCCCATGGCCCGCCCACCATTGCCAGGACGACCGGGAAGCGTTCTGCATCGGTTTAAGAAGACCGATGCCGGGCTCCCCGATCATCCGTTCCGCTGCCAAGCCACCGAGGGATCTCAGCTGAGGCGAGACCCTTGTGGCCACTCTTCAGAAACCCCAGGATAAGGGGAGTAAGAACTACGCTAGCTGCCACTCTGCAAAGCCCAGGATAAGGGGGAGAACTACGCTAACTGCCGCTCTGTAAAAGCCCAGGATAAGGGGGAGAACTACGCTAACTGCCGCTCTGTAAAAGCCCAGGATAAGGGGGAGAACTAAGCTAACTGCCACTCTAAAAAAGCCCCAAGTTTGGGGGGGGAGAACTACGCTAAATATCACTCTGCAAAAGCCCCAGGTTTGGGGGGGGAGACCTACACCAGCAGCCACTCTGCACAAGCCCAGGATTTGGGGGGAAAGATACGCCAGCTGCCCTCTGCAGTCACCCAGGATTATTATCCATGGACTACGCTACACATACTCATACTCAGGGCAAGTACTTGCTGTCCTACTGCCCTGCTCTACACCCAAGAGTGCTGGCATACTGCTGCTGGAGAGTCAAGCCTGGTCCCTGCTGCCAGGACCACCTGCTGTGGGCTGAGAAGGGTCGCCCCCTGGCTGACATCCGCTGTGAACCTGGGTATCCCTGTCGGATCCGTGAGTGTATGCTTCCCTGTTTTATTCTCCTGAACTGTTCGTGTACTCCCTCCCCATTTCCCTGTTTGGATTACAAACTGCTGTAGAGACTCTAACTTTGCCCCTGGGGTTGGACTACCATTTTTTTGAGCACTCTCCTTGCCACTTCCCCATACCGAGTACTGCCACACTCCCTGAAGACCCCAATTGAGTGACTGTCATTTGTTTTAATAAAGCTTTGTGTGTTCGCCATCTGCTTTGCGTGTTCTGTCCTGCCTACCCTCCCTCTTAGATTGTAAGCTCCAAGGAGCAGGGCCCTCCTAACCCTCTTGTATTGAACTGTATTGTTGCTGTATTGTCTCCCGTTATATTGTAAAGCGCTGAGCAAACTGTTGGCACTATATAAATCCTGTATAATAATACTATATCAAGCATGCTCTACTGCATACACGGACTGATTTTACTGTTGTGGGTTTAGTAACACTTTAAAGTTCCCACTCCCCCTCTAAACATGAGGAGGTGCATGGAACTTTCCATTTGAGACTTCAACAACCAGAAACTAAAATCTCTGTTAACATTAGAACTGTAGCACCTTGATGGTGCCTTTGTTACTGATAAAAGATCATTTTCCAGCTCGAGGTCTTTAGAGTTTTAAAAGCAGGCACCCTGCAGCTATGACTAAGCTAGGAGGCTTACACTGTGTGTTGCAGCAAACAGGCCTTGAGGTCTAGATGGGCCTCAGGGGGCCAATATGCCACTTCTTTGTCTGGCACTGCACATTTGGCTATTGCTGTTTTACAAAGCATATCAACTCATAGAATGAGCTAATTCTTTACAGCGAAATTACCTATTACCATCTATGTGAAAAACGACAGGGGTATTTAAAACATGACCATGCATAATAAATCAGTGTTCATTGGAGTTAAAATAGGGACACCTAACAAAAAACTTTAGGGGGCTTGCTTACACCATAGCGTTTTAACTGCGCTGCTGCACTAAAATGTACATTCACAGTGCCCCAAATATACAGAGAAAAAAGTTTTCATTAATGTCTACAAAGCTCTTCACATCAATGAAGTGTTACAAGATGGTGCAGTGCGTTTCTGAATAATCCTACTTGATGTATGCTGTCTTTCATTTCTTTGGAAAAAAAACCCATGCATTGTATTACAGTCAATGGTAATGCACTAAAGACACAGTATGCATTTTAATAAGTGTTCTCTCAGTCCATCATTTCAGGCAATTTAAAAAAGCATTTCAAAACACATGTAAAATGTGCATAAAATGCATCTTCCATTGCATTCAATTTTAATACCTGCATTAATACTGCACTATGCATTTTTAACCACTTGTCTACCTGAAGATTTAGGCTAGGTTCACATCTGTGCAGGTGGTGCGGCTGAGGATCCGCACAAAAATCTGTGCAGCTGCACCACCCGCACAGAGGAATGTGGACCCACAGGCATGTGCCATTAGTTCTAATGGCATGCTGCCCACACTGGAAAAGGCAGCCATACTGGGAACCGAGGTTCCCGTACGGGCTGCGTTTTCAGAAGAAGTGCAGGGACTTCTTCCCTGCATGTCACGGGGCACCGGAGTCCATTCAAATGAATGGGATCTCGTGCCCACGCAAAACACAGCCACATATATGTGAACCAGGGGTTACTCCCCTACCTGACTAGGTCATTTTTTACTTTACAGCACTGCGTTACTTTAATTGACAATTGTGCGGTCATGCAACTCTGCAACCAAATGTACGTCCTTTTTTTTCACGAATGAAACTTTCTTTTGGTGGTATTTGATCGCCTGTGCGTTTTTTTATTTTTTTTGCGCTATAAAAAAAAAGACCGACAATTTTGAGAAAAAAAATATATATTTTTGACTTTTGCTATTTGCTATTTAACATGTCCAGTAAACAATGTAAAAAATCTAATTTTGACATAAATTTAGGCCAAAATTTATTCTGCTACATGTCTTTGCTTAAAAAAAAAATCCCAATACATGTAAATTAATTGGTTTACGTGAAAGTTATAGCGTTTACAAATGGTGGTATATATATATACTGGATTTTTTTTTGTTACTAGTAATGGCGGCGATCAGCGACTTATAGCAGGACTTCGGGACTGCGGCATGCATTTTGACACTGGGGAAACTGACTTGGTGTCACTGACATCCCCAGTGACACCAATACAGTGATCAGTGATAATAAAAAGCACTGCCACTGTACTAATGGCACTGGGCAGGAAGGGGTTAACATGTGGGGCACTCAAAGTGTTAACTGTGTGCTATGCGTGTTTTTACTGAGGGGCTGACAGGGGAGAGAATTGTATTGTTCTCCCCCCCCCTGTCGGAGATGCTCACTAATCACCCGGCGCTGGCGAGTAATCACTGGACAGGACCCAGTGATTGACAGCTGCGGCCGCAAATGGCGGTGCGGGTAGGGCACGCACGCACCCCCTATCCAGAAATGCAAAATCACGTGTACATACATGCTTTTGCTCACCTGTGCCGCCCTGTAGCAGTACTTCTGCTATAGGGCGAAAGGGAAGCAGTTAACAAAACACATGTGTTTTTTTTAATGTGATGGTTTGAATGGGCTCTAATATTATACTGATCACTACAAGACGTATTATCCATAATCAATCATTTTGAATTTGCTAAAGGATAAATGAACTTAGATTAAAAAAAAAAGTACAACAGGAAGACATACAACTGCCTATGATTAATAAAATCAAACCAAACTGTACTCAATACCACTTTCACAGCTACTCAAGAGAAGTAACGTAGCCACCCACACAAATGTTAATAAGCTGACAGTATAGAAAGTGTTTTGTGGGCAAAGCCTTTATTTATGGGCTTGCATCATTCCTGTTAAGTATGCTAGCACTTCATGACTAATGTTCACGAGGCTCTGTATCATAGTATGCTGTATGTTTGATCACCGCATGAAATGGCTTTCTCTCTGTGAGGTGGAACTAAGGTGAACTAGGAGACGTTCATATGCATTACCAGAGATGTCAGCCAAATGTAAAGCACTATATAAATGTTTGCAGTGATACTGATGAAACAACAGAAGGACGCAGCCTGAATCTTACCATAGAGATAAATAGGTGTTCGCTATAATGTGTATGTTAGGGGACGGAGAAGGAAGGGGGCAGCAGGGCATGTGCTGGTGTTACTTTCCTCCATGTTTTCCCAGTTAACTCGTTGGATGCCAAGTCTGGGTCTCGCCTTGAGCCATGGGTTCTTCTGGGCTACACTAAGCACCTGTAACAGGATCACTCTCCTTCACATGGGTTACCTTTGCACTGGTGCTGTTTTCACCAATGCCTTGGGACAAGGACTGAGGCTGCCGCCAGGGAATGCTTCAACCTTAAAGCTCACTCACACTGTAAAAAAATAAGTCAGCAGCTACAAAAACTGTAGCTAGAGAAGAGAGACAGCAGCGCCACTCTAAGTGTAGACGGTTAAAATCAGGCAGATTTAATGGTAAAATTGCACTCACATAGGTAGGTAACAGGTAGGATTGTCAAGTAATGGAGGTCCAGTGGGAGCATTAGGTCCTTAAGCCATGCTCTGGGTGTTTTCCCACCACTCCGATGGTGTCCAAGGCTCGGGGAGTAGGGGCACAGGGAGGCTCACAGGGATGATGTCACCGCATGGACTGGGTTTCCAAGATGGCACGCGTTCGGAGCATGCTCACTTCTTTGTCAGGCCGATGAAGGAGTGAGCATGCTTAATGGTAAATTTTACCATTAAATCTTCTTGATTTTAACCATCTGCACTTAAGAGTGGCACTGTTGTCTCTCCTCTACCTGCATTAGGAGTATCTACAAACTCTTACAGCCGGCTGCCTCCTCGGACAAGTTCATACTACTATAAGTGAACCGAAAGCGTGTATAGCCTAATTGCAGGCATCAAAGGAGGTGAGCCCGCATCTTCACTATTTGAAGGATTCACAAAAGTCACAAATTGAAGAACAACAAGCACCAAGTCACTATATATAAACAATTGTTTATTCAATGGGACTATTATTTTGATGATATTTGGATTCATACTAATCACTACTAATTATTTATGAGCATTTGGTTATTTTTATTTATGGGGGATCATTTAAATGCGTTTTAGTTGAGGGTTATTAGTTGGTTTACTATTTTTATTATATTAAATGAGGGTATTATGAATATAAATGAAATTGAGGGTATTAGTAAGTACATCATGTCACTAATAAATGATTTATGAGCACTTGGTAAAATATTTTTTTAGATGAGTATTTCATGTGGAATTATTTTGATATTTATTTGGAGGAGATTGATTAGTTGAAATTATCTATTTAAATATTTTTTGGTATTTATACACTTTTATTAGTTACTTGTATCATAATTTGAATCAATTTAATGGTAATAATTTAATTATTATTTATTGAGAAGTATTTAGGAGCGCAACATATATTTGTAGTTACTATAAGCCCTCCACTACAGATGGACTTGGACACCACCTCCGCAGGGACCTTCTACTAACCCCCATTGCTGATGGTCCATCCCCAAAAGCACACAGGGTAGATGCGTCTTAGCGCTCCTTCCCCCCCACTCACCACAAAAACTGCAGCTGCTGACTTTAAAAAAAACAGCCACTCACCTGTCCCATGATCCCGCAGAATCCTCCCCGCAGCCCGTTTCACTGGCCGTTCTATGTTCCAGTCGCCGGCATCTTCAGTGTGGGCACCCGGCTGTGGAAGTTTGTGGCTTCACAGCTTGGTGCCCACTGCGCATGCGAGAGAAGCACCGTGCTTCCTGAATGGCCCTGTAGTCTTCTGGGACATTTCACATGTCCCAGAAGACTATGGGGAGGGATGATAGGAGGACAACTTTCGCTTCCAATCACCTAGGCAATCGCAGCAGAAGTGGGAGCGGGTACCGGTCAAATCGGGTACCCGCCCCCCTTCCACTCCCCAAAGGTGCCAATCCGTAATGGGGAGTGGGGGACCAGTCTTTAAAGCGGAACTTCCCCTTTTGGGTGGAACTCCGCTTTAAGAGAGCTCACGGTCCCCACTCCTGCTCTCTGAGCTCTGGACCACTGTCCCTCGGACCCAAAGAGCCCACCAAACGCAAGACCTGGGAAATAGAGTTAACCCCACAACTTCTGTCTGGGGTGGCACCAAATAACTAGTTTCAACCTGCTTACAGAGTATAGAGAGCTTAGCAAGTATATATCTTCTTTAGCTTACTACCAACGTTATAATTTGGGATGACTGGAATTTATTCTGAATGTTTATTTTGATTGATTTTAAAGATGACGTATGGTAAAAAAAAAACTATTACAATAACACAATAAAAAAAGTTAACTTTAGTGAAGTGTTCCCCATCTCTGGCTGCTAAAGCATTTGTTAAACTTCTTACCTTAATGCAGGCCTTCTTCCGGCACTGAGACTTGCAGTTCTCGCTGTAGTACAGATGTCACAGGGGGTCATCACCTGTTCCAGTCAGAAAAAGTCTGGTACTATTTTCACAGAATGCAACATATTCTGTGAATGGAGGAGGTGCTAATGAGTATCATGATCTCCCCTCTTCCATTCCCCGAAGGTTTTGCATTCTGTGAATGTAATTCAAGCCTGTTTCTGAAAGGATGAGGTACTGAACATGCAACCTCCTGTGATACTCCTGTGATATTTGCACTGCACCCTGAACTATAAGTATCCGCACTGAACATTAGGAGGTAGAAAACCTTAGATGAGAAGAGAAGAAAAGAGATTTAAAAAATGCTGCAGAAGCAAGAGGTGGGGCACACATCATTAGTGTAAACATGCACAAAAATAGTTTTTCATGGCTGCTCTTAGTGCTGTCAGTAAACAGGGGTTAATCCTCTGCATTGTGTAAAAAGTCTGTTTGATCCGATCTTCTCTGCCCCTCCTCTTGTTCAAATGTCCACCTGATAAGACAGACTGAACCCGGAGCCCTTCTGCACATGCTCTGTTTAGTGTGTATTGCTAGAGAGGTTTTTTTTTTCTTGGGAGAGTGCATGTGATCAGCACAGGGCCAATCAGTACTGTCCAAACAGAGGTCAGGGGTTCTAGATCCTCCTAGAGCAGAAAGAAAACTCCTCCTACAGTGCTCTGTTGAAGTCACAAGACTGCTCTAACTGCTGATGAGAAAAGGTATTTAGCAGTTTATATTTACTAAAATAATTGCATTTCCATGTTCTGTGTACTGTGGGAGACCGGATATAGTGAATGCAGGGTCCTGGGTTTAGTAACACTTTAACATTGACTGCTGAAGTCTTGAAGAAGGGGGAGGCTTTCTCTGTTACCTATATTTTTTATTAATATTATTATTATAATACAGGATTTATATACTACCAACAGTTTGCACAGTGCTTTACACTATAGGAATATTGGAAATAGTACGATTACAATGCAGTTCAATACAGAAGAAATAGGAGGATTCTGCCAATGGAGCTTACAATCTAAAGGAAGAGGGAGGTGGTACAAAAGATAATAGCTGTGGGGATGATCTGGCGGAGGTGGCAAAGTACAGTTTTTAGATAGAGGTGGGATAGACATCTCTGAATAAATGTGTACCACTACCCCCTTGGGGGTTGCAAAGGATTTGGGTCCCCTTATAGTCCTGCACAGCCAGGCAATCTGAATTCTTCACACAAGTTTGCATTCAAAGTCAGAAATCAGTCCTAGAGCTTTTGTTTTGTTGTTTATTGTCGTTTTCTGGCAGGGACATATTTTGGCTGAAAAAAACCCCCCAGAACTAGTGGGTTTCTAGAGCAGTTTTTTTAGATGTAAAAATGCTCTAACGCTGAAAAACACGGAAGGCCGCAGTAAAACGCCACAAACCGGCATTTTTGGACTTTTTTTTGACCAAAACATTTTGGGGGGGTAAAAAAAAGGCTACAAAATGCAAACGCGGAAAAACACCACTAAACGCTAGTGCAAAAACGCTAAAACAAAGCTGAAAAACAGCTAACGTTACCAGCATTATCAAAACACCCAGTGTGCATGGAGCCAACAACAAGCTCCTTTATTTGGTCCTTTTTGGCCTGTTAGCTTTTCCTTTGAAAGTGTTTTGTTATAACTAAGTGCAAGAAAAAATGCTGATCTTGTCAGATATCTTGTCAGCTGATGACGTACTATGCTAGTGTCTTATCAGTTATTGCAGTTCTACCCTAGAATGACAATGCTGCTTTTCATAGATACTATATAGCACGGGTGTCAAACTGGCGGCCCTCCAGCTGTTGCCAAACTACAAGTCCCATGAGGCATTGCAAGAATGACAGTTACAAGCAGGGGCGGACTGACCATCTGGAAACTCGGGCAATGCCCGAGGGCCCGGGGTCAGTAGGGGGCCCCATGAGATGCCCCTGGTACCTTTTTCATAGGCTTTTTTGAGTTTGGGCAAGGACACAGGGGCCCCATGATCCCCTATTGCCCGGGGGCCCCATGAGTTGTCAGTCCGCCCCTAGTTACAAGCATGACTCCCAAAGGCAGATGGGTCTCGTAGTTTTGCAACAGCTGGAGGGCTGATACCTCTGCTGTACAGTGAGTGTGTGTCATGACATGTCAGAACATAAGTTACTGGCATGATCACAACTTGAAAATAAAAGAAAAAGAGCCTGAAAACAGTTCTTTTTAGCTAACCTATAGTGCTCTTTGAGTTCTTTGTGAAATACCAAATGTTTATTTGTAAGTGCCGCTTCACACTGCACAAACCAAATATCCCTATTTATTACCAGTATTATATTTATATACCAGTGTGCAAAGGGTCCTCAGAATTTCTAGTGTTATTATATGGTTACACCCCTTTAGCACCTGATGGACAAATGCATGTACTAGCTATTGGGATTTCAGCACAGGTATCTCTTGTTTGTTGTATTGTTGGGTCATTAGCCAGACCTAAACCTAGTAGCTCTCCCCCATTTGTGTATTTTCCCCTATGTTAGCATTGTGTCCACAGTAGCATTTGCATAGGCAGAGCAGAGTACGATTAGCCATAGAGGGATTACTTTGACGCAGTTGGCCAGCTTAAACATGTATTGCAATATGTGTGAACCAAATGTCCCTATTTATTGCAAAGTCTGCTGGAAAGGGTATATACCAGTCTGCAGAGGGTCCTTCAGAATTTCTGGGGTTCACACTGCACATCGCATGTGATTCGAACAGGAATCACATGGCATTCCTGTGCAAATCGTATGCGATTTCTGTGTGGTGCAATTGGAGCCATACGTTTTGTATGGCTCAAATCGCATTACATCCTCAACAAAATTATTCAGGACCCTTTTTTTGTCCTTTTTTGGTGTTCAAACCCATGCAATCCGATTCTGCAAATCGCACTGCGATTTGTGAACCGATTTTGGTGTGTCGTTAACTTAACCTGCAAACCCACAATGGTTTGCATGAACGGGGTGCGATTTCAGTGCAGTGTGGGAATCTCATGGAAACCTCTGCAAATTCTGCACCGCATCAGTGCAAACTGGCACTAAAATTAGATTGTGGACCCACCGTCAGAATCCAATAGCACACAGTGGGAGATTCTTCCATCCGTGCTGCTGTAAGATTTAGGAATATGTTAGATTTGTTTTGTTCACCCACAGGCTGAATGAAAGAAATCTCAATGTGTATGCCTAGCCTTAGATTCTGGGTTTCTGGGGACGAGATGCATTCTCAGCCTTAGATGTGCTTTTGTAGTTTGAAGAACAGATGATGCCATCTCTATCTTAAACAACCAAGTGTAGGAATCTTCTCCTTGAAGAGAACCTGTTGTTAGAACCTGACAAAGCTAGCTGGAAAAACTAACTGAATGAGCATAGGCCCTGCATGCCCACAAGCAGCAATACCCTGCTCTACCTGCCAGTTATATTATGAGACGGGGGTATGCTTAATCTCAAATGATGGAACCTCTGCCAAATGTATCTTTTATACTCCTCACTCTGATTCTATAAATCTACTGACGTGTTCTGGGGTAACATTGTAAACTACAGTCCAGCCATAGCAAAATGGGGATAGAAATTGAAACTTAATCAATAAAATACAATAGAATTAGAAATTTGCTTAACGCTTTGATTCTGTCGATGGTTTCCAAGCCTAAAATGTGTGCCTGGACAAAAAACAAAGCATTCAATACATTTTTTGCAGTACATGCATACTCTCCTGTGTTGTTCTTCTTTAAAATGTTGCAATTACAGGAAAATGCGGGTTGATTCTGTCAGAAATCCAGCAAGTGTAGCAAGTAAATGAATAAACCTCCCAGTATTGCTATTACTAGACTGCTGGAGCTAGAGTGAGTGCTACTTATTTGTAGTGTGACTTCAGCAGACTAACAACCAACAAGCTCACATTAAACTCAGAATACAAGTGAGGAATATGTGTTTTCTATCTCCTCTTTAATACAGGTTAGTCACACTTTGTGCTATGTTTGTTCAGTTTTGTGTTGGTTCTGACACTCACTTTCTCTGCTTAGTATCCTATATGTTAGTAATGCAAATTGATGTTCAATGTGGCCTGTGCTCCCACTATAAAGAAAGTAAAGTTCTGTATAATGTAATCCTCTTCTGCAGGGGCGGACCGACAACTCATGGGGCCCCCGGGAAATAGGGGATCATGGGGCCCCTGTGTCCTTGCCCAAACTCAAAAAAGCCTATGAAAAAGGTACCAGGGGCATCTCATGGGGCCCCTTACTGACCCTGGGCCCTTGGGCAGTGCCCAAGTTTCCAAATGGTCAGTCCGCCCCTGCTCTTCTGTTCAACACATTAAACACAGAATGTAAGTGAGCAACATGTTTGTCATACCTTGCACCAATAATCCTGTAACTTTAGCTCCTAATTTTTTCTTAGTGAGCGTAAAACATTGTGTGACGGGAGTCACTTTGGGTGGTGGGCCCATGGAACCCAGCTCACTTTGGAGAGGTGGGGAGACCCCTTTCTCAGTTCCCCATATCACTCTTATGTGAAAATCACCCTGTGCCTGTTAGGGGTACAGGGTAATCTGTCCTAATATTGTGTGGGCTTTGTCTCAGACTGTGTAGACATGTTTAGGAGATAAGTGGGGTGGGGGTTGTTGATTGTTTAATGTCACGTGGCTGCATCCCATTGTTCTATTGTTTGTCTGGCTTGGGAGCAAATTATTGTGGGATGTATGTGTTTATGTGCATTAACTTAGTGGGGGGGGTCTCCAGCAGCCCTCCCTCCTGGTGGGACTGTCAGCTGGTGTGAAGTTTGAATACCTGTGTGTCTCTGGTTACTAAATGTAGATTGCCCCGCCTGTGTCATTATGCAGGGAGGGGGGATTGTCCTCTGAGTGTATATATCTTGTATCTGTGTTCACATAAAGTAGTCTTGGCTGTGGTGTCTGTTGTCGGTGTTCGGACGGGGAAGCGGTATTATACCGAAGTACTCAAGCGCAGTCTGGGTCGGTTCCGTTACACATTCCCTCTGCTATCCCAAGCAGCATTGTTAGACCTGCCTGCAATCTCCAATGCTAGACTAAAAATATCTCCTACTCTCCCTATTTTATTGGCCAAAATTAAAAACCATGTATTTAACGCATCTCTCCAATACAGGCATATCTCTCCATGTTTTGTTTATTTATACTACTGCAAGTATAGAAAAATACTGTACCTGTTGCCTGAAAAGAAGTGAGTTCCTAATTTCCTTTGATAAGCTCATAACACACTGGGCTTTATATACTAAAACTGGAGAGTGCAAAATAAGGCTCATTTCTGCAGAGAAACCAATCAGCTTCCAGGTTTTATTGCTAAAGCTGAATTGAACAAGCTGAGGTCAGAAGCCATTTGGATTCTATGCAGATGTGAGTCAGATTTTGCATTCTCCAGCTGCAGTAAATAAACCCCACTGTCTTTGCAATCAATCCCAATCAGTGCTATCAGCTTTGCATAAAGGCTGAAACACATGGGCCAAATATCGGCCTGTTCAACAGAAACTGGCCAACATTCAGTCCGTGTGTACAGCAGCCAATCTGACAGAAGCCAGTCTAACGACCTGCTTTTATCGAACAGGTATGCTGGAAAATCAGGATCCAATCAGCGCTTGTAGCCAATGGCTACGAGAGCTGATCAGTGTGTTCTGGAAGGGGGGCAGTCCCCCTATCAGAACACAATAACTCAGCAGGGGATATCACCACACTACCATCGCTTAGTTAGTAGGTCTACCTCTCAGTGTTTTTTTTTTTTCAGCCCACTGGGTTGAAGGAAAAAAAAACATACTCTGTGTGTCTAGGATAAGTTTTCTCTTGCTGGACTACAGAACATCCCTCCATCTCCATAACATCTAGAATATGAAGCCATAGCTGTGTTGCTGGAGCCCAGCTGAAATTAGAATGGAGCAGAGCTTAAGAGTTTGCAGCTGGAGCTGACATCCTACAGCTGTTCTCAATGCTATTTCATATGACTGTCATACATTTAAAATCACATAGTGGTGCAGTTAATTTTATAGTAGTAAAACAAGTGTACTAAAATAAAGATGTCTGAATTGCTGAAATAAGAATGTCCTAATGCATTTTTTTGTCTTGGATCTAGAGTTGATGTTATAATCATAGTGCACATCTTCCAAAACAACTACATGTTGAAACATTCCATTTGTACAGCTTCGAATGCTATTTATATTGCTTTCATTTATGCAATGTCTGGAAATGGGAAATATCAAGAAGCTAAAGTTTTGTCATACAGATTCATTATCTCTGGGTTAAAATAAAAGGCCAGATGTTCTGAAAAGGGTAATTTCGATTCTTTCACAAGCACAAAAGCCATTTTTTCTTATTGTGTACCTTGTGTCGCTTAACGAGGGGCTTTCATTATCTGTTAGTCCTCCACCCCTGAATAAAAAATGCTTGTTAAAATCCAAAAGCAAAGAAAAGAATAAAATAAACTTACCTTTGACCCTAATGTCCTGTCGATTCCTGTAGAGGCTGGTGATATTAGTGAGGTTCATCACTACTGCCTAGAAAAGCGGAATACCCCAAATCCTGCAAGAATATGGTCCTACACTGTATTTGATGATTGGTAATGGTTAAAACCCATTAGGACAACTAGAGAGGGTATGTTTCACTGAGGCAGTTAGAGACAGCAATAAACACCAGTCAGTGGTTCTAACCTCCCACCACTCAATCAAGATGGTGGTGGTTACAATGAGAGTAAGCAACATGTGCTTTTTGCACCAGTGACAGCGTACTGCATTTACATTATTTTACACAGGGAAAGGAAGGAAAGGAAAGAAAGAGAAAAATTGGGGGGTGGGAAAGGAGGGAAGGGGGTTTTATAGGCAAATCCCCCACAGACTGGGGTAAAGTAAGCCAGGAAAAGACAGTAGGTAAGCCACAGTTCCCAAATGTTACATAGTTTGGATGGTTTGCCTTTAAGAACACTTCACAATTTCTCATTGACTAAAATCTTAGTCATACGATGTTTAACAGCTTGAAAGAGGATCAAGGATTTTTTCCAGGCCCTGGCTATCAATTATTTTGCTGCCAGAAACAGGTATGTAGACAGTTTTTGTTGATTAGAAAGGATTAGAAATTTCCAGCTTTGCAAAAGGGAGGTAAGGGCAAATAATATTTTACTGAGAACAGAAACGCATAGTCGGGGGTGAGTTTGACTCCTTAGTAGTAAAACACGGAGGTCATCCAGTATTATGGAAAATTGGATAAAGTATGCGCAAATATCTGCAACCGTTTCCAGTGAAAGAGAGATATTCAGGGCTCTAGATCTAGATGGGTTCACATGGAGGCCTGAAATGTCCACAAACTGAGCAAAGACCTGTTGAAGATACAGGAGTATCATGTGAAGGTTAGAGAGGACCTAGAGGGCACCATCTGCAAAAAGGTTAAGCCGATAATGAAGCCCAGCATTCAAGACTCCCATAATGTTAGGGTTGTCTCTGATCACCATAGCCAACAGTACTATGGACAAAATAAAAAGAATAGGGGGTAAGGGACAAACCTGATGTGTACCCCAGAAAATATGAAAAATTTGAGTGGAATTATCTGTGTACCTGGCTATGGCAGAGGCGAAAGAATATAATTCAGAAATTTAATGACATAAGTTCACCCCAAAATCTAGACCAATACCTCACCAAAGCATGCAGTCTGACTGGCCAGGAAACAAGTGTACCCCACACCTACTGAACCATACCAGGCCACATCCTCCCCAACATGTAGGAGGTATCAATGGACTATGATTGCAGTGAGCATAGTATTGTATTCCATTGAGAACTACAAGTTTGCTTGCAGTGCTAAGTTATAAAATGATATTGGCTGGGGGAGAGTGTGAGGGTATACTTCCTCATTCTGTAAAGGGGGTTCTTTTTGAGGGTGGGGGTTTGCTTAGCAAGCTTATAAACATTATAGCCCAAATACAGGTGTAACATGTTGCAAAAAAGTGGAATTAACATTTAAATATTATTAAAATCACAAAACAAATATGTGTGCATTAGTACATGGGTGTCAAACTGATGGCCCTCCAGCTGTTGCCAAACTACAAGTCCCATGAGACATTGCAAGATTGAACATTACAAGCATGACTCCGAAAGGCAGAGGCATGATGGGACTTGTAGTTTTGCAACAGTTGGAGGGCCACCAGTTTGACACCCCTGCATTAGTACATGTCCCCCCTGGCAGTGCCAAGCATCCAATGCCATTTACTTGACAATCTCTTGTCTATTAGCCATGAAAATGGTCAAAATTTATTTTAAAAAAATCAGCTCCCATTGACTTCATTGGGATTTGGATTAACACTCACAATTTGATGAACCTTCAATGAACCTACAGTACTTCAAACTGAACTCAGGTACCTCAGCTTACTCCTACCCTGTAACAATAACACACACACAAGTACAAATACTTTTTTTAAGGTGAGTAGGGAAAAGCTCGAATCTCAGTCAACCTTCTATTATCCGTTTCTCTGTTCAGATTTTTCCATAATTTCCTGTCTGTTAAAAAGGTATCACTAGGACAGGAAAGGGAACACTCCATACGAGAGCCATGGATTGCAGTAAAACCTTTCTCCACTCCATGCCAAACTAGAAAAAAAAAACTTTGGCTATAGATACTTAACTCAAGGAGACCACTTCTATTTTGAAAAAATATTTCTTATGCCTAACTATTTTTAACACCTTCAGCTAATGCTTGTGAACATTTAACAAGTGCTTCCTAATGTGTTTGTCTTAAGGTTTTTAAGTGTTGACAAGTACCTGTCTTCAGAATTTTAACACCTTCCTACTAATATTTGTAATTGGGCTCTAAAGATGCATATCAATGTAAAGCAAGCATTCTACAAGCTTAATTATTACATATATTGATGCAAAGTAATAAAAACATCTTAATTATGCCACTTGCGAGCTTGTTCTTGGTATCCACCTTCTTGATATGAATGTAAGCTCCATGAGCAGGGCCCTCCAATTCCTTCTGTATCAAACTGTATTGTAATTTTACTATCCTCCTTATATTGTAAAGTGCTTCATAAACTGTTGGTGCTATATAAATCCTGTACAATAATAATAATAATAATAATAATAATAATAATTAGAGATGAGCGAAGAAATGAAAAATTCGATTCGACTGATTCGGCGAATTCGTGGCCAATATTCGATTCGAGTCGAATAAATTCGCTGTGAATTTAACTTAAAAAAGGGTGTTTCTAGGCTTCAGAGAGACTTAATATTAGTGCAGAACACTGTACCTTTAATTTAAATGCCCTTGGAGTCTGCTGGGGAAGAGAAATAATACTGTCAGTCAGTATGACATGCAGATGAGTGCCGTCGATCTTAGAATCACCGCACACTTCACTCATTTGGCCAGTCACGGGGCCAAAACCAGTGTTTGGAGCCACAGTGTGGCGGTGGAGGCAGCAGCAATGGGAGGCCATACAGCAACCTATGACAAAATGGAAACCAGCAGGAGTGTGAGGAGACCTGAAAGTGGCACATGGCAGAGTGGGAGCAATGGGAGGCGGTACAGGGACCCAGGTCACACTGTGGGCCCAGCAGCAGCGTGACCAGGCGGTACGGGGGCCCATGGCAGATTTGGGGCCTGGCAGCACCTATGGGAGGCCTGTAACCTGCCAGCAACCTATGACAAAATGGAAAACCGCAGGAGTGTGAGGAGACCTCAAAGTGGCACATGGCAGAGTGGGAGCAATGGGAGGCGGTACAGGGACCCAGGTCACACTGTGGGACCAGCATTAGCGTGAACAGGTGGTACGGGGGCCCATGGCCGATTTGACCTCGTTCATCCCATAGTCCTGCCGACTCACGAATAGCGTGGCCTCCTCAAAGGGCCTGAGCAAGCGCAGGTGTCACGCATGAGCTGACAATGGCTGACATCTAAGTTACACAGGGAGTACCTTTATCCGCTTTTAACATCAGGAAATCTGTGATGGCCTTTCGCTGTTCATAAAGGCGGTCTAACATATGTAGTGTTGAATTCCACCTTGTTGCAACGTCACAGCATGAGGAGTCGGTACGGTGGCCCATGGCAGATTACGTGCCTGGCAGCAGCAATGGGAGGCCCGTAATCTGCCAGCACCCTATGTCAAAAAATTGAACACACCAGCAGTGTGAGGAGACCTCAAAGTGGCACATGGCAGAGTGGGAGCAATGGGAGGCGGTACAGGGACCCAGGTCACACTGTGGGCTCAGCAGCAGCGTGACCAGGCGGTACGGGGGCCCATGGCCGATTTGGGGCCTGGTGGCACCTATGGAAGGCCTGTAATCTGCCAGCAACCTATGACAAAATGGACAACCGCAGGAGTGTGAGGAGATTTCAAAGTGGCACATGGCAGAGTGGAAGCAATGGGAGGCCGTACAGGGACCCAGGTCACACTGTGGGCTCAGCAGCAGCGTGACCAGGCGGTACGGGGGCCCATGGCCGATTTGGGGCCTGGCGACACCTATGGGAGGCCTGTAATCTGCCAGCACCCTATGACAAAATGGAACCCTGGGCTGGGGCAGGCAGAACCGCCGTATCTTTATCACGGTTTTCCCAGGCCACCGAATGGCGACGCTGCATATGCTGACACAACGCTGTAGTCCCAACATGGGCCCCCTGGCCACGCTTGACTTTCTGGCCACATAGTCGACATACGGCTACGTTTACTTCCTCGGGCGGCTTGACGAAAAATTGCCACACCGCAGAGTAGGAAACTTTGCCTCCGCTACTCCTCACTGGCTGACTGCTACTTCCTCCGTGCACACCGGCACCACTACTGGCCGTGGTGGTAGGCTGCAGTGGAGTTGGTGCTCTACTCCGTGGCCGTTTGCCTCCACTGACACTGCTGCGACCCTGCTGCCTCCAGGCAGCAGCAATGGGAGGCCGTACAGGGACCCATGAGAGACTCTGGACTTGGCAGCAGCATGAGGAGGCGGTATATAGGGGCCCATGGCAGATTAGGGGCCTGGCAGCAGCTATAGGAGGCCCGTAATCTGCCAGCACCCTATGTCAAAAAATTCTACACACCAGCAGTGTGAGGAGACCTGAAAGTGGCACATGTCGCCACGATGGAGACAGCAGCAATGGGAGGCCGTACAGGGACCCATGAGAGACTCTGGACCTGGCAGCAGCATGAGGAGGCGGTATATAGGGGCCCATGGCAGATTAGGGGCCTGGCAGCAGCTATAGGAGGCCCGTAATCTGCCAGCACCCTATGTCAAAAAATTCAACACACCAGCAGTGTGTGAGGAGACCTGAAAGTGGCACATGGCAGAGTGTGGCGATGGAGACAGCAGCAATGGGAGGCCGTATAGGGACCCATGGGAGACTCTGGACTTGGCAGCAGCATGAGGAGGCGGTATATAGGGGCCCATGGCAGATTAGGGGCCTGGCAGCAGCTATGGGAGGCCCGTAATCTGCCAGCACCCTATGTCAAAAAATTGAAAACACAAGCAGTGTGAAGAGACCTGAATGTGGCACATGGCAGAGTGTGGCGATGGAGACAGCAGCAATGGGAGGCCGTATAGGGACCCATGAGAGACTCTGGACTTGGCAGCAGCATGAGGAGGCGGTATATAGGGGCCCATGGCAGATTAGGGGCCTGGCAGCAGCTATAGGAGGCCCGTAATCTGCCAGCACCCTATGTCAAAAAATTCTACACACCAGCAGTGTGAGGAGACCTGAAAGTGGCACATGGCAGAGTGTGGCGATGGAGACAGCAGCAATGGGAGGCCGTACAGGGACCCATGAGAGACTCTGGACCTGGCAGCAGCATGAGGAGGCGGTATATAGGGGCCCATGGCAGATTAGGGGCCTGGCAGCAGCTATAGGAGACCCGTAATCTGCCAGCACCCTATGTCAAAAAATTCAACACACCAGCAGTGTGTGAGGAGACCTGAAAGTGGCACATGGCAGAGTGTGGCGATGGAGACAGCAGCAATGGGAGGCCGTATAGGGACCCATGAGAGACTCTGGACTTGGCAGCAGCATGAGGAGGCGGTATATAGGGGCCCATGGCAGATTAGGGGCCTGGCAGCAGCTATGGGAGGCCCGTAAACTGCCAGCACCCTATGTCAAAAAATTGAAAACACAAGCAGTGTGAAGAGACCTGAATGTGGCACATGGCAGAGTGTGGCGATGGAGACAGCAGCAATGGGAGGCCGTATAGGGACCCATGAGAGACTCTGGACTTGGCAGCAGCATGAGGAGGCGGTATATAGGGGCCCATGGCAGATTAGGGGCCTGGCAGCAGCTATAGGAGGCCCGTAATCTGCCAGCACCCTATGTCAAAAAATTCAACACACCAGCAGTGTGAGGAGACCTGAAAGTGGCACATGGCAGAGTGTGGCGATGGAGACAGCAGCAATGGGAGGCCGTATAGGGACCCATGAGAGACTCTGGACTTGGCAGCAGCATGAGGAGGCGGTATATAGGGGCCCATGGCAGATTAGGGGCCTGGCAGCAGCTATGGGAGGCCCGTAATCTGCCAGCACCCTATGTCAAAAAATTCAACACACCAGCAGTGTGTGAGGAGACCTGAAAGTGGCACATGGCAGAGTTTGGCGATGGAGACAGCAGCAATGGGAGGCCGTACAGGGACCCATGAGAGACTCTGGACCTGGCAGCAGCATGAGGAGGCGGTATATAGGGGCCCATGGCAGATTAGGGGCCTGGCAGCAGCTATAGGAGGCCCGTAATCTGCCAGCACCCTATGTCAAAAAATTCAACACACCAGCAGTGTGTGAGGAGACCTGAAAGTGGCACATGGCAGAGTGTGGCGATGGAGACAGCAGCAATGGGAGGCCGTATAGGGACCCATGAGAGACTCTGGACTTGGCAGCAGCATGAGGAGGCGGTATATAGGGGCCCATGGCAGATTAGGGGCCTGGCAGCAGCTATAGGAGGCCCATAATCTGCCAGCACCCTTTGTCAAAAAATTCAACACACCAGCAGTGTGTGAGGAGACCTGAAAGTGGCACATGGCAGAGTGTGGCGATGGAGACAGCAGCAATGGGAGGCCGTATAGGGACCCATGAGAGACTCTGGACTTGGCAGCAGCATGAGGAGGCGGTATATAGGGGCCCATGGCAGATTAGGGGCCTGGCAGCAGCTATAGGAGGCCCGTAATCTGCCAGCACCCTATGTCAAAAAATTCTACACACCAGCAGTGTGTGAGGAGACCTGAAAGTGGCACATGGCAGAGTGTGGCGATGGAGACAGCAGCAATGGGAGGCCGTACAGGGACCCATGAGAGACTCTGGACCTGGCAGCAGCATGAGGAGGCGGTATATAGGAGCCCATGGCAGATTAGGGGCCTGGCAGCAGCTATAGGAGGCCCGTAATCTGCCAGCACCCTATGTCAAAAAATTCAACACACCAGCAGTGTGTGAGGAGACCTGGAAGTGGCACATGGCAGAGTGTGGCGATGGAGACAGCAGCAATGGGAGGCCGTATAGGGACCCATGAGAGACTCTGGACTTGGCAGCAGCATGAGGAGGCGGTATATAGGGGCCCATGGCAGATTAGGGGCCTGGCAGCAGCTATAGGAGGCCCGTAATCTGCCAGCACCCTATGTCAAAAAATTCAACACACCAGCAGTGTGTGAGGAGACTTGAAAGTGGCACATGGCAGAGTGTGGCGATGGAGACAGCAGCAATGGGAGGCCGTATAGGGACCCATGAGAGACTCTGGACTTGGCAGCAGCATGAGGAGGCGGTATATAGGGGCCCATGGCAGATTAGGGGCCTGGCAGCAGCTATGGGAGGCCCGTAATCTGCCAGCACCCTATGTCAAAAAATTGAAAACACAAGCAGTGTGAAGAGACCTGAATGTGGCACATGGCAGAGTGTGGCGATGGAGACAGCAGCAATGGGAGGCCGTACAGGGACCCATGAGAGACTCTGGACCTGGCAGCAGCATGAGGAGGCGGTATATAGGGGCCCATGGCAGATTAGGGGCCTGGCAGCAGCTATAGGAGGCCCGTAATCTGCCAGCACCCTATGTCAAAAAATTCAACACACCAGCAGTGTGTGAGGAGACCTGAAAGTGGCACATGGCAGAGTGTGGCGATGGAGACAGCAGCAATGGGAGGCCGTATAGGGACCCATGAGAGACTCTGGACTTGGCAGCAGCATGAGGAGGCGGTATATAGGGGCCCATGGCAGATTAGGGGCCTGGCAGCAGCTATAGGAGGCCCGTAATCTGCCAGCACCCTATGTCAAAAAATTCAACACACCAGCAGTGTGTGAGGAGACCTGAAAGTGGCACATGGCAGAGTGTGGCGATGGAGACAGCAGCAATGGGAGGCCGTACAGGGACCCATGAGAGATTCTGGACCTGGCAGCAGCATGAGGAGGCGGTATATAGGGGCCCATGGCAGATTAGGGGCCTGGCAGCAGCTATGGGAGGCCCGTAATCTGCCAGCACCCTATGACAAAAAATGGAACACACCAGCAGTGTGTGAGGAGACCTGAAAGTGGCACATGTTTGAGGCATGATTCATGGCGGATTTAGTCAGTTGTGTCAGGAACTGGTGGTTTGAAATCCAGACTAATCCACGCCTGATTCATTTTCACAAACGTGAGTCTCTCCACACTTTGGGTGGACAGTCGTGTCCTCCGCGGAGTTACAATACCTCCTGCCGCACTAAACACGCGCTCCGATGCCACGCTACTGGCCGGGCATGACAGCCTTTCAAGGGCAAATTCAGCTAGTTGGGGCCAAAGGTCAAGTTTCGTTGCCCAGTAGTCAAGGGGATTGTCTACCTCGGTTGGCAGGGTGCTGTCCAAGTAGGCCCAAGCCTGTTGTTTGAGGTCCTGCTCCAGGTCCACCTGATGCTGCTGCTGCTGCTGCTGCGGCTGGTTAGTAGTTTCCTCACTGCGCTGGTGAAGAAAGCTACTCATCATCGACTGCAGACTGAGGCAGCCGCTGCTGGTGGAGCTGCCACTGCTCCTACCACCCCACCCCTCCCCTGCTGCCATGGCAGCGGAACGCGAGCGCACAGGGCCCACAGTGTCTGAGGATGGACGTTGGCGCAGAAAGGCAGAGACCAACTGACTACATAGGTGGTTTTTATAGTACGTTATTTTGGCCTCCCTCTCAGCAGGTGTGAAAAAGGCCACCATTTTTGAACGGTAGCGAGGGTCCAACAAGGTGGACAGCCAAAAGTCATCCCTCTGTCTGATGGTTATTATTCGGCTGTCGCTACGCAAGCAACCGAGCATGCTATGGGCCATTTGTGCCAAGGAATGCGAGGGACTCCCTGCCTCCATCTCCACAGCATACTGCCACGGTGCGTCTGGGTCCTCTGTCTCCTCCTCCTCCTCCTCTACCAGATGCTCCTGCTCCTCCACTCCTGTCCGCTGGGTGGAAAAACCACCCATTTCACTCAATAATTCCTGAGCACAAATGTCCTCCTCTACCTCCTCCTCTTCTTCCTGTCCTGCCCCCACAGGGGTCATGTGGCGTTGAGATCTGTGCGCCACGTCTACCGCAGCCTGACCAGCCATTGTTAACAGCATTTGTTCAAGGACGTGCAACAGAGGAATGACGTCGTTCATCCCATAGTCCTGCCGACTCACGAATAGCGTGGCCTCCTCAAAGGGCCTGAGCAAGCGGCAGGTGTCACGCATGAGCTGCCAATGGCTGACATCGAAGTTACACAGGGGAGTACCTTTATCCGCTTGTAACATCAGGAAATCGGTGATGGCCTTTCGCTGCTCGTAAAGGCGGTCTAACATGTGTAGGGTTGAATTCCACCTTGTTGCAACGTCGCAGATCAGGCGATGATGTGGAATTCCGTTCTGCCGCTGCAGCTCAAGGAGGGTGTGCTTTGCGGTGTAGGAATGGCTGAAATGCATGCAAAGTTTACGTGACATTTTAAGGATGTCTTGCAGTGGGATGGTGGATTTTAGGAACCGCTTGACAACCAGATTGAACACGTGAGCCATGCATGGCGCATGGCACAACCTTCCTTGACGCAGAGCAGACACCATGTTCTTTCCGTTGTCGGTCAACATGGTTCCGATTTTCAGTTTGTGCGGAGACAGCCATCTGTCGATTTCTCTGTTCATTACACTCAGAAGTTCCTCCCCTGTGTGACTACGTTCGCCAAGGCATACCAGGTGCAGAACAGCGTGACACCGTTGCGCCCTGCACATGTGATATGCCGGTCGGGTAATGGGACTTGGCACGGGGGTGGCGGCTGAGGACACGGCGGAAGAAGAGGTGGTAGAGGCGGACATCTTTGCCGGACCAAGGACGTGCAAACGTGGAGGCAAAAGCGGCGTGACCTGTCCAAGTTGCTGGTGCGGCTGTGACGGCACCACGTTCACCCAGTGGGCCGTAAATGACATGTACTGTCCCTGACCGTAGTTACAGCTCCACACTTCGGCGCTGCCGTGCACTTTGGCAGAGACCGACATGCTCAAAGACTGGCCCACCATGTCTTCTACATGTGAATGCAGGGCTGGCACTGCCTTTTTGGCGAAGAAATGACGGCTTGGCACTCTCCACCGCGGCGCGGCACAAGCCATCATTTCTCTGAAAGGTGCTGAGTCCACCACTTGGAAAGGGAGGGACTGCAGCACCAGCAACTTGGACAGGAGGACGTTCAGCTTTTGCACCGTCGGGTGCGTGCTCGCAAACTGTTGTCTCTTGGAAACGGATTCCAAGAAAGACTGCTGACGGAATCCGTGAAGAGGAGTAGCAGGAGAAGGAGCATCTGAACGAGCGGAAGATGCCAACGAGCGACAACTCCCCTCAGCAGAGGTGTTGGAGCCTTGACTGGCTGATGGAGGGCGATTGACGTCGGGTGACGGAGCAAGTAACGGAGCGGGTGATGGAGCGGGGGCTGGGGCGGGCAGAACCGCCGTATCTTTATCACGGTTTTCCCAGGCCACCAAATGGCGACGCTGCATATGCTGCCGCAACGCTGTAGTCCCAACATGGGCCCCCTGGCCACGCTTGACTTTCTGGCCACATAGTCGACATACGGCTACGTTTACTTCCTCGGGCGGCTTGACGAAAAATTGCCACACCGCCGAGTAGGAAACTTTGCCCCCGATACTCCTCACTGGCTGACTGCTGCTTCCTCTGTGCACACCGGCACCACTACTGGCCGTGGTGGTAGGCTGCAGTGGAGCTGGTGCTCTACTCCGTGGCCGTTTGGCTCCACTGACACTGCTTCCACTGACACTGCTGCGACCCTGCTGCTGTCTCCTGGGCAACCCACCGACTGTTTCGCTCACTGCCAAGCTGCCACCCTCTTCTCCTGATGATGCGGAAGAAATTGCCTGATGACGACGAGGCTGCCAAGTGCGATCAACCTCCTCATCATCAAGTAGGGTCTCCGCCTTACTACTAGCCCCCTCGGCTGCGTCTGGGTCAGGAGACAGACCTGTCTCTAGACCGGCTACCGGGCCACTCTCCTCGCCACTACTTCTTCGCCTGGCTGCTGAAAAGGCGGATGTCTCCCCCCGTTCCTGACCGCCCTCTGTTAGCTCTTCCTCACTGTACAGTGGGGCTGAGCCCACAGCATGCGATACTTTGCTTGGTGAGGGAACACCAAAGGACAGGGGCAGGTAGAGGACACGTGATTTCAGTGGGCTTGGTCCCGGGCCATGCCAACTAACGGTTGTGTCTGACGTACCCACCGACCGTTGGCTGTAGGTGTCAGAGGTGACCTGGGAAGAGGAAGACGACCGAGCCAACCAATCGATGACGGCAGGGTTGTCGGTGGAGACACGACCGCTGGATGACACCGGGAGCACTGGCCTCTGGCTGCGAATAGTGCTGCCTCGACCCCTTCCTCTGCTGCCACGTCTGCTCGCTCCTAAAACATTGCCTCCTCTGCCACTCCTCTGCATGTTGTCTGACATACTCTTTAATTCAACGATTCTGTGTCCCTGAGTAACAATTCTGCGTCCCTGAGTAACAATTCTGTGTCTGTCCCTGAGTAACAATTCTGTGGCCCTAAGTAACGGTTCTGTGTCCCTCAGTAACAATTCTGTGTCCCTCAGTAACAATTCTGTGTCTGTCCCTGAGTAACAATTCTGTGGCCCTAAGTAACGGTTCTGTGGCACTAAGTAACAATTCTGTGTCCCTGATTAACGTTTATGTGGCCCTAAGTAACGGTTCTGTGGCCCTCAGTAACAATTCTGTGTCCCTGATTAACGTTTATGTGGCCCTAAGTAACGGTTCTGTGGCCCTCAGTAACAATTCTGTGTACCTCAGTAACAATTCTGTGTCTGTCCCTGATTAACGTTTACGTGGCCCTAAGTAACGGTTCTGTGGCCCTCAGTAACAATTCTGTGTCCCTGTGTAACAATTCTGTGTCTGTGCGAGTAACAATTCTGTGGCCCTAAGTAACGGTTCTGTGGCCCTCAGTAACAATTCTGTGTCCCTGTGTAACAATTCTGTGTCTGTGCGAGTAACAATTCTGTGGCCCTAAGTAACAGTTCTGTGGCCCTCAGTAACAGTTCTGTGTCCCTGAGTAACAATTCTGTGTCTGTGCGAGTAACAATTCTGTGGCCCTAAGTAACAGTTCTGTGGCCCTCAGTAACAGTTCTGTGTCCCTGAGTAACAATTCTGTGTCTGTGCGAGTAACAATTCTGTGGCCCTAAGTAACAGTTCTGTGGCCCTCAGTAACAATTCTGTGTCCCTGAGTAACAATTCTGTGGCCCTAAGTAACGGTTCTGTGGCCCTCAGTAACAATTCTGTGTCCCTGTGTAACAATTCTGTGTCTGTGCGAGTAACAATTCTGTGGCCCTAAGTAACGGTTCTGTGGCCCTCAGTAACAATTCTGTGTCCCTGTGTAACAATTCTGTGTCTGTGCGAGTAACAATTCTGTGGCCCTAAGTAACAGTTCTGTGGCCCTCAGTAACAGTTCTGTGTCCCTGAGTAACAATTCTGTGTCTGTGCGAGTAACAATTCTGTGGCCCTAAGTAACAGTTCTGTGGCCCTCAGTAACAGTTCTGTGTCCCTGAGTAACAATTCTGTGTCTGTGCGAGTAACAATTCTGTGGCCCTAAGTAACAGTTCTGTGGCCCTCAGTAACAATTCTGTGTCCCTGAGTAACAATTCTGTGGCCCTAAGTAACGGTTCTGTGGCCCTCAGTAACAATTCTGTGTCCCTGTGTAACAATTCTGTGTCTGTGCGAGTAACAATTCTGTGGCCCTAAGTAACGGTTCTGTGGCCCTCAGTAACAATTCTGTGTCCCTGAGTAACAATTCTGTGTCTGTGTGAGTAACAATTCTGTGGCCCTAAGTAACAGTTCTGTGGCCCCCAGTAACAGTTCTGTGTCCCTGAGTAACAATTCTGTGTCTGTGCGAGTAACAATTCTGTGGCCCTAAGTAACAGTTCTGTGGCCCTCAGTAACAATTCTGTGTCCCTGAGTAACAATTCTGTGGCCCTAAGTAACGGTTCTGTGGCCCTCAGTAACAATTCTGTGTCCCTGTGTAACAATTCTGTGTCTGTGCGAGTAACAATTCTGTGGCCCTAAGTAACAGTTCTGTGGCCCTCAGTAACAGTTCTGTGTCCCTGAGTAACAATTCTGTGTCTGTGCGAGTAACAATTCTGTGGCCCTAAGTAACAGTTCTGTGGCCCTCAGTAACAATTCTGTGTCCCTGAGTAACAATTCTGTGGCCCTAAGTAACGGTTCTGTGGCCCTCAGTAACAATTCTGTGTCCCTGTGTAACAATTCTGTGTCTGTGCGAGTAACAATTCTGTGGCCCTAAGTAACGGTTCTGTGGCCCTCAGTAACAATTCTGTGTCCCTGAGTAACAATTCTGTGTCTGTGCGAGTAACAATTCTGTGGCCCTAAGTAACAGTTCTGTGGCCCTCAGTAACAATTCTGTGTCTGTCCCTGAGTAACAATTCTGTGGCCCTAACTAAAGTTTCTGTGGCCCTAAGTAACAGTTCTGTGGCCCTCAGTAACAATTCTGTGTCTGTCCCTGAGTAACAATTCTGTGGCCCTAACTAAAGTTTCTGTGGCCCTAAGTAACAATTCTCTGGCACTCAGTAACAATTCTGTCTGTCCCTGAGTAACAATTCTGTGGCCCTAACTAAAGTTTCTGTGGCCCTAAGTAACAGTTCTGTGGCCCTCAGTAACAATTCTGTGTCTGTCCCTGAGTAACAATTCTGTGGCCCTAACTAAAGTTTCTGTGGCCCTAAGTAACAATTCTCTGGCACTCAGTAACAATTCTGTCTGTCCCTGAGTAACAATTCTGTGGCCCTAATAACGTTTCTGTGGCCCTAAGTAACAGTTCTGTGGCCCTCAGTAACAATTCTGTGTCTGTCCCTGAGTAACAATTCTGTGGCCCTAACTAAAGTTTCTGTGGCCCTAAGTAACAATTCTCTGGCACTCAGTAACAATTCTGTCTGTCCCTGAGTAACAATTCTGTGGCCCTAATAACGTTTCTGTGGCCCTAAGTAACAATTCTGTCTGTCCCTGAGTAAGAATTCTGTGGCCCTAACTAGCGTTTCTTTGTCCCTAAGTAACGATTCTGTGGCCCTCATTAACAATTCTGTGTCCCTGAGTAATGGTTCTCTGTCCCTAAGTAACGTTTCTCTGTCCCCAAGTATCGTTTCTGTGGCCCTAACTCTGTCCCTAGTACAGAGCGGTCTGCCTCTGTTCAATGACTGCAGGCAAATGAATAATTCCAAAATGGCCGCTATTTATAGCTCGACCATTACACAGTGCTGGCTGGCTGGCTGCTGATTGGCTGATGCGATCACATGTCATTAAGGAATGCATTATGGGTCAGCGCGCCTTGTCTGCGCGCCTTCCCAGACATCCCCGCTCCGTCGCCGCACATGTCCGCCGCCATTTTCGGAAAAATTTCGATTCGCGTGTCCGAAGTAGGCTATTTTTCGGATTCGGCGCGAATCAAAATTTTTCCGATATTCGACTCGAATTCCACTTCGGCTACTTCGATTCGCTCATCTCTAATAATAATGTAGGGATGATACAGCTGTGTTTTGACACTGGAATCCTTTTACAAAATATTTTGGAGACTACAACTATACTGATGGATAAGTTTATACAGAACATTGGCTTGTGCTCCAGATTGTGAACATGCAAACATGTGCCCAATTAATGAAGAAACACTAGCTGGTTGGGTATGGAAACAGTTCATATTTCAATGACCAAGTCCAAAAAGGGTCTGATTACTAAGTTGAAAAACATTTCCAAGACAATCAAAAGTTGATTTCACTCAAAAAGTAAAATGTACCCCACTTGGGGTCTTAAGTGTCAAGGTCTCTCTTTGTTTTTGAGTTCTTGGCACTCATACCTGCCACAGCCACTTAGAGGGACTCCTACTCATTCTGATGGAACTGTAATTTATTTTATACAATGAACAACATAACAGGAAGAGCAATTAATGAAGAAACACTAGTTGGTTGGGTATGGAAACAGCTCATATTTCAATGACCAAGTCCAAGGAGTGTGTGATTACTAAGTTGCAAAACATTTCCAAGACAATTAAAAGTTGATTTAATTCAAAAAGTTAAATCTACCCCACTTGGGGTCTTAAGTGTCAAGGTCTCTCTTTGTTCTTGGCACTCATACCTGCCACAGCCACTTAGAGGGACTCCTATTCACTCTGATGGAACTGTAATTTATTTTATACAATGAACAACATAACAGGAAGAGTGGGAACACCCAAAACTCCAAGGCAGGAAGAACCAAAGCCAGAAGTGGGGATATCTGGCTGCCGGTGTCCCCAAGAGCTATAAGAAGCCAACAAGTTATGCCAATAATTGTAATGTCACTTGACCCTGGACCATAGTTCCTAGGAAGAGTCGTCATAATGATTACTAAACCTGTATTTGAGATACATTATTTTATAAATACATCTAAAATCATTATAAAGATATTTTACAAGATATTTTAAATGATCTCTGTTAATTACTAAATATTCCAAATCCATATGTCATTCTTTTTTATAATATTACCAGTGGTCATTTGTTATTGAAAATAGACTCAGATGTGCCTGTAACTTTGAAATGCGATGAGGGTTAACGTGGAAAAATGATAAAGCATGAAGCAGAAAACTGATCCAGTTTGCAGGGGAAATGTATATATACAGAATATAATTATATTATTCACAAATAATTGTAGATAGGTATAGGAGTACATCTGATCTGTCTTCAGTAAAATGAAAGGTGATTGGTTGTGTATTATTACACTTTGCATATTATCATTGCTTACAAATTGTTATTTGTGAAATTGTGTTAATTGTGAATAGGCATACTGGACCCCTCTCTTTAGTTTGGCTACAACACTATCAGTTGGAATCTTGTTCCCTTATCTTATCAAGGGACATCTAAGCCCTAATATTAAGAGCTGACAATTATGCTGTGGGAAATCCATTTGTCCACTATAACTGCATACTGTAAAAAATGTTCCATTCTTTCATGTGAGGTTGGCAGTGATTCAGGAACAGGGGGAAGTGAATGGGCTGCAATGGACTTCCATTATTATATGCCAGAAATCTGTTACACACCAATAGCTGCAAATAATCCATATGAGGTGCAAATGGCTCTCTGTCTTTCTGGCAGAGCCTCAGTGCTAGCAACTGCTAAATAATACCACAAAGTGTGGTGCTGCTTTATTTTTTAACTAGATAACACAATATGTAGGCACGTAGTTACGTAGATAATTTCGTTGAAAAGTTCCCCTAAGGTAGTAAGGGTGACTCTGATGTAAGGTGGGCGGCACAGATGTAAGGGTGAAGACAGTGTTGTGAGGGGGAATGCTGGGAACTCTGGTGTAAGGGGGGGACTCTGGGAAATGTGATGTAAGGTTGAACTCTGATATGAACAGAGGGCTCATCCCAACTGCTGCATTCTATTTGTTGTTTTGTGTGTTACGTACTTCTGACCACTGCACTCTGTAGATTATGTTGTACATTACATAGTCTCAAGAGTTGCTGGTTCTAATGAAGTTCTTCTTTAATCACTAGCCTACAGGGCACTTTCACTCCCTTCCTGTCCAGGCCAATTTTCAGCTTTCACTGCAGTCACACTTTGAATGACAATTGCGTGGTCATACAACACTGTACCCAAACAAAATTTGTATCATTTTTTTGAGACAGAGCTTTCTTTTGGTGATATTTAACCTCTTCCCATCCGGCCCATGCCAATAAAAGGCTGGACAGGAGCATTGCCGATGCGGGGGGGGGGCGTTTCTAAACATCCCCTTGCATCCATTGTCTGCGGGCTACCTGGGAGCATGCAGCACCGTGACCTGTGCCTGCTGTGTCCACCAGACACAGAGGAACACAGATCACTGTACGGGACCGCTGTGTGTGTTCCCTATTCATGTGATCACTGATTGGCCAATCAGTGATCACATGAACAGTAGGAAATAAGATGTCACTTTCTGACATCATTGTTTACTACTTGTGAATGATCACAGAAGTCACATGGTACAAGACCATTCACAACAGCCTTATGCCATGTGACAAGCTGTGAGCAATCACAGCTCTCACAGTATTTCTCAATCCTTTCTCAGGATTGCAGCCAGAGAGAAGGAGAACTGATTGCTTTTATAGCCTTTATGGGTGTGAAAGCAATCAGTGTAAAGAAAAATAAATCTTCATCACCCCCCACAAGTAGTACAGTGTCACTATGGTGACACTGTACTGCAAGGGTGACAGTATGTAAAAAAATAAATAAATATATAAATAATAATAAATTAAAAAAAAGTTAAAAAATATTATATTTTTTTTTTTTACAAACTGATTTGGGCTATTTTTTTGTTAACCAAAAAGATAGCTGAATACATTTTGGCAAAGATTTATGAAGAACGATTATTTATTTGCCAATTGTTATAATAAAAACACTTTTTTTTGGTCTTTTTCATTTATGTAGCAAAAAAAATAAAATCCCAGTGGTAAATAAATACCACCAAAAGAAAGTTTTATCTGTTTCAAAACAATGCTAAAAATTTCATTTGGGTACAGTGTTGCATGACCGCGCAATTGTCATTCAAAGTGTGATAGTGTTGAAAGCTGAAAATTGGCCTGGACTGGAAGGAGGTGAAAGTGTCTGGACTTGAAGTGGTCAACCTCTTCCCCTCTGCTCATTGTACATAGACGGTGGATGGGAAGCTTTGTTGATGCGGGCTAATGTACCTGTACACCATCCCGCATCGATGGCTCCTGCGTGCACCCCAAAGCCCGACAGTGGATCACATTACTGCTGTGTCCGGCCGATCACATGGTATTTTACCATCTGATTGCTGTGACCAATCACAACACTCACATAGTAAAGAATGGAAAGTGAAAGTAAAGATCGCTTCTCTCTACTCTCAGTGTGAGAGAAGCATGGAGCATGGAGAAGCGATCCTGCAGTGTGTGAGTTTACAGCAGCCTGTCAAGCTGCTTGTACACTCACAGACTGCTGTTCCAGCCACTCCAGTGTCCCTGATCAGTGCCCCAGTACAATAAAACATGCAGCCAACCCCTGTCACCTGTCCCAGTGTGCACAAAACACCATACTAATGTCTTGATCACTGCCATACCCCAAACCAACACCCTGATCACTGCTATATGCCATACCAGCACCCTGATCACCTCCATACACCATACCAGCGCCCTGATCACCACCATACCCCATACTAGCACCCTGATCACTGCCATGCCCCATACTAGCATCCTGAGCATCTCCATACCCCATACCAGCATCCTGATTACCCCCATACCAATGTCCTGGCTACTGCCATACCAGCGTCCTGATCACCGTCATACCTCATACTAAGGTCCTGATCACCGCTATACCCCATACCAGCGTCTGGTATTTTAGGGTCTCAACTGATCAATTTCAAATATATATCCGATTGTTTGTAAACTATAGCTTTCACACAGACTAAATAATATACACTGTTTTGGGTTATTTTTACCCCAAAAAATGTAGCAGAATACATTTTGGCCTAAATTTACTGAAGAAAAGTTATTTGCAAAATGTGTTTACAAAAACTAAGCAAAAAATGTATTTTTAAAACTTTTCGGTATTTATTAATTTATCTAGCAAAAAATGAAAAACCTAGTGTTGATCAAATACCACCAAAGGAAAGCTGTATCTGTCTCAAAAAAGGATGAAATCTTCATATGGGTACAGTGTTGCATGACTGAGTAATTGTCACTCAAAGTGTGATAGTGCTGAAAGCTGAAAATTGGCTTGGACTGGAAGGGGGTGAAAGTGTCCAGACTTGCATTGGTTAAAAGATAGGTAGGGGTTTCTTTTTTTTCCCCAGTTATACTTACTTAGGTGGATACATCATCAATCCGATGCTGCATCTGTCCCCTGCTGGCTCTAAGTGTGAGAAGTGAGTTCTCACAGCCGCTCTGAGCAGAGAACAGTGACTGTCACTGCTGTCTGCTGCCCCCCACGCTCACTGGAGCGCTGGGCTGTAGACATGGAAGGAACAGCCGGCTCAGGCTCTTGGCGGATCGCTGAGAGGCTAAGCCAGGTGGCGCTCCAGACTTGGCTGGATCGCGACTTTAAAGCTGGGATCTTTCCACAGTCTGGACCGGCTGAGTGATGTAGGCCAACAGCAGACTTTAGCCCGCTATCACCTAAAAATAGGTTACAGGAATGCTGAACAGACTGCACTTCTGTGATCCACAGGAGAAGTACAGCCAAACAAGCTTTATCTAACAAATAAGAAGCAGTTTTGCATTCTCCAAGACTGAGCACATTTCCGCTCTCTGCAATTGGTTGTATAATATATCAGGTCACAATTGATGGAAGACATTCCTCTGTTATGGATACAGGTCTGAACAGGGAAGAGATCAATGTTATTGACTCTGGGTCCAGCATTTATTAAGATTTAAATGAAGGTATATCTCCACCAACCTAACATACAATTATTTTATTGACCACTGTCAGCTGTAAACAGGTCATAGGAGTGCAAAATGAACTGCACTCCTGTAATCCATACAAGTACAGCCAAAAGAGCTTTGGCTGTACTTCTCCTTTAATCCCCAGTAATTTTTTTCTTCACTGATGGGCACTGATAGACTACACTGATGGGCACTGATGAGGCAGTACTGATGTACTGATCTTTTGAAAACGCAGCCCGCCGGGAACCCCGTTAGGACTAATGGCACTCGCCCACGGGTCCGCATTTCTCTGTGCAGGTGGTGCGGCTGCGCGGGCACCACCCACACAGATGTGAACCTAGGGTAAAACTGGAGAGTGCAAAATCTGGTGCAGCTGTGCATGGTAGCCAATCAGCTTCTAACTTCAGTTTGTTCAATTAAGCTTTGACAAAAAACCTGGAAGCTGACTGTTTTGGTTTCTATGCGGAGCTGCACCAGACTTTGCACTCTTCTGTTTTAGTAAATTATGATTATGACAAGTGCTTAGGGAATGTTTGCATAGAAACCAACCAGCTTCCAGGTTATTTCTTTTGTCAAAGCTTAATTGAACAAGCTGAAGTTAGAAGCTGATTAGAAGCTAGAAGTTTGCACTCTCCAGTTTTAGTAAATCAACCCCAGAGTCTACAAACTATGGTGTATATATTTAAAAAATGATCAGTCCTGATGTACTGACAAGCCTAAAATTCCAGGACATATAAATAAACCATGCATGTACCGTATTTTCCGGCGTATAAGGCGACTGGGTGTATAAGACGATCCCCTAATTTTCCAGTTAAAACATAGGTTTTGGGCTATACTCGCCGTATAAGACTACCCCCTTCCCAGGCAACACCATTTAACCCCTAGCCTACAGGGCACTTATACCCACTTCCCCCCCAGGCCAATTTCCAGCTTTCAGTGCTGTCACACTTTGAATGACAATTGCGCGGTCATGCAACACTGTACCCATATGAAATAGGTGGCACTGATGGGCACTGATGAGGAGGCACTGGTAGGTGGCACTGATCGGCATTGACAGGCATCACTGATGGGCACTGAAAGGCAGCACTGATACATGGCACTGATAGACGGCACTGACTGGCACTGTTAGGTGGCATTGACTGGCACTGATAGGCGGCACTAATGCGCACTGATAGGCGGCACTGACTGGCACTGATAGGTGGCACTGATTGGCAGCACTGATGGGCATTGACAGGCATCACTGATGGGCACTGAAAGGCAGCACTGATAGGCTGCACTGACTGGCACTAATAGGTGGCACTGATTGGCAGCACTGATAGGTGGCACTGACTGGCACTGATGGGTGACACTGAAAGGCAGCTCAGATGAGCACTGATATGTGGCATTGATGTGCACTGGTAGGCACTGATATGTAGCATTGATGTGGCACTGATGGACACTGGCAGCTGGCACTGCTGGGGCTACACTGATCATCAGGGCACACTGATCATCAGTGCCCTGATGATCAGTGTACATGTCCCCTCCGCGGAAAGCCGATTACCGGCTTTCCTCTCCTCTCGAGCTGTCTGCGTGACAGCTCAAGAGGAGAGAAATGCAGATAACCGGCATTTCCATTTTTTACATGTGATCAGCTGTGATTGGACACAGCTGATCACATGACCGAGCCGACATCTTCGGCTCTTTCCATGATCGGTGATAGCTGTGTCCGAAGGGACACAGCGCATTGCCGCGCATGCGCGGAAAATGGGAGGATGTCATATGAGCCAATCACGGCAAGTGATGTATTCTATTAATGAATACAGAGACTGCTCGGACTGGCTGTGTCAGAGAGGCGGGCTGACAATGTCACAACTTCAGGCAATCCGAGCAGGCTCTGTATTCATTAATAGAATACATCACTTGCCGTGATTGGCTCAGTGCGGTATACTGTATGTAGCTGAAGCTACCATACAGTATTACCGCACATCCAGCATTCTATACCCAGAGTATAAGACGACCCCCAATTGTCTTATACGCCGGAAAATACGGTATTTATACATAGTGGTCATATCCCCTCTTAAATGCCTCTTCTCAGGAGAGAATAATTTCAGTTTCTGTAATCTTATGTCATAGCTGAGCTCCTCCATGCCTCTTATCAGTTTGGTTGCCCTTCTCTGAACTTTTTTCATTTCCCCAGTGCCCTTTTTGTGAACTGGGGCCCAAAACTGAACTGCATATTCCAGATGAGGTCTACTAATGATTTGTACAGGGGCAGAATTATGTCTCTCCTTATACCTATTTTAATAATAAGAAATAATTTTTCTAGCTTTAGAAACTGCATAATATATTCAACTGTAGATCAACAAAAACTAAAGAGTACATGTGTGAAGAATTACAAGTCTAATATTACTAACACAGAAGACAGTAGTTGAATTCACATAGAAATCTTATCATTACACCAGTCATTGTCCATCTGTGAACCCAGGGGCGGACTGACAACTGACAACTGGAAGGTCTGGGGTCTGACGCCGCGATCTTGACAGGCAGAGTAGCTTTTGTCACTCTGCTTCCTGCTCACACACCTGGGTTCCTATGGCAACTCACTCTACAGCAAGGGCAGAGGAACGGTTAAAAAACAAACTGCTCCAACTTGCTCACTTCACTGGCGGTTGCCATCTTCAAATGGTTGTAGTTTTAAAATTATAAATACTACACCGAAGAGCTTTATATTGTGAGAATCACAAGACCCAGACCTACATTGTGATGCATAGTATGTCTCTGAAATATTAAAAATGAAGGCACAGTCGCAGTTTAGATATTGCCCTTCAAATTTCAGGTGTCTAGAGTGGAGTGGAGTGGAGTCAATGAATGTCAATGGGCGGCGTGAGTTGCAAACAAATGGTCATATTGGAAAACTATCAGGACTATGGCTTAGCCGTGGACATTTTTTGTGGCAGCAGGGATAGCTGAACATTTTGATATAAGATTTGTGTAGGTGGGCTTGAAAATGACAGAGTGATGGCAGTTTAGAGATCATGTCCTGATTTTTCATCTCACACTCTAGCTTTTGTCAGATTCCACTCTAGTTTTGAACATTGCGCCATTCATTCCTATGGGACCAATTTCACTACAAAAACAGCGATATTTTGTGAACCATTCCGCGAAACGTTCCACAAAGTAATAGCACACCAATCGAGAACAATCCGCACGTTTCGGTATATTACTGTCTATGTAGTGTAAAAACTGCGGGAGGAGTTAGGGTGGTAAATTTGGCTATAATAATAAGAATATATATGTGAGATAACAGTAAGTGGTCTTGCCATGCAAGAACACTTAATAATATTTTCAGCATGTATTAGCTACATCTTTATCTTGAAATAGTTGAAATAGTTACACATGGACTGTTTTATCTGTTTAAAGATTTACAGTTCTGCTCAGCTACTGTTTCAGTTTAGGAACCCCTGTCACACTGCATAGCCAAAGTATGTTATTTTACACTGCCTGCTGAATGGACAATATACAGTATACAGTATGCTAGCAGTCCCACTACCCAGAAATAAAATGTAATATTATGTGAAACAAGCAAAATAAAGGTCCTGTTTTTAGGTGGATGAGTATGGGATTGTTTCAGCATTCCTATATCAGTAAGTATAGTGTTACTTTACTGTCTTTCCACTGATCCCTGCATCAGGAAGGGAAGTATCCTTCAGAGCTCATTTACACTTCAACGTCAACACACTTTAACCACTTAACGAATGCCCACACGCAATGTACTGCGGATGGATGGCTGCTGTAGGCAAAGTGATGTACGTTGCTGCCTACTTTCAGGTATCAGGTGCACACATATACACCTCCCAGCCAGAATCCACTGTGATTGTACACATTGAGAGCTTGTCAGCAAGTCCTGGCCAATGATTCATGGCCTGAACCTGCTGATCAGCTGTGTACTATCACAGCCAAAGAGCTCTGTGTTTGCATTCAACACAGAGCTCTGTACACAAGGAACATTCTCTGTGTTTCTCATCCCTGCAAGGCAGGGATGAGAAACATACAGATCTATTAGTAGAAGCAGCACACTTTGCATGCATTATACATAGTTAGGCACACATTTAACCCCTTGATCACCCTAGATGTTAACCCCTTCCCAGCTAGTGTTATTAATGCAGTGACAATGTATAGCATTATCACTGATCACTGTATTAATGTCACTGGTGATGTCAGTGGCAGTTAGTTCCCCCTCAGCATCAGTTAGTGTCAGATTGCCCGCTGCACTCCCGCAGTCCCGGTGTCTCTGAGCAGATCCCCCACTCAGCAGATCCCCAGCTCATTAGTACCCCTGTCAAGTAGATCCTCAGCTTATTGGTTCCCTCGTTCAGCAGATCCCCAGCTTGTTGGTGCCCTCATTTGGCAGAACCCCTGCTCTGTGGTACCCGCAGCTCTGCTGATGCCCCACTTAGTAGTAACCCCCAGCTCTGCTGATCCCGCACTCAGTAGTAACCCCCAGCTTAACTCATTCTCTGGTTTGCTGATCCTCCTCTCTCTCCAGTACTCATCCACCTCCCACTATATTGCTCCCACACTGCAAACCACATGCAAGATTGCTAGTTTTTCCTACCCCATTCCCCCTGCCCTACTGATCCTTTGTTAGTCAGTCCTCTCTCCTGTCCTTGCTCACCTTCCGCTATAGCATTCCCATGTTGCACACTCTGTGTACCGTCTGCTAGTTGATCCTCTCGAGTCAGGATCCCACTCACCTTCCTGCTGCTCCACACTGCACACCAGATGTGACGTCTGCACCAGACACTTCCAGAATATACACATGAACTGGAAGTGACTGCTGATGACATCTTTCTGGTTCACGTGTTGGTTTCCAAGTGCATCCTGGGATAGCTCATACCTGCAATATCTACAAAATAAAGTGAAGATGAATAAATGCCTCTCAGAAGCTGCAGGTGCTGTAAGCGAGCTTTGTCATAGACTTCTATGGAGGCTTCAGAGATGCTTGAAAGCACCAAGAAAGCAACATTATTAATATTATTATTATTATTATACAGGATTTATATAGTGCCAACAGTTTGCTCAGCGCTTTACAATATAACGTGAGATAATACAGAAATAATACAGTTCAATACAAGAGGGATAGGAGGGCCCTGCTCCTTGGAGCTTACAATCTAGGAGCAACATAGGGTATCATTTTTGAAGCGAAGCCAAAGAAATGTGTAAATAGGAATGCAAGCTTACCATTTATTTTGTAACAGGTGCTTTGACTGGCATTCAGAGAGCATTACAAAAGCGTGTCCTATGCCACATTTTGAAGCAAGTGTAAATTAACCCTTAGAATCAGCTGCTAAATGTCAGGTACTGTGGTTACAAGTTGTCTTCAGATTAAAGTGAGCAGCTGCAGATGTGCAACCCTACCTTCGATTTGGATTGAAAATAATTGATAAATCACAGCCATATGCTACTGTCCTGTAAGCAAGCCCCAGAGTTAGACTAACAGTATTGTACAATGCAATTGAGCCGTAAATGGATTATGTTGCTTATTAACCCTTCCTCCATCAGTTTGTTTAGACTTTGTATCTGGTTTATTAAGTATAAAAAATGCTGCTAATAATGATAATGTGAAATTGAACTCCAGAAATATATTTTGTTACAGTGTAACGGCTTTTCAACAATGCCCTCACAAAAAATTAGGTACTTAGTATATTTTATTATTCCATTTTCCAGGATAACCCACGAACAAGGTCAGTTAGTCATTGCTATATGGCCTACTGTGTGAAATTCTCAAGATACACTGTGGGACATTAGGATTCTCCCATAATCTTGCTTGTTAACTGGGTTAATATGGCTGTAACAGTTTTATATATGCACCAAAGGGAAGCCATTTTCTTCCAGCTTTATTATTAGCAATCTGTTCAGCTACAAAATGGCAAATAATTATAATAAAAAGAGCATAGTAACAACACAGAAATCCCCAAACAGAATAGCCACAAAGACCTTCATAAAAATATTTCATTACATTTTTGACTTGCTGAATATCAATTACTATGAAATCGTAAAACACTTAAACTGCTGCATTGTACCATTAAGTTATGATCATAGAAGTTTTTTATTAATCGTTAAGTATTGTATACTAATTCTTACACATAGGGTACCTGCCCAAGGTCAGTTAGTCCAGGGAAGCCCAATGGTGCAAAAAAAAAAAAAAATATATATATATCCAGGGATAGTATTATTACCAGCCAGTGCAACCAGTCCCTATACATGATCTGCCTTCTATCCGTGTCATGTATCCAGGCTACAAGGGTAATATCCTATTCACTTCAGTTCTCTAAAACTTGAGAATGACTGAAATCAGAGGTTCCCATACAGAAGGACGACTAGGTTCTAGCAGCAGCATTGCCATGTATGTACAGTATGTATGCTTCCAAAGAATTTGCATATGATGTGTTATAAATACAATGTGCAAATTACTTAGAATGAGACCAGAAATCTTTTTTCTCCCACTTCTCAAAATATGTTTGGTGTTTGGTAAGTCCAATGAGGTTTTGTTGTGGTCATAGCTATTGTCTAAGTGAAACGTCAGCATTCAAAGCTAGAATGAAAACAAATATCCTAGAAGCAGCACGGTGCCTTTACTAAGCAAAGTGTTCAGGAAAGTGGTCCAGTTTCCTGTGGTTTCCATTTAGTGCCAGAAAACAGCACATTTCTTTTAGGCAATTTTTCTTGTGAAGAGTAAAAATTATAATATTGGTAAATAGAATCACTTTTTTATTTAAGAGTTCCCAAATTATAACCTCAAGTGCACCACCCAGAGCCTTCTAAACTTTGTGTGGTTTCTTCAGTGTTCTAGAGGATTAAAAAAAGGTACCTCCTGATACTTAATAATGCATATGCTTGTATGCCAACACTATTTTATCCCACAAAGGTACAGAAATAAAGAAAGTTAAGATAAGCAAAGAGGGGATGCTGGGAATTGTTGATGCCTTTGAAGTATGCAAACACTGGATACAAGGTTTACCTCATTTAGAAGCTTTTTTTCTCCATGTTCATAGAATATGTTTGCAAACACCACATTCTAATTTTATTTAGGGCAGCGAAGCAGATTTACCGCATGAAAAACACAGTTAGAAGCAGTTATGCTAATTTTTTTTCAACTTTCATAGCTTACAGAATATCTCTAGTTACGCCAATATCATTAATTGGCTGAATCACCCACAAGCTTGTCATACCTTTGGGACTTGTGTGGCAAAATTTTATAGTAGCAGTTTTTGCTTTTCCCCTTCAATCAAAATTACAATAGGTGTGTAATGCTCTTGGTCCTGGACACTAATGCTTATTTTTGAGGATTAAGAATTTAGTGTGGGACAGACCACCCTAATTTGGATTTGTAATGGTAAGGCATTTGAAAGGAATGGTAAGTTCTGATGGAGGTATCCGACCTCTGGAGTCACAAGGAAACATGTTCCATCAGCAGCCAAGCAAAAACTGAAATATCTCATTCATAGCAAGTACTAATCAAGTTATAATGGAAATATGGAATTATCCTAGCAAAAGCAGTACATGGCATATGCACAAATAAAACATAGTAAACACTTTGGGGTTGATTTACTAGAACTGGAGAGTGCAAAATCTTCAACTTGTTCAATTAAGCTTTGACAAAAAAACTGGAAGGTGATTGTTTTGGTTTCTATGCAGAGCTGCACCAGACTTTGCACTCTTCTGTTTTAGTAACTTACCATTATGACTATTTGCAATATTTGCATTATGAAAGCTGAGGATTCCAAATGCTTTTAAGAGACTTCCACCTATCACCCGTGCACACCAACATCAAATACACTCACCAGATTTTGGTGAATGAAAAGCCTTTAAGGATTGGAATCCTCAGCTTTCATCACAAGTGGTTTTGGGGTGTCTTTCCTGAAGATTTTTTGACAGAGATATGCACTAATGAATATGGGACATTTATGTTTTGTGATTTACTAAATTTGCATGAAGGTCTATCTTGCGCTGTTTTATTTATAAATACTTAGCACATTTAGCAAGTTTCTTACGGTTTAGCGTTTGAGGTTTTATATATATATATATATATATATATATATATACAGTGAAGGAAAGAAGTATTTGATCCCCTGCTGATTTTGAATGTTTGCTCACTCGCAAAGAAATGATCAGTCTAAAAATCAAATGGTAGGTGTATTGTAACACGGAGAGACAGAATAGCAACAAAACATTCTAAACAAATGCATGTCTAATTATGCACTGATTTGCATGTTCATGAGGGAAATAAGTATTTCATCCCCTTCACAAAACATACTTAGTACTTGGTGGCAAATCCCTTGTTGGCATCCACAGAGGTCAGACAATTCCTGTAGTTGGCCACCAGGTTTGCACACATCTCAGGAGGGATTTTGGCCACTCCTCTTGGCAGATCCTCTCCAAGTCATTAAGGTTTGGTGGCTGACATTTGGCAACACAAACTTTCAGCTCCCTCCACAAATTTTCAATTGGATTAAGGTCTGCAGAATGGCTAGGCTACTCCGGGACCTTAATGTGCTTCTACTTGAGTCACTCCTTTGTTGCCTTGGCCATGTGTTTTGGGTCATTGTCATGCTGGAACACCCATCCACGACCCATTTTCAATGCCCTGGCTGAGGGAAGAAGGTTCTCACCCAAAATTTGACTGTACATTGCCCTGTCCATCGTCCCTTTGATGCGTTTCAGTTGTCCTGTCCCATTAGCAGAAAAACACACCAAAGCAGAATGTTTTCACCACCATGTTTGACAGTTGGGATGGTGTTCTTGGGGTCATAGGCAGCATTCCTCCTCCTCCAAACACAGCGAGTTGATGCCAAAGAGCTCGATTTTGGTCTCATCTGACCACAACACTTTCAACCAGTCCTCCTCTGCATCATTCAGATGTTCAGTGGCAAACTTCAGATGGGCCTGGACATGTGCTTTCTTGAGCAGAGGGACCTTGCGGGCACTGCAGGATTTCAATCCTTGTCAGCGTAGTGTGTTACCAATTGTTTTCTTGGTGACTGTGGTCCCAGCAGCCTGGAGATCATTGACAAGATCCTCACGTGTAGTTCTGGGATGATTCCTCACTGTTCTCATGATCATTTACACTCCACGAGGTAAGATCTTGCATGGTGCACTGGACCTAGGGAGAATGACAGTTGTTTTGTGTTTCTTTCATTTGTGAATGATTGCATCAACTGTTGTCACCTTCTCACCAAGCTGCTTGGCGATAGTTTTGTAGCCCAGTCCAGCCTTGTGTAGGTCTACAATCTTGTCTCTGACATTCTTGGACAGCTCTTTGGTCTTTGCCATGGTGGAGAGTTGGGAATCTGATTGTTTGATTGCTCCTGTGGACAGGTATCTTTTATACAGGTAACAAAATGAGATTAGCAGCACTCCGTTTAGGAGACTGCTTCTAATCTCAGCTTGTTACCTGTATGAAAGACACCTGGTAGCCAGAAATCCTGCTGAATGATAGGGGATCAAATACTTATTTCCCTCATGAACATGCAAATCAGTGCATCATTTGTTAGACATGCATTTCTTTTTAATTTGTTGTAGCTATTCTGTCTCTCAGTGTTACAATACACCTACCATTTGATTTTTAGACTGATCATCTCTGTGAGTGGGCAAACATTCAAAATCAGCAGAGGATCAAATACTTATTTCCATATATATATATATTACAAAAGCACACATATAATTCTAATTAGGAAAACAAGGTATTGTACATGACATCATTCTACCTGGGTAATGATGCATACTGCCTCTCCATCCCTTCATATGAGAGGTTGCGGGCTCCACCAGGACCTCGTACTGGGACCTGCCAAAAAAAAAAAGAAGGGATAAACACAAAGAGCAGACTCCACAATTTAATCACAAGATGTCACTCTGGAACCACATAAATGTAACAGGAAAGAGGTAGCTGGGTCAAATCACTTTTACACTCCAAAACAAAACTGGGATACTTGGTCCTAGAAATGACTTTTTGATATTAAGGCTTCTTGGAGTAGAGACATTACTCAGCTCAGTGACGCCATTGCTAGCAGATCGATGCAGCAATTTCACATTTTTTCTTTGTTGAGCAGTGTGAACTTGATGAAATGAAGTGCACACAAAGGTGAAGGCCAAATAGCAAGCAAGAAGGTATTACAAAGACAAGATATCAAACAGCTTAACCATACCAGTCTGCAAGTGGATTAATATCTCACCTGCATTGTCAAAGTACTCTATATGTTCTCTGGACATGCACATGCAAACACTCAATCAGTCATAGGCAATATGAAGGTAACCCAAAGCAATAAATCAGTAATTATTTATTGTTCTGACTTTTTAAGTTGATGAAATGCAAGATCTACAACTAGTTCTGGACAATACTTTATGAAATAAAACTGAATACAAAACTGCTCACAGCTGGTATGGGGAATTAATCATAAATGGAGTTTAAATATTAGTGAATTATATATTTAATCCCCTCTTGTCTTTCTACATTTATAATGATGATACATTTTGAATTATGATTGCAAATGGCTAGATCTCAGGAAATGGGTCTTTAGCAAGAAAATTATAATAAAAGTAATAATACAATAAATAACATTAACTAAAAGATGTCGTAACAGTGCCACCTGGATTCCCATAATGCATATTCAGTATTCCTGTATATAATGATTAGCAGCACTTTCCATTCTTGCACCAAACAAAGGATTGCTTATCTGAAGAATCGATCTAAAGTGGCTTAACCACTTCCTGCTACAAGTACGCATACATGCGACCTCTCGACTGGTGGGCTTTAACACTGAGCAGTCACATACAGGTGAAACTCGAAAAATTAGAATATCGTGCAAAAGTTCAAGGCCGCTATTGAAGCATCCTGGTCTTCCATAACACCTCAGCAGTGCCACAGGCTGATAGCTTCCATGCCACGCCGCATTGAGGCATTAATTGCTGCAAAAGGGACCCAAGCCAAGTACTGAGTACATATGCATGCTTATACTTTTCAGAGGTCCAATATTGTTCTATGTACAATCCTTGTTTTATTGATTGCATGTAATATTCAAATTTTCTGAGATTGTGGATTTGGGGTTTTCATGAGCTGTAAGCCATAATCATTACAATTATGACAAATCACGGCTTGAACTATCTTGCTTTGCATGTAATGAGTCTATCTCATATGTTAGTTTTACCTTTTAAGTTGCATTACTGAAATAAATGAACTTTTGCACGATATTCTAATTTTTCGAGTTTCACCTGTATCTGTGTCCCTAACGAAATACTTTTCTATGCTGACAGCACTCCCAGCACGATAACGGGTGGGTACCAGAAAGCTCCTGATGCATATTTGTGATCAGGAGATTTCCAATCATGTGACCGTTGTGACATGATTAGAATGATCAAAGCTGTCACATGATCAGAATGCCAGCCTCTGCATCCCAGCATTTAGATCCTGTTAAAGGGCTGGGAGATGGCGGCGAAAAGGGGTTAATATACCATGACAACAGTCAACTATTTGGATACATTACAAGTTCTAAGTTATAAAGAAAATCTGAATGTGAGAAATATGCAATGTTATAGATAGAACAACTTCCCTATCCACACAGACATAATAAATGTTGGGCACACAAACGTTAGGCCTCTGATTAAAACTGTTCTGCTTCTGGCCAATTTCACACTGCTGTATCCTCTGCAGTATCTTAATTCTTGTAGTAAAGCCCCAGCCTGTTCCATTTACACAGGACAGTTTTGCATCAGAGAGAGTAACGACAGTCACAGCATACTAATGTTAGACTTCTATCTGCCAGTCAGATTGGCCTCTTGCCACATGAGGAAAAAAAATGTGCCACTGCTAAAACATTTTTTCTTAAACTGAAATGAATCAGATTGGAGTGCTGTTGTGGTATGCAAACCATTCTAATTATAAAAGAAAAAAATTCACAGCCAAGTATGCCTGCTATTTCACCGTCGCTGAAATATAAAAAAAAAATTCCCCACTGTGTGATCATTTCTTTTTATTTTCTTTTTGCTTGTGTGAATGTTTCTCATGGCAGTGCCCACCATCCATTCCTATTTTGACAGTAGTTTGCCTATTAGTTCTAAATTAGCTTTTTCCCTCCCTCTCCCAGGCCCCCCACTCCATAAGACTTCGATGGGATTTGCCTCTAGGTTCAAGTTTGCCAAAGTTTTAAGAAAATGCATGGAACCCTTGGCGAATCAAACTTGGGCAGATTCACCCATCACTAATAAGCAACAAAAAGAATAGTGCACTGGAAGTGGCACTATTGAGCAGATATGTAATTACCATCTAACACATAATAGGTTTTCAGTACCAAGACACTCAAAGCACAATGATTCAGAACTTGGAAAGAGTCCATGTTTGTAGCTTTATTGTTAAGTGCCAGCATAGCTCCCTTATACGAGAAAATGATGCTACTCCATATCATCGGATGATATAGACAGCTAAGAATGAAAAGTCAGGGTGAAAGCACTTCAGTTATTAACACTCAGCTAGAACACTAGAGCCATACTCCAGTTTGTTTTCCGAGGAGTAACCTTCATTGGTGGATGCATAAAGCACTATGAAATGCCTCACACAGGGAGGGCAAACAGCACAAATACAGATGCTTTTAGGCCACTTTTAGCTCTGTTCCCAGTTTCACCTGCACAACCAGAGCCGAAGCATTGAGTGTCTAGTTAAAAGGATGCTATTAGTCTTTTTTTTCCTCTCTCTCAGTAAAAGCAGAAGTCTGAGAGAGGCAATTTTAGTGTCTCTTGCATTAAGAAATGTTCCGATGTCTTGGCATTGCTAGAACCAGCATGTTTTGTGAAAGAATATGTTAAGAGACCTCTCAGCTGCCTCCCCTTCACCAGATTAAAGCTCTGGTCTTGATCAGTGCTGTATATGGAAGGTGCATTAGGACATAAGTACTCAAAAGTCTTTAAAGGTTGGTTTCTAATTGACGATAACCTTAATAGCTTTTCACATGCTGTCCTGAAAGGCAGCTATGCTGCCAGCCTCTATGGCAAATGCTGGTCCTTTATGCAGTGCTGCTAATCCAGAACATACAACGACGCTAAAAGGGTAACTCCAAAAAAAAGAAAAACAAGGGATTTTTGATTGTATATAAGATGTGTGTATAAGAATGTTTGTAAGACAAAAAAAATATTATTCTAATACAGGATTTGTATAGCGCCAACAGTCTGCATTGTGCTTTACAAAATAAAAGGGAGACAGCACAGTTACAATATCTCTAGACAAGAAAAAATAATAATAATAATAATAATAATAATAATAAAAACAAATAAATAAATTTTATATATATATATATATATATATATATACACAGCATATTTATATATATATATATATATATATATATATATATATATATATATATATATATATATACAGTCAGGTCCATAAATATTGGGACATCGACACAATTCTAACATTTTTGGCTCTATACACTACCACAATGGATTTGAAATGAAACGGACAAGATGTGCTTTAACTGCAGACTGTCAGCTTTAATTTGAGGGTATTTACATCCAAATCAGGTGAACAGTGTAGGAATTACAACAGTTTGCATATGTGCCTCCCACTTGTTAAGGTACCAAAAGTAATGGGACAGAATAATAATCATAAATCAAACTTTCACTTTTTAATACTTGGTTGCAAATCCTTTGCAGTCAATTACAGCTTGAAGTCTGGAATGCATAGACATCACCAGACGCTGGGTTTCATCCCTGACGATGCTCTGCCAGGCCTCTACTGCAACTGTCTTCAGTTCCTGCTTGTTCTTGGGGCATTTTCCCTTCAGTTTTGTCTTCAGCAAGTGAAATGCATGCTCAGTCGGATTCAGGTCAGGTGATGGACTTGGCCATTGCATAACATTCCACTTCTTTCCCTTAAAAAACTCTTTGGTTGCTTTTGCAGTATGCTTTGGGTCATTGTCCATCTGCACTGTGAAGCGGCGTCCAATGAGTTCTGAAGCATTTGGCTGAATAATGGAAATGTCTTGCGAGCCAGAAAGTAGACAAAAACTCCTTATAAATACACTCTATTAATGGATCGCAAACCTATAGCACATAACTACCAATGTGATAGACCGCAAAAATAAAATATATAGTGTTGCGCTCCCAAACCTCAAATCAATATATTATTATTTGAATTTGATCTCTATTTTAAAGATTTCAGTAATTAAGAATGATGTGTACGAATAAACTTATATACTAATATTCTTATACTTTGAATTAATACAAATAATTAATGTGCATGAAAAAATAAACTGCAAATAAATAACAAAAAATAAAATATAAAAATAAAAATAATAAAAAATAAAAATAAAAATAAAAATAATGTCCCAAAAAAGTGACTTTGTGCTGGAAAATCTTCAATTTACAATGATTGGTGACTGCTTGTGAATCCTCCCTCAAGTGAAGATGTGCGCTCACCTCATAAGAAGCCTGCAATTAGGCTATATAAACTTGTGGTTCACCTCCTTTGGAACCTGCTTGTTTAGAACTCCTGCTTTAGGATATCCATGGTGTGCAACATATGCTATAGGATGAATCTCCTCTCCAGCGGGTGCAATTCGTCTATTTTTTCATCTCCATACGATTCACCACATACAAAAAAGATCTCGACATGGTGCTTTATCTTTTATATAAGTGTGACTTTTATTTGCTCAAAATATGGCACTCACATATTAGGTGTGCGGATAGTGGTAGCACAAATACAATCCAAGACCGCCGCTGATTGTCGGAGCTGTGTGCTCGTGGTCCGGCAAACAGACTGACTCCCTCCGAGTGACGTTACAGTCCCACCCCTACGCGTTACGCCACTGGTCACGTGGCTTCATCAGGGGGATTTGATTGAATCAAATCCCCCTGATGAAGCCACGTGACCAGTGGCGTAACGCGTAGGGGTGGGACTGTAACGTCACTCGGAGGGAGTCAGTCTGTTTGCCGGACCACGAGCACACAGCTCCGACAATCAGCGGCGGTCTTGGATTGTATTTGTGCTACCACTATCCGCACACCTAATATGTGAGTGCCATATTTTGAGCAAATAAAAGTCACACTTATATAAAAGATAAAGCACCATGTCGAGATCTTTTTTGTATGTGGTGAATCGTATGGAGATGAAAAAATAGACGAATTGCACCCGCTGGAGAGGAGATTCATCCTATAGCATATGTTGCACACCATGGATATCCTAAAGCAGGAGTTCTAAACAAGCAGGTTCCAAAGGAGGTGAACCACAAGTTTATATAGCCTAATTGCAGGCTTCTTATGAGGTGAGCGCACATCTTCACTTGAGGGAGGATTCACAAGCAGTCACCAATCATTGTAAATTGAAGATTTTCCAGCACAAAGTCACTTTTTTGGGACATTATTTTTATTTTTATTTTTATTTTTTATTATTTTTATTTTTATATTTTATTTTTTGTTATTTATTTGCATTTGGCTGAATATGAGCAGATAATATTGCCCGAAACACTTCAGAATTCATCCTGCTGCTTTTGTCAGCAGTCACATCATCAATAAATACAAGAGAACCAGTTCCATTGGCAGCCATACATGCCCACGCCATGACACTACCACCACCATGCTTCACTGATGAGGTGGTATGCTTAGGATCATGAGCAGTTCCTTTCTTTCTCCATACTCTTCTCTTCCCATTACTCTGGTACAAGTTGATCTCGGTCTCATCTGTCCATAGGATGTTGTTCCAGAACTGTGAAGGCTTTTTTAGATGTCGTTTGGCAAACTCTAATCTGGCCTTCCTGTTTTTGAGGCTCACCAATGGTTTACATCTTGTGGTGAACCCTCTGTATTCACTCTGGTGAAGTCTTCTCTTGATTGTTGACTTTGACACACATACACCTACCTCCTGGAGAGTGTTCTTGGTCTGGCCAACTGTTGTGAAGGGTGATTTCTTCACCAGGGAAAGAATTCTTCGGTCATCCACCACAGTTGTTTTTGGTGGTCTTCCGGGTCTTTTGGTGTTGCTGAGTTCACCGGTGCGTTCCTTCTTTTTAAGAATGTTCCAAACAGTTGTTTTGGCCACGCCTAATGTTTTTGCTATCTCTCTAATGGGTTTGTTTTGTTTTTTCAGCCTAATGATGGCTTGCTTCACTGATAGTGACAGCTCTTTGGATCTCATCTTGAGAGTTGACAGCAACAGATTCCAAATGCAAATAGCACACTTGAAATGAACTCTGGACCTTTTATCTGCTCATTGTAATTGGGATAATGAGGGAATAACACACACCTGGCTATGGAACAGCTGAGAAGCCAATTGTCCCATTACTTTTGGTTCCTTAACAAGTGGGAGGCACATATGCAAACTGTTGTAATTCCTACACCGTTCACCTGATTTGGATGTAAATACCCTCAAATTAAAGCGGACAGTCTGCAGTTAAAGTACATCTTGTTCGTTTCATTTCAAATCCATTGTGGTGGTGTATAGAGCCAAAAATGTTAGAATTGTGTAGATGTCCGAATATTTATGGACCTGACTGTATCTATATATATATATATATACACATATATATATATTATTGTTAAATTGTTTGCAGGACAGAAAATAACCTTCCTCCAAACCAGCAACTTTTTGGGGTAAAGGTAGCTCCTGCTTGTGATCTCATTGATCTAACGTCAAAATAGATAAATAGATAAGGCACTGTGGCGATCATTCCTTTGTAATTTTAAACAAGGAGCACTAAACTGAAAGTTTGACAGATTACATTTTTGGTTCTCTTTAGAGCCAGAAAAGAAAATGAATAAATCGCTTCACAATTAGGAGTGATATCGAAAACGTTTGCCAATATATAACACGTAACAGATCACCCAAACAGAGAAGACAGTATTAATAGAAAAAATACATTTTTTTTAAAACAGGTTATTTTCTCAGGAGATGAAAGAATAGAATTTTGGCCTTAAAGGAGTTAAGTTTATTCCTGGATTCTGACGAATGTTTTTGAAATCGTATTACTTCTTCAACTGCTCAGACTATCTCCTATATATCCGCTCTTTACAGCACAATTCCTTTTTGAGCTAGGCATACAAAATATCATACACAAAAACAACAGAAGGGAATAAAAGCTCAATGTCTCCTTCTTGCATCTGTGTGTGATTTGATAGACCAGCTGCCACTTCTCCTAGCAGTTATGGGCAAGTTAAACCTTGGAATATATGAATATATTTTGTTTTGATGGTAAAACATATTAACCCATGAAGTCTATTTTTTTAAAATCGATTTTAGTGGTAGTTATCTATATCTTTTGTTTCAAAAGACCCTCAGTGTAATGTGCAAGATCATTTATGTGGAAAGCTATGAACATTATGCAAATATTTAAGGAACTCGAAACAACTTTCAAGGGTCTAAGAAACACTTGTTTGGAAAGCTGTTTCTACTATGTACACGATAATCAGATCTCAGCAAATATTAAACCACACTTTCAGCAATGTACTACTCAGAGCTTAAGATTCAAATTTGCAAGAATTAAATAATATTAGTTTTTTGCAGAGGATAAATGGTTGGTGTAGAGAAGATAAACCGGCAAGACTAACAAAATCTGTACTAACAAAGTGCATGTTCACTATGCAAAGTAAAAGTTGGTAAATAAGGCTGAACCTTTGTTAAATTTGAATGCCCAATCATGTATGAGGCGAATTGAAAAACAGGATTTTTGATAGCATGTGATCTGGTTTTCACAGTGGACACAGGGTAACCTAGTTTAGTAAGAGTCACTTTTTCAAAGTGAACATTTTCTTTGCCAAGTGAAACTAAATATTCCCCATTGCCACATGTGCTTAAAAGGTATAAATCTGTGCTGTTTACCTGTAGAATTGCTTGTAAAATTTGGAACTGAAACAGAATTATTTCATTAAGTATTGTGTCAGGAATCTAGGAATGAACAGAAAGGTGTGGACTGACACAGGGAAACGCAGGTCTCAGGTACAGTATAATACAGTTTATTATTAGCCACCCAGATATATATATATATATATATATATATATATACCACCAGTGCTAAGTCCATTCCTGACAGTACCCCCCCTCAAGGAGCGGCCTCAGGACGCTCTAAACAGTCCTTAGTGGGCAAAATGTTCCACCGCCTGGGTCAGGTAACTGGCTGAATATCCTACTGCCGGAGTAAACCGTCTGGCTGGGTTTCCTGCTGGTAGACTTCTCTTTGTGTAGGAGAACCCAGGAAGGCAGGTCACTGGACACAGGATTTCCAGGAGCAGGCTGGGAATCAGTTATTGGCCAGTTTAGCTGGACATCAGGGGCTGGCATGTCGGGCTGTGCAGCGGGCAGAGGCACATCAGCGGGCACCGAGTCATCTGGCACGACAGCGGGCACCGAGTCACCGGGCACGTCAGCGGGCACCGAGCCATCTAGCAGAACCGCGGGCACAGAGTCACCTGGCAAGTCAGCGGGCACCGAGTCACCGGGCATGTCAGCGGGCACCGAGCCATCTAGCAGAACCGCGGGTACCGGGTCACCAAGCTCGACAGCAGGTACCAAATTAACTGGCACAACAGTGGGCACGGAATCAACTGGCACAACAGTGGACACCAAGTCATCTGGCACGACAGCGGGCACCAAGTCATCTGGCACGACAGCGGGCACTGAGTCACCGGGCACCAAGCCATCTAGCAGAACCGCGGGCACAGAGTCACCTGGCAAGTCAGTGGGCACCGAGTCACCGGGCATGTCAGTGGGCACCGAGCCATCTAGCAGAACCGCGGGTACCGGGTCACCAAGCTCGACAACGGGCACCGAGTCAACTGGCATGACAGCGGGCACGAGTCACCGGGCATGTCAGTGGGTACCGAGCCATCTAGCAGAACCGTAGGTACCGGGTCACCAAGCTCGACAGTGGGCACCGAGTCAACTTTCACGACAGTGGGCACCAAGTCAACTGGTACGACAGCGGGCACCAAGTCAACTGGCATGACAGCGGGCACCGAATCATCAGGCATCGAGTCAACTGGTACGACAGCGGGCACCGAATCATCAGGCACGACAGCGGGCACCGAATCATCAGGCATCAAGTCATCTGGCTCGACAGCGGGCACCGAGTCAACTGGCACGACAGCGGGCACCGAGTCACCGGGCATCAAGTCATCCGGCTCAACAGCGGGCACCGAGTCAACTGGCACAATGGTACAGTGAGTGGGAGCAGGGTACTGACATGTGGTAGATAGCAGGGTATACTGGGCTGTCACTGGGGGTGCTGTCGGGAATGCAGGAAAAGAGCTTTGAGCAGAGGAATGATGAGAAACAGGACTGGTTTGTTGCAAGCCGACTGAGGCTGGGTGTAACAAGTCTGACCATGTCTGCAGTAAGGGTTGGACAACGCTCAGCTTACACAAGGCCTGTCTGGTCGAAGATTGCACTGCGTTTATACACTTCTTTAGCACATGTGGTGAACATGCTGAATAATGCTCCAAGAAGCAATCTGGATCATCCTCCAACAACCATACCAGTGATATTATTTGACTCACCCTGAATGGAGGAAGGAATTCATCCCTGCTTTCAGGGGTACTAGATGAAGCCAACTCAACACAAGCCTGAATCAATGGTTGCACCTCAGAGAGCTCTAGGTCCTGACCTACTAGGGAATGAGCGACCCATATGCACTCTAGCAGCTGATCCCGGGTATAATCTCGCAGAGTCTGATAGGCATATTCTCTGTCATCAAAAACTAGCATAGACAAATATATAACCTCATCAGGATGCATCCTTCACAACAAGTCAAGATGGCTTCCCTGTGCAGCCACTTCTGGTCAGGAAAGGCCTTGGTGTGATGTCAGGAATCTAGGAATGACCAGAAAGGTGTGGACTGACACAGGGAAACGCAGGTCTCAGGTACAGTATAATACAGTTTATTATTAGCCACCCAGATATATATATATATAAATGCACAGTGAGCAAACCAACCTTCCACTAATCTTAGGAGGTGCAGGAATACCGGCGTAGTCAGGGCTGGAGAGGTGGAACGGTCAGGCCAGCCGTAGGGTTCTGTAATGACCGTTTGGTGGTACCTCTAGCGGTCCCCAGGACAGGATTCCCCAGGGCGCGGAGTCTAAGTCCCAGTCTGCTTATTCACCAGGGCCCCTGATGGTGGGGATGGACTTGGAGCAGACAGGAACCAGGTCGCGGCCCCTGAGTACACCTGCTAGTGGTAGAGGGATCCGCCAGAGGTATGTGCAGGTAGAAAGCCTGATGTGAAGAGGCAGAAGGTGTGAGCAGGGACGGCTGGATCCGTGCAGGATGGATGGATGGCAGAGTAGTTAGCGTGGTCAGACGAGCCAGGTCAGCAATGTGCGGGCAGCAAGGTACCAAAGGAGCAGGCAGAGAATGGTCAAGGTCACAAGCCAGGTTCAGTAACTCACGGGCAGCGTGGTACAGGGGATCAGGCAGAAGGATGGTCAGGCAAGCCAGGGGTTCAACAGGAGACGATCAGCAGAGGTCAGGATCAAGCAGGGTCAGCAACGAGGCAGGAACACAAGATACCAGGTACAGGGGCTCATGGGAAAACATACACCAAGGCCCAGACTGCAGGTCTGGCCATCCCTTAAATACACCTTCTGCAATCAGCCCCAGGTTTGGCTGATTGCAGAAGTGAGCTTCTGGCTGCTGAGAGCACCCGCTGGTCAGCCCTGGTACTGCAGCCCACACGGCAGGTGAGTCCCACCACCAGTGCTGAGTCCATTCCTGACATATTGTATGATAACAGTTTTAAATTGAGTTATCAGGATAGCACCAAGGGGTAGCAATGTGTGTCAGATAAAATTCTTCTAAGCTCATATCTTGCAGCACCTTTACAGCCACGAGATGGTTTGTGAGCTGAATCCAAAAACAGAGCGCAAAGAACAAGGTAACAGCAATCTTCATGCATTAAAAACAATTAGGTTTATTTTAAAAAGAACATTTCACTCTTGCTTTCAATGTTCTTTCACTTCTTATTACATGTGAGTACAACACTGTTTGTTCTTAGATAACTTTTATTGTCTTTACTGAAAGTAGGTAGGTAGTCTTTTTCCTGTTCCTTGGGGGCCCCCTCAAGATACCAACGGTCACACCTGGACATAGCTACGAGATCTCGGAAAGTGAATGCACTCAAATCACCTCAGTTGCGATTACAAACACTTCAGTTTTATTGGCATAACATCAGGGTTATTATACTGTAGTCTATGGGCAAACACACCCTCAGACCATCCAATCAAATACATGTACATTTTTTTACCTTAACTCAACAATTATTTGTATGAGGTTTGCATTTTCATTCTTCTGCTTTATCTGTCACGCCATATCTGGTCTAACGCCCAGACCATGGCTGTAATCTGACCCAATGCCCAAGTTGTGGTTACAACTTTTCAGAAATGAGAGTAAACCTTATCTGCTTTTTTTGTAAAGTTTGCAAAAACACTTATTTCTACATGAAGCTGGCATAGACAGTTTTGTTTAGTGTGTACAAATTTCATATATATGTTAAACTAGCATCTTGTATTAATGTATACAAAATGGATTTAGTTGTATTCCATTTAATCCTTTCATTTACCACTCAGGTCTTTTCCTGCCTAAATCCCCTGGAGTCCCAGAGCATTTTTTTTGTTTGTTTGGTTTGGCGATGTCTAAGTTCCACACATTGGGGTTGATTTACTAAAATTGGAGCGTGTAAAATCTGATGTAGCTCTGCATAGTAGCCAATCAACGTCTGACTTCAGCTTGTACTTCCCGCTCGACCATCATTTTACTATAGGGGAAGTAGTTAACTTAACAACCTCTTGTCCCTGTCATATGACAGTCCTTCCCGGATCGCGTTTTGCACATGCCTGCAGGGCCGCGCTGTGGCGAGATCTGTCACCAGCTGTGTACCTCGGACACGGCCGATGACAGATCTGTGTACCGGCCCAGTTGCCAGTATCATGTGACCTGCTGTAACCAATCACAGCAGGTGATAGTTGTATACAATGGATGGCTTCCTTTCATGCCATCCATTGTATACAAGTGTGTCTAGCTGTGAATGGTCACAGTGATCACATGCACAGGCTGGGCCAATCACAGCCCATCTGTGTCATGTGATTAGCCGTGGCCAATCACAGCTAATCACAGCAAAAAAACCTGAATTAATTGATTTCATTCAGTTAAATGCTTGCTTATAGCAAATAAATTCTTACTATAAGCAATCAAATTGTGTAAAAAAAAAAAACATACTGATCACTTTCCCAAAGTAGTACAATGTTACTATGGTAACATTATACTACTTTGGTCAAAGTGTAATATGAAAAAAAATCTTTAAAAAAGGAAAAAGAATGTAATAAAAAATAAAAATATAAAAAAAAAAAATTTAAACAAATTGAAAAATTATCAATTTTTTTATTCATACTGTCACCAGTCAGTGTCCCTGATCACCACCACACCAGTTATATGATGACGCTGTACTGTACTGGTGACAGTATGCATAAAACAAATTGTGAAAATATATTTTTTTATTTCTTTATTTTCTGAAAATGACAAAAAAATTACTTAAAAAAACTCACCATGCCTCTTATGAAATACGTCGGACTGTCTACTTTGCAAAAAGGGTCATTTGGGGGAAATCTGTACTGTTATGACATTTTTGGGCCTCAAGAAATCAGATTGGCCGTCAGTACTTTAGGATTGGTCAATTTTCATATACTGTATATCCCATAGTTTGTGAACTCTATACAGACTAAATAATAAATACTGATTTGGGTTATTTTCACCAAAGAAATGTAGCAGAATACATCTTGGCCTAAATTTATGAAGAACAATTATTTATTTGCAAACTTTTATAACAGAAACAAAGAAATGTGTTTTTTTTTCAACATTTTTGCTCTTTTTTTGTTAAGTTAGCAAAAAATAAGAACCCCAGTGGTGATTAAATACCACCAAAAATTATTTATTTGCAAACTTTTATAACAGAAACAAAGAAATGTGGGGTATTTTTTTAACATTTTTGCTCTTTTTTTGTTAAGTTAGCAAAAAATAAGAACCCCAGTGGTGATTAAATACCACCAAAAGAAAGCTCTAGTTGTGTGAACAAAATGATAAAATTTTAGTTTGGGTACAGTGTTGCATGACCACGCAATTGTCATTCAAAGTGTGAGAACGCTGAAACCTGAAAATTGGCCTGGGCAGGAAGGAGGTAAAAGTGCCCGGTATTGAAGTGATTAAAGTGTTACTAAACCCAGGACCCTGCATTCACTATATCTGGTCTCCCACAGTACACAGGACATGGAAATGCAATTAGTTTAGTAAATATAAACTGGTAAATACCCTTTCTCATCAGAAGTTAGATCAGTCTTGTGACTTCTATCATTGTCCAGCAGAGCACTCGTTAAAGCTTGTAGGAGGAGTTTTCATTCTGCTCTAGGAGGAGGCAGAACCCCTGACCTCTGTCTGGACACTGCTGATTGGCCTTGTGCTGATCACATGCACTTTCCCAAGAAAAAAATTCTCTCTAGCAATATACACCAAACTGAGCATGTGCAGAGTGACTCCACATGATATGTCTTATCAGGAGATAAGAGGGGAACACTGGAAGAAGAGAAGGATCAGAGAAGACAGGATCAAACAGCCTTTTTACGCAATGCAGAGGAATAACAGTGAGGTTAAACAGTGAGTATAACAAGCATGCTTTACTGCATATACAGTACAGACTGATTTTACTATTGTGGGTTTAGTAACACTTAAAGTTTGACAAAAAAACTGGAAACTGGTTCCTTTGCAGAGCTTCATCAGTTTTTGCACTCTCCAGTTTTTGTTTTAGTAAATAAACCCCATTATATCTTTTAGGTTTTGCCATACTGTATCATACATTTTTTTTTATTTTGGGGTGGTGGCAGATAGAACTTTATTTGGTAGGAAATGTGGATACATATACTTTATTTTGCTGCTTTTTTTATTGGGAATTAATAGTAAACAATCTATGCATTTTCCTTTAATGTTTCCCAATGCAACATTTATCTAATTTGTTCACCTCCATATATTTTCCCTAAAATATTGTAAGCTGGAAAGAGTAGGGCCCTCTAACCCTCGTGTGCTGTTTGTAGTTGCTGTACTGTTTCATGTATTGTCCCCCCCCCCCTCTATTGTACAGCGCTGAGCAAACCCTATAAACTCGATGTAATAATAATAATAATAACATTTAATCAATAAAGTCTGCTGATTAAAATAATGTCACATTAGTGTTACTCTTTTTGTGCTATAGGAAAATAGTAAAGCTCAAAGGGAATGTAAGCATTTCATCTTAGCAGACCTTTATTACCCTTTTGATGCTACAGTGCAATGCATATGGGGGAAAAAAACTATTTGCACAAATTGTTAGCATAAGATAAGATTGTGATTGCTAAAAATTTAAATAAACTTTTGCTCACTTATGTGAACATTTGATGCGTATGAACAAAATTAACAGCGACCTCATTCAATATCATTGTTGTAACCTGAGGATTAATCCGAGTAGGGAGTATTTCAAGTCATTTTTTAGTATATGTCATATTTGTATTTTTACCATTTTTCTGTCTACATTTTTTTGCATTTCACTTTTTTTCCTGGAGGGTCTGGATCTGGTGACCAAATCCAGACCCCATGCAACGTTTTAGATGCAGATTACTAAAGCAGGGGTCTATTTCCATGGGGAGAGGCTGCACTGATCTACCAAAGCCTCTGTACTGACAGGAAGTGCTATGATGTCACTATATTCCCCAGGAAGTGTTGTGTTTACATATGCTTCTACAGAAGCTGATTGCTTTAGCTCTTGGGCTCAGCTCTGAATCCTGGCTGTCGCTGGCATTTCCAGCATAAGTGCCAGCAGGGATCTGCAAGAGCCTCTGAGTTTAAAAATGTATTAAAAATATATCAACACAGCGGTGGGATAGCAGCTACTTGTCCCAGTGTTTTTTGTTTTTATAGGGAGAAAGAAACAAAAGTTTTAAATGCATGAAAATCTTTGCATCCTTGTACTTTGCTTACTTTTTTTGCAATTCACCAAAAATCTACCAGAAAATTAATATGATCAAATTTAGGTGCTAACAGTAACTAGCAAAATCTCCTTTTTTCAGAGTGGGTAAATTTGTTGATCATAGTTAATTACTACAAACAGAATACAGAAAACAGTAAATGTAAACAAAATCATAGAGAGGTTAGCAGGAAGTAAAGATTACTTTCCAGATAGAGTATGGCTGAGACTGGAGGTTTCTGGATCAGAGGGCTTTCAGCATGGTAAATGGAGATGGTTGAGGAAAGGTAGTCAGAAGTAAATGCAGAATGGTAGTGAGCAGGGGCGGACTGACAACTCATGGAGCCCCCGGGCAATAGGGGATCATCGGGCCCCTGTGTCCTTGCCCAAACTCAAAAAAGCCTATGAGAAAGGTACCAGGGGCATCTCATGGGGTCCTCTACTGACCCTGGGCCCTTGGGCAGTGCCCAAGTTTCCAAATGGTCAGTCCGCCCCCGTAGTGAGTTCATATCAGAGAGAAAAGAAAAAAGAAAATAGAAAACACAGGAGGATTTATTGCCTGTAGGTACCAGGTTCCCTGTTTTGTCTTCCCAGTGCATGAAATATACAAGTTAATTTTGTCACTGTAATAACCTTCATTTCCTATGTTCTAGTCTCAGACTTTTAGCGATAAGCTCTGCTAAATTTTTTTAATAAAATAACCGTTTATACAAGGATATTGCAAATATTTTACAAAATGAGTAATGCTGTAATTTTCATTGTACTGACAAACAATGCACTTGTGCATGTCCCTTAAGAGACCCTGAACAGTCTGTTGTCTACTGAGCAATCTCTTTTGCTCACCATACCATATACCAAGGATCTCCAGTCTCAATATATGACCCTATTCAAGTCAATACGGACCCAGTGCACATATACTGCCAGCAATCTGGAACCTCTGGAGGAAGCTTTCAAACTGGACAAGTAAGCAGCTGGGGGGGGGGGGGGGTTAACAACAGTTTTTAGGTTCTTTAACAATGGATCAATGCTGTAGTTGGTATTCCTTTAAAAATAATTATTTTTTGCACATAACAAGCAAGTATACCTAAATTTGATATCAGCAGCTTTGATCCCCTACTCAGCAGCACTCAGACTAAGGACAGGCACACAAACAGAGTGCAAACTCAGCAATGGATTAAAGCATTGAATGGAGCTTACCTAATGGAGTAGATTATGACAGAAGGCTGTGTGGTGCTAAGGAGGCAGCACAACCAAGATCTGGGCTGATCAGGAACAGGTGAGAATAAGAGGGACAGGAATAAGTGTAAGTGCACTAAATGCTTACTAAATACAATACAAGATCAGCAAAATTTCCTAGCCTTGTCTCTTTGACATAAAATGTATTGGTATACCTATAGTCTGTTAAACCTTTATTTGTTATTTAGACTCATATTGGACACATTTATACACTAAATACAGTGGTGTGCTATAAGTGGTTACTTCATAATATTTTCCTTTTAGGAATGTCTAGTAAACACAAAAAGTAATAAAACTGTTGTCTTAGTATTTGTTCATGTATTACAAACAGATGTTGAAGTCCTATAAAGGACCCTCGGGCATTTAATAGTCACTTAACTTCCTGAAGAAGATCCATTGTCCAGCCACACACATCTGCATCTTCTAGAAACACAAAAAAAAAACCCAAAAAACACCTCTTTCTTCCTGACATTGCTGATTCGGCTCAGATGAACTGCATTACATAACAAAGCAAAACTACAGTGAAGAGAATTAAAGGTCTGAGTAGACTCAGAGACACAACAATGGCATGCTGGGAGAGCTGGCACTGGAACAGCTTTGAAATTCTGCTTATGATTTGGCAAAGCAATACTGAAAACAAGGGCAGGAGTTCACGTAAAAAGATTTAATGTCAGAACCTTCAAAGCCTACAAACTGTTTGCCAGTGTATTTTAATACTTTTTGGATAACTTTTAGGAAGTTGTATAGGATGCTGGACTCATTTTTGGCAAGTTTTAAGCTTGGTAAGTTCCTTCTTGAAAGCAATGCAAAAGATGATTCATTTAAAAATATCCACAAAACAAGAGCATAAAGTACAAAAGAAAGTAAATATTTTAATAGGAACCATCAAGACTGCAAGTTTTTTCCTAAAAATAATGAACATTTTTCTAATATTCAAATTGTATGAAAACAGGAGGAATAAATTAACTGAACAAACATTAGTTTATTTTGCAATAATAGTGTTTTTCATATACGTTTGTGTGAAGGACTCACAGATACATTTTTATTTGAAGGGGAAACATTTTTATTTGAAGGGGAAACATTTTTATTGACTAAACATTTTCAACACTACTAATGGACTCTTCTCCCAAATAAGATCCTAAAAATGTTTTACTGTCGTCTGATGCTCCTTAAGCCAGCCTGATATTCATCTCAAAGGTGGCAATGTGTGGTAACAAATTGCCACACAATTGTGTGACAATTATACAGTGTACTAATGTTGTACCAGGAGCCCCACAACTGCATTACATTTGCATACCCGGAACATAAAAAGGTTTCATTTATTTTATAATCATCTCTGCTGATTAGGTAGACTTTTTATATTTGATATTTGCAAAGATTATATTTTTAAAAAAGTATGCTATCCCTCATAATTCAAAATTCAGTCACTGTTAAAACATACAACTGTGCTGTGAAGTCTGTTCTTCTAATCCAAATTAATTTGTCTTTAATCTACTTTAAGCTTAGTCAGACCTCAAAACATGTTTCTGTGTTGTAGCATCTGTGCTAAAACATTTTATTATATTTTCAGCATTCAGTTGAAGAACAAATAACCAATAATGAAACACATTGTGTGCAGCACCTGTTTACACTTTGAAATAGATGAAATTACAAAGGATGGAGCTTGGCGCTCTGTAAAGCACTGCAAGTCTCTTCTTAAATAGTATTGTTCTAGTACTTCAGAAAAATATTGTTCTGAAAAGCTGCACACTCTTCACTTCCTCCAGTGTATACTGCAGTTCCACTCACATTGCGCACACTTCAATTTCACCAAGATCTATTGCAAGTCCTTCAAAATGCACTTTATGTCCACCTGCGCACATTCCAATTTCTTAGCTGTACACTAAAAACACTACAGTGGCAGTCATTCCTTTATACAATACAATTTTGCCATCATATGCAGTATATTATGAGGATGGACAACTCTTACCTCTCCAGATATCATGAAAACTATGGGTAGAAAAGCATTCTGATACTTTTGGAACCACCCTATCAAGAGTGTTACAATCATAATGATCTAGATTTTTTTTCCTAATACAAACTATTAAGAAGCATGCATTGACACTCAAGATGATCAAATGAAAACTTTATTCCACATATTCCAAGTATTCTGGTGAATCTGCTTCTGCAATACAGTTCACAGGGTTTGGATCTGTCATTTTTATTTAACTTTTTCAAAGGATAAGTTCACCTTTTAACAAAAAATAAATAAATGCACATTATTTTGCAGGTAATACAATGTGCATTTATTTTTTGTTTCTGGAGCCTGTAAAGCATTGCATAAACAATCAGCTGATTGCTGGTGCCATGCAGGTCTCCTGCAGACCTGTCAGTGTATGCGTATGCCCGTACAGCTCCTACGGGCAAACAGATACTTACTGACAGGAAGGCTCAATGAACTACCATGGTGCACCATGGTAATTCATTGAGAACTACAAGCCAACAACCGCAAAGGCTGTTGGAACTTGTAGTGTTCTCATTCACAGAATACTGTGAATGAGTGACGTAGCCAGGCAGGCAGAGCCGCAATTTTTAAAACAATTGTGACAGATAGCGGGGAGGAGAAGATCCCTTGCTGTGCATTCACCCCCCATCATGTGATGTATTCATCACATGTTATATGTTACACCCCGAATATGGATGTGGTGAACTTATCATTTAAAGTTCTGAAATAAAAAATAAAACAAACACTGCATAGCTCCCCACTCCCCAGCTGTCCTGATGGCTGTCCCAGGACATGGGCTATTGGGACAGCAGCAGTCTGTCACTGGGCTAAATCTATAATTGGAATGATGTCTATCCCCTGTACTGTACTCTTCTATCCCTGCTTTACTATGCCCTCCTGCCTTCCCCCTGTATTGTGTCCTTTGCGTTGATTAGTATTTGATTTATGGCATTTTTTATTATTGTTTAAAGTACTAATAAATATATGTTTAATTCTATCAACTATTTATACTTTAATTCTTGAGAGTAGGTGTGTAAATTGGGGCAGGCTGGTAGGGGTCCCTATGCATTACATTGCCCAGGGCTCATGATGCTATTAAGATGGCTCTGCCTGTGTACTAGGATGACTGAACTCCAGTGCATGCAGCTTAGCACCCTAAAAAAGCAAAGTATAAGATATCAGGACTGGCAAGGGACGTCAGACCATTGAAAGAAAGGTATTGTGGAATTTTGTTCCACTTTAAGTGCTACAGGAGGAAATAGCTGTTGGGGATGGAGTGGTTGGAAGAGCAGAGGAGATCATCAATTAGGTGAGGGCAGGGTAGGCTTCTCTGAAGAGATGGGTTTTCAGGGTGGGCCTAAAGGTGAGGAGGGTAGATGACAGTCTGATGGATTGGGGTAGTGAGTTCCAGAGGATGGGGGAAGCCCTGGAGAAGTCCTGGAGACGGGCATAGGAGGAGGCGACCAGGGAACTAGAGAGTAGGAGGTCTTGGGAGGAGCGGAGAGAGCATTTTGGGTGGTAGATGGATATCAGGTCGGTGATGTAGTTTGGGGCAGTGTTATGAACAGCTTTGTACGTTAATGTTAGTAATTTGAATTTTATGCGTTGGGCAATTGGGAGCCAGTGGAGGGATTAGCAGAGGGGGGTGGTGGATACGGAGCGGTTAGTAAGTGGATGAGTCTGGCCGCAGAATTCAGGATAGACTGAAGCGGGGATAGCCTGTGTTGAGGTAGGCTGGTGAGGCGAGAGTTACAGTAGTCAAGTCGTGATATGAGGAAGTGGAGTGACATCCAGTCTGATATGTCGTGCAGAAGGCTAGTGATTCGGGCGGAGACTGAAGGGGTGAGGCAAGGGGTAGAGAGATAGATTTGAGTGTCGTCGGCATAGAGGTGGTAGTTGAAGCCGTGGGAGTGTATCAGTTGACCAAGGGAGGAGGTGTAGATGGAAAAGAGAAGGGGCCCGAGGACAGAACCTTGGGGGACCCCAACAGAGAGGGGGAGTGAGGGGGAGGTGGCAACATTATAGGTAACACTGAAGGAGCGTTGTGATAGATAGGAAGAGAGCCAGGAGAGAGCAAAGTCTCTGAGGCCAAAAAAGTATAGTTTTTTGAGGAGGAGGGGGTGGTCGACCGTGTCGAAAGCCGCAGAGAGGTCAAGGAGTAGGAGCACTGAGAAGTGGCCATTGGCTTTGGCGGTTAGCAGGTCGTCAGTGAGTTTGAGTAGGTGGTTTCAGTAGAGTGTAGGGGACGGAAGCCGGACTGTAGGGGATCAAGGAGGTTGATGTCGGTGAGATGGGAACTCAGGCGATTATAGGCTAAGCGCTCAAGGAGTTTGGATGTAAATGGCAGCAGGGAGATGGGTCTAAGTTTGTTTAGGTCGGTGGGATCCAGGGAGGGTTTTTTAAGTATGGGAGTGATGTGCGCGTGCTTCAGAGGGGAGGGGAATGCGCCAGTAGAGAGGGAGAGATTAAAGATGTGAGTGAGTGAGGGAGCGTAGGATGGAGGAGGAGGGTGATCGTAGGAGTTGTGTGGGGACAGGGTCAAGGGGGAAAGTGGTAAGGTGAGCTTCAGAGAAGGCCTTAGTGACCCCTTCAGTGGTAGCAGGGTCGAAGGAGTGGAGTGTTGAGGGGGTTTTAGTGTGAGGATGCTAGGTGGGGCGGAGGTCAGAGCAGTGGTGATGTCCCTACGAATTGCTTCGATCTTGCTTTGGAAGTGGTTAGCAATCTCGTGGGCGGTGAGTTAGGTTTTATATGATTTGTCTGAACAAATACGTTTAGTGCTCATGTACATGGACCCATTTGGGTATACACCACCAAAATTCAGCAGGTGTTATCTAGTAACCTGTACTAATCAATAACGGGGCAACACATACCACAGCTCTATGCCTATAATGGCATATCTCCCCTGTTACATGCATATAGGGATGGATGAGCGGTCCTAGAGGTGAACAGTTTAGATTTATTCCTCATGGATCATGGTCATCTAAAGCTTTATAATGTAAAAATGACAGAGGACTAGCAAAGCTGTAATTTGCCATGGCACATACAACATTTTACCCTATGGTATGATCTTTTTTCGTGCAGTAAAGCAAAGTTCAGTTACCGATCACACATATCATGTTATCCCATGGTATACTCATTTATAAATGCAGTAGTGAAACATTCGTTTGCAAAATCCAAAGCTCATCTATGTAAATAATAAGAAGCATTGTTCACTTCAATCACCAAATCAGGGAAATTAAAAAAAAAAAATTTTTTTCTTTTAAGAGTGACATAACTGTAGCTTCACAAAGCCAAGTGAACATTCACTTTTCAAAGAAAAGATTATTCATTTCCTTTAGTAAATAAACCTCATTGCCTTAATGAAAAAACAATGTAATAGTATTTGTTGTATCAAAAAATCTGCATTAGGAGGATTGGTTTATCATTGACTAAAAACATTTGAAGCATCAATATGATACATACAAGTCGATTGCATCTTTCAACGGACAAGATAATCTTCCTATAGCTCACTGACGAGAGAAAGGTACAGCAAATCTGAGGCTTAGTTTTTGTCAGAAGACCAACAAAATTAAAAAAGTTCCAGAGAAAATCAGGCTTGCTTTGAAATATCTACTTTTTGATTGCTTTGTGAAAGAAAATAAAAAGGACATCTCTAGGCAGCTTTTCCAGAAGATGAAGTTACTATAGAAACAGTAATTGCGATACAATTTTTCATGTAGTCAAATTCTATCCCTTCCATCTGACAAGCTCTCTGTAGTACTGGCCTGCCTTCCACATAGTTCTAATGATAAATTAGTAAGCCTGGAAATGCTATTAGGGGAAACATAGGAAAACCCTCTTAAAAACCTATAGCTTTGATAAATGAAGGTTTTATACTTTACCATGCAAATGACCATGAATAGAAATGGATATGGGGAATGTTGTGTTTTTTTGTTGTTTTTTTTAAACACATTGCTCATAGTAGACAACTTAGAGGTTTCTTACCCTGCAACAAATACTCCACTTTATTCTATATACCCTGAGGATTTTCTTCTTTTTGGTTAATATTTAATACAGTATTATTTTATGCCTTACAGGTATAATTTCTCTTTAAACTAGGGAAACTTTTTGACAGTAAGATAATAAAGAATTAATATATGTCCAGTCAACTGTAACTTTTCTTTGTTATTCAACATCAGCTATGTTAGGCCTCTTTCATGGAACACAGATTACTCTCTTTTCTAATATAGTTGGATAGTAAGAGTTATATAGGTGTCAGTTTTGGACATGACTGGCTTTTGCAAAGACTCTTAAACAACATAAGCATGCCAAAACTCCAAGCAGACATGCAAAGAAAACAAGTTCTACCTTTAACCATTCTTTACCAAGTATCATATAAATCCAAGCAGAAATGCCCAAATTGCCCAGTTTGGGAACAGCTTCACAACAAGGACATACAGTTGTGTTCAAAATAATAGCAGTGTGTTGAAAAAAGTGAATAAAGCTCAAAATCCTTCTAATAGCTTTTATTTTCACACACACATGCATTGGGAACACTACACATTCTATTTTAAATCAAAACATGAAGAAAAATATATCAAATTTGTGTTGTTCCTCTAAAAAAATTGAAGAAAAGTGAATATTAAGCTCGAAAGAGCAGGGCCCTCAATCCCCTCATGTTTTGCATTGTATTGGTATTGTTCTGTCACATGTTCTGTCCCCCTCTGTAATGTACAGCGCTGAGCGAACTATTGGCGCTTTATAAATACTGTATAATAATAATAATAATAATATTAGACTGTTCAAAAAAAATAGCAGTGTTTGTATTCTTCTTTACAAACTCAAACATTCATTATATAAACTGAAAAATGTTTGAAGATTTTGCTTTCCTTTGAATCACTTAATTAATATTTAGTTGTATAAGCACTGTTTCTGAGAACTGTTGTACATCTGTGTTGCATGGAGTCAACCAACTTCTGGCACCTGTGAACAGGTATTCCAGCCCAGGATGATTGGACTACATTCCACAGTTCTTCTCTATTTCTTGGTTTTGCCTCAGAAACTGCATTTTTGATGTCACCCCACAAGTTTTCTATTGGATTAAGATCCGGGGATTGGGCTTGTTGGTCTGGAACCAAGATGTTGCACGTTTACAAGATGTTGCATGTTTTACGTTTGGGGTCGTTGTCTTGTTGGAACACCCATTTCAAGGGCATTTCCTCTTCAGCATAAGGCAACATGACCTCTTCAAGTATTCTGATGTATTCAAACTGATCCATGATCCCTGGTATGCGATAAATAGGCCCAACACCGTAGTATGAGAAACATCCCCATATCATGATGCTTGCGCAACCATGCTTCACTGTCTTCCCAGTGTACTGTGGCTTGAATTCATTGTTTGGGGGTCGTCTGACAAACTGTCTCCGGCCACTAGACCCAAAAAGAACAATCTTACTTTCATCAGTCCACAAAATGTTGCGCCATTTCTCTTTAGGCCAGTCAATGTGCTCTTTGGCAAATTGTAACCTCTTCAGCACATGTTTTTTTTCAACAGTGGGACTTTGCGGGGGCTTCTTGCAGATAGCTTGGCTTCACATAGGCGTCTTCTAATTGTAACAGTACTCACAGGTAACTTTAGACCTTCTTTGATCTTCCTGGAGCTGATTGTTGGCTGAGCCCTTGCCATTTTGGCTATTCTTCTATCCATTTGAATGGTAGTTTTTCGCTTTCTTCCACATCTTTGAGGTTTTGGTTGCCATTTTAAAGCATTTGCGATCATTTTAGCTGAGCAGCCTATTATTTTCTGCACTTCTTTATATGTTTTCCCCTCTCCAATCAACTTTTTAATCAAGGTACCCTGTTCTTCAGAACAATATCTGGAACGACCCATTTTCCTCAGAATTTCAGAGAGAAATGCACTGTAACCAGCATGTACAACATTTGCTGCCTTCCTTCCTTAAATAAGGGCAATAATTGCCACCTGTTTTTCAAAGAATGAATGACCTCACTAATAGAACTCTACACTGCTATTATTTTGAACATGCCCCTTTCAATTAGTGATTCAATTACACAGACTCAGCAGCATGCATGTCATGACTGTTGGGTCTGTTGGATTTCTATTACTCTACTACACGTACTAGTAAATTATTTGCCATGTAGAAATATCATTTCGACCAAAACAGTGATTGATCAGGTTAGTGATGTCTGACTGCTATTATTGTGAACACAACTGTAACTACAGCTAATGCAGACCATGCAAGCTATATCCGATTGCTATTATGAAAGATTCTAAAAGTAATTTGTTTTGTACTTCTAGAGTGTCATAGTCCACCCCTGTCCTCCAAGTATTCTTATGCTGTACTGCAGTTTCACCCTGCTCCCATCACATAACCCACCACTCCACACCACCTACATGAGGGGAGAAAAGCTGAGCCTCCAGCTGCCGTTGTGTGTTCTCATCACACCCAGCCATAGATCTTTTCATTCCACAACACCTTTGGAGTGAGCACCAGGTAGTTGGACCCTTGCTGAGAACTCCTGTTCCCAAGTGTTGCAAGCTTACAATCAGCCATCATGTTTCCAGGCTCAGCACCAGATAGTCAGATCCTCTGCTGTGCCTGCATATGGCTTTATCACATGCAGGCTATACATTTCCCCTCTGCGTATACTGCACTTTCCCAGCTGGTAGAGCACAGATTGCTGCCTGTGCCCTATAGTTTGCAGATTGTTGCCCTATGTCCCTTGACTCATTCGTTGCTGTACCAGATCTCTGTATGTCTGTTGTGGTGCCCAGATCATTGCCCTATGACCCTGGATTTATTTCTTGTAAATAAATAAAATTGTGCAACAGCCCATAGAAAAAAAGCTGCATGCACCAAAAAGCTTTTCAGTGATAATATATACTGTATGTAATTGTTGCGTTACCAAGCTACACTCAAATATGTAAAACCATAGTTGTCATATTATCATGATATTAAAATGTGCTCTTTTAAATAAATAATATTCCAAAACTATGTTTATACATAACTCAGGAAAAAAACTCATTAGAAGTAATATATAATACACAAAAATCCCCCCCAAAATCTGAACAGTCCCAAAATGTGTAAAATTCCATTCCTTTGCTGTGATTAGATGTGCTCCAGAAGAAGAAAAATCCAATGTCCCGCAAAGGGCGCATTTTTCGATCTTCGCTACAAAGGTTATATTAGCATATATATCCAGCACCCAGAGAGCACTTGGATCAGAAGCAGGGAATAATCACCTCCCATCAGATCCTTCATGCATTCATAGCCCAAATGTTGTTTTAAGGAACCACAAAGTCCAGCTTTTCATGCATCAAGTGGTCATATAATACAGGGAAAGTATTTATCTTTCAGACTCAAAGGCAAAAAAAAACCATAGTGCTCACCGCCATATGAAACTCTTTATTAAAATGTTAAAAAATACATTCCCATGTAAAAGGAAAAGTACAAGCACTTCTCCCTGTCTCAAAACCAGAGTCAAGTAGTGCTCTCCGGGAAGATAAAAGCCCAATGCAGTGCTAGTAAAGCAAACATCCTACAGCTCACAGTTAGCTTGCTCAATCTAGAATCACTGTAACACTTTCCAATGTGTTTCATCACCAAGTATATCATCAGGGGCACTTATGATGATGCCACTTGGTGATGAAATGCGTTAGAGAGTTACAACAATCCTAGATTGAGCAAGCTAACTGTGAGCTGGAGGGATCTTTGCTTTACAGTTTTATTGACTGAACATTGGTACACATGGATCAAAATTCAGCCAGTTCAGCAGGGACCTGTTGAATAGCCACACTGGAAAAAGTTAATTGATCACAATGTAGGCATATGCAGGTACTCTTCTGTCCAGTTGGTGGCACGGTGCATTGTTATGGGTAAGATGAGTCTATAAAGGGAAATTGGCTCCTTAGAGACTCTGTTGGTCATCTTAGGAAGGCACTTGAATGGATGCTGCCTTCCCATGGGAGTTGAGGTGGTCATCTTAACTTAGATATTGGGCATGCTTCAAAGGCGGGAGGTTAGGGAGAGGATACCGCTGGATAGGGACAGTGTAATCACTGTGCTAAGGCATAGGGAAAGAATAATGACAACTAGGGACAGAGTGATGGACACTGTATGTTGTGTTAAACCTTCCAAAATCCCTTCTGTGGCATGTACAGTAATAGTTGTCTTGTTCTACCACTCATCCACCAGGAGCCATTCTACGGTAATGCCAAACTCAAACATATACAGTGGGCTTTGATAAACTGTGTTGCCTCCGTAAGTGCTTTGAGGTGTATGTAACTCTACTTCCTTGCAAAACCATGTCTAAAGAGTTCCACTTAGTGAGAACTGTTGCTTGTCATGTTCCCTCCTGAGCAGACCCTGCCTACAAGTGCCTGCAGCCGATCATCTCCAGGCTTGTCATGTTCCCTCCCTGTCATGATCAGTGTATTTTGACAATGCAGAGTCCCCACTGTAGGAATACAATGTCTCAGAGGGGAGGATTCCTCCATCCACCATGCTTATGTGGTTGGGGAAATTTGTTTGCTCTTTTTTTTTCGAACAGCCCACAGACTGAACAAAAAATAAATAAATGTGTATACCCATTTTTAGAGAGATCTCAACTCAGTGCAGTTTAGTCTCATTTTTCATGGTGTGGCTGACATATAGCAAATTTTCTCACATGTTCAGTTCTCAGTGTGTAATTCTACATCCATTGTTTAGTTGTCTATGCTTCACCAGTCATTTATTTATTTTTTTCAGTCCTGATTTTATTAAGATCCGAAGTACATACTGTGGTGTCAGTGAAAGGATAGATTTAGATGTGCATCCAAATCTCCCTTTCCCCTGAAGCCCAAGCTGTGTTCAGATGTGGCTTCAGAGGTTACTGACAGACGGTGAGGAAGCAATTTGACACCTTATTCACTGCCTGTTTCACCACATTTTCACCGAAAAACCCACTGCAATCATGTGCATTGTACATGGTTCTGGGGCATTTGTGGCGTTTCGCCATTTGCTTGAGTGTGTAGCCTATGTGTAGCTTGTCACCCACTGATTGCTACATGTTGGGAAAGCTTTGCAGTGGGCAAGAAGGCAAGAAGTATCAGGGCCATTGCATGTAAACAGCCCCAGCTGCCTGTTGTAGCTTAACCAGGAGCGGTTGACAGGTGGAAAAAACGCAGCTCCACATCCTCACATTTTTGCTGCCCCCCAACCACATGTCTAACACACAAGCCTAACTTTGTGATTAATATGTATTTTCTGGATACTTCACTCAGTGAATTTGATATATTTAGCTGTATTTTGCAAGTCAATCAGACTCACTAGCTTGTGATGCCAGGGATCAAAGCAAATAAAATAAATCTGTAATAGCAGCTCTCATCTTTCTGTTCTCAAACTGCAGCCACAAACACAAGTTTGTAACCAACATGCGCTCTTAATGAAAAACTGGCATCATTAGAAAGAATTCTAACAGACTAAATCTCTGATAAAGGGAATGTAGATGTTTTGTGAATATTTTCTTTATACACTGCTCAAAAAAATTTAAATTTTAATCAGAGAATAGCATCAAGTCAATTAAACTGCTGGGATATTGATCTGGTCAGTTAAGTAGCAGAGGGGGTTGTTAATCAGTTTCATCTGCTTTGGTGTTAATGAAATTAATACCAGGTGCACTAGATGGACAACAATGAGATGACCCCCAAAACAGGAATGGTTTACAGGTGGAGAACACTTTTTTTTCCCTACTCATCTTTTCTTTTCATCAGCAGGACCGGTATCTGCTCCTTTGTGCAAGGAGGAACAGGATGAGCATGGCCAGAGCCCTACAAAATGACCTCCAGCAGGCCACTGGTGTGAATGTCTCTGACCAAACAATCAGAAACAGACTTCATGAGGTTGTCTTGAGGGCCTGATGTCCTCTAGTGGGCCCTGTGCTCATTGCCCAGCACCATACAGCTCAATTAGCATTTGCCATTGAACACCAGAATTAGCAGGTCCGCCACTGGCGCCCTGTGCTTTTCACAGATGAGAGCAGGTTTACCCTGAGCACATGTAACAGACATGAAAGGGTCTAGAGAAGCCGTGGAGAACATTATGCTGCCTGTAACATCATTCAGCATGACCGTTTTGGTGGTGTGTCAGTGATGGCCTGGGGAGGTATATCTATGGAGGAACAAACAGACCTCTACAGACTAGACAATGGCATCCAACGACCTGCTAACTACTCAGTGCTACTACTCCTCGACCTCTCCGCAGCTTTCAACACAGTTGACCACCCCCTCCTCCTCAAAAAACTATACTCTCTTGGCCTCAGAGACTCCGCTCTCTCCTGGCTCACTTCCTATCTATAACAGCGCTCCTCCAGTGTTACCTATAACGCTGCCACCTCCCCCTCACTCCCCCTCTCTGTTGGGGTCCCTCAAGGTTCTGTCCTTGGGCCCCTTCTCTTCTCCATCTACACCTCCTCCCTTGGACAACTCATACACTCCCACGGCTTCAACTACCATCTCTATGCCGATGACACGCAAATCTATCTCTCTACCCCTCGCCTCACCCCTTCAGTCTCCGCCCGAATCACTAGCCTTCTAAACAACATATCAGATTGGATGTCAGTCCACTTCCTCAAATTAAACCTTTCCAAAACCAAGCTCCTAGTTTTCCCACCAGCCTGCGCCCCCCCGACTTCTCCATCACGACCAACAACGCCACCATCAGCCCGACCCTGCAAGCCAGAGTAGTAGGTGTCATTCTAGACTCCAATCTGTCCTTCCAGCCCCAGGTCCAATCACTGACAAATTCATGTAGACTCCACCTCCGCAACATCTCCAAAATACGTCCGTCCCTAACCCCAGAAACTACTAAGCAACTCATTCACTCCCTTATCATATCACGACTTGACTACTGTAACTCCCTCCTCACCAGCTTACCTCATCACAGGCTTTCCCCGCTTCAGTCTATCCTGAATTCTGCGGCCAGACTTATCCACCTTACTAACCACTCCGTGTTCGCCACCCCCCCTCTGCCAATCCCTCCACTGGCTTCCGATTGCCCTACGCATAAAATTCAGATTACTAACATTGACGTACAAAGCTGTCCATAACACTGCCCCAAACTACATCACCGACCTGATATCGATTTACCACCCTAAACGTACTCTCTGCTCCTCACAAGACCTCCTACTCTCTAGTTCCCTGGTCTCCTCCTCCCATGCCCGTCTCCAGGACTTCTCCAGGGCTTCCCCCATCCTCTGGAACTCACTACCCCAATCCATCAGACTGTCACCTACCCTCCTCACCTTTAGGCGCACCCTGAAAACCCATCTCTTCAGAGAAGCCTACCCCACAGGGGTAGCCAATTGCCAGTCTCCTCCACTCTTCCTACTACTCCATCCCCCCACAGCTATTTCCTCCTGTACTACTATCCCCTCCCTCCTAGATTGTAAGCTCCAAGGAGCAGGGCCCTCGAACCCCTCGTGTATTGTATTGTATTGTTATTGTACTGTCTCGTGTACTGTCTCCCATTATAATGTACAGTGCTGAGCAAACTGTTGGCGCTATATAAATACTGTATAATAATAATAATCCTGATGGCCATTAGGTATTGGGATAAAATCCTTGGACCCATTGTCAGACCTATGCTCGTCTAACCTAAATCCAATAGAACACCTCCGGGATATCATGTTTCGTCCATCCGATGCCACCAGGTTGCACCTCAGAAAGTCCAGGAGCTCAGTGATGCCCTGGTCCAGATCTGGGAGGAAATACCCCAGGACACCATCCGTCGTCTCATTAGGAGCATACATCGACATTGTCACGCATACGTACAAGCACGTGGGGGTCATACTAACTACTGAGTACCATTTTGAGTTGCTGCAATGAAATTTCAGCAAAATGGACTCGCCTGCTGCATGATTTTTTCACTTTGATTTTCAGGGTGTCTTTGAATTCAGTCCTCTGTAAGTTGATTATTTTCATTTCCATCAAACGATGGGGCATTCTTACGTTCCTAACACATTACCCAGTCCATATCAGTATAGATATCCAGCATGATATTTTTCCCCATTGAGATCTGATGCGTTTTAAAAGTGTTCCTTTAATTTTTTTTTAGCAGTGTATATCATGGTCAGAGGTAAAAAAAAAAAAAAAAAAAAAAAAAAAGTTTTCTTTTTTAGTTAGGGAAGTGTGATAAAATATCACACATCAACAATATGTAGTCTATTCAACCAGCAGCTGGAGCCTTAGGCCTCCCTTCACATATTTTCTCCTGTCGTTTTTGCTCCTGTGTTGTAGAAGGATGTGGTTAGGACTCAATATCTCAAACTGAAATTTGCACATTCACAAAAGTGACTTATCCTTTATTGGGGTTTTACTCAGACAAAAATAAATCTCAAACCAGGCTACTACAGCTATGCTTTCTTTTTAGATAAACTAGAGTGCTCTGAAATTAATTTGTCATGTATAAAATCAAATCCAATTATTCATCATTTTGTGAGATAGTTTGTGCTGAACATTCTCAGTAGACGGATGCCAACAGTTGTCTGTGATGAAAAATCTCAGTAGATGGTTGCCAACAGTCTGGACAAGGACTAGAATATCTTTAACTGTTTCTTTGAGCTAGTTAAACATTTGAAGCAAAACCCCTGACTAAAAACTTGTATAGATGGGCAAATGTAGCATGGTTTATAGCAATATGCTTTCGAGTTGCTTTACCACCCCATTGTCCTATACTAAAAAAGAAAAACAGTTCTGATGTCCACAAATGCATGTGTATACAAATGTTCATAATTCTGTCAAGGAAGCAATTATTACCTTACTCAAGCATTTTACAGTACAACATTTTCCTAGGACTGTGACTCAACCCCAGAGCAGTAGAACCAGCATGCAGTACATGAGTCAGGAAACGGTTGCTTCTCTGAAAGAAAAGATAAACTAGTGTTTCATGTACTGCTCTGTGGAAGCTGGCTTGGCATGCATTGTCCAATAGACATGTACAGTGAGCAAAAATGATTGTTCAAGGGTCTTACCATTTCTGATGGAATGATGAAAAAGACTTTATGTACTGTGTGTATCTTAATTGTATAATTTAAAAGGAAAAGTGGCAAGTAAGCCAAAGAAGAGTTTGCCATTATATTGAAATGGTACAGCTACTTTCTTTTGTTATGATCTCAATAACCATAGACATTTGTTCCAGATTTCTCTGCAGCTCCCTCCTATATATTCCTTCCCATCTAATCATTTCTAACCTCATACAAAGCTATTCCGATACCAATTTTCACCTAGCCGGCTGGAGTTTTGCCTTTACACCATTTAATCAAAGGAATGACAACCTACAGCCAAGTGTGAGAGAGTTGGCAGCTTTTCCTAATCACATTTCTCAATCTTTCATTTACGGGAAATGATGACAAATAAATGGACATGGAAATCTACACTTTGAAGGAGGGTAGATGAAAAGAAAACATCCAGAAAAACCCACGATCAAGCCCTGAGAATGTATTATGGGAGAGTGAAGCAGACACACACATAGTGATCAGGAAGACAAGCACATGCAAATGTAATGAGATGTTCCTGTCAAATATGATAATTGCGTGGTATGATGAGAGAGGCTTTTAACGAGAAGAGGTGATAGACTGGTTGCAAATAATGCTTCAGTCCTGCCACTTCACAATATACTTATTACTATGTTGCATGCTGAAAACATATTAGACAATAACGTAGAATAAATAACACACATCATGGTCATTTTGATTAACAGCTAATCATGTTGTAGAAAAAAAGTCGTAATTTCATATAGTGGAATAAATTAAACATATATCACTTAAGAACAGGAATGAGACAAAAAGGAAAAGAACCCGATTAACATGTAGCATCAAGTGCTGATGAAGAAAGAGAAAAAAGAAGAAAGTTTAAATGTGACCAATAAACATCCCAGTTTAGCCCTCAACTTGGTGAGTATAAACCAGGGGCGGACTGACAACTCATGGGACCCCTGGGCCCCTGTGTTCTTGCCCAAACTCAAAAAAGCCTATGAAAAAGATACCAGGGGCATCTCATGGGGTCTATATATACTATAGGTAGTTATTAAGAGGTTGTTAATTAAGTTATCGTGTCACCCAATGTTTGGTTTCCATTCAGTAGCCAAAAAAGGCATTCAAAAAAGGGGGGTTTGTGAAAAGAGATTCACAGAAAAGCGGCTACATTATGAACAGACCGTGACACTCAGAAAATTTTCCAAAAATTATGCTTTATTACACAGATATAAATATGACATATGGGCATTCGCCCTGGTTTACCATCACCTCAGTATGAGACAATAACACACAGACCTAAAACCATATAAAATGACATCAAGACCGGTCTAAATGTATGTGCAACAGAAAAAGTGACTGCAAGAGTCTAATATCTCTGTAGTACAAACACATAGGTAAACACTTCCCAAAAGAGGTGTATCCAAAAATTATACCATAGGTATACCATAATATTGAATAATGAATTTACACCAATATCATAATGGTGAATCCCAAACAGGGAATCCAAAAATTATACTATGGATATACGTATATCACATGTATGAAATGCAGTAAGCACAATAAGCGTGAAGAGGGGAACAGTAAGCCTCAGGCCTGTTTGGAAAAAGACATAAATGTCAAATATATGATGCAATACATTCCTGTGCCGGCACACGTGGTTGGGGCCCGTTCATCTGTAATGTGAACAGCTGTGTCATAAAGCTCTTGAATGGAAATAAGCCCCATTTATTCCCAGGGTGGGAGAAAAGGTGCAGATTGCAGCACTCTGCTTGAAATGGTGTCTTCACCACTGTATGTGGACTACACACCACCCTTTGTAGGAAAAGCAAGACATATCCCAAGGAATCTTCTGCCTGTTGAGCTATATGCGGTATGTCCTGTATCCTACACAAAGCACCATAATGTCCCCATCCTGTAGTGAAACAAATACTGTGGGAAGTCACTGACAGAGCTTGCACTCAATAAGATATGTAGGTCATATTGATCACAGAGGACCGTATATCTAATGTCCTGTAACTATCCACTCACCACCTGTGCCGTGGATAAAGGGAATGAAAGAGATGTCCTTCATGGATATTGCCAAACACGGCCACAGAGGCCCAGGAACCACCGCTGACATCCGCCGATATACCGCGGGTTCCAGCCCCCTCTCAGTGCCTGTGCTGCTCACGCTTGCCTCATGGCATGTGAAGATGGCTTCCTCCTTATGGGTCAGCGTGCGTTCCACCTAGTGCGCATGACCGGAAGTGACGTATCTGACGTATGACGTCAACGCGTTTCGCCGATGGGCGTATCTCACTCAGCTTCGTCAGGACGAAGCTGAGTGAGATACACCCATCGGCGAAACGCGTTGACGTCATACGTCAGATACGTCACTTCCGGTCATGCGCACTAGGTGGAACGCACGCTGACCCATAAGGAGGAAGCCATCTTCACATGCCATGAGGCAAGCGTGAGCAGCACAGGCACTGAGAGGGGGCTGGAACCCGCGGTATATCGGCGGATGTCAGCGGTGGTTCCTGGGCCTCTGTGGCCGTGTTTGGCAATATCCATGAAGGACATCTCTTTCATTCCCTTTATCCACGGCACAGGTGGTGAGTGGATAGTTACAGGACATTAGATATACGGTCCTCTGTGATCAATATGACCTACATATCTTATTGAGTGCAAGCTCTGTCAGTGACTTCCCACAGTATTTGTTTCACTACAGGATGGGGACATTATGGTGCTTTGTGTAGGATACAGGACATACCGCATATAGCTCAACAGGCAGAAGATTCCTTGGGATATGTCTTGCTTTTCCTACAAAGGGTGGTGTGTAGTCCACATACAGTGGTGAAGACACCATTTCAAGCAGAGTGCTGCAATCTGCACCTTTTCTCCCACCCTGGGAATAAATGGGGCTTATTTCCATTCAAGAGCTTTATGACACAGCTGTTCACATTACAGATGAACGGGCCCCAACCACGTGTGCCGGCACAGGAATGTATTGCATCATATATTTGACATTTATGTCTTTTTCCAAACAGGCCTGAGGCTTACTGTTCCCCTCTTCACGCTTATTGTGCTTACTGCATTTCATACATGTGATATACGTATATCCATAGTATAATTTTTGGATTCCCTGTTTGGGATTCACCATTATGATATTGGTGTAAATTCATTATTCAATATTATGGTATACCTATGGTATAATTTTTGGATACACCTCTTTTGGGAAGTGTTTACCTATGTGTTTGTACTACAGAGATATTAGACTCTTGCAGTCACTTTTTCTGTTGCACATACATTTAGACCGGTCTTGATGTCATTTTATATGGTTTTAGGTCTGTGTGTTATTGTCTCATACTGAGGTGATGGTAAACCAGGGCGAATGCCCATATGTCATATTTATATCTGTGTAATAAAGCATAATTTTTGGAAAATTTTCTGAGTGTCACGGTCTGTTCATAATGTAGCCGCTTTTCTGTGAATCTCTTTTCACAAACCCCCCTTTTTTGAATGCATCTCATGGGGTCCCCTACTGACCCCGGGCCCTCGGGCAGTGCCCAAGTTTCCAACTGGTCAGTCCGCCCCTGGTATAAACTGTTTAGATCTTAACAAGGGGGTGATACAAGGGGGCATTTTTGATACTTTTGCTCATTATCAATCACATGATGATGGGACTATTCTTTATTTTTAATCTGACTGCACTGCTCAAGGATGGACAAATATCTTCTTTTTTTCAGAAGGAAAATGACCTGGTTATGGATTCATTTTCTTTTCACGCCAAGGGTCTTTAGTCCATCAAAATCCCCAAAACACAGGCAGAACCAACTGATTACCAGTCATTACTCTGATAACAACTCTGATAACAATTTAACTTAAATTCAAGTTATGTTGGGATTTTAGAAAAAGAACAGTCTCAGTAAACATAGATTATGGTGCTTGGAGTTAGCAAATACATAATTCTCTGTACACAGATCCAGATTTTCTTTAATTCAAACACACACGACATACGATATATGAATATACAATAAAGGACAGGTGGACATACATGTTTATGACAGCACAGTGTTTTGCAACACTGCTTTGTCAGCTGACCACTGTCAAATAACAGTGATCATTCCCTCTTAGATTGTAAGCTCCAAGGAGAGCTAACCCTCTTGTATTGAACTGTATTGTTGCTGTATTGTTTCCCGTTATATTGTAAAACACTGAGAAAACTGTTGGCGCTATATAAATCCTGTATAATAATAATCAGCTGGGAGTCAATGTGATCAGCTTTACTTTCACACCATAGCTCAGGTCCTCCTTTCAGCAGTAAGTTAGAAACGCTATTGTGAACATAGAGCAGGTGCACAGGAAGCGAGGAAAGAGAAAAGTGCTCAAACCTGGCTTGAATGATTTCATTGCTTCTCTTGTGAATTGTACCATAATGCCTGCAGCTACCAAGATCAGTGGGGACTTTTTTTTTTTTAAAGCTTATTTACTATTTATTAAGAACATTTACTAACTGAATGATTACAGTCTTGTCACAGTTCTACTTTGAGACCACTGGGCTTGTGTCTGAGCTATACCCAATTGTTAGCAGCTAGAGCACCCTAATATTTATTTTTAAACTTACACATGCATTTTGACTGTTATGGAAATGTAAGACAGACAGTCATGTTGCCAGTGACACTTCAAGGATGAACTCACTGAAATGTAACTTTTTATCAAGGATATCAGTCACATATCACTATTTCAGCCAGTGAGGGAGAATCATCAGTGAATAATATTTTTAAAATTGTTTGATTCTCATTCAGTATTGGCCATATGACATGACTTTAGGGGCATGGGACACAATAAACCAAGTTTTTTTTCAGTAGCACTATAGGCAAAACTTTTTTCTCATTTTGGATAGAGTAAGGGAGCGTTATAACCCGTCAGATTTTTTTCACCATCTGTGTCCCATTGCGGAACTTTCCCTTCACTTCCTGTCCCATAGCCAAATAGGAAGTGAGAGGAAATCCCTGAAAATTAAGGGAATTCCTTAGGGACCCCCAGGTCACCAGAACTAGTGTCCCCATTGGAAGATTTCCCCACTTTTACCTTTCTGGGCACAACCCAAAATGTGTGATTTTCTTTTACTTTCATAAATGTAAACAGGACAAATAGAGAGGGTGAATCTCCCTAATGGGGACACAGACAGCAATAAAAACTGACAAGCATTCTAATCTGTCCAAAACTGAAAAAAAAGCTTTACATTTAATTACACTTTAAGAACAAATACAGCATATACCATTCCTGAAACTGAGTTAAGATTATCTATCCAGTTTAGTTGCAAAAAGAAAAGTTCTTTGGGCAAACATCAGTAAATAATTAAATAATAAAGAGTCTAGAGGTTTAATTTATATATTATGTTGTATTACATTCACTTGAGGGCAACTTGTATAAAGGCTGTCAATAGAGAGTTGGAAAGGAAAAGGCTACTAATAGTTGTTTTGTAGGTCATTAGGGCCTATGAGTGTTTTCTTCATTTATAAACAAACAAATCCATCTCACTGGGGAGGAAATAAGATGTCTGAAACAGATGAAATGACATTTTTCCTGGCATGTGTACAGCTATGGGTTTTTAGACGTTGTTGATCTGAAAAACAATATGTTTTTTATTATATGTAAACAAAAATCCATGTACATAATCCCACTCAAAAAATAATTGCATCTTGATTACTCTGAGTTAATGGAAAACAATGAGGAAAACACATGTGTGCGTAAGCTATAAATTTTACATTTCTTTTCTCAGTGATTGTCATTATTAGCCTTAATGAATACAACACGATAGATAGCATGCTGTCAGGTGTTTTCATGATGATGATGATCCAGGCTTTCTATAATAGACAAATAAACACACTAAGAGGAACTAAAATTTGTGGTTAACGTGATTTAACTTATAGAGAATATAAAATGTTGGATATACTGTATGCAGGTAAGACATAAATTCAAGGCAGCAGGACTGTCCACTTTGCTATTAGACAACAGTATGCTAGGTGTAATGTTTAAAATTTGCTGAAACACCAAAAACAGACATCAAGGAACTGTATATACCGTACATTCATCACCCTCATAATCAGAACTTTTGTTGTAATTATATTATCTTTCAACATTTTAAAAGCTGATACCCTGTAAAGACATTCTGACTCCAAGTATCAGTGTTCCCAAGCATATTTGCATCTGCCCAGCTTTCCTTATGACATGGCACTCATGAACCCATAGATATTTGGAGATTGTGTTCAAATAGAACCACTTGTCGACCAGTCGCGTACCTGGTACGTCACTGGTCTTCAAGTCACTGCAGGCATCATCCCGGTACCATTTTTTAGATCTGGCAGTTGGCTCTCTTGTAGTAGCAAGCGGATCAGCTAACTAGCCCCTCCATCACTATTACAATGTCCCCCTCCTGCTACCTTCTGTAGCTTGCTCGGGATCTCCCATCCCATCAGGAGGCCTGAGTGACCAGCTGGTGCATCCACAGGCTGGCTGGAGAGCTGAACAAAGCCAATGGTAAACTGGAAGTAACGATCTATTATCACTTCCGGTTTACCGGATGTCAATGGTACCATTTTTAAAAACTCAAAAGCATTTGAAAACACCAATCTTGGTGATCCTTGTGATCCAAAATTTTTTTTAAAGCAACAGTGTAAAAAAAAAAAAAATTAAAGTGCCCCCATACCCTCATGCTTGCATGCAAAGGCAAATGCATGCATGGTCCCGCACACTTGCGAACAGCAATCATCCCACACATGGGAGGTATCACCACGAATGTCAGAACATGGACAGTAATTCTAGCACCAGACCTCCTCTGTAAATCTAAAGTGGTAACCTGTAAAGGCTTGTAAAGCGTCAATAATATTTACATTTAGCGCAAAATTTACATAATTTTTTGGACATACACAATTTTAAAGCGTGACATTGGTATCTATTTACTCAGTGTAACATAATCTTTTACATCGTACAAAAAAATTGCGTAATATATTGTGTTTTTTGCATCAAAATTCAAAAAAATTGCATTTAAAAACCCGCTGTGCAAATACCTTGGTGACATAAAAAATTACAAAACCCACCAATTTATTCCCTAGGGCCTCTTCTTTAAAAAATATGTATAATGTTTATGGGTTCTAAGTAATTTTCTAGCAAAAAAATACATGTTACATGTGAACAAAAAATGACAGAAAATGCCTGGTACTTAAGTGGTTAATAAAGTGAGATTACAGTCTGAACTCTGGTTTTGAATACAGTGGGGCCATTAGATACTCCGCTAGATTATTTCTGTGTGTGCCGCTCTTGGGAAGAGTTCCTCTCACTTTCTGCCCTTGTGATACAACTGAAAGTAAAAGGAAATCTCCCCAACATCAGGAGAACCTCCACTTTTGACAACTCTTCCTGGAATAAGGTGCCTCCACTGGGAGATTATCCAGCATTTTGTTCTGGTGACCACTGTCAATGGCAGAATTTCCACCTCACCTTTAGTTCCAGTGGCAACTAACATTAAAGTAGAACTAAAGGAAAAACTTTTTTTTTTTAAATTTTGGATAGAGTCTAGAAGGGATAAAAACCCCTCTAAGATTGTATGGTCATCTGTATCCCATTGGGGAGATTTCCCTTTACATCCTGTTCTATAACTAAAACAGGAATTGGGGGGAAATCCCTTCAAAGTGAGGGAATCCTTGGTTATCTACAGGGTCACCAGAACTAAAGTCCCTATTGGAAGTTTTTCCCTCTATTACTGTTCTGGGGACAACTCATAAATTGGGATTTTCTTTCACTTTCAATGATACCAGATAAACATGAGAAATAGTGAGGGTGAATCTCCCTAAGCAGGGCATAGACAACAATAAATACCTGACAGTGTTGTAATGCTTGATTATTCTGTTAAAAAAAAAATGCATTTATTCATACTTTAAAAAGTAACTAAACCCTCCTATCCTGTACATCCAAGAAAGCTGCCATTCTAGCCTGTGTTAGATCGGCAGTTTCCATGTTTCTGCACGTGATCAGTTATGGCACCAACCATTTGATGGCTTGACAGTCTGACTAAGAGTACAATTAGCTGTGACAGTTATCATTCATGGCACGCCTTAAATGTAATTCTTTTACAGACTGTCAAATTGTTGTTTTTAAATCTGCTTTAAAGTTTTATCTTGTCCCCTCTTTATCCAAAAAAGCAGAGATCTACTTTAATCTGTAACCGTCTCTGTCAAATTGTTGGGTTTAGATCTGCTTTAAAGTTTCATCTCTTTCCCTATTTATCCCAAAAATCAGAGTTGTACTTTAACCTTCTCTCTAAACATTGACATGTGCAAGGGTGTAATTAAGAATCTTTTCTTTAAAATAAGCTGTAGTTACATTGTTAGACCCTTTACATGTCTTAAAGCAGTTGCATGGCTAGAGAAGTCCCCTTGGTATGCATCACACATACAGAGGTCTGGCCTTCAGGTCTGAAAACTGTAAGATTCATTTTCTAAGTTCAAATCTGGCTGTATATTTTATTAAGCTGCCGTTACATTTTTAAGAAAGTGAAATAAAAAAGGTGAACTTTTGTAGAAAGAGCCAATTTTTCTTAAGTATTGTTTCACAAATCTTGGTAAAGCCCCTTAATAACCTTCAGAAGTAAAATAATACATACAGTTCATTATACACTATATGGAATATATATGAAATCTATGCATGAGTTTCTGAAATATGAAACTTTTTTTTTGTTCTACAGTCCCAATAAAATGTTGACAGTACAATTTTATATCACTAATCAATTGGTAGTCTGATTTTGACGGTTTTTAATAAAGCTTCATTGATTCCAGTGTATAAAATTGCTCCTGGCAAAAGAGGAACACACACGCTGATTGCTAAATATGCAGCAATTATCATATTCAGCGGCGCACTTTAATATATATTTATAGATGGATCTATCTATAATTTGGTTTAATTAAGTTGCATTGATTTTAATGACAGAAACAGTCCTGAAAAAGGGACAAGTGTTATGCGAGCACTTCAAATGCCGCTCTGGTAGCTGACACACTGCAGTAACACTTCAATGGCTCTTTGTACTATTTGATGTGAGCCTTTTCTTTCCCAAACACACTAAGATGTACGTGATGACAAATGTAACTATAATCCTATGAAAGAAAAAAAATCTTGAAATGACTGTTGTTCTGTTCTAAGCCGGTTTTCTTTCTTAGTCCTCTGACAAGCTAGCAAGGTTCTTTCATGGGAACATAACTGTGTACCTTTCTTTCTTTGTGGACATCCAAAGTAAAATGCATTATAATCATACCCACAGAACAGAAACTAAATGTTCACATTTCACCATACATATGAATCTGTAGTGCATAGACCCCAGACAGTGGCTCATGTTCATCTTGACTTCAAAGAATGCCTTTGAAGCAAACTAAATTGGCAACATTACAGTAGTATACAGTACGCAGTAGAGAACGTTAAAGAGAAGTACATAATAACAAATGAAGCTATAGTCCACATGTAATTAGAGAGCACTAACATAAATACGGTAGTACTTTTATATATTGCATTATTAAAAGCCAAATGTGGGATTTTAAATTTTTTCTCCTTGATATTAATATTAAAAAAGAAAAAAAAACAGCTCAGGCTTTATAACTCACCTTCAATCTGGGATGTCACCCACAGTAACATTTCTATACCACAAGATGTCCTCAGGCGCTAGCAGGGGCAGACTGACCATTTGGAAACGCGGGCACTCTTCAAGGGCCCAGTGTCAGTAGGGGGCCCCATGAGATTCCCCTGGTACCTTTTTCATAGGCTTTTTTGAGTTTGGGCCCCATGATCCCCTATTGCCCGGGGGGCCCCATGAGTTGTCAGTCCGCCCCTGGGCGCTAGGGATCCACAATGCCACACGTCATTCAAGCCTCAGGACTCTACTGTCATTGCAGAAAATTGTGGCCCCGCCCACTGAGGGGTGTTACCATAGCACTCTACATTCACACTGTACTGTTGATGATATTAGAACCGTCATCACTCTGCCATCAGTATGGATCGATTAGCTTGGAGAAAAAGCAAAGATGAAGAAGACCCTGCAACATGATTTGCCGACCAGTAGATTTGGAAAAGGTAAGTATTTAAATATGAAAAAAAATTCTGCCAGTAGGAGCCTTAAGTGCGGGAGAAAGTGGATGGTTTTGTGGTGGTGCCTGAAGCCCACAGTCAGGCATTAAGAACTAGCATTGTTTGCCCATTTACTACACTGCTCATTTGATGTAGTGTATTTTTTTTAGTAAGAGGCATGATTCATGTGGTTTTCCTTGTATTAATAATGTACAAACTATGTTTTTAGGAAGATCTTGGCAAAATGAAGGGTGATGGAAAAACACTGTGCAAACCTCCAAAGCAACAAAGACAGGTTCCATATACACACTGCTTACTCATAAGTTTTATTCTTAAAATGGTATTGGTATTGCAGCTTACCAATTAGATGTGTATCTACATTTGTTCTTTCCTTTAGTTTCACCATTTGATCTAGCTAGTAAGTCTGTTAACTATTTAACACTGACAGAGGTGTCTACAATGAACAGCTTATATTCATTTTTGTAAAACCTTTATCAGAAAAAGAAAAAAAATAGCTGTATCTGCTTAAAAGGTTTTAGCTCTGGAGTATGGCTTTACATTGTTAGTCAATCTAAATCTGCTAATGTATCTAACACTACCCTTCTCCAGATTGGCAATGCTACTTTGCAAGGGTGACCCAATTATTTCTCCATGGGGTGGAGCCACTCCATGGGGTGGAGTGTGTTACTGGCCAGATCACCAGGTAAAAAATAAGAAAAACAAAAAATAAAACTAATGTAGCCACCACAAGCTTCAATATATGAAAGTATTGTTTTTGAATTAATGCTGCTTTAAGAAGGCATTTAACAGCAGTATTACAAAAATGGAGGTCCTTAGCACATTTTGCACTAGATATGCTTACTCATAAGCACATCAATGAGCACCTGGAACATGTTTTTGCATTGTACGTTTGATTATCATAATCGAGCAAGTGTTACCTCAGTGGCATTGTATGGGAACACAGAATACTTCCTTCCTGGTAGCAATTAATTATTAGTATAATACTATTGCTGGGACAGCCTTTTGCAATGATGATGAATGAAATTTACAAACATAGAGAATGATTGAGCATGCCCAAATAATTATATTTGGCAATCGGGACAGTAGCATATAAGGTCCTGTTTAATGGCAATGTTGGGCCACAACCAGGGGTGGACTGACAACTCATGGGGCCCCCGGGCAATAGGGGATCATGGGGCCCCTGTGTCCTTGCCCAAACCCAAAATGTGAAGCTCCACAGACCTAACATTGTAAAGCTATGAATGATAGATATGAATACCAGCTTACTGTTGCCTTCCTCATGTTTTTGTGGCCTTTACAGTCTCTATATTTATGGGGACTAAATTTTGCTATATTTAGACTTTTCTTATGGCCCATATATTTTATGAAACTGGATAATTTTTGTAGCTTCATGCTAAATAATTACTTGTGGCTGCAAAGTTCTACCACTTTACATAATCATTTGCCCTATTTTTCTCTTTATGTTGATGGGCACTTTGTGCTTCAGCGTACAGATTGTATCTCCTTTCACTATACACAATTTAGTTAGAGCCCCCTGTTATAATGTATCCCATCTCCATAGGGAGTAGATAAGAACTTCCCGGGGAGAAGGCAAGCTTCTCATGTTCCCCCTAATGTCTATAATTCGCTTCCTGTAGTCATGTCCAGAAGAATGACAGCTCCGATCTACTTCATTTCTCCATGGCTAATGCTCCCTTTCGAGCTACACAGCTCTTTTTAACCAGTCCCTGCCCTTCCTATTGTAATGTGATAGCCGAGCAGCACTTTCATCATTCCGGGTGGATGTCATATGACATCCTCCTGGATGCACCCACTGCTGGTACCATGTGCTTGCTGTGACCAGTCACAGCAGATCACATGACAATTTTAAACAATGAATAGCTTCCTTTCATGCTATTCATTGTGTACGATTGTGTTGCTAGCTGTGATTGGTCACAGTGATCACATGGAACAGACAGGGCCAATCACAGTCCATTTGTACCATGGGATTAGCTGTGCTGAATCACAGCTAATCACAACAATACTTACTGAATGAATCGATTTCATTTAGTAAAATGCTTGCTTATTGCAATTAAATTCAAGGCTATAATTAATCATAATGTGTAAAAAAAAATCCTGATCACTTTCCCAGAGTAGTACAAGGTTACTGTAACATTGTATTACCTGAGTGCCCAACTAAAAAATGAAAGTACTAAAAAAATAAAAAAATAAAAAATGTTTGTACTGTCACCAGCCAGTGTCCCTGATCAATGTCACACCAGTTATATGATGATGCTGTATTGAACTGCTGACAGTATTTTAAAAAAACTGTGAAAAATATTTTTTTCATTTCTTAATTTTCCAAAAAGTTATGAAAAAAAATTACAACTTCAAAAAACTCGCCACACCTCTTACTAAATACCTTGGACTGTCTGCTTTCTAAAAAGGGGTAATTTGGGGGATATCTGTACTGTCCTGACATTTTCGGGCCTCAAGAAATGAGATAGGCCATCAGTACGTCTGGATTGATTGATTTTCAGGTATACAGTATATCTATGCACCATAGTTTGTGAACTCGATAACTTTCCTACAGACTAAATAATAAACACTGATTTGGGTGTTTTCACCCAAAAAATGTAGCAGAATACATTTTGGCCTGAAATTTATGAAAAACAATTATTTATTTGTAAAATTTTATAAGAGAAATGAAGAAAAATGTGTTTTTGGTCTTTTTTCATTTATTTAGAAGAAAATGAAAAACCCAATGGTGAATAAATACCACCAAAAGAAAGCTCTATTTGTGTGAAAAAAGAATGATAAAAATTTCATTTGAGTGCAGTTTTGTATGAATGTGCAATTGTGATAGTGTTGAAATGTGAAAATTAGCCTGGGCAAGAAGGGAGTGAAAGTGCCCAGTATTGAAGTGGTTAAACTCCCACCCAGTTCTCTCACCTGACATGAACCCAGCAAATTTAAAGCAAGAAGTGATTTAACAGCAGGCGGGAGCTCTCTCGTTCTGGGAGGACGTCTTTTGATGTCCACCCTCTCTAGCAGCGCTTGCGCACCCCCAAAGGTGCGCAGCAGTCGCTGGTTAACTGTGTCCCTTGGACACAGCCCATCATTGATCAAGGTAAAGAGCCATTGGCAGTGGCTCTTTACCACGTAATCAGCTGTGTCCAATCACAGTCGGTCACAAATGTAAACACAGAGCGGTAACTTGCTGTTACCAGCTTCCTCTCCTTACACACAGATCTTGTGTGAGGAGAGGAATCTTCAAACAGTAAGTTACCATTCTGTACAGTGCACAGTGCATAAACACATCACAGTGCCCACCATCAGTGTACCTGTCGCCCAAAAGTGCACCTGTCACCCATCAGTGTACCTGTCGCCCATCAATGCCCAACAGCAGTGCACCTGTTGCCCATCAGTGACCATCAGCAGTGCACTTGTCGCCCATCAGTGCCCATCAGCAGTGCGCCTGTCACACATCATCCATCAGTGCCACCATCACCAGAGTACCCATCACATGGCCACCATCAGCAGAGTACTGTCACACAGCCACCATCAGCAGAGTACCGTCAAGCAGTCACCATCACCAGGATACCCATCCTATAGCCACCATCAGTTCTGGAAACTAGACAGCCACCAGCAGCACCATATACCCCAAAGGTCAATCGGCAAATGCCAACGGCGCTAGAGCCATGAAACCCCAAGAATCAGAGCCCAAACATACCTCCCAGATGATCTTGTCAACCCATTATGGCTTGGGATCAGCAAGTATTCCCCCTTTCACCACACAGCCAGGTGTGCAGGCCAACACTAAACATTTTTCAGAAATTGATTTTTTAAATTTAATTTTGCCCAACAGTTTACTTCATTTTATTGTGAACCAGACAAACCTTTTTGCCCAACAATATATTACTAACAACCCCAGTTCATCCTATGCCTGTCTGTTTGAATGGAGACCTCTTAAGGGCCTCACGCTTAACATGGGGCTTACAAAAAAAATGAAGGACATGCTTACTGGTCCACACACCCAATCCACCACATGTCCATTTATTCTGCTGTAATGCCCAGGTCATGCTATTAGATGATCTTGCGCTTACCCAGTGCCCTCCCCAAGATCATCCCAACTATGACAAATTATACAAAATTCACCCACTTCTTAATTTTTTTCCCTAAAGATTTGCTGAACATTATGTCCCTGACCAAAACGTATGTGTGGATGAATCCCTTGTCCACTTCATCGGCCGACTGAGGATCAAGCAATACATTCCAAACAAAAGAGCCAGATATGGAGCAAAGCTCGACAAGCTTTGTGAAAGAGCCACTGAATATTTGTATGTATTCCACATGTACGAAGGCAAAGATTCCCAGCTCCAGCCCCCTGAGTGCCCAACCTACATTGGCACAAGTGGAAAAATTGTCTGGGAAATGGCTTTTCCACTTTTTCAAAAAGGTTATCATATCTATGAAAACAATTTCTATACCAGTCTGCCCCCTTTTCCAACACCTGCACCATAAGAATACCTTAACCTGCGGTACCTCCCAAAAAAACAGGAAGGGCTTCCCACAAACTCTAGTGAACACCAGGCAACAAAGGGGGAATCAACAAATCTAAGAAACATTGAAGTGCTAGCTCTGAAGTGGAAGGATAAGAGAGACATTTACATCCTGTCCACCATCCACAATGATACCTCGGTGGAAATTACTGGAAGACACGGTCCAATTCAAAATCCTGCCTGCATCCAAGATTATAATCTCTTCATGGGGGGTAGATTTAAACGATCAGATGCTATAGCCCTATTTAGCAACAAGAAGGTCCCGTTTCTGGTATGAAAAAGTTGCAATTAAATTGGCCGTTTATAAAACCTATGTCACCTACACCAAATCCACAAAAAGACCCACTATTTTCCTCACATTTATAGAGGAAATCATCATGTCCCTTTAGTTACCAGCAAGTATTCCTCCCCAGAAAGCATTTGTTCTGATTCTGTAAGCAGACTTCATGAGCACCATTTTCCTGAGAGCATTCCACCAACAGAAGCAGGCCAAAAAAAATGTTGGGTATGCAGCAGAGGGGGAATTAGAAGAGACACCACTGTTCATTGTCCCCAGTGTCTCTCCCAACCAGGCCTGTGCATCAGAGACTACTTCCAAAGTTTTCACATGTCACTAAAATATTAGCCTGCTGCCTCAACCAACCATGCCACTGCCTTCTACCTTAACTGACTCTGGTCTGTTCATTGAATATGCCTCTGCCTGCCATATGTATTATTTATCTACCACGTCCCAAACATTTTTGCAAATTTGCATACTTACCTGTAGCCGTGTCCTTCACTGTGGACTGCCTGGCCCTTTACACCTCTTCTGTAAAATCTTCCCCACATCCCAATGCCCCTCACATGCATAACTTTCAGTAATTATGATGGAAAATGCATACAGTGCCCATTCTGACGCATTAACCAAATGGAAGGAATTGCAGACTGGGCATGAAGTGCTGAACAGGGTGCACAGTGAGCATCAGTGCAGGGAATGGTTACAAGTATTTGCATTTACAAAAATGACAGGGGCAGTAAAGGTAAGTGTGCTATAAGTCTGCTACATACCCTTTGAAGGCTTAGTTCACCTTTACCGAAAAATTCCTATGCAGGTAAGGGAAGTCTATAGATAAAACAAACTGTGCAACTGTGAACAAAGTTAAATAATGCCCTCAATATAGTTGTAGGCTATTTATGTATCTTCCGAAGCCTGACTAAAAACCCTCAGAGATGGCATCTTCCCATGCTGCCTGATTGCTAGGACATTGCTAGGACAGATAAACAGGTACAGTTTATGTAGGAGTATTTGTTTAATCTCTTTTTTTATCACCTGAGGCCAGCCACTTCAATGGGAATATGGAAGGGTTTACAACAACTTTAAATTATACATGAGTTATAATATCTGATCAATTCCATTGTAAACCATGCTTTGTATGTAAGCATGCTGTAATTTAGGTAGTTAGGTGTTGCCCTGGACAGGAGGGTTAGGATTAACTCTGTTCTTGGGTTTTTGGTTTTTACAGGATTTTTGGGCGTGGCCCACTGGGCCTGTGGATATAAAAGGGACAGTGGTCGAGAGCTGAGAGTCACTGCCTGCTGGATGGGAGAAAGGACACAGCAAACCAACAAGATGTAATCTCCAATTACTACAGAGAGCTTCCACCTTAAGGATTCTGCCGAGGACAGCACCACATCTACAATGTAGGGAGACTACTGGAGCCTGTAGTCCACAGTGAAGATGCCAGCTGCTGGATTCTGCCCACAGCATGGACTTGGCAACTAATGGACCTGAAAGTACACAGACTCTACCTCTGCAGGTACGCTGGGGCAGCACATTGCCTGGTTAGAAGTAGGGACTTATGGATAATGGCTGTTCTCTTGGAATTCTTGTAGGAAGTGTTAAACGTTGCCGTCTGCCTAGTCTGAAATTCTTTAAAAGAGGTGCACTGCAAGTAACTGCCACTATTATACACTTAGTCTACAGTTTGGGTCACTGACACATGGTGTATAAAGAGTATGCAAATTATACATGTGATTGCCATGAGCAATGAAGGTACAGTCAGCAAGCAGCCTGTCATAAATGTGTACCTATTATAAGTGTAATTGCCTCTATCCACAAGGGAGATGTTGTCGGCACTTCCTATGTTGCATTCCATCTACCACAGCAACCGGAACAGAACGGTACTGCAGAGGTGCCCCTCTGTATAGAGGTATGGAAGTTCCAGAGTTAAAGTCCAGTGTACATTGGAGCCCACGCTATGTGCACAGTGGGATTTCATGCTGCTACCAGGACTGGTAGTGAGAAATGCTGGTCAGGTGGCTGTGGTCAGTGTTTGGCATGGCCCGCCTAACTGCAAGCTAGAATTGGAAGATGTTTATTACCCGAGAATAACTGGAGGACAGTTGTTGTGCAAGTGTATATGGTGCATCGGTCATCTCTAAAGTCAGAGGCTTGCCTTAAGGCCATGAATTCCCCCACGATGGCTTCAGCCTTGTTCCAGGGCATCTATGAAACGGCACTAAAGCAAAGGTACCCTATGTGTAGGAGAGTGAGCCTATCTCATGTGCCTAGTGTAGCCCAGAAGAACCCACCCTAGGAGTAGTCCTCTTGTGTGACTCAGACTTGGTGCTTAACTAGTTTATTGGGAAACATGAAGGAAGGTCCACCACCACCCACTTATACCCCCACAAGCCCTATATGTATGTTTCTCTCTTACATCACTGTAAAGGCAGCCAGAGATATAATTATATAAAGATCTCTAAACATTAATAAAGTATCATATCATTTTGCTTTGACAAATGCCTATAAACAAATTGCTAAATACACTGGAACAAAAAAGCTTATACAACCTAAAATTGTTTTCCATACAATTATGAAAAAAATGCATAAAATGATTAAATACATCATTCAAGTAGGCAGCGGTGCAAAGCAGGAATGTACAATTTGGTCATGACATGATGCATACCTTCAGTTAAAAAGGAATTTATTTCAGATAACCAGTAAAAGAAATAATTATTTCAGCTGTGGTGTTTGCTTCAAGTTAGGAACATCCTGTTCATGTTAGCCTGTCAACAAAGGGAATTGTTTACTGTATTTAAAAATGTAACTAAAGGCAAAATGTTTTTTAGTTTTTAGAAAAAGTAGCGAGGGGTTAGAACCACTGTTAGGTATTTATTGCCACCTGTATCCCCATTAGAGGGATTCTCACTTTTTTATTGTGCTGATTACCAATGTCACTGGGAAAGAAAGTGAGGGTAAATCCAAAATTTTGAGTTGCCACCAGAACAGCAATAAAGGGGAAATCTTCCAATGGTGTCATTTGTTCCTGTGACAACTGTCTAAGAGGGGATTGCTCTCGCATTGGAAAGATATCTTCTTGCTTCCTGTTGAGTCCACAGGACAAGAAGTGAAGAGCAATCTCCCAAATAAGACAAGATGGAAAAAAAAAACAAAAAAAAAACAGCAATTTTAACCCTCCATAGTTTTACCTAAAAGAACAGAAAGCAAGTTTTGGCTTTGGCAAAGGCTTGTACACTGGTTGTTTAGTGTATCATCCCTCTTAGTAGGTCAGCTTTTGCAGCTGCAATTGAATCTGCTTAAAGCGGAGTTCCACCCAAAAGGGGAAGTTCCGCTTTAAAGATTGGTCCCCCGCTCCCCATTAAGGATTGGCACCTTTGGGGAGCAGGGGGGGAATAGGTACCCGAATTTGACAGGTACCCACCCCCACTTTCGCTGCGATCGCCTATGCGATCGGAAGCGGAAGTTGTCCTCCTACCCTCCCCAAAGTCTTGTGGGACATGTGACAGGTCCCAGAAGACGACGGGGCCATTCAGGAAGCACAAGCCGCAAGCTGTCACAGCTGGGTGCCCACGCTGAAGATGTCGGCCTCCTGGAATAAAGGACGGCCGGTGAAACGGGTTCCAGCAGGGGTATCGCGGGATCATGGGACAGGTAAGTGGCTGGTTTTTAAAAATCAGCAGCTACAGTTTTTGTAGCTGCTGACTTTTATTTTTTTACAGAGTGAGTGGAACTCCGCTTTAAGGAAGTAAGCCTCCACCAATCTACTGTATGTAAGCACTGCATTTTTAGCTGCATTATTGAAACGCTCTTATTTTGTATGTTAATAAGGGCCATGTTGAAAAGTTAGTTTTGGAATAAATTTGAAGAAAAGCTTGTGCTGCCTGCTCCCTCTGCACCATAGCTTGCTATATGACTGCTTAATAAGTGTTGGCTGGAGTTTGGGTATAAATTGTCCATCTAAATCTATTAGTCCATTCAACATTACCCTCTCCACTGATTGGCAATACTGCTGTCAAAGGCTGGCTACCTAGCTCCTCCATAGATAGAATAGAGGAGTGAATGCAGCCACCCTAAGAAAGGATGTGTGTTATTGACCAATAACTGGGTGAAAATAAAGAATCCTCTATTAATTTTTGGTTTTGCATTTAGTTATACTTTAAGCTTTAGGCCACTGTATGTTTGTCCATTAAATTCGGAAATTTACAAATCCCATTTACACAGCAAAGCCAGATGATGACACACTATTTTTTCTGTTATAAGGAATACAGTGGTGTCTTCTCCCCACTGTCAGCTTGCTGACTGGACAGCAAAGGGACATCAGAACACTGGTTGGCCACTCTTCTCTTTCCTTTAGCTGACTTATTCTTTGTCAATGTGTTTGCATGCAGAACACCTAACTGGCTTTGGGCTCATTCACAATTTGCCATTCTCATGCATTGCATTCATGCACATTGTATCACATGTCAACACATGTGGCAATGAAGAAGCTGCCAGCACACAACATAGGACAAAAAAAAGGTACATGCATAATCTTTTTCTGCAGTACCCGCAATGGCAGTGCATTACCTTGTGCTGCAACATGTATTATTATTATTTATTTTTATTTTTTTCAAAGTCTATGCTTATAGCGGGACTGTGAAAGTATGGCAGGCAATCTGACACTAACTGACACTTTGTGGGTACTAACTGCCACTGAAATCTCCAGTGACACTAATACAGTGATCAGTGCTAATGATATACACTGCCAATGTACTAGTGACACTGTATGGGAAGGGGTTAACATCTAGGAGCTATCAAAGGGTTAACTGTGTGCCTAACAATGCTTGGTGTGTTTACTGTGTGGTGCTTTTACTAAAGGATGTGCCAGTTTTTATTAAAACTTTATTAAACAAAAATTGGCATATCCCCGCTGACAGGACAGAGCTCTGTGTTATTTACATTCACAGCACAGTCAGGGCGGTAGACGTGTACACCCCCCTATCCGGAAGAGCTGGATCACACATTAGATATGTACATCTAAATGATGTGGTCAGCAAGTGGTATCAAGCCTGATTTGAGTACTTGCACCACTGGCACTTAAAATGTATTGAATGATTTTAATGAATAAAGAGCTTCACTGGTTTGTGTCTTTTATATCTGCCTGGAGATCAGGTTAATATAGATATCCAGCTTTTTATCAGGATTAAGACTTAGATTTCTTCCAGCACTTACAGATCACCTACTGATGCAGAGAGGCATACATGCAACAAGTTTTTAGGTGATCAAGTCAAACATTCCTTTAATTAAAACGAGCAACTGAACTTTTACTTAGCAATACTTAGGATACGCAAAACATCTTATTAACCTTCAAACACAAGCAGATAAACAATTCCTATTCCTTATTCCACAGTTATAAGACTGGGGAAGGTAAATATCACCCAACCTCAAAAGGCCAAGAAATTTCTTTTTGGTATTTAACTTGAATCCACGGTGTGAATAAACTGATTTAAAAAAGTACAGGATGTTATTCTCAACTTTAAACATTCTTCCAAGTTGGAAAATTTTTTTTGACTCTACAGACACTCTACAACTGACTGAAAATACAAATGTCCACACCCTGTGTCAGAAGTACATTCTTATTACCTAAATTATATATTGTTTGTTTATGAGTGTCAATGACTGACCCCCATAAATCAACTTCCTGTACTGTGGTGTTTGCAGGCTGTTGGCTAAAGCCTAACTATAGTGACATAACTGTCACCCTTGTATTTGTCTATGATTCTGCACGGCATCAAATTTCACATAACTAGAACACTAATGACTTTTGGTCTTGCCATTCAGGATCTAGGAGAACAAAACTGTACACAAACCATGGCTGCACATGGTAAATTATTTAGTGCCCATCCATCTTCAGGAGTACAGGACCAGCTGCTTTTAGCCCTCAGAATAACCTCTCAGAGCTAAAAGGATGCAGAAAAGATCTCCAAAAAGTCTGAACTTTCAAAGGGTCAGATCAGATCCTAGATAGGGGGTCCTTACAGTAACACCAGGTGCTGCAATGATCGTTCAGGATGGGAGATCTTTTTTTCTAGAAGGACATAGATAAATGGAGTCCTTAACACATAATTATATCTGGCTTCAAGCTGAATCTATTGACAGTTTAAAGCTGAGAGATGATAATCATTTGTACAGTGGCCAATACTGTTACAAATAATGTCAGTACCTAGAATGTTAGATGCCATTATTACCTTAAGCTATATAAGATGTATGTGCAGAAGAAAAGAAGAACAGGCTTGGTATTTTCTGGGGCAAAGGCAAGGGATACACTAATACTCCTTACATCCTGTTCCCAAACTGGCAAAAATACCACACAAATATTGTATATAATTTTATAAGCATACCATTCCATTTATTGGTGGCTTATTGATTTTATATGTTTAGGATATTTATTTATTATAGGTACTTATTGCCCCATGAATTTACGTAGCTCTTTACACATATATATTGTACAATCACAACAGTCCCTGCTCTCAAGGAGCTTACAATCTAACGTCCCTAACTCGCATTCATGAATACACATACTAGAGTCAAGTTAGACAGGAGCCAATTAACGTACCAGCATGTCTTTTGGAGTGTGGGAGGAAACCAGAGAACCCACTGGAAACCCACGCAGGCACAGGGAAAACATGCAAACTCCAGGCAGGTAGTGTTGTGGTTGAGATTCGAATCGACGACCCAAGTGCTGCTAAGCGGAAGTGCTAACCACTCAGCCACTGTGCTACCCATATCCACATAAATAAAATAAATGTAAATAAATAAATAAATAAAACAATACTTTGTATACTCCCCATCCTACACAGTAGACCACAGAACAGGCAACCATCACTATAGCAATAACACAAGGTTCTCATATGCTGTCACAGGAACTGACAAACTAGTGACAGTGCCCAAAGGTTGCTGGACCTGATGTCTGCTGAATTTTAAACATAACATTCCAGTAAACCACCAATAGAAGTGACTACATAGACTGGCCGAGTTGCAGATACCCTCCTACCCTAGCACCTCTATTTGGAGCTTGTGATGATGCAGGGTCCTCTGGCACTTTTGTCTCCACCTTTAATCCAGCTCTCCACTGACCAGTTATTACTCACACCTTTTTTTGTTTGTTTTGAACTTCCTACTCTTTAGAATACAATGATGTCCTCACCTGGAAACTTGATAATACAATTGATTTAAACAACAGGTGACAGCTAAATGATGAGACTGTGACTTCCACTGTCTTCTCACTGGCCTGGTGAATTCTTCTGGGAGTCTTAACTTAGTAGTAGTGTCCACTGCAGCTGTTTTACTTCCATATTCAATCCATAGTACAAGACATTCCCCTCATAAAAGTATAAGAAGTTAATAATTACTTTTTTGATGAAATCAGTTTTCTGGGCTGCCTCTGATAGACCAATGCTCTGTTATTAGTGTTTTATACATCCAGTCCCCCCACACAAAAACTGATTAGAAGAAATAAAGCAATAAAATTGAGTACTTTGCGGCAAATTGTGGGTGTATTCAAATTGCAGTGACAGTGAGAGGGGTTTAAAGGATAAGATCACCTTTATACAAAAAATAATAAATGCACATTTTTTTTTGCAGTTAATCAGCAAATCACTGGTTCCATGCAGGTCTCCTACAGATCTGTCAGTATATCTGCTTGCCCGTACAGGAAGTACAGGCAAGCAGATATACTGACAGAAAAATTCAATGACCTACCACACAGATTGGCTAAGGGCAGTGGCCTGGTGGCCTTTTTAAAAAAAAATTGAGAGCCAGAGAAGAGGAAGAAGATTCCCCGCTAGCTGTCAAAGCAGGGGAGTGGGGGTTGGTCTGATCAAAACATGATACGTTACACCCTGAATATGGGTGTAACGTAACATGTTATGAAAGCTGAACCTATCCTTGAAAAGAGAAGTATGGGCTGGATAAAAAAAATTATATTCTCCTAGGTAAATGCAGAATCGATCCGATGCTGCATCTGTCCCCCGCCAGCTCTAAACAGAGAACTGAGCAAAGTCCACAATTGCTCAATTCTGCTCCTCTGCTCTGAGCAGAGAGCCAGGACTGTCAGTTTTTGGCTCTTTGCTCTGCCCCCCTCTCACTGGAGCGATGGACTGTGGAGGGGGCAGGAGGGGCTGGTTCAGGCTCTCGGCTGTTCGCTTGACCCAAACATTGGGACTATTGGTGAGAAGTTATCATTGCCACAGGTGTCATTGTGGACACAATGTTGAGGGCTGACCAGAACATTTTTCTTTTGAGTTTGATGGATGGTCTGGTGCTGCCAAGAGCCAGCCAAAGTCTTTATTTTGTACTTGGCTTTTTATGCCCAGAAAACCATTTTTTTTATATTGGAAGCTGCCAGGCCCTCCTACCTTCTCACATTATAAATTATTGGTCTGTTTGATTATTCATCTTTATAAGATCACCTACAGTATCTTAGTCATAAATGTCATAAAACATTTACAAAATTTGGTCTAGCTGGCTGACGTGTGGTCTATTGAATAGCTCCCTATTATTTTCTGAACTTTTCCCTATCCCTCCCACTGGAGGGATATTAATACAGTAATGTACTATTTTCTCCTGTACAAAGCTTTTTACTTCTGTGTGTCAACTGCCTGTGAAGAACTCATCGAGCCTGTTATATGTGAAGAATATGGTATTACTCTTTGTATGTTGCTAAAATGTCTCTGTATGTCATTCTGTGATCCTTCAATGTCAAATGAATGTCTCTATTCTGTACCACAATATATGCATGCAAGACGTAAAAAAACTGAATAAAACTTTACTGTTAAAATGCAATTCTTATTTTTCCACTGTGCTTTACTGTGAACTGACAATTGTGTCAAGTGTTCTGTAGCCGAGTACAGATAATGTCTCATTCAGCACTTGAACTTCCCACACACACACACACACAGATATATATATATATATATATATATATATATATATATATATATGTATGTATATATATATATATATATATATATATATATATATATCTATATAGAAAGAGAACTTACAAAAATGGAAACCTGTGGAAAAGGACAAATCACACTGAATTTAAACAGAAAATTTGGTACAGTTCTTTCCCTATACTGTTTTAAAGACATAGATGAAGAGTGTATCTTTATTTATTTATTTTAGACCTAAAGATCTAAGTATTAACAGATTGGGAAGAAATAGGAACACTTCACATTAATGTAAATGCAATTTAAATTTATAAAAAAATCCAAAGCCACCCTCTGATGCCTATACTTAAATTTATTTATTAAAGTGTCAAAAAAATATATAGTGAGAGCAAAGAAAATTGTAATAAAGCAGCTAGCACAAAGTGGCAAACCCTCCTATTCCACCGAAACATAAGCAAATATACAAAGTTGCAGCACTAATATTGATCTATGTGAACAAAACAAATATGTGAACTAATAACCAATAACATAAATAATAAATGAAGTCCAAAAGAAAAAAGTGCAATGTCCAGCAATAATGTGTGACTCAATGGTGATCAACAATGTGAAGTGACATCTGTGAAGGGTACATCTGTGATAATTCTCCACCAGTATGCACTCACCAGAAGCAAGAAATAAACAGGATCTGTGCAGAAATCCCTCCAAGAGATGCAACTGGGCTCTATATGGGCATTCCTTGAAATGGACCTCCCATGCCCCGGTCGACGATCGATCCAAATCCTAAAAGGAGCTCACATAACAGAGCCCAGAAACAACTGCATATAGTGTAGTATTTTTATTTTATAAAATTGCAAAGCATCCACGTGGAGCATAAAAACAAACAAACACTCACAAAGATGGCCGCCGGACCATCACATGAACTTGGCAGCGTGACATTAGCACGTAGGCTCCTCCTTCATGCCATTGTCTCTGGGCTCTGTTATGTGAGCTCCTTTTAGGATTTAGATCGATCGCCGACCGATGCAGGGGAGGTCCACTTCATGGAATACCCATATAGAGCCCAGTCACAGTGGATGTCATTTGGCTATATCTCTATTCCCTGCAGTGGACAGGATACATCTCTTGGAGGGATTTCTGCACAGAGCCTGTTTATTTCTTGCTTCTGGTGAGTGCATAGTGGTGGAGGATTGTCAGAGATGTACTCTTCACAGATGTCACTTCACATCGTTGATCACCATTGATTCACACATTATTGCTGGACATTGCACTTTTTTGTTTTGGACATTATTTATTATTTATGATATTGGTTATTAGTTCACATATTTGTTTTGTTCACATACAGTAGATCAATATTAGCGCTGTCCTTTGTATATTTGCTTACATTTATTTATACTTCCCTGTTGCTTTGATCAACATCACCACCCCAAAATTTTGCTGGCAGCAATAACCAAGGATTTCAAGGAGGCCTTCCAATTGACTGGTGAGGCTCAGATCACTGTATTGTGGAGAGAAAACATGTTCTTCCCCCAGCCATCTTATTAAGTATCAGGATTTCTTCTGAGCAGTGGTGGGGATCAAAACAGTGGTATAGATAAGTATAGACAGCAAAGTATACCTAGCAAAGAATGGGGGATGGTTTGGGTACCTTTTACCAATGCATTTCTTTTCAGAGAAACAATTTTCTAATTTGTAATAAACTAGAAAAATGAATCCCATAATTTATTTTAAATAAACACTATTCAGTGAGTAACAAATATTTATAATATTATAAAATGCAAACGCAAATGTCTGGCATTCTTGAGCATGCTATGACATAACTGTCAGCTCTGTTATTATCTCAGTTACAGCCAGTGAACCTAGCACTGTAAGGGTTAGAATAATAAAATCCCAATTAATCATGCCTTGGAATCTTAGATGTAGGCAGATACAGTGAGCAAGATATGGACACCAGCAATTTGCAGACCTCTTCTGAAGTGGATTCTTAAAGAGACAGAGGTAAAAATAGAGCTAGAAGTCTGCTAACGTGACTTCAGCTTTGCCACGCACAAAATAGGTTATCATATCAATATAAATGGCAAAGAAATTCATTTTGGCAAAACAGATTAGAGCAGTAGTCTACTTCTTCAAATATAAGCTCACAACTGCACAGTTAGCATGCTTTGAATGTAACATACACTATATATGTACTTCTAGGCCAAATCTAAATGAAAATACTACAGAAAATAACAATGGTAGGCTTGAGTAAGGATTTACTAACATTTACTAAACATTTCTAACTTGAGCTTTTTTTGGGGAAAGTAATATGTAAGTGGATTTAGTTCGCTTTAACAATGCAGTTTTTGTTTCTTTGAGTCACCCTTGTAGAAAATTATTTTATTACCAGTTAATCTGACCAGCAGATTCTTTATTTTTCCACTTCAACAGTATGGCAACACTGTTCATTCCTTAGTGAAATCACACAGCAATGTTGTCACGCAGGTTGGACAGCATAGACTTACATAGACACCATTGATTTTAATTAATTTTAAATAAGGACAAACAACTAAAATTCCAATATCAGCTAACACATTTTAAAGTGTATGTTAAGGAAATGTCTTTATTTAAATGTTAGATAAAATATGAAAGGATTAGAACTCTTGACTGTTTTTACCACTATCCAAGGATCCATTAGAGAGCTTTTCCAGCACCTTCCTTCCTGATGACAACAATTTCAATTCAGCAAAACACTTGAAAAGTGATACAAACTGAATCAAAAATATGACAAGGGTCACAGGCTTCCCCTGCTACAATATACAAAAAATATATTTCTATTTGTGTTGCTGTTGAAGAGTCCCACTCACTTCTTGTCTGGTAAAATGTTTTCAGGAGGACAGGGAATACAGAGAAATCCCTTAAATGGAGCCCTGGATAGTAGGCAAGGCAACTTTTTATGGACAGCTTGACTTGCTAAAAGTGTGGAAAAATAACAGATCTATAGACAGTGTCAACAGGTAATAAATATATATGTTACTGGAGGACTCAGAAAAACACAAATTGAAGTCTTAATGCTATTGACAGACTGTGTCATACTGTGTATTTCATGTTTTATTTTACCCATTATTCACTCCTGTCAAAATTTTATAATTGAAATAAATATTTGCCATTGCTGTTCTTCCGTCATCTTAGGTGAAATGAAACCCAAACTTCTGTAAAGCCACAACACATACCGTACAATTTAATCAAATACTGTCAAGCGACTCCAACGAATATTAATGTTAGCTTTCTTTTTATGCTTTTCTTTTATTGTTTTAGTTACATAGTTATGCAACCATGTGTTCAGTTTACAGTCTTTTTTAAAGATTGTAAAACTAGTTCATTCAAGGGTTTATTAAATATTTAAAAGTTCTTTCAAATGTTCTGTATATTTTTACAAGAGAGTAAAGTACCAGTAATATTAAGAGAACATAAAAAGTAAAAAAAATAACACAAAATGTTCCTACACTTGCTGCAACATTCAAACTGAGAATTATTACAAGAATATTATTTGCACTTTATGTAATAAAGTTGACATTTAAGATGTTTGCTGTAAGGGAGGAAAGTGGAACTAATTGTTAGTGAACGTAATGTGGCAAACTGCAATTTTGTTCCTCCGGGGTTGTAGTGGCTTTAATTTCTAAGCTATTTAAATACAATTGTTTCACTGTCCTTTAAAACACATAAATCAGTTTCTTTATTTTTTTGTACATACAACCCTCCAGTTCCTGTCTTCATGTGGCGCCCTAGTTCCTGCCTTGAAACCCTCACTTAAAGTGAAACTAAACCACCAATTTAATGTTCAAGACATGACGTGAATGATTACTATTACAGGTAGTAGTGGGTTTGCGTTACCTATTAACTGAACTGTCAAGCCATCACATGGTTGGTGTCATAACTGATCACATGTGCAGCACCATGACAACTGCAGTTGAAACTGAGGCTAAGATGGCAGCTTCCTTGGCTGTAAGAGATAGGAGGGTTTAGTTCCACTTTAAAGCACATCAAAGCACATCCCACTACAGTGTGTTCTAACCTGAATAATCCAAAGTGCCAAGTCTGGTTTCTCGTTGCTCTCTCCTCTCTCTGCATGATTTATTCCTAATAGATTAAGCTGACACATCAGCCTTCCAGGAGATGACCCACCCCCGTACAGCAACAGCAGATGACTCATACCCTCAGCATTAAGTTTCTCTGAGCCAAGGAAGAGGGGGTGTGTCACTTTCTTGCAATCAGCTCTCAGATTACACTCATCTCTGTGCTCTAGCTCTGCAGTGAGTGGAACACCAAATCCCCACCCCCTGCTTTCTGCTGCTGAAAAACATCCTTTCATCTGTGTGATGCAGAATCCTGTACAGGATAGGTGGTGACAGATAAACAGGTACAATTTATATAGGAGGATTTGTTTAATCCCTGTGTATCGTCTGAGACTAGTCACCTCACTAGGTATTTGTAAGGGTTTACAACCACTAAGTAAACTTGGCCTGTCTTAAAATGTTTAGGCCCCACTCATACCATATGTGCAGAAAAGCTGATGGAAACTGATGCGCAATTTCACTTGCAGAGACATCAGTTTACATCAGTTTTCATACGCGCTCAAATGAGTTTTATACACGTTGCAGATTCCTGCACATAAAAAATCTGCACTTGATACTAATGATGTGGTGTGAACAGGGCACATAGAGAACAGTTGATTTCATTGTGCCCTTGCAGAACACGTGCAGAAAAACTGATGTGTCTGCACCATGGTGTGAATGAGCCCTCAATGCTACTGGTGCATGAGGTCACAATTTTTGCCCAAGTCAAGATTAAAATCTGCCCTTATCATTCAACTGTCAAATGCCAGCCTAGGCTGTGGCAATCAACAGTTGAATGAAGGAAGTGGGGCTTAAAGCAGAAATAATTCCACCAATTTAATTGCTTCCAAAAACAGTTACATTCAAGACATGCTGTGAACATTAACCATCACAACTATTTGTCTTCAACTGAACTGTCAAGCCATCCAATGGCTGGTGTCATAATTGATTACACATATAGCACCATGGCAACTGCAGATCAAACAGAGCCTCCTTGGCTGTAAAGGATAGGAGAGTTTAGTTCCACTTTCATTTTGAGCTGGGCAGAATTCAAACCTCTGTGTATAGCCTGAGTCTAGGATCCAAAGGGGATACAAGTGCACATGGTTTGATTGCAGATACAACAGAAACATAGGAGTTGGTTTACTAAAGTCAAATAGTCTGTTCACTTTCCAAGAGAATTTTACCTTAGCTTAGCGAATGAGGCGAAGCTCTTCTGACTTCATTCATCCAATCATACGTATGCAAAATTACAGTTTTCTTTTCCTTGCAAGCAATTGGGTATTCTTGCAAAATATATGATAGCTACATTCATTAAAGTGGTTGCAAACCCTTACATATACCCAATGAAGTGACCAACTTCAGGTGTTACGCAGAGATGAAAAAAAATCCTCCTACATAAGTTGGACCTGATTATCTGCAGCCATTTCCCCTGTGTAAAGCAGTAGAAGAAGAAAGCAGGGGGCACAGAGCAGTAGTGCAATCTGATATCTAGGTGGAGGGAGAGGCACCCCCCTCTACACAGACTCATAGAAGCTAAGAGTCATCAGTTGTGTGCTGGAGGGGGGAAGCAGTCTATCTCCCTGCAGGCTGTTGTGTCGGCTTAAGCCTGGTTCACATTAGTGCAATTTCAGATACAACCTGAGTCACACAGAATCACAAGACAGAGGGAAATTACATTGTTTTTAATTATTTATTTATTTCAGGTACTTGTATAGCGCCGTCAATTTACACAGCACTTTACACATATATATTGTACAGTCACATTAGTCCCTAACCCTCAAGGAGCGTACAATCTAAAGTCCCTAACTCACATTCATACATACACATACAAGGGCCAATTTAGACAGGAACCAATTCACTTACCAGCATGTCTTTGGAGTGTGGGAGGAAACCGGAAGACCCGGAGGAAACCCACGCAGGCACAGGGAGAACATGCAAACTCCAGACAGGTGGTGCCGTGGCTGGGATTCAAGCCAACAACCCTAGTACTGCCAGGTGGAAGTGCTAACCATTTAGCCACTGTGCTGCCCCTTTATTGGTGTCCTTTCACATCAATGCAACTCAGCTCATAATTATTTTGGAAAAGGTTCCTGTACTATTTTGGAGCAATTCCAGTTAAATTTTTTGCTCCTTAGAATATAAAAACTTTATCAAAGTTGCATCCAAGTAGCAATGCATACAATGCTCAGTATAAATGAGTCCACTCCAACAGATTTGTCAGAAAACCTTTACTTTCCTTTCAGAATCAACATTTTCTATGGGACACTATACTACAAAATACTCCCACAAATGCGGCCATTGACTTCAAACAAGACTTGTGAATTTGCACACACAAAAAAGTATTTTTCCTAACAAAGTCATTTAAGACCATGTTGCAAAAATGAATACACCCAAATGAAAGTCTTAGGAGCAAAGCTAAATTTTACACAACAAAATCCCAATTAACAAGAATTCAACTACAGGTGAGTCTAATTATTCATTAAACAGGTGTCTAGCAGACAGTTGATTATAAAAGGGGATTACTTAACAAAGAAAACCCCTTCCCATTTCATGCTGTCAGCAATGGCATCACATGGAAGAGAAATGTCACAAGGCCTGAGAAAGAAAATAATTTGTTTACACAAGAAAGGTGAAGGCTACAAGAAGATCAGCAAAACTTTACTTATCAGTCAGAATAAAATCAACCGAATACCTATGGCGAATTCTGAAGTTGAGCATCACTCTCCATCCAACATCCAGGCTCTAAAAGATGTCGTTCTTGCAGAATGGAAAAAGATTGATGTTGCAATATGTCGCCAACTTTTTCATTCCATGCCTAGAAGACTTGGTGCTGTCTTTACAAATCATGGAGGTTATACAAAATACTAGATGGAGTAGTTTTTGTTGCAGGGTATATTCATTTTTGCATCAACTAATTTGAATAAAACTGAAGATTTACTCACTTGCATGTAAGCGAAACAAAAGTTCTATAAAACTCAGTTTTGTCAAAATTTTGGAAATTGTCCTTGTGTTCATTGAGAAATTGATTAAAATCTTAGTTTTCCAAAGGGGTGTACTCATTTATGCTGAGCGCTGTAATTGCACTGAAAATCAGGTCAAAATCGTATTGCAGCCTTAGAGTTCTATTAGTTGCTCATGCCGATAGCAGAAAGAGGAGAGATCAGAGAGGAACCAGACTTGGTGCTTTGGAATCAAGCTAGTATGCACTATACAGGGATGTGCTTTGTTCAATTTTCAAGTCTGAAGTTTACAGCCACTTTAAGCTGAGGAACAATTCCCTCCCAAAGTGAAAACTCCCTTGCAAAGTGAACAAACCTATTTGCCCATAGGGTTTGATTGCAGGCACTACAAGGTACTGCACTTCAGCACTGTTGTTACCTTAACAATTTAAGCCAGACTGAGTTCACTTTAACACTCTAAACTTAATAAGGCCAAAAACTGTTTGGTTGTTACTGGTGTACCATCCGATATAATGCTGAAAGTTGCAATTCGCTTAGAAATCAAACAAGATCATATATTTACAAGCATCTATATGCTTGTCAAGCTGGCATGGTGTCTTAGCTTGCATGGCTTCCACAATAGACACTTCACCTAAATGATCATTGGTTTTTAACAGTAAATTTATTTTTGCTCATATGACCATGTAATAAATATGAAGTGCTTTTTTCTGAGCCCATATCATAGCAATATTTGGGCCATCTAATGATTAGGCTTCCCACCCCATCCTACATGCCACCTAGCCAACAAAAAAATCATAGCAACGCTAAGACAAAGATAGTGCTTCAATATTTGTGGAACTACAAGCCATGGTATGCAGCCTTAGGCTACCAGTTCCACATAGGTTAATCTCTTTCTCTTGCCATCCAGTTCCATGGCTTCTTGCATGTTCATGTCAATGGGTGAGCGTGAGTTGGGATCTGATGACCAGAGTGGATTGCTATACATAATCAGCGGGTCCTTGGCATCTGCCCTATTATATTGCTAAAGAAATACTGTATATGATGCTGGAACAAAGTGTGTAACCACTATAATCTCTATAAACAGTTTAAAACTATTTTTCTAATATAAAGAATGTTTTAATGATTAAATGTGTATTGCACATTTTGGTACATTTTTGGTATCTTCACAGAGCAAGTAATTGAGGGATTTTTGTTTATCAAGTTTACTAATTAAACTGAGATAGTGTTGAAGTGTTCATTGTAACATAAACATTCAGCATTAATAGAATCTTTTCTACAATGTTGAATACATTCTGTGTGATTATGTGAACCCACAACAAATACACACTTTTTAATGTGAATTTGATAAGTTTTATCTTCCATCTTTCTTATTGTCTGTTCATTTGTTAATTTCATTCAAATTCATTCAAATTCCAGGTTTGCTCTACCCATAAAATAAACAAGTTAATGTAATTCTTCTGTTCTAATCCTCCAGTAATAATACACATTCTATGCAATCACAAATTCTTGCTACTGGATCAGTTTCTAAATTGCACTGTTTTGCGACACTAAATTCCACCATCCAAAAACAAACAACATGGTTGTACAATATTGTTTTTACTCATGACATCAAAGTGATGCTTTTTGGTGGTATAGTTTTCCAATAATGATTTCACTTTCTATATTTTTTAAAAGTAATAGTACATTAAAAATGAAAAACATATGTTTTTTTCCAGTGTCATCAGTGATATTAAAGCTGTTGCTGCTGCTGAGAAGTTGCACCACTCACCCTCCTATATCTGCCCTCTCCACTATTCATGGAACCCGTATTGCTACACTCCCTCAATGCATCGTGCTCTCTAGAAAAGGCTTTGGAATCCTGCCATTCAACTGCTCCAGCTTACAGTCAAAGAATATGATGCATTGTGAGAGTTTAGTAATACAAGTTTCGTGAATGGCAGAGAGGGACCGGTGAGAGGCGTAACTTTTCTCAGTAGCAGCAGCTGCAGTTAACTGTCACAATGCTGGAAGACAGCCAAATATGACAGTATCCTGCAGTTCCGAAGAGGCAAAGCAGAAGCAGCCACCTGCACGTAATGAGATACACACCAATACAAATAACTAATGTATACAGCTCTGCATCCCCCCAAAAATACTAAGCTTCACCTTTAGGAGGACTTTTTGGAGTCTACAATCCAGCATGTTTTCCTGTTTCCAATGTCTCCTTAACATAACAATCTAAAAAGGCAAAAGATTTCAACATATGTATAACTCATCTCTAACATAGAAGGGGAGCAATAGGCTACTGAAAACTGTTAATTCAGTGAGCAGTTTTAATACCCAGGATTGGTGCCCTGGATTTGATAAGGTGGCTGTAGACCACTGAGGAGACTGTGAGATGCAGGCACTATGCAAAAAACATTTTTTGCTAGCTTGGGTAAACATACACCTGCTTGGATCACCAGAGTATGGATTTTCATGCCTTTAGAGTTGGGGGGAAGGGGCAAGCCAGATACTACAGTCTCTTCCTTAGCTTAAGGTGACCAAGTGTTGCCAACATACCAGACTGAAATTCACTGACACGATACCCAGATTTTACTGGCACAGCCAAATTTTTACTGGTATTTCCAAAAGTGAAAAAGTTACGGTTTTAAGTGCAAATTTCAGTATTTAGGCTACATAAAAGTACAATATGCAAATAGCAATGTGATTTAACCGCTTCCCGACCGCCCTATAGCAGAAATACTGCTACGGGGCAGCAGGGGTGTGCAAAATCACGTATATATATATATATATATATACGTGATTTAACATATCTGGGTAGGGGGCGCGTGCGAGCCCTACTCATGCCGCCATTCGCGGACGCAGCTATCAATCACTGTGTCCCGGCTGGTGATTACTCACCGGTGCCCGGTGATTGCCGAGCATCTCTGATGGGGATGAGAACTGTTTGTAAACAGAACAGTTCTCCTCCCTGTCAGCACGTGCACACTGCTTGGCTGTGCTTACAGTGAAGCAAACGGACACAGCACATAGTAAAACAGCACACAGCTAACCCTTTGATTGCCCTCATGTTAACCCCTTCCTGCCCAGTGCCATTAGTACAGTGTCAGTGCTTTTTTTTTTTAGCACTGATCACTGTATTAATGTCACTGGGATGTCAGTGACACCAAGTCAGTTCCCCCCAGTTTCAGAATGCCCCTGTCTATAAGTCACTGATTGCTGCCATTAGTAGTTATAATAAAACAATTTTAAAAATCCCAGTATATATACCGCCATTTGTAAACGCTCTAACTTTCACATAAACTAATTAATTTACATGTATTGGGATTTTTTTTTTAGCAAAGACATGTAGCAGAATGCATTTTGGCCTAAATTTATGATGAAATTTGATTTTTTTTAAAAATTTTACTGTACATATTTAATAGCAAAAAGGTAAAAATATTGTTTTTTTTTCTCAAAATTGTAGTTTTTAATTTTTTATAGCACAAAAAATTAAACAGGCACAGGCAATCAAATACCACCAAAAGAAAGCTCAATTCGTGGGAAAAAAAGGTCGTACATTTCATTTGGGTGCAGTGTTGCATGACCACGCAATTGTCAGTTAAAGTATTGCAGTGCCATAACGCACAAAATGGCCTGGTCAGGAACGGGGTAAATCCTCTGGAGTGCAAGTGGTTAAGGTAGATATTAATGCAAAAATCTAATTTCTTAATTTATTTTTGATATAGTAAGTAAGTAGCTCATCAGGAAGGCCGCTTACTGTCCAGTCACAGGCTGAGGGAGGGACTTATACATGTTACTGCAGTGGAGAAAAAAAATCAGGTTCCCTCGCCTGTCGGACAGGACTATGCTGTCCATCTCAGAACTAAATAGATGGAAATACAAATCCTTTGACAGGTGAAACAGCTCCCTGATATGTATTTAATCTGCGTACTAAGTGGTTTGCCTGGAATTCTCTGTCCATATCTCTCACTAAGTAGAGGCAAGATTGTTGGCTTTAGAAGCCATGGAATGTAAACAAGGTCAGCAGAATCCTCCGGACTGTCGTTCGTAGCATTAAAAGTACAAAATTATAGTTGCAAAATTACAAAAATAAAAACACTATGGGATTGTTTTAGAAAAAAACTGGAGTGTGCAAAATCGGGTGCAGTTCTGCATAGAAACCAATCAGCTTCCAGTTTTTTTTTGGCAAAGTTGATTTGAACAACCTGAAGTTAGAAGCTGATTGGCTACCATGCACAGCTGCACCAGATTTTGCACTTTCCAGTTTTAGTAAATCAACCCCCAAGGTTAGGATCTGGAAAAATATATCAAATTGCAACTTTACTTTGACACTGTGTTTTACATGTGCAGACAGCAAAGGAGCATTATAAATAAGCATCAGTAATGTTATAGTAATGTCCTCAAAAACACAAAAACTTTTATCCAAAGCTGATATTTCAGTGTTTTGCAGATTATTTCTTAATGAGCTAAGGTTGAGCCACCACAATCAAGTTATTGAGCTACCATAATCAAAGTACAAATAAAAATGCATAAAAATACAATCGAATCAAAAAAGGACAACATAATCGAGCCTGACAGCTCCATATAGTGGAGGTGTTTTGCAGATGTTTGACAGTAAAACCATTTAACACTTTCTTTAAAGTATGTAGCTTAGGGACTCCTTTGGTGAGTTCCCAGGTCTGCATACTTGCTGAAAGCATTACAAGAGGATCCCACTCTTCCATCTGCATTATATAGCTACTTTATCAATTTATTTAGTGTATTTTGACTTTTGCAGTCAAATTTGAAAAAAACCCCGCTACAGGTTTGTTATGTGTTCTCATGCATACAACATGCCTAAATTTTTAAAAAATATTTCTTACGTTTTATATGTTTCTTAGGAGGAGGTGTAATGACATCATTTTTGAACAATGTGAACAGTGAATGTGCCCCAGATCTGTCCTCATTAACATACAATAGAAGAAACCCAGCCTCTACACCTTAACCCTTTGTTAGAACAGACAGTGTACAAATCTAGTTACATTTGCACAGTACAGACAGGGTTAATTATGGCAAGCACAACTGTCTAAACCAGTCATAACCAAAAAAACTACCCAGGATTTTCCTTGCTGAATGGTAGAGCATCTGAAAAAGCTGCAATTTATTTATTTTTTTTAAAGTTATGCTATGTGAACAGGGACATGTAACAGATATGAAGTATATAATGTTATCCTAATTCGGTGACAAAAATGGAAATACACTTTAAGGAGGAGAGGAATAGGAAGACCCAAAACTGAGAGCCAACAACCATGGCAAAGATATCTCACCACTAAAATCCACAAAGGACATTAGAAGCCAGTGCATCACTTGACCCACAATAACTAAAATAACAGTTTTAGTGAAATGAATCTTTATGTTGTTTGCAAGCTCTCTGGAAGAAATTTGGGTATGTGGTGATAGGCAAAACTGAATAAATCTGTCACAAGTTAAACATTAATAAAAGACAAAAAGTAACAATACAGTCATGTAAAAAGAATATAATGTAGGATTATTAGGTCACTGTGCAAAAAGTCCCATGATAACACAGTAAACAAAATATAAACACACAAAATGCATGGGGATTCAGGGATTTTCCTATAAAATTCCATTTGAAGCAGAAAAATGGAAAGTGCTTACATTCCATTCAGTTTGTAATGATGAATGTTTAAGAGGCATTACAATCAAAGATATGTCTAATTAAACCACAAATATCACCAGTACATTTTTAACATACAAAACATGTACAAGCATTGACCCATTCAAAACATAGCTAAAAAATATTATAAAAACGCACTTCTACTTTTTCTGCATTTATTGATGGAACAAAAAATCTATTCATTCTTCCGCCTCAACTGATCAGTATTCCAGCAAACATGGGTCATTAAAATGTGCATGTAATACGTTAGAATGCAATATATTACATAAAAACAATACTAACCTTAAAACCATTGCATACAGTTGGACAAAGAAGAACCAGAATGTTAAACAGTTGGACTTGAATACGTTGGACTAGATTTTTCTCAATTGGTACTTATTTTTATTGCTGTGGGCACATAATGACTCCAGCTCTGTAGTAAATACTCCCTGGCTCTAAGTCCAGTGCTTTATACTGTCATAGAAGAGTAATGGCTACACCCCTCAGCACAAGCACTTGGAATGTTGGATGGAGGTGATGGAGAACACAATGATGGAGGTATGTCTGACTAGGTCTGTTAGATACTTTGGAGTACCCTGGGCTGCATAGACAAACTATGGGTGGTTATATTTAGACGCCCGGCACAATTGCTGTAAAGGCTCATGAACATGGGTATTTGTGGCGCCCAATATAAATTGTGAGTGTATTTCCAGACCCAGGATACATAGCAGCCATATACAGCCATCCAAAGTAAAGAATGGCTTGCAGCTGTATGTAGATTTAGGCCAATAAATGTGACATAACCCATGCATGCATAAATTAATATGCCCCTGGATGTAGACTCTCTCTATCAAGGGTTATACACCCATATGCATGTACAGGTTTACTCAAGTAGTGGTGTGAACACACGTACAGCTATTCATCACTATGGTTGGCTGTACAAGGCAGTTGTGTATCCCGAGTGTGGAAACATGCCCACATGTGCCAATAAGTGCCTCTGTATATGAGTCATAAGGCAAGCCATAGATTATTATTATTATTATACAGTATTTATATAGCGCCAAAGGGTTTGCTCAGCACTGGGGGGACAGAACACGAGACAAGACAGTAACAATACAATACACAAGGGGTTTGAGGGCCCTGCTCTTTCGAGCTTACAATCTAGGAGAGAGGGGAAAGTGGTACAGGAGGAAATGGCTGTAGTGGATGGAGTGGTGGGAGGAGTGGGGCTGTGTGTACTGCACACTCTCCCCCCTCTTCCTTTCAACAAAGAGGAACTGTCACTAATATGCTATCATATAGTGGACTATTGGTTCCCTATGTGATAGCAATAAAATAATAAGTAAAAAACTAAATAAAAAGACACATGAAAAGTTAAAAAAAACCAAAAAACTGGAGCCTCCCCACCCCCACGTACACAGGTATACATTAAAAAATTAAACAATTAAACGAAGGCAATTGTGTATACATATGTTACAGATCACCACGCACGCCAGAGTGAAATCAATAATTTCAGCATCAGAGCTTATGGGAAGCGCTAAACTGATGACCTGCAGGGGCTTTCAAAGCATCCCCTATGGAAAATATATGGTATTGATACTTTTTCACGGTTTCATGGGTGCACACAGTTTTAATGCTTGACATGTTCAGTGTCTATTTACTCAGTTCAACTTCATCTTTTATATTTTATCTTTTTTATTGTGTTTGTGTGTCCTAAAATTTGGTGTATTTTCTTTTACTGAAATGTTTTGCATTTTATAAACCTTTGCGCTAATATTATATCACAAAAAATTGGAACTACCACAAATTCATTCTCTAGGTGTCTGCTTTCAAAAAATATGTAATGTTTGGGGGTTTTAAATAATCTTCAGGCCTAAAATTATTTTTTGTTCATGTAAACCAAAAATGTTAAAAAACTGAAAAAAAATGGCTCTGGAACGCAAGTGGTTAAGTGGATAGCAAAAACTGATGGGTAAACTGATGAAAAACGGATGTAAACCGATCCATTTTTTTTTTTTAAAAAACATGACAGAACTGATGAAAAGAGCGTTCCACAAGTGTAAAAGGGGCCTATGAAAGTAGGACTATGAAAATACAGGCTGTTCTTTAAATGTCTACCTGAATATCTATTTATGTGACATCAACAGGACTCTTATCATGACTTCCCAACCTATCATGTTACACAAGCATTGTCTGTTTGCTGTTAAAAGTTTTGTCCCTACCTCATTCCGTAGCTAGAGGTTAGCCCCACCCTTCTTCTTCATGCTGTAGCCTCTCATTGACCACATGTACCCTATACTGCTGGAGATACACACACTATTGTTTTTTAACCTGGTTCTGGTTTTCATCTGTTATGATCTGCACAAGTTTTTGGATTAAAGCTTTCTATGATCTGCAAAATGTCATGTAGATCAAGTCACTGTCTGCCAAGCTACTGAGACTGTAACTTGAGCTATCTCACCACAACTGGAATAGTTATAGCAATCACACTTTCATTGCTTAGATTACAGAAGCAGAACATAAATCTACATCCAAATTCTCATTCTAGGACAAACAAATGATGAGAACATATATGGAGATATAGTGTGAATCACATAAGTTTTAGTTTGCAGAAGCAGACATGCATTGCTTCTGCTCTCTTCTCCACTGGAGGAGATCTTTCAAGATTTTAGAACATATAATTGTATAATAAAGCACACCTTTGACAGAGGAAGGTAAGAAATACAAAGATTATATTAGTGCACAGGAAAAGGTTAATACAGTCCCAGCAGCTGGAAAACCAAACTACCCTGGGTAGATAAAAATATATAAAACAAGACCAGTGCTTTTCTCAAAGACCCCAATGTCCAAAGCAGTCCATAAAGATATGCTTGCTCTCACCAGAAAAAGAGACCCTTAATATTACATATGGGCCAAATTAAGTCTGTTGTAAATCATCATTCAAATGTGTTGTGCGGATTTTATGTATGACATGTATTGAATCCAAAGACCACGTTTTTTCATAAAAATACTGCACTATTGGCATATTTTAATCCTTTTTGCATGCTGCTATGTCATATTTGGGAATGCTTGTTGAAGTGGAAACAGGGGAGAGCACATTGGACATTGGGAACTTTAGAAAACATGCTGGTCTTATTTTATACAGGTTCAGAAATAGACCGATAATTGCAAACAAATCTTAAAATCAGGAGCCATGTCTGTTTTTATTGAGTTGTCTATGGTTAGCCTAAGTTCTCCTGTTTGAGTAGCCTTTAACCACTTGTCCTCCAGGGGATTTACCTCCTTCCTGACCAGGCCATGTTTTTTAATACGGCACTACGTTACTTTAACTGACAATTGCACGGTCATGCAACACTATACACAAATGAAATGTATGTCCTTTTTTTCCCACAAATAGAGCTTTCTTTCAGTAGTATTTGATCACCTGTGCTATTTTATTTTTTGCACTATAAACAAAAAAAGACCGACAATTTTGAAAAAAAAAAAAAACAATATTTTTGACTTTTTGCTATAAAACATATCCAGTAAAAAAATTTAAAAAAGCTAATTTCATCATAAATTTAGGCCAAAATGTATTCTGCTACATGTCTTTGCTCAAAAAAATCCCAATACATGTACATTTATTGGTTTGCGTGAAAGTTATAGTATCTTCAAATGGCAGTATATATGCTGGAATTTTTAATTATTTTTTTTTAAACTAGTAATTGTGGTGATCAGTGACTTATAGCGGGACTGCGGTGGCCATTCTGACTCTGGGTAGGAACTAACTGCCACTGACATCCCAATGACACTAATACAGTTGATCAGTGCTAATAAAAAGCACGGACACTGTACTAATGACACTGGGCAGGAAGGGGTTAACATCTGGGGTATGAAAGGGTTAACTGTGTGCTGTTTTACATAACTGCTGTATGTGTTTTACTAGGGAAATATGCTGTGTATTTCTCTGCTGTGACTTGTAAAAGAAAAGAGACAACAAAACAAATATTTATGCTAAACATAGGCCTTGGTTTGAATTATTGTATTCATGGCTTCTATGATCTAACCAAATCTGACTAATTCAATTGTTTCATATACAGGCCAACTATTAGATTTTGCAGTGGATATTGGCAAATGTATGTACACTGCATAAAAACACCTTGTTTTCCATGTAAATTGCATTTTTATCATGACTGATCAATAGAAGATATCTATAGACCTCTAAGTTAGGTCAGTGAGTAAAGCCTAGTACACACTTTCAGAAAATCATATGAAAAATACCACTTTCAAAGCGATCATACAATAATCTGATTGTTAGTATACAGCTTTCGTCTCAAATTGATCGAAGGGACAAGCACAAAAATGTTTCTGGTACGATACCGGATCATACAATTTTTGTTTAATCAGTACAGTTTTAGTCCGAAAATACAATACAAATACACCACATCACTTCCGAATTTTAATTCTGTCATACAAGAATTTTCGTGCCTCTTCACCTTGATATGAGACTAGCATGCAAAAAAACAGAAAACAAAAACGGATGATCATTCGTCCAATATTCTCATTGTGTGAGCTGGACTTAAAACACAGCCAAACTGGTTCTAATCCTGCTGCCTTCCTCCTGGGTAAATGCACCTTTCTCCTACCTCCACTCTTAACTCCAAAATGCATTGACTCCTACTATATTCAGAACAAATGGTGTATTTATATTTGTGTATGTTGACCAGTGCTCACCTCTAGCTGCACCCGTTTTACGATTGTTGTCTGTTTCCTGAGAATCATCCCCCACTATTCATGTGATCCTTATCAGCTTCTAATTGGGGTGGAGTTGAATGCTCATTTGAGCATCTCCCTATAAATTTAGATCAGCTCATGGGGGAGATCTCTGATGGGGGGCACAGTCTCTGATGGGGGTGCTGCTTCAGATTGAGTGCGGCTTAGAAGGAGTGCATAGAAGGAGCAGTTAAACACAGCAGTTGAACTAAAGCAGGAGAACTTAAGCAGCAGGAAGACACAACAGCAAGAAGCTCTACTGCATGCTGGAAGACTGCAAGCAAACACCCTGGGAAACCTCTTACATACCTGAGACCCACTCTGTGTACCTTTATATAATACGCCCCTCTTCTCCTTATCATATTACTATCCTCTGTTCCCAAATCTCATTTCTTTACCCCTCTTCTCCACCCCACAACCTGTACATCTCCCCCTCACTGCTATCATCTCCCTACTATTGCTCTCTTCACCTCCCCAAAATGCCTCTTCCACTCCTCCTTCTCATTTTCCTCTCCTCCGTTCCCAAAATCCATTCACTATATCCCTCTGCCCCTCCTAAACAATTGTATATTGTGTCCTCACTGCTTCCTTCGCCCCTCTATGGCACCCACCACCTCCATCTATTACTCCACTCTCCCACTGACCCCAACACCTCCACTAGTAGTTTCTCACGCTCCTGCACATCCCGCTCCCATGCCACCTTTCTCACCCTTCTCCTCCTCCTAGCCGTGGGGGACATCTCCCCGAATCCTGGCCCTCCACCTCCCTCACCCGCTCAACACCCTCCCACCTCCGCGTCCTACTGCAACCCCCACAACTTAGTATCTGTCCCCCTGCTCCCTAAAATCTCCCCCCCATTTTCATGTGCACTCCTGAACGCCCGATCGGTGTGCAACAAGCTTACCGCCATCCACGACCTCTTTGTTTCCCGCTCCCTCAACCTCCTAGCGATCACGGAAACCTGGATCCAGCCCACTGACTCTACCTCCCCTGCTGCACTCTCCTACGGAGGTCTCACCTGGACCCACTCACCCAGGCCTAACGGTCGTAAAGGTGGTGGGGTTGGTCTGCTCCTGTCACCGCAGAGCACCTTCCGAGTCTTCCCAAACCCCCCCTCCCTATCCTTCTCCTCCTTCGAGGCCCACTGCATCCGACTATTCTCCCCAACCCCCCTGAAGATTGCTGTTATATACCGGCCTCCTGGATCCATACCCCGCTTCCTGGATGACTTCTCCTCCTGGCTACCCTTCTTCCTCTCCTCTGAGCTACCCACCATCATCCTTGGGGATTTCAACATCCCTGTCAACCTCGACAACCCAGACACAGCCCGTCTCCTCCACCTAACCTCCTCCTTTGCACTTGCACAGTGCATACAATCCACCACCCACTCCGACGGAAATATCCTGGACCTTGTCTTCTCCAACCGCTGCGCTCCCCACAACCTCACTAACACCCCCTTCCCTCTCTCTGACCACAACCTGATCACCTTCTCTATCTCCTCGTCCTCCAACGCCTACCCCTCCAAATGTCACACTACTACCAGCCGTAACCTCCGCAACCTTAACCCTGCCTCCCTCCACTCTGCAGCTGATCAACTCCACGACCGGATTCCTCCCCCTGTCCTGCCCCGACTTGGCTTTGACCGCCTACAACAGTGCGCTCTCAACAGCCCTTGACTCACTAGCGCCTTTAACCACACGCAACATCAGACCCCGACCGCTCCAGCCCTGGCAGACTGATCACACCAAAACCCTCAAACGACAAAGTCGTGCCTTGGAGCGACTATGGCGCAAAACCAAATCCCAACAAGCCTTCACCCGCTACAAATCTGCCTTCCACACCTACACCTCCTCCCTCCATGCTGCCAAACAGGCCTACTTCTTGACCCTCATCAAGGCCCTCTCCTCCAATCCTCGCCGACTCTTCTCTGCCTTCAACTCTCTACTCTCTCCACCCCCACCTCCACCCAGCACATCACTCACTGCCCTTGAGATTGCCAATCACTTCAAAAACAAGATTGACACAATTCGCAAGGACATTGCCGCAACTCACACACCCTCTCAAACCGTCCCCTCTCACATAGCTACCCCCTTATCCCCCCTCCCCCTCGACATAACCCGCAGGGACTTCGTCGCTGCTCAAACTCTCTCCAACCCCCTTCACCCTCACTCAGCTACCCCCTCATCACCCCTCTCCCACGGCCCCACCACTGCTCTGACCTCCTCTTCCACCCCACCCTACATTCCTCATACTGAAGCTCCCCCCACACTCCGCACCTTTGACCTTACTACCATCGAGGAAGTCTCCAAGATCCTCTCTGATGCCCACCTCACCACCTGCCCCCTCGACCCTATCCCCTCACAACTCCTACGACCTTCCTCCTCCTCCATCCTACGCTCCCTCACCCACATCTTCAATCTCTCCCTCTCCTCAGGCACTTTCCCCTCCCCTCTGAAACATGCACACATCACCCCCATACTTAAAAAGCCCTCCCTGGACCCCAAAGACCCGAACAACCTCAGACCCATCTCCCTGCTCCCATTTACATCTAAACTCCTCGAGCGCCTAGTCTACACCCGCCTATGCTCTCACCTCAACGACAACAACCTCCTCGATCCCCTACAGTCCGGCTTCCGTCCCCTACACTCCACCAAAACTGCCTTACTCAAACTCTCCAACGACCTGCTAACTGCCAAAGCTAATGGCCACTATTCAGTGCTCCTACTCCTTGACCTCTCTGCGGCCTTTGACACAGTCGACCACCCCCTCCTCCTCAAAAAACTACACTCCCTCGGCCTCAGAGATTCTGCTCTCTCCTGGCTCTCATCTTACCTGTCACAACGCTCTTTCAGCGTTACCTATAATGCTACCACCTCCCCCTCACTCCCCCTCTCTGTTGGGGTCCCTCAAGGCTCTGTCCTTGGGCCCCTTCTCTTCTCCATCTATACCTCCTCCCTTGGCCAACTCATACACTCTCACGGCTTCAACTACCACCTCTATGCCGACGACACACAAATCTATCTCTCAACCCCCCACCTCACCCCCTTGGTCTCAGCCCGAATCACACACCTACTGAGTGACATATCAGACTGGATGTCACCCCACTTCCTTAAATTGAACCTCTCCAAAACCGAGTTTCTTGTCTTCCCCCCAGCCCGAACACCACCCCCCATTGATTTCTCCGTCACATCCAACAACGCTACCATCAAACCCACCCTGCAGGCCAGAGTACTGGGTGTCATTCTGGACTCCAACCTATCCTTCCAGCCCCAAGTCCAATCTTTAACAAACTCGTGCAGACTCCACCTGCACTCCACCTGCAACATCGCTCATCCACTCTCTCATCATATCACGACTCGACTACTGCAACTCCCTCCTCACTGGCCTGCCTCGCCGCTTGCTATCCCCGCTTCAGTTGATCCTGAATACGGCTGCCAGACTCATTCACCTTTCCAACCGCTCTGTCTCCGCCACCCCCCTCTGCCAATCCCTCCACTGGCTTCCGATTGCGCAACGGATCAAATTCAAAATCCTAACGCTGACGTACAAAGCTGTCCACCATACTGCCCCGAACTACATCACTGACCTAATATCCAAGTACCGCCCAGCACGCACACTCCGCTCCTCACAAGACCTCCTTCTCTCTAGTTCCCTGGTCTCCTCCTCCCATGCCCGCCTCCAGGACTTCTCCAGGCTGTCACCCATCCTCTGGAACTCCCTGCCCCAACCCATCAGATTATCACCTACTCTCCTCTCCTTTAGGCGCACCCTGAAAACCCTTCTCTTCAGGGAAGCCTACCCCACCCCCTGCTAACTTGCCGACCTCCTCCACTCTTCCTACCACTCCATCCCCCACAGCTATCTCCTCCTGTGCCACCATCCCCTCCCTCCTAGATTGTAAGCTCGAAAGAGCAGGGCCCTCAAACCCCTCGTGTATCACATTGTATTGGTATTGTTCTGTCACATGTTCTCTCCCCCTTTGTAATGTACAGTGCTGAGCTAACTATTGGCGCTTTATAAATACTGTATAATAATAATAATAATAATAAACGCTTGATAAATGACTGGGACATGGCACATTAATGTGTCCAGAAGATATCAGAGACAGGCCAACAATGAATATCATATAAAGAAAGGCCAATGTACTCAGCAGAGGCAAACTGAATAGTACAGATTCTGAATGCGTGCCAATATTTTTAATATTCAAGTATGCACAAATTATCATATTGCCAATTGAGTATACAATACAGAAGGCATGATCAAAGTAATGTTCGGTAATAATGATCTGAACTTTGCAACTTACATTAAGATTCATCTTCACGGCACAGCTTGAGAAGGGACATACAGTTAAGGTTGCAAATACATTTTATATAGCTTTTAAATACTTCAGTAGCATGGTTTATTATGTCATAACCTGCAAAAGCCAGAGGCTGTTAATTTGTGCCCTGGGACAATATATACTGTTCATAAATAATAACTGAGCTTGTGTGATTAGTTCATAAGACAGGCGAACATTTAACTACATGTGAAGCTCTACAAGAGCGAATAATACATGTCTGGCCAGTCTCAAGCTAAGCACATTTTCTAGAACTTTACTAACAATGCTCTGGCTTTGTAATTATAAATAATCATCTGACAAGAGCCATGTACAGCTCTCAACTGAAGAAACATCAGAAAACTTTAATTTACATACGATTGTGTATGTAGATCAGACTGCCTTTCTTCCTACAAACAACACAAAGAATGTTCAACATCATACTTTTGTTCTGTGCCACATAAATACACCAAAGAATGTGTATACCACATTGGCATAAACAGTGCAGACACTGTGCCTGGAAAGTCTTAGCTTCCTAAAATAATAGGTGTTCTAGGACAGAGGAGAATAAATCTATAATCCAAGAGAGTTAGTTTGCATTCCAACTGAAAGATAAGTAGCTTTGGGCTGTTTCCCGGACTTTAAGAATCCTGAGGATCTTGTTGGGTTTCATTGTCCTGAGCTGTGTGAGCCCCATTTCCTGGCTAGATTCTCTCTCTATGCCTCTCTGTGGGTGGCTTCTCATTCTTTTAATCCTGTAATGTGATTTAGTTAATTCTTGTTTCTAATTGCCTTTAATGAACACCAGACTGGGAACTCCTCCTTTCCATACATTACCATTCGAAATCTCAAGAGGTTCCATATACTGCATCACTTTTAAGACAGTAAGGACTATAACTGATATAGACATAAAATAAAATTATGATAACTAAAATAGTTTCAAACACTACTCTTCTGAGTTAGTAATAACTAAAAATAAAAAAAAATGTTAAAGGCTGAATTAACTTTTGTAATAAAAAGTACCATGCAGTGAAGAGGCCTTTCAGCAAGTCATCACTGCCCTCACAAATCCAAAAAACAAAGGGGTCTAATCCATTGTTTACACAAAATGTACTGAAGCCCATGAAATTAGTCCTTTATATTCTAAACCTTAACTAATGAATGCAGAATCACTAGCACAGTTACAACCAATATGATATGGCTGATTATCTTTAAAGTAGAACTGTCGGCAAAACTTTTTTTTATTTTGGATAAAACAAAGGTGAGGTATAACCCCTGTCAGATTTTTTTTCAGCATCTGTGCCCCATTGCAGAGATTTCCCTTCACGTCTTGTCCCATAGTCAAACAGGAAGTGAGATGAAATCCTTGCAAATTAATGAAATCCTTGGGGACCCCTCGGTCCCCATTGGATGATTTCCCCCCCCCCCCTATTACTTTTCTGGCTACAACCCAAAATTTGCGATTTTCCTTTCCTTTCACTTTCAATGATAATGATATACGGGACAAATAGAAAGAGTGGATCTCCCTAATGGGAACATAGACATCAATAAAATCCTGACAGGGGTTTTAATCCCTCGTCACTCTGCACACAACTAAAAAAAAGTTTGACCTTTAGTTATACTTGATAAACTCTTTTTTATTTGTTAAGAAACTGAAAATATTAATACTTTCTATTTTAAGAAGGCAATAGAACTGCAAATATTTTGTTTTAGGGTTGACCAGTTTCGTCACTGGACTTTTTTTCATTCAGAAAGGTTTGACTAAATTCACCCTAAAATTAATGCAATTAGTATGTCATAGAAGTTGATTATCAATTTGCAAATGGAGCAATTGAAACATTGAGCTATTGTCAAATGAAACTCTATTAATAAACTCCAAAAATAAAATATTTTTTATGGAACTGTTAAAATCCCATAGACGTTGAGATTTGAATTGCTCAGAATATGATACTGGTTAACAAATCCCTTGTTTGCTTGATCTGAAGTTCCATTTTAATATGTTTTAAAGGTTTTTCCAAAATGAAGGACACGTATGGCATTCTGTACTAAACAACTGCATTACACATAAAAATAATCAGAGAAACTGCTTACAAAATCAACCAATCAGAATACTGATGTCATTTTCCAAGTGTTAAACGTTTGCATCTCATTGGTCTCTCATGCCATTAACTACTGATTTGATCCAGTTTTATCATTTGAGCAATTGCTTTAGCTAGTCACACATTCACAGCCAGCTAACATGGTATTTCAGGAAAGACTTCAGACACACAATGAAGAAGTATACAGTCTGTATATTCAAAAGCTCTGTGTTACTGAATAGGTGTGTAGGGTTTTCTGACACATTTCCCCAATGCAATCATGCTTGTCCAGTCAGTGAACTCTCCTAAAGCTCCCTAATTTCCCTTCCCTCACCAAGAAAGAAAAACTATAGTGACAGCTCCCTTGGCTATAATTTCACCCTGCCCATGCAAGAAGTAACATTTCAATCTGATAGATGGCCCTTGCCAGTTCCATTTGCTGCTGAAGGTGGAGGTTTTTTTTTTCTTTCTGAGATTTCAGTATAAAGTGGAACAATGTAACTAATGAAAACAGACAATGAAATGACTTCCCAGAGGCAGACTAGCTGACAGCAGAAAGTCTGTTTTATTATCTATTACAACCCCTACCAGTTAGAGGTCACTGCAAGCTAAGGGGACTGCCTAAAAGGCACTAAATCTTCTTAACAGGTTTTCCTTTTACAAAGACAATGACTACTTCTCAGCTGTTACCCCCTATCCCCTTGCTTTATTCTTCCAGGCCCATGAAACAGCCTATCAGAGGGATTATATAATCCAATTTCCAGGGCATTTAACCGGCCTCCTGCATGTAGTCTGCATTAAGAACAAAACATGTGGCTATCGGCTCTTTTAAATGTTGCCTTAAGAACAGAGATACTGAGATAATAACTAAGTATGTAGATGTAAAATTAATTGCTTAAATGACAGCTGGTTCCTGCCCTTTCATCTCCTAAGAACATGAACACAGCAAATGACACCAACAATATGGGTGGTATATATAAAAATAGAAACACATTCACACCTATACCAATTTATATATTCACACTTACACATGTATTTATCTCATTAGTTATTTCTTCGTTTTTACACCAGGTTTTGTTCCATAAAAATAACACTACAATTATTCTCAGAAAGAATTACAGATGAGAAGGTCTGCAAACAACAGTAGCAGTTTATCACTGTAAGAAGAGGCACCGTTTATCTCTGGAGAATTTATTGCAGAATTAAAAAAAAGTATTATATATACTGCATATATATATTACACATATGCAGTACTGTATGAACATAACAGGCAAGTGGGAAGAAATGCTGTAAAGTAAGAATGCTTTCAAAAACATTTATTTTAATTGTTTATTTTTATCAATTTACAAAATGCAAAGCGAGTGAACAGAGGAAAAATTTTTTATCAAATCAATATTTGGTGTGACTACATCTTGGCTTCAACCCAGAATCAATTCTTCTAAGTACTCACAGTGCTTATGCACACAATTTGTGAAGGAACTCGGCAGATAGGTTGTTCCAAACATCTTGGAGAACTAAGCACAGATCTTTCTTTGGATGCAGCAGATTCTTCTTCTCCAGCAGCACTTCTCCTATGGAGGCCTCCTCTGGACTTACTCACCCAGACCCAGTGATCGGAAAGGAGGTGGGGTTGGTTTGCTTCTATCCCCACTGAGCACCTTTCAAGTCCTCCCTAACCCTCCCTCTCTATCCTCCTCTTCTTTCGAGACTCACTGCATCCAGCTGTTTTCTCCCATTTCTCTGAGGATTGCAGTGATCTATCAGCCTCCTGGACTGGTGTCATGCTTTCTTGATGATTTCTCCACCTGGCTACCCTACTTTCTCTCCTCTGAATACCCACTATCATTCTCTGAGATTTTAACATCCCCACTAATGTGAACAACCCAGCTACATCCCAACTCTTCAACATAACCTCATCTTTTGCATTAGCACAATGTCCTCCACGCATACATTAGACCTTGTTTTCTCCTGTCTTTGCACTCCCTACAACCTCACAAACACCCCCTTTCCTCTCTCTGATCACAATCTCATCACCTTCATAGTGTCCTTATTTTCAAACACTTATCCCTCCAAGCAGCAAACAATTACATGCAGAAAACTTCACAACTTGAACCCTGCTCCATTCCACTCTGCAACTGACTAAATCTATGACAGAATCCCTCCCCTGTCCTGCCCTGACCTGGCCACCTCTGTCTACAACAGTTCACTTTCATCCACATTAGACTCACTTGCTCCTCTAACAACACGAAGCATCAGGCCCCGACCATTACAATCTTGGCAGACTGACGATATCAGAAATCTTAAACAACATAGTCGTGTGCTGGAGCGATTGTGGCATAAAACCAAATCTCACCAAGCAGTCACCTTATATAAATCTGCTTTCTTAACATACAATTCCACCCTCCATGCTGCCAAACAAGCCTACTTTGCCACTCTCATCAACAGCTTGTCATCCAATCTTCGTCGTCTCTTCTCTCTACTTTCTACACCTCCACCCAGTACCTCACTCACTGCTCACAAGATTGCAAATCATTTCAAAAACAAGATTGATGTAATTCGTAGGGGCATCACCACTGCACAGACATCCATTCCACTTAGCATAACTTATACTAAACCTCCCTTAACACTTTCCTCTTTTGACCTCGCCACTACCGAAGAGGTCACATGGGATTTCTCAGAAGCCCGTCTCACCCCTGGATCCTGTCCCCTTACAACTACTACGGTCACCCTCTTCTTCCATCCTATGCTCCCTCACTCACATCTTCAATCTCTCCCTCTCTAACGGTGCCTTCCCCTCCCCTCTAAAGCATGCACACATCACTCCCATACTTAAAAAGCCCTCTCTGGATACCACCAACCTGAACAACTTAAGACCCATCTACCTGTTGAAATTTACCTCTAAACTCCTAGAACGCTTAGTCTACAATCGCCTGAGCTCCTACCTCACTGACAACAACCTTCTTGACCCTTTACAGTCTTGCTTTTGCTCACTACACTCCACTGAGACTACCTACTAAAACTCACTGATGATGTACTAACTGCTAAAACCAATGGCCACTACTCCGTACTCTTACTACTTGACCTCTCTGAGGCTTTTGATATGGTTAACCATCCCCTCTTCTTCAAAAAACTCCACTCTCTTGGCCTCCAAGACTCTGCTCTCTCCTGGTTCTCCTCCTTTCTATCGCAGCGCTCCTTCAGCATTACCTTTAACTCTACCTCCTCCTCTCCACTTCCTCTTTCTGTAAGGGTCCCTCAAGGTTCTGTCCTTGGACCCCCTACTCTTCTCCATCTACACCTCCTCCCTTGTCACTTGATAAACTCCCATGGCTTTAAGTACCATCTCTATGCTGATGACACACAAATCTATCTTTCTACCCCTCACTTCACCCCTTCAGTCTCCTCTCGCATTACTAACCTACTAAGCGACATATCGGCATGGATGTCACTCCACTTCCTCAAACTCAATTTTTCCAAAACTGAGCTCCTAGTATTCCCTCCAGCCTGTGCCCCCTCCCCTGACTTCTCCGTCAAGATCAATAACACAATCATCAGTCCCTCCCCTCATGCCAGGGTACTAGGTGTAATCCTAGACTCCCATCTGTCCTTTCAGTCCCAAATCCAATTGCTGTCCAAATCCTGTAGACTTTACCTCCGCAACATCTCCAAGATACGGCCGTTAGTAACCACAGAAACTACTAAGCAACTTATTCACTCCCTTGTTATATCTCGCCTTGACTATTGCAACTCCCTCCTCATTGGCCTACCTCATCACAGGCTATCCCCTCTTTAGTCTATCATGAATGCTGCTGCCAGACTCATCCACCTTACTAACCGTGCTGTATCAGCCACCCCTCTCTGCCAATCCCTCCACTGGCTTCACATTGCCCAACAGATAAAATTCAAAACATTAACAATAACATATAAAGCCATTTATAACTCTGCCCCAAATTACATCACCGATCTTGTCTCCAAATATCACCCAAACCGTTCTCTCCGCTCCTCGCACGACCTCCTGCTCTCTAGCTCCCCTGTCTCCTCCTCCCATGCTCATCTCCAGGACTTCTCCAGCGCTTCCCCCATCCTCTGGAACTCTCTACCCCAATTTATCAGATTATTGCCTACTCTGCTCACTTTTAGGTGATCTCTGAAAACCTATCTCTTCAGTGAAGCCTGTCCTGCCCTCAGCTAATAATAGAATCTTCTACTCTTGCTACCAGTCCATCCCCCACAGTTACTATCTTTTGTACCACTAGCCCCTCCATCCTAGATTGTAAGCTCCTATCCCTCTTGTATTGAACTGTATTGTTGCTGTATTGCCTCCCGTTATATTGTAAAGCACTGAGCAAACAGTTGGCGCTATATAAATCCTGTATAATAATAATAATAAAAATAATGTAGGCTGCCTCAAATACTTCTGTATATTCATGTAATCCCAGACAGACTCACTAATATTGAGATCAGGGCTTTGTGGGGGCCAAAGTATCACTTCCAGGACTCTTTATGCTTAAGATAGTTCTTAATAGGGTCATTGTCTTGCTGCAAAATAAATTTGGGGCCAATCACAGAGCCCCAATCTTAACAATATCGAGTATGTCCAGAATTACATAAAGAGAAATATAAGGATTTGAGGCATCCCACATTTGCAGAAGACCTGTTGTCAGTTCTCCAAGATGTTTAGAACAACCTACCTGCTGAGTTCCTTCAAAAACTGTGTGCACAAGCACTGTGTGTACCTAGAAGAATTGATGTTGGTTTAAAGCCGAATAGTCAAACCAAATATTGATTTGATTTGGATTTCTCTTCTGTTCAGTTACTTTCCATTTTGTTAATTGATAAAAATAAACACTTGTATTTTAGAAAGCATTCTTAATTTACAGCATTTTTCGCCTATAACTTTTGCATAGTACTTATGTATATATATATATAAAACATAACTTACAGTGGATTCTACTCAAATGATCAACTACACAAATTCTAGCTCCTGGTACCTAGCTTCTGGTTATAGGATTAGCCCATCATCTCCCAAACACCCTCTCCCCTTTACATTTTCCTTTGGGCTGAGTGATCTTATGACACACTGAGTTTTCTTGTTACAGGAAATGTTTAGTGTTTGTGTACAGATTTGTACATATTTACTATGAACAAGAGTATTTTATTTATGCTCCTTTTTATGTGATGTTAATTTACCATCTTAATTACAAATCCAGCTGTTTACATAGATCAGTAGCTCAAGCAGACATGCTGACTCATCCATTAAGCTGGGTATACACACAGTTTGTTCGCTCAACCAGTGGGTTGAGCGAAAAAAATCTCACATGCCCCCGCATCCCCACAAGTGATAGGGATGCGGGGATGTTCCCCCCCCCATTGCTATTGTATTCTGACAGTGGGGACTACACTGATCAGCACTGCAGCTGGTTTTCCAGCAGGACCATTCGACAGAAGCGGGTTGTTTCTGCTGAACGGCTGAATTTCAGTATGTGTATACACAGCTTTAATGGATGACTCAATCCAAAGTTTCAAGTCAGGCTGACCAGTGGCTGGAGGCATACTGAAGTCAAGTAATTAGTAAGAGAGCCAGCAAATAGAATATTTAGTTCAGCAATGCTATCCTTTTAACTTATACTGTACTTTAAATGTACAGTAAAATAATGCTATTGTAACTGACCAATGCAGGCAAAACTTAGCTAAAATTTCAGCTGATTCCTGCTGATCTGGCAAAAATTCAAACCGTGGATGGCCCTGTCTGTATTGTCCGGCTGAACAAACTTCATTCTGAAAATAAACAGAGCCAGGTGGGAATTTCCAAGCAATAACCAAGCAGTGACTACAGCCAAACAGTGACAGCAGCTACGTAGATATTTAGGTATTCTGACAGCTGCAGGAGCCAGGAGAGATTCCTCCATCCATGCTGGTTAGAGTATAAACGTATATGGCTAACCTTAGCTATCTCAACCATTTACCCCCCTTCCTGACCAGGCCATTTTTTGCGTTACTTTAACTGATAATTGTGCAGTTATGCAACGCTGCATCCAAATGAAATTTATGTCCTTTTTTCCCCATGAATAGAGCTTTCTTTCAGTAGTATTTGATCGCCTGTGCATTTTTTTTTATTCCTTGCGCTATAAAAAGAAAAGAAACAATTTTGAGAAAAAAAAAAACAATATTTTTTACTTTTTGCTATTAACCACATCAATACCGGGCACTTTTACCCCTTCCTGCCCAGGCCAATTTTCAGCTTTCAGCACTTTGAATGACAATTGCGTGGTCAAGCAACACTGTACCCATATGAAATCTTTATCATTTTTTTCACACAAATAGAGCTTTCTTTTGGTGGTATTTAATCACCACTGAGTTTTTTATTTTTTTACTAAATAAAAAAAACACTGAAACTTTTGAAAAAAAAACATACTTTTCTTCGTTTCTGTTATAAAAGTTTGCAAATAACATTCCTTCATAAATTTAGGTCAAAATGTATTTTGCTACATTTCTTTGGTGAAAATAATAATAATAATAATTTAATTTGTATTTTTTTTTTTTTTTACATTTTTCTATAATTTTTTTTTATGACATTACATTATTTTTTCTTTTTTTTACTATTTTTTTTTTCAACACACTGTGACCAAAGCAATATGATGTTACCATAATAACATTGAACTACTTTGGGCAAGTGATTTCATTGATATTTCTAATCATTGTTACTGAAAGAAACTGATTCATTCAGTCTTTTGTTGTGATTAGCTGTGATTGGGCAATGGCAATGTGATTAGCTGTGAATGGCCCTGTCTGTATCATGTGACTGCTTTGACCAATCACAGCTAACATAATTGTATACAATGGATGGCATGACAGGAAGCCATCCATTGTATACAATTGACGTGACAGCGGTCACGTGACACTGGCAATGGGCTGGTGTAGTATTATGTCATTGGCTGTGTCCCGTGGACACAGCTGGTGACAGATCGCGCTGCTGCACGGCCCTGCAGCTTGTTTTGACAGGACGTCATATGACGCCCAGTCACGAGGAGTGTCCCACCCGGCTGTCAATCTGCAATAGACCGGGCGGGAAAGTGCTAAACATGTCCAGTAAAAAAAATTAAAAAATTAAATTTCATCATAAATTTAGGCCAAAATGTATTCTGCTACATGTCTTTGCTAAAAAAAAAAAAAAAAAAAAGTTATAGCATTTACAAATGGCGGAATATATACTGGGCTTTTTTTTTTTAATTATTTTCCCTAGTAATGGCGGTAATCAGCAACTTATACTGGTACTGCGGCAGGCATTCTGACACTGGGGGGAACTGACTTGGTGTCACTGACATCCCCAGTGACACCAATACAGTGATCAGTGCTAATAAAAAGCACTGACACTGTACTAATGGCACTGGGCAGGAAGGGGTTAACATTTGGGGCGATCAAAGGGTTAACAGTGTGCCATTTTACACCATGTTCTGTGTTTGTGCTTCACTGTTTAGGAGCGTACAGGGGGGAGAACTGTTTTGTTTACTAACAGTTGTTTCCCCCCCCTATCGGAGATCATTGGCAATAGCTGGCAAGTAATCACTGGCCAGGACCCGGTGATTAACAGCCGCGGCCATGACTAGTGGTGTGGGTAGGTCACACGCGCCCCCTACCCGAGGATGCAAAATCACGTACATATACACCAAGTTCCAAATTATTATGCAAATTCAATTTAAGTGTCACAAAGATGAAATATTTTGTTTTTCAGTTTAACTCAAGGATGGCATTGTGTGTCACGGCTCTTTTGATCACTGAAAACAATCTTGGACACCTGTGATAATTAGATTGGCAGGTGAGCCCAATTTAAGGAAAAACTACTAAAGGAGGGTGTTCCACATTATTAAGCAGAGCACCATTTTCACGCAATATGGGGAAGAAAAAGGATCTCTCTGCTGCCGAAAAGAGTGAAATAGTTCAATGCCTTGGATGAGGTATGAAAACATTAGATATTTCACGAAAACTTAAGCGTGATCATCGCACTATTGAGAGATTTGTGGCTGATTCAGAGCACAGACGGGTTCGTGCAGATAAAGGCACATTGAGGAAGATTTCTGCCAGATCCATGCATTGGATCAAGAGAGCAGCTGCTAAAATACCATTACATAGCAGCAAACAGATATTTGAAGCTGCTGGTGCCTCTGGAGTCCCACGGACATCAAGGTGTAGAGTCCTCCAGAGTCTTGCAACTGTGCATAATCCTTCTATTCGGTCACCACTAACCAATGCTCACAAGCAGAGACGGCTGCATTGGGCAGAAAAATACATGAAGACTAATTTTCAAACAGTCCTGTTCACTGATGAGTGCCGTGCAACCCTGGATGGTCCAGATGGATAGAGTAGTGGTTGGTTGGTGGACGGCCACCTTGTTCCAACAAGGCTGTGACGTCAGCAAGGCGGTGGTGGAGTCATGTTTTGGGCCGGAATCATGGGAACAGAGCGGGTCGGCCCCTTTAGAGCCCCGAAGGTGTAAAGATGACCTCTGCAAAGTATGTGGCGTTTATGACTGACCACTTTCTTCCCTGGTACAGAAGGAAGAAATATGCTTTCCATAATAAAATCATCTTCATGCATGACAATGCACCATCTCATGCTGCAAAGAATACCTCTGCATCAATGGCTGCTATGGGGATAAAAGGAGAGAAAGTCATGGTGTGGCCTCCATCCTCCCCTGATCTCAATCCTATTGAGAACCTTTGGAGCATCCTCAAGCAAAAGATCTATGAGAGTGGGAGGCAGTTTACATCCAAACAGCAGCTCTGGGAGGCTATTCTGACATCTTGCAAACAAATTCAAGCAGAAACTGTTCAAAAACTCACAAGTTCAATGGATGCAAGATTTGTGAAGCTGCTATCAAATAAGGGGTCCTATGTTAAAATGTAACGTGACCTGTTAAAATGTTTAAAAAGTTAAAATGTTGTTAAACGTTTGATTAAAATAGCTTTTGATTTCAGTAAATATGCTGCAAACACAACAAATGACAATTTTCAGTTCTTTACAACCTATAAAGTGTTTTGAAACTTACTGTGCGTAATAATTTGGAACAGTGCATTGTAAGTTTTTTATGTTTAAAAAAAATACTGTTATCATTAGGAGGTTCAATAAAATCTGAATTGTACTCTTAATAGTTGATAACATGAGAATTATGCTGACTGTTATTTACATCAATTATTTAGGTAAATGAGAAAAATATCATTTGCATAATAATTTGGAACACTGTGTATAGGTGATTTTGCACAACGCTGCCACCCTGTGGCAGTATTTCTGCTCTGGGGCAGCGCTAAAGAGGTTAATGTTATTTTTTCGTAGACCCCTACATTATAGAAGTCAGACAGGTTACACATTGGGAGCCAAGTAGGTCCTATGGCATTGTACAGCACTCTTAATCTAACATATTTTCAAGCACAGGTGACTGGATGGGGAGGCATTAAGCCAGCACACAGGATGAGGGGCACAGGGAAAGGAACTAATGAATTAGATAAAGTTGTTTCATAGGTTATTGAGCTGACAGATGACATAAGATGCTGCAAAGCTGTAGTAGTAAATAGTGGCTCTGCATTGTGGCAGATGTGTGTACCACAAGGGCAATTAAACAGAATTACAAATATTTAAGTAGATACCATACCTCATGTAGCGCATATCTACTTCAACTATTTATTTAACTCTTTGGATGGAGTGTTGCTTCCTTTTGTCTCCCACACATCTTGGATGGATTGCCCAAGCACCATGTTTTCTGATCTTTCAGATTTAGTCATAAATATGTATGGCCAAATGTGTTTACAGTGTATTTTAATAACATTATCATAATATTTTTCATGCATTAAGTTTTGCCATTCATTGATGTAAAAAGCACAGAAAAAAGTAATGAAAGTGTCCGGAGATTAAAATAATTTTTCTTCCATTAATAGATGATGGTATTTTAATAGTATTGTTTCTGCACTGATAAATCATCTCTTTTTACAATTCGAGACATACCTGATGTAGAATATGCAATACAAACGGTCTATATTTGAAACACTCAGTAAAAACTAATTTCATTTTAACTGGTAATTAATCTTTATGTGCTCCCATATTTGGGCTGTTCACTGCCAATATAATTAAGGTCTGTCCAGGCACAGTTTAATGCTTAAAAGCCAAAACATCAAGCTACTAAATTACTATATTAAAATAAAGCCATGACATGGCTCTTTTAAAATCTGAGGTATTTACATGTCACCAAAAATAAAAACAACAGCTTTATTCCTCACTTAAGCGACGGAAACCATGCAAATCAGTCCTTTATGCCCTAGTGGCCACCAACCTTTCCACATTCATTTGCTTATTACACAGCTTTAGAATTCTTTGTCCAACTTCAATATAGCACTTTTCAGGTTTGTCATCCCTCATCAGTGTTCAATACAGAATCCAGAACAATGAGCTGAGATAACCATTTACCAGGTTATAGTGAGGGGAACCGAAGATGACATCACTAAAACACTATGAAATATCATGTAGCAAACCAGAATGGATTTACTGGTCATAATTTCAATTTATAATATCCTATATAATAATACTATACAGTACATCAAAAAGGCATTTATTCTCAATGTAATAGTGAATGGAACCACACAAATAATTTCCTAAGGCTTTGTTCACACCATGCATATTTGTGCATTAAGGAGCACAGCTTTAGGCAACCCATTTATTTTGGCTGGCAATGTACTTCTCTGCATGAAAAATAGCATCTGCAACTTAACGCACAGAGCATTCATGTTTAGGCAATGTGGCACACTATAGTTTGGTAGTGTGCCACAGGTGATTACACCACGTTCCAAATTATTATGCAAATTCTATTTAAGTGTCACAAAGATTAAATATTTGTTTTTCAGTTTAACTCATGGATGGCATTGTGTCTCAGGGCTCTTTTGATCACTGAAAACAATCTCGGACACCTATGATAATTAGATTGGCAGGTGAGCCCAGTTTAAGGAAAAACTACTAAAGGACGGTGTTCCACATTATTAAGCAGAGCACCATTTTCAAGCAATATGGGGAAGAAAAAGGATCTCTCTGCTGCCGAAAAGAGTGAAATAGTTCAATGCCTTGGACGAGGTATGAAAACATTAGATATTTCACAAAAACGTAAGCGTGATCATCGCACTATTAAGAGATTTGTGGCTGATTCAGAGCACAGACGGGTTTGTGCAGATAAAGGCACATTGAGGAAGATTTCTGCCACGTCCATGCATCGGATCAAGAGAGCAACTGCTAAAATACCATTACATAGCAGCAAACAGATATTTGAAGCTGCTGGTGCCTCTGGAGTCCCACGGACATCAAGGTGTAGAGTCCTCCAGAGTCTTGTAACTGTGCATAAACCTTCTATTCGGCCACCACTAACCAATGCTCACAAGCAGAAACGGCTGCATTGGGCAGAAAAATACATGAAGACTAATTTTCAAACAGTCCTGTTCACTGATGAGTGCCGTGCAACCCTGGATGGTCCAGATGGATGGAGTAGTGGATGGTTGGTGGACGGCCACCCTGTTCCATCAAGGCTGCGACATCAGCAAGGCGGTGGTGGAGTCATGTTTTGGGCCAGAATCATGGGAACAGAGCTGGTCGGCCCCTTTAGGGGCCCTGAAGGTGTAAAGATGACCTCTGCAAAGTATGTGGAGTTTATGACTGACCACTTTCTTCCCTGGTTACAGAAGGAAGAAATATGCTTTCCATAATAAAATCATCTTCATGCATGACAATGCACCATCTTATGCTGCAAAGAATACCTCTGCATCCATAGCTTCTATGGGGATAAAAGGAGAGAAAGTCATGGAGTGGCCTCCATCCTCCCCTGACCTCAATCCTACTGAGAACCTTTGGAGCATCCTCCAGCAAACGATCTATGAGAGTGGGAGGCAGTTTACATTCAAACAGCAGCTCTGGGAGGCTATTCTGACATCTTGCAAACAAATTCAAGCAGAAACTGTCCAAAAACTCACAAGTTCAATGGATGCAAGACTTGTGAAGCTGCTATCAAATAAGAGGTCCTATGTTAAAATGTAACGTGACCTGTTAAACTGTTTAAAAAGTTAAAATGTTGTTAAAAGTTTGATTGAAATAGCTTTTGATTTCAGTAAATATGCTGCAAACACAACAAATGACAATTTTCAGTTCTTTACAACCTATAAAGTGTTTTGAAACTTACTGTGCGTAATAATTTGGAACAGTGCATTGTAAGTTTTTTATGTTTAAAAAAAATACTGTTATTAGGAGGTTTGTTCAATAAAATTTGAATTGTACTCTTAATAGTTGATAACATGAGAATTATGCTGACTGTTATTTACATCAATTATTTAGGTAAATGAGAAAAATATCATTTGCATAATAATTTGGAACACGGTGTATTTGCTCCCTGTTGGTCTGTTAAATATACCAGTGAAAGTGGTTTTTCATATCTGTTTAATAAGTGCAACATATTACCTCTAGACCTGTGTAAAGTCCATTGAGATTTTAAAGGCTGAGCTCATTTTTAAGAAAAAATAAATAAATGCACATATTTTTGCAAGAAAAAAAATGTGCATTTATTATTATTTTCTCATGAGCCTGCAGAGCAATCAGGCTCCTGCAGACACTGCTTCCATCTTGCCCATACCTGCATACAGAAAGACAATTATAAAGCTGGAGAAAGTGTCAATGAACTATGAGGATGCTCATCAACATCTTCACAGTTCATTGAGGACTAGGAGCTGTCTGCCGCGGTGGCAGATGGGACTTGTAGTTCATTCATTCATAGATTGCTGCAAATGAATGACATAGCGGTGTGAATGGAGCCCCGCACAGCTGAGCTGGTTTTGAAAAGTGACAGCAGATACTGGGAGAGGATTCCCTGCCCACTGTCACAAGAGATCCTGGGAGGCAGACCTAGATCATGGTACACATTACACCCTAAATATGGGTAACATTCTCCAAAAAGTAAACTTATCCTTTAACTTCCTGTAGTGAGCTGACAATGCTGTACTGAAATACCCTGACACGACCACAGTCATTTACAATTACAAACTGTACCTAGCAACAAGCTTTTTTAAAACACCAACACACATTGGTAAGATCAGTATACCAAGCTAATTTCTTACTTTTTGTTTAAAAACTTTATAAAGACTATGCATTCCCTTTAACCCCTTTCAACCCTTCTCAGCAATTTAGGAGACGTTTCTTGGTCTTTCAAATCATGTGATTAATGTGGTTGGCTGTCACAGTTATCAGGATCCTATTCTGCTGACTCCAGATCGTTGCTATATGATCAGGAGCTGTTGTTGACAATGCAGTCGTCATACTTGGGGCACTCGATAGAGCACAAACCAGGTGTGCATATACTGTATATGGCATGATAGATTAAGGTCCACCTCTGTGTTGCCACATGTGCATACAGCTGGATGGAAGGGGGTTAATGTGCATGAAGTTCCAGGGAAACCAGAGCCCAGTGCATCAGTATCAGCAGAAGGTAGCAAACAATTTCTGGAATGTTAGCTGTTCATAACCACAACGTTTTCTCATACTGCAAAACCTGTCTCTACTTTTATTAATTTCAAAGTATTCATAACATTCTTTGCTGACCTCACCTTTTCCTCGGTTTATGTTCTGGTAAGTGCTGGCTTGTGGTGAAACACCATATTCTCAAATGTCAACAAATAAAATGATCAGCCACTCTCTATATTGGTTCCTACTGTCAACAGACCTAACTCACGTTTGATAAATTAAACACAGCAGTAAGAATGTCCCCTAAGCGTAAGCAGACCGGTGCTAGTTCAATTTTCCATAAGGCAGTAGGTATTAGTTTTCACAAGCTTTAACTAAAAGATTGGTTTTAAGTGTCGGTGAACATCAGAGTATAGCCACATGCTAAGATTAACAAACACCCTTATGTCCTACAAAGTGGCAGTTTAATAAGAGTAAAATTCAAACATATGAGGTTTTGTTTCCCGAGGCTTAATTCTTAACAAAAGATCCTTGTGTCAGTGTATGTTCTCATTGTTCTTTTAAGTTCCAAACACCACTGTTAAATAAGGTGGGACAATGCATTGGGTAACAGCAACATAGGCATGCCTTTGTAACTGTTCCCTGTTAATATTGGCATTTGTCCATAGAAAATGTGTTCCAAAAAGAAATATTTGCTAAAGGCAGTCTGTAAAACTGTTGGTTGCTCTATAACTATTGGGTTGCCACAGATGGTCTGATATCTACAAGCAATGCTCTTAATTCAAACATTTTGATATAAATGTTGTATGTAATCTACAGGGGTGATAATGATCACCTGTAGCCTACAGAAGAGCTATTTGTTGCGTAAGGAGGTTTACCAACTTGGAAAACCACCATGCCAGTGGGGCCAGACTCAAAAATACTGTGTGTACAACTTATGTGACAAGAGTCATAGTGGGGTCCTGTTGCTGCTTAATCAAAATATAAGCCCCATGAACACTGGGCATTTATCCCAGATTAGTTGGTGCAGCTAAACACTGGATCCTCATGCACCAGAGCTAAATACTCTTTTTTTTAATCAAAAATGTGTCCTACTCAAAATCAATATATAGTAATTTTGCATTAAAGTGTATATAAATCCATATTTTTTTGTTTAAGAGAGCAGAGGCATGTTCCTTATCAGGTTATTTTTTTTCTGCCTGTGGTCCAGTGCTATCAGTGGGTATATTTCCCTTCACTTCAGAGACACAACAGAAAATGAGATGAAATTTCTTGAAGTGAACAGAGTTCCCATCTTAGAGGGTTTTAATCAGAATAATTTCCTTTACCTTTTGCTTTGGCGACAACTCTTTTTTCCCCCCTCAATTTCTGTCTTAAGGACAATGGTCACAATATCAAATAAATTGGGTGAATCTTCCAAACAGGGAAACAAACAGCATTAAAGGCTTAACAAAGTGTCTAACTCTGCCCTACTCTATTAAATTAAAAACAAATGCTTTTACATATGCTTTGAATTAAACAAATCCTCAAACAATCCCAGCCACCCTAATGCAACAGTACAGCAATCTCACTAAATGGAGGAAAACACATATTTACAGATGAGCACTGACCAAAGAAACATCATTTGGTCAGCAAGAAAAAATAAAGAGATTTCTTTTGATCTTCTGTAATTAGGAAGATATAATCTAAGTTCTGTCCTCTTTTTGGATCTTATTGGTCTTTAAACCCCCAAATCTCCATATCCCTTCCCTGTTATTTTTCCGTATATCATTATGATGGTAGCACCAATCTAGACCACAATCCCACCCCCCCACACTCTGTCTTTTTCCTCTTAATCCCCATTTGTCACTAGGTTTGCGTTCATTTTAACAGTCTGACCTTTGTATTAGCTACCATTCTATGAACCTATTCCACATCTCACCCCTGTACATCAGTACTGGTGGGATGAAGGTGGTTGTATATTAAATATTACAGTTTTTGTTATAAAGTACATGTTTATGATGTCCAAACAGAAACCACATTCATGGTTAGAAATTTGTGCATTCTGCGCCCTTGAATTTTCTCATCACTGTGGTCCAGAACAAATGTTATTTTTGATCACACTAACTGTTCAAACATCGCACAGACATTCTTAAGACCAAAAAATTTTAATTAAATTCTACTAGTCCATAACCAGCATTTCAAATTTGGGGTTTCAAATTATCCAAGCCCTGCTATGGTGCCAGAAATTACCCCTCATTAACCTCATCAATGTACATTTTTTCACAGAGGGAAACATATGACAGGGAAAAAAGTAGCATTCAAAAATAAAAGAAATGTAAAATGAAAAAAATAATACAGAAATCACAATTGAATACGCAAAAAAGAAAAAAAAAACAGTAATTGAAATAAACTAAACTATTCTAAATACATTCTCAACCACCCTCCCCCCCAGCAAAAATACATTCTGTAAATATAGAACGAAGGAGTAAATTGTTTAACTAAGAAAATTTTGCCAAAGGGGCTCAATGAGCAAATATAAGTATTTCTGGTTCGGTGAAATTTCGCCAACAGCACAATCGGTAATTTCGCTGTTAAATTAATTTTGTTGAAATTAATCTGCTCATCCCTATTAGCCAAGACAGCCTTTTCATGCCACCCAATACTTTAAAACAAATGAATTCCTAGTTTGTGCCTGCCTGACAACAGCTTAACATTTGCATTCACATTGACGGAGATTTTGTTGGCCGATCTGTAATACAATTTCCACACTGGAGATGCCTACGCTTTGCCATCTGCTCTCCCTATGCTTCCCTCAGCTAATACAGCAATGAACATCACCAATTATTACACTTTACAGAAAATGTCCACTCCCTGGAAAGCTTATTATTTTTGCTAATAGATAATGTGCAACTCAATCCTTCAATATATGCTATATGCCCACCATCAATTCTCTCCTTCTTGTAAAGATACTGGAGAAAATAAACTTCTAGCCACACCAAAATGTTTTTTGAGGGATAAGGACTAAGTGACAAATCTGGCCCAAACTCAAATTCACTCATTCATCATTTTGATGCAATTGCATAACTACGTAAATAATCTATCTAGTCAGTCTGGATCTTGCCAGAAAGGAATAGCCCTACTGTTAGTTTGTGACTTTTATTCTAGGGCTTTTTCTAGTGACACCCTTGTGACCACACCCAACATTTATATTGAGGGCTGAGTGCTCTTTCCACTAACAAATTTCTCTGCAGACATAGCAAACCCATTTTAAAATGTTAACTACTTTATAAATTGTGTGAAAACAAAATGTGAAAAAAATCTCCCTAAGAAGCTCCCCAGAAAAAAATCACTGCTGCTACTTTGTCCTCTCTTTAAGCAAATATCATAAAGTAATCAAACAATATAGTGCTCAATTTACTAGTAGCTCTGTGATAAACATATAAACACAAAATTTTTTTTTATATATATATATATATACACACACACAGTATATGAAAAAAATACATGTATATATAAAATGAGGTTCCCCAGACAAATTCTTGAAACTTGCGGATTATGTTATGTCTGATATGCTAAGTTTCAAGAATTTGTCTAGTGAGCCTAATTTTATAAGGAATAAAATATAGAGTTTTGGATTTTATTACACTATTGGCAGCTGTTTTTTGCCTTACATATTATAAGCCGATTATAACACTGAAATCGGAGTTCAGAAGGAGAGGTGTTTGTTGAGGAGAAGCAAAACTGGTCTGGATGCTGTTTTAAAGCACTTCGCCTGTCTGAAATATGAGAGGCTATATGATCTGATGAGTTACACTGGATTGGGGTGATTGGTTGTAGTCACTGAAAGCACCATTGGTGATATATGTTTAAAGTGGAAAGAAGACACGGGAGTGGACTTTGTGTTTATAAAAATACTTAAACATTTCTTGGGACTGAATGCACTGGACTCTTATGCTTTGTTTAACCACTTCACAACCGCGCTATAGCTGAATGACGGCTACAGAGCAGTTGTCCAGTTCTGGGAGGGCATCATACGACTCACCCTCCCGCGCGCCCCCAGTAGCATGCACCCAGTGATCTCCATGATCTCTGTGTCCTATGGACACAGCTGATCACATGATGAGGTAAAAGGATAAATCACAACGACCATTTACCACGTGGTCATGTGATCAGCTGTGTCCAATGAGCAGATCACAAAGTGAGTGTGAGCAGATCACAAAGTAAATACAGTTACCAGTTATCAGCAGAACTTTCCTCACAGTGTCAAACAAAGTTTTGCCGATAACTGGCAAATGTCACAGAGCAGATTGGCACTGATCATGAGGGCACTGATGATAAGTGCCCTCATGATCAGTGCCCAGCAGTGCCACCCACCAGTGCCCAGAAATACCACCCATCAGTGCCCAGCAGTGCCACCCATCAGTATTGCCCAGCAGTTGCGCCCATCAGTGGTGCGAGTCAGCGCCATCAGTCGGTGCCGCCCATCAGTGTCGCCTATCAGTGCCGCCTATCAGTGCCTATCATTGCTTCCTCATCAATGCCCACCAGTGCCACCTCATTAGTGCCACCTCATCAGTGCAGCCTATCAGTGCCCATCACTGCTGCCTATTAGTGCCCATCAGTGCTGCCTATCTGTGCCACTTCAGTGTCCCCTATGAGTGCCCATCAGTGCAGCCTCATCAACGCACATCAGTGAAGGAGAAAAATTACCTGTTTGCATAATTGTATAATACAAAGAAAAACTTTGTTTTCAAATTTTTTGCTCTTTTTTTGTTTATAGTGAAAAAAAATAAAACACCCAGTGGCAATTTAATACCACCAAAAGAAATCTCTATTTGTGTGAAAAAAATTATAAAAATTTCATATGGTTACACTGTTGCATGACTGCGCAATTGTCATTCAAAGTGCAACAGCACTGAAAGCTGAAAATTGGCCTGGGCACGAAGGGAATAAAATTGCCCAGTAGGCAAGTGGTTAAACATTTTTTTTCACTTTGAGCACAGTGGACTTTAAATATATATATTTTTTTTTTCACATATATATATTTTTTGTGTATTTATATGTTTTCCACAGCGCTACTAGTTATTTGAGCACTATATTGTTTGATTACTTTATGATAATTACTTTAGAAATTGCTACATACAATATTCAACATTAACATATCCTTTTTTTAATACGTTTTTTTTTTTTTAATTCAAGCATGGCCCCTGTAACAGAGGATAACTAGGCTGCAAAAAGCTCTGTTAAAATTCTGGCCCTGAAAAACTCCAGCTAGCATTCCTATGGGTTTTCATTCATATTTACCTAACTGCTTTCACTGTTGCCCCAGGCACTATGATGGATACATGATTGAACTTTCTAAAACTGCAATGCCTAAAAGTATGCATGTATAATTTTATTAATTCAGTATTACATTACAACTTGTGAACAAACCATTAAGAAGTCCTTATGTACTCTTGGATTTTTATGGTTGTGATGCAAATGTAACATATTTCTGCTTTCTAAAGACATAGATGTCTTTATCAAGTATTTTCATTTTTGTTAAAAAAAAAAGATGTTATGGAAGGGTGATTGGGTGGATGCCTTCAAATGAGTTCATGCATGTATTAGTTCAGGAAAGAAAATCCTAAATTAAGATTAGAAATAGTTTTGGGCAAATGTCACTACATATAACTTGATCTGAGAAAACACAGCTACATGCCCTTTCTTACCCCCTGTGCTGATGTAATAAGCATCACTACACTGCTTTGTACGCCTTTCAGTGGTGAATCAAAGGCACTTAGTTAATCTGCCCAAATGTAATTAGAGACTGATACAGCTTTAGACCTGTCATTCATTATTTTAGTCAAGGGAGACTTTAACTAAATCAGCCAAAAGGTCTAAGAACTACTACAAAAGTAAACAATCTTTCTGCAGCCCTGTGTGTGACATATACACACACTGCGGATCAGACTCATTTTTACGCAAACTATCATCTACTTCTATAAACACCAACTACAGCAGAATAATAATCCAAACAGATGATTTCACATTTGAAAAATGAGAATTTCAAAGAGATCTGTCTATTGTTAAATATAAAATTATATATACTTAGCTATGTATCTGGATGTGATCAGCCTTATTGGGATAACTGTGAATGTTAAAAAATTATTTCTATTTCTAGCTTTTTTTGTGTATGTGTATATAGCTCCATATTTAATAGTTACAAGTGCGGTTTGTTTTTCTTGCTTAAGGTGACCCTGTCACTGACTGTCCGAACAGAGACTAGAATAACCTGTAAAAGGAGGAGGTTTAAAGTCACCTTTTGGCAGGTAGTACATTAGATCTTTGTTGTCTTTGTAACTACTGTATTCTGTAGTGATAAAGGTTGGCGGGAGGAACCACATTGCCCAGCAATGGTACAGGGCGGACTGACAACTCATGGGGCCCCCCAGGCAATAGGGGATCATGGGGCCCCGTGTCCTTGCCCAAACTCAAAAACACCTATAAAAAAGGTACCAGGGGCATCTCATGGGGCCCCCTACTGACCCCAGGCCCTCAGGCGGTGCCCGAGTTTCCAAATGGTCAGTCCGCCCCTGCAATGGTATATACTACAACAAGAGTTGTTGTAGCGCAGAGGCATCTGGAGCTCAAGAAGATGGAGAATATTTAACTGACCACCTAATGAAGAGTTCAGAATAAATCTTCTTTTACAGGCTATGCTAGCTTTACTTCTGCCAGCTAGCGACATGGATGGTTTAAGAGTGCTGAATAGTAATGTGTTTTATTGTTTTTTAAGCTCTATAAAGTTTATCAGTGTCCCTAGAATGAACTAAAACAATGCAATTTCTAGGTTGCTTATCCTGCCACTAATTTTATTTCAGTAGCAGGAAAGGAAAAGTGCTAATTACTTGTGTGGCACATCAAGAGGCTAACCTCCATGAAATATGAAATGCCCTCAATGATAAAATGGAATGGTAAACAAGAGTAAAGCTGGCCATACATTCAACATTTTTTTTCGCTCAACCATCCAAGGTGGATGGGGGAATCAGTCCTGCTGTGCTATTGTGTCCTGGTGATGGGGAGCCTTTTTTGCTGTCAGAATACACAGATCAGTGCTGCTGGCAATGATCGTTCAAGAATAAACAGACATGCTGGTTGTACAGAAGTTGACCAGTAGATTGACTTCTGTACAACCACCCTGCCAATACATGGATTAAAATTCGGCAGGTCCTGGCTGAATTTTGATCCATGTATGGCCGCCCTATGTCACATCAAGAATTGCTTTTAGGTAAAATTTGCAATAAGTCCCCACTCACACAGATCAGTTTTCCTTCTGTATTTGCCTTACCAAAAGCAGAATGAAAATGCATGACCATTAAATCCTTTGGAGCTCTTCACATCAGTCAGTTGCAGGTCAGTTATGTTTTTAAATGTTCTGCATGCTGCATTTTTAGTACTTGTTTGGAGCGGTAAAAAAAACTGCACCAAAAACATACTTCCCCATTGAAATGAATGGAAAATATAAAAAAAATGTGGCAAAACATACCTGCGGTTGCATTTATGGAGTCACATTTTCACAGGTGCAAAAACACATCAGAAATGCAGCAAAAGCTCACACATGCGTTTATACCGCAATTTTTGCAACGAAGCAGTGTGAAAGAAGCCTAACTCAAAATTAGTATTTACTATAATTCTTTATGGTGCACTTATAAAAAAGGCAGTGATCTCTAAACATAATACTCAGAGAACAATAAAGTGAAACTATATCCACAAATTTAACCATTTCCAAAAACAGTTACATTCAAGGCATACCTCTGGTGATACTGTAACTATCAGAATTGCCAGTGTGCTTATGTCAGCTTTTAACCAGTCTTTCAAGCCCTCAAATGACTGGAGTCATATTTGATCACATGTGCAGCACAATGCCAACTGCAAGCGTAAAGCAAAATTTGTCTTTATTACAGTTTTTTGTGATAATTTTGCAGAACAGAACAGAGAAATATTTGTGATACATACAAATAAACAAACACAAATAAATCTCGAGCAAGGAAATGACCCAGGGGAATAGTTGCGTATAATTATACTCATTGGATAAATTAACGGATCAATAACAATTGGTACAGAAATATCTGGAACATAATTCTCAGGGAGCGATCCCTGGATGAGATATAGAAAACACCGTACGATACCTCTGTACAATACAATATAAAGAACAAAACTAAAAAAAAGTGGTATAGAAGTTTGGAAAGAAAAAAAAGGGGCAAACCAAGTATTAGAGATAAAAAAGAGACTAGAAATGAGAGGGGTCAGAAGGCGGGGAAGGCAAGGGGCAGGATCACAGCAATGCAGCACCTGGGCCCAGCGGTGTGACCCAATGGGCTGTAGTCACACGTAGGTAATTGGGCCAACCTGCCAACCATAGGGCCGTGGCCGGATAAACCCAGGCCAACACTACTGGAACACTATGGAGCCAACACTACTGGAACACTATGGAGCCAACAACCCTCGAAGGGTCGGAGAGGAAGAGAAATGGAGCCAGACCAACCAAAGTAATTTGTGTTTATCATAAGTGTCATTGGCAAATGTCAGTATCTCTTCCATATGCATGATATCATTAAGTGTAGAAACCCACATAGGAAGAGGTGGGGGGGTGGTTGTTTTCCAAAGAGGGATATAATTTGGCGAGCCGCAGATAAAAAGAAACGCAACAAACATTTCTTCTGCGCTGCCAGCGAACCCGGTAATATAGAGAGGAGAGCAATCTCCAGCGATAAGGCCACGGACTCACCTTAGATCCAATTGTATACCTCAAAGACTAGACGCCAGAAGGGTTGTAGCAGGTCATATTCCCACCAGATGTGAAGCTGCGAACCAACGGCTGAAGTACAGCGCCAGCAGCGATTGGAAGTAGAAAGGAATATTTTATGCAGAGAGATGGGGTCTCTATACCAACGAGAAAGTAGCTTGTAGTTCTTTTTCTGTGAATAACATGAGATCGAAGATTTATGGGTGAAGTGGAACGACGTATTCCAGTCTTCTACCGATATGTCTTTACCAAGTTCCCGAGACCATGCCCCAGTAAAAGGAGGAAGTTTGGAGTGGAGTGTACCGTGTAAAACTCTATAGAGAGAAGCCAAAACATGTCTCGGAGTTTCAGAGCGGGAACACAATCGCTCAAACTCAGAAAGTGAGCGATGAGTGTGGGATGTGGAGTATAAATGTTTACAAAATGAGGATAAATGTAGCGAGGTCAACCAGTCCCTAGGGCCTCCCTAAAGGAGTGGAAGGCCCATCTGTGGGCAGATAAAATCCAGAACAACGGGCCACGAAGCGCGCATAAAGGGACCGATGGTGGGGAATCCCATTCCTTGTGGAAGAGGATTGTCAAATAAAGATGATAGTGGGGAAGGATCAGAAGACAGAAGTGAAATGATGCCACGTTTATACCACAGGCGTAACACAGCCACTGTCATCAGAGACAAGCCTGAAAGATGCTGAAAGGCATTGCCATAACCCCAAGGTAGGGCTCGGAGATCGACCTGGGATAGATCTTGTTCAATCATGCAAGAGGCTTTACGGAAGGGTCTAGAAAATCAATCAAGCAACCAGGTCAACAACGCCTCTCTATAGTAAAGCTCAAAATCGGGCAAACCTACTCCACCCTCAAGTTTTGGATAGGTAAGCAACTTATACTTCAATCTAGAAAATCCTCTATGCCAAATTAATCTGATCGAAAGAACACAGAGACAGAAAAAAGCTCCTAGGAACGGAGACAGGTACAGTCTGGAAAACGTATAAAAACTTTGGTAAAGTATCCATCTTAAGGGTGTTGATGTGTCCAAACCAGGGCAGAGACAAAGCACCCCACAAAGCCAAATCTTTGCGTAAACGTGAAAGCAGGGGCAAATAGTTAAGGGAGTATAGAGCACTGAGATCCAAGGAATACAAAATCCCAAGATATGAAATGGCCTTCGGCCGCCATTGAAAGGAGCAATTAGAGCGTAGGTGCAACAACACATGATCGGGCAGAGAAATATTCAAAGCCTCCATTTTTGAAATATTAAGTTTAAAGTTACTGAATAAACCAAATCTTTGAAACTCATGAAATAGACTAGGGCGTGAGATAAGTGGCTATTGTATGTATACCAGGAAGTCATCTGCATATAGAGATAGTTTATGATGTGAGGAAGAAGCGCGGATGTCCATGATATTACCGTTAGGTCTGTGGGCCCTCGCAAGATGTTCCATTACCAAGAAAAAAAGGAGGGGCGAAAGAGGGCAACCCTGTCTAGTCCCGTTCGTAATAGGGAAAGACGAGGAAACCGAACCATTGACCAAGACAGATTCCATAGGGTAAGAATATAGAGACATATTCTTGGTGAGGAACCGTGATCCCAAACGCCAATTGACGTGATTGAACACCTTCTCAGCATCAAATGAGAGGAGGCAGGCCTTTAAACTGTGTTGCCTAATGAAATAAGGTGGATTGTTTTAGTGGTATTATCTCTAGCCTCTTGGCCAGGGACAAAACCGACCTGGTCATGGTGAATCAAAGCCGGGAGAAAGAGAAAGAGCTTCACAAAAAGCTTGATGACTAATTTAAGTAAAGAAATTGGGCGGTAACTACCACAATGAGAGGGGTCTTTACCCGGTTTAGGGATGACCGAAATATTGGTGGATAAAAAAGCAGGGGAAGGCACATTAGAATCATCGATAACATTAAAGGCTTTACATAAGAGCGGGGCCAAGTGGATGGCAAATGTTTTGTAAAATCTAGGAGTAAACCCATCAGGACCGGGACATTTACCAGTCTTGAAGGCCCTGATTGCCCCAAGAACTTCTGGGACCGAAAAGGGTTCTTCTAGAACTGATACATCATGGGCATCCAAGACTGGTAATACTGTCTCTGCAATATATTGAGATACAGTCGAGAGACAAGAATCCGTGGGAAAAGCAGAAGGCACGGAGGACAGATTATAGAGTTGAGAATAATAACATTCAAATACAGAAGAGATACCTTTGTTGTGGAATATCTTGGTGTTATTAGGCGCCTGAATATGTTGAATCGGGCGACGGGAAGGTCGAGTGTGGAGTACACGCGCCAGGTGTTGACCACATTTGTTAGCTAAGAAGTAATGAGTATTACGAGCTTTGTCTCACGCAACAAAGGAGGAGTCTAAGAGTTGGAGTAAGTCTCTATGAGCATTAGATAGGTCTACTGTAAGCATCGGATCCAACGTGCGCTTATGAGAGAATTCCAGAGTCGCAATAAGCGAGAATAGTCCGAGCCTTCTTTAAGCGTGAGCCATGTTGTAAAAATACTCCTCTGATAACACACTGAAGGGTCTCCCATTGAGTAAGGGGGCCTGTAGTATCTAATGTGTGGTCAAGGACAAAATCTTGAATAGCTTTCGTGAACTCTGTGACGCATAAAGAGTCTTTAAGCAAAGTGTTATACAAGCGCCACAAGAAGCGACGTGAAGACGTGGGGTGATCATGAACTGTAAGATGGATAGGAGCATGGTCCGACAATAGGAAATGGCCAAGGGAGGATGAAGTCGGTTAAGCAAGAAAGGACTGTGAGATAAAGAAACAGTCAATACGGCTGTAAGTGCAGTTCGTGTAAACGTGACTTAATTTGAGTCAATACCGAGGGGGAGAGAGATTTTCTTGTGGAAGTGTCCAAGCCAGGGGAAAGAGCTATGTTGAAGTCCCCCCCAATAATGAAACAAGGACCACCAAAAGTGCATAGCTCAGAGAGAACCGCCGCAAGAAATGTGCCCTGATCCTGATTGGGAGCGTAAATATTTGCAACCGTGAAAACAAAATCTTGATGTTTCAATTTAAGGAAAAGGTAACGACCATCTGGATCAACGACAGAGTCCAGGACCTCAGGGCGAAAGGTATGATGGAAGGCCACTGACACCCCTCTAGACCTAGCTTGCGGGTTAGTACTATGATACCATTGAGTATAGTAGTGATTACAGAAGACCGGGATACTATCCGAGTGAAAATATGTCTCCTGCAGGAGCAAAATCTGTGCTCTTTGTTTGTGGAAATGGTAAAGCATCTGGCTCCGCTTCTCTGGAGTATTAAAGCCCCTGCAATTGACAGATGAAAAATTAATTGGCGTCATATTTGTCCAAGGTAAACCAGGACAGAGAAAATGCGTATCACTGACAGCGCCCAACCAAGTCGTCCCTGACTCCCGAGCGGAAAAAAAAAAAAACACCAAAAGGGGGAAAGAAAAGGAGAAGGAAGAAGGTATTAGTGGAGAATAAATATAAAACCGAACAGGAAAGGTCAGAAGAGGGCAAAAAGTAGACAGATAGAACTAATAGACAGAAATACCGTCTAAATAATATACAGTGTGTCAATAGAATAATACACCGAAGGCCTAGGTGGGGAACGTCAAAGGCGCATGTGTCTGGTCCTGACCCAGGCCCCCCGCAGGGAAGCATAAACCAAGAGGGAGGTCACTCTAATACAAGAGAGACTCCCCCATACAAAAAACACTTAATAAAACCACCAACAAATGTGAAATAAGGAAACCATCTCCCGCATCAAATAAACAAAACCGTTAACAAAGGGGAAATCTTCCCCAAAATATAAAACTGAAGGGATCATACGGAGAGGAGGTCCATAGACCCTACAACCACAGTCGGTGGCGCCACCACCCCCTCCCCGGAAAACGCCAAGGGAGAGGCTCGGGAAACAACCCCAGGCCACGGCCGCAAGGTATAAATGAAAATAAACATAAGCATAAATAAAAAGCACAGAGCAAGCGGAAATAATTAACAATGTGCATACAATGAAAACAAGAGCAAGGAACCAGCAGGATCTTCTGGGACCATTAACCATAAGTAAAGGTCCAGAGAGTTACCAACTTTAGAGAATAAGAAAATGGGAATCCACACAAGTAAGAGATCAGCCCTCCAGTATCTTCTGGGAGGAGGATCTGGAACGCTTCTTTCGATCAGACCGTTGCCAGGATGAAGAAAATGGGAGACCAGGCATCGGGTGTTGAAAAGGCCAATCCGGAGGGGACACCTGGGGGGATTCGAAAGTAACTAAAAATGTGGGCAGGTCCCTGAGGGTGCGAAACTGTGCAGATTTACCAGACTGTGATACCTGGAGTTGGAAAGGAAACCGCCACTGGTAGCGGATATGTCTCTCCTGTAATAGCTGGGTGAAAGGTCGCAAGGCCCTGCGCATGATGAGAGTTTAGCAGGAGAGGTCAGGGAGAAGCATCACTGGCACTTCATTGAATAGGATGGTATCCTGTGTGCTGGCTGCATGCATAATGGCATCTTTGACCTTGAAATAGTGGACCCTGCATAAGATGTCACGAACAAAAGAAGGATCAGCACACCTGGGGCCCAGTGTACGGTGTACGCGGTCCAGCTCAATATGGGCATCTTAGGTTGCTGTAGTAAGTGTGACTAAATCTTTAGATTCTACGGATTCTGGTAAGCCCCTGATCCGAATGTTATTACGGCAGTTTCTGTTCTTAATATTATCTTGTTGATACATAAGTTGTTGAAATAAAATTGTATGATAATTAAGGGTCTCTTCATGGGATTGTAAAGCGTTGCAAAAGTCGTCAGCGGTATGTTCAATCTCTTCCATACGCACACAGATATCTTGCTTAAGGTCAGAGATTTCTTGTCTGTACGTATTCTCAAAGTTCAAAATCTGTTTTAGTGGGTAGGGATTTGATGTAGGAATGCAGAGACCGCATGTGGGACTGCAAATCCCAGCCATCCCCAGAGCAGAGGGATGCTAGAGAGGGGCTGAGGGACTTCTGTGAGTTGTGCTCAGTATCTCTGGGTGGTGAGGGGGTGCCCTGGGGGCTTACCTGAGTGTCAGCAGGTGTCAGGGATCCTACAGCGGTAGCCTCTAGCACTCCACAGACCGGATTCCCCCAAGGCGCGGAATCTAAGTCCCTACCTGCTTGTTCACCAGGGCCCCTGATGGTGGGGATGGACTTGGAGCAGGCCGAGACCAGGTCGCGGCCCTTGAGTTCACCCAGCTGTGGTAGAAGCACCGTTGGAGGTGTATAGCAGGTGAGAGTCTGATGTGAGGAGGTCACAAGAGCAGCGTCAGGCAGGCTGGGTCGGTAACAGTGGTGGCAGCGTGGTACAAAGTCAGCAGGCAGAGGAATAAACTGGTCACAAGCCGGGTTCGTTAACAGGAGATCAGACTGTGCAGGGTTAAGCAGGAGAATGGTCAGACAAGCCAGGGATCAGAGCAGGAGAAGACAGCAGTATCAGGAACAGGCTGGGTCAGCAACAAGGTATTCAGGAACACTGGATCAAACAGGAACACAGGTAACAGGTAAGACCATACGGCACTTGAGCATTGCAAGAGCTGGGTTTAAATAGGCCGCCCAACTCCTGACAGGCGCTCCTGGGTCCTAGTGCCTGCCCGGCGCCGTCATCGGTGACAGGCGCGCCTGGGTCCTAGTGCCTGCCTGCCTGTATGTCTTGTCAGGATTCTACGCATGTGCAGATTCGATCGCCTAGGCGATCTTCCCATTCCCTGACAGCAGGCAGCTCTGTGTCCGGGGAGGACGAGGAAGGAGAAGCCAGCGCCATCTTGCCAGATCGAGTACCTGAGGCCTCAGCCGAGGACTGGGTAAGAAACTGACCTAAATTGCCCTAGGACCGCCCCCAGCTGTGCTCTTGGGGGTTCGGTGCTGGTTCCTGCTCATTTGAAGGGCTGAAGAGTAGCGGGTGGAGGTTGAGAAACCCTGCTGAAGAGGTCCAGGTCGGGAGCTATGAAGGAAGACGTCCTACAGATCCATGCGCCAAGCCACGCCCCCCCACAACTGCAAGTTTAAAAAGGGGTTTAAATGGCACGATCTTCAGCTGTAAAGTCTAGGACAGTTTATTTCTGTTTTAAACTCTTACATACATGGAGCACAATGTGTCCCTGTTGCTCATGTTTGCTTGATGATCTACAGTCTGACTCAGCGATAAAATTAATTTAACAGATCAATGTCATATTTGAGCGATTGTCCAATGATACCTTTTCTATCATTGGGGATGATTGGAGATAAATTGGCAAGATTTTCACAGGTGCCACAAAGAAGTCTGCCCATCTTTGAAATTGCCATGATCCTCTTTCCAAATCACTCAACAGATGTCTGTGTAGTTCTGTCTAGTAGCCCTTTTTACTGGCTGGAGCTGCACAGCAGAGGGCATTATCATTGCTATGCAACCAGATTTCTGCCCTTTCCTCCCGGGCCCTTAAAAGACAGTTTGCTAGAAGAAGCAAACAACAGAAGTTTAGGGTCCCAACCTCCAGCAGACCTGTTTATTATTCCATGTCTTAGTTAGGGCTTGTACCCAGTAGTTTGACTGCACTGTCGAACTACTGGGTCTTCAGGCAGAATAGCAGTATGCATGGTCCAACGGGGACATACCCCCTTCCGCACTTCCTCCTCCATCATTGAGAAAGGTTTTGTCATTGATTACATTGCTTGTAACATGATCTGTGAATGGGAGAGAAAACGCTTTGAATGATCAGACTCTTCCATTCACACATGATGTTACAAGCAATGTAATCAAGAACTGTTCTTAGAGGAGAAGAGGGCAGAATAACAATGTCCCATTTAGAAGACACCTTAACCATTGTAGTGACAGAGGTTCAGAGACAGGAAGAGACCCGGCTTTAATGGTTTATCACTACTGGGAATGGAAGAAGTAGCAGCTCCTTAGGGAGTCAGTTCCTACATTAGCATATCATAAAATACCTGCCTCCATAGAGAAAGCAATGATTGATACTCGTCTAAACAAAGATTTTCCAACAAGCAGGAGAATCTCTGTGTATGATGGTTGTGCCCAATGGTTGGAATTGTTCATTGCTTCCAGGTGAAGCTCTGCATGTCCTATTATTTACCCAGTTGGGAAAAGCACTCATATATTAAAGTGCCTATTGCACACAAACAGAAAACAAATGTTTTCCTTATTAGCTTGGAAAACTATTTATAGATCACCTATTATGTCTTAAGAATCCTACTATGCATAGAAACCAGTGTCATTAAATAATAAACATCAAGATCTAGCTTTGCCAATACCAGCTCACTTATTATATTATTTACTTTCCTATTAAGTGTCATTTATATTTTATAGGTTCCAGATAATACACAGATGAATCTATAATGATGCATGTTAAAATATATTGTTATTCCATCTTCCTTTGTACACAAAGTGAATGTTATGGGGTTTGCATTTGATCATCCCATTATGTTTGATATTTAACATGTTTCATGTTGATTAGATGAATAAATAAATTGCTATTCAAATCACAACAGTCCCAAGGCTGTTTAAAACACAACAACACTTCAGTTAACAAAAGTGATTTGCAATGTGGGGCTCGACTCTTGTTGTCCACTCTGTAGGCTCCAGGGAGCTTCAGTCCTACCTCACCGGTGAGATCTCAGGGGTAAACTCATTGCATTTTGCTAATTAAATCCATTCTAACAGGCATAATTCAATATTTAAAAGATTAAGTATTAAAGTCTTAGTTTGTAGATAAGCCATTTTGTTACAAAACATTAGGGATAACAGTCGCCATTCAGTTTTACTTCTGAAGGGTTCTTCAGATAGCAGAAGATAGCCACTTAAGTGTTGCATATCAAGTTGCCTGGCACCAACGAGATTGTAAAACTGAGAAAACACTCAATATTATCTGCTGGTTAAAAATTGATTCTTGAGATTCTGCTGATGACTGCATTGTGTCTGTTTACTTAAAGATGTAAGATGTTTCAGTTTGACTTAGGATATTGCAGGAAGCCACTGCCCCTTTATTTGGGGGATAATAATGATTGGGTTAGGTTTTCTAAGCTGCCTAATTGCTAGTTCACCTAACACAGCTGCTAGCTTTGGGCCATTGACCAATGTAAGATGATCACCTGATTTGGTAAAAAAAAAAAGCAGAATCTAATCTCATGTATTTTAGTACTCAGAATTAAAATGGGCAGACACAGATCATTCAGGAAATATCAAAGCTTGTCTCAAGGTTGGCCCTTAGAATGTAGATGTTAGTCACATTTAAAGTCAAATATATTTTTATTGCATTTTCAGAATATCAAAACAGTACAAAGTTAGAGCAATAAATTGTACAGTAATACAGAAAAAAAGAACATACAATAAAATCCCATAAAGATAAGGTATGTGGCTATTCAACAAAATCTGGGTCCGACCAGTACAAGTGTGGACAATCGTAGGCAATAGAAGTGTTGAAGTGGTCGTCCCATATGAGCCAGGCCCAAGACCCCAAGATTTACCACATTCACTAAAATATAATCACATCCCACTAAAAGGACACGAGAATAAAAACAGAAAAAGAAGGCAGAAGAGAAGATAAGGGAGAGAAAGAGGGGGAGGAAAAGAGGCGTGAAATTCAGGGGGAACTCGGCCCAGGAATGAAAAGGAGATGAGGAGAGACATGACACCTAAAAAAGGAGTACCCATCTCTTGAGAAGATGAGGGAATCAATAACAACTCCTTGATGTATGATCACCCAACTGCCGGGGAAGTGGGAGTAGGATCGGACAACCCCTGAAGAGAAACATAGTGCTTAAAAGCATCCGATGATGTAAAGTACATCCAAATGTACCGAAGTGATGTGAATTTGGAAAAATTATCTGCATCCATGGCAATGCTTTCTTCTATGCGCATTATGTCCTTTATGGTAGCTACCCAGTGGGTGAGAGGTAGGGAAACAGTTGATTTCCAGAAGCAGGGAATAGTCAGTCTGGCTTCTGAAAGAAAAAAGCGTAAACGTTTCTTTTTTTTGAGAGGCTACCGAAACTGGCAAAATAGAAAGTAAGGCTATTTCCAGAGAAGGCCTTAGGGAATGATCATACATTTTGTTTTATATATCAAAAATGGATTACCAAAAATTACATATCTTGGAGCACTCCCACCATATGTGTACATAGGAACCCTTCTCTTGTTCACAGTGCCAGCACTCACTAGAAGTAGAAGGAAAAGCTCTATGGAGTGTAACAGGGTCCCTATACCAGCAAAATATAATTTTGAAGGTTTTTTTTTACATTAGTCACATTTAGGGGCATGTCTGTCACTGCTCTTTCTCAGTTTATTTGTTTTATACAGGAAAAGGTAACTTGTCATAGGCCATGCTGGAAACTCTAGATCAGGCATATCAAACAACAGGGCAAATACAATAGAATTAATTGTCAAGGGGGTCGCATTATGTCTACTGACAGTGAACCCCGCCCCCTTGTGATATCATCATGTTCTGTGATTGGCCAAAGCATTGCACCTGACCTGCGGTCAGGTGCATTGCTTTGACCAATCACAATGCACTGTCAAGGTGCAGAGCATTGTGGGGCGTGGCGGTGAACAGCCCGACAAACGCCCCTATATATTTCTGTGTTCAGCGAACACATGAATGGTCAATGTTCGAGTCGAACTTAGGTTCGACTCGAATATTCAGCCCAACACTAGCCCTCAACATGGAAAGGTACCATGCCATGGGAGACCCCCCTGGCAAAGCACCTCGCCCTCATGTTGATGAAAAGATGGGCTTCTGTTCTACAACACTGGCCCAGTGGTTGTTAAGAGTCCATGAGTGGGGGGCATGGCAGAATCTGGAAGCCTCCTTTAACAAACAGAAGTTACCCAAATACCCCCCCCCCACCAAAAAAAATTTGATGAGTAAGGAGTACATAGAACCCCTACTCAATCACAACTTAGGGTAGACCCTACGCCATTTTTTTTTGTGTGTGGTCCCCAAATTACATTTATACAAGATGCTTATCTAGAAATTTTTTTCGTTGTAAATGTCAGTTTTGCTGCAGCAATGTAGAACAATACAAAGCAGCATGTTGGTGCTGACAGGGGAAAGATCTGTACTGTTTACAAACAATTCTCTCCTCTGTGACAGCAGGGAATCTCCGGGGAATCTTCTTGGTGATCAACAGCTGAAGCCGCCCCCTACCCGGAAATACAAAATCATGTACTGTATATATACACGTGATTTTGCACAGTGGTTAAATATTATTTGTTTATTTTTATTTATACGTCTCCTATTAATTTATTGAACAGAGGTGGTGGTGTTTTTTTTAGATGTGCTGCATTATGTACAATTATAAAAAGTGATTGGAGTGCTATGTTTGAGCACCCACATGGAGAACTTATTATGAAACATACTGTATCATAGTAAATTTGTCCTTTTTCTTGTGATTTGAATTGCCTTTCTTTGTGGAAAGATTTATACATGTGAAGTGTGAGTCTCCCAGCGGCCTTCAAGGAATCAGCTTTCTGCAATGAAGCAGTGTTGAGCAGCGTGGGCCAAAGGAAAGGTTAAATATTCTATCTCATATTTTCAGATCTCTGAAATACGTTTATTACCTGACAAGGTCTCTTTAACTGATTATTCAGGGTAATCATTGTAAAATTAATTGAAATTCATTTTGTGCATGATATCACTAACTGTAGGTGCGTTCTGAAATATTTTTTCACGATCATGTGCCATACGTGTTCAATGTTTTTCTGATGAACATATGGTATTAGGAAATCAATTACAGATCAAGTCAGACAGACAGTTTTGCTGTCTTTATTGAGGAACCTCTCTAAAGAGTGAGATATGAGGACCAGTTAGAGTTTATCCTCTTTTTTTAGTTTTTTTGGTAGAGGTTGTAAGGGTCAGTCAATACAAAAATGCAGCATTTAATTTTGTTCTCAGAAAAAGAGTTGAGGGGAAATCTTCCAACAGAGACACCTGTTCCATCTGTCTAAAAGGGGAATCCTCTTCACTTTGGGAGATTTATCTCAAACTTTCTGTTGTGTTTCCAGGACAGGAAGTGAAGGGAAATTCTCCAATGTTGCAAAAACAACAACAAAATAACCTCATAGGGATTTTAACCCTTTCCTACTCTATCCACACAAAGTTTGGGCTATCCAGACAATGTGCTGCATAAGTAAGCTGGAAAAACATCATGTATACAGTATGTAAGGACTAATAGGCAAATATCTCTGCAAGCCTTTAGTAAGCTTGTAAGAGCACCTTAAGAGTTGGGAACCGCCACACATGGAACTGGCTGCTATCCAAGACAGTCATGGAAACAGTTGGTGGGACTCGATATGATATTGCTAGAGCAGTAAGCAGGAGAAGTTTGGAATTGTGAATGACATCTCTCATCGTTATGGGAAGGTGAAGAATGCACTTGCTATGTGAGTAAATATGTGAGTTTTGTTTTTCATGCTTTGTGGGGAACAAGATAGTCTGCCATATGCCCCCAGGCAGAAGAGTTATACTCTCTGTTGGAGATGGCTTTAGCTGATCAGGACTTAATCAGGGGAAGAGATGCTGGTAGATAAAATATTGGCACCAGAAGTTAAACTGTTTAATACTGGTGTGTTGTTAGATATTGAGTCAAAAAGCAGAACTGAGCCAAGAAGTTTTGTAAAAAAAAAAAATATTTTTCATCAGTAAAAACTATATTCTTCTATTCCTTATCAATCCTGTGTGAACATTCTTTTCTTACTATAGAATTTGTCTGGGAACATATAATATTCCATGGATATGAAAGGGCAAGTGAAAGCGATCTGCGTGGGACTTGAGGAACGGTTTATGGAGCTATCCTCAGTCTTCACGGGTGTACCTTTAGGTGATGGTTTGCATATTCTCTGTGACCTACTGGGTGACTTCTGAAAGCATTTTCTGTATGCAGTTGTGAGACCCGAAGGGAGCTGAAATGAACAGCCTTTGTGCTGGACTTGGGGAGAAGAGATGTCCCCTGTATCCGTGTGAAGCAAACACTGCCCTGTGCTCTGCGAAAAGGTCTACAACCCTTTACAACTGAGATAAGATAAAATGTTTTGCAGGGCTGTGTGTTATGTAAGTAAACAGATTGTCATTTACATTTTATCAGAAATAGGCTCGTGGTGTCTCTGAACACCTCAAAGTAAACCCTTAAAAAATTAGCAAGCTGGTCATGGAGCTAAATAATATACACCATTATGTGGCAGATCTCACATTAAGATGCAGAAGAATCTTCTAGATAACCACACTGGAACCTTTGAAAAAATACATCTTCCATGGAAAGATGAGGGTAATCATGTCCCCTCCTCTTATTTTATTACAGCACATGGTGCCTGAGGAGCCAATTCCCAGAGGACAGGGATGTGTGTCTATTTTGCCTTCCTAGGTTCATCCAGGTCTTACAGTTGTACTTTGAAGATGATTCTTTTGCAGCTGAAGGATTAATCTGAAACCTTATGGCATCTACCAAGTAGCTCTAGGTTCACTTTACTAACATTTGAGAGGAGATATTTGTTTTAAGAGTGCAACGTTTTCCAGAAAGATGATTCCTTCTATCTCCTACATCTCAAAAATGCATTGGTAGAAAACAATTTCCAATGACACCATTACAACTGTTTATTTTTATTTCAGGTACTTATATAGCGCCATCAATTTACGCAGCGCTTTACATATATATTATACATTCACATCAGTCACTGTTGGTGGCAATTATTCCAGGTAAGCTTTTTGATAAATAAAACAACATACAACATTTTCTTCTCCTTCATTTTTATCATAAATGTGACAATGTCAGAACACTACATACCCTCTGAGATTGCTAGCTTGAGTTATTTAAGTAGTTTTGCCTCATTTGCTGCTACCAGATGGATTCCAGATGCCCAGCAATGGGCAAACCCCCAGCAAGTTCCTATGAGCAAGATCTTGTCAGCAGCCTGACACCAAACCGACATGGCAAAGTAACATGCCTAAATAAAGCAGCATATGTTCCACTTCTTCCATGAAATTCGTGGAAAATAAAAGATAATGTAAACGTGTCTTTCCGTAAATAAGACTTATAAGAGGCAAAAGAGACAAAAGCATAGAAGTCGCTGCCAACTGTGTCATGAGCTTTTGTTTGACATTTTGATTCTTTCAACAGCCAAGAGTGTGAAAAAGACAGAGAATAACATTCATCAATAAAAGACTAGGCCAACATGCGACATATTGTAGGAAAGTGTTCTCCACAAGAAACAAAAATGAAGCCAGGATTTTTAAGAAAGCTTTAAGTAACTGTTCTTGAAATTAATCAAAACTTACGTTAGGTGTGGATAAAGAGAAAAATCCATTTTCCTTACTCTGTTTTATGGCCATATAGATTTTCCATAAGGAGAATCTCAAGCCTTTCTTAGAAAAATATCCGCAAAATGGCTAAATCCATATTTTACATCTATATAACAAAACTGCCAAAAGATGTGTATTCATGTTCATCCAGTTCTGAGATTTACACAGCTCTACCAAACAACACAATCCTTTCTGAAAGGGAAGGAAACCTGATTTTTCTCTGCTGCAGTAAGGAAGAATTACGACTTTTATACATTATTCAGTTCTAGACAAACGCAGACATTTTTTCCATCTTCCTAGGTGCCCTGTGACGATAGCTAAAATATTGGACAAGGCACTCCCCTTTGGAACACAACACTGCGGCTAGCAAGGATTTAGTTGCTTTGATAGAAAGCACCGATCTCCCACTCCTAGCATATGTCTAAGGCAAACACCAGCAAAAGAAATGCAGAGGGAAGTGAGGTGTGTCAGCCTCACCCCCTCTGCATTGCTCTTGCAGATGCTTGCCATATTGTAGTCAAAATGGTGAGCTTTAAATGTCTGTTGCTTGGATGTCAAACTGATTCATTTGATTCAATACTATCTACATCACAAAGACAGAACCAGTAGTCACATCAAGAGATATGACTTCTATGACTCCTGACTTTACTAATGCAGTACGTTGATTAACTTTTAGATTTGTATTATGATTAAAACACAAATTTTGTGCACAGATGCAGGGCAGGAAGCAGAGCCTGTATATGTGATGAGCACATCTGCCTGTCCTCATAAAGTTACAATTTCTACATGAAAAACATTTTTTTTAAAAAAACATTAACACATTGTTAAAATGACATCAAACTGACCTTTATATGAAAAAGCAATGCAAAGACATTACATTCCCTTTAACCATTAATCTATAGTTCTCTAGAGTCAGGAGGAACACTAAAGGTGTCAGCAATTAACAAGTGTGTGTGTCACAGTGGAGATCTTCAGTGGTTAGACTGCTAGTTAACTTTTCATATCTGAAGACAACCTGTTATATGCCATCCAACAGCTTTAAATAACATCACTTTTCTTAGAGACCAGAGAATAATTAAGGCACAATCAAGCCCTAGCCAAGAGAGCAACTTTGCTCCCCGTCTCTCTGACTGACATTGATAAGGATTGCAATAGATGCAGATAAGCCACTCTGTTAGCATTGTCTGTGCTGGCATGGCCACTGACTGCAAGCACATCCTCCCTTGTGAACTAAAAAGGTAGGTATACAGCTTTGACCAATTGTGGTATTCCCCCCTGGTGTTCTAGGCTCCTTCCTAGGTTGCCTTGTGGATGACCTGGCTATGTCAGGCACCATTAGCTGGAACACAAGTTACAACATATTTGTATTTTCTGTTATACATTTTATTTGAACCCCAACTCCTACAAAACAATTTTGTAGGACTAGAGAGAGATGGAAATATAGGAAACCTCTCCAGTTACTTATTGTCCTTGCGACAGCATGACAAGAAAGGAAGGAAGTCACTTGGACACATAGTGGATATACAAAGTCTACACACCCCTGTTAAAATGTCAGGTTTCTGTGATGTAAAAAATGAGACAAAGATAAATCATTTCAGAACTTTTTCCACCTTTAATGTAACCTATAAACTGTACAACTCAGTTGAACAACAAACTGAAATCTTTTAGGTAGAGGGAAGTAAAAATAAAAAAAACTAAAATAATATGGTTGCATAAGTGTGCACACCCTTTAACTAACACTTTGTTGAAGCACCTTTTCATGTAATTCCAGCACTCAGTCTTTTTGGGTAAGAGTTAATCAGTATGGCACATCTTGACTTGGCAATATTTGCCCACTCTTCCTTGCAAAAACACTCCTAATCTGTCCGATTGCGAGGGCACCTCCTGTGCACAGCCCTCTTCAGATCACCCCACAGATTTTTGATGGGATTCAGGTCTGGGCTCTGGCTGGGCCATTCCAAAAGTTGAATCTTCTTCTGGTGGAGTCATTCCTTTGTTGATTTGGATGTATGCTTTGGGTCATTGTCATGCTGCAAGATGTTCATGTTCAGCTTTCTAGCAGAAGCCTGAAGGTTTTGTGCCAATATTGACTAGTATTTGGAACTGTTCATAATTCCCTCTACCTTGACTAAAATTTACCTGAGCTTGGATGTTTTTATTCTTAAGAAAAGGTTTCCGTCTTACCACTCTATTCCATAGCCCAGACATATGAAGAATACGGGAGATTGTTGTCACGTACAACACATCCAGTACTTGCCAGATATTCCTGCAGCTCCTTTAATGTTGCTGTAGGCCTCTTGGCAGCCTCCTAGACCAGTTTTCTTCTCGTTTTTTCACTGTGTTCCATGGTATATCTAATGCCTTTGAAATTTTTCTGTACCCTTCTCCTGGCTGATACCTATTAACAATGAGATCCCTCTGATGCTTTGAAAGCTCTCTGCAGACCATGGCTTTTTCTGTAGGATGCGACTAAGAAAATGTCAGGCAAGACCTACTAGAAAAGCTGAACTTTATTTGGGGTTAATCAGAAGCACTTTAAATGATGGCAGGTATGTACTGACTCCTATTTAACATGATTTTGAATGTGATTGCTTAATTCTGAACACATCTACATCACCAGTTATAAGAGGGTGTGCACACTTATGCAACCGCATTATTTTAGTTTTTTATGATTACTTCCCCCCGTAAAAGATTTCAGTTTGCTTTTCAATTGAGTTGTACAGTTTATAAGTCACATTAAAGGTGGAAAAAGTTCTGAAATTATTTATCTTTGTTTCATTTTTTTACATCACAGAAACCTGATATTTTAACAGGGATGTGTAGACTTTTATATCCACTGTAAAAAGACAGACAATAATAATTTTCCCCCAAGTCACTCCCCTCTCCAACAGGATTACAGACCACAATAAAAACTTTGTAGAAACTTTGGCTGGGTATGGTTTTTAATCCACATTATCCCTATTAATCCTACACTTCTCAAATACAGTAAAAAGCTAATTTATGCATATTCTAGTCAAATATATGTGTTGTCCTAATAGGGGACTAATTTGATTTACATTTAGAAACCTATTTAACACCTTATCTGCTGTTTTACTTTAAGCAATTACTAATAGAAAGATTTATCCATCATGAGATGTTCACAGAGATATTACACACTGTCCTCATTATGACAAAGTTATTAATAGAATTCACTTAATGAACCAAGAAAGCATAAAGGTTCTATTATGTTACATTTCACACCTGTGACTCTAAAGGTCGTGAGCAAATAATTTATCTCTATAATCATTTAATTAACTAAGTTATTAAAAATCATTACAATAATATAACATTGCACCATGATAAGAATATCGAGCAATCAATGGATGGGACAAAGTTGGTCATACACATGCAGCAAATAGCAACATCGCTCAGGTAGTAGCAACTGAAGTTGCAAAGAAGGCACAGCCTTTGTGAAGAAGGAAGGGCTCATACACAGGTTGTAAAATAAATAAATAAACATTGTTTTTTAAAACATTTTTAAAGCAAATTCTTTTTGTACCGAATACATACACCTTTTGTGAATAATTCATATTTGGGTTGCCCACCATTTTAAACAAAACCCGAGAGGATAAAATAATTGATCATTTGTCCTTGTGGTCTGAACTACGTGGGTAGAACCACACATACCCTTTGTAAACATTTTGGCGAGCACCGTTGCCTTATACAAGATGGAAAAGATCAGCATAGCGTACCCAGACATTTCCTTGAATGCCATTGAAAATCCACTGACAGTCTTAGTGTGTGGATCATTGAAGGAATGCCACGGGATCTCCCTCTGGCAGAGCGCTTTTTGCATCTCTGTCAGAGGGAAACTTTTTGGATCTACACCTTGGATGTGTTATCCCCTGGTGGCCTAAATGAAGAGTTTGAAATCAGCTCCATTTTATAGAGACATTTGCTTCCTTCCAAATGGTGGTTATAAATATCAACACAATATCTTTATACAGCTGTTTATACTTTATCATTAGTAGTCCTTTCCTCCAACTAATTTAGGTATATCATTTCCTTATCTCTTTCTCATTTAACTACAATCCCTTTTAGTACACTACAAAGGGATAATAAGGAGATACACAAAATTCACATACTATTTTATAGCAAGCCCATTTATTAAAATGCGCTTTTCTAACTTTGTTTTTAATTTTGCTTTTATTATTATTATTTTTATAAATTTAGTTATGGTACAATCATCTACCTTTTTCATTATCTCATTGATTTATTCATTTTTATTAACATTTATTTTCACCTCCATTGTTCTATTCTAATTCATTTTTATAATTAATTTAATTGTCATTTTCTATTTCCCTTCTATCGAATAAGCCTTTTTTTAGATATACGTTATTATATGTATACATACACACGTGTATACTTTTTAACCCAAAAGCATTAGAGCTATTCTCTCGTGTGTTTTTATTCCTGTTTTTATATCTGCATTAATTCCTGTACGATGGAGAAAAACATGTAGGTCCTTAGAACCCAGGAACTACTTGCTGTCAGGGATCGCGGCTACAAATGGCTCCGCGCATGTGCAGAGCGCCGATCCATTCTAGCCGGTGGACACCAGGACCGCACTCGCAATCGCGGCCTGGGGGCTGCTAGAGGTACCGCCAGGCAGTTGCTAACACTTGCTTTCCTCCCATTCCCTTCACACTATAAAAATGTCAGCGTTCTATTGGGGCTCAGGTCTGAAGAAGGAGCCTACTCAGCATGCTCCAAAACGCTTTACAGCCCCCTTCACTTCCTACATCCTACTCTGCTTTCCAAGCGTCATTTTGATGCACAGGCACATCCTGGACTCTACTTTCTGATCTTATAGACAGAGTTTGCTGCTGGACGGCTGGATGTCTCACCTGGATCTTATTACATGACACAATGAATCTTTTTAACTATTTTTCTTGTAAGTGCAATGTATCTATTGTTCACCAATAAATTGTCAATACTGAACTTAGAGCAGCCTTCCTCTCTTTTTCATAAAATAATTGATGTCGCTGTCTATGACTCCCATGAGTTGAAGCTGAACAGAACCAGGCAACTTGTAACTTTTTATCAAAGAGGAGACAAGTAAAGACAACCCACAATGCACATTCCCACAGATGCAAATGTATATTCTCTATTTGCTCCCCTGCCACTCCATTCACTCAGTGGAAGGGAAAGGAGATCCCGGGGTAAGCTACAAATTCCATTGTCAACAGTGCTGTGTGATAGCGCTTATTGGCCCAGCACTGTCACATGGATTTTTTTCAGCTTGCTTCACTGTGCAAAGGGGCTGGACAGAGTGAAGAAGAAAATGTAAGTGTAGGCTGCATACTTGTTACTTTGATAAACAATGGATAGCCATCACTGGTTAACAGTGCTCAATTAGGGATTGTGCATACAACTAAATTATGTGGCCTGTTCTATACATTCTTTCACCTATCAATATCAAGCAGCAACCTCTGGCTGCTAGGAATACATGCTGAGGGGCCCATTTTGTGTATGGAAATAAGCATAGCAGTTACCAATTCTAGTCACAAGAAAAAGAAAACACATCACACTTGATAGTACAGATAAATCACCTTTTAATAAATCAAAGGTGGATAAAAAATATCCAGGAGAGATATTTCTTGCCCATGCTTAAATCTCAGGACCTACATAGCATTGTGATTTCTGGACAATTATGGTTCCTCTCCTGGCTGATTTAGTGTTCACTTCAGCATCACCATCTCTGCTTCTCCCTCTCCTTCTCCCAGCTACCTAACAAAAGTTTAGCCCATCATACAAGGCTTGAATTTGGCTGATTCTTGCAGAATCAGACAGAATCAGCCAAAATCCAAGGAATGGGTGGTCCTGTCTGCAGCAGTCAGCTCAACAAACTTTGATTCAAAAATCAATGGAGCTGGTGGAAAATTTTGGCACAAACAGAAAGTACATCTTATGTCTGAACACAATAGCCGCCAAGGAAGTCTTCAATCCATGCTGTGTAGCATGGATGGAGAAATCGATTTGATTTTTCTCATTCAGCCCACAAGAAAACCATGCGTGTGTGTCTAGCCTTAGTACTGCACCTACTGATGTGACTAGATACCCTATAGTAGTTTCTTTTCCTGGTGATAGGTTGTGATCAAGTCATCACATTCTGAGTGTATTTTATTCCACATTTAAATAATTAAAAGGTAAATTACCTGTACTATTCAGTGTGCTTTGTTTACTCTTTCTTTTACCTTCTGTTACATGGTCTTCATATACAGAGCCAGCAAGAATAGGTTTTGTGTCGGCACCAGTGAAGTGCCTTTAGTTTGAAGATTTTACCATTAGTAATCACTCCTTTTGAAAATCATATTTCCTGGCTGTTATTATATTCCTTTTGCTTCAATACTTTTAGCCATTGAACCTAAACAAGTATGCATAAAAACAGTTCTGAGTTTACTTTAATGTTCCTTATCTCCATATTTGTTTTTTGTTAATGGTCAAGAATGTGTTGAAGCCAAAATGCAGTATAGTAATGAGGCAGCAAGCATTTTTGGAAGCAGGTAAGTTATGGCAACCGCTATATTTCTATCATGGCAGGTGAACTTTATAGCAACTCTGAAAACAAATCTACATGTAGCCTGGCAAAGAATGTTTTTACTGTACATTTCCCTTGGTGTCAGTTTCACATGTAGCTAGCGCCATAAAATGTTTAAAGGGAATGATTTTGTTATTCACTTGCAATGCACCATTGAATGTGCTGGATAATTTGACTACTATAGGAAGAGTCAATCCGTTGTCACAGTCCCTTGCTTCTTTGTAAGCCATATCTAGGGTTTGGTTCTTGGCTGAACATGTCAAATCTTCCTATAGCAGAAATACTGCTAAAGGGCGGCAGGGGTGCACAAAATCATGTATATATACATGATTTTGCATTTCCAGGTGTGGGGCACACGGGTGACCTACCCACACCGCCATTCGCGGCCGTGGCTGTCAATCCCGTGTCCCGATCAGTGATTACCCACCGGCGCCCGGTGATTACCGAGGATCCCCGACGGGGAGGAGGGCTGCTTTGTTTACTAACAGTCCTCCTCTCGGTCAGCTCGGGCTTTCTACTTCTTTAGCTAACTACAATGAACTTGTGTGGCAATTTTCTTCAACCCTTCTCATCAGAAGATGGTCCTGTCGAGGTGTTAATGTCCGTGGACAGCCTGGTTGTCTCTGTGAGATGGTTACACTTCCATCTTTGTTAAATTTTTGTATCGCTTTTGCTACACTATTCTGACTGATAAGTAAAGGTTTGTTGATCTTCTTGTAGCCTTCACCTTTCTTGTATAAAGATATTATTTTCTTTTTCAGGCCTTGTGACATTTCTCTTCTATGTGATGCCATTGCTGACAGCATGAAATGGGAAGAGTTTTTCTTTGTTATGTAACACCCTTTTATAATCAACTGTCTGCTGGACACATGTTTAATGAATAATTAGACTTACCTGTAGTTGAATTCATGTTAATTAGAATTTTGTTGTCTAAAACTTAGCTTTGCGCCTTAGACTTTCATTGGGGTGTGTTCATTTTTACAACATGGTCTTGAATGAATTTGTTAGGAAAAATACTTTTTTGTGTGAGGAAATGAACAAATCTTGCTTGCAATCAAGGGCCCGCATTTGTGGGAGTATTTTGCAGTATAGTGTCCCATAGAAAATGTTGATTCTGAAAGAAAAGTTTTCTGACAAATCTGTTGGGGTGGACTCATTTATGCTGAGCACTGTATATCCCATGGTTTGTAGACTCTATACCTTTCATACAGACTAAATAATATACACTGTTTTGGGTTATTTTTACCCAAAAAATGCAGCAGAATAAATTCTGGCCTAAATTTATGAAGAAGGATTATTTATTTGCAAACAGTTACAACAAAAACTGAAGAAAAAAATTTTTTTTTTCCGAATTATTTGTATTTTTTCATTTATATAGCAAAAAAAAAAAAACAGTGGTAATCAAATACCACCAAAAGAAAGCTCCATCTGTGTGAAGAATATTATAAAAAGTTTCATATGGGTACAGTGTTGCATGACCACCCAATTGTCATTCAAAGTGCAACAGTGCTGAAAACTGGAAATTGGCCTGAATTGGAAGGGGGTGAAAGTTTCTGGACTTGAAGGGGTTAAAGTGGTTGTAGAGGCAGAAGGTTCTTTACATCATATATTCTATGCATTCTAAGTGCAGCTTCCCCCTCATCCTCTCTGTATACTCACCTGAGCCTGATAGAGGTATGTATATGAGAGCAGAGGCTCTTCCGGGTCTCTCCCTCCTCATTGGCTGAGACTCACCTGAGCCTGATCCAGGTGTGTGCATGAGAACAGAGGCTCTCCCGGGTCTCTCCATCCTCATTGGCTGGAACATAGCAGCGGGAGCCCTTGGCTGAGCTGAGCAGAGCTCTTTGCATCTTATGGACACACAGATTCAGCTTTTTGTCACTTGCCTGACAAAGGGGACCTCCATGGCTCCGAAATGTTGCTGCTGTACAGTATATATTATGTGACCACTAAATAAAGCTTTGGACCCTTCTGAGGATTCCGTGTTGTGCTGGTGACATTCTTCCTCTTGTTTTTAACTTATGCACATGTTATAATGGGGTAGGTTGTATATACCTGAATGTGGAGATGTTACTGAAATCATATTTGAGTGTGGGTCAAAACATCCTATTTGTGTTACAGATATGAATATGCTTCTGTACTTTCCTGAAGAAGCAGGCGTTGACCTGTGAAACATGTTGAAGAATGTGAGGACCCAATATATACATATTTTTCATTATCTCTGTACTGTGTATAGTTGTCTAGTTCCGGAGCAAGAATGGTGTATAAAAAAACAACATGTTCATGGATATAATATTTTAAAGAGTAAACTGTTTTAAATGTTGTATAGTAAACTTTCTATCTTTTTATACAAATGAAAATGGTATCAATAAAGTTCCATGTAGTATTTTTAGGTTAGGGATTTATTTTGTAATAAATGCCCTTAAGCATTGATAGTCAGTAGGAGAAGAACCCCTTACATGGGTGGCCAGTGGAAAAGTCCCCCACCTAAATTTGGGATCCGTGGCAAAAGGCCCCTCTTACATGGTGGTTAGAGTAGTACCTTGCACTGTAGAAGGGACCTCTACTACTGGGTGGATGGAGTGTACTGTGTTATAAAAGCCCATTGACATCCAATGGTATCCTGGTTGAGAAAGGCTACCATAGGGTTTCACTTGAGTGACATCTCTGTGTCTGCTGGGGCTGCTGACATCATACGAGTTGGTGGTGCCCAGCAGCAGTCTCAGATTTTTTGGATGTTTTTACAAGTAAATAACATGCATAAATACGTTAAACGCACATATAATTTTATAGGAAAATGTTGCTGAAATGAATGGACTGATGGGTCACTTTAACTTGAATTCCTGCAACTGGTTAAAGAAATTATGTTAAAAATTTAATTACGATATATTGGTTCTAAAATTGTAAAATGTCTCCAAAAACACATATCATCTTTCTTTACTAAAACTGAAGGTAATCAACAGCCTATAAGCAAACATCCTGCCTATAACACAATAACATATACAGGTAGTATACATACCGCATTAAATAAATAAGAATGCATAAATATTTCTGTGAAAATGCTTTATATCAATATATCTTATGTAAGATGGAGTGAATCTCTCTAAGGTAGCAAGTTTTAAATAAACATTAAAAAACATTTACATAATGGTTATTTCTATTTCCTGTAATGACACTTTTCTTGGATTTGTTCCCAAAGCAAAACAAACTGAAATCTAGCTAATATATTCTAAACTGTGCCTGGAATAATGTGGAGTCTTTGAAACAAACTAAGAAAAACAAAATCCCAGCTGACATCAAAAAAGGAACTCTACCCTTCAAATTTTCCCTTCCAATATCAGCTTCACACAGAAATCTCAGATAAACAGGTTACTAGTTTGTGAGCGTTGCTATGGAAACCTTTTCTTCTCAGGCTATCCATTTACAAAAGGTAACATTTGCATTAAAATATAACCAGCTTTGAGTCTTCTACTGAACTCAAGTGGGGTCATGCTACTTCATATTATAGCTATTATTCCAAAAAACTATTGAACAGGCACAAAAGATTAGTATATATATTTATCTGGAAAAACACTTGCATGAGCAATTAAAGTATTAGCACAATTACATTCTTATGGAGGACCTGGGAGAACAGTTGCCCTTGAAGCTTTGGCTGCATGAGAAGTACCACTCAGCAAGGTAACAGGTAATATCGGGATGGTTGAATATTAAGCCCAAGTGGGAGATAGCAAGATGATGGCTACTACAATTGATCATTTATAGTCACTGCATGGGGCTATGCAACAACAGAGAAGGATGAGCAATACAGATAAGTAAAAAAAAATATTTCTGATGGGAAATGAGTATATATATATATATATATATATATATATATATATATATATATATATATCTCACACACAGTATACATATATACTGTATACACACACTATATTGCCAAAAGTATTGGGACACCCCTCCAAATCATTGGATTCAGGTGTTTCAATCACCTTCATGGCTGCAGGTGTATAAAATCAAGCACCTAGGCATGCAGACTGCTTCTGCAAACCTTTGTGGAAGAGTGGGTTGCTCTCAGGAGCTCAGTGAATTCAAGTGTGGTGCCGTGGTAGCTTGTCATCTGTGCAATAAGTCCATCGATGAAATTTCCTTGGTACTAAATATTCCACAGTCAGTTGTGGTATTGTAACAAAGTGGAAGCAACCGGGAACAACAGCAAATCAGCCACAAATTGGTAGACCATGTAAAATGACAGAGCGGGATCAGTGCATGCTGAAGCACACAGTGTGCAGAAGTCGCCAACTGTCTACAGAGTCAATAGTTAAAGACCTCCAAACTTTGTGTGGCCTTCAGATTAGCACAACAACAGTACGTAGAGAGCTTTATGAAATGGGTTTTCCATGGCCGAGCAGCTGCTTCCAAGCCTTATATCACCAAGTGCAATGCAAAGCGTCAGATGCAGTGGTGTAAAGCACACCACCACTAGATTCTAGAGCAGTGGAGACCTGTTCTCTGGAGTGACAAATCACACTTTTCTAACTGGCAATCCAATGAATGTGTCTGAGTTTAGCAGTTGCCAGAATGGTATTTGCCCAAGTGCATTGTGCCAAGTGTAAAGTTTGGTGGAGGGGGATTATGGTGTGGGCTTGTTCATCAGGGTTGGGCTTGACCCGTTAGTTCCAGTGAGTGGAACTCTTAAGGTGTCAGCATACCATGACATTTTAGACAATTTCATGCTCCCAACTTTGTGGGAACAGTTTGGGGATGGCCCCTTCCTGTTCCAACATGACTGCACACCAGTGCACAAAGCAAGGTCCATAAAGACATGGATGAGCGAGTTTGGGGTGGAGGAACTTGACTGGCTTGCACAGTCCTGATCTCATCCCAATAGAACACCTTTAGGTTGAATTAAGAGTGGAGACTGCAATCCAGGCCTACTTGTCCAACATCAGTGCCTGACCTCACAAATATACTTCTGGAAGAATGGTCAAACATTCCCATAGACACACTCCTAAACCTTGTGGACAGCCTTTTCAGAAGAGTTGAAGCAGTTATAGCTGCAAGGGGTGGGCCAACTCAATATTGAACACTACGGACTAAGACTGGGATGACTTTAAAGTTCATGTGCATGTAAAGGCAGGCATCTCAATACTTTTGGCAATATAGTATATATATATATATTCATATATAAGGCACATCAAGATAAAATAGAAGGTAGAGCCAGGCTTCCCCTATAAGATTAAATGCGGTGTTTAGAAGGTTAAGGGGTAATTCAATAGGTAAGGGAATAATTAAGTCAACTCTGATGCAGAAGAGAATATGAAAGTAAAAGCTGTCTTTGCAAAGAAGAAGGTAAACATTTACCTCTCCCCCTAGTTGTAGTGCTGATCCCCACTGCGATGAAGAGGAATTGCAGAGTAAAGTCTTTTCCGAAACCAACACTTCCAGGAGTGTGAAACACATATCTCCCCTTGCTGTGCTCAATGGTTTCTCTGCTGTTCCCCAGTAACCACAGGACACATCACTGACATAAGGGTTGGCAGGACCACTGAGGCCAGTGGGAGACACAGGGGAGCAATAGTTCTGCAAGTGTCAAATTCTGAAGATACTTTTCTGCCATACACATTCTTTTCATGAGATGTATGGGCCGTGGAAAAAGTATTTACAGTATCTTTTTTCAGGGAGAGCATTTATTTGCTCTTTCATTCTAATGACATATTGCTTTATACTAAACCAGGGGTCTCAAAGATTTTCAGTATGAGGGCCACATCAAATAATCAGTTTTATAAATGAATGCATCAAATTTAAATCAACCAAGTTTTACTTGGAATTTTATTTGCAATCAGCATGTTATGATTTAGAACAGAAAAAAATGTAGTAAACAATTAAAGAAATCCCAAATAAACTTCAGCCCATCAGAGTTCCCCTTTATATGAGAGTCCCCATCAGGGGTGGACTGACAACTCATGGGGCCCCCGGGCAATAGGGGATCATGGGGCCCCTGTGTTCGTGCCCAAACTCAAAAAAGCCTATGAAAAAGGTATCAGCGGCATCTCATGGGGCCCCCTACTGATCCCGGGCCCTCGAGCAGTGCCATCAAAGTCCCTGTAACATAGACGTGTTCCTTACCTCAGATCAGAGTCCCCATAAGAGCCCCATTACATCAAGTCATCTGGGTGGCTCAACAGCTGCTCAATCACTTTTACTGTAGATAGGGGATCCCACAGTGCACTGCCCCTACAGTGAGCTTTCTGATCCTCTTTTCAAGTAATGAAGTCGGAAGCAGCAAGCATTTCATTACTTCTGGTTTCACTTCTCTCATTTCTCAGCTCCTGTACCTGGGTAAGCAGCTAATCAAGCACAATCTATGCTTGAATAGCTGCAGCGGAAGGCAGGGGAGACATTGGAGGTCTCCATAAAGATTTCTTGTTACTTGCCCAAGCTATCACATGGGGCATGTTAGCAATAAAGATAAATGAAAAAAGTAAAACAAATTCAATTGTAATCATTTAAATAAAAATAATACTTAACATTTTTTAAGGCCCACATGCACATACATGAAAGTGTAAATGCATGCGTGTGCATTTAAATAACAATTGTGCCACACATATGCAGTATCACCAAGATAAGTCTTTTAAAATGTCATCTATAAAAAATGTTAGGTACAGTAGTCTTTCAGCATTTGACAGGCACACGTAAGTTTGAGTCTTGACATGTTTGGTGAATATTAACTCTACTTAACCCCGTCTTTTTTCTTTTACCAAAAAATGGGTATACTGTTGTGCTTTTGTATACTAAATTACATTTTAACATATTGACCTAAAAATATGCTTTTGATAAACAGTTGCGCAAATATCATGCAACATAAAAATTGCAATTGCCATTATTTTATTCTACAGGACCTCTGCTTTCAGAAAATATAGAATTGTTTGGGGGTTCTATGTACAATGTATTTTTCAAGTTTATAAAAGTGCACATTTTAGTATGCAAGCTAAAAATTGCCCGAACGTGAAACTTGGCCAAAATAGCTAATAAAAATCTTTAGCTCTTTCGAGTTTTAGAGTAAAAAAAACTTCTATCCAGATGGCACAACAAAGTAAAAAAAACAATTAAATAAGAAATCGAACATTTTGTGGGAAAAACAGGATTTTTTTGTTAGTCACCATAAAAATGAGTTCATTGATGGACATAGCTTCTCTTCATTTTTAACAATAAGATTTATAGTGTCACTTACAGGAGTAGGAGACTAGGCAGAAAGAGAACACAGCACCACTTTTGTCCAGTCCTGGCTGGTATAAACCCCTTCTCTGCTATAAGCAAGCCAGTCAGTCACAAAGCAATACAAGCAAAAAGACCAAAAGAGGGGTGGGTGTTTTGTATGTCTATGAACTCAGAAAAGGGATTTTACATTGAGCAACACAAAATCCAGTTTTCTTTTACGCTCATTGATGGACACAGCTTCTCTTCATTCTTGACCATATGGACATCCCAAATCAGTGATTCAATGAGGGGTGCAAAGCAAAACAGAAGCTGGCAGACAAAACAGGCAACCAACAGAAAAGGAGCCATCTGCAGGGGAAACAAAGAACCTCAAACAGCCACCTGTAAAAACTCGTGGCCAAAACAAGAATCTGACTTGCCTACAGCAGAAAGGGGGTTTATACCAGCTAGGACTGCCCATACGTTGTGCCGTTTTCTTTTTCTGCCTACTGTCTGTGCAGAGATTTGAACCATCTATGGGCAGGTGGATTGTACCCATCGACTTCGGTGTAAACTGCCTGTTGGATTTTTACATGGGATTATTGCCAGCAGCTATAGACGCTAGCAATAATCACTGCATTCTCCCAGCAGGGACAGCTCCCCACACCCTCTCCTGGCCAGCAGAACACAATAGCCCTGCAGGAGGGTTTATCCCACCAACACTGAAAGTGTTGAAGGGGAAATTGAGAGTTTTTGTTTCCTGAAATCTGTGGGTACAGGGAAAATAATCGCTTTTCTATGGCCTGCCTTAGCCATACATTCTTACAATTTTCCAAACAAAAACTACATACACTGTTAGAAATTCATTAGTTCAAATAATTTTTTTAATCCTGCTCCTTTGAATTTTCCTGTCACTATGGTTAAAAACAAAAATTGATTTGAGACTCCACTAATGATTAGAAACACTCTGAAAATGAATATTTTCTAATGAAATTCTATTAGTGTATGGCCAGCTTTAGAAACTTTATCATGCTTTCATTAAGGTCTATATCCCGTAGAAATTTTCCCTCACTTCCTTTCCTAATTATATAGCATTGGTACAGGAAGTGATGGGAAATCAACTTAATGAGAGACAGACAGCAAAATAAACTTTTGCAAAATAAATGCAAATTAGTGGCCCCACTGGACTGGGCTTTTTTTTGTGGGGCTGCTAATTTGTGCACCTGTCTTTGTGCTGGGAGCGCGCCACACGGCACGCTCCCAGCACAAAGACCAGGGTGTCACTGAAAGCCCCAGGTCCCATTCTAATGATCGAGACCTGGAACTCTCGATTTTGGGTCACATGATCGCTGTGAAAGCCTCTGATTGTATATCTTAATAATCAGTCACTGTGAAGCCTGCCCCCATTGTTTTCGCTCTCTGAATGGAGGAGAGAGATACATTGCATCTCTCTCTGTCCTTTCAGAGAGAAAAAATAGTGTCTGTAAAATAAAAAAGTAATTAATATTAACCATTTGACGCCCGGCCTATGGCCAAATGGCGTCCGCAAAAATGCATTATCTTTCCGGGAGGCCGCAATATGGCGTCCTCCCGCACAGTTCGCGCGCTTGCAGAGCCGCGCAGCGGCGCGATCTGTCACCGGCCGTGTACCTCGGACACGGCCGATGACAGATCTGAGTACCGCCCCCGTTGCCAGTACCATGTGACCTGCTGTGACCAATCACAGCAGGTCACATGACAGTTGTATACAATGGATGACTTCATTCCTGCCATCCATTGTATACTAGTGTCTAGCTGTGAATGGTCACAGCTAATCACATGCACATGTCATGTGATTAGCTGTGGCCAAATCACAGCTAAGCACAAAAAAAAAAACCCTGAATGAATAGATGTCATTCAGGTAAATGCTTGCTTATAGCAAAGTAATTCTTTGCTATAAGCAAATTGTGTAAAAAAAAAAAAAATACTGATCACTTCCCCAAAGTAGTACAATGTTACTATGGTAACATTGTACTATGGAAATAGTGAAATATGAAAAAAAATCTTAAAGAAAAAATAATTAATAATAAATTTAAAATAAAAAAAAAAAAATATATATATTTTTTTTTTCACACTGTCACCAGTCAGTGTCCCTGATCACCGACATGCCAGTTATATGATGATGCTGTACTGCACTGGTGACAGTATGTAAAAAAAAAATAGTGAAAATAATTTTTTTTATTTTTTCATTTTCCGAACAATTATGACAAAAAAAATACAACTTCAAAAAACTCGCCATTCCTCTTATGAAGTACGTCGGACTGTCTACTTTGCAAAAAGGGGTCATTTGGGGGATATCTGTACTATTCTGACATTCTTGGACCTCAAGAAATTAGATTGGCTGTCAGTACTTCAGGATTGATCAATATTCAGATCTATACCATAGTTTGTGAACTCTATAACTTTCCTACAAACTAAAAAATACATCCTAATTTGGGTTATTTTCACCAAAGACATGTAGTAGAATACATCTCGGCCTAAATTTATGAAGAACAATTATTTATTTGCAAACTTTTATAACAGAAACAAAGAAAAACGTGTTTTTTTTCAAAATTTTGGTTTTTTGTTAATTTAGCAAAAAATAAAAACTCCAGCGATGATTAAATACCACCAAAAGAAAGCTCTAGTTGTGTGAAGAAAATGATAAAATTTTAGTTTGGGTACAATGTTGTATGACCGCGCAATTGTCATTCAAAGTGTGAGAGCGCTGAAACCTGAAAAATGGCCTGGGCAGGAAGGTGTAAAATTGCACGGTATTGAATTGGTTAATAATTTAAATAAATAAATAAAAATACCTAGATCAAGGTTTGATCTAGGTCAGTGCCAGGGTTAGTGTTTGGATCAAAGGTCAGGGTCAGTATTTTTTTTTTTGGTCAGGATTTTTTGTTTTTTAATTTTTAAATTAGTATCAGTGTCAGTTAGTGGCAGGATAAAAAAACAAAACAAAATGTGCACTATTGTTTCTAGGCCGTACTATGGGTACACACAACATCAAACATACACATATGTGGTATTGCTGTGTTCGATTGCTGTAAGGAGCAAGAGAAATTATTTTGGGTTGCTCCTTGATGGTCGGTTATGGTAGTAGCAAGAAATATACAGCTACATTTGAAAAAAATGTTTTTTGTTTACTATTTTGGGTCAGTATTCCTTTGATAATAAAAAAATAATAATAAGGAGATATCCATTGCCATTTACCACCAAATGAAAGCCCAATTTGTCCTTAAAAAGACAAAGTATAATCCACCTGGATGCTCAAATTAGTTGTGATGAGATGTACAGTTTTGCTAGCATATGTCAAAGTTGCAAACTTGTGCTTAGCCTTTAGGATTTGTTTTACCCTTAGGCATAAAGGGGTTAAGGTATTAATGTTGGTGTAAATGATCTGGTTCCTGGGCAGGCAGCTTCTACACCCCAAAGGATCTCCACAGTATCCTTGGCTTACAATGTGATGTAAAAAGAGTTGAAATTGAAGCACCACACCATTGCTAAGAGGTCCAAATACAACTTTATTCCATTAAAGGTCAGGGGTACAATTCAAAAAGTATCCAAAGCATTTCAGGGGTCTAAGTACCCCCTTAATCAAGGCTTGACTGGCAAGAAAGTGAACAAACCAGAAGTGAACTTGACCTACAATGGTATTTTTTCCAGTGTGAAATAAAAGCACAGGCCTAATCAACAGTTTGTTTGGCAAACCACCACTGGATTGAGAAGGAAGTTGGGATGAAGCAATGGAGCATTAAGAAGGTAAGTAGAGATTGGCAGCATTACTTTATAATGGTGAGGGACTACAAAGTAAAATAAAAAAAATGATTGTAGTTTTACTTTTAATCTTTTTACTAGACATGGACAAATGGAAATATCTGCCTGCTGACCCTATCTCTTTGAGAGAAATAACAAGAGCAGCATGCATGTCTGATTCCCTCTAAACCCTCTGGCCAGCTTTTAATAGCAGGTTTCAACAGCTGAAGAACCACAAACTGTTTCCCTTTGCTCTCTATAAAAACAACATTTGAACAAACAAACATAATGCAGAACTCTGCACAGGAGGACAGGGAAATGCTGGTAACATACAAGGCTTATATGCAGAAATAAAGGGGCAGGGTTAGGACAGCTTGATTCTTCATAAATGAAGAATGTTTCATTTATAGAGAACAGTATGGGCTATACCCAGTAGTGGAGCGTTCAGAAACAATTGATGCCAGTAAGGTCTTGAAAACCATAGAAATAAAATAGTATGCCCAGTACATATTTCAAATTCCCAACAAAAAGCTGATGAAGGGTATTGATAAGCATGGTTCAATGTGTGCAAACCCAACATACTTTCTGAAATGTGTGGCACCAGGATGAAATAAGTATTGTTGCCTTCCCCACATTTGCACCACAATGGTGGAAAACTGAAGCCAGAGGATTCTGGTGCAGGAAAGGGGAGTATGAAAATAAAGGGTTAAAGTATATGTGACCTTAATTACTAAAAAATATATGAGCTTTAACAGGCTAATGTAATTTCAAAAGTAATTTCCAATACTCTTAACTGGAGCTTTGATTTAATCACTTCAATACCAGGCACTTTTACCCCCTTCCTGCCCAGGCCAGTTTTCAGCTTTCAGTGTTGTTGCACTTTCAATGACAATTGAGCGGTCATACAACCTTGTATCCATAAAAAAATGTATAATTTTTTTTCACACAAATAGAGCTTTCTTTTGGAGATATTGAATCACCATGGAGTTTTTTACTTTCTGCTAAATAAACAAAAAAAAAGAAAAAACTTTTGAAAAAAAAACATGTTTTTCTTCGTTTTGGTTATAACATTTTGCAAATAAATAACCTTTCTTCATAAATTTAGGTCAAAATGTATTCTGCTACATTTCCTTGATTAAAATACCCCAAATTAGTGTATATCATTTAGTCTGTAGGAAAGTTATAGAGTCCACAAACCATGGTGTAAACTGTGTATCCGACAATCAATTAATCCTGATGTACTGACGGCCAATCTGATTTCTTGAGGCCAGAAAATGCCAGGATAGTATAAATACCCCAAAAATTACCCATTTTTGGAAAATAGATAGTCCAAGGTATTTAGAAAGAGGAATCGCAAGTTTTTTGAACTTGTAATTTTTTTTGGAAAATTAAGAAATAAAAGAAAATAAAGTGACAGTATATAAAAAATAATAAGAATAATGTTTTCTATTATTTTTTTCTTTTTTCTTTTAACACACTATGACCAGAGCAATACATTGTTACCATAGTGATATTGTACTACTCTGGGTGAGTGATCAGGATTTTTTCTTTTTTACACATTATGATTGCTTATACCAATTGTGGGATCTCGCTTCAAATGGTAGAGCTTTTCTTTTCAAAAGCACACAGCAACTCGCTTCTTTTTAAGGGCCTTTTTGCCCAATTTTATTTAAAAGAAAAAGTTCCATAAATGCTTCCCACGCAGGGGTATCCACCATCAAACAAATTAAGCAATATTCAACCTTCTGGCTTGTACATCGATTTCTGTCTGTCTCCTGCAGACTCTATCTGAAATGGCTTTCCTGCACACAGCTCGCCAATAGCACACAGCTTGTCTGGCTTCCACCTCTACTAGGTGAAGCCCACCTGACTCCAAGGCAGAGACCTCCTGTCTTCCAGGGTGGAGCCCTCCTGACTCCTGTCTGCCAGGGTGGAGCCCAGAATCATGGCCTGGCCTCCACAAAAAGGCCTGCACACACCTGTGCAATCAGCATGCTGGCTGCTCTGAAAACATGGACCCAGGATTGGAGATTTCATCCCTGCCAAATCTCTTAGAAATCTCCAGGCTACAGGTCCCAAAACAGGCTTTACAAACCAAAGAGAAAACTGATAAACCAGTTTCCTCTGCATTATGAGAACTACCTGGAGCCCCTCAACCTGTATAGTTGAGAATCCTGGCTCACCACCGTAATTTCCACCGTGGCAGGATACCGCACTGCCACACAATGTATTTAATCGATATTAGCAACCATTTTTACTGAATTAAACTGATTCATTCAGTCTTTTGCTGTGATTAGCTATGATTGGACAAAGCTCATCACATGATACAGATGGGCTGTGATTGGCCCTGTCTGTACCATGTGACCGTTGTGACCAATCACAGCTAGCAACACAATTGTATACAAGGTATGGCTTGAAATTGTCGTGTGATCTGCTGTGCTTGATCACAGCAGTCACATGACACTGGCAGCGTGCTGATGTAGTAATCTGTTATCTACTGTGTCCCGTGGACACAGCCAGTGACAGATCGCACTGCTGCCCAGCCCCGCAGCTGCGTGAGCAGCGCCTTCTGACAGGACGTCATATGATGTACACTCAAAAGGAGGAGCGTCCTGCTTGGCCATCAATCTGCAACAGGCTGGGCAGGAAGGTGTTAAAAATTCCATTGTGATCATGCCATGAAGGTCCTTGTTCACATATGGTGACAGTACTTTTCTATATCTCTCAGTTGTGCTCCTGTGTTGTCATCTGTCATATGTGCTTGTAAAGGAGAAGTGGGTGATTCAACAAGTGGTTAGCACTTCCACCTAGCAGCACCAGAGTCGTTGGTTTAAATCCCAACCATGACACTAACTGCACAGAGTTTGCATGTTCTCCCTGTGCCTGCGTGGGTTTCCTCCGTGTACTCCCACATTCCAAAGACATGCTGATAGATTAATTGGCTCCCGTCTAAATTGCCCCTAGTATGTGTATGAATGACTGTGAGTTAAGGACCTTAGACTTCGTACTTTTTGAGGGTTAGGGACTCATGTGAATGTACTATATACAAGTATATATATATCTATGTATAAAGTGCTGTGTAACTTGACAGTGCTATATAAGTACCTGAAATAAAATAATAATAATCACTAAGCATGCTGCAGGAGTTTAGCAGCACTGAGATGCAACAGAGGATTAAAAAAGGGGTGAAACAGTACTAAAGATAAGCATGGCGACTGCTTAAAAAGTAACTTTATTTTTGTTAAGAAAAAAAATAAACTCCTCTGTCGATCAATGTACATTGTAGGGATTTTAACCCCTTCCCCTTTAACTCGTTTTTCTGCTGTTCTCCACCCTTTGACTGGATGACTGGATTGAAATGCCAGGCAGCATTCACATGATTAGAAAGCTCCCAATTGCAATTATGTTAGTGGCTGTGCTGGGAGCAAGCAGGGAGAATGCTTTCATCACAGTAAATTGTTTATAGATGTATCGTCTTCTAGGTAAATAGGATTTTTTGTTTTTTTAATTAGAGGCTTGTTAGAAGCCTGGGGTGAGTTGGCCTGGGAGTGAGGTAGAGAGGTCACCTCAGGACAGGCTAAGAGGCTCTACAGGTCAGGGCTTCTGGAACCCTCCCAAGCTTCCAAAAACTTCTACCACTTTCTAGAAGAGGGGAGGAGGCCCAGATTTGCATGTTTGGAACTAGGCAGGAGGCTGGGCATGGTGGCCAAGGGCAACCCTTAAATATGACAGAGCTTGTGTAGCAAGGTGAGTTGGGTGGAATGTGGGGGATTGAAATAAGGTACTGGAGAGGGGAGCCTGGGAGGGGGCCCCAAGGAGAGTAGCCTACCTACAGGCTGGTTGCTGGACAGAAGGATCTCCACTGTGCAGAGTCTCCTAGTGAGGACAATCCTCCCTAGGGAAGGAGCCAGCCCAGCGTAAGGCCTGAAAGCAGCTGCAACCCACCAAGCTAACAGGACAGTATGAGTACTTCTACACCCCCTGGGCCAGATAAAAGGAAAGGGTGGTCAGGTCCAACAAGTTCTCATCTGGGACTACTTAATTGGCAGATCTTGGAAGCCCTTGCCCAGGGATACTCTCAGTGCAGCTGGGTGAAGGAGGAAGGATTCATCTGGGGTCTGAGGAGGTATATCAAGGGGACTTCAGTGCACCTTAAAGAGACAGTGCTGTTCTTGCTGATCCACATTTTTCTATAGTGTACAGTTTGCTAGGAAGTTTGTCCTCAAGTTTGCAGTTCCATGGGCATTCTATATGCCCCTAGACCCCATCTAAGTTGTTGACCCCTCAATAAAAAACAGCAAAAAAACAGCTCAAGGACTGTTTTACTGACTCTATATGTGAAGATGTGGGAAATTCATGTTGCCTGGACATGCAGAACTTAGGGGGGACCCAATCAAACTCAGTGGCTCCTGGGAGGGGGGGGGGGTAGCACTAAACAAATGGAGTCATACATGCAGCCGCTCGGCATTAAAGCCCACCCGCCAAGAGGCCGTATATATGCGCCACATCGTCGGGAACAGGTTAACAAACTTTGTTGCAAATTTTTACCTGTTCCTGCTCTGAAGGAATAGCTTTTTGTTTATGTCAATGTACAGAGTGAACCTGAATGGGATTGACTTTTTCATTATTATTTAGCTGATGAACTTGCAGTGTTCTAATGAGGAAAGTTGCAGGATTCGTGTTTCTTTAGAAGTAATTAACCCTTTGGGAATATCTCACCAAAAATATAATATAAATAAATAAATAAATAAATATAAAATACTGCCGAGGATGCCTATAACCTGACTTGTATCTTAGTGCAGACATCTGGGAAAATCAGTAGCAGCACTGCAGATTGAGAAGGAAAGGTCATTATTAACCTCTTCTATACAGGGCACTTTTAACCCCTTCCTGCCCCGGCCAATTTTCAGGTTTCAGCACTTTGAGGTTTCAGCACTTTCAGGTTTCAGGTCTCACACTTTGAATGACAATTACGCGATCATACAACATTGTACCCAAACTAAAATTTTATAATTTTCTTCACACAACTAGAGCTTTCTTTTGGTGGTATTTAATCACTGCTGGGGTTTTTATTTTTTGCTAAATTAACAAAAAAAGACCGAAATTTGTTTTAAAAAAAACACGTTTTTCTTTGTTTCTGTTATAAAAGTTTGCAAATAAATAATTGTTCTTCATAAATTTAGGGCCAAAATGTATTCTGCTACATGTCTTTGGTGAAAATAACCCAAATTAGTATTTATTATTTAGTTTGTAGGAAAGTTATAGAGTTCACAAACTATGGTATAGATCTGAATATTGATCAATCCTGAAGTACTGACAGCCAATCTAATTTCTTGAGGTCCAAGAATGTCAGAATAGTACAGATATCCCCCAAATGACCCCTTTTTGCAAAGTAGACAGTCCGACGTACTTCATAAGAGGCATGGCCAGTTTTTTTAACTTATAATTTTTTTGTCCTAATTTTTCAGAAAATGAAAAAAATTAAAAAAATTATTTTCACTATTTTTTTTTTACATACTGTCACCAGTGCAGTACAGCGTCATCATATAACTGGCATGGCGGTGATCAGGGACACTGACTGGTGACAATATGAAAAAAATAATTATTTTTTAAAAATTTTTTTACATTTTATTTCCTTTTTTTAAGATTTTTTTTCATACTTCACTATGACCAAAGTAGCACAATGTTACCATAAACATTGTACTAATTTGGGGAAGTGATCATTATTTATTTAATTTTTTTTACACTATTTGCTTATAGCAAAGAATTACTTTGCTATAAGCAAGCATTTACCTGAATGACATCGATTCACTCAGGGTTTTTTTTTTTTTTGTTCTTATTTGTGATTTGGCCACAGCTAATCATATGACACAGCTGGGCTGTGATTGGCCCAGCTTGTGCATGTGATCGCTGTGACCATTCACAGCTAGGCACACTAGTATACAATGGATGGCATGATTGAAGCCATCCATTGTATACAACTGTCATGTGACCTGCTGTGATTGGTCAGTACTCAGATTTGTCATCGACCATGACCAAGGTAAACGGCCGGTGACAGATCTGTGGGCGCGCAAACTGTGCATGTCCAAAAGGACGCCATATGGCGTCCACCTGGAACGACAAGGTGCTCGCCCGGCCGCCATCTGGCCATAGGCCGGGCGGGAAAAGGTTAAAGTGTTTGTAAAGGTTCATGTTTTTTTTTACCTTCATGCATTAAAAAAAAAAGTTTTCCCCTGCAAGGCAAAGGCATAATGTGTTAGTATGCATTGCACACTAGCACATTATAATGGACTTACCTTGAAATGGCACCTCCGTGCCACCTCTATGCCATAGGGACAGGTAGATGAGTCTCGGTGGTGTATTATTCATGGGTGCTTTTACCCTCAGGGCACCCATCGATGATACAAAGCAGCACTTTGCACTCTCTAGCTCCCAGGGCCGCCATCATGGAGGGACACATGTAGGGGGCCCTAGCATCCACATAGGACCAGCTGCCCAGGCCACGAGTGACCCCAGCTGCATGCTCAGCTGTATTTTCTGACTCTGAGCCTCCTCTCACTGCAGCTTCCTTTTTGTGGGTGAGGCATCAGTCGTCACATAACCGACGGTAGTAGAGCACAGTTCAGTCAAACTGAGTCTGGAAAATGGAAAACGCACCAGACCAGCAATGTGTCCCTAAGAAGACAGAGTCGTATCAACAGTTACACTGACACAGCCAGCTGGAATCAAGCTGAGTTGGTTGGTGGTGCCGTCGTGGTGAAAAGGGGGGGGGGGTCTGGGGGAGCATTTGTGGATCAGCCTGCCTGTTAACTTTAAGTGCAAGTAATGCTGCTGCACAATTCCCTTCCTTTCCTATATCTGTAAGCTGATATTTCTGTAGACTGGACTGTCTCTTTGACATATGGGGATGTCACTTTGCTGGATTGGGCCATCTCTTTGCCATATGGAGATGTCTCTTTGCTGGATTAGGCTGTCACTTTGCCATATGGAGATGTCTATGTTCTGATTTTGGTCATCTCTTTGCTATATGGAGAAGTCTCTTTGCTGAATTGGGCTCTTTGCTGGATAGGGATAGGGATGTGTCTTTGCTGGATTGGGCTGTCCCTTTGCTATGTGGGTATGTTTCTTTGCTGGTTTGGATTGTCTCTTTGCTGTAGGTGGCTGTCTCTTTGCTGGTTGTGGTTGTCTCTGTGCTTGATTCGACTGTCTCTTTGCTATGTGATGATGTTTCTTTGCTGGATTTGGCTGCCATTTTGCTGGACTGAGCTGTCTCTTTGCTATATGGGGCAGTCTCTTTGTTGGATTGAGCCATCTCTTTTCTGGATTGGGATGTCTCTTTTCTATATTAGGATGTCTCTTTGCTGGATTGGGCAGTCTTTTTGTTGGATTGAGCCATCTCTTTTCTGGATTAAGATGTCTCTTTGCTATATGGACATGTTTCTTTGCTGGATTGGACTGTATCTTTGCTATATGGGGCTGTCTCTTGCTGGATGTGGATGTCTCTGTGCTTGATTGGGCCATCTCTATGCTGGATTGGGTGATCTCTGTGCTATATGGGGCTGTCTCTTTGCTTGATGGGGCTGTCTCTTTGCTTGATTGGGCCTTCTCTTTGCTGGATTGGGCCGTCTCTTTGCTGGACTGGGCCGTCTCTTTGCTGGACTGGGCCGTCTCTTTGCTGGACTGGGCCGCTTCTTTGCTGGACTGGGCCGTCTCTTTGCTGGACTGGGCCGTCTCTTTGCTGAATATATGGGGATGTCTCTGTTGGATTGGGCCATCTCTTTGCTGGATTGGAATGAAATGGCCATATGAAGAAAGGAGTGGGGGGAACGAAACGGGCAAGTAAAGGAAGGTAGGGTGAAGATTTTATCCCTCCCCCTTTTCTTTATATGTCCTTTTCATCCACCTTTCTTTTGCATGCCATTTCACTGTGAAATGGGCATGTAAAGGAAAGGTGGGGGGATGAAATGGGCATGTAAAGAAAGGGGGGGTAAAATGTTCATCCTACTTTCCTTTACATGCCCAACGTCTTCCTTCACATGTCCATTTCATACCCACTTCATTCCCCAATGGTAAATACATACGTGTATATGATTGTATATTTATGTTCTTTATAACCACTTTCACCCCATTCCTGCCCTGGCCAATTTTTTTGTCACACTTTGAATAACAATTGTGCGGTCATGCAACACTGTACCCAAATTTATTATTTTATCACTGTGTTCACAGAAATAGAGCTTTCTTTTGGTGGTATTTAATCACCACTGGGTTTTTAATTTTTTTGCTAAATAATCTAAAAAAGACCGAAAATTTTGAAAAAAAAAATTTTTGTTTTTGTTATAAAATTTTGCAAATAATCTTTCTTCAAAACTTTTAGGCAAACATGTATTCTGCTACATTGTTTGGTGAAAATAACCCAAATCATTGTATAATATTTAGCCTGTAGGAAATTATGGTGTATACTGTATCTGAAAATTAATCAGTCCTGATGTGCTGATGGCCTGATCTCATTTCTTGAGGCCCTAAAATGTCCGTACAGTACAAATATCCCCCAAATGCAAGAACAGTACAAATACCCCCCAAATGACCCCTTTTAGGAACATAGATAGTCCAAGGCATGGCAAGTTTTTTGAAGTTGTAATTTGTTGTCTTTTTTTCACAATTTGTTTTTAATTTACATACTGTCACCAGTGCAGAACAGTGTCATTGTACAACTGGTGTGGGAGTGACCCAGGACACTGACTGGTGATCCTGTGTAAAAAAATATATAATAATATAAATGTTTTTATATAAAATATAAAAACTTTTTTCAATTTATAATTTGTATAAATTTTTTTTCTTTTTATTTACTTGTTTTCATTTTTTTTACATACTGTGACCAGAGCAATACAGTGTTACCATTGTAACACTGTACTACCCTGAGAAGGTGATGAGGATTTTTTTTTATACCAAAAGATTAACCGCTTAAGGACCGACTTATAGCAGATATACTGCTACAGGGCGGCACCTGTGTACAGAATCACATACTGTATATATATACACATCATTCTGCATTTCTGGGTAGGGGGGCACGCACCCTACCCGCGCTGTCATTCGTGGCCGTGGATGTCAATCACCGGGTCCCGGTTTTGTTTACAAACAATCTTCCTCCCTGTCAGATTGAGCACACTGCTCGGGATGGCTGTGCACAGTACAGCTTTCATGATCAGTGTGCTTACGGTGAAAAACACACCCCCCGACCCCTAGTAAAATACTCCCAGCACACAGTTAACCCTTTGATCGCCTCTCACATTAACCCCTTTCTGCCCAGTGTTATTAGTACAGTGTCAGTGCTTTTTTTTTAGCACTGATCACTGTATTGGTGTCACTGGGATGTCAGTGATAAGTTAGTTCTCCCCAGTGTCAGAATGTCCACCGCAGTGCAGCTAAAAGTCGCTAATCTTGGAATTACTAGTAGAAAAGAAAAAATCCCATTATCTATACCGCCATTTGTCAACACTATAACTTTCACGTAAACCAATTAATTTACAAGTATTGGGGTTTTTTTTTTAGCAAAGACATGTCACAGAATACATTTTGGCCTAAATTTATGACGAAATTTGATTTTAAATTTTTTTTTTACTGGACATGTTTAATAGCAAAAAGTCCAAAATATTGTTTTTTTCTCAAAATTGCCGGTCTTTTTTTTTTATAGCGCAAAAAATAAAAAACATACAGGCGATCAAATACCACCGAAAGAAAGCTCAATTAGTGGGAAAAAAGGCCGTAAATTTAATTTGGGTGCAGCGCTGCAATTGTCAGTTAAAGTAATGCAGCGCAGTGATGGCCTGGTCATGAAGGGGGTAAATCCTCAGGAAGGCAAACTATAGGGCTCTTTGTTTTTTGTTTTGGAGTTTTTTGTTTTCTTAGATCTGCTAGTGGAGAATAGATTGGGTGCATGTGGGCATTGAAAATGTAGTGCAGTTAGTGTAGGGACTGCTCAAAAGAGTCTACCTTGTCGTGGTGGTGGCAGGCTTCATACTTTTTGGCCAAAATATAAATGTAATTCCTTACTGTTAAATCTTGAAAACACTTATGAATTGGAATACGATTTTCAGCAATTAACTGCTTCTGAATTGTACTCAAGATTTGCTTAAACTCTCTAACCACACCCCCTTTATGCCACAGCCAATATTTAGCGCACTTTAAACCACGCCTACTTTTTCCAGGCACGCTAAGCATGCCACATTTTGGTATTTTTCTCAAAGCCTAGGGCCAACTTTAGATCTTACAAACGGGCTCATTGATTATTTTTTAATATTATTATACAGTATTTATATAGCGCCAACAGTTTGCTCAGCACTTTACAAAATAAAGGGAGACATTACAGCAACAATACTCATAGATTGTAAGCTCCAAGGAGCAGGGCCCTCCTAACCCTCTTGTATTGTTGCTGTATTGTCTCCCGTTATATTGTAAAGCGCTGAGCAAACTGTTGGCGCTATATAAATCCTGTATAATAATAACAACAATACAGTTCAATACAAGAGGGTTAGGAGGGCCCTGCTCCTCTGAGCTTACAATCTAAGAGGAAGGGGCTGGTGTATTGATTTCATGATACACCCCTGATGAATCTGCTGCAAGCACTGACAACTAAGATGTAGGGGCCCAACAAAAATCCAAAGAACGTCTATGACATTTAAGAATGACATCTACTTAAAGCAGTAGTAAACTCCGTATTTTGATTTTTACATACAGGTAAGCTTAAATGTACTAAACACACACCATTTAGGAGATATTCTAGTGAGCAGCAGCTGGTGACCTCATTGGCACATGCATTCTGAAGGAATGGCGTACCCGTGCCATTCCTTCAGGCCTATGTGCTGTGGCTGAGACTCCCACATGCATTTTCGGGAGTGATGTCATTGCAGCTCAGCCATTCAAGCGTCGCAACCAAGGGCGGACTGACAACTCATGGGGCCCCCGGGCAATAGGGGATCGTGGGGCCCTTGTGTCCTCGCCCACACTCAAAGCACACCCAAAAAAGCCTATAAAAGGTACCTGGGACATTTTATGGGGCCCCCTACTGACCCCGGGCCCTCGGGCAGTGCCCTAGTGCTTTAATGGTCAGTCCGCCCCTGGTCGCAACAAACCCAGAAAGAAGACAGGGTGAAGATGGAAGCCTCTGCAGCAGTGACAGCGTGCTGCTGGAGGGCTTCATTTCAAGATAAGTCTTTCATAATGTGCTAGTTTGCGATGCATACTAGCACATTATAACATTGCCTTGCAGGGGGAAACTTTTTATTTTAACCCTTCGACGCCGAGCGCAGACAAATATGCGGCCTCTTGGTGTCTGGGCCTTGACTCCGAGTGGCCGCATATTTGCGTGCAATTAGAAAATACATATGTGCCTGAGAGCACACGACCTGCGCGCTCCCAACTCGTCTCCGTGACTCACAGAAAAGTCATGATCTCCCCTTTTTTGATCTGTACCTTTTCCAATCATGTGACCACCGTGACGGCAAATCACGGCGGTCACATGACCCTAAAGCCCCGCCCGCCTCCCGGCTTCTGAAACTCTTAAAGGGCTGGGAGGCACCGGCGCGAAGTGTTTAATACTGATTTGAAGGTTACCTTAGAAAGGGTTAGCATTTGCGCTAGGGTTAATGTGAAGGAGATTAGGATGAGGAATCCCAGCACTAAAACTACCAGTGCCAGTCTCTGAAAGCCAATGTATACAGTTCAGAGGTGTATTAGTCCTGAAAATTTTGTATGTTTTGCAGAACTACCACGATGCATAAAACAGTTAAATGTTACAGCTAAATGAATCCAGTGTTATCCCATCTTTATGTATGAACCTAAATAACAATTTTAAAAAAAAAATAGAAGAGGATAAAATACACACATTTTCCAATCCGTTTTGCTCTTTCAATACACTTGCAGCTATGTTGTTGCCCATTTTCAATATTGTGGATATCCATGTTCAGATAACAATGAAAGTAGGGCACTAATCAAGTCAAATTTCTTATCAAGGCTGCTAGGAAATCACATCACATGAATGGCTGATGTTCAAACCAGATCACATTTTCCTCATAATGACTGGTGTCTTTCACTAAGTTGTATAGATAAAAGGCTGATTTTGATGGGATAGGGCCAGCGGCGCAGTGTTAAGCATATTGCACTGTCTACAGCATCCAGCCGACCTAGTAACTTAAATTGCCTTATCTCCGGCTTGCCTTGTGGTGAATTAGGCATACTTTTCTCATCTGGGATTAGCATAAACTTTTAAACCCAGTTGGATAACATTCCCTAAAGCTCTTTATTTTCAGAAATATAAAAATAAAAGTAATCTGGGACATTTTGGAAGGAATCTGGCTACTTTGTTAAGATAATTACGTTATACAATAATTATTGTGTTTCATGCTAACCTACATATTTCTGTGTCTTTTCATTGCTTGAGGTCATTCATTTTCTGTCTACCAAACCACATAAGAAAGGAAATATAGGCCACCACGGAGAAGAGCTTAGGTTGCTTTGCAGTTGTTTCCACAGCCCTTTTACAAGAACACAGGATGAAATCGTGGTTGGGAGACAGTATGCTCCTTTATATATAACCAGGTGTTCAGGAAAGTTTACAGCCTGTCCCAAATTAACTGTAAGAGGGAGACATACTCCGACAGGAGCAAAAACATAAACATTAGACCAGGATAGGTTTTCTGTCAACTAGAATGAAGCACATGCGGCTTCATTTGTCACAAATGACACATGGAGATGGAAGCATCTGTTTGCTGTTAACCTATTAATGACTACACAATGTGTTTTGGTTCAGGCAAGCAAAGATATTAAACGTGCCTACTAGCTCTACAAGATGGCTATGAATGACACTTATATGCACCATAGTAAAAATCAAAAATGGCATATCTGCAGTCTGTCACTTGCATTGACACAGCACTCTATTTTTCTGAGTCCCCAATGTAGTTTATTACCACCTGATCCGGCCAGTAATATCTGGTACACGCTCATCAGTTTTTTTTTCCTTCAATCTGGTGGGCTGAACGAAAAAACTGCTCGGGAGAAGCTTGCTGTACTAACTACCCAATGTTAGTACATTGATCTCCCCGCTGAGCTATTGTATTCTGACAGAGCGACTGCCCCCCAGCTAGAACACACTGGTTAACACTTGCAGCCATTGGCTGTCAGCACTGATTGGAAGCCGATCGGATGCTGGTTCTCCACCATGCCTGTTCAACAGAAGCTGGCCATTCAAAAGGCTGGTGTGCACACGGCCAAAATGTAAATGGTTCTGCTGAACTGGCCGGAATGTGGTTCATGTGTACAGGGCTTAAGTCTGTAAGTTGTCCAGCAAAATCGCAGTTAAGGGTTGAGACAAACCATTTACCACTAACAGGGGTGCTTACAATTAGCAGTTTGTATTCATCTATGTAAAATCTTTATCACAAAAGAAAAAAACTATTGCTGCAACAATTTAATAAGTGTTAGCTGGACTTAAAGTTTAAATTGTTAGTTAACTACTGTATATAAAGTCCGTCTAAATCTACTAGTCCATTTAACACTGCCATCTCCACTAATTGACAATGCTGCTGTCCAAGTGTGGCTACATTGCTCCTCCATGGAGTAAATGTAGTCACCACAAGACAGGGGGTATGCAACTATTTTTTCACCAAGTGAAAAAAGAAGGAATAAAAGTTTGAAAAAGAAAAGAACTTATGCAACCACCACATCCAATGATTGGTAAGCTACAACATATAAAACTTTTGCTTTTGGGTTTAGTTACACTTTAAGGAAAATATGACTAGGTTTATACAAGAATCTGACTATTAACTCCTAAAGTTGAACTCTGGGGGGAAAATAATACTCAGTTGCTTCATAAAAATTAAATACCATTAAAAATTGTTGTCTGCGGTGTTTAGTAAAATTCTTACTGTCATGAATCATATAAACCAATGTAAGAGTCTAACTGCCAATGATGAAACTTACAGTTGCATCTGTAGTACAGTTCTCACAGTGGGTATCTAACTCTCCATCTCCACCATTCATAAAACAGCTTTTACTGTATTAATTTTACTGAATACAAGTAAATCTGAGAATGGATAGGGGGAGGGACAGATGAACTTTACAATCTCTTCCTCTGCCAGTCAAAGAATCTTGAATTCTTTTTCTCAGAAATCATGGCATGTTGTGCTTGGACCAGGTGGAGATCAAGACATCATCCTTTATCAACCCCTACAAAGCACCATGCATTCTGTGAAAAGAGTAAAAGATGTTTTATGAATGGCTGAGGTGGCATCTGTTGTCAAGACCTATAGTAGAGCTGCTACTGGAAGCTTCAGCGCCAGGAGTTTGTTTGGTGCTTACAGAGATGAATTGGATTCATGACAGTAAGAGTTTTACCAAATGCAGCAGCTGGGACATTTTATTCTGAGAGTGAGATTTTCCCGCTGTAGCAATACACTGATCAGCAGCTGCAGCCGGTTGGCTGCAGGGACCAATCAACAAAAGTTTTCCAATATTTCCATTTGACAGAAGTTAATCATGCAATCCACTTCTGTCAAATGGGGATGGCCATACATGGATCCAAATTTGTCCAGCCCCTCATGAACCAGTTGAATTTCAATCCATTTATGGTCAGTTTTAGATGGCAGCTTTGGAGGGTTTAGTTCCACTTTAACAGTGTTTAGGTTTGTGCAGTTAATAGAAGTCAGTTTATATCTGACTCCCTAAAACGTAATATAAGTTGCACTATGACAATAACTAGAGCTAAATAAGATTGCAGTTACACATCTTTCATATACAAGCCTGCACAACTATAATTAAACAACAGCTTTTTACATTTCAGCATAAACTCGCTTGTGACTTGTGAAGGATAAGTTCACCTTTGGGAACATGTTACATGTTGCACCCATTTTTTAGGATGGAACATGTAACATGTCCCCATAGCTGCCGCCATGCCCGCAGCCCCCCCTCTCTCTGACAGATAATATGGGGAGAAGTCTCCCTGTACTATCTGTCAAATTTGAAAACAGAGCGGCCACGCAGAGCTCCATCCACACGGCCACATCATTGATTTACGGAATTCCATGAATGAATGAAATGCAAGCCTCCATAGCCTTAGTGGCTTGTAGTTTTCAATGAATTACAGTGGTGTTGTGGAGCACCATGTTAGTTCATTGACGCGTCCTGTCAGAATATCTACTTGCTCGTACATCCAGTAGGGCAAGCAGACATTCTGACAGGTCAGCAGGAGACCTGCATGGCATCAACGATCTACTGATCACTGGTGCAATGCTTTACAGGCTCCAGAAGACAAAAATAATGAATGCACATGTTTTTACCTAAAAGGTGGACTTTTAAGCCTGGGTTCACATATGTGCGGTGCAGTATATGGCATGTGATTCGCACAGCAACTGCACCGCATTCCTGTGCAAATCACATGCGATTTGTGTGCGGTGCGATCAGAGCCATACATTTTGTATGGCTCTAATCGCACCGCCCCCCTCACCAAAAGCACTAGAATCGGATCGCATAGGTATTAACACCTATGCAATCTGATTCTTCACATCGCACTGTGATTTGCAGACGTTTTGGGGTGTTGTTAACTTAACATACACACCCACATCGGTTCGCATGAACGGGGTGCGATTCTGATGCAGTGCGGAATTCACACAGAAAACGCTATGAATTCCACACCGCATCAGTGTGAACCTGGGCTTAAGGTTTCCATAGATTGGCAGATATATGGCATACAGTAAAACAGCGGTGTGCAAAAGTGAGCGCTAATTGGCGAGCTGCTGTATAAACCAAAAAGGCACCAAATCAACCTTCTGAGACCAAATATCAAAATAGGGTGCAGCGCTAAATACTATAAAACTTCGAAATACAATAGAATGCAATAATAAAAATATAATACAAAATCATAAGTCCTTAAAATAGTCATCAATAATCATATATCAAAAAGTGCCACTATTAGTGATGTACTGGTATAAAGTGACAAAGTGCAAATAATTCTCAGTTAGGGTGGTCAAAGGTGTAATTATAGTGACAGAGTCCTCTTATAACAAGTAGACATGAAGTCTCAGATGAGGGTGATCCTCTAAAGATTCTTCTGGTGATAATCAAATAATAAAATTTCGCACTCACCAGATGTGCAATAATGTTGTATTTATAGGGTATTTATTAATCCAAACACAGGAGATGTAACAGAGTAAAATCACATAAAGACAGACCATGCACTGGAATTAAAGATGGCCGCTGGACCAGCAGGGGCCTTTATGTGATTTTACTCTGTTACATCTCCTGTGTTTGGATTAATAAATACCCTGAAGCAATATCACACTATTCTGGCATCCTTTCTTGGGGGCTCTTGTTTGAGCCTTACCACCCACAGAGCCTATCATAAAAAGAGGTGTGAGGTGCTGCATCACTATTGATGACCCAGAAGGGAGTCCTTACCAGGGATAGATGTCCATAGGATGATCCAGCTGACCCAATGAGATATTTATGTTCTCAAATGCGCAACATTATTGCACATCTGGTGAGTGCGTAATTTTATTATTTGATCACCAGAAGAATCTTTAGAGGATCACCCTCATCTGAGACTTCACATCTACCTGTTATAAGAGGACTCTGTCACAATAATTACACCTTTGACCACCCTAACTGAGAATTATTTGCACTTTGTCACTTTATACCAGTACATCACTAATAGTGGCACTTTTTGATATATGATTATTGATTACTATTTTATGGTCTTATGATTTTGTATTATATTTTTATTATTGCATTCTATTGTATTTCAAAGTTTTATAGTATTTAGCGCTGCACCCTATTTTGATATTGAGATATATGGCATACATAAGCCCAAACAATTATAATTGAACTGAATATTTAGATTCTTACATAAGCCTAAATATGATTGGTCCTCTTCAAGATTGTCATAGACAAGCAGATCTCTTCCTGAGAACAATGGGCAGAGAGATTTCATGTGGCTTAAAGAGTAACTCCACTTTTGTTGAGAAAAAAAACATTTCCCTCTCTGGGTCATCAATGTATATTGCAGGGATTTTAACAAACTTTGTTGCAGATTCCCACCTTTTGTTCTGAAGAAATAGCTGTTTGTTTGTCTGTGTCTGTGTGCAAAGGGGATGTGAATTGGAGTAATTTTATAATTATCAATCAAGCTGCTGGACTTGTGGGGCTCTAATGAGGAAAGTGGCAGGTTCTGCATCCCTTAAGACATGATTTCCTATTAGGAGTATCCCACCAAAAAAAATGACATTTTTGTTGCAGGGGATATCCAAAATCTGACTTGTATCTTAGTACAGACAACTGGGAAAATCAGTAAGCCAAACACACAAGCTGATAATGACATTTCTATGAGGAATTCTGTACACCATCTGTGTACAGAATGCCTCCAGGTAGCCATGTTGGATTGCATTTTACAGAAAATTACAGCACTGCAGATCGAAAAAGAAAGGTAATTTTTAATAACATTCAATTACAATATGACTTATGCCGCAATTGTGTATGCTATATTATTATTTTTTCCTTATTTGTTTTTTTTTCCTCACAAAAGTGAAGCTACCCTTTAAATGATTGCTAGAAGCCACTATCCTCACCTATTAGTGACAGCAGTGCAAGTGTGGCATTTCTGCTTCTTTCTATTTCTCTACAGAAGTGTAAGGACTGCCTGACAAACTCATTATCACCAGATTTAATCACAGTAATTGAAACACAACCATCACTTGCTTTTAATGAGCGGCCTATGCCCAGTCTAACCGTTATGAATCTATCAAGTACATTCTAAACATACCTGGTCCTAGAGCTTTAAAAATGGGGTCATCCGAGGAGTTATCTCCCTTCCTTTGAGGCATATGAATTCCCATGATTCTCTTCAATGAGAACAGGGGTTGGCAGGCTACAGCCATCAAGCCTTGTGGGCCAAAGATACAATGTATGGCCAAAGCATGTAGACATACCTTCAGGATATTGAATTGAGGTGTCTTCAGTGAAGATGACTGTTACTGCAACAGCATTCAGTACAAAGATATTTGTGCACCTCCAACTGTGTGGTAAAAGTTTGGGGAAGGTCCTTTTCTGTTTCAGCATGATTGTGCCCCTGTAGACAAAGCCAGGCCCATATAGACATCATCTGACAAATCTGGTGGAGGAACTCAAGTGATCCACACAGAACCCTGACCTCAACCCTACTGAACACCTTTGGGATAAATTGGAATGCACTTTGCAAGCCAGGTCTTCTTATCCAACATCAGAAACTGACCTCAAAATGCGCTTTTGGCAGAATAAGCGCAAATTCCCAAAGGCACAATTCAAAATCTTGTGGAAGGACAAAAGGGGGGTGCAACTGTGCCAATTTTCAATTGTAAAACATAGACTGTAAACACTGATGACTGCTATAATGAAATGCTGTAATGGGAGAAGAAAAAGAAACAGCTCTTTAAATGAAAAATATATGTGTCAGCTTCTGCTCAGTGCAAGATTACAGCCAATGTTTATACTTGAAGATTAGTAGAAAGAAAATCTTTAAGGCCAGGTTCACACTCATGCGGTGCAGTACATAGCATGTGATTCGCACAGTAATTCCTGTGCAAATCACATGCGAATTGTGTGTGGTGCGACTAAGCCATACATTATGCATAGCTCAAATCGCACCAAAAAGGGGCAGAACCCTTTTTTTGGGTCCGCACTAGGATCGGATCGCATGGATATTCACACCTATGCGATCCGATTCTGCACATTGCACCACATTTTGTGGACCGATTTCGGGGTGTTGTTAACATACACACCCACAGCGGTTCGCATGAACAGGGTGCGATTCTGATGCGGTGCGGAATTCGCACAGAAAACCCTGCGAATTCCGGACCGCATCAGTGTGAACCCAGGATAAAGGGTGAAATATGGAAGCTTCCATTGCTAACCTCCTTGTCAAAACGCTAGTTGCCTGGTTGGTAACTGACCCACTTACTTTCTATTTCAATGACCTGAAACAATCACATTATATTTAATCATGCCTATTTAAATCAATAGGACTCAGCACAGCACAGTGCAATTTTGGAAAAAAGTTCCTGTGCTACTTTGGTGAGATTTACAGTGTGACTTACCCTCATTGAATATGGAAAGACACAACAAAGTTGCATTAAAGTAGCACTACACAGTCGCACTGAACATCACCACAAAATTGCATTGCAGTAGTGGGAACTAAACCTTAGAATGACTACTCGTTGACATGCTAGTGCAACAGAAAGAGGGGTCAACAATGACAGTCTCCATGTGTTTCTCATGAAAAATTACTTTAAACAGAAAATTGTGTAAATTGCTTGTACTTTAAGGTTCATTTGCTCATTCACATATCATATTTTCAACCTTAAACACTTATGTCCCAGCTGCCCTTTTAATATACTGCTAGGAAAATGGCTATTCCTCACTTCCCAAATCCAGGACTCCCTCCCAGTGAAAATTTTATATATATAATATTTTATAAATATATGGGCAGCACAGTGGCTAAATGGTTAGCACTTCCACCTGGCAGTACTAGGGTCGATGGTTCGTATCCCAACCATGGCACCACCTGCCTGGAGTTTGCATGTTCTCCCTGTGCGGGTTTCCTCCGGGTACTCCGGTTTCCTCCCACAATCCAAAAGACATGCTGGTAGGTTAATTGGATCCTATGTAATTTGGCCCTAGTATATAAATGTAAGTTAGATTGTACACCCTTGAGGGTTAGAGACTGATGTGAATGTACAACATATATGTAAAGCGCTGAGTAAATTGATGGCGCTATATAAGTACCTAAAATAAATATATATATATATATATACATACACACACATTTCCTTTCCACTACTCAAGTATCAAATGCTTATGTAAGTGAACACAATATCATTCAAATTTTTACCAATGGCAAACCTGTGAAAATGTTGTCATTGTGATAATTCATGCCCTTATCAACCTGTCTTAATCATACCTTAATGCTGCATTAAAAATTTACGCAAACCATTTTTCCCCCTGTGTGCATTGTAATGTGGTGTTAAAGGGGGAATAAAGCTCTCATGAAAATGTGATATTAAAAAGCAGAAATTGTTGATCATATTTTAGGGTAAATATGCAGTGTTGTGCAAATTATGTAAATCATGCAAAGGAAAAAAAAATTACAGGAAAATGCATTTTTCAAGTTTTTTTTTATTATTTTTATTTTTTTATTACTTATTCCCAGTAAAAAACCAAGGAAATAAAATAAATGTATGCAAATTTGCTGCCAAATGAAAGCCCTATCTGTCCCCCCACCTGGAAAAACAAAAAAAATGTATAGTATGATAAGGTAGACTACAAAACCTAAAAGATATAATATATGGAACAACCAGAACATTGCCAAAGAGAAAAAATGCTGTGGGACTTAGGGAGAATGGATTTATGGAGAAAAAGTTCTGGAGACTGAAGTGGCTAACATAAGTAGTATTCTAACATCAACAACTGTATAGACTACTGGTGACTATAATAAACCAACACTGGCTTATGCCAACTTTTACATTTAATTTTATTTCACTCACATTCTCTGCTTCAATTACAGTGCAATATAAGATGTTCTTCCACCAGAGACAGTGTATATATCACTGATGTGTAAGATATATGCAAAACATTCAAGAATAAAGTAGTCACTGGAGACCCTATCTGCATGAGGTTTGCATGTCCCCCCACCATTATATGCTTGGATTTCCTCTGGGTGATCCCCCCCCCCCCTTTCTCCCCACAAATCAAAATCATGCTTTTAGGTTAATTGGCTTATGATGAAACTGGCCCTAGAATCTGTAGATGTGATGCTATGATTGCTATGACTGTAGGAGAATGAGACTGTAAGCTCCTTTGGGGGTAGATGATAATGTGATGTGCATCTACATACTCTGCAAAGCAAAGAATACTATGATGAAACTATATAAATAAATTGTTTAAGATGTTTTACAATTTGAAAACTTTCCAAAGAATATAATAGCACATAGCACACTAATTACAAATAATTTTTTTATGCCATATGATTAGAAACTAGTTATAATAAGTGTACAGTAATTAATTGGACTGTATTATAAAACTGAATACTAGCATTAAATAGCATATAGCAGTGCATTCAAAACTTGGATGCCATATTTTCTTTCTAAAGAAAGATCTTTCTATAACATGCACATTCTTTTATGGATAACTTTAGTTTTGGTGCCTATGAAGAAAAGGGTGGTAAGTGCAATGAGTGCCAGCTGTCTGATGGAAATCAGTAGGGATCCAACAGGAAAATCCACCCTAGTCAGTCAACCAATTTTGGCTTGTGCTGGTTCATCCAGAGAGGGACAAAGTGTTTGGGGGACTACAAACATAAGAAGGTTCCCAGATCTCATAAACTGTTAGAAATCTGTATAGTGTTTCATGGTAGCCCCAATTTAAATGGACCCTATCAACACTTTTACAAATTTGCATTTCTGGCATGTAAAAATATACCACAACAGTATAACTTTTCAAACTACAGTTTATCATTAAATCACAGTCATTGAGCTCCAGGCAGTTGACTATGACTAGGCTGAGCAGATATGTCATCGGTCTGTTGATCCAGCCATGACGGTCCCTGTTCATGCACATCCCTATATGTGGTAATAACAAGTGACTCCATTTGTGCTTCTGTGTTGTCAACCTATCATATGAGCCCCTGTTTGCTGAGACTATAGGTGGCCATGCCAACACACATTGCTAAAGCATAGTTCACCACTGTCACCATCAGAAATTTGGTCCACAACAATGATGAGTAAGTGCATGTGGACAGGAAAAGACTGAACAAAAACAGCATTTTAGTTAAAATAAATAAATTATATATATATATATATATATATATATATATATAAACTGTATATGCATGTAGCACCCCTCTAGCTAGCAAGGGGGAGCTAGTTATATTTTTTCAGCTAGACAGGCTGAGTAGCACCCTTAGCTGAGTAAGAGGGTCAATTTTAGGTCAAAGCTAACAGGCTCTGCAGATCAGTTCCTTGATACTTAACCCTGCTCTAGAAACTTGGAGAAGATTCTAGAAACAGTGGGTGGGGGTGAGGAGGGGCTGATGTGCATCTTAAGGGATCCCAACCAATCCCCAGGCAGGAGGCTTGGCATGGAGTCAGGACAGCCATTAAGTATGAATAAGCCTGCTCAGCAGCAGGGGAGTTCAAGGTGGAAGATGTGAGGAAGGCTGAGATGCAGTCTGGGAGGGGGCCCAGTGGGAAGTGAGTAATCTTGCACCCCCTGGGCCAGACAAGGGGAGAGGGCATTCTCGTGGGAAACCTGACTAGCTCTACACCCGGAACTGTTACATTTAAAGTGGCAGCTTTGGATCCCCTTGCCCAAGGATTTCCTCCAGATAGCTGGATGCAAAAAGGATTCTGGAGTCTGGGGTGGTACACCAGGAGAGGCTAGAGAGCTCTTCTTGAAGACTTTGCTGTAAGGAGACTTGTGTATAGTTGCCAGGAAGTTGTCCTCAGTTACAATTCCCTTGCACATCCCATACACCCCTCAACCCCATCCAAGTTTTAAACCCTTTAATAAAACAAAAAAAAAAACAACTCAAGGACTGTTTACTGTCTCCAGAACGCAAGTCTGTGAAAAATGCATGTTGCCTGACTGTGCAGGACTATAGGGGGACCCAAATCTTCAGCAACTCCTAGGGGGTAGTGCTACATACGTACAGTATATACACAGTGCTTTAGCAAACAATATGTTGACTAGTTAGTGTTTAGGTCCACTTTAAGTTCAAATGTTATGATATAATGTGCATCTCACTGTAGAACCTAAGGGGTTAATCCTCTGCATTGTGTAAAAAGGCCATTTGATTTTTTTTCTGCCCCTCCTCTTGTTAAAATGTCCATCTGATAAGACAGACTGACCCCGTAGCCACATGCACATGCTCAGTTTAGTGTGTATTGCTAGAAAGTTTTTTTTTTTTCTTGGGAGAGTGCATGTGATCAGCATAGGGCCAATCAGCACTGTCCAGACAGAGGTCAGGGGTTTTGCATCCTCCTAGAGCATAAAGAAAACTCCACCTACAAGATTTAACCAGTGCTCTGTTGAAGTCATAAGACTGCTCTAACTGCTGATGAGAAAAGGTATTTAGCAGTTTATATTTACTAAAATAATTGCATTTCCATGTTCTGTGTACTGTGGCAGATCAGATAGAGTGAATGCAGGGTCCTGGGTTTAGTAACAGTTTTACTGTCTCCCACCCGCCGTATAAGGTAATGACAGGAGGGCAGCGGCTCTCTTGTTCTGGGAGGATGACGTCCATCCACTCTAACTGCACGTGCGCGCCCTCGGGGGCGTGCAGCGTGGCGATTGGCGGTGTGCTCTGTCCCTGGGACACAGCAGATCACCGATCACTGTAAAGAGCAGATGACATTGGCTCTGTCATGTGATTAGCTGAATCGGCATTACTCAGAGCGGACATCTACACTGATCATCAGGGCACTGATCATCAGTGCCCTGATGATCAGTGTAGATGTCCGCTCTGATGATCGGTGTAGCCCCATCAGTGTCACCTGTCAGTGCCCATCAATGCCACCTGTAAGTGCCCATCAATGCCACATATCAGTGCCCATCAGAGCTACTTTTCAGTGCCGCCTATCAGTGCCAGTCAGTGCTGCCTATCAGTGCCAGTCAGTGTCGCCAATCAGTGCCACCTATTAGTGCCAGTCAGTGCCACCTATCAGTGCCCATCAGTGCCATATATGAGTGCTGACTTTCAGTGTCCATTAGTGATGCCTGTCAATGCCCACAAGTGACGCCTGTCCATGCTCATCAGTGCCACCTATCAGTGCCTCCTCATCAGTGCCACCTATCAGTGCCGTCTCATTAATGCACATCAGTGAAGGAGAAAAATTACTTATTTCCAAAATTTTATAACAGAAACTAAGAAAAAAATGTTTTCATTCTTTTTTAGTTTGTTTAGCAAAAAATAAAAACCCCAGTGGTGATTAAATACCACCAAAAAAAGCTCTATCTGTCTAAAACAAAATGATAAAAATTTTGTTTGGGTACAGTGTTGCATGATCACACAATTGTCATTCAAAGTGCGACAACGCTGAAAGCTGAAAATTGGCCTGGGCAGGAAGGGGGTAAAAGTGCCCGGCAGGCAAGTGGTTAATAAGCAATTTGATTTGTAATGTACTGGCTACCATGTGGAGTCTTTCTTGCAGATGGCTTACACACATGGTAAATTAAAGAAAAACAAGGTGAAGCGATGACAGTTATGAGCCTAGAGAAATGTATTTGTTTCTCTTCTTTACTTACTTTTGATCCTATTGCAGAAGAAAATTAAAGAAACCTGCAAGCTGTACAAATTGAGAATATTTCCCTTGAGCTCTGTAAAGTGATAATTTGTGTTCTCACTGAAATTTGTTATTTGGGCAAATGAAAAGTGAAGCTTTCTCACCCGCCAAGTCCACACTGAAATATTTCCACTTTGCACTTAAATATTGTGAGCAGCAATTTGATTAAAAGGCTTTTAAAATAAACAAAATTGCAAGTTAATGGAACTCATAAAACGCTCTCTAGGCATGCCTAAGATTCAGAACTACTTTGTTAAGATTGGATTTAATGGTGCTGTTTGCCTTGGTTAGTAATTGAAATGTTTCACCTGCCAGCATGATAGCTGATGTCTAAATGCAGAGAGCAGAGGCTTATTGAGGTGACCTCACACTGATTAGCTAACACACGTACACCTATATAGAGTTTGACTCTGGCTCCTTCTGCTACTGCTTGGCATCACAGCATAGTGCTTGTTAAGGCCCCTTGCACACAAGGGCATCTAGCTTGTATGTCATTTTTAGCATATTAATATTCCTTGAAGGGGAAGATGAAACATCCAGCCATGTTGCCTGAGACCTGTCAAAGTTTACGACACTTATAGAGAGATACCCAACACAGAGTGACAGCTGTGGGGGTATATAGTAGGCTTCTATGTGCCGCGTCCTGTTATGACTAGTAAAATCAACTAAAAGAAAGGGGAGGGGAAGGCCAATTGACTTTAAAGGCACTGCAACAGTAATTAATTTAAAATTGCTTTTTTATTCCTAGAATATAAGTCATTACAATACATGAAAAATACATCCGCTAAGAATGCAACACCCCCATGGTGGGGGGGGGGGGGCATTCTATGCAGTTACAAAACTCATAAATACATATAGTATCAAAGAACATAAATCAGATGTCAATGATTGTAGTTACTTACACGTTTTGCGAGAATATCGCTTCTTCATGAGTTATTTAAACATATCAGCTACAGTACAGGGACTGTGTGGGGGGGGAGTTTTGGTGCGTATGGAGCATCCAATTCTCAGGCAAGTCAACAGGGGGATCCCACAAGGATAAGACACATACTAAGTGGTCCTAGCAGGGCTTCCATTCATGGAGACTACAAAATTATTGTCATCAATCTCAGACCCAAATAGGCCACTTGAATAGTATTTGATGACATGAACAATGTGAGAAAGGTGTAATGAAGCCTCGAATAGCTCCACATAGGCACCAATAACTGTTGGGCAATGTTTGTAGTACCTTATTGAGTACAGATGGGAAAGAAAAAGCAAGACAGTAAAAACAATATGGTAGGGTTCATCAGTCTCTTAGTATTGCAATCAAATTGGGCATGTTAGAGTAGTCCATCAGACTTGTATCTGGATCAGAAGATAACCAAACCGATCAGTGTGACCAAGACTTCCCCTTAGCCCATACGGGCTATGCACACCTGTCCTGAACACCAAGACTGCCTGAGGGTGTATCACTGGAGCCCCCCACTCTCTGTCCCGCTGTGCTGGCAGGCTGCAGAATGAAGGGACTAAATGTTGTCCTGAGTGGTACTTGCATTTAGGGCCCTATGCATTCAGGGATGAATGCCAGGGGCTGCACGTTGCACCTGTCCCTCTGAGGTGCAGGACACACAACAGCTTGATGCCCCTGTGTGCATAAGACCTAAGGGTAGGAATAGAGTAGGTTTTTACCCACCCCCATCCTCTTTGTGCTATTTTTTATATCCTCTCTTACCTTTTTTGCAGAGGTTATCCACAATTATCATATCTACCCAGCGAACCAAATGTTTTTTTTTTTTTGTAAAACATCGTTCTGCCTCCGTTCATTCTGACACTGATTCCTTATGAATTTGTGTCAGAAGCTAAAGCAAAGAACATATGTGTTGTGGTATGTTCCATTGTATAAAAAAATTCTGCATGCTTCATGTAAATTGGTACGTTAGACATCCCATGCAAATGAATGCAACACGTGAATTAATGGACTCTAAAAATCAAAGTTTTAGAGGCTTGATATTACTAAAGTAAAGCTTCATTGCTTATCATCCAACTGTCTCTATACACTAGAAAATCTGTAATTTGAATATAACTGTTTGCCAGGGGCATATTTACCACAAGGAAAACAAGGCACTTGCCTAGGGAGGCATTTCTTAGGGGGGCAGCACCTCCCCTCAGAAGAAGGGATTAAAGAAGGGCCATGATGCACACCATGGAAACCAGGTGGGATCCAAGAGAGGCTGTGGACTGCTCGATGGTGTATGTAGAGCCTGACTCTCGTTCCCAGGGATGTCCGGAGCTTTGAAGATGAGTGTCTTTCTCTCTATCGCCCGGGGGGTAATGGAAGGCTCTCCCGAGTGGGGGGCAGGGGTGTTGTTGGTCAATGTCAGACTCTCTCTGCAGGAGGGGGAAGGAGGGGGTGTTGGTCGGTGTCTGTGGGGGCAGACAATTTTTGTGTTGCCTAGGACAACACAAAAACTAAATGCACCACTGCTGTTTGCTACAGCCAACCCAAACACCACTCTCCACGTTTCTCTTTACAAATCTGCTTCATACTTTATTTCTAATAAGAACATTTTTAACTCTACTGTCTCCACTGATGTCCTGGTTAGTGATGTCCATAGCACAATTAACAGATGGGCTCATTTAGCACTTCATTAACCACTTGCACTCTTGAGGTTTTACCCCCTTTCTGATCAGGCCATTTTTTGCATTAAGGCATTGCATTACTTTAACTGACGATTGTGCAGTCATGCAATGCTGCACCCAAATTAAATTTATGTCCCTTTTCCCAAAAAATTTAGCTTTTTTTGGTGGTATTTGATCGCCCGTGCATTTTTTTATTTTTTGCGCTATAAAAAAAAATATAATTTTGACTTTTTCTGTTAAACATGTCCAGTAAAAAAATTAAAAAAATCAAATTTCTGCAAAAATTTAGACCAAAATGTATTCTGCTACATGCAGCATTTCTGCTATAGGGCGAACGGGAAGTGGTTAACTTACAGCAACCAACCAGAATTCACTTTACTGAAGCCCTGCTAGAACAGAATAGTTTCTTGTGGATTGCTTTTGGTAGTATGTTTTATACCCTTTTATTGAATAACTCCAGCAGTGTATGGAGGCCCACCAACAGATACAACCAAGGCCCCCTCATACTGTCCTTGAAAGTTTGAATCTGATTAAACGTAGTAGGGAAATAACTCCAGTTCTTATTAAGAAAATAACATTTTGATTCATAAGGGCTAAAATATGGTAAAACTCTCCATCCATAAATTTAAAAGGAAGTTATGCCCCCAAGTGATGAAGCCCAGACTAACTGACCATGCTGGCACCCTTTCTCAAATGGGTTTACTTACCCCAAACTGATAATTCAATTATCTCCCTACTGATGGAAATAGCTGGTATTTTGAGTTTGACTTAGCAAAAAACTCATTGTGACTTTTTTCTTGATTCGGGCAAAATGTGGATCTTGTTCATTTGTGGGGAACCCATACACTCTCTATTTGGTACATGCTCTGCTCAGATAGGTTGCATCTCCCTTAAATATAGTGGATGGTATGTAACACAAATGTTCTTACCTGGACATATGGGATACAAGTTATATACAGTAGGTCCTAGATGCCAAGCAATTCCAATGATGTGTTTAGTGCATATTCTTCACACAGGCCAATTCCTCGATCAGCCATGCAATAGTGAGCATTTATTTAACTGAATCGCCTACACACAAGCATTCTACAATGCATTTACTTCATGTTATGCTACACAATGCCAGGTCTAACAACTGCCCATTTATGTATTTGTATTATTATTGTTATTGTTATGCGGCTACAGAAAACTTTTCAGTTCTTCCAACTTTTTCATCATGTGGTGTTCCTGACAAATTTCACACCTTTCAGATCTTATCTGTTTCTTTTACTTCACATCAAAGACAAATTACATATCTAGTCGGCTTTAGCACTGAATGCCTGCACAGTAAAAAATATTGTTTCTGAAATTCTGTCAGTGAGTTCTTTCTGCGAAAAACAAATAGAATCTTTCCGACATTCTTGAGGATTTCAGTGACTGATGCTACGGATTTTAGCTGTTCTGAAACACTCATTTATTGCATCAATGATATCTATATATGTGCAGCAAGCTTTATACAGACCTAGAGATAAATTAACCGCAAAACAATTCATCCCACGGAAACTTTTTTTTTTCCTTTGATTTTTCATTTTACTGACTCGTTCAATTTCAGAAGGGATTATAGGTTACAACGCACTGCAGCTGAGTATGAACAACAATAGGATGTTTTATATCTGTAGATTTTTTTTATTTCATAGAATGTCAGACTGATGGATGTCTGACTTGCGCTGACAGAATTGACAGGTTTTGTCAACTCTATAAGGCTTTGTACACATGGGTGCTGACTGTAGAACCAAACGCCCATGAGGATCCAGGATGCATAATGGTTAGTTTGGAATGAAAGTGAATGGGTGTGCAAAATATACTGCAAAAATAGCTGCAAAATGAAACAGCTCAGGCACAACACATTTTTTTCAGGTCCAGCATTTGAAAGCAAATATTCCCTTTTAAAACAGTGTATGAACACTAGGGTCCCACACGGGAAGGAACCTGATTTGCTTAGCAGGGGATCTGTCTGCTGATCCCCTTCTGAGCAGAGCAGGCTGGGTGGATGCCAGGTCCATGTCCGCTCAGTTTGTGCAGAACTCTGATCTATGGGCAGTTAGGCGTAAACGGACTGACTGTCTGTTTACACCTGACTGCCCTCCAATCCGATTCACCTAGATGGGGGGGGATAGATCCTCTTCTTGCTTTTTTTTTTTTTTTTTTTTTAGCAGACTGGCTTGGGTTGGAGGTAGGTTGGTGTAGAGGGGCACAAACAGGAGCATAATTACCACAAGGAAAACAAGGGATTTGCCTAGGGCGGCATTTTTTAGGGGGGCAGCACTGCCACCCGGAAATGGGACATATGTGGCATGGGGACCAGGTGGGATCTGAGAGAGGCTGCGGACTGCTTGATGGTGGATTCAGAGCCTGGCTGTCGTTCCCGGGGATATCCAGAGCTCTGAAGGTGAGTGTCTCTCTGTCACTGGTGGGGGGGGGTATTAGTGGAAGGCTCTCTCGGGTGATGGTGGGGATGGGGCAGGGGTGTTGTTGGTCACTGTCAGGCTCCCTCCATGGGAAGGGTCTGGTGTTGGTCAGTGCCAGGCTCACTCTGTCAGGGAGGACCTAAATACACCACTGAGCACAAATCCATTTACACCTGCTGGTCCATAGGGATATATAGACCTTCCAATCAGGTCCACCTTTAAAACTGACAAGCGCACCTGATCGGATCACCCTTGTGAAAGGGGCCTAACACTCACAAACTTCAGAACAATCACATTTGGATTGCATAGCATGGGGAAATCCATGATTTACCAAAGGCAGGCATAATTTAATCATTCTTGGTGTTTTGAGTTAAAAATATACAGTATATCAAAAATAAAATCCCAGCAGTAAAATATCCTAAAATAATCCAAAAATCGCACTTCTCAAAATTAACCCTCAAATTCTCCCATATTGGATACTGCTCATTTTTAACAGCCCTTCTTTATGTTCCTGGAAATTATTTTTATTATTATACAGATTTATATAGCACCAACAGTTTGCACAGTGCTTTACAAAATAAAGGAAGACAGTACAGTTACAATACAACACAATGCAAGAGGGTTAGGAGGGCCCATGCACATGAAAGTTTACAATCTGATAGGGAGCGGCAAGTGTTACAAAAGGTAAAAACTATGAGGGATGAGTTGCTGGATGAATTCAAAGTTCAGTTGTTAGATGGAGGTAGGAAGGAAATCAGAACAACTGTGATACAATGGGGATCCTTGGAAGGTATCGCAGGATGCATAAAAGACGTGGAAAGAAATGTTCTTTCCAGGTAAAGAAAGAAAAAAAAAAATATATATATATATATCTATATTAAAGAAAATACATATTTTTGGCTAGATTCACTAATGAAACCTAGTTTAGCACATCATATAGCAGACTGCAGGACATAAAGCATAGTTTATAAAAAAAAAAAAAAACAGCTGTTAACTTTGCATTACCATTCAAACAACAACAATGACAGATTGTTTAACATATGTCTTAAAGTGTTACTAAACCCAGGACCCTGCATTCACTATATCTGGTCTCCCACAATACACAGAACATGGAAATGAAATTATTTTAGTAAATATAAACTGCTAAATACCTTTTCTCATCAGTAGTTAGAGCAGTCTTGTGGCTTCTTTATATGTCCGACCCAGCACTAGCTAAAGCTTGTGGGAGTATTTTTTTTTCTGCTCTAGGAGGATGCAGAACTCCTAACCTCTGTCTGGACAGCGCTGATTGTCCCTGTCCTGATTACATGCACTCTCCCAAGAAAAAAAAAAACATCTCTAGCAATACACACCAAACTGAGCAAGTGCAAATACCTACAGATCAGTCTGTCTTATCAGGAGATAAGAGGTGGTTGTTTGAAAAAGGGGAGGAACAGAGAATAAAGGATCAAATTGCCTTTTTACATAATGCAGAGGATTAACCCTTTTCAGAGTGAATATAATAAGCATGCTTTACTGCATATACAGGCTGATTTTACTGTAGTGGGTTTAGTAACACTTTAAAATGACTTTTATTTTTTATGTTAAGTCCCTAGTGGTACCTATATAGACCTACATTAGCGTACAATCCCTTCCCTCCCCTTAGCCAATAAACATGTGTGGGAGGTAAGAGGGAGTTGGGCAAGTTTCAAGACTGCCAGGAAATGCCAAAGCATTGCTAGATCAGAACGACTTGGCATTCAATTAAACAGTGGGACTAAAAGTGCAGACAAAATTATGGAAACACTAACCATATAGTAATATCATGCAGCTTCAGTCCTTCAAATCCTGTCATAAAAGTCCTGAACTGTGTCTGCAGAGATTGCAAACATTTTTTTTTGGACAAGCCTTCAGTTCTTTGATGGATATGGATTTCTATTAAACAATATGTGCCCCAGAAACTTCTTATAAAAACTTTATGTTTGGATCTTTTTGTTTCATAAGGCATGGAAAATATTTGAGCGGCTCAGATAATATTTGGCTCCCTTGGAGCTCAGTTAGTTGCCTCTTGTTGATACCAAAGTGATACTTGGCAAACATCTTTTATACCTGGAAACTGTTAATCAGCTCAATTTAACTGTATTTAGAATTATTGATTTAGTGATGACAAGTTACCGTAATTCAAGATTAAACTCAATAGTATTTCTGTTCTTTGATTCACCATCGACATATAAAGATCAATCAATTGATACATAGCTAGATAGATAGACAGACGACATGTCCAATCATAATAATAGCAAAATAATGCTAGTAATAGCACAGTATCAATGTGCAGTGCAGAAATTAAACATCAGAATTTGCTGGATTTGACCAACCTTTTGCCGGATATTTTAAAGCTCAGATATTTCAAAGACTAGACTCTGATTCCCCTATCCCCAAGCTCAAGTCAGATCAAACAGACTTATACCTACATACATGGTCAGTCTTGCAGTTATAAAGCTGAAGAATGAATATTGTTCTCAGTTATTAAAGTACTGTATATGTACCCCTCAGCTTGTAAAACAACCCATTCAACTTAAAACAGAGATGAAAGGGAAAACGTGTGTATACATATAAAAAACAATATGAATACCTTTTCCCATTTTTACATAAGTGATCACATACCCTCTGTTCTCAGCTGCAAAAAGAACCCAGAAGCTGGAGGAGGAAAAACAGCAGGACACTGATCTTCCCATTGAATAGCTGTGCAGGGGATTGGGAGGGGGGTTGTCAGCAAAAGCCTGGAGGAGAGCAGGCTGAGCTCTAAGCTAGAAAACTGACCACACTGTGCTCTCATGTCTAATGTGGTCAGCGTTTAATAGGAAATACTTTTTTATACGAATACATGCTACAGCAGGCACATATAAGGAATATAAAATGTTGAGACTACATATTCTTTAATGTTTTTTTCTATGTGTTAAACAAGATATATCAAATAATTTATTTGTAGTTGGTTCTAATTTTATCTACATGTGGTATTACAAACGTTACAGCTAACAAAAAAAAATAACATAAAAAAATTGCATTTGGTTTGCAAATGGACCTTGAGCAGTCTGTAAAAATGATTTAGGCTGAATGGGCCAGTACTCGCTAAGTCTTCATTAGTAGATTAGGTTAATTCTTGATATTCACTGTTACCATGCAAAACATGTTATTGTATTGCTTATGGGACAATGACAGCTAGAAAACATGGAACTAATACAATGCACATGGGATTATTTCACCCACTTCAATAGCTGATTACATCTGCTCTGGGGAGATAAAACATTTACTGAAAGCCTTACACAGTCTCAGTCAAGTGATAATGGGTTGGTTGGTTCTATTTATAAAGTAGAATTGCATACAAATTTGTATTAGTAATGTGCAAGTGTCTAAACAGTTTACTGTATGTAGTGTGATAACACTTCTATTTGTAGAGTGTGCACACAGAATTGAAACATGGAATCTGCTTTTACATTAAAGGCTTCCACGCACATGCAGATTTATTATAGTTTTCTTATTTATATACCACTAACATAATATAAAGTGTTTTACAGAGTACATAGAACACTTCACATGAGTTCCTGTTCTTTCAAAAAATTCAGTCTAATTTCTCTTTAACACAAAAGTCAATTTGAAAGAAGCAAGATAACTTATCGAAATGTTTTTGGAATTTTGGGACTGAGACTGGGACACCTAGAACCTTTGGATCAGACTGGAGCACCTAGAAGAAATATACATTTACAGTACTGTCCCAAGTGAAAAGTAAACCTTGGACCCAGGGTTGCAGGGTAAGGGCACTTGCTTTGGCACCCCACTGTCCCACAATGGTATAGATCAGGTATTTTTCATGCAGGATGAAAGAAGCAGGTGTGGTCAAATGATTTCCAGGTTAAGTCTAGAGTTTTCCTTCATGTATAATAGCATATCATACATATGGGCTCATAATGCAACACACACACACATACCAATCAGCCATAGCTTTATGACCACTTACAGTGGTCAGTTAAAAGAATAACATTGCTTATCTCGTTACAATGGTATCTGAAAGTTGGTGGAATATATTGGTGGTATATATTAGGCAGCAAGTAAATATTTTGTCCCTGAAGATGATGTGTTGAAAGCCAAAAAAAGTGTGATTTTATGGGGCTGCGTAGCTGCAAACCACTCAGGGTGCACACGCTGACCTGATTTCACAGCCAAATGCACTTACAATGGGCAAGTGAGCATCAGTATTAAACTACAGAGCAATGGCAGGTTGCTAGATCTGATGAATCATGTTTTCTTTTACATCACGTGGATTGTCAGGTGTTTGCACATTGCTTACATTGGGAAGAAATGGCACCAGGATACACAGGTTTGAGGAACACAATGAGTTTAAGGTGTTGACCTGGCCTTGAAATTCTTCAGATCTCAATACAATTGAGCATCTGTGGAATGTGCTGGAAAAATAAGTCAACTCTATGGAGGCCCCACATAACAACTTATAGCGCTTAAAAGATCTTCTACTGACGGCTTGGTGCCAGATACCACAAATTTAGAGGTCTATGCAATTAGGTGGGTGGTCATAAACGTATGGCTGATCGGTGTGTGTGTATGTATGTATATATATATATATATATATATATATATATATACACCCACTGTATTGCCAAAATTCATTGGATTCAGGTGTTCCAATCACCGCCATGGCCACAGCTATATATAATCAAGCATATAGGCATGCAGACTGCTTCTACAAACATTTTTGTAAGAATTGGTTGTTTTCAGGAGCTCAGTGATTTCAAGCTCAGTGGTACTGTGATAGGTTGCCACCTGTGCAATACGTCCATCCATGAAATTTCCTTGCTACTATATATTCCATGCTCAACTGTTAGTGGTATTCTAACAAAGTGGAAGCAACTGGGAACAACAGCAACTCAGCCACGAAGTGGTAGGCCACGTAAAATGACAGCGGGGTCAGCACATGCTGAAGCGCACAGTGCACAGAAGTCGCCAACTGTCTGCAGAGTCAATAGCAAAAGAACTCCAAACTTCATGGGGCCTTCAGATTAGTACAACAACAGTGCATAGAGAGCTTCATGGGTTTCCATGGCCGAGCAGCTGCATCCAAGCCTTACATCATCAAGTGTAATGCAAAACGTTGGATGCAGAGGCATAAAAGCATGCTGCCACTGGACTCTAGAGCAGTGGAGACATGTTCTCTGGAGTGATGAATCATGCTTATCTTTCTGGCAATCTGATGGACGTGTCTGGGTTTAGAGGTTGTCAGGAGAGCAGTACTTGCCTGACTGCATTGTGTCAAGTTTAGAGTTTGGTGGAGGAGGGATTATGGTGTGGGGCTGTTTTTCAGGGGTTGGGCTTGGCCCCTTAATTCTAGTGAAGGGAACCAAGACATTTTGGACAATTTCATGCTCCCAACTTTGTGGGAACAGTTTGGGGATGGCCCCTTCCTGTTCCAACATGACTGCACACCAGTGCACAAAGCAAGGTCCATAAAGACATGGATGAGTGAGTTTGGGGTGGAGGAACTTGACTGGCCTGTAGAGAGTCCTGACCTCAACCGATAGAACATCTTTGGGATGAATTAGAGTGAAAACTGCGAGCCAAGCCTTCTTGTCCGACATCAGTGCCTGACCTCACAAATGCACTTCTGGAAGAATGGTCAAACATTCCCATAAACTGTATATAAGATCCAAAACCAGGACAAACCTGAATAACTCAAATGAATAAATTTAATAAGCAAATCCAAATAAAACAAGTGAAGTTCACGGTCGCCAGGGTACTACTTCCCCCCTACGAAGCTAAGATATATACAATTGCTCAGCGTCAAAATTGCTATTCAATCAAAAGTCCTTAAACACAATCCATAGAAATTCATACTATAAGTCCTTTATTCTTCCAAGGTTCTCCCAGTGAATATTTGAGTGCCCAATTAATAACTGATTGGAGGGTAAGATTAGGAATTATGGATTGAGAGTGGTGGCACATGGTGAAGTTTTAAACATTCCCATAGACACACACCTTGAAGCTGTTATAGCCACAATGGGTGGGTCAACTCAATATTGAACCCTACGGACTAAGACTGGGATGCCATTAAAGTTCATATGCGTGTAAAGGCAGGCATATATGTTTGTATTAAAAAAAAAACAAATCACCATTGTGACTTGTTCATACCATTGTGACTTGCTCATACCATTGTTCCTGATTGAAAATGTAAGTGTTTTCTTATGTAAAAGAGGTCAAAATAACCTTGCTCCAAGAGACACTGTAACCTTGACCATGCAGGGTGAAGTAACAGTGTGGTTGATTTACTAAAGCTGGACTACTCAGAATCTGGTGTAGCTCTTCATAGTAGCCAATCAGCTTCTAATTTCAGCTTGTTAAGCTTTGGCAAAAAAACGTGAAGGGGATCGGTTTCTATGCAGAGCTGCATCAGATCTTGCACTCTCCAGTTTTGGTAAATAACCCCCCCACTGTGTCTACAAAGGGCACCTCCCTCAGATCAACATACACTCATCTTGTCTGAAGGCATTCGTCTCTTCTTTCTCTTCCATTGCCAAAGAAAATACCTGGCACTTCTCGGTATGAGGGAGCATATGACCTGCTCCCCTAAGACAGTACAGAGGCCTAACAGCCAACTGTTAGGCCCAAGTAATGTCACATCACCGAGAGAGTTATGTCACCACTCCCCTTGGTAGTCTACACCAGTGATTTCAGTGCTGCCTGTGACAGTGCAAGAAGCAGCAAGGCGGTGCAATCAAGGAAAATATAAAGGGGTTGGGGGAGTAAAGGGGAGTAGCCCTTGAAGAGACACTGTTATTTGGGCAAGGAAACAGTTTCTTTTTAAATAACAATGGTGTACTAGCAGCATTGGCATAAAGCAACCCACAGAAACCGAAAAGTAATTTGTGCACAACTGCTTTGAGTTGCACACAGCTCCCCCCTGAGCCATATTAATATCTGCCCCCACAATACTCACAGTGCAGAGGTACAAGAATCTTTTACGTGTCACAAGACAGCCAAGAATACAATTGTCCCTCGGGAACTATTGAAAGCATTTCTTTGAGGCATGTGATCATTGAGACAGCATGTCACAGTGATCCCTGTAAATGTCAAAAGTAATTTTAAGCAATATGCTAAAGTGTAACTTTCAGCAAAAAAAATCTAATTCATCTCTTTGTTTATAGCTTTTTCCCTTGAAAAGAGTGCACTATTAAATTATACAAACTTATTTTTTTTTTCCATCAAACCACCAACCATTCAGCTTAAATGTTGGTGACATAGGCACTGCCTTCCTATTAGGGGAGCCCTGGACCCCCCCAGACAGTACTAATAACATATCCAGTATTGTCCTGGAGGTACTGAGTAGAGATACTCTCTGAGAGTGAACTTTCAGGTGTTAAACATTTTTTTTTATTTGTGGACTATCAGTTGCTCCAGCAAAAGATGCCTGCATGCGGTACTGTCATAACTAAAGAAACTTTAGAATTCATTTTGCTATGTTTGTCCATCATCTAAATTTATTGTGTATATTTTTTGTAACAATTTTTGCCAATTTTGGTTTGCACAAAAATATTTTTTTTAATTACCATTTCTATACAATGCCTTACTACCAAAGAAAAGCATTCTGTATGGGTTTCTTTAGTAAAAGCAGCAGCCAATAATTCCAGATTGAACATATTCTTTGTAGTTTGGTGGGTATATCTGCAGTGAAGGCTAATAACATTGAAAAGTCATTTTTTTTCATAGTTAGGATTTTCTTTTTCTAATAGCACATTTTGGCTGGTTTACATTTCATTAGTCAAAAGAGGTTTTGGAGAAGAAAAGTTCTCATGTTGCACAAACATGCAGGTTCTCCCATTGCACTACAGGATAGGAATGCTCGTAACTGAAATTTTGGTTTCCAAACACGATCCAAAAACAACGTCTGAGGTTTTCGGCAGGGCAACGTATTGAAAATCTAACATCCTGAACTTAGAATTATTTGGTCATTAAGATCTTGAGTGCCCCTTTTCCTTCTTCACAGAAGTGTGTAATGTTTTTGGAATGGAAAAATACAGTAAATCAAACCATATTTTTCCTTTCTGTTTGGAATGTTGACAAATTCATGCCTATCACATACCAAGGTCAGTAGACATGAGATTATCCTTCAGAATCTCTATATTCATTGCTCAAAAAAATTAAAGCAAAACTTTTTAATCAGAGTATAGCATCAAGTCAATTAAACTCCTGGGATATTGATCTGGTCAGTTAAGTAACAGAAGGGGTTGTTAATCAGTTCTAGCTGCTTTGGTGTTAATGAAATTAACAACAGGTGCACTAGATGGGCAAAAATGAGACAACCCCCAAAACAGGAATGGTTTTACAGGTGGAGGCCACTGACATTTTTTTCCCTACTCATTTTTTCTGACTGTTTTGCACTAGTTTTGCATTTGGCTAGGGTCAGTGTCACTACTGGTAGCATGGAGTGATACCTGAACCCCGCAGAGGTTGCACAGGCAGTCCAACTCCTCCAGGATGGCACATCAATACGTGCCATTGCCAGAAGGTTTGCTGTGTCTCCCAGCACAGTCTAAAGAGCATGGAGGGGTTCCGGGAATTGGGCAGTTACTTTAGGAGAGCTGGACAGGGCCATAGAAAGTCCTTAACCCATCAGCAGGACCGGTATATGTTCCTTTGTGCAAGAAGGAACAGGATGAGCACTGCCCAATCCCTACAAAATTACCGCCAGCAGGCCACTGGTGCAAAATTCTCTAACCAAACAATCAGAAACAGACTTCATAAAGATTGGGCTGAGGGCCCGACATCCTCTAGTGGGCCCTGTGCTCACTGCCCGACACCATAGAGCTCAATTGGCATTTGCCAATGAACACCAGAATTGGCAGGTCTGCCACTGTCGCCCTGTGCTTTTCACAGATGAGAGCAGGTTCACCCTGAGCACTTGTGCCAGATATGAAAGGGTCTAGAGAAGCCGTGGAGAATGTTATGCTACCTTTAACATCGTTCAGCATGACCGTTTTGGTGGTGGGCCAGTGATGGTCTGGGCAGGCATATCCATGGAGGGACGCACAGACCTCTACAGGCCAGACAATGGCACCCTGACTGCAATTAGGTATTGGGATGAAATCCTTGCACCCTTTGTCAGATCCTACACTGGTGCAGTGAGTCCTGGGTTCCTCCTGGTGCACGACAATGCCTAGCCTCTTGTGAGGAGAGTGCAGGCAGGAGGAGTATGATACCATTGAATGGCCCCCATGCTCGCCTGACCTAAATCCAATAGAACACCTCTGGGATATCATGTTTCCGTCCATCTGATGCCGCCAGGTTGCACCTCAGACTGTCCAGCAGCTCAGTGATGCCCTGGTCCACATCTGGGAGGAAATACCCCAGGACACCATCCGCCGTTTCATTAGGAGCATGCCCGATGTTTTCAGGCATGCATACAAGCACATGGGGCCATACAAGTTACTGAGTACCATTTTGAGTTGCTGCAATGAAAATTCAGCAAAATGGACTAGCCTGCTGCATTATTTTTTCACTTTGATTTTCAGGGTGTCTTTGAATTCAGTCCTCTGTAGGTTGATAATTTTCATTTGCATCAAACAATAGGGCATCTTTAGGTTCCTAATCCATATCAGTATAGATATCCAGCATGTAATTTTTCCCCATTGAGATTTGATGAGTTTTCAAAGTGTTCCTTTAATTTTTTTGAGCAGTGTATATCAAATAATTTCATACAAAACACGGTAGGCATAAATGGATACTTTCAAGCTTTATAGTAAAGGGTATATCAGATGGATGATTTTGTCACTGTCCTTCTTACTATAGAATCCCATGTCAATGAAAAGAAAACTTTGATTGTATACAATATACGGAGGTAAATATGAAAATCATTTGAAACAAACAACACATAACACAGTGCTTAAAGTAAAAGTAAAATGTGAAAATTAGCTATCTCATTGGAGTCATCTAGATACATATTTTTTTGCCTTAGCAGTACCCTAAAAAAATAACCTTTTGTCTTAAATTTCTTCTGAAAAACATCAGTATATTTTCTGTGGCTAGGCACTACTGTTCTGGAGCCTAACACCTTTCCATCTCCTCTGTGAGATTCACTGATGCTTCTGACTGCTATTCACATTCTTAAATGTGTCAATATATGGAAGATAAAAATAGCCTGAGATGGGACTTTGGAGACAGGACATTTACAATAAAAACTTTGTGTTTATTAATACAAAATAGACAAAATACAAAACATTTACACACTATTACTAAACATTCTAATCAAAACAATAGAAAATAGCATCATAGACAGTAAAATATATTGATTCTTTTTATTCAATGCATTTCTTGGACATAATCCACTTCTTCAGGAGATATCAGTATTGTCTATTATTATTATACAGTATTTATATAGCTCTAAAAGGTTTGTTCAGCGCTGTACATTATAGTGGGGGACAGAACATGAGACAATACAGTAACAAAACAAAACACGAAGGGGTCAAGGGTCCTGCTCTTTCGAGCTTACAATCTAGGAGGGAGGGGATAGTGGTACAGGAGGAAGTGGCTGTGGGGGATGGAGTGGTAGGAGGAGTGGAGGAGATCAGCTGTTAGGTGAGGGTGGGATAGGCTTCCCTGAAGAGATGGGTTTTCAGGATGCGCCTAAAGGTGAGGAGGGTAGGTGACAGTCTGATGGAGTGGGGTAGTGAGTTCCAGAGGATGGGGGAAGTCCTGGAGAAGTCCTGCAGTCGGGCGTGGGAGCTAGAAAGTAGGAGGTCTTGTGAGGAGCGCAGAGTACGGGTTTGGTGGTATTTGGTTATCAGGTCAGTGAGGTAGTTTGGGGCAGCGTTATGAATGGCTTTGTATGTCTGTGTTAGTAGTTTGAATTTAATGCGTTGGGGAATCGGAAGCCAGTGAAGGGAATAACGGAGGGGGGTGGCAGAAGCAGAGCGGTTGGTAAGGTGGATGAGTCTGGCCGCTGAGTTCAGGATAGACTGAAGCGGGGATAGTCTGCGATGAGGTAGGCCAGTGAGAAGGGAGTTGCAGTAGTCCAGACGTGAGATAATAAGGGAGTGAACAAGTAGTTTAGTAGTGTCTGGGGTTAGGAACGAACGTATTTTGGAGATGTTGCGCAGGTGGAGCCTGCATGAGTTTGCCAAAGTTTGGACATGGGGTTGGAAGGACAGGTTTGAGTCTAGAGTGACACCTAGGACTTTGGCTTGCGGGGTGGAACTGATGGTGGCGTTGTTGGTCGTGATGGAGAGGGTGGGGGGGCGCGGGCTGGGGGGAAAATCAGGAGCTCGGTTTTGGAAAGGTTCAATTTGAGGAAATGGAGGGCAATCCGGTCTGATATGTCGTTCAGTAGGTGGGTGATACGGGCGGAGACTGCAGGGGTGAGGCGAGGGGTGGAGAGGTAAATTTGCCTGTCATCGGCGTAGAGGTGATAGTTGAAGCCGTGGGAGTGTATCAGTTTGCCGAGGGAGGAGGTGTAGATGGAGAAAAGAGGGGGCCCAAGGACGCCCAAGATGGAGAGAGGGGGAGGCGGTAATGCTGAAGGAGCGTTGGGATAGATAGGAGGAGAGCCAGGAGAGAGCGGAGTCTCTGATGCCAAGGGAGTGTAGTTTATTAAGGAGGAGGGGGTGGTTAACTGTGTCGAAGGCCGCGGAAAGGTCGAGGAGTAAGAGGACTGAGTAGTGGCCATTAGCTTTGGCGGTTAGCAGGTCATTAGTGATTTTGAGTAAGACGGTTTCGGTGGAGTGTAGGGGACGGAAGTCAGACCGACTGGCTTCTGTCCCCTACACTCACCCACCTACTGAACGACATATCAGACTATTATATGCACATAGAAATATATTTATTAATCCTAATAACACACAATATCATCCCATATGACATTTTGTTATTGATTATGATTATTGTATATTTTTATTAATGCAGACAATAGACAATACTGATGGCTCCTGAAGAAATGTCCAAGAAACGTGTTGAGCAAAGAAGAATCAATAAACTTTACTGTCTATGATGCAATTTTCTACTATTTTATTTAGAATTTTTTGCAGTAGTGTGTAAATGTTTTGCAGTTTATCTATTATGGGTTAATAAACATAATTTTTTTATTGTAAATGTCATGCCTCCAAAGATCCATCTTAGGCTATTTTTATCTTCAACATTCTTTGAATCTTTGCCTCCTGCACCTCTCCCGCTGCTGACTGGACATTTCCCACCACTTATAAGATCCCTGGTCATTAGAGGACAGCACTGACATAAGGAAACAAAGTCCTGGCTGTGCCAAGATGGCAATGCACAACAATGCATGGTAAGTTAGTAATAGAGAAAGGACTAGTGCAGCTAACCTACAGGCAATACTGGTGGTGAATTAATTTCCCTCTGCTTGCGTTTTTTTTGGGTACAGCTTCAACAGTTTAGGTCTTCTGTAAAGGTCGGTTTGCAGCACAGAAACACGTTTCAGATGCTTTTCTGCATGCACATTTACATGCATTTTTTATGTGTTCAGGTGCGTTTTTTCTACCTTTTTTTTTTTAACTAAAGTTTCCTGGGCTTTGGTTTTTAAGAGCTGGCACCCACCAGCATCCTAACATCCCATGACTCTTCCCTACTGTCAGGAACAGGGATCAGTCATTGGATGTTAAGGAGTCCGCTCCTAACAACCAACGGAAATCACAGACAAAAACTCATTCTAGTGCGTTTTCGATGGGGCTTGCCACATTCCAGTGCAGTTCTCTGCAGAAAAATATGCAGCATGTTCTACTTTTGCTGACTGCACCAGAATGCACTGCATTGGTGTAAACTAGGGCCATTGGAATACATGGAGAACATTATACACTGTGAGCTGTGCATGCATTTTTGATGCAGAGATTTATCCTTGAAAATTAGCCAGGCTTGCATCTTTTCCCTTTACTACTTTGGCCACTGACCTGTAACTACCTTGCACATTTGAATTTCTGATTTTCCACTGACTTGCCTAATCTGAATACTTATTTTTGTTCAGTGATTCAGAAAACACTGAGTGTGAAGACAGGCAGGCAACTAACAATTTTAGAAAGAAGTTAACAATGGCAGCCCCACTTTCCACTCTTGTTAGGTTTACTTAAAATCCTTAAGCCCAAGACCAAAAAACTGTAATTTTTTTAGGCTTTTTTCTTTTTGTCTTCACCTGGTGATCTGGCCAGTAACATACCTCCTGTGTTGATGTGTCCAACCTGGATTAACCATTTCAAGTCTGGACACTTTCAATCCCTTCCAGTCCAGACCAATTGTCAGATTTCAGCACTATCCCACTAAGTGACAATTACTCAATCATGCAACGCTGTAGCCACATGAAATTTGTATAATTTTTTTTAGACAAATAGAGCTTTCTCTTGGTGGTATTTGACCACCACTTTTTTATTTTATTTTTTGCTATATAAATAAATAATATTTTTTGCTCAGTTTTTGTTATAACATTTTGCAATAAATAATTTTTCTTCATAAATTTAGGCCAAAATGTATTCTGTTACATTTTCTTGGTAAAACAATCCAAAACAGTGTATATTATTAAGTCTGTGTGAAAGCTAAAGTGTGCAAACTATGGGATATATATCTGAAAATTGATCAGTTAAGATCCTAAAATGCCGGACGCTAGTATGACGTAAACCAGTGATCAGGATGCTGGTATGGGGTATGGTGGGGATCAGGCTGTTAGCATGAGGTATGGCAGGGATCAGGATGCTGGTATGTGGTTGAGGGGTGATCAGGACACTGGTATGGGGTATGGTGGTGATCAGAATGCAGGTATGGGGTATGGCAGTGATGAGAACACTGGTATGTTGTATGGTGGTGATCAGGATGCTGGTATAGGGTATGGGAGTGATCAGGATGCTGGTATGGCATATGGGGTGATCAGAACGCTGGTATGGGGCATAGCGGTGACAAGGATGCTGGTTCGGCATATGAGGCAATCAGGATGCTCATATGGGGTATGGCAGTGATCAGGATGCTGGTATGGCGGTGATCAGGGCACTGGTATGTTGTATGGCGGTGATCAGGGTGCTGGTATGACATATGGAGGTGATCAGTTTACTGGTATTGTGTATGGCAGTAATCAGGGTGCTGGTATGGCATACAGCGGTGATCACAGTGTTGGTATGGGGTATGGCAGTGATCAGAACACTGGTGTGGGGTATGGCAGTGATCAGGGCAGTGGTATTACAGTGGTCAGGACATTGGTATGATGTATGGTGACAGGGCTGGCTGCATTGGTTAATGTCCCTACACAGGAGCAGTGATCAGTGACACTTGGGCTGGCTGGCACTGTAGTCTGTGAGTGTACAAGCAGCCTAGCAGGCTGCTGTACACTCACAGACTGAAGCATCCCTTCTAACTGCTCTCACAATGACAGCATAGAGAAGCAATCTTTAGTTTTACTTTCTAATGCTTATTGTGTCATATAACAGCAATCACATGGTAAAACACCAATCACCTGGCTCCTAGGTGCACGCTCAGTGAGCCGCGCAGGAGCCACCGATACAGGTTGACATATAGGTACATTAGCCCGCATCAGCAAAGCTTCCCGTCCGCTGTATATAGACTATGGGCGGGCAGGAAGAGGTTAATGAGCACAGGGGGCACAGGAGACAGCATGACTAACGCACAACAGATATCATCATGCCAATGTGATAATGATCTCTATTGCTGCCCCAAGCCCTTAACTGCAATAACCACCATGACACCATTTTGGAGAAAAATTGGCCATAGTGTCCATTTTTTTTAAACAAATAACCATATCTAACAAACATTCCTTAACCTCTAGCCTACAGGGCACTTATACCCCCTCCCTGCCCAGGCCAGTTTCCAGCTTTCAGTGCTGTTGCACTTTGAATGACAATTGCGCGATCATGCAACACTGTACCCATATGAAATTTTTATCATTTTTTTGTGACAGATAGAGCTTTATTTTGGTGGTATTTAATCACCTCTGGGTTTTTAATTTTTTCTTAAACCAAAAACCACTGAAAATTTTGAAAAAAAAAAGTATTTTCTTAGTTTTTGTTATAAAATTTTTAAAGTAAGTGATTTTTCTCCTTCACTGATGTGCGCTAATGAGGCTGCAGTGATGGGCACTGATAGGCTACACTGACGGACACTGATAGGTGGCACTGATGGGCACTGATGGGGAGGCACTGGTAGGTGGCACTGATGGGCATTGGCAGGCATCACTGATGGGCACTGAAAGGCAGCACTCATATATGGCACTGATAGGCAGCACTGATAGGTGGCACTGACTAGCACTGATAGGCGGCACTGTCACTGTTAGGTGGCACTGATAGGCAGCACTGACGGGCGCTGATAGGCGGCATTGATGCACACTGATAGGCGGCACTGATGCACACTGATAGGCGGCACTGATGAGGAGGCACTGGTAGGTGGCACTGATGGGCATTGACAGGCATCACTGATGGGCACTGAAAGGCAGCACTCATATATGGCACTGATAGGCGGCACTGATAGGTGGCACTGACTGGCACTGATAGGCGGCACTGACTGGCACTGATAGGCGGCACTGACTGGCACTGATAGGCAGCACTGACGGGCACTGATAGGCGGCACTGACTGGCACTGATAGGCAACACTGTTATGTGGCACTGACTGGCATTGATAGGTGACACTGACTGGCACTGATGGGTGACACTGAAAGGCAGCTCAGATGGGCACTGATATGTGGCATTGATGTGGCACTGAAGTGTGGCACTGATGGGCACTGGCAGGTGGCATGGATGAGCTCTGAGAGATGGCACTGATGGACACTGACAGGTGGCGCTGCTGGGGCTAAACTGATCATCAGTGCTCTGATGATCTGTGTAGATGTCCCCTACGAGGAATGCCAATTACCGTCTTTCCTCTCCTCTCAAGCTGTCAGTGTGACAGCTCGTGGGGAGAGAAATGCCGATAACCGGCATTTCCCTGTTTACATGTGATCAGCTGTGATTGGACACAGCTGATCACATGACCAAGACGACATCTTTGGCTCTTTCCATGGATCGGTGATCCGCTGTGTCCGAGGGACACAGCGCACCGCTGATTGCCGCGCTGCGTGCTCCCGGAGCCGTGCACGCACAGTTAGAATGGGAGGACGTCATATGACGTCCTCCCAGAACGAGAAAACCACCTTGCATCCATCATATTACTATATGGAGGGCTGGAGGCGGTTAAAACAGAAACAATCTTAATAATAACAGTAACAATTGACATAAGGTTGCCGATCTTTGGAGGCACAAAGTATCAAACATCCACTTTGTATCTGCATAAATACTTACATGGTCTCCAGCCGCACCATACCGCCTCGGGGACAAACCCAACTCTCTGTTCAACTTACCAGTTAACTCACCAATCACTGGCATTCCACGGGGGACTCCATACTTTAGATGGGTCCTTAATATGATAATCACAGTAGAATTTTTAAATGCCTCCAAACACCACAACTACCATGCTGTTATGACCAACTATTGAAAACAGGATGCAACACAAGGGGCGGGAACCTATTTCTTCCATGGGTCTTCTCCAGAACTTACTCTCCCACCTAGAAGACCCCCCTTGCAGCCCCTCCTCCCCTAGTGAAACATCAATTACAGTAAGTACCTTCCTACTCTACCATTTTAAATTAACCCATCTCTCCCTGATTCCCCTGTTGCCCAGTCATGCTGTTTTTGCTGCGGGCTATACTGCGTTGTCAGTCTGTCAGCCTGAATCCAAACTCCAGCTCACACTTAATAATAAGTTACAGCAAACAGGTTTTTTTTCCTTTTGGTATAAAGGACTTCCATAAATAAACAAAAGCTGATCACTCTAATCACCCCTGCCGGTGGTAAACTGACACATTCTGCTGGAAAAGCTTGCTCTTTTGAAAAACACCAGACTAACTGGCCGGGTCACCAAATGAAAAAAGAAGAAGAAAGCCTACAAAAGAAAACGAATGCAGTCATCACATCTCAGAATTGATGAGCTGTAATATAATAAGCATTTGCTTTTGGGTTTCATACTTGCTTTAATAATAAGGTGCCCACGTTGTAATTATGCCTACTGTTAAACATTCAAAGAAAAAAAAAAAACCATTCTTTTTTTTTTAAATAAACGGCATTGAATGTCTTGGGCATGCAAGGAATATAATAGAGATGCACTATTAGTAACCTCTGCTCAGGTAGCCCAGACCTGGTAGACTGGTCTTCAATATGAACATGTTAAAACTGATCAATACTTGCATGTTTCTCCATGAAATGTCAATTCTTTAACAGAACATCACTCTAATGACACAGCAGGGGGAACCAGTGACAAGATGCAAGGAGAGGCAACTTGATTAGATGATCAGATTTAGAGCTGCGTGGAAAGATTCCCTTGGAGACTTCTCATTAACGGAGCAAGATGAGAATGATCTCTCTTTAGGGTGAAATGTCAAGCGTTGCATGTTCGGCAGGTGTAGGTAGCAATGTACTCAGAGTAAAGCATCAGCGATTAGTATTCTACACTTGTTCACTGCACAGTGTATTGCTAAGCAACTCCTGGGTTTATCTGACCCAAGTTCATGTAACCAGCCGTGTCTCAACATGCCTTGTTGGTTAAAAGTTTAGAGAGAAAACATCTCACACTAGAAACTAATTTACCCAGTGGAGACTAAATCAATCTCTTTGGAACAACCTGTATTCTCCGACTGAACCTAATACATGCTCATAATGGATCCGTCATGCAAAGACATTTTGACCAAACAAGCACTTTAAACTGTTTCTGTTTTTCGGCTCCCAGAGGTGCTACACAGCACAGTCTTCTTCTAATTAGAAAACCAGCACGCCATAATTTCAGGTGAATTCACAAACCAGAATGCTACAGACAGATTTATGGGTTTTTTTGTTGTGCTGTAAAGACTTCTCTAAACAAAGTGAAAGTAGTTTATGTCAGGGTTTATACAAGTCCCTCACCTGTCAGCTTCATGATGCTGACAATCGGCACATCTGAACCTTATTATGTACACAACGCACCAATGAGAAAATGGGGTAAATTATGTCCCTGAGATCATGACACAGCAGCCTGAGTGCAAGAGAGGTGAAAATGATGTATTGTTCACTAAAGATGATCAGACTGACCATAGTAAATCCACTGCATGCTAGACAGACAAGCACAGGTATGGGGAAAGTTATTCGCTGTTCTGCAGGGATCAAAAGCTAACAATGGCTGGGTGAACATTATTAATAGCGATGAGCAAATCAATTTCCTCGAGTCATTACTCATAGCAGATCCAACCACTTTACTCCAAGCCAGAGTTTGCTGAAAAGTGGTGATTTGGTAAAGTGGTCCAAATGCCACCCTGCCAGTCCATTATCAGCTAGCACAATGCTCAGTAACCCCCCCCCCCCACCACACACACACACACACACACACACACGAGAGTCTCTTGTGAAAGTGACATAACTGCCCTAAGCACCTATTATAGAGCAAAAGGTATACAATAAAATGCAATACAAATTGTATAATTTTTTTCTTTCTTTCTTTCTTTCTGTCTGAAGGTATGGGCAGCACAGCGGCTAAATGGTTAGCACTTCCGCTTGGCAGTACTAGGGTCGTTGGTTGGAATCCCAGCCACGGCACCACCTGCCTGGAGTTTGCATGTTGTCCCTGTGCCTGTGTGGGTTTCCTCCGGATACTCTGGTTTCCTCCCACTCTCCAAAGACATGCTGGTAGGTTAATTGGATCCTGTCTAAATTGGCCGTAGTATGTGTATGTATGAATGTAAGTTAGGGACCTTAGATTGTACACCCCTTGAGGGTTAGGGACTGATGTGAATGTACAATATATATGTAAAGCGCTGCGTAAATTGACAGCGCTATATCATTGTTAAAGTTTTTTATTTATGAAAGTTCTTTCAGAAAAAAAAAAGAAAGAAAGAACTTTCATATAGAACCCTTATGGAAGAAAAATATATTTAAAATATATTTAAAAACATTTTTCCCAAATATATTGACATATATTTGAAATACTACAATTTTGGCCAATATTCACATATTCAATATACAGTATATATATATACTGTATATACATATATATACTGCATGTTGAAATGTGTTTTTATTACAAAATATATGAAAAATATTTTTAAAAATACATTTGAGTACTGACGTGATCCTTTTTTTATTTGCACTAACAAACAATTTTGAGGACAAGCTTTCGGGGAGTGTCCCCTTCTTCAAGGTCCAAGCAGTACTATTATTACAAAGTTTTAGCAGAATGTTAGAGATGTGGGGGATGAGAAAAAAAAAAGCAGAAAGAAACACAAGCCTAGGGTTAGCCTAGAGATAAGACACAGCAAAGCAAAAGCAAAGACTGGGGGGGGGGGAGAAGAGAACAACACTCACAGAGAGAGTCATAAAAATGTTGGATAATGATTGAGGAATCCCTTTTATGTTGTTGATCTTGTTCAGAAAGTCAGATGTATCTTGCAGGAAACTAGCAGTATTCTTGACTAACGGTTTTAACATTTTTTCTACAAAGCCTGAGATTTGTTCTGAGAGTGTGTTCATACCTGTTTTGATGGGTTTGCCTGGATTTCCTGGCTTGTGGATTTTGGGCAGTATGTAGAAGTCCCTGATTTCTGGATGATCCGGAATTGCATTTATAAGTTCTGAATGTAGGTGGGCTGGAAGTGTTTTAATGAGGCCTTTTAATTGCTTTGTAAAGTCCTGGGTCGGATCATAATCCAGTTTTTTATATTAGATGGCATTTTCCAGCTGCCTCTGGCCTTCTTGTATGTATTTGTTTGTATCCATCACAACAACTGCTCCGCTGGTTTGATGGTGATGGCCTGATTATTGCGCAAATCGTGTATAGCCCTTCACTCTAGTGGTGAAAGATTGTACAGAATTTTCTTTTGCTGGGCGGATATCAGGGATGTAGCTCGCAGTCTGAAGCTATCAATATTGGTGTCCAGTTTGGGGTTGCTTCCTTGTGGAGGTGTGAAGCAGCTGTTCTTTTTCTTTGTGTAGCACTCCATTGTCCTAGGATTCCTTTCATTACTGTGGAAATATTCTTTGAGCCTTAGTCTCCTGAAGAAATCCTCCATATCTGACAATACTTGTAAATGATCCAATTTGGTGGTTGGGCAGAATGTAAGGCCTTTGGAGAGGATGGTTGATTCTGGTTCAAAAAGTTTATGATTTGACAAGTTGATGATTCCAAGTTCCTCTGTTAGAAATACATTTCAAATATACTGTATGTCTTTAAAAATACAAATCTACATTTATGGAATGCATTAACAAAAAAAAATATATTCTTCAGATTTTTTTTTACATATAAAAAAGTCATTTTAACATATATTTTTACATATATTTGTAAATGCACTCCAGAAATGTAGATTTGTATTTTTAAAGACATACAGTATATTTGAAATGTATTTTTAAAAATATTTTTCATATATTTTGTAATATAAACATATTTCAACATGCAGTATATATATATATATATATATATATATATATATTTATTTTTTTTAAATATATTGAATATGGCCAAAATTGTAGCATTTCAAATATATGTTAATATATTAGGGAAGAATATTTTTACAATATATTTCAAATGGGAAAGGACTTTCAGGAAAAAAAGAAAGAACTTTCAGAAAGAAAGAACAAACTTGCTGTCTTTAAGTTCTTTCTTTTTTCTCTCTTAAAATCTGTCTTTCTGAAAGTACTTCCTTTTTTTTTTGTCTGAAAGTTATTTCTGTAAGTTCTTACTATGTGTCTGAATGTTCTTTCTCTTTTACTGTCTTTCTGAAAGTTATTTCTGTCTCAATATTCTTTCTCTTTTACTTTCTTTCTGAAAGTTCTTTCTATCTGTCTGAATGTTCTTTCTGTTTTACTTTCTTTCTGAAAGTTCTTTCTTTTGGTCTATCTAAAAGTTCTCTCTTTCTGTATGACAGATCTATTTGTATTAAAGTTCATTCTTTTTCTTTTTGCAATTTTTATTGCTTTCTTTCTAAAAGTTCTTTGTGTCTACAGTTATTTTAAACAGATCAATCGCCAAACTGACAAAAAAAATCCCATAATACGGTTGATTTACTAAAACCAGGGAGTGCAAAATCCGAAGCAGCTCAGAAAGCTCCATAACGGAGATTTCCATTCACTTCCTGTCCCACAGCCAGAGCAGGAAGAAGAAATCTGTCCAATGTGAGGGAATCCCAGGGTGTCACAACAGTTACCAGAATTTGTGTCCTCATTGGAAGATTTCCCTTCTATTACTGTTCTGGTGTCAACCCAAAATTTGAGATTTTCTTTTACTTTCAATGATAATGGTAAACAGGACAAACCGAGAGAATGAAGCTTCCATAAGGGGCACAAACAGCAATAAAAACTGACAGGGGTTCTGATCCCTCTCCACTCTATCCAAAACAATACATTTTTCTGTTAGTTACACTTTAGTCACCTCCCTCCCACCATATAAGGAAAATGAAGAACGGGCAGGAGCGCTCTTGTTTTGGGAGGACGTCACATGACGTCCTCCCACTCTAACTGTGCATGCGCGCCCCTGGGGGCGCGCAGCATGCCGACTGGTGATGCACTGTGTCCCTAGGACACAGCAGATCACTGATTGTGGTAAAAAGCCAATGACATAGGTTTTACCTTGGGATCAGCTGTGTCCAATCACAGCTGATCGCATGTAAGCAGGAAATGCCGCTTTCCGGCCATCCTCTTCTCACTCTGACAGCGTGTGAGGAGAGGAGAGCCAGTAAGTGGCATTCCTCAGAGGGGATATCTACACTGATAATCAGGGCAATGATCACCAGTGTCCTGATTATCAGTGCATCCCCATCAGGTCTGCCTTTCAGTGCCCATCATTGCCACCGATCAGTGCACATAAATGCCACATATCAGTGCCCATTAGTGATGCCTGTCAATGCCCATCAATACCGCTTATCAGTGCCTCCTCATCAGTGCAGTATATCAGTACCTATCACGCCAATCAGTGCAACCTATCAGTGCCATCACTGCCACCTATCAGTGCCCATCAGTGCTGCCTAGCAGTGCCAATCAGTGCTACCTATCAGTGCCTCCTATCAGTGCCACATATCAGTGTCCTTCAGTGCCACAATTCAGTGCCCATCTGTGCTGCCTTTCATTGCCCATCAGTGCCACCTATCAGTGCCTCCTCATCAGTGCAGTCTATTAGTATCTATCAGTGCAGCCTAATCAGCACACATCAGTGGAAAACAATTACTTATTTACAGAATTTTATAACAGAAACTAAGAAAAACTTTTTGTTGCCTTTAGTTTGTTTTGCAAAAAACAAACCCAAGTGGTGATTAAATACCACCAAAAGAAAGCTCTCTCTGTCTAAAAAAAAAAGATAAAATTTGGTTTGGGTACAGTGCTGCCTGACCGCACAATTGTAATTCAAAATGTGACAGCGCTGAAAGCTGAAAATTGGCCTGGGCAGGAAGGGGGTGAAAGTGCACGGTAGGCAAGTTGTTAAAAAGTATTCTGATCACTTTACCAAAATAATATCCAAGTAAAGCTCTTCACGCTGTCTGGGCCTAGACGCTGAGCGGCCGCACATTTGCGTGCAATTAGCAAAAAACATATGTGCTAGGAGTGCACCCAGCACACGTCCCCGACTCACGGAAAGGTCCCGGTCTGCTCTTTCGATCGAGACCTTTCCCGATCATGTGACCACCATCACATGATCCCTAAACCCTGCTCCACCCATCCCGCCTCCCGGCTTCTGAAACTCTTAAAGGGCCGGGAGGCGCCAATACTTAAAGGGGTTGTAATCCTGTGCTATGAAAAATGAACAAAGCATACAGTATCTGTCTATAGTATGTATCTGCCTCAATCCAAAGCACAACACGTAATTTCTCCTGCTGCCTGCCTGCTGTGCTATTTGTGTGAGTCATTTTTGGCATTTAGTGCTGACTCCACGATATGGAGGGGGACAGGGAAGGGGAGCTCAAGCACACAGTTTCCCTATGCATTTGTGTGGAGCAGGGTGTGCCCATTCCCTTTGCTTAGGTCTCAGCTCCCTGCTATGTGCTCTCATTCAGCTCCCTGCTATGTGATCTGCAGCAAGCGAGGTCAGATCTCTGCCCCCTGCCTGCTAGAGCTCAAAGATACTGTGTAAAATGTGTTTTAGAAGGCCATAGAGAAGAAAGAGCTGCAGATAAACAGGTACAACTCATGTAAGGGTTTTTTTTTTAAATCTGTGTATAACCTGAGGTTAGTCACAGGTGTCCTGCTTGGCTGTCATTTGATAATAGGCTGAGCAGGAACTGGTTAAAGTGATACTAAAGGCTCAGTTTTTCATTTTTAAAAATAAACATGTCTTACTTACCTGCTCCATGAAATGGTTTTGCACAGAGCAGCCCTGATCCTTCATCTCCCCCCTGCCGAGTGTCCCTGCTCCCGAGCCAGCTGTGTGTGTCCATAAGACAGACAGAGTGGGGCTCGGCCCTGCCCTCCTCACTGGCTGTGATTGACAGCAGCAAGAGTCAATAAGTCCCACGGCTGAGAAAATGCAGAGAGAGCCTGTGCTCAGCGCTGGATCGAGACCAGGCTCAGGTAAGTAAGGGGGGGGGGGGAAGCTGCATGCAGGAGGTTTTTTACCTTGATGCAGAGAATGCATTAAAGTAAAAAACATTTGTCTTTAGAACAGGGGCAGATTGACAACTCATGGGGCCCCTGGGCAATAGGGGATCACGGGGTCCCTGTGTCCTTGCCCAAACTCAAAAAAGCCTATGAAAAAGGTACCAGGGGCATCTCATGGGGCCCCCTACTGACCCGGGGCCCTCGGGCAGTCCCCGAGTTTCCAAATGGTCAGTCCGCCCCTGCTTTAGAACCACTTTAAGGTTTCAGAGAAAGTATACTTGAAATTATGAATTAGTCATTTGCTTTTTTAAGTGTTGCACAGTAGATTGGTAGTCATCCTGTTATTTAACCACTTCCAGTCCGGACACTTTCACACCCTTCCTGCCCAGGCCAATTTTCAGCTTTCAGCGCTATCACACTTTGAATGACAATTGCGCGGTCATGCAACACTGTACCCATATGAATTTTTTAGCATTTTTTTGAGACAGATAAAGCTTTATTTTGGTGGTATTTATTCACCACTGGGATTTTTATTTTTTTTTGCTATATAAATGAAAAAGTCCAAAACTTTTGAAAAAAAAGTGTTTTTCTTATAAAATTTTGCAAATAAATTATCTTTCTTCATAAATCTTGGCTAAAATTATTCAGTTATGTTTTTAGTAAAAAAAAAACAAAAAACCCAAATTAGTTTATAACCAAAAATGATCATTTAAAAAAAAATCTTTTTACATTTTTATTTTATTTTTTTATATTATTATTTATGGGTTTTTTTAACATACTGTCACCCTAGCAGTACAGTGTCACCATGGTGACACTGTACTACTTGTGGGGGGTGACAAAGATTTTTTTTTTTTTACACTGATTGCTTTTACACTCATAAAGGCTGTAAAAGCAATCATTTCTCCTTCTCTCTGGCTGCATTCTTGCAGCCATTGAGAAATACTGTGAGAGCTGTGATTGGTCACAGCTTGTCACATGGTACAAGGTTGTTGTGAATGGCCCTGTACCATGTGACCTTTGTGATCATTCACAGATTTCACATGTAGTAAGCAATGATGTCAGAAGTGACATCTTGCTTATTACTCTGCATGTGATCACTGATTGGCCAATCAGTGATCACATGATCGGGACCTCGCACAGAGGTCCCGTACGATGATCGGTGTTCCACTGTGTCCGCAGGACACAGCGGGCACCTGATCGCGGTGCTGCACACTCCCAGTCCAAAATGGCGGCCATCATTTATGAACGGCAACCTGCCCCTGGACTGCCACCGTCCGGCCGTTTATACACAGCGGCCAGACGGCAAGTGGTTAAAAACATTTGATCACTGCTAGATCATTTGTAGGAACAATAAACACTATTGTACCCCTTCCGAGTACCACCACTCACTTCCACCACAAAATACCTAATAGATCTAATAGTTTCACAAGTGACAAAGAACCAGGGGCAGACTGACCATTTGGAAACTCGGGCACTGCCCGAGGGCCCGGGGTCAGTAGGGGGCCCCATGAGATGCCCCTGGTACCTTTTTCATAGGTTTTTTTAAGTTTGGGTAAGGACACAGGGGCCCCATGATCCCCTATTCCTGGGGCCCCCATGAGTTGTCAGTCCGCCCCTGCAAAGAACCAATTGTATTTGCCCATAAAAGGCTAATCGAAGTTTGCAAAACCATCACTGTCAGACTGTGCTAGATCCCTTCACACAGTGTAGAGGGGAGGCAGTTATTTCATTCATAGGATCGTAACTGCCCTTTTGCTGAGGAAAAACAATTGTTTCCTGGTTAATAACACTCATTGAAAGACTTTCTGCAAATGCCAATGAAGAGTCTAGCTGTGTATTGTATTTAAAGTGTTACTAAACCCACAACAGTAAAATCAGTCTGTATATGCAGTAAAACGTGCTTGATATACTCACTGTGGAACCTAAGGGGTTAATCCTCTGCATTGTTGGGCAGCACAGTGGCTAAATGGTTAGCACTTCCGCCTGGCAGTACTAGGGTGGCTGGTTTGAATCCCAGCCACGGCACCACTTGCTTGGAGTTTGCATGTTCTCCCTGTGCCTGCGTGGGTTTCCTCCGGGTTCTCTGGTTTCCTCCCACACTCCAAAGACATGCTGGTAGGTTAATTGGATCCTGTCTAAATGGGCCTAGTATGTGCATGTATAAATGTAAGTTAGGGACCTTAGATTGTACGCCCCTTGAGGGTTAGGGACTGATATGAATGTATAACATATATGCATAAATTGACAGCGCTATAAAAGTACCTGAAATAAATAAATAAATAAAAGGCTGTTTGATCCAGACTTCTGTGCCCTTCCACTTGTTCAAATGTTCATACTGATAAGACAGACTGAACCCGTAGCCCTTCTGCACATGCTCAGTTTAGTGTGTATTGCTAGAGAGTTTTTGTTTCTTGGAAGACTGCATGTGACCAGCACAGGGCCAATCAGCACTGTCCAGACAGAGGGTCAGGGGTTATACATCCTACTAGAGCAGAATGAAAACTCCTCCTACAAGCTTTAACCAGTGCTCAGCTGAAGTCACAAGACTGCTCTAACTGCTGATGAGAAAAGGTATTTAGCAGTTTATATTTACTAAAATAATTTCATTTCCATGTTCTGTGTACTGGAGGAGATCAGATAGAGTGAATGCAGAGTCCAGGGTATAGTAACTCTTTCAGCTCACATGTGAATTACGCTCACTTTCCACTTCCTGCTTCTAGAATGCTGAGAGGAAGGGTCTTCCTGTTACAGCCACATAATTAGCCTCAATGCTGTTAGAATCAAAAGATTAGCTGGGAACAGCAGTGATCCAATCATATGAACAGGGAATTACATTTTATGGGATGTTCTCTAGGCTAACATGTATAGAATGATCCAATACAAAAAAGCTATTTCTGAATTTTAGAAATATCATAGATGGAAGCAGAGCAAACTACATGTTTTAAAAATGAATATCAAAAAGGCTTCTGTAGCAATCCTAATTTATATATACATTCACTGGCCACTTTATTAGGTACTGAAGAGGTGGACCACACTGGATGAAGAACCCATGGGTTAAGGGGATCCAAATGAGGTCATTTGACCTCATTTGGACCCCCCTAACCCATGAGTTCTTCACCCAGTGTGGTCCACCTCTTTTATTTTCCTATCCTATTTGGGTCTCGAAGACACCGCATATATAGATCTATGTGAGTCAGCACTATATATTTGGGCTACTATTTGAATATTAAATTTGGTTTATTCTCTATATAGTATATATAGCCCAAAGCTATGGGAATCCTGGTGTGTCCTATTTTTTCATGTACTTTATTAGGTACACCTGTTCAGTTGTTTGGTAACACAACTTGCTAATCAGCCAATCACACGGCAGAAACTCAATGCATTTAGGCATCTCGACGTGGTGAAGACTTGCTGAAGTTCAAACTAAGCATCAGAATGGGGAAGAAAGGGGATTGAAGTGACTTTGAACATGGCATGGTGGTTGGTGCCAGACAGGCTGGCCTGAGTATTTCAAAATTTGCTGATTTCACACGCAGCCATCTCTAGGGTTTACAGAGAATGGTCCAAAAAAGAGAAAATATCCAGTGAGCAGTAGTTGTGTGGATGAAAATGCCTTGTCGAAGAGAGGTCAGAGGAGACTGGGCAGACTGGTTCAAGATGATAGAAAGGCAACAGTAACTCATGTCAATATGGACCAAAATCTCTAAGGAATGTTTCCAACACCTTGTTGAATCTATGCCACGAAAAATTAAGGCAGTTCTGAAGGCAAAAAAGGGGTCCAACCTGGTACTAGCAAGGTGTACCTAATAAAGTGGAATGTGTATATATGCAAAAGTAACATTATATCTTATAGATTCATTGGTATTTAGTATGAGCAGGCCCAAGGGCCACATACATAATCACAAATCAGCTGGTGGGCCACACCTAAATTAACCCCTTTTTTTTTACAGTTTCAGTTTAAAACGATCAGGTGCTGGCCATGTCAATTGAAAAACAGGATAAGACATTTTTATAACAGGGATAACCCTCTTACAGTAATCTGCCTCCTCAGGGACCCTTCCACTCACCTACATAACCACCGTATTGCTCCATACTTCAATTTATATGGAAGCAACCCACAGCCACAGACAGGGTCACACAAGGTTTCTGAGAAGTAGCTCAGAGTAAAGACAGCAATAATAAACTCCCTTTTGATGGTGTCAGTGGCAGCAATAATAGCCCAGAATACTGGCTTTAGTGGCAGCAATAAAACCCGTTTATTAGTGTCAGTGACAGTGCCAGCAATAATCATTCTCCCTTCATTCATAGAAGTTTCAACGGCATCAACATTAAAGACAACCCTTTATCTGTTTCAGTGGCAGCAATGATAAAACCCACTGTTCATTAGTGTCAGTGACAGCAGTAAAAAAGACAACCCTTCATGACTGGTACACTGTTCACTTCTCCCTGAGCTTGACTAAAATAACCACACTGACAACAAAGATACTTTTAACTGCGTTGATACTTTAAGTATCAGCCACAGCTTGATACCTACGAATAATGAACAATCAACCAATAAAACATATCTAACACCAAATCCCTTTTTAGCAGTGATGAGTGGCGTATCTCTACTTTTTTTCCTTAGCAGGAGCCGATTCAGCCCCAAGCCGTCCAGGTTAGGCTCAGGGGCTTACTTGGGCCTCCTGCTACCAATTCCACCACCTCTACCAGCCACCTGCCACCTCAGCCCGCAAAAGGGATAAAAACCAGCTGTGACAAAAAATATCACGTGACAACAAATATACCAGACTGGAACCAATAATACCAAGGTGTCACTGAATTAATGACTTTGTAGTTATTTATTCATCGTCCTGCAAGAAAAAACTGCACGTCTCTTTTTTTTTTAAATTTATGTATGTATTCTCTTTGTTTTTTTTGTTTTTGTTTTTTTTTTTAAATTATTTATTAATATATTAATTTTCTTATTTAGTTATAAAAGTCATAAGCAAAGCCATAACACCAAAACCCAGGAACAAAAACTTGGGAAGGTGGGGACTTCTTTCTTCGTGGAAGGGCGCCAACTGAGTGACCAGTATGTCACGGGACTCAACAAGATGCAGGAGTCCCCTCCTTTTTCTTCCTCCTTCCAATAATCTGCCACCACAATCCAAATCACGCTCTTTCACCACTCTGTCCTTCTGCCATCACTTAACCCCTTTATTACTCTACAGACTAATCCGAAGGGACCATCCCCAGTCATGAAGCCTGCTGTGTTTATAACACAGGGCATTGCTTTGGTGTCAGTGGAAACAAAATAAAGATTCTCCTTCATTGAACACATTGCTCTGCACCGCTTTCTTCCTTGGACTTCAGGATGGAACTACACTTTCTTTTTCAGGCAGGAGACCACTTTGCCCTACTAACAGTTTCCCAGAGCCATTCAACTGCTGGAACACAGAGGGCATTACTGCACACTTCACCCCACTTCCACCCAGCACTGTGCCCACTAGGAGCTTGCTGGGTGCAAAAGAGAGTACAAACAGATAATATATCAGCATATGTTCAAACCCTAAAAATAATATTATTGTGTGAACTGCAAGCACCCTAAATTCACCATGTAATGGAGATGAAGAGAGGCAGACATATTTGAAATGCAGGCTGTTTGACAATCATTGTTGCCTTCAGAGATACAATGGACAAGTGAGTGTAGCCATGAAGAGACAGGAAGTATGTTATTCACAGGATTGCCAAATGAAAATAATAAAAAACTTACACAAATTGTACCCCCTTCTCTATAGACTGGTAAGCTGCCATTATTTTGTTTGTTTGTATTTTTAGTTTAGATACACTTTAAAGCAAATATTATAGAGCATGCATTATACAACTGCTTAATGATCTTTCTTATAAATGAATGGTCTACAAACATGTACAATTACATTGGGTGAACATGATTATGGGATTGATTTACTAAAATTGGAGAGTGCAAAATCTGGTGCAGCTCTGCATAAAACCAATCAGCTTCGAGGTTTTTTGTCAAATGTTAATGCAGGCCATACATGGGTCGAATTCCGAATGAATTTTCTTTAGAAAATCGGAGATTTCGTGCGGTTTGCAATCTGATGGTGCCACCATTGATTTCGAAATTCAACCAACCAAGTCTTCAATTTCACCTCATGTTGCTACAGAAAATAATTTTCGTGGCCAAGAATTTTCTTTTCTTTCCAGGTCACAGCTCATGCTCATTTCCTTTTTGTTTATATTTCCTGCACGATTCTCCCATTGGTTCGAAATTCGTTAATTTTTTAAAAAATTTCCAACATGCCCGATCACTCAAATTTAATGGTCACACAAAAATCGGCCATTTCTGTGACCCACTAATGTTGCGAAATTCGAACGAAAATTCTTAGAAAAGATTTTCGAAAGAAAATTCTTTCAGAATCCGACCCTTGTATGGCCGGCTTTACTGAACAAGCTGAATTTAGAAGCTGATTGGCTACTATGCACAGCTGCCCCAGATGTTGCACTCTCCAGTTTTAGTAATCAACCCCTATGACTTATTGGGGGGATGCACTCTGCAAACACCTCCGAGACCAACCTGTCTCAGGGTAAAACAAACGCTATTAGCCTGAGTAATAGAGATGCTGGGTGCAATAACTAAAAACACGTCATATACACACACACAATCAACATGTAGTCATGCAGGTACTTTAATCAGCATTTAAACCATTACATGTTCTATGCATGTGAAAGACCAACTACCAAATGAATACCTGCCCTGGCACATCATAGCATTCACCCGGGACTCCTTGCACTGTCAAAACCTCCACTTTTATTATCACACGACACACAGGAAGATATATCTTATAGTCATTACAATCTGCATAATAACACACACCAATAATAATGTGAGCACTACAGCATGTAATAGACACATCATTTGTCAGCGTCACATCATAGAATTAATACATTACCGAAGCTATGTGGAATCTGGGAGGAAAAAATCCTATTGGAACCAAACTGCCCAGGGGGTCACGAAGAAGCCATTGGTGCGACCAGTCGATGAGCCCATATAGCCTGGGCAAAAATCCCAGCGTCTGAGCGTCCTCTGGCCACTAGGGGAGCTTCTACTGGTCTTGCCCAGATTTCTGCCTTATAAAC